>NC_090446.1:16587719-18987719 GCF_031143425.1 Pleurodeles waltl | reverse complement strand
GACGAAAAATGTGGTTTCAGCACAGTCTTGACGTGTTCAATGTCTGAACGATCAGGAAGAAAATGACCATGTATCACTAGAAAAAAAGTAACTACAAATCCCAACCATAAAAATATAGTCATGAAGGCCAGAAAAAAACACAAATAGTTCCAAGGAAAAACAAAATAATAGTATTTGAGCCAGGACAGTAGCTTACGTGAACCTCGGACCGAAGACACGGTGGACACAGAGTCGGACATTACATCATCAGTGTTATTAAAGCAGCCAGAGGCAGTTCTTGCAAAAGGTGCAACTGTGAACATGGAAGCAGATGGAGGCTCCCGCCGAGGTACACTATAAACCACATGTTCAGCAACATCAGTTGAACGAACAGCAACCTGATCGCAAGATTCCAAATTAATCGTTGTCTGTGGAACAATCGCAAGATCATCTTCCACCCTCCCCATGCACGGAGAGGTAACAGTATCGGTGTAAATCACCTGCAGCGGGACTTCTTCCCCAGTAGTGAGAGGGATTCCGGAACTACTGGGTGTCCCTCTTGGTCTGCTGTGCAGAATCGGCCACATGTTGTAACTTGACATTATCAATAGAAACACAACGATTTCCTTTGGCCCCTCGCAGCGGTGGTAAAATCACAGTTCTTGTGCCGCTTACCCCTAACACGGGTACTGGTGCTCGATAAGAAGGACCAAATTCTTTCTTTACTGCGACCTTTTCACGCACTAGATCCCCAATCCTGGGTATCCAACCAGTAGGTGTTACTGGCTCGTCCTTAATTCCTGAGGAGGCAGCATTCGCAGAAGAGTTATCTTCACGGAATTGTTGTAAATCCTGCAAAACAGTGACACGATCATTTATGTCAAAGGGCGTATCTGCCGCCTCCACACCAGGACCATCTAGATCAGGAACATACATTCGTGTTCCAAACAGGCACTCATATGAAGTACGACCCCCCAGTGACCTTCTAGGCAAGTTATTAAGTGCTCTTTGTACTCCATAAAGGTGGGCTAGCCAACTACGACCCATACCTATAACTCTGGCCGTTAAGGATTGCTTTAAATCACGATTTAATCGCTCCACGACAGAATTTCCCGCGGGATGAAATGGAGACGAAAATTTGAGCTGGACCCCCAACGAAGCCATGGCGTCCCTGAATGCCTTAGAGGCAAAAGCAGGGCCCTGGTCCGAATGAAAAGCCGCAACTGCAAATGTATCGACAAAGATGCGCAAATCTTTAATAACAGTTCGAGCGTCAGCCGAGCGTTGTGGCCAGACCCACACAAATCTGGAGCACGAATTTACAGCAACCAAAATATATTTGTAAGCACTATCTGGTGTCAATGGACCACAGTGATCTAAGTACACACACTGTAAAGGTTTATTTGAAATCAGAAGGGGCGTCTGCTGCGGGCGTTTAGCCGACGAAGCTTTAATTTGCTGACAAATGTCACAACAAAGGACATACTGCTTTGTCTCCTTATATAGACCAGGCCACCAATAACGGGCCTGTAAGAGTGAAATTGTGGCTGCCACACCAGCATGTGCAGATGCCGCCCCCTCATGTGCTGCAGAAATTAATCGAGATCTCTCAATTTTATTTGGTATTTCACGTACACCAACGCCTGGAATATTAACAACAGCGTTCAGTGCACTATTCAAGCAGTAACTATATTTGGAAGGAAACCCTTTAGGAAATGGCTTACCCTCAGCAGAAGCTTTTATGGCAGCCGAAATCTCTGTGTCTGGTTTAGAACTCGAACGAGTGACAGCGGCCACAGTGGCTACAGCCACTGCTGATTTCGCGGCTTCATCTGCCATTGTATTCCCGGCAACGTGTATTCCAACGCGCTGGTGTCCAAGTGTATGTACTACATGGACATTAGGAAGCGTCTCTTTTAGATCCGCAACCTTACCCCACAACAATTTATGTTTAATGGTGTTGCCTTTAGAATCTCTAAACCAATTCATTTTCCAATAGTGTAGATATTCATTGAAAGATTGCACACAATAGTAGGAGTCACAGACCAACAAGGTCAACATCGTTGGCTCTGCATGCTCCAACGCTAACAATAGAGCTTTGAGCTCAGCCAGCTGCGCCGTACAATCTCCCAAGGTTTTGGTGTAAGTATGTCGGGGGCAGAACATGTACCCCTCCATCGCGCCACTCACCACTGTACATGCAGCAGAATACTGTTGTTTAGTCCCCACCGCTGGCTGTGCAGAGCCATCAGTATACATGGTACTGGTCAATAGGCAATGTGCCAGCAGGAACTGGGTATTCTATTTCATATTGTAGAAATTCTTGAGTCTGCAGTTTTGGGTCAAATACATAATCTACATCAGAGGCCGTTAAAGACGTAGCCCATTGTATCCATCGCGGGTGTAAAGCTTATGAATTTGGAACACTCGCTTTAGTAACAGCCTCTAGGGCCGGTACTGGGGAAACGACAATGATGCGTTGGCCCTGGGCAAGTGGTCTTTCTTTAATCACAGCCATCTGTACTGCAGTGAGTATTTTTTCGGTTTGTGCAAAGCGTTGTTCTGCAGAAGAATACAAGTGAGACTTGTATGCTATCGGGACTGTCGCACCTTCATTAAAAGTGACATACGTAAAACCCAAAGCCCCAGGTATTACCCTGATTACTAAATGTGTCTTATTGTCCCGTGTGTGTAAGTGTTTTACTGATAAAAGATCAGCCTGTAATTCTCGTAATATTTGTGTATGCTCAGTCGTCCAAAATCTACTTGAAAAATTCGGACGAATCAATTCGTACAAAGGTTTTATACGCATTGCATATTCAGGAATGTACGTTCTGCCAAAATTCAGAAACCCCAACAATGACTGGAGTTTCCGAACCGTATTTGGAGGTTGCAATAGAGCACACTTCTCCAGAAAATGTGGCGCTAAGCTCTTGCCCTCACTTGATAACTCATATCCCAGGAAAATGACACTGAGGAAGGCAATGTTTGATTTTTTTTAAATTAAATTTATATCCAATATCTGCAAACCCCACAACAATGCGCGATACACGCCTTAGATGCTGTAGAATCTCATCGTCCGTCAGATATATGTCATCAACATATGATAACGCTTCAGGGTCCAACTCATGCAGTATTTCTGTCACACGAGCTGAAAACAGTCCTGGGCTGTTTTTATACCCCTGAGGCAAACGACAACATTTTTTCTGAGAGCCAAACGCACTGAAACTGGTATAGTCCCGACTTTCGGGTGCTATATTTTGGCAGAAAAACCCATTCGAGATATCCAATGTAGTTTTGTATTTTTTACGCACTATATTGTTCATAAGCGCTGCATTATGTGAATTTTGTATCGCATATGTGCGTGTATGACTATTCAAATGTCTGTAATCCACCACTATCCTATATGAATGGTCCGGTTTAGAAACTGGAAATAAGGGATTATTCATTGGCGAGACACAGGGTTGAATTACACCCTGATACTCTAATTCTATCAGAATTTGCCTAACCGATGCCCTAGCTTCAAATTTGATAGGATACTGCGGTTGTGGCTGAGGTTCGCCCTTTACTGGAATTACATGATAAGGTGATTGTTTATCCCACCCCACGTTATTTCTATACAAGGCGGGGGCTTGTGCCAGAGCCCACAATTTACTATAGGACTCCGCTAGTTCTCTTGGAACAAGTGGTGAGAAGGAAGGTTTAATAACATCCTCCCCAACCGAACAATCGCGAACAAAGTCAGGTGGCCAATCCTGTTCAGCCAGTAGAACATCATATGATTTTACCATATGGTCCCAAAAAATGGCATGTATAATGCGGTCAATGTCCCCTTCTAATTTCAGAGTCACTAAATATAGTCTATCAGGAGCAGAGACCCGCATATCCGCCGTTTCGACTTGTATGAAGTCATCAGTTGCTTTCACCTCCAGATGCTCTTGAAGACTCCGGCGAACTATTGTGACCTCTGCCGCGCTGTCTAACAGTGCTAATGCCCATGTCTTGTTCATCAAGAGAACTCTCTTCTTGAGCGGCATGTCTAACAGAGACTGCTGCCACTTTCTTCTTTTTAAACTGTTGTTTTTGTTGCAGCGGTTTCTCTTCTTGTTTAATAGAAACCTCCGCTGAGCGTTGTGAATCCTGTCTTGGTTTCACGCACTCCGTTCGTCGCTCTGACCGCCCACCTCTCTCACTTCTCTTCTCTGAGGAGTCCTGAAAGGAACGAGATTGGCGTGTATCAGTATTTTGATATCTATCAGGCGTTTTCAAATTATCCCTATTCCTGAGATTATACCTATTCTGAGGGGTCTCCGGTTGCGGAGACTGTCCCTCATTTTGTTTAGGTTGCTGTTTCTTCTCCCAGCGCTTTTTTGTACCCTCAGATTGCTGTTGTTTAGCATTATCTTTACTATTTTTATTCTGCAACTGAGGTTTTTGCGGTCTAGCCCCTAGGCTATCGCGACCGATACTAGAATAGGTTTCTGCTATTATTCTCGGAAGTTCCCTCTCTTGATTAATCTGTGGAACCTCCCGAAGACGCATTCGCACTGCTAGCGCTACTGCCTCTCCCTTGAGATTACTCAAAATAATAGAAGAAACTGTGGCAAAATTGCCTAACAACTGCATACCCAAATCCAAGGCTGGTGCAGCTCCATATTCATCTTGAATTTGTTTAAGTACGTCCGGTAAATTAGCTAATGTCGGCGTACCATGTGCTGTTGTGTAGAGCGCGGCAAAAACCGTGCCCCATGTATTACAAAGGTCCATCGGAGGAACCATCCCATACGGCAAACACATCGTTAATATTCTATGTTTATCCTGAGGGCCCGTATGGGGAAACACTGCTTCCAGCGTATTAATTTTTTGCGCCAGCCAAAATGGAGTTTCCTCTCGCTTAGCTGGTATCTTACCCATAACTGAATGCACAGTGGCCGGATTAATACCCGGAACCATTGCCTGTGGGTGCACTGGAGCAGCTCGCGCTGCATTTGTATTCATGCTTTGCATTACAAACTGAACTAACCTTCTATATATATTTGTTAACTCTCCATATAAACGACGGACATCAACCACTGCCAAATTACCAACCGCAGGATATGGTGTATAAGTGGCCAATAGAGGCCAGGTTGGACCATCATTACTTAAGGGACCTAGCCTAACTTGTGCCACTGTGTGTGGGAGGGCGCCATCAAGCCAATTATGGTGTTCTTGATAAGAGAGAGGTATCTCTAAATATGCATATGCCCTGTATTGTCCAGGGGCATTCGCAACTGTATGTTCATGAAACGTATTCGTACCCCCATCAACTGCTGGAAAAACGACCCAAGAATAAAAAAGTTCTGTTCTATATGCTGCATGGGCATCTACCACAAAAGTGACCGGACCCCATTGGACAGTTAGTCCATTTGCCAGCAAGTGTCCTGTGAGTGGGTGACGCATATTGATAGCTATATTAACTACAACAGGGTTCGCCATTTGTCAAAAATAGCTTGAGATCCAAAAAGGGCACACCAATATCGGGGTTTTTTCCTTTCAAAGTTCAAGCTTGAACAACCAACCACTTTCGTGGTGGCGGAAACCCTCAGCCCACGGACGTCTCCGTTTACGGAACCGAGGAGTCAAATTATACATGAGATCGAGAGAGTCAGTCAGACCTAAACATTAGAGCCAGACCAAACGTTGGCGGCGCCATGTCGCGTGGGCTCTCATTATCTGAAATGAGACTACTGGATTTCTAGGTGGCAGGATATATAACGGTGTTGGGGACTGAGTCTGACCCACGTGTAAAAAAATATGTCGCCCTAAATCCGGTTTTGCTCCGGCTAACTAGCAGTGCCTCATTTCTCCCACGGGGAAGAGATGATTGGGCAGCCGAGCGCATGACATCTTTGGAACTTCTCAGGGAAGTCGTGGTCACTCAGATCCAGACAAACTCTCTCATTTACAATATGATCTCATATACAAATGACAAAAAAAGTATAAGTTTTATATAATGCTTTAATAAAACGACTGTATTTTAGAGAATAAGGCATGAGCCGCGATAACCAGAACCATACAACACAGTAGGATTGAGATAGTTACTAGGAGAGTAAAACATAAAAATAAAGCAATCATTGAGTATTAGAATTTCTACTCTCCCTCTGCTTAATTTATTTAGAGCACAGCATGTTAAGTGTCTAACTTGCCTATCGGTTCCACTGCGGAGGCATTAGTCTTCATACCTGAGCAAAGGCCTGTGATCTTGGTTCAGCATCTGCAACGAGGCAATCAGCATCTAGTTGTGGTTCCCTGGTAGGAATCTCCCTCTTACGTGTATTAAGACAGAGAAGTTATTTTATAACCTATATGTCAAAGTGATCACCAAATACGCAGAAATACCAAGTCTAAACTTCAACCACGTCTATCGGCAATGTACCAGACTATATCCTTGACTGAAGCACAGAGTGAGTGTGTTATGAAGAACATCAGTGCTGAAGTATGCAAAACAGTGTGATATGAATAAAAAACAACACCGTAGAACTGGCTATCTGAAAATAACAGTACTTAGAAAAATAAAAGCACGCAGAGCAAAGTGCACAGAGGCTCTAGGCTACTAGCAAATGAAATAAAATACATCCAGGGCAAAATGCTCAAAGGCCTAATGCCCAAAGCTAACACATAAAACCAACCATACTACAATGACATAGGAATGCATGGCGTGCAACCAGATGACCCGAGTTGTCGGAGTGACCAGATGCCCGGGCCACAAGGACGTAAAGGCTCCCCAGGAGCCCTTGCATCGGGGCCAGAGGACAAAGACCAGGGCGGGAGCTCCAACCCAGGGGCCTGCCAGAGCCCTGGCCCGGGGCCTCTGAACTCGAACCAGAAGGGAAAGCCTCCCTGGGCCTGACAGACTCCCAGGCCCCTCAGGGTACGGGAGGCTAGAGGAAGGGAGCACCTACCCCAGGGCCCGGCAGGGGTCAGGGGTCCGGGGCCGGGGTCCAGTCAAAGCTCTCTGAACACAGCCATGCATTGGAGTCCTCCCTGGACCCTGGACAGGGGCTCCCACCCTTGGGCCTGCCGGGGCCTCTGAATCTGAACCGGCAGGGGAAGCCTTCCCAGGTCCAGCGGATTCCCAGGCCTTGGCCTCTCGGGTACGTCAGGCTGAAGGAAGGGAACACCCATCCCAGAGCTCGATGGCGGGCCCAGTCCCCCGCCAGGGCCCCTGAACCCAAACTGGCAGAGGAAACCTCCCCAGGCCCGGTGGACTCCTAGGCCTGGCCCCTCAGGGTACGGCAGGCTGGAGGAAGGAAGTGCCTGTCCCAGGGCCTGCAGGCGTCATGGGCCCGGTCGGAGCTCTCTGAACACAGCCATGCATAGGAGTCCTCCACAGACCCTGTCCCGAGTGCATTGCCACCTGGTGGCCAGAAGGTGAAACCCAGGATAGGGGCTCCCACCCTGGGGCCCACCGGGGCCCCTGAACCCAGACTAGCAGGGAAAAGCTTGCTTGGGCTGGTTTACTCCCAGGCCTGGGCCCCTCAGGATACGACAGGCTGAAGGAAGGGAGCACCCGTCCCAGGCCCCGGCAGGGGCCTGGGGCCCGGCTGGGGCTCTCTGATCATGGCCACACAGGGGAGGCCTCCCCAGACCCTGTCCCAGGTGCCTTGCCACACGCGGGCTGAAGGACGAAGCCTAGGATGGGGGCTCCCACCCCGGGACCTGTCAGAGCCTTGGCCCAAGGCCCAGCCGGGCCCCTTGAACTAGAACCACAAGGGGAAGCCTTCCTGGGCCCAGCGGACTCCCAGGCCTGGGCCACTCAGGGTACGGCATGCTGGAAAAAGGGAGCGCCCACCCCAGGGCCCGCCAGGGGCCCATGCCCCGGTTGGGGCTCTCTGAACATGGCAAACCTCAAATGTAGCTAAGAAAATCATGTTTTTCTCACATTTCTGTTTGGGATCACCAGGCCAGCACAAATTTCCTAACACCCAGCATTCCCCTTTGTCTACCGAGTAAAATGATATCTCACTTGTGTGGGTTGGCCAAGTGCCTGCAAACGTAAAGGCCAAGAAATGTGTAGAGATTGAGGGGATATCACAGTGAGTTGATAAGCGCAATTTTTTAAATGTTTTTATACTGACACTGCTTTGGACACCCACACAAGGGAGATAGTTTTCTGGGATCCACCATTGTTTTCAGAGTCATATCTATCGCTAACTGGAAGAAGGCTGAAAGCACAAAAATTAGGAAAAATTAGGTATGTCCCAGTAAAATGCCAAATCTGTGTTGAAAAATGTGTTGAAAAATGTGGTTTTATGATTCTAGTCTGCCTGTTCCTGAAAGCTGGGAAGATGGTGGTTTTAGCACTGCAAACCCTTCATGGATGCCATTTGCAGGGAAATAACCAGATGTTTTCTTCTGCAGCACTTTTTTCTCATTTTTCCCCAAAACTCAAAATGTTTGCTGTATTTTTGCTAATTTCTCAGTCTCCATCAGGGGAATTCACAAACTCCGGGTACCTTTAGACTCTCCAGGATGGTAGAAAACAAGGAGGCAAATTTGGCGTGGATAGCTCATGTGGACAAAGAGTTATGGGGGCCTAAGTGCGAACTATCCCAAATAGCCAAAAGGCTTGGCACAGGAGGGGGAAAAGGCCTGGCAGCAAAAGGGTTAAGAAGTAACAAAACTTGTATTGCTATGTCAGACTGCCAAACGGAAAGGAAACATTGAGGGAGGGGCGGAGCCCTGACGCCCAGAGATAAGAGTTTCCACTGTGGTTAACGCAAGTGAAGCCACTGTTGACGTCTGCTTGAGTAACTGCGACCCCTCCTCCTTGGATAAAAACACTAAACCTCACCCACACAGCATGTTGTGACTCCACTGACATGGCTGCCCTACTTGTGTTACTTGTGTTGCTGTGTACGCTGCTCCCACCACTGTCAGGTAAATAACACAGTCGGTTCATGGTTGTGCGTCTTTACGCACTAGCAGGAGCTTTGTGGGAGTAAAGGGACCTAATCTGATACCTACATACCCATGGAAATCATATTTACAGCATAAAATAGAAACAGGAAATACAAGCAACATTTTGTATAAGGCATCAGAAAATTAAAATATTAAGTATGACTGAAAAAAAAGACCACATGAAATGTTTGTGTACCGCACTGGTATAATTATCATGTATTGTTTCTGCAGGTGCCTCGTCTTTATATGTGGATCAGCAGCCTTTTCTTGTGGGTGCTGGGGGTGTGAAAACAACTCTTGCGTGCCAACTGAAGGACTCCTCCAAGTCACGGATGTACTGGTACAGGAAGACTCCTGAGAAGGCCATGGAGGCTCTCTTCTCTGCTTACACTGCTGGGGATGCTCTAAACTTCACAGCAGAGCCAATGACAGCTGAAAGGACGGGGGACACCTTTGAAGTGCAGTTTCAGCGCCTCCAGGTGTCTGACTCTGCTGTATATTACTGTGCCTGCAGCACTGCACAGTGGCTGAGAAGCCCTCAACTCCAAACAAGAACTCACAAGCATAGCACGTTGTTGGAACAGCTGCCAAACACAGGTGTCTGGTTCACTAGAATCAGTGCTGCAAAGTGACCATTGGGTGGTTCTTCCAGTAAACCTTTAAAAGAAACGACGCACTCGTGCAAAATAGAACAACTCACTTTACACTATTTTTCCTCGGTGGGAGGTGTCCAATAGAGGAATGAATATTTTCTCCAAATTAAACTTGCTCAAAGGAGCATAACAGAGAGGAAACATATTTAGCAATATTTTTGCTGCATGTGAATAAAAAGGAGAAAGTAAATGTTCATCTTTCTCAATTACAATAGGAGAAAACTGGTGCAAAAATGAGTTTCTTTATTTTTGTTTTCTTGAGATACAAGGTTGTTCAAGGACAATTATTTCTTTAGTAAAATACCTGTTCTTACCATTGTGTATAAACAATGCATGTTATATATATTTATCAATATTCTCACCAGGTGGGGCTCGCAGGAGGGCAACGGGGCGGGGCGGTGCAGAGCGTGGCGGGGAAGGTGGAGCTTGACCCACAGAAAAAAAGAATGAAAATAAAACTTACCTTTTTCCCACACTGCCCCATCTGCTCTTCTGCATTGCTGCAGACACAGGCTCCCAGCCTGCCCTGCGGTCAATCCTGACGCTGATGAGAGCAGCATCAGGATTGGCTCGGAGCGCCCAGCCATGGCGCTCCCAGGCAGACTGGTTGCCTGTGCATGCTTTCTCTAGCCTGGCAACTGTGTTGCTGGCCTGGAGAGACCCTACTGCGCATGCGTACTTGGCTGGCCCGAGACAGCCAGGCAAACATACATGCGCAGTGAGGGGGGTGCTGTGCACTCCCACTCCATATGTGTCTCACCTGTGGCCCGCTCACTTTTATAGTAAAAACATAATAAACTGAGTTTATTATGTTTTTACTATAAAAGTTTTGCAGCTACTGCTGCTGTGGGGGGGGAGGGACGCTCCTCTTTCCTAGTGGAGGAGCAGGCCCTGGTTCTCACTAAACGTTAAGGCCTACTGCAAGCTACAGCTGGTCGGATACGTGGACCTAGCTTGCCACGTTGAAAGTTTACCTTCTGACTTAGAGATTTTCAGGAGAAAAGTCCTTATCAGCAGGTCGTCAGTGGCTCGGACTGCACGAATGGATCCGAATGAGGGCTCGGCAACAGTAGCATGGTGAAGCGTGAATCCTCGTAGAAGCCTCAGCTTTGGTGATAACTTGGTACGGCTGGTGCCAATGGCACAAATCTCCTAGTGGCCAAAGTCCAGAATCCTTACCCAGGGAAGTCTCATTGCATGCTCTTCAACACGGACCTCAGTAAAGTACCGCCTTTTCCAATTTTGAAACTTTTCTGGAAGTCAAAATTCTTTCAGTGGGGGAAACCAGTGAGTTGAATACGACGGGCAATTCAATGTTGGTTGCTATAGCTTCGACATCACTCCCTGTCTCCACTGGTTCTCTAGAGGAAAAGTTCCAAAAAAGTTTATGTGTTGTCTCTAACATCTTCCAAGGGTCCAGGACCCTATGGGGACCACTTGAGAAACAATGAAGATCCACCAGATATCCCTCTGATAGAACAGCCCACAAAGCAGCCCTCAGCAGCTTCCACCGACAACTCAACTAGGCCAAGACAGTTGCTATCACAACCAGCATCGACTCAGCATCCAACCGCACAAAATAACTTTTCAAAATAGTCAAATATACTCCAACTTAGCAACCACAGAGAACACCATCCACCCCTACCGAGAAATCTGCAACACCCTCTCAGACTACTTTCACAGCAAGATGACCACCACAGGACCTGCCAGAGCCCTGGCCCGGGGCCCGGCCAGGTCCCCTGAACTCGAACCACAAGGGGAAGCCTACTTGGTCCCAGAAGACTCCTAGGCCTGGGCCGCTTAGGGTACGGCAGGCTGGAGGAAGGGAGCTCCTGCCCCAGGGCCTGACAGGGGCCCAGGACCCGGTTAGGCCTCTCTGAACATGGCAAACCTCAAATTTAGCTAAAAAGATCACGTTTTTCTCACATTTCTGTTTGGGATCACCGGGCCAGCACAAATTTCCTAACACCCATCATTCTCCTTTGTCTCCCGAGTAAAATGATACCTCACTTGTGTGGGTGGGCCAAGTGCCTGCAAACGTAAAGGCCAAAAAACGTGTAGAGATTTAGGGGATATCACAGCGAGTTGAAAAGTGCAAATTTTTAAATGTTTTTAGACTGACATTCCTATGGGCACCCACACAAGGGAGATAGTTTTCCGGGATCCACCATTGTTTTCAGACCCATATCTATCGCTAACTGGAAGAAGGTTGAAAGCACAAAAAATAGGAAACATTACGTATGACCCAGTAAAATTCCAAAACTGTGTTGAAAAATTTGGTTTTCTGAATGTAGTCTGCTGTTCATGAAAGCTGGGAAGGTGAAGGTTTTAGCACCGCAAACCGTTCGTTGATGCCATTTGCAGGGAAATAACCAGATGCTTCCTTCTGCAGCTTTTTTTTCCTATTTTTCCCCAAAACTCCTCATTTTAGCTGTATTTTGGGTAATTTCTCAGTCCCCATCAGGGGAATCCACAAACTCCAGGTACCTTTAGAATATCCAGGATGTTGGAAAAAAAGGACACAAATTTGGCGTGGATAGCCTATGTGGACAAAGAGTTATGGGTGCCTAAGTGCGAACTATTCCAAATAGCCAAAAAAAGGCTTGGCACAGGAGGGGTAAAAGGCCTGGCAGCGAAAGGGTTAAGAAGTAACAAAACTTGTGTTTCTATGCCAGACTGCCAAACGGAAAGGAAACATTGAGGGAGGGGTGGAGCCCTGACGGCCAGAGATAAGAGTTTCCTCTGTGGTTAACGCAAGTGAAGCCACAGCTTACATCTCCGTGAGTAACTGTGACCCCTCCTCCTCGGATGAAAACACTAAACCTCACCCGCACAGCATGTTGTGACTCCACTGACATCATGGCTGCCCTAATTGTGTTACTTGTGTTGCTGTGGATGCTGCTCCCACCAGTTTCAGGTAAATGACACAGTCGGTTCATGGTTGTGCATCTTTACGCACTACCAAGAGCTTTGTGGGAGTAAAGGGACCTAATCTAATACCTACATACCCATGGAAAACATATTTACAGCATGAAATAGATACAGGAAATACAAGCAACAGAATATTGAAATATTAAGCATGACTGAAAAATAAGACTACATGAAATGTTTGTGTACTGCATTCTCATAATTATCATGTATTGTTTCTGCAGGTGCCACGTCTTTATATGTGGATCAGCAGCCTTTTCTTATGGGTGCTGCAGCTTTATGTTCCCATAAAAACAACTCTTGTGTGCCAACTGAAGGACTCCTCGAAGACACAGATGTACTGGTACAGGAAGACTCCTGAGAAGGCCATGGAAGCTCTCTTCTCTGTATACCGTGCTGGGGATATTTTAAACTTCACAGCAGAGCCAATGACAGCTGAAAGGACTGGGGACACCTTTGAAATGCAGTTTCACCGCCTCAAGGTGTCTGACTCTGCTGTATATTACTGTGCATGCAGCGTTGCACAGTGGCTGAGAAACCCTAAACTCCAAACAAGAACTCACAGGCATAGCATGTTGTTGGAACAGCTGCCAAACACATGCCTAGTTCACTAGAATCAGTACTGCAGAGTGACCATTGGGTGGTCCTGCCAGTGACCCTTGAAAAGAAACAACGCACCTGTGCAAAATAGAACAACTCACTTTACACTATTTTTCCTCGGTGGGAGGTGTCCAATAGAGGAATGAATATTTTCTCCAAATTAAACTTGCTCAAAGGAGCATAACAGAGAGGAAACATATTTAGCAATATTTTTGCTGCATGTGAATAAAAAGGAGAAAGTAAATGTTCATCTTTTTCAATTACAATAGGAGAAAACTGGTGCAAAAATGAGTTTCTTTATTTTTTTTTTCTTGAGATACAAGGTTGTTCAAGGACAATGATTTCTTTAGTAAAATACCTCTTTTTAGCATTGTGTATAAACAATGCATGTTATATATATTTATCAATGTTCTCACCAGGTGGGACTCGCGGGAGGGCAAAGGGGCGGGGCGGTGCAGAGCGTGGCGGGGAAGGTGGGGCTTGACCCACAGAAAAAAAAGAATAAAATTAAAACTTACCTTTTTCCCACACCGCCCCAGCTGCTCTTCTGCATTGCTGCAGGCACAAGCTCCCAGCCTGCCCTGCGGTCAATCCTGACGCTGATGAGAGCAGCATCAGGATTGGCTGGGAGCACCCAGCCAGGGCGCTCCCAGGCAGACCGGTTGCCTGTGCGTGCTTTCTCTAGCCTGGCAACTGTGTTGCTGGCCTGGAGAGACCCTACTGCGCATGCGTACTTGGCCGGCCCGAGACGGACGGGCAAACATACATGCGCAGTGAGGGGGTTGCTGTGCATTCCCCCTCCATATCTGTTGCGCCTGTGGCCCACTCACTTTTATAGTAAAAACATAATAAACCAAATTTATTATGTTTTTACTATAAAGGTTTTGCAGCTACTGCTGCTGTGGGGGGGAGGGACGCTCCTCTTTCCTAGTGGAGGAGCAGGCCCTGGTTCTCACTAAACGTTAAGGCCTACTGCAAGCTACAGCTAGTCGGATACGTGGACCTAGCTTGCCACGTTGAAAGTTTACCTTCTGACTTAGAGATTTTCAGGAGAAAAGTCCTTATCAGCAGGTCGTCAGTGGCTCGGACTGCACGAATGGATCCGAATGAGGGCTTAGCAACAGTAGCATGGTGAAGCGTGAATCCTCGTAGAAGCCTCAGCTTTAGTGGGAACTTGGTATGGCTGGCGCCAATGGCACAAATGTCCTAGTGGCCAAAGTCCAGAATCCTTACCCAGGGAAGTCTCATTGCATGCTCTTCAACACGGACCTCAGTAAAGTACCGCCTTTTCCGATTTAGAAACTTTTCTGGAAGTCAAAATTCTTTCAGTGGGGAAAACCAGTGAGTTGAATATGACGGGCAATTCAATGTTGGTTGCTATAGCTTCGGCATCACTCCCGGTCACCACTGGTTCTCTAGAGGAAAAGTTCCAAAAACGTTTATGTGTTGTCTCTTACACCTTCCAAGGGTCCAGGACCCTGTGGGCACCTCTTGAGAAACAATGAAGATTCACCAGATATCCCTCTGATAGAACAGCCCACAAAGCAGCCCTCAGCAGCTACCACCGACAACTTAACTAGGCCAAGACAGTTGCTATCACAACCAACCAGCATTCAACCGCACAAAATAACTTTTCAAAATAGTCAAAGATAATCCAGCTCAGCAACCACAGAGAGCACCATCCACCCCTACGAAGAAATCTGCAACACCCTCTCAGACTACTTTCACAGCAAGATGGTCACCATCTACAACAACTTCAACCCCCAACCCACAAGCTTTAATCTCAGCTCTCTCAACCCCCCAGTGCACATCCAGAGCACTATCTCCATATGGGCACCGCTCACCACTCAATCCACCTCAGCCATCATATCATCCATTCACTCCGGGGCACCCGCCAACCTATGCCCCCACCACCTGCTCAACCTCAGAACCAACTTCATCAGCACGGAACTCACACGCATCCTCAACACCTCCATCACCTCAGCAGTTTTTCTGGACAAATGGAAACATGCGGAAATCAAACCCCTCCTGAACAGACCATCCTCTGACCCTAATGAACTCTAGAATTACTGACCCATCTCTCTTGTCCCCATCCCTGCCAAAGTACATGAGAAGGCCATCAATCAGCAGCTCACAAGCTACCTGAAAGTAAACAACCTACTGAACACCTTTCAATCAGGTTTTTTATTCCGACCACAGCACCGAGACCGCACTCATCGCCGCCACTGATGACGTTAGAGCACTTCTCAACTGAGGAGAAACAGCAGCACCAGAGGTACAGGCAGGAAAATTAGCTGTGACCTGGAGAGGAAAGAGGGAGAAATGAGAAGCAGCAACCACAAGTGGCAACAACAAGGCAAAGCAGAAGCTGGAAATGAGTTACAATGCATGGACTGACAGGGCTATTTTTGTCTATATCTCAGAATGCATTTTGATGCTTGCACTGCATATATAGATGATGAAAATGTACAAGTGAGAGGTGAGAGAGCAACATCCCTCTGGGCTGAGCCAAGCTGAGATTGTCACTATGTATACTAGAGATAACATATCAGAGAGGCAAACAAAAATCTTTATTCAGCGAACTTTGCCATTAAACTATAAACCTATATACACATAACAATAAAGCCATGTCATTAAGGCCCAGATTTAAGAGGTCCTTGCCCCATTCTAATGCCACATTAACATCATTTTGTGACGCTAATATGGCGTTAGAAGGCCAAAAACGCTGCGCCATATTTACAAAGTGGTGCAATGCATGCATTGCGCCACTCTGTAACTCTTTGCACCACATTATGCCGGCGCCAGACATAATGTATGCAAAGGGGGCTTTCCCCTGTTTGGGGGGGGCAAAAAAATGGTGCAAGAAAATCTAAGAGATTTCATTGCGCCATTTTTTCAGCACTTTTAATGCCTGCTCAGAGCAGACGTTAAAAGGAGGCTTCCATTGGTTTCAATGGGCCTTTGGAAGCTTTGCAGGATTAGCGTCAACATTTCTTACGCTAATCCTGCAAAGCCCCAGACTAGCATCAAAATTTAAGATGCTAGTACCCCTGACTACCGCCATGGTGCGCCGTATTTTAAATACAGCGCAAACATGATGGCGTTGGGGGGGGGCGATAAGGAGCGCAAGAAAAGTGGCGCTGAACTAGGTGAGCACTACTTTTCTTAAATCAGCCCTTAAATCTTCCAGAAAGTCACAATAAAACATAAAACAAGTTACCTAAAAATAATTTACATATAAAATCCTACAGAGGGTACAACTTACAGTACAAAAGAGGTTATCTCGTCATATCGGTTTCTCAACGCACTCTTCTTAAAGTTCAGGACTGCGTAACATATGTCTATTGTAGAAAGCCCTCGTAGAAACTCCATAGCGGGGAAAATCTGTTTAAAATCAGCCTGATGAAGTAAAGGTATTAAAAAAGCGGACCTGGGGCTTGAATACAAAGAACAAAATAAAATAGAGTGGCTCGTGCTTTGCTTAGAAACCTGATTACCGTGGCATGGGGATAGGTTGTGTGTCCATATACTTTGAATGGAGAAAGCGGCTTTAAAATTCAAAAGATTTAATCTAAAAAGAGTTAAGTAAAACCAATGGGATGGATTCTTCAATCAAGACAAATAAGGTTCGGCACTTTTGACAGTGCCAATAGGAACATCTGTCTCTAAGGTCTTTATATTCAGCACATTACATTATCTTTCATTTATTCAAAACTCTGCTTGGGGTATGTTCACAATATCCTTTGCGTCACCCTTAATCAATGTGAGATGTGCAAATATTTCAGGAAGGTCTATTTTGCGGAAACTTGTTTTTACAAATGTATTTATTTATAGTATTTATAAAGCGCACTGTGTCCATATCCTGGAGCTAAAGGGACTGTAGGGCTAGAAAGAAGAAGTGCAGGGGAAGTAGTCAGTATCCACAACAAACATCTACTTAGGAAACAAGAATGTCTTCAAGGCTTTTCTGAACTTCAACAGTTCTGGTTGTGCTCTCAGTGAGCTTGGCAATGCATCCCAGCTTTGAAAGAGAAAGCTTGCCCTCCCAGCCGAGCTCTTCGAAATCTCGGCCGACACACCAAGTCAGCGGAAGCGGAGCTCAAAGATCTGCTTGGCACATATCTCTGAAATGTATTTTGCAACATTGAATGACCTTTTCCCTGAAGTGCCTTGAACTTCAGCCACATTGCTTCGAAAAGTATCCTCTTATCTATTGGGAGCCAATGAAATTCCTTGAGTGCATTTGTGAGAGAGGATCTAAGGGGTAAACTCAGTGCCAACTTAGCAGTAGCTGATTGGACTCTTTGGATTCTCTTGATCAAATAATCAGGTGCCCCCAGAAGGATGGCATTACAATAATCCAGCTGTCCTTATGTAATGCTTCTGGTGATTGTGGCTCAAGCAGACATTGGTAGAAATGGGATAATCTTTCTGAGGCTTCGTAATAAAGAGAACCAGGCGCTAGACAACTTCGACACATGCTTTTCTAATAAGAGATTAACGTCAAAAATAACACCTAAATTCCGCACAGCATCAGAAGCCTACACTTCAGTGTATGTAGGCAGCGGCCAGAAATTCATGGGTAACACTAACAGGCCATTATTTGGGGCACAACAAAGAAACTCGATTTTATCCCTTTTCAATTTTAAGGTATTGATATCCATCCAGCCTGCAACCTTATGCATGCAAGTTTGAAAAAAGGAGATCATGTCCTCATCATTAAGAGATATGATTAATTGCATATCATCTGCATAATTATTAACTGAGATATATTATGACATTTAATGAGAGAGATTAATGGTTTTATATAGACATCAAAAAGGATTGGGTTTCTAGGCCGATCCCTGAGGAACTCTTTGTTTTAGTTCTCTACATTCTGAGGATTAAAGGAGGCAAGCCTGCTGCCCGACGTCTATCTTGCCAATAGAATATCCATATTAGAACAAGCCCACCTAACCCACAGCATTCTAACCTTCTTAGGAGAGTTTTGTGGCTGACCAATGAAACACTGCTGATAAGTCAAGCAGCACCAGAATGCCCCCCTGGCCTTTGTCCACTCTCATGCTTAGCTCCTCCAATGCACACACAAGGGCTGTCTCAGTTCCGTGTCCTGGTCTGAAACTGAATTGTTCGGAATCAATAAGAGAGTGCTCCTCCAGGTATCTGGATAAAACCGTGCTCACATATCTCTACAGTATTTTGACAGGGTAAGGAAGGATAGATAGGCCTTTTTTTACTCAAAATAGTTGGATCCCCAGAGGATTTCTTCAGTAAAGGAGTGACTAAAGCTTTTTTCCAGGTTCTGGGAACCACTCCTGTACTCAGTGATACATTACATAGTTCACTTAGAGGCAGAAAAAGCTCATCTCCCCACTTCTTCCATTGCTTGGCTGGTAACAGGTCTAAAGGGCATCCTGACATGGTAGTCATTGCAATGTTAAAAAGGTTCTTTTCTGTGATAGGTTCAAATTTCTCCAATCGACAATCAGAACTTACTATAGTCTCTGTCTCAAAATACTGTCATGCGTCATTTACAAAGGGAATAGTAAGATGGGTGGCAACATCCAGTGCAAGAGAAATTTCCTAACTCCGATTTGGGTCAATCTCAGTTACGAACTTACACATCTTGCTCTCAAATCATCACGCAATTTTTGTGCTAAACACCAACTGGGGTATTGTATTCACATTTTGTAAAGATAAACATTCCAATATGCACTCTTTTACCAGAAATGCTTCTGAGTTTAACCAACATTTGATCCATAAATGATGCTTCAATACGAAAACATTCTGGTACCCCAAACGCCAATCCCATGAACTGCATCCGAAATACAGTTTGACTAATATAAAGTGGTTATTTCTCTAGCAAAGGTCCTTGAAAAACAAAAAATTGTTTCTGTATTTTTTTCAATTTGTTGGGATTTCATTAAGATGTGTACTTTCCAGCTGAACTTAGAAGTAAAAGTAATATCCAAAAAGTTAAAATCTTTTGCCCTTTTAAGTATAGATCCCCCCATTCTAAGGGGTTAGTTTTTGTGTTTGTGGGCTTGCCAGTCATAATGAAAGCGATAGACTGCTTTACATTTAAATCCAGCCCCTCTATATACTTCAATAATATCTGCAAACTATCAGGTGTACGGGTTAGCAAGGACACATCATCTGCATATAGGAGTGTAGTAAGTAACTGCTCACCCATTTTGGTACATCCGCCCCTACTTTCAAAAAAATGTTCGGTTATGCCATTAACATATACCAGGAACAAAAATGGGGCTAAGAAACAGCCCTGTCTTACCCCTGGATGGGATTCTATCTGTGAGGCTAATTCCCCCTGCAGGCCAAAACAAACAGAGATCTTTAAATCATAGTGCAGGCATTTTAGCAGAGAAAGGAGATCTGATTCAAACCCCATATTCTGCATTACCACCCAAGGTTTTCCCCTATTGACATTAGTGACATTAGTTTCTTGCTGCATGTATGAGCCATGCTGGGTCACAGTGTGAGTCAGTGCTCAGGGTCTTGGTACCAATGCAATAGCTGAACCTGCGCTGAGGTTTAGTGTGACAATGTTCATGTTGGGTACAGGTTTGTGCTCTTTGACAGTATTGACTGTAAAATGGTGCTTGTGATGGTTGTGAGTGAGAGGTGAGTTCCGGTGCTGTGAGTAAGAAGGTGCTGGGATCAGCTTGAGTGCTGAGTTCAGAGGAAGCCGGAGTGTGATACTGCTGAGAGGGAGGCTGAATGCAGAAGTCAGTTGCTGCATTACCCATTTCAAGTGTGTAGCCAGCACTACATGAATGTGCTGTGCAGTGGCAGTGTATGTAGCATGTTCTGTTGCTCTTTGGGGTGAGGGAGTGCAGAGCACAAGGAGGAGTTATCTCATGATGGGTCGAGAATAAAGGTCCTCACACCATGGTCCCTGCCCATCCTGGCCTCCGTGTGCTTCTGTGGTGCCAGCTGCTCCTGCTTGGTGCTGAAAGATCACTTGCAAAACCCACAATGCAGCTCTGACCACCTCATCTCCAAGGAGACACAAAACCTGTTGTGTTTATATTCATCCACTCATGCACCATCAACCAGCCACTCACTCAAAATAAACTTCTCCAGCTCACAAGCCATTCACTGCCTCTCCATTCTCATTTACTCACATGCATTAAGCATTTTCACTCTTCACTAGATCACCTACTATGACTGACCCACTCCTATTCACTCACCTGCATCACTGACCATCAATTCAATCGAATACAATTGAATCAAAAAACACTCAAGCACTTTCACAAACAAAAATATACTCCTACCAAGAAGTGCCAACACTAGTCAGACTGACAAACAGAAAGGAAACAAAGGGGGCGGAGCCCTGACATCCAGAGCTAAGAGTTGCCACTGTGGTTAACGCAGGTGAAGCCACTGCTGACGTCGCAGTGAGTAACTGTAACCCCTCCCACTTGCACGAACACTCTAGACCTCAACCACATGGCATGTTGTGACTCCACCGACAGCATGGCTGCCCTGCTTGTGTTGCTGTGGACGCTGCTCCCACTGCGTTCAGGTAAATGACACAGTCGGTTCATGGTCGTGCGTCTGTACGCACTAGCAGGAGCTTTGTGGCAGTAACAGGACCTGATCTAATACCTATGGAATTCATCTGTATACAGCATGAAATAGAGACAAGAAACATAAGTGTAACAATTACAGGGCATCTACTTTCATGAACAAAAGGTTAATAAAATTGAAATATTAAGTATAACTTTTCAGGTGCCCGTATTTGTGCAACTGGAAAACAAGACTTCATGAAATGCTCATGCACTGCACTTGTGTAATTATCATGTATTGTTTCTGCAGGTGCCTCGTCTTTATATGTGGATCAGCAGCCTTTTCTTGTGGGTGCTGCGGGTGTGAAAACAACTCTTGGGTGCCAACTGAAGGACTCCTCCAAGCCACAGATGTACTGGTACAGGAAGACTCCTGAGAAGGCCATGGAGGCTCTCTTCTCTGCTTACACTGCTGGGGATGCTCTAAACTTCACAGCAGAGCCAATGACAGCTGAAAGGACCGGGGACACCTTTGAAGTGCAGTTTCAGCGCCTCCAGGTGTCTGACTCTGCTGTATATTACTGTGCCTGCAGCATTGCACAGTGGCTGAGAAGCCCTCAACTCCAAACAAGAACTCACAGGCATAGCACGTTGTTGGAACAGCTGCCAAACACGGGTGTCTGGTTCACTAGAATCAGTACTGCAGAGTGACCATTGGCAAATTACCTAACAGTACCAACAGTGCCCTTTAAAAGAAACGTTGCACTCTTGCATAAATTGGACAAAGTACATTACACTAAGGGCCTGATCTGGACATTGGAGGACGAGTTACTCTGTCACAATGGTGACGGATATCCCATCTGCCGAAATCTAAATCCGATAGGGTATAATGGAATTTAGATTTCAGCAGACTCTATATCTGTCACTATTGTGACGGACTAACTTATCTGCTAATATTTAAATCAGTATATTGGACACAAATGGTCCCTAGGGGGGAAATGTTGCCCTTGACTTCCACAGCTATCATTGACCTTCTCCAATGGTCCTCACAGGGTACCACAGAAACGGCATTCTTATTGATCTAGAATTATAAAAGAATACAGCAAGGACCACATCCCCCTCTTAGATGCAAGCGTGGGGATAGACAACAATATGATTTTCATGACACTTTATAGAAAACCAACATAAAGGAATACACTCCTACATTACACGAGTCATCATCCCAGTAGTCTAAGGGATACTTTGCCATTTGGTCAATTTCTGCGGATTCGCAGAAACTGTTCAAGGAGACAGGATTTTTTCAGGGAGTCAGACACATACTCATAAATAAACTTACAGAAAGAGGCTTCTCCAAAGGTCTTGTCAAACAAGCTAGGAAAAGGGCATGGTACAACCACAGGGAATTCCTTTTTGAACCCCAAAATAGAGATAACGAGATGGACAGGATCGTTTGTGTTTCTACTTTCTGTCCAGAGAGTAACAAAGTTAAAAGATTGACAACATACATTGGGGTCTCCCTGATGGGTTTCTTACTACCAAAGAACCACCCCATTCTCCTTTAACTGGGTAAAGAATTTGAGTGATGTCTTAATAAGAGTGGCTTTACCATCACCATGCAAAATACCATTGCCTACTTTACGGGGTCTTCTGGCAGTAGCTGGGCATTTTAAAAGCGGTACCTGTAAAGCCTGTAAACTTTGTTTAAATACTACTAACTTTACCCACAATAATGTGGATATGGTTCTGACGAATTTTACCAATTGCAATACTAAGGATGTGATTTATGCTGTTTGCTGTCCATGTGGACTCATTTATATCGGATAGACCAGCCAAAAGGTAAAATGTAGAATTTTACAACACAGTAGCAAGATAAGATGTGGGATACTCGGCGCTCCAATGGTAGAGCACTTCCAAAAAATGTGACACAATTGTGAAGATCTAAAGTGGCAGGTGATTGAACAGATCAAGATGGGACCACGTGGAGGAGATAAGGCCAACTTACGCTCTAGAAGACTATTATTTTGGATTGACAAATATGGCTCAGTTACCTGTGGTCTAAATAACCTACAGGATTGGAATCAGTCCACTTTACTTTGAACGTTTCGCTGGACAATCTATTTTTGATTAACAATTTTGAGTATCACCAGTACTCCAGCATTCATCACTGATTTTCACTTTCAAGTGTCTTAATGGTGTTATTTCCTGCAACAATATTTGTTGTGAATGTATTAATGTCATGGTTTTCACTGGGCTTACCGTCAAGGTTGATGAGGGTTGGGGAACGACCCCGATTCCGGCAGGTTCTGCTCTGGCTGAGGTAGGGGCGACCCCTTCCGGTAGCCACGGTGCTGTTTGACAATAGCAAGCCACTACAGTCCGGGCCCTCCTGAAGGAGTCCCAGAGGAAAAACCCCAAAAGGGTAAAAAACCTCCAACAGGAACTCCCTGAAACAGAAGGAGGAGACAAGGGCGTTAGAACTGGAGATCCGAGAGTACAGGAAAAAACTGGAGAGGAAGACAGGTCAGGAGATACTGGATCCACAAGAGGAAACCAGCCGGAGCGTGACTACCACCAAAAGAGTGTTGCAACGCAATGAGCAAGCAGCTGAATTCCCCTTATATACCCCTAGACAGGAAGTAGATAACAGGAAGTAGAAACACCACCATCTTGGATTGGGGAAAGGAGTATAACATTGAATAAAGAACATGCGTCCAACAAAAAGAAACAATGCATGCTGGGAATAGAGGAAGTGGGCAGCATGCTGGGAAAGGGAAAAGGCATGCATATAAACACCTCTATGTGCAGGTATCCGGCTTTTGCCTGTGAATACTGGTAAGTGGTGAAGCAGAAGGTTACCTAAATGCCTGAATGTAAAGCGCACTAAATGCGCTATGCGCAGCAGGATCTAGACCCAACTCGGGGTCTTATCTCCCGCCGCGTCTGCCCTTGCGGCAGAAACAAAAGAAGGGGGCGCGGCGAGTGCCGCGACCCCTGGCCGGACTCGAGGCTTCCCCCGCGGCCTGCCCGCAAGCCGCGGTGTTCATCAAATGCAGCGCCGCGGCGGCCCGAGCCTGCAGCCGCAGCCGCCGCGGCATGACAGTAGGTCCCCCCCCCGAGGCCCCAGGTTTGTGAGGGAAGAGTTGAAAAAAGCGACGGACCAAAAGAGAGGCATGAACTGAAGGGGCATCCTCCCAGGAACACTCACTCATAGGGTAGCCTTTCCAATTAATAAGATATTGGAGGCGTCCATGGAAAAACCGAGAGTCACAGATTTCCTGGACCTCGTACTCGGGCACATTATCAACCAACAGAGGAGGAGGACAGGAGAATTGTCTGTGAAAAGGATCAGGAAGGTAAGGTTTAAGTTGAGAGACATGGAATACAGGGTGTATCTTCCAAATCCGGGGCAGGCGAAGACGCACAGACACTGGGCTAATCTTTTTGAGAATCAGAAAGGGACCATAAAAACGGGGTTTGAATTTGTTCTGAGTGAGTCGGAGAGGTAGGAATCTAGAGGAGAGCCAAACTTTATCATGGACCTGATAATGAGGAGCCGCACAACGTCTCTTATCAGCTATCTTTTTCATGCGAGACTTAGTGGCCACAAGGTTGGAATGGATAACACGTTGGACACCCCGTAGCTGTCGAACATAGGAGGAGATGGCAGGAAGATTGGAAGTATCTTTCAGGGGAGTTGGAAAGGCCTTAGGATGGAAACCGTAGGAGCCATAGAAAGGGGAGACTTTTGAGGCGCTGTGTATGGAGTTGTTGTAGGAGAATTCTGAAAGCGGTAAATAGGTAACCCAATTACTCTGCGTAGCATTGCAGAAGCTACGTAAATATTGTTCGAGGCCTTGATTGAGTCGTTCGGTCTGTCTGTTAGTTTGAGGATGGAACCATGATGATAAGGCCACTTCGATTCCCAAGGTCTTACAGAATTGTTTCCAGAATCGGGAGATATATTGAGGACCCCTATCCGATATAATGACCTGAGGTAATCCATGAAGTCGAAAGATTTCTTGTGTAAAGATTTGACCTAATTCTTTTGCCATTGGTAACTTTCTTAAGGCCGTGAAGTGAGCCATCTTAGTGAAGGAGTCCACGGTTACAATTATTACGTGATTTCCCATTGAAGAGGGTAATGAGCACATGAAATCTGTGGAGATGGTGTGCCATGGACCTGGGGGAACTGGTAGTGGGTGAAGTAATCCTACTGGTTTAGTACGGGGTGTCTTGGCTTGAGCACATATAGGACAGGATGATACATATTCTTCAGTATCTGTCTTGAGGGTTGGCCACCAGAAGGAGCGAAGCAGAAGTTCTTGAGTAGCTTTCATTCCTCGATGACCTGCGATGGGGGAATCATGGCACATACGTAAGGCTTCAGTCTGTACTAGTTTAGTGGGTAAGAACAGGGCCTTATCATGATAATAATACCCTTGATCTATATGAAGTTGCGGACGCAACTTATTCAGATCTATGTCTTCTAGACGGGCATATTCGGACCTGACTTGGTCTAAAAAAGTCTGTACTAAACCAATGATCTTGTTATTGTCAAATAGGTTCTGAACAGGAGAATCGCTGCACTCGGGGTAATGTCGGGACAAGGCATCCGCCAGGATGTTCTGAGAACCAGGGATGTATGTGATATAAAAGTCATATTGGCTGAAAAAGAAAGTCCATCGAGCCTGCCGGCTATTCTGACACTGAAAGTTTCTTAAGCACTGTAGATTTCTGTGGTCTGTCCGGGCTTCAAAGGGTTCTTTCGAGCCCATCAGAAAGTGTCTCCATTCTGTGCATGTGGTCTTTAAGGCGAGTAATTCACGTTCTAGCACGGAATAGTTCCGTTCTGAGTCGGATAAAATGTGGGAAAGGTAGACTACCGGGTGCTCTAAATCATCATCGTCTTGTCTTTGCAGTAAGGCAGCCCCAATGGCTCTTTCGGATGCGTCTGCGACAACAATGAATTGTTTGCTGGTGTCTGGGTGTCGTAGAATGGGGGCTTGAATAAAGGCTTTCTTTAAGTCTTGAAAGGCTAACTCTGCGTCTTGTGTACAACAAAAGCCCTTCTTTAGATGGTCTTTTTTAAAGGTTTGAGTAATGTAACTGGTTCTCTGGGCAAAGTCTGCTATAAATTGTCGAAAGAAATTGGCTAATCCCAAAAAACACTGAGTCTCCTTGATGGAGGAAGGAGATGGCCAATTCAATATAGCTTGCACCTTGTCTGAATCCATGGCGACTCCAGTTTGGTTAATGCAATACCCCAAGTATTTTACTTCCGTCTGATCAAACTCATACTTTTCAGGTTTGCAGAATAAATGGTGTTGTCGGAGTCTCTCTAGAACTTGGCGAACATGCTTAGAGTGTTCCTCTGGGTGAACAGAAAAGATTAAAATGTCATCGAGATAAACCACTACTGTTTGTTGCAAAAGATCGGACAAGATAGAATCCATGAACCTTTGAAAAATGGAAGGGGCATTGGTGAGTCCGAATGGCATTACTCGATATTCGTAATGACCAAAAGGTGTTCTAAAAGCGGTCTTCCACTCATCACCTTCTTTAATTCTTAAAAGATGGTAGGCTCCTCTGAGATCCAGCTTGGTGAATCTCTTTGCCCCTCTGACTGCTTCTAGGATGTCCTTAATGAGGGGTAACGGGTACCGATCCTTAATAGTGATCTTGTTTAATCCTCTGAAATCAATACAGGGACGCAAATCTTTAGTCTTCTTAGGCACAAAGAAGAGAGGAGCCCCTGCAGGTGAAGAGGAGGGAGCAATCAACCCGCTCTGTAGGTTCTCATCAAGGTATTCTTTAAGAATCTGCTTCTCAGGTTCTGTGAGAGAGTACATTCGCCCGAAAGGAACCAGTGTATCTGGTTCTAAAGGAATGGCGCAATCGTATTCTCTATGGGGTGGCAGTTCAGGTCTTTCTGGCTTCTGGAATACGTCGGCATATTCCTGATAATGCTTGGGAACTCCCTGTAGGACGTTAATAGAGCATCCCACCTTAGGGGGTGCTGCTAAGAGACGTTTTGGGGACCAATAATCCCCTGCTAGGTAGCAGTGGTGCTGGCAAAAGTGAGAGGATAAAGAAATAGTTTGTTTCCCAGTTGATGTAAGGGTTGTGCCGTGTGAGCCATGGAATTCCCAGGATCATGACGTGGTGTGGTGATGAAATTAAATCAAACGAAAGGTTTTCTTGGTGTTTCCCAAACTGTAGACAGAAAGTAGGGGTGGTATATTGTACGGGTCCTGAGGCCAAGAGTGATCGATCCACCATGTGTACTTGTTCTGGTACTTCCTTAGGTATTTGTGCTATCTGTCGTTCTTTGGCCCATGCTTCATCTAAATAGATGCCACTGGCTCCGCAGTCCAATAAGGCCAGGGTTCTTTCTTCCCGGCCATCAGTTAAGTGAAGGATAACTGGTAAAAGAAAAAGAGCAGTTCCTTCCTCCCAGGAAGAACAAATGGAAGGTATTTCACGATATCCCTTCCTCACCCTTCTCACTGAGGACGGGAGTTAGCGTTTCCCAAAGGCTTGGTTGGACGAATGGGGCAGGTGCGAATTAGGTGACCAGCTGCACCACAATATAGACAAAGTCCCTTCCTTCGTCTGTGCTCTTTTTCACTAGCTGATAAAGGTCCTCGAGCCTTATCAATTTGCATTGGCTCTTCCTCGGTAGCCCCCTTGGGTTCAGGACGGACTTCCTCGGTACGATGGGAGAAGGTGCGAGACGTCACTGAGTGTGATGGCAAACGACTCTTCTTTTTCTCCATTCTTCGTTCATTCAACCGATATTCTATCGTCAGAGTCTGATCCATCAATCCTTTAAGGTTCTCTATTCTAGCAGAGTGCACCAGTTCGTCCTTAATGTCCTCTCTGAGACCTCTGCGGAACAGTGTCACCAAGGTACGTTCCTCACAGGATGTTTCTGCTGCTTATTGTCCGAAAAGGGTGATGTATTGTAATACATCTTGATTCCCTTGTTGGATATCGCAAAGAGCTTCTTCTGCTGAAGCCTCGAGTCCAGGGTGCCCAAACATCTGTTTAAAGGTAGTGACAAAGGTGGAATAATTAGACAGGCAGGGATCATTTCTTGTCACTAAAGGAGTGGCCCAAGCCAATGCTGGCCCGATAAGGCGCTAATCAAATACCCCACCTTGGTCTTGTCTTGCACAAATTGCGAGGGGCGAAAGGCAAAATAAACCGTCAAGGCATCCAGGAATTCTCTCAATTTGTTAGGAACCCTGGAGAAACGAGGTGTAGTGGCAGATACTGACGGGACATCAGTGGTCCTGGATGCAAAGGCTTGTCGATAGACGGTATTTTCAGTACGTAGCTGTTGGAGTTCTTGAGCCTGTTCTTGTATCGTCATGAGCAGGGTCTGGCAGGTGGGTTCCGTATTTGCCACTGGATTATCCATGGTTCCGGACTGCAACTGGATTTTTGGGCATTGCAATCTGTCACGGTTTTCACTGGGCTTACCGTCGAGGTTGATGAGGGTTGGGGAACGACCCTGATTCCGGCAGGTTCTGCTCTGGCCGAGGTAGGGGCGACCCCTTCCGGTAGCCACGGTGCTGTTTGACAATAGCAAGCCACTACAGTCCGTGCCCTCCAGAAGGAGTCCCTGAGGAAAAACCCCAAAAGGGTAAAAAACCTCCAATAGGAACTCCCTGAAACAGAAGGAGGACACAAGGGCGTTAGAACTGGAGATCCGAGAGTACAGGAAAAAACTGGAGACGAAGACAGGTCAGGAGATACTGGATCCACAAGAGGAAACCAGCCGGAGCGTGACTACCACCAAAGGAGTGTTGCAACGCAATGAGCAAGCCGCTGAATTCCCCGTATATACCCCTAGAAGTAGATAACAGGAAGTAGAAACACCACCATCTTGGATTGGGGAAAGGAGTATAACATTGAATAAAGAACATGCGTCCAACAAAAAGAAACAATGCATGCTGGGAATAGAGGAAGTGGGCAGCATGGTGGGAAAGGGAAAAGGCATGCATATAAACACCTCCATGTGCAGGTATCCGGCTTTTGCCTGTGAATACTGGTAAGTGGTGAAGCAGAAGGTTACCTAAATGCCTGAATGTAAAGCGCACTAAATGCGCTATGCGCAGCAGGATCTAGACCCAACTCGGGGTCTTATCTCCCGCCACGTCTGCCCTTGCGGCAGAAACAAAAGAAGGGGGTGCGGCGAGTGCCGTGACCCCTGGCCGGACTCGCGGCTTCCTCCGCGGCCTGCCCGCAAGCCGCGGCTTCCCCCGCGGTCTGCATGCAGGCTGCGGCTTCCCCCGCGGCCCGCATGCAGGCCGCGGTGTTCATCAAATGCCGCGCTGCGGCGGCCTGAGCCTGCGGCGGGGGCGTGACAGTTAAAGATGAATACAATGTTTCTCTGAAAAACATATTGGTGAGAAAATTAGGCAGTATTGGGTTATTGTAGGCGATCTCCCTTTATGAGGTGCATTTGTACATATATGTACCACCAGGTCTGCAGGGGTATATATGTACACATATACACCTCATGTGTATAGATTTAGTCTATCCCCCGGGCAGCACCACATACCAGACAACAGCTAAAATGCACCCAGCAAGTATGGCCCACAAAGGTTCTACTGTGCTCATTTCTCCATAATATGCCACTTTTTAAATAACACCATAGTCGCTCGCTTGGGTGTGTGTACATCTGTCATGTACACACACTCCATCTAGTTAGTCGTATGTGTCTTTGCACATACGCTCCTATTTTTAATTGACAACACATAGTTGGAGCCCATCCCTAGATCTGACACCAGTTCCATCCATCCTTACAATGTAAGGGTTAATTTTTCTTTTTGGATGGCACTTCTTACGTCATTTCAGATGAGGTATTTTTACCAGTCACAGCCACGCAGCATTCACAACTCAGGAGTTTGATTCCCAGTTTTTCACTTTCGGGGTAAGTTCAGAATGGTTTTCACTTTTTGACATTTCTCCAATATCCTAGAGTTCTTCACAAACTCTCTTGTTATTTAATTTGCAGTGTTTTTTTGGAATTTATTCCAACTTGTCTGTTGTCAGTATACAGCCTGCCTCGAGCATCCATTTTTTGCCTTCATTTGGTGGCCACACTACCTCATTTATGTTGATACCTTGGGGGTGAGTCTCTCCTGCGTTATGTCACACACCAATATTTCTTTCAGCACGTTTATCTTTTGGCACGTTTAAGACACAATGGAGATCCATGTTTTCATTATATGGGCACCACGGGTTTGCAGGTCCGCTGACTATTGCATGTTAGCTATCACTTCACCCGCTCCCACACACTATTTGCAGGTGAGTCTTTTTGCCACATTGTTAAAAGACAATGTGGGGATATATTGGTACCCGCGTCTTTGTATATTTGGCAAGCGTGGTTCTCCGCATGTAATAACACGAATTGGGCGCACATAAGTTCCGTTAACATGCCCTCTCCAGCTACCAGATTATTGATTCTGCTTTACCCACTCACCCTCCACACACATGGGGGCCTGTTTTACAGCTTTAATTATTTCTTAGTTGGCTCAGTCTGTCTAATGGTTACTAGTACTCGGTTATGCCATCGACTATTTATTCCTAAATTTGTGCCCACAACAAGTGGCATCTTCCTCTTTTCTTTTGTCTCCATACATATATACAATCTCAACAAAAAATTGTGCAATAGGGTTTTATTATAATGTGCATGGTGGTGATGAGGCTCCCCACTTGACACTATTATGAAATTGTGTCCAATGATGGCTGTCTCATGCGCCTTTTTACACATGATAATACCCTTAGAATTCTAGAACACTAAGAATGCCCTTTCTCCTTTACCCCGTGAGGACCATTGGAGAAGGTGAATAAGGAAGAATAGGTACAACCATGATTTCGTTGTTTTTAATGTTTATCTAGAAGGAATTTAGGCTTATACTTACACTTGGTATCTTTCCGTTTAGGTGTCTCCACTTACTTTATTATCCTGATGATGACCCAATGCTGATTAATCTGAAATAGGGTTGAAACGTCGATGGTCGACAGTCTACATAACTGTGGACTGGCTTTTAAATTGATGATATATGGAGGTGGATGTCTATAAAATAGATATCCCAGGACAACATTATTATTCTTTCCCGTCACATGTATATATAATCATAACACCAGTGCCCTTCTTCACTTTGTCACTTTGCACTGCTCCATCACTATACAGGAGCCCCTTATTATGACTATTATTATTTTTTTTTCTATGTCATTTAAAGTTTTTTGATATTGAATATAATTGTATATTTTCCAACCTTCCTTCTATACACTATGGCCCTCATTATGAGTCTGTTGATGTTGAAACTTGGCATGGGCAGTGTAGGGGCCCCATGCACAGCCCTGTCGCTCATTCCACTGCCCGAATTACAGGCAGTGGAATGCGCAACGGGTGCTGCTGCGTCGCCGCACCGCCACATTGCCGCCGGCTCGATTATGAGCCGGCTGCAATGTTAAGGCCCTGTTCACCGCAGGGCAGGCGGGAGAAACTGCCGTTTTCTGCCCGCCAGCCCTGCGGTGAACTCCAAATCGGGCCCGTGGTGTTTGGACCGCACAGGTTGTCTCTCGGCGGTATGAGTTTGGCAGGTGGCCTCCGCCGCCCACCAAAGTCATAATGAGGGCCTATATTTTTTACAAAATAGCAGTGAAAGTCAAGGGCAACACTTCCACCTTGGGGACGATTTGTGTCCGATATATTGTATTCCCGAGTCCCTGGGTTATGGGTTATTTCCATGTCTTCTAGACAAACATATCTAAATCATGCCACATATTTGATTTGATGATTAGGATGTGTCCAATAGAGGATAGAAGATTTTCTCTGAAATTAAACTTGCTCAAAGAAACATAAGCAAAAAGGAACATATTTAACACTATTTTTGCTGCATGTAAATAAAAATAGAGAAAGTAATTGTTCACAACTTTTTAAATGTGAAAGATAGTACTACAGTGAAGGCAAAATGTGAGTGTTGTATTTTCAACTACATAAGGAGCAAAATGGTGGAAAATCTAGTTCATTTGTGTTTTCTTTAGATTCAAGGTTGTTCAAGGATATTTGGTAGAATACCTGTTTTACATTCAACACTGTGAATAAACAATGCATTTTGTACATATTTATCAATGCTTTCACTAAAAGGTAAGGCCAACTGTAAGCTACATCCGGTTGGATAGAGAGACCTAGTTAACCTTCTGACTTCAGGAGAAAAGCCCTTGTCACTGGTTTTTCAGTGGGTCAGGAAGCAGGATGGACCTGAAGGAGGGCTTGACAATTGATGCCTGGTGGAGATTGGGTCCTCCTAGAAGCCTCAGCTTTGGTGGGAACTTGGCACAGTTGGCGCTTATGGTGCAAAGCTCCGAGCGGGCAGTGTCCAGAATCCTTACCCAGGGAAGTCTCATCGATGGTCAGATGCTGTTTGGCATGGATCTCAGTGAAGTCCCTCTTTGTTCTGACTTAGAAACTTTTCAGAAAGTCAAAATGTTTTCAGCAGATGAAGCCAATGAATTAAATCTGACTGGCGATTCAATGTCAGCGGCTCTGGCTTCTGTGTCACTCCCTGGTCTCCACTGGTTCTCTGGAGGAAAAGTTCTGAAAAGGTTTATGTGTCCAGTTTTGCAGGTTTTAGGAGTGCGTTCTATCACCAACCAAGGATCCAGGACCTTATGGGCACCACTTGTGGGGTTAGAACTCACTCTCCAAGAAGTTAGCAGCAAGGTCCAGGGCAAATCAGGTTGGAAATGGTCAACAAGGTTCTTGAAAAAGTAGGCTTCTTGCAGCTTTTGTGGCCATCAGCCAACTGAACCTCAGAGTCTTTTTCTTTGTCCTGGGTACGTGTGGGAGCAGGTCCAGCCCTTGGGGTTTCTCTTCACAGGTTCAATAGAAGGTGCAGTCTTTCTTCCACCTCTACAGGCACATAGATGTTCTGAAAAAGGTATCCAGGGATGCTGCACTTATGTCTGCCACCAGCCAGTGGGTGGGGGAAACACCCTGGTCAATGGGGAAAATGTCATCAGGAGCAACCCTACCCACTTTGAATCACCTTTTGGGGATCTGGCCTTAAACAATCCCAGAGCACATTACTCTGTCAAAGTCCAACAGGGCAGGACCCTTCTTACAGGTGTTTATAAGGTAATGAGAAAAATATCAAAAACGTTCTGAAACAGCTCCCCCTCCCCAGTGGGATTAGTACCAGTCTGACTATATGTGTATAGGTGTGATTTTATATTCCTGTGACGGGGGATATCCCTCTGAAGCTGGTGCAGTCGGTGGGCGCAGCCCCCAGGCCATCCTGTCAAGAGGAGGCCACACCCCTTTCCCATCCATGGCCCTTTTGTTTCCTTTCCTGGGAGCCTTTCATACTTTATCGTAGGAGTCCAGCAGGCTGACAGGTGACAATTGAGGATTAACTCTGAAAAGGCTACTAGAGACTTTAGGCAAAAAAACAGTGACTTTCCAACATCATTATTTTTTAAATAGTTTGACAAATTTTGACTTTAGTGTTAAGTTGCATTTTTTTTAACTATGCAAACGAGTGCTTGAAATATTTTCCAGCTAGTGCAAATCAGTAGTTAGCATGAATCTATACAATAAACTAACCCAGTGTTTTCTATGGCACAGTCTCACTTGTTAGAGTGAAAAACAGATTAAGGCAGGATATGTAAAAACATTAAATACATATGGAATACTTCTAAATACTGTGAACCCTGCCTTAGGGCTTGTAAGGCCTAGATTATAGATGACTTACTATTATTAAGAGGAAGTATTGGGCCTGGCAAAAGTATGACTTTAGCATGTAAAATTCCAGTCTTAAAACTGCCTAGCTAGGCTGCAGTGGAAGAACTAGTCATTTTTTTACATGATCACTTTATTGATGGTACAATATGTGCTGCATTCAACTAGTACCTGTAATCTACAGGCCCAGGGCACACAACTACCACGTACTAGGGGCTTATTTGTAAGATAAATGTGCCAGTTAGGAATTATTACCAATTCAACAAGTTTTTAGGGGTTAGAGCACGTGCTCTGGGACCTCTTTAGCAAGGTCTCAGTGTATAGAGATAAAAAACCAACAGCATCAGTTTAAAAAAATGGGAGTTATTGTGCCAAAAGAGGGATTTTCTTACAGGTGTTTACAAGCACTGTGTTAGCATTGTCCATCACCTGATTTACAGAAGCTTAATGGAAATACCTTTGTGCTGGGATCTCCAAACCTTTTGTACGAGAGTGCATAGCTCATGTAGATTACGCTTGCAACCAACTGCATAGCAAATCAGACTCTTGAGAAGGGTACTTAGATCATTTAGAGTCTCAAACTGAACATGAAAATAGGGATTTCGGGATAAATTGCACTGTATGTGTCTGATTTGTTTTCCTGTAAACATCCATCTTAGTGCATGTAATACTTGTTGTTCTGGCTACATTTGCATATGGTATACATGAAATAAAGGATACATCTTTGCCCACACCTAATCATAATGTCAAGTGAGGACAATGAGGTTGGAGATTATCAATGTATAATTCTATCACTAGTTAAAGATTTTTATTATTGTTATTATTATTTATTTAAGGAATTTGTAGAGTGCATGGCCAACCAATCAGGGTTTCCCAGCACTAAAAATAAACAGCAGAAAGATGGACCTGTGGAGCCTTACAGAAGCAGAAGTAAAAACACATAACATCCTATGTTTGGAAGAGCCATTTTTGCAAATTCCAATCTCCATAGGGGAAGTCTGTAACTTGGGAGGAAGGGAATGCCACAATGTTGCAACCAAGTACCTAAATGAGTGTCCTCCAACCTTGGCCCACTTAACTCTTGGAACCTGGGCAAGGTGACGCTGGGAGGACCAAAGTCTTCCAGCTGGGCAGTAAAGAGACATCCTGTGGCACAGATAAGCCAATCATTATTGATCTCATCTAGATGTGTGACCTGTTTGTTGGAGGCTGATGGCTATGTTAGAAGGACCAGGATTCCCTTATGACGTAGCAAGTGCACTACACACTCTGAAAGATCCGAAAATGTGTAGGGCTGAACACATTTTATTACCTGCATTACTTACAGAGTATGCCCCTTAGCTGATTTCTTAAGACCTTCTGACTTGTTTAACTGTGCCCGCTAAAGAACTCTTTACCACAACATTCACTGTGCATGTACCTATGGTGTATGTGGCTCCAAAGTTACCAGCCAGAGTTATGCCAATAACTCTGTCTGGTACAAATACAATCCTGCATAAAAAAGTAGGCACTGAATTTGCGTCATTTTTTTACACGAATTCAGCGCAAACTTTACTCCATATTTATATTTTGACATTAAACCCGTCTAGCGCCAATATTTTGGAGTTAAATTCATTTTTTGGATGCGTGAAACCACCTTGCATCAATGAGATGCAAGGTAGGCGTTCCCGTCCAAAAAATTACTCTAAGGCCCTAGCACCTTATTTATCCTCCCGTGCAAAAATGGTGCATGGGAGGGAGGCGGGCTTAAATAATCACGCTAAGCCTGCTTAGCGCCATTATTTAGCACCTGGGTCAGGGCAGGTGTTCAGGGACCTGTGGACCCATTTCCATGGTCAATCACCATGGAAAGAACCCACAGGTGCCCATCCAAAGCCACAGGTACACCCTCACCCACACCAGAGGGACACCAGAGGATGGGGGGACCCCATCCAAGGAAAGTAGAGTAACTATAGGTAAGTACTTAAAAATATTATTTAAAGTACCATTGGGGGCCCTGAAATAGGGCCCCTTACATGGCACTGGCAATCCCCTGTGCAGGCCATTGGGGTGGTGGGCATGACTCCTGTCTTTTATAAGACAGGCGTTGTGTGGTATGGATGGATTTGGATCAGGAAATAACACTAGGAAGATTAGAGGCATTTTTGTTGCCTCTAACCAGCCTAAAGCCAGTTTTTGGTGCCAAACCCCCTTTCCCCATTCTGCCACCCCCACCCGGCTAACGTAATTTTCCCAGACATTAGCCGACCCTTTGCACCGGCTTGCAGCATTCCGGTGCTATACTTTGTGATGCAAAACTGCGTTTGTGCAGTTTTGCGTCAAAAAGTATAAATATGGGTCTAGGTACCCTGCAATTTGGTGCCTGTGGTTGGCGCTAGGCGAGACATTGTGCACCAGCGTTGGGGAAAGGCAAGCTTTTATTTTAAATACGATGCATTCCTGCCCTTTCCCTATCATTTTTTATGCAAATTCGGAGCAAACTTAACTCCATATTTATATTTTAAAGCTAGACATGTCTAGCATCAAATTTTTGGAGTTAGTACCTTTTTTTGGATGCGTGCAACTACCTTGCTTCAATGAGATGCAAGGCAGGCGTTCCCATCTAAAAAATGGTGCTAACCCCATAGCCCCTTATTCATCCACCTGTGCTAAAATGACGCACGGGTGGGCGGAGGGGCTAAATAATGGTGCAAAGCTTGCTTTTCACCATTATTTAATGCTTGGGTCAGACAAAGCTTTAGGGGACCTGTGGATCCATTTCCATGGTTAAATACCATGGAATGGGCCCACAGGTGCCCACTCCAAGCCCCAGGAACACCCTCACCCACACCAGAGGATGGGGGACCCCAACACAGGTAAATTAGGTAAGTATAGGCAAGTATTTAAAAAAAATGTTAAGTGCCATTTGTGACCCTGACATGGGCCCCCCTGCATCCTGTGCTGGCCATCGGGGTGGTGGGCATGACTCCTGTCTTTTATGACAGGAGTAATGTGGTATGAATGGTTTTGCATCAGAAAATGACACTAGGCTGGTTAACTGCATTTTCATTTCCTCTAACCAGCCTAACGGATTTTTTTTAGGCAAATCCCCCCTTCACCTGTACCGCCACCCCCACCCGGTGAACATAATTTTTCTGACGCTAGTCCAAACTGAGCGCCAGCTTGCGGCATTTCATACATTAGGCGCCCGGCTGGCACTTTGGAATGACGCAACCCGACACTATACTTTTTGGCATAAAACTGCGTTAGCGCAGTTTTGCGGCAAAAAGTATAAATATGGGCCTTGGTGCGCTGCTCTGTGCGATAATTTCGTAAATATGCTGCTTTATTTTTTTCAACGCAATGCCACTGCGCAAAGAAAAGACTTGTCAAAGGTAGGCTGGTAGGAAAAGGACTTCTGTTTGCATTTGACAGTCTGGCTCAGCTCGACTGTCATGTAAAATCATACCACAATGAGTAAAAAAACTACTCGATTAAGAAAACAGAAAATCATGGAAACATTCATTAAAAGTCAAAATCTGTTACTTTGTAAAACTTCTCTATTAAAACAAAAAACAAAAAAAAACTCTGTGCACTTTTACACAAAACACAAATATTTTTTTGAAATGTGTTGACAAGGATGCTGATCTCAAAAAAAACATATCGACTCTTTCGTGTTGTTGTGCGCACGTGCGTACGTCAGTTTCCTTTACCGGAACTTACGTCACGGCCGTGATCTGTAAGCCAAAAACCTACTCTGCAGGGAGCCCCGAGGCACTCGCAGGAGGGACTGCCCAGCCTTGCAATGAAAGAGGACTCCTGTAAAATGTGTGGCCTGTTTGTGTTAGTGCTGACTTTGTGGAGACCGCTCCCAGGTGAGTGACCCACGTGCGCCCCAGTTTCTACCCCTTGATTCCCAAATGAAATGTACTGATATCAAAAACAAATGTGTTCAAAACTGGACACAAGCAGATTAGATCGAAATGATGGGCAAACGTAATTCTTCATTTATCTGAGGGTGGAGTCTGGAGTTTCTGCATTGTATGTAGAATTTGAAACAGTTTACTTTTTTTTTTACTGACAATTATTTGTTATTTGTCCTAGGGCTGCTCCTAGTGGTGATGTGTTGTAGTGCCAATAAAATATTGAGAAATAAAACGCTTTGTATGCTCCTTCTTTCTGTACTAGAGTTATTCTGCAAGATATTTTACTTCCCAGCAGTGAGATACTTAACTATCTATGTATATTTTTGGTCCCCCAGGTGTGACATCTCCGTCTGTGGAGCAGCCAGCACACATGGTCGGATCTCTCGGGGGGGAGAAGGTCATTTCATGTCACTTGCAGGACTCCAGCAAGCCCTGGATGTACTGGTACCAGCAGGGCGCAGAGCACGGGATGGAAGCGCTCTTCTCCTCCTACACCACCGGGGACCCCCAGAGCTTCACGGACAAGCCCCTGACAGCGCGGAGGGAGGGCTCACGCTTTGACCTGGAGTTTGCCCACCTGCAGGCCTCAGACTCGGCTGTGTATTTCTGCGCATGCAGCACTGCACGGTGAGAGAAGCGTGTGGCAATGAAAGCAAAAACTGGCACACGGACCAGGTGTGATGCTCGAGCTGCAGCGCTGACACGCAGCACGCGGCAACGAAGAAGAACTACAAACATAAACAAGCATCGACAAAGCCAACAGGACTCGGCAATGCTCGAGGTATTGGCCCTGACAATCTGAATGACTTTTAGCCATGTTGTCTATCACCAGTTCTGCTGTTCAGCAGGACTGAAAGTCACCAAAAGCCCAGAATCACAGGATGTTGAGCTGACGCCGAGTCTCTTCGGCTTCCATGTTAAAGCCCAGATTTATGAGGGCCTAGCGCCATTCTAACCCCACATTAGTGTCATTTTTTTACGCTAATTTGGCATTAGAAGGCCAAAAATGCTGCACCATATTTACAAAGTGGCGGAATGCTTGCATTGCGCCACTTTGTAAACCCTTCTGCCACATTATGCCTGCACCACAAATAATGTGGGGAAGGGGAGCTGAAAAAATGGCGCAAAAGAATATGAGATTTCTTTGTGTCATTTTCATCGCATTTTTTAATGCCTGCTAAGAGCAGGAGTTAAAGGGAGGCTTCCATTGTTTTCAATTGGCATCTAGGTGCTTTGCAGAATTAGTGCCCTCATTTTTTCAATAATCCTGCAAAGCACCGGACTAGCGTAAAAAATTATGACGCTAGCCCCCCTGACTACTACCATGGTGTGCCGTATTTTAAATACGGCCCACATATGGTGGCATTAGGGGGGCGCTACGGGGTGCAAGAAAAGTAGCACTGCGCTAGGTGCAGCACGACTTTTCATAAATCTGTCCCTAAATTAATTGTCCCACCCCTCATAACACACAAAAAAGCGCTATGACGTGCCCTGCAGTGGCCATATCATAGCATTTCTTTCAGTGACTTTCAGCCATGCTGAACAATGCATGTGCTTTAAACAACATGGCCAAAAGACATTCACATTGACAAGGCCAATAGCTCTGGCATTGCCAAAACCTATTGGCTTTGCCAATGCTTAATCAGTATTAACAGGGTCTTTCCAAACAAATGTGGAAGTGATAGAGAGAAACAGCTGAGGAGCTTTGAACTGAAGCGAGAATGTGGAGTTCCAGCCAGAGCTGCCTCTAGTGGAACTGGGGAACCAGGTTTGAATTTCGGCCTTGGCTGGACAATCTATAATTTGGGGCACATCACAAACTCCTCCTCCTGCCTACGACAATGGATGTGTCAGTGTGTAATGTAAGGGATGATCACTTAAAGAGTTTCAATACTATTGTATAGTGTTTGCGCTATGGCAAGACGGCGCAAGGGAACTGGGGAACCATGTTCGATTCTCAGCATTAGCTGGACAAGCTTTTATTCTGGGTAAATCACTTACTCTTCAAACTGCCTACGGCAATGAATGTGTCAATGTGTAACGTAACTGGTGAGCACTTAAAAAAAGGAGCCACAACAAGGGAGGTAGTGGGGGATGAGACAAGCAGGGAAGCAGGAGGGGGTGAGAGATGGCCAAGCAACGATGGGACAGAACGAGAGGAAGCAACAACGAAGAGGAACAATACTTCAATCGAAGCAGGATGAGAGACAAAAACCAATGTGTCATTGTGTAACGTAACTGGTGAGCCATTAAAGCCAGACCCCCCAGGATATTGCAGCATAGATTTCCACATTTTGCAGCACTTTATTTTACTCATACCCTTTCATTACAGCCTTAAATCATTGGAAACCTTTTTTGCACAGTGTTCCATTTTTAAATAGACATGTTATAGGGGGTTATTACAACTTTGGAGGAGGTGTTAATCCGTCCCAAAAGTGACGGTAAAGTGATGGATTTACCACCAACCGTATTACGAGTCCATTATATCCTATGGAACTCGTAATACGGCTGGTGGTATATCCGTCACTTTACCGTCACTTTTGGGACGGATTAACACCTCCTCCAAAGTTGTAATAACCCCCATAGTGTCTGAGAGTGTTTGTTTACTATACAGGAAGGAGGAATCCTGCTGGGTGCAACGAGTCAGGTCAGCAAATAAATTGGGATTACTCAAAGTCCCAAAACAAATACGCAACTCAACACAAAGCACAAACACATTTTCAATTACTGTGGAGGGACGTGGGGTGGCAACGAAGTCACTGGCTTCCAACAGTTTGAGGAGCACAACATCTTATTCCACCACCACGCAGTGTGACATGCAAGAGTCTTCCAATCTAAAGCCACCGTGCCAATGTGTCATTTGGGGGGAGGAGTCTCTTATACAGTGTCCTCCAGAGTTTTGTGTCTGCTTCTCTGAACCGGTACCGCCAAGTCTAATATGCCACCTTCATCCCCGTCTTCTACCACCAGGGTGGCGGTCCCCTTATGTGATGGGTCCTCCTGTGTAATGCCCAACGCGCACCCCCTGTCACCGGGTCCTCGATCTAAGACCAAAGCTCTACTTTCACCACCATCCCCAAGTTTTCCCTCATGGACCTCTGGTGTGCTGACTATTGGAATCTGTGTTTATAGCTTTAAAACAGCTGCAGGTGTAAAAATAGACTCCTGTGTTTTCCATTGCTCCCTCCCTTGAAATTTTGAGCTCTCGAAGTGGTTAAAAATCATAAGTATAGCTCGTGCAGACAACATTCACGTTTTCTCTTCCTCAGAGGCCTAGAACCTTATAATTTTATGGCACTTTTGTAAAAAGTGCAGGCTTTTCACAAAACTTCAGATTTTGCGATTCTATTACATTTAATTGCAAATTGCAAAATCGCAAAATCCTGGAGGGTCTGCATAATGTACCGTAGTGCTTTTCCCAATGCGTAACAACTTTAAAAAAAAAAAAAAAAAATCTTTTAAGCTGCATGTTATTTTATTTTTACTGACGGTGAAAGACCAAAAAAATGCGTAAAATATTTTGTATTTTTAGCCACACCTTTAACCCAACCCCCACGCTCATTGACCCACCCCCCACTGCGTGCAGCATCACAGTTCTCATACTTGTTTTAATGCACCTCGACCGCTGCCCTTTGCCTCCCTTGTTTTTACTCCACTCCCTTTTTCCCCCTAATTTCCCTCTATCTCCTTCTCACTTCCTTAATTCTATGTGCTGTCTCCCATTTCCACTGCCTCTTTTCCCCTTTTACCCCCTCGCACAAAAATTTCCTTTCTCTCCTTTGCAGTTCCTTCCTCTCCGTTTACCTCCAATTATTTTTCTCCTGTGTCTCTGTCTTCGTCTCTTCCACTCCCTTCTTTACCGTCCCTCCCTCTCCTCTCCATCCACCCATCCCTCCCTTGTCAGCCCCCTTCCACCTTCAGCCTCCCTCCACTCTCAGCCACCCTCCTCAATCCCTTCTCAGTCTCCCCATTTATATCTCTTCACCTCTTCTTGCTTCGGTGAAAGAAATGCAGTTTTCAATTTCTACAGTTTCAAATCACAGTGAACACCACCTCCACATATACATTATCAATTATCTGTAAAACCTCCTTTGGATGGTTCATAAATAGCTTTGTGAGTAATCTGAATGGCCATTTGTCAGCCTTTCTAGGGGCTCTTAACAAATTCACCTTCCTCGAATCTTGCTCAGCTGGAAAACGTGATGGCTTCCTCCCCCCATGTCAGAGGTACTGCACTTAGTATATGTATTCATATTCAACTCTTTTTAAGTGTACTATATATTTATTTTAGGAGGTCATAGTCTACCACCCCAAACAATCCAAATGACTGCATTAATAAAGACTGAAATTAACATTAAAAAGCAAATGCCAAACTACTTCCTGAAACTAAACAGATCCCCAGTGTAAACAGACCCGCAGTGAGGGACAACCTTCTGACCTACATGGCCTACAACTGTGACTTTTACTAAACCCTGGGGCAGATTTAAGTGCCCCTACCGCCTCCTTGCCCCACATTGGCATCATTTTTTTTAGGCTAATGTGGTCCCAAAAGGTCAAAATCGCTGTGCCAAATTTACAAAGTGGTGCTATGCATGCATTGCGCCACTTTGTAACCCTTTGCACCGTGCATAATGTATGCAAAGGGGGCGTTCCCCCATTAAGGGGGCTAAAAAATGGCTCAGGGAAATCGAAGAGATTTCTTTGCATCATTTTTTTGGGCACTTTTAACACCTGCTCAGAGGCACACAACTGTTTACATTAGGCCTCAATAGGCTTTGCAGGATTACCGTCATAACTACCACCATAGTGGCGCACACATGGTGGCATTAGGGTGGGCGCTAAGGGGCACAAGAAAAGTGGTGCTGCACTGGGTGGAGCCCCACTTTTCTTAAATCTGGCCCCATGCGTTTCAGCATTCCGCTGTAGAAACAAAAATTCCAAAGAACAACACCCCCCAGTCCTGCCGACTGGTAAATCAGCCAGGGCATGGTGTACTAGAAAGGGCTTGCCTGAGATACAGCACACCGAACATCTCTCGATGGGAAACACGTGAACAGCAGGTGTACCGGGCACTGACCTGGTGCAGTCGCACCTTCAGGATTCTGGGTTCAAAGGTGGGGTGGCTCACCTCTGGAAGCCTGAAAGGGGGAGTCCAAGACACAGTTAGATTCAGATTCATGAGTCATGATATAGTTACTGAAAACATTACATAATGCGATAAAACGAAGAGGTCAAATATAAAACCAACACAGACATGTTAATTAAAAGTTACTTCGGTCTTCTAAAGTGCAAAGTCCTCGATTTCTTTTTTTTATGGCGATGGCTTTTGGTCTACAGCTGAACAGGCAAAATTAGCATAGCAAAAGGTGAAAACAAGGCCTTAGCAAAGTTCACGCCGGTGTGCCGCTGCTTAACTTCTAATATTTCACCAATGGCGCTAGCTTAACAATTGAAAGAGCCCCGGGTGAGAGCTTGCTGGCAAGAGTCACTGCTTATGAAGCCGTAACTGGAACTTCGGGCCCAGCTATCGACCTGCACCAGAGCTGATGCTGCCCTTAGTAATGAGCACAACCGAGGAAACAGGCGAGGGAACAGATTACAGCGTCGAAGGAAGTAAACAGCAGCCATGTTCGTGCACATTAATGCAGTTCCACAAGGAATTTTAATACAGCTTCCTTGATAATACTAAGTGCCTGTGCATGAGAAACTGCAAATAAAATAAAGTTCAAATGATTTAAAATGTGCTCCCTCCATTTAATTGTGCAGCTGCTTTGTACCGCTGTTCTGCAATGAGGATACATTTTACCAAACATGCCACTGGTTGGAGTTTTGACCCCGCAAACAGAATAGGAAAGCTTGGCAGCATGTTCAAACTCCTTTTGCGTCGAAGAGATTCCGTAAGAGCTGTCTGCGAGCGGTTAGCAGCGGTGGGCAGATGCATATTGAATGCATAAGGGTTTCCTTCTGCCCTGGGCACAGCCTGGAAGGCACAGGGGCTGGCCCTGGGGCCCAGGAGGGTATTGCTCCCTTCCTTCCATACCTCCCTAATCCCTATGACTCCTCACACTCCTCCCCTCTCCTACCGCCCCACCGCCCCACTCCTCTCCTATCGCCCCCTAATTCTGCCCTTAATTCCTATCCTTCTTGCAACGCCAACAACGACAACTCTCCTCTCACCCCTGGTGCACCAACTCCTGCTCTCATCCAAAACCTTTCCCCACCTCTGAACCCTATACCCCTACTCCCCTCCCGTTCCCCCACCTCTCCCTGCCGTACACTGCCTAGTGCACCCCCTCCTGTTTCCATCGAGCCACCCAACATGCCGTGCTCTTCCTTACTCTCTCTGGAAAATAAGCTAGGCTCTCTAATCACCGCCATCTCCCAACTTGAAGCTACCATTTTAGTTTTAAGCTCCAAGATCTCGACTTTTCCACACACCTCAATTCCTTTGGCAAACACTCACCCTTCCACGAGATGCACCTCACCCCCACACCCCATTATAGCTAAGCATAGCCTGTCGTCTGCAAATCCACACAAGCACTCGAACGCCACCCTTCCTTCACTTCCACTTTCCAGTAACCCTGTTATCTACACTATTCCGACCATCTCCTCTGTCGGAACCACTCGCCCACCTAAACCCTCCTGAGCACCCTCATATAAGTACAATATCCCTATCACCCCTCATAGCCCAAGTGCCCCCGTCACCAAAACAGTTGCGTCAGAGCTGCGCTGTTTGCTCCACAACTGCAGATCTGCAATAAAACACAAACTTGAAATCTCCGATACCATCAACTTGCACAATATTGACATGCTCTTCCTCACAGAGACCTGGTTCAACGATACCTCTCACTCTATGTTTGATCTCCTTGTACCCACAGGCTATTCTATACTTAGAAATTACAGAATTGACAAAGTTGGGGGAGGTGTTGCAGTCATCTTTAGAAACTCCCTTCAACTTAAGGCTCTTCCTAACAGCTCCTTCCACACTTTTGAATGCCTATCTCTTGAGCTTCAATTGCACCACCGCTCACCTCTCAGATTCCATGCTATTTACCACCCGCCTGGTAGCAGCCCTTCGTTTATAGAGGAACTCACGGACTGCATCAGCGACCAATACACGCAAAGTGACAATCAGATCTTCGTGGGTGACTTCAATGTCCACTGGGGCTCGCCTCAAGACACCTATGCGAATTTGCTGGCCACCTTCCTCTCTGCAAACAATCTTATCCAACACTGCACAGAAACAACACACTCTAAAGGCTCAATCCTGGACCTTGTTATTTCTAAAGCAGGCTTGCTGACTATCGCTACCCCTATTCATGTAGACTGGTCGGACCACCTCCTCATCCCATTCTCTCTTGACCTATCACACTCTATAACTCTTGGCCAGCCTAAGAAGGCTACTTCCTGGTTCCGTGACACAAAAAATATTGACCTCAGTACCCTCTGTGATTCTGCTTTGCTATCACTTCCAAGGCTAGACCCGGACCTAGATGTTAACAAACTCACCTCCCAATGCCTCACAGTCCTTGCAGTCGAAATCAATAATGTCGCTCCTCTCCAAAGCAAAAAGAAAAGGCCCACTCCCTCAGCACCTTGGTTCAACAAATCCCTCTATGAAGAAAGGAAGTTCCTAAGAGCCCTTGAGAAACAATGGAGACAAGCGCCCTCCACTGAAAATTTGGCCACGCTTCGTTCAGCAAGATCCAAGTACCACAAGCTCATCTTCCTTGGAAAAGCGTCGCACTACAAATCCCTCCTTGACTCAGCCAAAAATAGACCCAAAAAACTATTCGACCTCATCAAGAACCCAAACAGCTCTCCCCCAACCTCCAAATTGGAAGATTCCACCAAGAAAGCAGCGGAATTCGCTGTATTCTTTGTCGAAAAGGTAACATCACTTGTAGATCAGGTCATTCATCCTACCCCTACAGAGGAGCGCAAATCCTTAACCATTTGGCAAAACTTTGACCCCATCTCTGATGATGCTCTCCTTAAATGCATCCTCGATACAAAGCCCTCTAACCATTCTCTTGACCCCATCCCTAGTGCCATTGCCATTGACTTCTATACTAATTCTCTTTCCTATTGGACCACTCTGGTCAACCTCTCCCTCAGTCAAGGCTCCCTTCCTGTTTCCTTCAAAACTGGGCAGGTCACCCCTCTGCTTAAAAAACCCACCGCTGATGCGAACGACCTCAACAACTACCGTCCCATCACTAACCTACCCTTTCTTGCGAAAATCACAGAAAAATGTGTAGCGAAACAACTCTCTCGCCATATCAAGGAAAATGATCTTCTTGACAATTTCCAGTCCGGCTTCATTCAAAACTGCAGCACTGAAACAGCCCTGCTGCTAGTGATTGATGACGCGCTGCGGATACTCGATTCAGGGGAGTCTTGTCTTCTAATTCTTCTTGACCTTTCTGCAGCCTTTGACACTGTCAATCACAACACTCTCCTTAACACTCTTCAACAGAGAATGGGCATGGAGGGCACTGTGCTCAAATGGTTTGCCTCCTTCCTCTCTGATAGATCCCAAATGATCAAAATAGCGAACAGTCTTTCAGCTCCTTTAGCGGTCAGTCAAGGTGTTCCTCAAGGCTCCATACTTGCACCCACACTGTTCAATCTCTATTTAGAACCGTTGGGAAATCTCCTGAGAAAATCCGGGATCCACTATCATCTATATGCAGATGACACTCAGATCTACCTTAAGGTGGCCTCCACTCACGATCTCTCCTTCCTTAGCTCTACTCTCGGCTCCATTTAAAACTGGATGTTAACTCATCAACTGATCCTGAATCCCTCCAAAACAGAATTCCTCCTCCTCTCCTCCTCACTTTCTCATCCCCCAGTGCAATCATGGATGGATCAGATCAATCTAATGAACAATAAGCCCGTCATTGTCGAGAGCGCAAAATCCCTTGGTGTCATACTCGACAAAAAACTCAATCTACTCTCCCACATCGACTCCATTGCAAAGTCTGCTCGACACCAACTGCGCCTTCTTTGGGGGATTCGTCGCTTCTTCCCGGAGCACGACCTTAAAACCCTGGTCCAATCGCTGGTTCTCTCCAGATTGGACTACTGCAACTCTCTTCTTACTGGCCTTCCCAAATCCCATCTTTCCCCCCTGAAGTCCATTCTCCATTCAGCAGCTCGTTTCATATATGGGGCCAAAAGAAGCGACCACATCACACCCATTTTATCCACCCTCCGTTGGCTTCCCATAGAGGCAAGATCTATCTACAAAACTGCATGTATCACCCACAAACCTTTGCACTCCTCCTCCCCTCGCTACCTGGTGAATAAACTGAAACTCTCTGGGGGCTCCAGACCATCACGTAATGCAGAAAAGTTATTGCTTGAACCTCCCATTTTCAAGAAGGAAAGATCGATGGCCCAATCCTTTTCAGGCAACGCGGTGAGAATCTGGAACTCACTTCCACCTCAGCTTCGGACCACCACCTCTTCCCAGGCCTTCAAAACTGACCTCAAAGCTCTCCTCCTTCAAAGACACTTCCAAATTTAATTCAAGCCCTCTGTTTTCTGAAAGAAGTCCTTCCATTATAGGAAATTCTGTTCTCCATGCCTATAGAAGTGCCTTCCCAGGGTGTTTTTGTGTTTTGAGTGTCTGCCATTTAGTGCAGTATTATACCTCTACCTGTATTTTGTACTCTTTTGTAACATACACACGGCACCTTTCCTTTTACAACGTATCATTTGCTACCTCTTATATCTTGTTTGCTTTTGATACATGCACAACGGCCACCACTGCCTCATGTAACGTAACTATTGTTTTAGTGTTTTGAGTGTCTACCATTTATTGCAATTTTTTTTTTACCTCTACTCGTACTTTATTTACTCTTGTAACCTGCACACGTCACTTTTTCCTTTCGTAACGTATCGTTTGCTACCTCGTGTATTTTTTTATTTTATTTTTTTGCTCTTGATACTTGCACAATTATCACTATTGCCTCATGTAATGTAACGTTTGTTTTTGTAACAGGCTCACTTGTAATTCTTCTCCTCTTGTATCTTTACTTTGCCTATTGTGAAGCGCTCTGACACCTTCGGGTAAAGTCCGCGCTATATAAAAACGCATTAAATAAATAAATAAATAAAATTGCGTTCAAGACACCGTGGATTGCTCCAGCTGCCCTCTGAAGCTGTCGGTGTTGTGTCTGAGCCGTCCAGTAACCACGAACAAGCAATGCTTTCTCTGAATGGAAACTCTTAATTGCACATCAAAGGCTCCCTGGGACTGGCCGAGATGACAAGCTGAGCCTACCTGGCAGCTTCCCGAGACGCAGGGCTCTGAACTGTGTGTAAAATGGAAGCTGTCCGTTGACGAGGTGACTGGGCGTGGAGGCTCAAACTTCTAAGGGCCGTCTATCACAAAATATTTAAGTACATCTGGGCAAACTAGAGCTACGGAGTGGAGGGAAGGAAGGTTCCCTCAATGCATGTTTTTCTATGGGTATATCAACCCTGACAGCCACACAGTAACTCCTGTTGTCATGTCCACTGCACGAGGAGGTGATCTAGACAGTGTCCCGCAAGATGTGCATTATCAGTGAGTGTCCCACTGGTGGTCCTTGCATTTGTGTGAAACTAAACAGACCCGCAGTGAGGGACAACCTTCTAAATCAGTGGTCTTCAAACTTTTTAGTGCCCCCCCGAGGGAAAAAAAATCATTTGGTCCCCCGCAGAAATGTTCTGAATTATTCTATAAGTTGGCAGTGTATAAGCATGTTTAGGCTTATTTAAACAATGCAGGTAAGTTCAATTACCGTTTTTAAAAATACAATCAAATACATGCTCTACTAACATGTAAAATTATCCACAGCGAGATTAGAAATGAGGGTAGGGCTTTTGTGGAATATTGGAGCCCCTTTCCTTTTGATGCATACACCCAGCCAGGATTTAAATGACAAAAGATGTTGGTGATGGCCCATTACAGAGCGGTTTACTGCTGCTCTTTATTTCCCTGCTCAAAACAAAGCTTTAAGCTTCTTTTAGCCAGAGCCTGGCGTCCCCCCTGGGATCAATTGGGCCCCCCTAGGGGGGCCCACCCCCCAGTTTGAAGACCCCTGTTCTAAATGAACCTTCAATCCCAGTGCTTGGAAGAGACCTGTCTGACTTCTCCCACACACTGCAGCTGGAAGCCAGCAAGAACGGGTGTAAGAGGGCACCAAAATATGGGATATTCTGTAGTGTGGTCAGTTTTACGTATCCTTTGCGCATTAGCTTCAGGCTTTAGGCCTTTGTGCATTTTGCCCTGGATGTATTTTATTCCTTTGCTCGCAACATGGAGCCCCTGTGCACTTTGCTCTACATGCTTGTTATTCAGCTTCGTACTGTTATTTTTCAAATAGCCAGTTCTACGGTCTTGTTTTATATTTTATATCACACTGTTTAGCCTACTTCAGCACTGGAGTTCTCAATAACACATTCCTGTTCACTCTGTGCTTCAGTCAAGGATACAGTCTGGTACATTGCCGATAGATGTGGTAGGAGTTTAGTCTTTTGCATTCCTGCGTAGGGACATTTTGTGATCACGCTGACATGTTAGTTATAAAAACACTTCCTTGTCCCAATACATGCGAGAGGGAGATTCCGATCAGGGAACCACAACTAGACGCTGACTGCCTCGTTGCAGATGCTGAACCAGATCACAGGCCTTTGCTCAGGTATGAGGGTTGATGTCTTCCCAGGGAATCTGAAATGCAAGTTAGAAGCTTAACATGCTGTGCTCGAAATAGAAATAGCTGAGAGAGAGTAGAAATTGTTAACACCATTATAGCGTTATTCTTATGTTTCACTCTCCTCGTGACTATTTCAATCCTACTGTGTTGTATAGTTCTGGTTATTGCGGCTCACGCCTTAATATCTAAAATGCAGTTGTTTTATTAAAAACATTATATAAAACTTAAACTGCCTTTGTCATTTCTATATATGAGATCATACTGTAAATGAGAGAGCTGGTCTGGATCTGAGTGACCACGACTTCCCTGAGAAGTTCCAAAGATGTCATGCGCTGGGCTGCCCAATCATCTCTTCCCCCTGGGAGAAATGAGGCACTGCTAGTTAGCCGGAGCCAAACCGGGTTTAGGGTGACAGAGGTCCTTCCAAGTGGGTCAGACTCAGTCCCCCACACCGTGAACGATCCTGCTGCCTAGAAATCCAGTAGTCTCATTTAGGATAATGAGAGCCCACGCGACAATTCCATTCCTGGCCACAGGATGTCCTCACTGTCCAGATTTCATGGGCAGTGTTGTAAAAAAGCGCGTCCTTTTTACAAACGTGCTGATTTTGCGGGTTTTTTTTGCAAATCGCGAAATCCTGGAGGGTCTGTTAACCGCTCTGATACTCTCAGATTGTGTTTGCTCTGTAGCAAGATGGTGCAAGTGAAAACACGAGGAGTGCTCAAACAAAAATAAAAAAGTAGCTCGTAAAATGGGAGCAGTGGATTGTCACAAGTATTTGGTCCATGCTCCGGGGGAGAGCTAAACACAAGAAGAGGCATGATGCATGCATGCCATGGGCAACAAAGGATATGAGAGCGACAATGAAGTGAGCAAATGGTAACCGTATGGGTGAGATGAAGTCCACAGAATGATCACAACACGTCTCTTCGAGACAGCGCATGCGCTGGGTAGCCGAGAATTAAAAACTGGCAACAGCAGTAAAGAAAGTCACAAATTCATGGGGAGGGAAGAGGTGTTGTTGGTCGCACTGACTGGCATGAGGAAAAATGAACACTTGGGGATGTGTAGTTACGCATATTTGTCAGTGCTAATTCTTTTATGTGTATTCAACTTCCATTTAATTTATTCAGCTTTTTTTTCTGTGAAACTAGCATAATGTGCATAAGGAAAGGAAAGTGCTGTCATCTTTTAAAATAAATACACCCTGCGGTTCTATTGCAGCAAGCCAGGTGACCACAATTCATAGTTTTCACAGAGCCAACATCTTCATAGTGGCATTGCCCGGGGCAAAACCAAGGGGGGAGTAGGAGATGTGCACCCTTCATGAACCACCCTACAGTGCCTATTTAGGAGCCCCTAGCGCCCCCTTGTGCAACATTAGCATTTTTTTAAATTCTAATGTGGCCCAACGAGGCCAAAATTGCAGTGCGTGCATTGTGCAACTTTGTAACCCCTTGCGCCACATTATGCCTGTGCCAGGCATAATTTATGCAAGGGGGGCGTTCTCCCTTCAGGAATTTCTGTGCATCATTTATTTGGCTCTTAGCAGGCATTAAAAGGAGTCATGCCATTGTTTTCAATGAGCTCCTATGTGCTGTTCAGGGTTAGCGCAAAACTTTGGCGCTAACCCTGAACAGTACATCAATAGCATCAGAAATTCTGGCGCTATTGCCCCTTACACTGCACCACGGTGCACCGTATTTTAAATATGGCGTGCACATGGCACAGCTGGGGGGTGCAAGGGGCCGCTAGAAAAGTGGCACTCCATGTAATGTAGCACAATTTTTCTTAAATCTGGCCGTTGGTGTGCTTAGTGTGCACGAACACCAGAAACACAAACCATATTTCCTGGTACACTGGTGAATGATATTTGCACCTACCATTGCCCTCTTTACAGCCAAGAATATGTAATAACACTGTTTAAATATTGTTTTGTGATCTGGTATCCAGTCTTAGCAACCATGAGTGAAGATAAGAATGGTGAACACTTGTTTACCAGCAAAGTGCCTCAGCAAAATGCAGAAGGCAATCAATCATGCAACATCCCTGATCCACAGATTATATCATCCATAAGAGCCACACTGGCGTCTGATAAAACATCAAACTCAATTAAAAACAACTGTATATTTTATTCCATTAGGTTTTGTATAATCAATCAAACAAAGATTTTCAAATTGTGCCAGTGAACCAGATGCCTAAGGCCTTGCCCTCGGTCACCTGGCACCGCCCTTGTGAACCCTGATCTCACAGGTGAAGCAAGGAAACAGGGTTCTCATCAGCACAAGGGATGCTGGGGAGGAGAAAAGGGTGGGTCATGGGGTAAAACAGTAAAGTAGAGAATTAAAGATTAGTGATGTACCTTCCAGAAACACCAGGGTCAATATCCACACTCTCACTGCGTTAAATGGTTGCAAAGTGGCATTGAAGGCTTAATTGAGAGCGCTAAGACTAACTGAAGTATTGATTACCTTCCTTGTCAAGGAGAACCCAAAAAGTCACTAAATTATAAACCTGTGCACAACTCTCTAGAATCTATGGCACAGAGCAGACCGGCTTAACTTTAGAAGACATTTGTAAAGTATTTATGCAGTATTCAAACAGTAATAAAGTAATAACACAGCACAATAAAAATCCCAAACCAATTCAGAAAAATAGATATTATTTTAATAAATGTAAAGACATCAAAACAGCAAAAATCTATTCAGTAAAACCAGAGTTATACATTTGTGAGTTTTCAAGTCAAGAACAAAGTAAAAAATAGCACCAAAAGCTTAAATTGGCAACCTTGGTCATCTGATTGTGCTTGACTGGTATTAGGTGAAAGCAAAGGCTGATCATGACAAAGCACTGATCGAATACAGGCATCAGGTTCAACTTTTATGAAAGTGAAAAGTTTTCAGTAGTGCAAGTAAACAGACTGTGGCGAGGAGGAGCTCCTCAACAACAGATCACTGGAGGATGAGGTCTCAGTAAAGTTGTTGATGAAGGTGGGAAAGATCAGAGTGGGAAAAGTTCAGGTTGTGTGCCCAAAAAGTCCTTGGCATTGATTGGATCCCCTTTGATAAAGATAGCAGTGCCTGAGAGGTTTTCTTAGTTCAGAAAGTTTTCCCCAAGTCGGATTTCCTCAGCGGGCAAGGCTGTAGGCTCAAGCCAAAGAGAGCTCTGCATCAGCAGATTCTAGCATTGAGAAGATCCATGAAAAGGATTTGCTACTGGTGAGAAGAAAGTAGCAGGAGCTACTGCAAAATTAGGCCCAACAGCAACACATCTTCATTGGTTTGGCAGGCTAGCCCAAGTGTCTCGACCGTTCTCCAGGCACAAATCTGGAGTGAAAAAGGTCTCTTGAAATTTGTTGTGTCGTTTCAGCTAAAACAAGAGGTCAGCCTTATAAGCCTTGGAGTCCCTTCTGAGGTCTAGGGTATGAGGAAAGCAGGTCCAGCCTTCTCAGGTCTTCAGACAGCAGGACAACCCTCCTTTATAACTTGTTCAGGTCCAACAGTGTTTTGAGGAGTGTGCTATGGTGCTGTGGGTGCCATATTTATGCCTGGCCCCAGCCTGTGGGTAGGGCCAACTCATCTCCACTTCCTAACAAATAGAGTAAAAATGCCTCTGGGTGACCCTACCCACGTTTGCAGCCTTTCCAGTGATGTTTTTTACTGCCATCAATCCCACAGGCCTCTCTCTCCCTAAATCCAACATGGCAGAACCTTCTTTCTACTGGTCAGAGTTCACTGTGTAAGTTAACCAAATGCTTGGGCACAGCCCCCAGGCCATCCTGTCAAGGGAAGAACAACATCTCCCCAGACCCAAGGCCCATTACCCCATTCTGGGAACATTTCACCACTCACTACAGGGGACAAATCAACAGCCATATGACAGCTGGAACACTTACTGAAAAGGATTAGAGGCATGAGGCATGATACAGGGAAAAAGTAATTTTTCTAAGGTACGTTTTCCTTAAGTGTTTGATAAATCTCCACTGTACCATTACAGTGGATTTTGTCTATTAAAGAGAGTCCTTGAAACAGTTCTGTAGCTGTTACCAATTCAAAATTAGCACCATACAGTTAAATAATGTAATCCGAGGTGTTCCTGTAAGGATGTGTAACAGTAAACTATTACATATCCTACTTTAACATACTATTCACCCTGACCTATGGGCACTAAAGCCTAATTTTGGGGTGATGTATTACTATTTAAAAGGAAGGTTTATGCTAGTCCAAAGCGTTTAGTTTGACAGGTTGAATTGGCAGTTTTACATTCCAGGGCACAGTAGTAGATCTGGGATTAGGATTGCTGTGTCTCTGCGTTGGGTGTCACAATGGGTGCTGCATCCCACTGGTGACACTTCACATACTTCTACCATACACTACGGACTTATAGGTGAGCTAAATATACCAATTAAGTGTATATCAATTATACAGATATCTGCACTATTCAGATTTCACAGTTTTCCTTATAGATATGATGACACTCCCATGTATCTTCTGTAGTGTATCATGTTTTTGTAATAGGGATGTCTTTACAGAACTGCTTTAGATCTAGATTATCTCATCAGGGATATTTTAAAGACATCAAAAGATTTTGGCACCCCCAGAGAGTGGATCCACAAGGATGATTGTTTCTTTCCATCTGAAAGTTCCTGACTGGAAATCATAATTTGTCATAATTTTGCAAGTATCGGGCCAGACTCGCTTACAGTCGGGAATGTAGGCCCCTTTCAGGCAAAATTCAAAATGGTGGACTGCTTTATCAGAAAGCCAGAGCTCCTTCAACTACATCTGAGAGATGCAGATCTCCCCAAAACTTGTTTTTCCATCTGAGAACTCTAAGTTCCGAGGCCCAGAGCATTCATTTACTGTGTGAAACTGAGAGCTTGGAAGACTGCTTTCTGCAAGATCACTGTCTGCATCCAGATGTTGCCAGTGTTACACAGACACCCTGAGGAGTCCTACCTCTTACCTAAGAGGGTGTCCAAGAAGTCCAGCTTGAGGTTCGACCTCAAGAACAGCTTCACAGATGTGTCATAGGGCATGGGATTGAAATCAGATCAAGGATGCAGGATGCGTAAAGGAAGGTCTTGGACATTGCAGCTGGCAGTTCCAGGAGAAACTGGAAGGAGTAGTTATACAAAAAACTTCACACCACTGATACAGTTAAAGTAATTCAATACCTAAACCTTCCAAGCAAAATTGTCAAAGATAAAAATATTATAACACAATTTTAAAATATATTTAGCATATTTGTCATGAAGATGAAAAAAGCATTAGGGATTTGGATGTTATCATGGAATAAAAAATTACAAGTTAAATCAATTAGAAACAGTTATTGAATCCTTTTATATGTAATATTCTACAAAAACGTATAAGAATGACTGGACGTAACGAGGCGTAACCTAGATAAGATTTATATGTCTGAAAGTAGATTAATTTTGTTGCAGAAAAGGCTTTGAAAAGTTAAATAAACTCTTTAGAGCACAGAGGCACACAGCGGACTGCCACACTCAATGAGCAGAGATCAAATATCTTCTGAAAGAATGTTGTTAACCTCTTTTTAATATGAACATTCTAAAGTGCCACAAGTGGGAGGTATTGCAAGCTAAGTGTCTCTCACACCAGGAATTACCACTTATCATCCTTCCTTCCTTAAAATGAAAACAAAACATAAAAAACAATTCAAGGAAGAACAAAACTACCAAATCAACAGCATAAATATTGACATGAACAAAACTATATCAGGGACATAAACATATGTGGAAGCACTGTAGAGTTATACTTAGTTCATGAGATGTTTTGAGCTTCCTGAAACTCTTGTGCTCTGTCAGAGTCATTTCCTGATTTTCCTTATTTTCACTTATATTTTGCTTATCCGAAGTGTGTGGATCTTACAACATTAACCCAGATATCTATAAAACTACAATGAAGACGCATCCCATGTTCAAAGTCACTTGGTATATATGAACCTGCCACAAACGTCAAATAGATTGCCAGAACAATTGAATCCACTATATCACAATTCTACTACGATCCCACCAATTCTTATTATGCAATTAAACAAAAGAACAGGACACTGGAATAGCCACGTGTGGTACTAAATAGTTGACCTACCCTTGTTCACCCAACTGGAATCTTGACCTTAGCTGTCTCACTAATGTTTTCTTCAGTCTCCTGCACTGAATTCTTCTTCTAATACTATAATGTCAGCTTGCCTTTTTGAATTTCATTCGCATTCCTCGCATTATCCGTCTTGCTAGTATCAACTCTCTGAGCTCTGTAGTTTCAAAACCATTGAGAAATGAGTTTTGAACAGGGAACACAGTTGTTCAACATTTCAAATTAAAAGAAACCAGTAGCAGAGTGAGGAATGCAATGATATATATCTAAATGTCTCTTTCAATTAACCATTTATTTTCATTCCATGAAGTCAATACTGAGTTTACTCTCCTTATTATTATTAACCCACATTTATAAAGCACAACATTCACCTAACAGTAAAGCATAGAGACCAGATACAGACCTGGAATACCACTTATAGCCTTAGCTCTTCAACTACTTAGAGAAAATGTAATTTTTTAACTTTCTCATAAAGTTATACAAATTTCCCTCCTTCCTGAGGAGGAGCGGTAGCTTATTCCACCACTGCACAGCTTTCACTTGAAACCTTTTTAAATCTGGGTACACACAACAAGTTTGCCAACGCAGATCGCTGCTGTCTCTGTGATCTGTACTGGCTTACTTTCTTTTCCATAAGTGAAGGACCGGTTCCATTGTTAGCTTTGAAAACAATACACATTGCTTAAACATGATGCTGTCCTTCATTGGTAGCCAGTGACACTCTCTTAAAGCACCTGAGGCTGAACCAAACCTGGACTGATTAAGTGCAAGTTTAGCTGCCATTTTTTGCACCGTTTCCAGTCTTTTCAACAGGTAGTCGGGTATACAATAATGCATTACAATAATCTAATCTGCTAAACACTGCACGTTGTGTCACCAACTTCCTTGCTGATTGGAGTAGCAAGACAATGATTTTCTTTAAGTTCCTCAGCAAACCGGACCATGTTGTCACTGTTTTATTTTCATAAGTTTCCATTGTAAGATTTTCATCTATTGACACTCCCAGATTACGAACACTTTGAGCAGTATCCATATTTTCTGAAGTGTTCCTTGGCGGGTCAAAGACCACCTGGGAGCGGGATTGACATTGTTTCCAGTCTACCTTACCTGTGGTCAAGGATTGATGACACTCCCTCAGTAGGCCCGGGTATAGACCTTCTGCTCTGTCTTCCAGACCTTATGTGGAATAGGAACTAGTGAGGAACCAGAGGAGGTAGCCATAGCTAGTTCCTCGAGCATCTAGCTACTCATGGGCTCTGTGATGTCCAATTGATCAGCCATGCACCCTGCCTTCTGGGTTACAAGGCCACAAAGGGGGCTCACTAATATATAAAAGGGAGAGTGTTACCTATCAAAAATGATTATTGTGACAGGAGGTACACTGCAGCAGTGACCCTGGGCAGGATAGGCATGTTGCCATGTTCGCGGCACTGTCACTGTATGAATAGCACAATAGGTGATGCTGTGCACTCGAGTGACAGACAAGCTTAGAACTTGAACCTTACAGCTGCCATCAATCCCATTTAAGTAATATATGGAAAAAGTAGGACCTTCAGAGATGGAGCTGACTAAGCAACATGTCACATCTTTTTGTGGAACACCCTGACCACCTGCCACACTTGGGTGTAAGAAGGAAATATTCTTGTCCATAACCACATAACAAAGATGCGCAAGGATGGCCCCTACCTACTATTATGGAATCACAATGTGCCAGTTATCCATATTTGCCAGCCTCCCTATGTCCGTTAGGTGATCTGAAACTCTTTAGGGCAGCCTCACAGTAAGGTGAGCAGTAGTTGATTAGCACAGGTAAAACATGATACACTGCTGACATGTTGACAGTGCTTAGTTTGTAAAAGAAAGATACTGGGGCCCAACTCTGTGCCCAGAAACCCTCAGCATGCTTCACTCCACCTCTAGCCTCACTATTCAAGTTCGGGATATGCCCTGCCCCTTTATCTCACTCTTGCAGGTCCCTGCTTTCTCTTTTTTGAGGCAGTTTTTCCATCTTTCTCTGCCTCCTTCTTTCAATTTTTTCCTCTCTTGCACTCGGAAGATATCGAATAAGGAAAAATAGGTGTCATTCACCAAAAATGAGTGCTGGTGGCACCCACAGGCAACCACCGGCTCAAATTAAGCACTTTATGTTGATAAAGCATCAAGTCAAAAGCAAAAGGGCCTGGAAAGAAGACTATGCAGAAACACAGAGGGGAGATGAGATTTGTCCCACTATGGAAGCTGAACGTTTGCTGCGGCCAAAAGCAAGCATTGATCTCCCCTTCCTGGTCTAATTGCAGCTCTGCTCTTAGGAGGCAGGTGGTCCACGCTGCAGCAGCAGCACAGGTATGTCTCTGACTGCTGAATGGTCAGTGTGATTCAGAGAGGTCATTCTGCTGCATGTGTTTGCAGAATAACCCAGGGTGTCTATGTGATTATTATCAAGTTATTAAAAAGCACCAATGTAACATCTTCAATGTAGCTATTATGGAACAGAGCTATGCAAGGAATCTTGTCACTGTGTTATCCAGTGGGTGATAGCATCGTTGTAATTTTTCTTCGGGTAGTTATGTTCGCTCATTGACTACCCTCCATCTGCATTGTTTCCTCAAAAGTAGGATGTCTTCTACGATGCTGTGCTTTCTGGAACACTGCAGGTGCACAGTCACCTTTACTGTTGCATCAAATTGAATAAGAAGATACAATGAATCAACTAGTTATTGCTTGTAGTTCATAGCTGAGCACCAAAATGACTGTGTACTCGTGACAGCTCTTAAAATGACCTGCTCAAATAGCACATACAATACACATATCTCCATCCTGATCAATATACATAATATAACTATGATCAGTATAAAACCGTGCCAGGCAGACAAAGGATGTTCTGACATGTCAAGTTCTCTACTGTTAAGTTCTGCTCTGTCAAGTTCTGCTAAGTTAAGTTCTGTTAAGTTAAGGACTGTTAAGTTATGTTAAGTTATGTTAAGTTATGTTAAGTTATGTCAAGTTGTCATATCATGTCATGTCATGTCAAGTTGCCATGGACCAGAAGCACTCCTTGGCACAGAAGACATTAGAGGCCTCTCAAATGGATCCAAGGCAGAAGTCAGGCAGTCTGAAGAGGACATGAACCTCAGCATGCGTGCGCCTTTTGCACTGAACTCTGCAGTTGTGTCCACCCAGAGTGACACATGTCAAAGATCCTCCTCCAGCAGTTGAGGTATCAAGCCTGATGATTCTGGGGCTTTTTTCACGCCATTTGAGGCCACAGTCAATTAGTCTGGAGATGCGCCTGCCACAGACCCGCTACAAACTAGTTTTCTAACCTGGAGCCTGCTTGGAGCCACGTTTCTTGGATGTCTAAGGCATCTCATTGATTCAAGTAAGATGACTCTTGTCTAATTAATTATTTAGAACTTAGCATGGATCTTTTAACAAAATTATATAGTGAAATAATTTATTTACTTGTACAGAGAAACTACTAGGGAACAACAATATCATAATTCAGAGACCATTACATTACTTAACTTTTTAATTTGAATCCTATGAGATGGAGGATTGAGTATGTACTTCATCTTGAGAAGCTGATCTTTTATGGTTTTATGTTGAAATTAAGGTTATGAGTGCAAGAATGACTTTTTTACTTGCTGTTTGGTCATACATTTTAGTCTAACAGAGTGGTCCAGAGCACTAAATATTGTTGAGCTATTTGTTTATTGTGTAAACTTGTATGGTCATGTACTTTGATGGTGAAGATGTTTTTCTCACTTAAGTACTCAATTTTCTTCTCTCAGAAACTAAATTGGGAGCTCTGTTTGAAAAATGCACACATTGTTTTTATTTTAAAATGTATGTATATATGCAACTTCATGATAAATATGGATTGCTTCTGTATTTTATTCAAAAGTAACCCAATTTGATAGTTCATTTAATACTGAGTTATTTCTTGTTTAATCAGGAATGAATAGCTAGTTGCACTGAAGTACGGGTTATCCAATAAGAAATCTTTTTGAGGTGCAACAGAAAACACCAGTGATCCACGTGTTTCTCTCTCTCTGTCACTCATCCAATTCACCTTCTCCTCCCTAGTTAATTCACATGCATTATTTTCCTTACACTTGATGGTGCAGGCAGACAGTGTTGGGTAGAAAGATCATTCCCCAAATTGGAACCATGGTGTCTCCTCTAGACTGGAATTATTGATTAAGGTAAATCTGACAGGGGTGTCTACTCTGTGGAGTACTGAAGAGAAGCTACCCCATATGCATATGGCTCGATCCAAACTGGGATGATATGGTGGGCTAAAAATATCGATGGATTGGGATGTGGCCCGAGCGATTGCCAGTGGCATTCCATCCATCACCTTGATGTTTTTGCATTTGCTGCCCTAAGTGCACCAGGTATGCCTAGACATGGTTTTCAGGCTCACTGTGCCACTGGATTCAAGCTAGCCTGGCTGATGAGGGGTGATACTCTGAAACCAGTCCCAGGATACTTGCTTGCGTTCCAGGTGGGACCCGGCCTGGAATCTGGGCTGGACTGTTCCCGTGGGGAGCAGGGTCAAGATTGATTTGCATATGGCTGGGTCCAAAATGGAGTGGCATGGTGGGAAAAAAATTATTGATTGGGATGTGGCGAGTATGCCCAGATGTGGGTCCTGGGCTCACTGTGCCACTGGATTTAAGCTAGCCTGACTGATGAGGGGTGATACCCCAAAACTGGTCCCAGGATGCTTGTTTCTAGTCCAGGCAGGACCTGGCCTGGCAGTTCAAACTTGACTATTCCCTTGGGGAGCAGGGTCAAGAATGATTTGCATATGGCTGGTTCTAAATCGGGGTGGCATGGTGGTAAAAAGAAAACTATGAAGTGGCTGAGAATAATTCAAACATTCCATCCATCGCATTCTTGTTTTTACATTATGTAAGACTGCACTTACCGATAGGGGAAGTGGGCCAGAGCCCTAAAGGAGATGTATAATATGTGCAATATTATGCCAATCATAGGGTGTGTGTCTATGTACAAATGCACACAAAAAGAGGCTCCTACTCCTCTGCGCTCCAACGCTGACCTAAGCGCGCTGTGTTGGCAGCAGCTCTTTGTGCAAGGCTCACAAAAAGCTCACAAAACCACAAGACTTTGCTGTGTATCAGACCGCACCGCTGTTTTACCACTTACCAACACCCTCCAGAGGGGAGTCTCGCGGTTCTACAAAGTCAAGGTGGGCTGAAGATTGGACTGGTCAGTGAGGCGATGGCCCCACGGGAGGCTGCACCAGTGAGCAGTCAGCGTACACTACACTCTATATGAGCAGTGCGCTTCCACGCGGAGGGCGATATTTTATTCTGTGTGCAGCATTTTCCTGCAGCTTCTCCTTGCACCACAAAATAAACTGCAAATAAATTTAAATACCATCGGAAAAAACAGGTTAGGTATTACCTTTACTACAAGTCTACACTTGTCATCTGTGTCAGTCAGAGAGAGAGCCAATCGAGGAAGGCGATGCAGGTGCAGGCAAGCAGGAAGGAAGTGGTGACAGGAAGTTATTCTCAGCCTCATATGTACTTCCGGCCTGTCTCACGAGGCTCACAACCTAACCACATTTCTGCAAGATGAGGAGCCTTCTGCACAGTGCAGGGCTGTTCTTATGTGTACTAGGTGAACTGTTGTTTATTGATTTGAAACCTGCCTACTAATGTAAAACTGCAAAAATACATATGCTCTTAGCATCGCATGCTTGCAGTAGAGTTTGCCTTGGATTTATCATGAATTTTGGATTATCCCAATCCAATACAGACCAAGTTTCACTATTTCATTGATATATGCAGCATTACTAGTTGAAATGCCCCTGTTGAGCCAGCTGTCATTTTAATGCAGAACACAAACAATGCAACCAATGGTTCATAAACGATGTGACTGTAATTCAATGTTTTTTGTGCAAAAAACGGGCTAGAGTAAAACAAAAAATTGAAAATTGTACTCCCTGTGATTCTTTGCGTTGCTCATGCATGTTACTTTTTTATTTGTTTAGGATTTGAAGGCACATTTGTGGAGCAGTCCCCAAGGTATCTAGCAGTGAGACCTGGGACAACAGAGGTCATCAGGTGTAGGTTGAAGGACAAGGCGTACCCTTGGATGAGCTGGTGCTTGCAGGACGCGAATGGACAACTTGAGAACCTGTTTGCGATGAGAACCACCGGCGACAAGGACAAGGTGGTCAGGGAAGGAGGAACCTATGAAGCGGAGCGCGTCGGCGACATGGAGCTCACGCTGCGTATTGAAAACCCCAGCGTCTCTCAGATCATCTACTGCACCTGCAGCATGGCACAGCGTCAGATTGTGGTGGCACGGCAGGGCAGAAACTCTCAGCTAGTCTCCACCTGGTTGTGGTGGTCACCGGAGATCGCTTGAGGAGCCTGGATCAGGCTCAGGTCTAACTTAGGATGACCAACAATCTTAGACGTGCCAGGTTCTTACAAAATATTCAGCTGTTGCATACATTTGTGTAAAACACTCAAAAATCTAAAACGCTTTCAGACTGAACCCACAAAATATACTATCATCTAGTGGGATTCTGTTTTTAATGAACTGTAAAATAGGTTGTAAGCCATGTTGGTCCAGTTTGAAATTCCAAACCAAACAGGAGTTTCTATCTTGTACAGCAGTAAGCGAAACAAACATGCAACGAGTGGACAGTGCATGGCAGCTTTAAGTCACACACACTCCTTCAGCAGGCAGAGAAGAGCTGGTCCCACAATGTGGGTGGAGACACAGCACTTGTGTATTATGGCCTCACTGGCAAACATACTTAAAGAAACAGTTCTGTACTACATGTGCTAAAGCTATTTCACCCGGGAGAAGACAACTTACAAAGAGAGAAGTTTCAGAAACTTTTACTTATACCCTACACTCTAAGTAAATTACACAGAATAAACGTACATTTTCAGTGAAAGACATAGCCAAAAATATTATTGTAATTAGATATTAATGTAATATTTAATTAGATATAAAATTAATAACAATCATTCTAATAATAATAACGATAGTAAAATCAAGCAGCCTTATCACACCTCTGTTTCTTAGCGCTTTAAACAACAGGTGCTACCAATAACCAATGAGATGCTACTCAACTTAACCTCAGGATGGAAGGAGGAGTTTGTTTTTGTTTTTGTTTTACTAGTATTGAAACTTTTCACCCACAGATCACGAGACCAACACAAAGATGACGAAACATTAGACGATGTACATTAAATATATTCATAAATAAACACATGATTATGGAAGCGTTCACCTTTCGCCTCATACTGCATTAGCACATGAGTTTTATATTTTTGTTCTCGAGGGCCATTGAACATTTAAGCATCATGTATCCTTTGTAAGTATTGATCACCCAAACGAAAACGTTTCTCTTCTACCACGTTTCTGTGATGACCTTGATTTCCTGGTACACGCGCTGTCCTATTGCACTGATTGGTACCAATTATAATATAAATTGTTTTTTTTTTACAAATGCTTAATTGTATTTTTTTAACCCACGGCGTCTAAAACCTCTATTAAATCAGCACTTCATAAAGCAAGTAGGAATAAACAACTATATATATATATTTTTTTTACTATAAAAAAGTTCTCAGAAAATGGAATCTGCAATAGGGAAAACTGAGGACCAAATTTAGGAGGCCTAACGCCTCCGTGTGCCACAGTATTTTTTATGACGCTAATGTGGCTCAACGAGGCCAAATTCACCCTGCCGGATTTACAAAGTGGAGCAATGCATGCATTGCGCCACTTTGTAACGCCTTGAGCCACATCATGATTGCACCAGGCATAGTGTATGCAAGGGGGGCGTTCCCCCATTAGGAGACTGCAAAAATGGTGCATTGGAATCTATGAGATTCCGCTGTGCCATTTTTTGCGGCTGTTTTTAACGCACAGAACAGGTGTTTAAAGGGGGGGCACCATTATTTATAATTGGCCCTTACGTACCTTGCAGGATTAGTGCCAAAATGTTGGTGCCAATCCTGCAATGTATTACAATAGCGTCAAAAATGTTGGCAGTATTGTCCCTAATCTGAACTATGGTGTGCTGTATGTTTAACACGACGCACACATGGTGGTTTTAGGGGGCGCTGATGGGCACATGAAAAGTGGCGCTGCATATAACGCAGCAGCACTTTTCTTAAATTTGGACCGAAACCCTTTGTACAATGTAGGAATGTGCCAAAGTAGTCAGCATGTTTTGTACTGCGTTCTCCTCAGTTAGGTGTATCAATGCTAGCTGTTACTGCACGAAACGACTGCACGGATGTAACACAAGTGGGAACAGCCTCCATGGTACTTAGAATGGGTGAAGAGAAGTTTACTTCATCACTTCTTGAGTTGAAATGACTCCTGTAGTTAGCAGCTAGAGATGTCTGCCTCTTCACTGATGAGGCTGGTCCTCTACCTGCCTTCAGGTACACAAAACAGAGCATCTCACTGCACCTTGTAGAAAGTGGTACCTGACAAAGGTGGTTTGCCTCATTTCTGGGCAACCGGTCTCAAAGATCTATAAATCCTGTTCCACAGCGCGAAGTACAACCACCACGAGCAAGCAGCCCTCTCACAACTTCTCAATCACTCCTCCACTAATACCAGACAGAGATGTGGGTCACGGGCTAGACACAGAAATATTAAACTTTACATCCCTGATCTAAATGGGAAACAGAACCCTGTTTCTTATGTATTAAAACTGACATGTCGTTTCTACCTGGTTAGTGTGATCAATGATCATCATGAAAGTAAAATCCAGTCTCTTAAACCCTGCTATGTTTAACCGGAATTGTATCCCCAAACCCAGCATTCTGGGCATCATTCTTGAATGTGGTAAAACATGAGAGACCCAGGAGAGATGTTACAACCACATTCTCCTCCTTCCATCCTTCTTCCTCGTCATGTATGTAACTATGTGTGTCTGTATGTATGTATGTGTGTGTATGTATGTTTCAAATGTGTGTGTATGTGTATGTACCTGTCTGTAAGCATCTCTTTAAGTATGTGTATGTATGTATGTTTTTTGTGTATGTATGTATGTATGTATGTATCTGTGTGTATCCGTCTCTGTTTCTATGTATGTGTTTATGTATGTATTTGTGTCTAGGCATGTCTGTATGTGTTTGTATGAATGTATGTATTTGTATGTATGTACGTGAATGCATCTGTGTGTATTCATGTATGTGTGCGTGTCTGTGCATGTATATGTGTTTTTGTCTATGTATGCATCTGCATGTATGTATGTATGTATACGTATGTATCTGTATGTATGCATCTCTGTTTTTATGTATCTGTGTATGTATGTATTTGTGCCTAGGCATGTAGTAATGTGTTTGTATGAATGTATGTATTTGTATGTATGTATGTGAATGCATCTGTTTGTATTCATGTATGTGTGTGTGCCTGTGCATGTATGCATGTGTTTTTGTCTATATATGCATGTGTGTATGTATGTATTTGTGTGCATGCATGTATGTATGTATGTATGTGTATTTATAAAGCACAGTCCTAGCTGGATCCCGATGGAAGAGTGAATGTGGATGATTCAGGATTGTTTACAGTGAAGCAAGTATTCCCAGTTGGGGTTTCCTGTGAGATAAAGAGGTCAGGCTTTTGCTCTTATTTTGTAAGGAGACACACACTTCTAATGTAAATGAGGATGCTGTTCCAAATCCAATGGGTGGGTGGGAGCAGAGAGAGGACCCGTCTTCAGGTTTTCATTTTTCTTGTATGTTTCTTACCAGTCAGGTGATTGCCTGGTGTCCAGTGTCACCACTTGAGGTGTTTACTTCTCATGCGGGTATAATGGATGCCATTCTAAGGAATGCATGAGTCTTGAAGAACATGCAGACATGGACAGGAAGTCTCTGTAATCCCTTCCGGGTCCGGGGGAGAAGGTAGTGATTGTTTGAACCTTTGACTGTCACACTCAGGTTAGAAAGGCTCCATCTTACCCCGGCTTGTAATGGTGAGTGCTAACACCTCACTGTTCACCCCCATGTATAAACCCACTATTTGCAGTAATATTGTCTTCAAAAAACACAAAGAACATGACCACTATTATGGAAGTAAAGAAGTTAGAAATAAACATTCTAGTGTGCACTCTGGTTTCATGTGTAACTTGAGAATCCTTACATCCTGAAGTCTTCATTTTCAAAATAATCTGAGGTGGTGTTTCTGCTCTCTAGCCATGAGCTCCTGGATTCCTACAATCCATCTCACATATGTCTTCTTGTTGGAGATCACATATTAACCACTAAAATAAGTTTAAAAACTCACCACGGCTAAGGGTGTGCAAAGATCCACCTACTTGGGCTTCCTTTCCATATTTTTGACAAAAAGAAATGAAACATATGCAAAGGACACAAATATGTTTTTGGGTATTTACATGAAAATTGCAACATTTGCAATACTTCAATGCCACATAGCTCCTGTATTCTACATTTTGCATGGAAGTGTAATTTGATGTACCCTGAAAGAGTTGGCTCACCAGCAAAGCTTACAAGAATCGCGTCAGCTCTCGGTGCGCTGTGGTTTGATGTCCTTGCAGGAAAAAGGCGGGCCAGTTTCAGTACCAGCGAGCACCGCTGGGAGTAGGAGAGTGGGCAGAGGCAGGGAAAGAAAGCAAATCCGTGAACTACTTCAAGATCAATAATTGAGACCTGCACAAAAATGTACTTGTGGAACAAAACCTTTGCACATCCACATATAACCAAAAGTGTGTTAGGAAAGGAATCCTTTTAATTTGGTTTCCAAAGTGACCTTCAGAATTTAAAGACTATGGGGAATATTTACAAGCCCCTTGTGTCGCTGGTGCATCATTTTTTCTTATGCTGCGGCGGAGTGCAGATCCGTGTCTACTAGGCCACGCAAAGTCATTTGTGGCTTTTCACGGCCTCTTAAATACGGTGTAAGGCAATGCAGGTCAAGTCGCTGTGTTGCCTTATTTTGCATCAGGGGGGTGTTCCATTGGCATGGAGGTGGGTTTTCCCGCTCAACATCCATGGCTTTTGACGCATACCCAGATTTACAAGGCTCTGTAAACCTGTTTATGCATAAAACTGTACCCCTTCCCAGGGGAGGTATAAAGAAGAGAAATATCTTTATCTCTCCTTGTTTTTTTTCCTCTTTTTATATGTACTGCATTCTGCAGCACACAGAGAAAGAGGAAACAGCCTCAGGGGATTGTTTGTGTGCAGGAAAGTGCCCCTCCCTGCACAAAACCAATGCTGCCAACAACGCAGACAGCCTTGCACGATGGTGCAAGGATGCCTGCGTTTGCCCTTGGCACCAAATTGTACATCGGCGCTTGTTGAAAGGAGAGGAAACTCCTTATCTTGTAATCTTGTAAATACGGTGCATTCCTGCCCTTTCACATAATAAGACTTGCAGCGCTGCCCTGCGTGAGCTCATTGTAAACATGACTCCTGAACCTTTAGACCTTTAACCCAGGTGTAGCATGAGCCTGGGTGAAGGTATGAGCTTCTCGCAGCTCCAGTGTATGGGAGGCTCTGCCCCCTCACGTCTGGTTTTGAGATATATGATGTATAACCCAGCCCTACAGCATCTGTCCTCTGCTGTCTCTTGAGATGTACGGTTTACACAACATCACCACTGTGCCCACCACCTCCATCCCTCACGCATCCTCCCACCCCGCCGGCGCCACAAGGTGAACCATAGCTGAGCGACACAGGGGGGCAGTTCATAGGACCTGCTCCGATGATGGGACTGACCCACCTACTGCAGGCGCTGCTCGTCTGCAGCCTTCGGTGTAAGTGGTCCTTCCATGTTACAGGGTGGTCATTCACTGAGTAACTGTCAGCCTTTAGTTTACCTCAAGAAAGCACAGTTAAACTGTGTGGAAAGCCTTGTTACACTTGTGAGTTTCTTTTCATGTTGTAATGACCTATGGGCACTAAAGCATAATTCTTGGGTTATGTTTTAGTATTTAAAAGGTAGATTTAAACTGCCACTTATCTGCCTTCCTTAGAATGAAAAAAAACATCAAAACACAAATCAAGAAAGAACAAAACTACCAAATCAACAGCATAAATATTGACATAGACAAAAGTATATCAGGGACATAAACATTAGTGAAAGCACTGTAGAGTTATACTTAGTTCATGAGATGTTTTGAGCTTACTGAAACTTCTCATAAAGTTATACAAATTTCCCTCCTTCCTGAGGAGGAGCAGTAGCTTATACCACCACTGCACAGCTTTCACTTGAAAAGATCTACCACTGTACCTACCCTTGTTAAATCTGGGTACACATAACAAGTTTGCCAACGCAGATCGCTGCTGTCTCTGTGATCTGTAATAGCTTACTTTCTTTTCCATAAGTGGAGGACCGGTTCCATTGTTAGCTTTGAAAACAATACACATTGCTTTAAACATGATTCTGTCCTTCATTGGTAGCCAGTGACACTCTCTTAAAGCACCTGAGGCTGAACAAAACCTGGACTGATTAAGTGCAAGTTTAGATGCCATTTTTTGCACCCTTTCCAGTCTTTTCAACAGGTAGTCGGGTATACAATAATGCATTACAATAATCTAATCTGCTAAACACTGCACGTTGTGTCACCAACTTCATTGCTGATTGGAGTAGCAAGACAATGATTTTCTTTCAGTTCCTCAGCAAACCGGACCATGTTGTCACTGTTTTATTTTCATAAGTTTCCATTGTAAGATTTTCATCTATTGACACTCCCAGATTACGAACACTTTGAGCAGCATCCATATTTTCTGAAGTGTTCCTTGGCGGGGGCAAAGACCACCTGGGAGGGGCATTGACATTTTTTCCAGTCTACCTTACCTGTGGTCAAGGAATGATGACACACCCTCAGTAGGCCCGGGATAGACCTTCTGCTCCGTCTTTCCAGACCTTATGTGGAATAGGATCTAGTGAGGAACCAGAGGAGGTAGCCATAGCTAGTTCCTCGAGCATCTAGCTACTCATGGGCTCTGTGATGTCCAATTGATCAGCCATGCATCCTGCCTTCTGGGTTACAAGGCCACAAAGGGGGCTCACTAATATTTAAAAGGGAGAGTGTTACCTATCAAAAATTATTATTTTGACAGGAGGTACACTGCAGCAGTGACCCTGGGCAGGATAGGCATGTTGCAATGTTCGCGGCACTGTCACTGTATGAATAGCACAATAGGTGATGCTGTGCACTCGAGTGACAGACAAGCTTAGAACTTGAACCTTACAGCTGCCATCAATCCCATTTAAGTAATATATGGAAAAAGTAGGACCTTCAGAGATGGAGCTGACTGAGCAGCATGTCACCTCTTTTTGTGGAACACCCTGACCACCTGACACACTTGGGTGTAAGAAGGAATTATTCTTGTCCATAACCACATAACCAAGATGCTCAAGGATGGCCCCTACCTACTATTATGGAATCACAATGTGCCAGTTATCCATATTTGGCAGCCTCCCCATGTCCGTTTGGTGATCTGAAACTTTTTAGGGCAGCCTCACAGTAAGGTGAGCAGTAGTTGATTAGCACATTTAAAACATGATACACTGCAGACATGTTCACAGTGCTTAGTTTGTAAAAGATATATACTGGGGCCCACCTCTGTGTCCGAAGCCCTGAGCATGCTGATTACGAAGGCTGTGTAGCCTTCACTCCACCTCTTGCCTCACTATCCTACTTAGGGATATGTGCTGCCTCTTTATCTCACTCTTACAGGTCCCTGCTTTCTCTTTTTTGAGGCAGTTTTTCCATCTTTCTCTGCCTCCTTCTTTCAATTTTTTCTTCTCTTGCCCTCGGAAGATATCGAATAAGGAAAAATAGGTGTCATTTACCAAAACTGAGTGCTGGTGGCACCCACAGGCAACCACCAGCTCAAATTAAGCACTTTATGTTGATAAAGCATCAGGTAAAAAGCAAAAGGGCCTGGAAAGAAGAATATGCAGAAACACAGAGGGGAGATGAGATTTCTCCCACTGTGGAAGCTGAACGTTTGCTGCGACGACAAACAAGCATTGATCTCCCCTTCCTGGTCTAATTGCGGCTCTGCTCTTAGGAGGCAGGTGGTCCGCTCTGCAGCAGCAGCACCAGCATGCCTCTGACTGCTGAATGGTCAGTGTGATTCAGAGAGGTCATTCTGCTGCATGTGTTTGCAGAATAACCCAGGGTGTCTATGTGATTATTATCAAGTTATTAAAAAGCACCAATGTAGCATCTTCAATGTAGCTATTATGGAACAGAGCTATGCAAGGAATCTTGTCACTGTGTTATCCAGTGGGTGATAGCATTGTTGTTATTTTTCTTCGGGTAGTTATGTTTGCTCATTGACTACCCTCCAACTGCATTATTTCCTCAAAAGTAGGATGTCTTCTAAGATGCTGTGCTTTCTGGAACACTGCAGGTGCACAGTCACCTTTACTGTTGCATCAACCTGTTTGAATAAGAAGATACAATGAATTAACTAGTTATTGCTTGTAGTTCATAGCTGAGCACCAAAATTACTGTGTACTCGTGACAGCTCTTACTGTCAAATGACCTGCTCAAATAACTCATACAATACACATATCTCCATCCTGATCAATATACATAATATAACTGATCAGTATAAAACCGTGCCAGGCAGATGAAGGATGTTCTGACATGTCAAGTTCTCTACTGTTAAGTTTTGTTCTGTCAAGTTCTGCTAAGTTAAGTTCTATTAAGTTAAGGTCTGTTAAGTTATGTTAAGTTATGTCAAGTTGTCATATCATGTCATGTCAAGTTGTCAGGAACCAACCGTTAACCGAGAAGCACTCCTTGGCACAGAAGACATTAGACGCCTCTCAAATGGATCCAAGGCAGAAGTCAGGCAATCTGAAGAGGACATGAACCTCAGCATGCGTGCGCCTTTTGCACTGAACTCTGCGGTTGTGTCAACCCAGTGACACATGTCAAAGATCCTGCTCCAGCAGTTGAGGTATCAAGCCTGATGATTCCGGGGCTTTTTTCACACCATTTGAGGCCACAGTCGATTAGTCTGGAGATGCGCCTGCCACAGACCCGCTACAAACTAGTTTTCTAACCTGGAGCCCACTTGGAACCACGTTTCTTGGATGTCTTAGGCATCTCATCAATTCAAGTAAGATGACTCTTGTCTAATTAATTATTTAGAACTTAGCCTGGATCTTTTAACAAAATTATATATTGAAATAATTTAATTACTTGCACAGAGAAACTACTAGGAAACAACAATATCATAATTCAGAGACCATTACATTACTTAACTTTTTAATTTGAATCCTATGGGCTGGAGGATTGAGTATGTACTTCATTTTGAGAAGCTGATCTTTTATGATTTTATGTTGAAATTAAGGTTATGAGTGCAAGAATTACTTTTTTACTTGCTGTTTGGTCATAAGGTTTAGTCTAACAGAGTGGTCCAGAGCACTAAATATTGTTGAGATATTTGTTTATTGTGTAAACTTGTATGGTCATGTGCTTTGATGGTGAAGATGTTTTTCTCACTTAAGTACTCCATTTTATTCTCTCAAAAACAAAGTTGGGAGCTCTGTTTGAAAAATGCACACATTGTTTTGTTTTAAAATGTATGTATATATGCAACTTCATGATAAATATGGATTGCTTCTGTATTTTATTCAAAAGTAACCCAATTTGATACTGAGTTATTTTTTGTTTAATCAGGAATGAATAGCTAGTTGCACTGAAGTACGGATTATCCAATAAGAAATCTTTTTGAGGTGCAACAGAAAATACCAGTGCTCCACATGTTTCTCTCTCTCTGTCACTCATCCAATTCACCTTCTCCTCCCTAGTTAATTCACATGCATTATTTTCCTTACACTTGATGGTGCAGGCAGGCAGTGTTGGGTAGAAAGATCATTCCCCAAATTGGACCCATGCTGTCTCCTCTAGACTGGATTATTGATTAAGGTAAATCTGACAGGGGTGTCTACTCTGTGGAGTACTGAAGAGAAGCTACCCCATATGCATATGGCTCGATCAAAACTGGGGTGATATGGTGGGCTAAAAATATCGATGGATTGGGATGTGGCCCGAGCGATTGCCAGTGGCATTCCATCCATCACCTTGATGTTTTTGCATTTGCTGCCCTAAGTGCACCAGGTATGCCCAGACATGGTTTTCAGGCTCACTGTGCCACTGGATTCAAGCTAGCCTGGCTGATGAGGGGGTGATACTCTGAAACCAGTCCCAGGATACTTGTTTGCATTCCAGGTGGGACCCGGCCTGGAATCTGGGGTGGAGTGTTCCCATGGGGAGCAGGGTCAAGATTGATTTGCATATGGCTGGGTCCAAAATGGAGTGGCATGGTGGGAAAAAAATTATTGATTGGGATGTGGCCCCAAATGATTGCCAGTGGCTGAGATTAATTCAAACCTTCCATCCATCACCTTGTTATTTTTGCATTTGCTGCCTCAAATGCGGCGAGTATGCCCAGAAGTGGGCCCTGGGCTCAACGTGCCACTGGATTTAAGCTAGCCTGACTGATGAGGGGTGAGACCCCAAAACTGGTCCCAGGAAGCTTGTTTCTAGTCCAGGCAGGACCTGGCCTGGCAGTTCAAACTTGACTATTCCCATGGGGAGCAGGGTCAAGAATGATTTGCATATGACTGGTTCTAAACCAGGGTGGCATGGTGGTAAAAAAAAACTATTGAGTGGCTGAGAATAATTCAAACATTCCATCCATCGCATTCTTGTTTTTACAGTATGTAAGACTGCACTTACCGATGGGGAATGTGAGCCAGAGCCCTAATGGAGATGTATAATATGTGCCATATTATGCCAATCATAGGGTGTGTGCCTATGTACAAATGCACTACAAAAAGAGGCTCCTGCTCCTCTGCGTTCCAACGCTGACCTAGGTGCGCTATGTTGGCAGCAGCTCTTTGTGCGAGGCTCACAAAAAGCTCACAAAACCACAAGACTTTGCTGTGTATCAGACCATAGAGCTGTTTTACCACATACCAACACCCTCCGGAGGGGAGTCTCGCGGTTCTACAAAATCAAGGTGGGCTGAAGATTGGACTGGTCAGTGAGGCGATGGCCCCACTGGAGGCTGCACCAGTGAGGAGTCATCGTACACTACACTCTGTATGAGGAGCGCGCTTCCACGCGGAGGGCGATATTTTATTCTGTGTGCAGCATTTTCCTGTAGCTTCTCCTTGCACCACAAAATATACCACGAATAAACGGAAATACCATCGGAAAAACCAAGTTAGATATTATCTTTTCTACAAGTCTACACTTGTCATCTGTGTCAGTCAGAGAGAGAGCCAATCGGGGAAGGCGATGCAGGTGCAGGCAAGCAGGAAGGAAGTGGTGACAGGAAGTTATTCTCTGCCTCATATGTACTTCCGGCCTGTCTTCCCAGGCTCACAACCGAACCACATTTCTGCAAGATGAGGAGCCTTCTGCACAGTGCAGGGCTGTTCTTATGTGTACTAGGTGAACTGTCGCTTATTGATTTGAAACCTGCCTACTAATGTAAAACTGTAAATATACATGTGCTCTTAGCATCACATGCTTGCAGTAGAGTTTGCCTTGGATTTATCATGAATTTTGGATTATCCCAATCCAATACAGACCAAGTTTCACTATTTCATTGATATATGCAGCATTACTAGTTGAAATGCCCCTGTTGAGCCAGCTTTCATTTTAATGCAGAACACAAACAACGCAACCATCGGTTCATAAACGATGTGACTGTAATTCAAAGTTTTTTGTGTGCAAGAAACGGGCTAGAGTAAAACAAAAAAAATACAAAATTGTACTCCCTGTGATTCTTTGCGTTGCTCATGCATGTTTCTTTTTTATTTGTTTAGGTTTTGAAGGCACGTTTGTGGAGCAGTCCCCAAGGTATCTAGCAGTGAGACCTGGGACAACAGAGGTCATCAGGTGTAGGTTGAAGGACAAGGCGTACCCTTGGATGAGCTGGTACTTGCAGGACGCGAATGGACAAATGGAGAACCTGTTTGCGATGAGAACCACCGGCGACATGGACAAGGTGGTCAGGGAAGGAGGAACCTATGAAGCGTTGCGCGTCGACGACATGGAGCTCACGCTGCGTATTGAAAACCCCAGCGTCTCTCAGATCATCTACTGCACCTGCAGCATGGCACAGCATCAGATTGTGGTGGCACGGCAGGGCAGAAACTCTCAGCTAGACTCCACCTGGTTGTGGTGGTCACCGGAGATCCCTTGATGAGCCTGGATCAGGCTCAGGTCTAACTTAGGATGACCAACAATCTTAGACGTGCCAGGTTCTTACAAAATATTCAGCTGTTGCATACATTTGTGTAAAACACTCAAAAATCTAAAACGCTTTCAGACTGAACCCACAAAATATACTATCATCTAGTGGGATTCTGTTTTTAATGAACTGTAAAATAGGTTGTAAGCCATGTTGGTCCAGTTTGAAATTCCAAACCAAACAGGAGTTTCTATCTTGTACAGCAGTAAGCCAAACAAACATCAACGAGTGTACGGTGCATGGCAGCTTTAAGTCACACACACTCCTTCAGCAGGCAGAGAAGAGCTGGTCCCACAATGTGGGTGGAGACACAGCACTTGTGTATTATGGCCTCACTGGCAAACATACTTAAAGAAACAGTTCTGTACTACATGTGCTAAAGCTATTTCACCCGGGAGAAGACAACTTACAAAGAGAGAAGTTTCAGAAACTTGTACTTATACCCTACACTCTAAGTAAATTACACAGAATAAACGTACATTTTCAGTGAAAGACATAGGCAAAAATATTATTGTAATTAGATATTAATTTAATATTTAATTAGATATAACATTAATAACAATCATTCTAATAATAATAACGATAGTAAAATCAAGCAGCCTTATCACACCTCTGTTTCTTAGCGCTTTAAACAACAGGTGCTACCACTAACCAATGAGATGCTACTCAACTTAACCTCAGGATGGAAGGAGGAGTTTGTTTTACTAGTATTCAAACTTTTCACCCACAGATCACGAGACCAACACAAAGATGACGAAACATTAGAGGATGTACATTAAATATATTCATAAATAAACACATGATTATGGAAGCGTTCACCTTTCGCCTCATACTGCATTAGCACATGAGTTTTATATTTTTGTTCTCAAGGGCCATTGAACATTTAAGCATTATTTATCCTTTGTAAGTATTGATCACCCAAACGAAAACGTTTCTCTTCTACCACGTTTCTGTGATGACCTTGATTTCCTGGTACACGCGCTGTCCTATTGCACTGATTGGTACCAATTATAATATAAATTGTTTTTTTTTTTACAAATGCTTAATTGTATTTTTTTAACCCACGGCGTCTAAAACCTCTATTAAATCAGCACTTCATAAAGCAAGTAGGAATAAACAACTATATATATATTTTTTTTTTACTATAAAAAAGTTCTCAGAAAATGGAATCTGCAATAGAGAAAACTAAGGACCACATTTAGGAGGCCTAACGCCTCCGTGTGCCACAGTATTTTTTATGACGCTAATGTGGCTCAACGAGGCCAAATTCACCCCGCCGGATTTACAAAGTGGAGCAATGCATGCATTGCGCCACTTTGTAACGCCTTGAGCCACATCATGATTGCGCCAGGCATAGTGTATGCAAGGGGGGCGTTCCCCCATTAGGAGACTGCAAAAATGGTGCATTGGAATCTATGAGATTCCGCTGTGCCATTTTTTGCGGCTGTTTTTAACGCACAGAACAGGTGTTTAAAGGGGGGGGCACCATTATTTATAATTGGCCCTTACGTACCTTGCAGGATTAGTGCCAAAATGTTGGTGCCAATCCTGCAATGTATTACAATAGCGTAAAAAATGTTGGCAGTATTGTCCCTAATCTGAACTATGGTGTGCTGTATGTTTAACACGACGCACACATGGTGGTTTTAGGGGGCGCTGATGGGCACATGAAAAGTGGCGCTGCATATAACGCAGCAGCACTTTTCTTAAATTTGGACCGAAACCCTTTGTACAATGTAGGAATGTGCCAAAGTAGTCAGCATGTTTTGTACTGCGCTCTCTTCAGTTAGGTGTATCAATGCTAGCTGTTACTGCACGAAACGACTGCACGGATGTAACACAAGTGGGAACAGCCTCCATGGTACTTAGAATGGGTGAAGAGAAGTTTACTTCATCACTTCTTGAGTTGAAATGACTCCTGTAGTTAGCAGCTAGAGATGTCTGCCTCTTCACTGATGAGGCTGGTCCTCTACCTGCCTTCAGGTACACAAAACAGAGCATCTCACTGCACCTGTAGAAAGTGGTACCTGACAAAGGTGGTTTGCCTCATTTCTGGGCAACCGGTCTCAAAGATCTATAAATCCTGTTCCACAGCGCGAAGTACAACCACCACGAGCAAGCAGCCCTCTCACAACTTCTCAATCACTCCTCCACTAATACCAGACAGAGATTTGCTTCACGGTTTAGACACAGAAATATTAAACTTTACATCCCTGATCTAAATGGGAAACAGAACCCTGTTTCTTATGTATTAAAACTGACATGTCGTTTCTACCTGGTTAGTGTGATCAATGATCATCATGAAAGTAAAATCCAGTCTCTTAAACCCTGCTATGTTTAACCGGAATTGTATCCCCAAACCCAGCATTCTGGGCATCATTCTTGAATGTGGTAAAACATGAGAGACCCAGGAGAGATGTTACAACCACATTCTCCTCCTTCCATCCTTCTTCCTCGTCATGTATGTAACTATGTGTGTCTGTATGTATGTATGTGTGTGTATGTATGTTTCAAATGTGTGTGTATGTGTATGTACCTGTCTGTAAGCATCTCTTTAAGTATGTGTATGTATGTATGTTTTTTGTGTATGTATGTATGTATGTATGTATGTATGTATCTGTGTGTATCCGTCTCTGTTTCTATGTATGTGTTTATGTATGTATTTGTGTCTAGGCATGTATGTATGTGTTTGTATGAATGTATGTATTTGTATGTATGTACGTGAATGCATCTGTGTGTATTCATGTATGTGTGCGTGTCTGTGCATGTATATGTGTTTTTGTCTATGTATGCATCTGCATGTATGTATGTATGTATACGTATGTATCTGTATGTATGCATCTCTGTTTTTATGTATCTGTGTATGTATGTATTTGTGCCTAGGCATGTAGTAATGTGTTTGTATGAATGTATGTATTTGTATGTATGTATGTGAATGCATCTGTTTGTATTCATGTATGTGTGTGTGCCTGTGCATGTATGCATGTGTTTTTGTCTATATATGCATGTGTGTATGTATGTATTTGTGTGCATGCATGTATGTATGTATGTATGTGTATTTATAAAGCACAGTCCTAGCTGGATCCCGATGGAAGAGTGAATGTGGATGATTCAGGATTGTTTACAGTGAAGCAAGTATTCCCAGTTGGGGTTTCCTGTGAGATAAAGAGGTCAGGCTTTTGCTCTTATTTTGTAAGGAGACACACACTTCTAATGTAAATGAGGATGCTGTTCCAAATCCAATGGGTGGGTGGGAGCAGAGAGAGGACCCGTCTTCAGGTTTTCATTTTTCTTGTATGTTTCTTACCAGTCAGGTGATTGCCTGGTGTCCAGTGTCACCACTTGAGGTGTTTACTTCTCATGCGGGTATAATGGATGCCATTCTAAGGAATGCATGAGTCTTGAAGAACATGCAGACATGGACAGGAAGTCTCTGTAATCCCTTCCGGGTCCGGGGGAGAAGGTAGTGATTGTTTGAACCTTTGACTGTCACACTCAGGTTAGAAAGGCTCCATCTTACCCCGGCTTGTAATGGTGAGTGCTAACACCTCACTGTTCACCCCCATGTATAAACCCACTATTTGCAGTAATATTGTCTTCAAAAAACACAAAGAACATGACCACTATTATGGAAGTAAAGAAGTTAGAAATAAACATTCTAGTGTGCACTCTGGTTTCATGTGTAACTTGAGAATCCTTACACCCTGAAGTCTTCATTTTCAAAATAATCTGAGGTGGTGTTTCTGCTCTCTAGCCATGAGCTCCTGGATTCCTACAATCCATCTCACATATGTCTTCTTGTTGGAGATCACATATTAACCACTAAAATAAGTTTAAAAACTCACCACGGCTAAGGGTGTGCAAAGATCCACCTACTTGGGCTTCCTTTCCATATTTTTGACAAAAAGAAATGAAACATATGCAAAGGACACAAATATGTTTTTGGGTATTTACATGAAAATTGCAACATTTGCAATACTTCAATGCCACATAGCTCCTGTATTCTACATTTTGCATGGAAGTGTAATTTGATGTACCCTGAAAGAGTTGGCTCACCAGCAAAGCTTACAAGAATCGCGTCAGCTCTCGGTGCGCTGTGGTTTGATGTCCTTGCAGGAAAAAGGCGGGCCAGTTTCAGTACCAGCGAGCACCGCTGGGAGTAGGAGAGTGGGCAGAGGCAGGGAAAGAAAGCAAATCCGTGAACTACTTCAAGATCAATAATTGAGACCTGCACAAAAATGTACTTGTGGAACAAAACCTTTGCACATCCACATATAACCAAAAGTGTGTTAGGAAAGGAATCCTTTTAATTTGGTTTCCAAAGTGACCTTCAGAATTTAAAGACTATGGGGAATATTTACAAGCCCCTTGTGTCGCTGGTGCATCATTTTTTCTTATGCTGCGGCGGAGTGCAGATCCGTGTCTACTAGGCCACGCAAAGTCATTTGTGGCTTTTCACGGCCTCTTAAATACGGTGTAAGGCAATGCAGGTCAAGTCGCTGTGTTGCCTTATTTTGCATCAGGGGGGTGTTCCATTGGCATGGAGGTGGGTTTTCCCGCTCAACATCCATGGCTTTTGACGCATACCCAGATTTACAAGGCTCTGTAAACCTGTTTATGCATAAAACTGTACCCCTTCCCAGGGGAGGTATAAAGAAGAGAAATATCTTTATCTCTCCTTGTTTTTTTTCCTCTTTTTATATGTACTGCATTCTGCAGCACACAGAGAAAGAGGAAACAGCCTCAGGGGATTGTTTGTGTGCAGGAAAGTGCCCCTCCCTGCACAAAACCAATGCTGCCAACAACGCAGACAGCCTTGCACGATGGTGCAAGGATGCCTGCGTTTGCCCTTGGCACCAAATTGTACATCGGCGCTTGTTGAAAGGAGAGGAAACTCCTTATCTTGTAATCTTGTAAATACGGTGCATTCCTGCCCTTTCACATAATAAGACTTGCAGCGCTGCCCTGCGTGAGCTCATTGTAAACATGACCCCTGAACCTTTAGACCTTTAACCCAGGTGTAGCATGTGCCTGGGTGAAGGTATGAGCTTCTCGCAGCTCCAGTGTATGGGAGGCTCTGCCCCCTCACGTCTGGTTTTGAGATATATGATGTATAACCCAGCCCTACAGCATCTGTCCTCTGCTGTCTCTTGAGATGTACGGTTTACACAACATCACCACTGTGCCCACCACCTCCATCCCTCACGCATCCTCCCACCCCGCCGGCGCCACAAGGTGAACCATAGCTGAGCGACACAGGGGGGCAGTTCATAGGACCTGCTCCGATGATGGGACTGACCCACCTACTGCAGGCGCTGCTCGTCTGCAGCCTCCGGTGTAAGTGGTCCTTCCATGTTACAGGGTGGTCATTCACTGAGTAACTGTCAGCCTTCAGTTTACCTCAAGAAAGCACAGTTAAACTGTGTGGAAAGCCTTGTTACACTTGTGAGTTTCTTTTCATGTTGTAATGACCTATGGGCACTAAAGCATAATTCTTGGGTTATGTTTTAGTATTTAAAAGGTAGATTTAAACTGCCACTTATCTGCCTTCCTTAGAATGAAAAAAAACATCAAAACACAATTCAAGAAAGAACAAAACTACCAAATCAACAGCATAAATATTGACATAGACAAAAGTATATCAGGGACATAAACATTAGTGAAAGCACTGTAGAGTTATACTTAGTTCATGAGATGTTTTGAGCTTACTGAAACTTCTCATAAAGTTATACAAATTTCCCTCCTTCCTGAGGAGGAGCAGTAGCTTATACCACCACTGCACAGCTTTCACTTGAAAAGATCTACCACTGTACCTACCCTTGTTAAATCTGGGTACACATAACAAGTTTGCCAACGCAGATCGCTGCTGTCTCTGTGATCTGTAATAGCTTACTTTCTTTTCCATAAGTGGAGGACCGGTTCCATTGTTAGCTTTGAAAACAATACACATTGCTTTAAACATGATTCTGTCCTTCATTGGTAGCCAGTGACACTCTCTTAAAGCACCTGAGGCTGAACAAAACCTGGACTGATTAAGTGCAAGTTTAGATGCCATTTTTTGCACCCTTTCCAGTCTTTTCAACAGGTAGTCGGGTATACAATAATGCATTACAATAATCTAATCTGCTAAACACTGCACGTTGTGTCACCAACTTCCTTGCTGATTGGAGTAGCAAGACAATGATTTTCTTTCAGTTCCTCAGCAAACCGGACCATGTTGTCACTGTTTTATTTTCATAAGTTTCCATTGTAAGATTTTCATCTATTGACACTCCCAGATTACGAACACTTTGAGCAGTATCCATATTTTCTGAAGTGTTCCTTGGCGGGGGCAAAGACCACCTGGGAGGGGCATTGACATTTTTTCCAGTCTACCTTACCTGTGGTCAAGGAATGATGACACACCCTCAGTAGGCCCGGGATAGACCTTCTGCTCCGTCTTTCCAGACCTTATGTGGAATACGATCTAGTGAGGAACCAGAGGAGGTAGCCATAGCTAGTTCCTCGAGCATCTAGCTACTCATGGGCTCTGTGATGTCCAATTGATCAGCCATGCATCCTGCCTTCTGGGTTACAAGGCCACAAAGGGGGCTCACTAATATTTAAAAGGGAGAGTGTTACCTATCAAAAATTATTATTTTGACAGGAGGTACACTGCAGCAGTGACCCTGGGCAGGATAGGCATGTTGCAATGTTCGCGGCACTGTCACTGTATGAATAGCACAATAGGTGATGCTGTGCACTCGAGTGACAGACAAGCTTAGAACTTGAACCTTACAGCTGCCATCAATCCCATTTAAGTAATATATGGAAAAAGTAGGACCTTCAGAGATGGAGCTGACTGAGCAGCATGTCACCTCTTTTTGTGGAACACCCTGACCACCTGACACACTTGGGTGTAAGAAGGAATTATTCTTGTCCATAACCACATAACCAAGATGCTCAAGGATGGCCCCTACCTACTATTATGGAATCACAATGTGCCAGTTATCCATATTTGGCAGCCTCCCCATGTCCGTTTGGTGATCTGAAACTCTTTAGGGCAGCCTCACAGTAAGGTGAGCAGTAGTTGATTAGCACATTTAAAACATGATACACTGCAGACATGTTCACAGTGCTTAGTTTGTAAAAGATATATACTGGGGCCCACCTCTGTGTCCGAAGCCCTGAGCATGCTGATTACGAAGGCTGTGTAGCCTTCACTCCACCTCTTGCCTCACTATCCTACTTAGGGATATGTGCTGCCTCTTTATCTCACTCTTACAGGTCCCTGCTTTCTCTTTTTTGAGGCAGTTTTTCCATCTTTCTCTGCCTCCTTCTTTCAATTTTTTCTTCTCTTGCCCTCGGAAGATATCGAATAAGGAAAAATAGGTGTCATTTACCAAAACTGAGTGCTGGTGGCACCCACAGGCAACCACCAGCTCAAATTAAGCACTTTATGTTGATAAAGCATCAGGTAAAAAGCAAAAGGGCCTGGAAAGAAGAATATGCAGAAACACAGAGGGGAGATGAGATTTCTCCCACTGTGGAAGCTGAACGTTTGCTGCGACGACAAACAAGCATTGATCTCCCCTTCCTGGTCTAATTGCGGCTCTGCTCTTAGGAGGCAGGTGGTCCGCTCTGCAGCAGCAGCACCAGCATGCCTCTGACTGCTGAATGGTCAGTGTGATTCAGAGAGGTCATTCTGCTGCATGTGTTTGCAGAATAACCCAGGGTGTCTATGTGATTATTATCAAGTTATTAAAAAGCACCAATGTAGCATCTTCAATGTAGCTATTATGGAACAGAGCTATGCAAGGAATCTTGTCACTGTGTTATCCAGTGGGTGATAGCATTGTTGTTATTTTTCTTCGGGTAGTTATGTTTGCTCATTGACTACCCTCCAACTGCATTATTTCCTCAAAAGTAGGATGTCTTCTAAGATGCTGTGCTTTCTGGAACACTGCAGGTGCACAGTCACCTTTACTGTTGCATCAACCTGTTTGAATAAGAAGATACAATGAATTAACTAGTTATTGCTTGTAGTTCATAGCTGAGCACCAAAATTACTGTGTACTCGTGACAGCTCTTACTGTCAAATGACCTGCTCAAATAACTCATACAATACACATATCTCCATCCTGATCAATATACATAATATAACTGATCAGTATAAAACCGTGCCAGGCAGATGAAGGATGTTCTGACATGTCAAGTTCTCTACTGTTAAGTTTTGTTCTGTCAAGTTCTGCTAAGTTAAGTTCTATTAAGTTAAGGTCTGTTAAGTTATGTTAAGTTATGTCAAGTTGTCATATCATGTCATGTCAAGTTGTCAGGAACCAACCGTTAACCGAGAAGCACTCCTTGGCACAGAAGACATTAGACGCCTCTCAAATGGATCCAAGGCAGAAGTCAGGCAATCTGAAGAGGACATGAACCTCAGCATGCGTGTGCCTTTTGCACTGAACTCTGCGGTTGTGTCAACCCAGTGACACATGTCAAAGATCCTGCTCCAGCAGTTGAGGTATCAAGCCTGATGATTCCGGGGCTTTTTTCACACCATTTGAGGCCACAGTCGATTAGTCTGGAGATGCGCCTGCCACAGACCCGCTACAAACTAGTTTTCTAACCTGGAGCCCACTTGGAACCACGTTTCTTGGATGTCTAAGGCATCTCATCAATTCAAGTAAGATGACTCTTGTCTAATTAATTATTTAGAACTTAGCCTGGATCTTTTAACAAAATTATATATTGAAATAATTTAATTACTTGCACAGAGAAACTACTAGGAAACAACAATATCATAATTCAGAGACCATTACATTACTTAACTTTTTAATTTGAATCCTATGGGCTGGAGGATTGAGTATGTACTTCATTTTGAGAAGCTGATCTTTTATGATTTTATGTTGAAATTAAGGTTATGAGTGCAAGAATTACTTTTTTACTTGCTGTTTGGTCATAAGGTTTAGTCTAACAGAGTGGTCCAGAGCACTAAATATTGTTGAGATATTTGTTTATTGTGTAAACTTGTATGGTCATGTGCTTTGATGGTGAAGATGTTTTTCTCACTTAAGTACTCCATTTTATTCTCTCAAAAACAAAGTTGGGAGCTCTGTTTGAAAAATGCACACATTGTTTTGTTTTAAAATGTATGTATATATGCAACTTCATGATAAATATGGATTGCTTCTGTATTTTATTCAAAAGTAACCCAATTTGATACTGAGTTATTTTTTGTTTAATCAGGAATGAATAGCTAGTTGCACTGAAGTACGGATTATCCAATAAGAAATCTTTTTGAGGTGCAACAGAAAATACCAGTGCTCCACATGTTTCTCTCTCTCTGTCACTCATCCAATTCACCTTCTCCTCCCTAGTTAATTCACATGCATTATTTTCCTTACACTTGATGGTGCAGGCAGGCAGTGTTGGGTAGAAAGATCATTCCCCAAATTGGACCCATGCTGTCTCCTCTAGACTGGATTATTGATTAAGGTAAATCTGACAGGGGTGTCTACTCTGTGGAGTACTGAAGAGAAGCTACCCCATATGCATATGGCTCGATCAAAACTGGGGTGATATGGTGGGCTAAAAATATCGATGGATTGGGATGTGGCCCGAGCGATTGCCAGTGGCATTCCATCCATCACCTTGATGTTTTTGCATTTGCTGCCCTAAGTGCACCAGGTATGCCCAGACATGGTTTTCAGGCTCACTGTGCCACTGGATTCAAGCTAGCCTGGCTGATGAGGGGGTGATACTCTGAAACCAGTCCCAGGATACTTGTTTGCATTCCAGGTGGGACCCGGCCTGGAATCTGGGGTGGAGTGTTCCCATGGGGAGCAGGGTCAAGATTGATTTGCATATGGCTGGGTCCAAAATGGAGTGGCATGGTGGGAAAAAAATTATTGATTGGGATGTGGCCCCAAATGATTGCCAGTGGCTGAGATTAATTCAAACCTTCCATCCATCACCTTGTTATTTTTGCATTTGCTGCCTCAAATGCGGCGAGTATGCCCAGAAGTGGGCCCTGGGCTCAACGTGCCACTGGATTTAAGCTAGCCTGACTGATGAGGGGTGAGACCCCAAAACTGGTCCCAGGAAGCTTGTTTCTAGTCCAGGCAGGACCTGGCCTGGCAGTTCAAACTTGACTATTCCCATGGGGAGCAGGGTCAAGAATGATTTGCATATGACTGGTTCTAAACCAGGGTGGCATGGTGGTAAAAAAAAACTATTGAGTGGCTGAGAATAATTCAAACATTCCATCCATCGCATTCTTGTTTTTACAGTATGTAAGACTGCACTTACCGATGGGGAATGTGAGCCAGAGCCCTAATGGAGATGTATAATATGTGCCATATTATGCCAATCATAGGGTGTGTGCCTATGTACAAATGCACTACAAAAAGAGGCTCCTGCTCCTCTGCGTTCCAACGCTGACCTAGGTGCGCTATGTTGGCAGCAGCTCTTTGTGCGAGGCTCACAAAAAGCTCACAAAACCACAAGACTTTGCTGTGTATCAGACCATAGAGCTGTTTTACCACATACCAACACCCTCCGGAGGGGAGTCTCGCGGTTCTACAAAATCAAGGTGGGCTGAAGATTGGACTTGTCAGTGAGGCGATGGCCCCACGGGAGGCTGCACCAGTGAGGAGTCATCGTACACTACACTCTGTATGAGGAGCGCGCTTCCACGCGGAGGGCGATATTTTATTCTGTGTGCAGCATTTTCCTGTAGCTTCTCCTTGCACCACAAAATATACCACGAATAAACGGAAATACCATCGGAAAAACCAAGTTAGATATTATCTTTTCTACAAGTCTACACTTGTCATCTGTGTCAGTCAGAGAGAGAGCCAATCGGGGAAGGCGATGCAGGTGCAGGCAAGCAGGAAGGAAGTGGTGACAGGAAGTTATTCTCTGCCTCATATGTACTTCCGGCCTGTCTTCCCAGGCTCACAACCGAACCACATTTCTGCAAGATGAGGAGCCTTCTGCACAGTGCAGGGCTGTTCTTATGTGTACTAGGTGAACTGTCGCTTATTGATTTGAAACCTGCCTACTAATGTAAAACTGTAAATATACATGTGCTCTTAGCATCACATGCTTGCAGTAGAGTTTGCCTTGGATTTATCATGAATTTTGGATTATCCCAATCCAATACAGACCAAGTTTCACTATTTCATTGATATATGCAGCATTACTAGTTGAAATGCCCCTGTTGAGCCAGCTTTCATTTTAATGCAGAACACAAACAACGCAACCATCGGTTCATAAACGATGTGACTGTAATTCAAAGTTTTTTGTGTGCAAGAAACGGGCTAGAGTAAAACAAAAAAAATACAAAATTGTACTCCCTGTGATTCTTTGCGTTGCTCATGCATGTTTCTTTTTTATTTGTTTAGGTTTTGAAGGCACGTTTGTGGAGCAGTCCCCAAGGTATCTAGCAGTGAGACCTGGGACAACAGAGGTCATCAGGTGTAGGTTGAAGGAAAAGGCGTACCCTTGGATGAGCTGGTACTTGCAGGACGCGAATGGACAACTTGAGAACCTGTTTGTGATGGGAACCATGGGCGACAAGTACAAGGTGGTCAGGGAAGGAGGAACCTATGAAGCGTTGCGCGTCGACGACATGGAGCTCGCGCTGCGTATTGAAAACCCCAGCGTCTCTCAGATCATCTACTGCACCTGCAGCATGGCACAGCGTCAGATTGTGGTGGCATGGCAGGGCAGAAACTCTCAGCTAGACTCCACCTGGTTGTGGTGGTCACCGGAGATCGCTGGATGAGCCTGGATCCAGCTCAGGTCTAATTTAGGATGACCAACAATCTTAGACGTGCCAGGTTCTTACAAAATATTCAGCTGTTGCATACATTTGTGTAAAAAACTCAAAAATCTAAAACGCTTTCAGACTGAACCCACAAAATATACTATCATCTAGTGGGATTCTGTTTTCAAAAAACTGCAAAATAGGTTGTAAGCCATGTTGGTCCAGTTTGAAATTCCAAACCAAACAGGAGTTTCTATCTTGTACAGCAGTAAGCCAAACAAACATGCAACGAGTGGACAGTGCATGGCAGCTTTAAGTCACACACACTCCTTCAGCAGGCAGAGAAGAGCTGGTCCCACAATGTGGGCGGAGACACAGTACATGTGTATTATGGCCACACTGGCAAACATACTTAAAGAAACACTTCTGTACTACATGTGCTAAAGCTATTTCACCCGGGAGAAGACAACTTACAAAGAGAGAAGTTTCAGAAACTTTTACTTATACCCTACACTTTAAGTAAATTACACAGAATAAACGTACATCTTCAGTGAGAGACATAGCCAAAAATATTATTGTAATTAGATATTAATTTAATATTTAATTAGATATAAAATTAATAACAGTCATTCTAATAATAATAACGATAGTAAAATCAAGCAGCCTTATCACACCTCTGTTTCTTAGCGCTTTAAACAACAGGTGCTACCACTAACCAATGAGATGCTACTCAACTTAACCTCAGGATGGAAGGAGGAGTTTGTTTTACTAGTATTGAAACTTTTCACCCACAGATCACGAGACAAACACAAAGATGACGAAACATTAGACGATGTACATTAAATATATTCATAAATAAACACATGATTATGGAAGCGTTCACCTTTCGCCTCACACTGCATTAGCACATGAGTTTTATATTTTTGTTCTCAAGGGCCATTGAACATTTAAGCATCATGTATCCTTTGTAAGTATTGATCACCCCAAACGAAAACGTTTCTCTTCTACCACGTTTCTGTGATGACCTTGATTTCCTGGTACACGCGCTGTCCTATTGCACTGATTGGTACCAATTATAATATAAATTGTATTTTTTTTACAAATGTTTAATTGTATTTTTTTAACCCACGGCGTCTAAAACCTCTATTAAATCAGCACTTCATAAAGCAAGTAGGAATAAACAACTATATATATATATTTTTTTTACTATAAAAAAGTTCTCAGAAAATGGAATCTGCAATAGAGAAAACTACAAGGACCACATTTAGGAGGCCTAACGCCTCCGTGTGCCAGAGTATTTTTTATGACGCTAATGTGGCTCAACGAGGCCAAATTCACCCCGCCAGATTTACAAAGTGGAGCATTGCATGCATTGCGCCACTTTGTAACGCCTTGAGCCACATCATGATTGCACCAGGTATAATGTATGCAAGGGGGCGTTCCCCCATTAGGGGGCTGCAAAAATGGTGCATTGGAATCTATGAAATTCCGCTGTGCCATTTTTTGTGGCTGTTTTTAACGCACAGAACAGGTGTTTAAAGGGGGGGGCACCATTATTTATAATTGGCCCTTACGTACCTTGCAGGATTAGTGCCAAAATGTTGGTGGCAATCCTGCAATGTATTACAATAGCGTAAAAAATGTTGGCAGTATTGTCCCTAATCTGAGCGATGGTGTGCTGTATGTTTAACACGACGCACACATGGTGGTGTTAGGGGGCGCTGATGGGCACATGAAAAGTGGCGCTGCATAGAACGCAGCAGCACTTTTCTTAATTTTGGACCGAAACCCTTTGTACAATGTAGGAATGTGCCAAAGTAGTCAGCATGTTTTGTACTGCGCTCTCTTCAGTTAGGTGTATCAATGCTAGCTGTTACTGCACGAAACGACTGCACGGATGTAACACAAGTGGGAACAGCCTCCATGGTACTTAGAATGGGTGAAGAGAAGTTTACTTCATTGCTTCTTGAGTTGAAATGACTCCTGTAGTTAGCAGCTAGAAATGTCTGCCTCTTCACTGATGAGGCTGGTCCTCTACCTGCCTTCAGGTACACAAACCAGAGCTTCTCACTGCACCTGTAGAAAGTGGTACCTGACAAAGGTGGTTTGCCTCATTTCTGGGCAACCGGTCTCAAAGATCTATAAATCCTGTTCCACAGAGCGAAGTACAAACACCAAGGGCAAGCAGCCCTCTCACAACTTCTCAATCACTCCTCCACTAATACCAGACAGAGATGTGGGTCACGGGTTAGACACAGTAATATTAAACTTTACATCCCTGACCTAAATGGGAAACAGAACCCTGTTTCTTATGTATTAAAACTGATATGTCGTTTCCATCTGGTTAGTGTGATCAATGATCATCATGAAAGTAAAATCCAGTCTCTTAAACCCTGCTATGTTTAACTAGAATTGTATCCCCAAACCGAGCATTCTGGGCATCATTCTTGAATGTGGTAAAACGTGAGAGACCCAGGAGAGATGTTACAACCACATTCTCCTACTTCCATCCTTCTTCCTCGTCATGTATGTAACTATGTGTGTCTGTATGTATGTATGTGTGTGTATGCATGTTTCAAATGTGTGTGTATGTGTATGTACCTGTCTGTAAGCATCTCTTTAAGTATGTGTGTATGTATGTTTTTTGTGTATGTATGTATGTATGTATGTATGTATCTGTGTGTATCCGTCTCTATTTCTATGTATGTGTTTATGTATGTATTTGTGTCTAGGCATGTATGTATGTGTTTGTATGAATGTATGTATTTGTATGTATGTACGTGAATGCATGTGTGTGTATTCATGTATGTGTGCGTGTCTGTGCATGTATATGTGTTTTTGTCTATGTATGCATCTGCATGTATGTATGTATGTATACATATGTATCTGTATGTATGCATCTCTGTTTTTATGTATCTGTGTATGTATGTATTTGTGCCTAGGCATGTATTTATGTGTTTGTATGAATGTATGTATTTGTATGTATGTATGTGAATGCATCTCTGTGTATTCATGTATGTGTGTGTGCCTGTGCATGTATGTATGTGTTTTTGTCTATAGATGCATGTGTGTATGTATGAGTTTGTGTGCATGCATGTATGTATGTATGTATGGGTATTTATAAAGCACAGTCCTAGCGGATCCCGATGGAAGAGTGAATGTGGATGATTCAGGATTGTTTACAGTGAAGCACAGTATTCCCAGTCGGGGTTTCGTGTCAGATAAAGAGGTCAGGCTTTTGCTCTTATTTTGTAAGGAGACGCACACTGCTAATGTAAATGAGGATGCTGTTCCAAATCCAATGGGTGGGTGGGAGCAGAGAGAGGACCCGTCTTCAGGTTTTCATGTTTTTTGTATGTTTCTTACCAGTCAGGTGATTGCCTGATGTCCAGTGTCACCAATTGAGGTGTTTATGTCTCAGGCGGATATAATGGATGCCATTCTAAGGTATGCATGAGTCTTGAAGAACATGCAGACATGGACAGGAAGTCTCTGTAATCCCTTCCGGGTCAGGGGGAGAAGGTAGTGATTGTTTGAACCTTTGGCTGTCACACTCAGGTTAGAAAGGCTCCATCTCACCCCGGCTTGTAATGGTGAGCCCTGACACCTCACTGTTCACCACCATGTATACACCCACTATTTGCAGTAATATTGTCTTCAAAAAACACAAAGAACATGACCACTATTATGGAAGTAAAGAAGTTAGAAATAAACATACTAGTGTGCACTCTTGTTCCAGGTGTAACTTGAGAATCCTTACATTCTGAAGTCTTAATTTTCAAAATAATCTGAGGTGGTGTTTCTGCTCTCTAGCCATGAGCTCCTGGATTCCTACAATCCGTCTCACATATGTCTTCTTGTTGGAGATCACATATTAGCCACTAAAATAAGTTTGAAAACTCACCATGGCTAAGGGTGTGCAAAGATGCACCTACTTGGACTTCCTTTCCATATTTTTGACAAAAAGAAATGAAACATATGCAAAGGATACAAATATGTTTTTGGATATTTACATGAAAATTGCAACATTTGCAATACTTCAATGCCACATAGCTCCCATATTCTACATTTTGCATGGAAGTGTAATTTGATGTACCTTGAAAGAGTTGGCTCACCAGCAAAGCGTACAAGAATCAGTGCCAGCGAGCACCGCTGGGAGTAAGAGAGTGGGCGTAGGCAGGGAAAGAAAGTAAATCCACAAACTGCTTCAAGATCAATAACTGAGACCTGCACAAAAATGTACTTGTGGAACAAAACCTTTGCACATCCACATATAACCAAAAGTGTGTTAGGAAAGGAATCCTTTTAATTTGGTTTCCAAAGTGACCTTCAGAATTTAAAGACTATGGGGAGTATTTGCAAGCCCCTTGTGTCGCTGGTGCATCATTTTTTCTAATGCTGCGGCGGAGTGCAGATCCGTGTCTACTAGGCCACGCAAAGCCATTTGTGGCTTTTCACGGCCTCTTAAATACGGTGTAAGGCAATGCAGGTCAAGTCGCTGTGTTGCCTTATTTTGCATCAGGGGGGTGTTCCATTGGCATGGAGGTGGGTTTTCCCGCTCAACATCCATGGCTTTTGACGCATACCCAGATTTACAAGGCTCTGTAAACCTGTTCATGCATCAAACTGTACCCCTTCCCAGGGGAGGCATAAAGAAGAGAAATATCTTTATCTCTCCTTGTTTTTTTTCCTCTTTGTATGTGTACTGCATTCTGCAGCACACATAGAAAGAGGAAACAGCCTCAGGGGATTGTTTGTGTGCAGGAAGGTGCCCCTCTCTGCACAAAACCAATGCTGCCAACAACGCAGACACCTTTGCACGATGGTGCAAGGATGCCTGCGTTTGCCCTTGGCACTAAATTGTACATCGGCGCTTGTTGAAAGGAGAGGAAACTCCTTATCTTGTAATCTTGTAAATACGGTGCATTCCTGCCATTTCACATAATAAGACTTGCAGCGCTGCCCTGCGTCAGCTCATTGTAAACATGACCCCTGAACCTTTAGTCCTTTAACCCAGGTGTAGCATGTGCCTGGGTGAAGGTTTGAGCTTCTCGCAGCTCCAGTGTATGGGCGGCTCTGCCCCCTCACGTCTGGTTTTGAGATATATGACGTATAACCCAGCCGTACAGCATCTGTCCTCTGCTGTCTCTTGAGATGTACGGTTTACACCACGTCACCACTGAGCCCACCCCCTCCATGCATCGCGCATCCTCGAGCCCTGCCGGCGCCACAAGGTGAACCATAGCTGAGCGACACAGAGGGGGGCAGTTCATAGGACCTGCTCCGATGATGGGACTGACCCACCTACTGCAGGCGCTGCTCGTCTGCAGCCTCCGGTGTAAGTGGTCCTTCCATGTTACAGGGTGGTCATTCACTGAGTAACTGTCAGCCTTCAGTTTACCTCAAGAAAGCACAGTTAAACTGTGTGGAAAGCCTTGTTACACTTGTGAGTTTCTTTTCATGTTGTAATGACCTATGGGCACTAAAGCATAATTCTTGGGTTATGTTTTAGTATTTAAAAGGTAGATTTAAACTGCCACTTATCTGCCTTCCTTAGAATGAAAAAAAACATCAAAACACAATTCAAGAAAGAACAAAACTACCAAATCAACAGCATAAATATTGACATAGACAAAAGTATATCAGGTACATAAACATTAGTGGAAGCACTGTAGAGTTATGCTTAGTTCATGAGATGTTTTGAGCTTACTGAAACTCTTGTGCTCTGTCAGACTCATTTCCTGATTTTCCTAATTTTCACTTACATATTGCTTATCGGAAGTGTGTGGATCTTACAACATTAACCCAGATATCTATAAAACTACAATGAAGTAACACACCATGTTAAAACAGTCACTTGGTATATATGAACCTGCCACAAACTTAAAATAGATTGCCAGAACAATTGAATCCACTATATCACAAACCTGTTAGGATCCGACCAATTCTTATTATCCAATTTAACAAAAGAACAGGACACTGCAATAGCCACGTGTGGTACTAAAGAGGTGACCTCCCCTTGTTCACTCAACCTAAAATCTTGACCTTAGACATCTTCCTTTCTTCACTCCCCTTTACTGAATTCTTCTTGTAACACTATATTGTCAGCTTGCCTTTTTTAATTTCAGTCTCATTCCCCGCATTATCCGTCTTGCTAGTATCAACTCTCTGAGCTCTGCAGTTTCAAAAATATTTAGAAATTAGTTTTGAACACAGAACACAGTTGTTTAATATTTCAAATTGAAAGGAACCAGTAGCAGAGTGAGGAGTACAATGATATACCTAAATGTCCAGGAAGTCAACACTGAGTTTACTCTCCTTATTATTATTATTATTATTAACCCACATTTATAAAGGGCAACATTCACCTAACAGGGAAAAGCATTATAGTAAAACACAGGGAACCAGATACAGACCTGGATTACCACTTATAGCCTCAGCTCTTCAACTACTTTGAGAAAAAACAATTTTTTAACTTTCTCATAAAGTTATACACATTTCCCTCCTTCCTGAGGAGGAGGGTAGCTTATTCCACCACTGCACAGCTTTCACTTGAAACCTTTTTAAATCTGGGTACACACAACAAGTTTGCCAACGCAGATCGCTGCTGTCTCTGTGATCTGTAATGGCTTACTTTCTTTTCCATAAGTGGAGGACCGGTTCCACTGTTAGCTTTGAAAACAATACACATTGCTTTAAACATGATTCTGTCCTTCATTGGTAGCCAGTCAAACTCTCTTAAAGCACCTGAGGCTGAACCAAACCTGGACTGATTAAGTGCAAGTTTAGATGCCATTTTTTGCACCCTTTCCAGTCTTTTCAACAGGTAGTCGGGTATACAATAATGCATTACAATAATCTAATCTGCTAAACACTGCACGTTGTGTCACCAACTTTCTTGCTGATTGGAGTAGCAAGACAATGATTTTCTTTCAGTTCCTCAGCAAACCGGACCATGTTGTCACTGTTTTATTTTCATAAGTTTCCATTTTAAGATTTTCATCTATTGACACTCCCAGATTACGAACACTTTGAGCAGTATCCATATTTTCTGAAGTGTTCCTTGGCGGGGGCAAAGACCACCTGGGAGGGGCATTGACATTTTTTCCAGTCTACTTTACCTGTGGTCAAGGAATGATGACACACCCTCAGTAGGCCCGGGATAGACCTTCTGCTCTGTCTTTCCAGACCTTATGTGGAATAGGATCTAGTGAGGAACCAGAGGAGGTAGCCATAGCTAGTTCCTCGAGCATCTAGCTACTCATGGGCTCTGTGATGTCCAATTGATCAGCCATGCATCCTGCCTTCTGGGTTACAAGGCCACAAAGGGGGCTCACTAATATTTAAAAGGGAGAGTGTTACCTATCAAAAATGATTATTTTGACAGGAGGTACACTGCAGCAGTGACCCTGGACAGGATAGGCATGTTGCCATGTTCGCGGCACTGTAGGAATAGCACAATAGGTGATGCTGTGCACTCGAGTGACAGACAAGCTTAGAATATGAACTTTACAGCTACCATCAATCCCATTTAAGTAATATATGGAAAAGGTAGGACCTTCAGAGATGGAGCTGACTGAGCAGCATGTCACCTCTTTTTGTGGAACACCCTGACCACCTGCCACACTTGGGTGTAAGAAGGAATTATTCTTGTCCATAACCACATAACAAAGATGCGCAAGGATGGCCCCTATCTACTATTATGGAATCACAATGTGCCAGTTATCCATATTTCGCAGCCTCCCCATGTCCGTTTGGTGATCTGAAAATCTTTAGGGCAGTCTCCCAGTAAGGTGAGCAGTAATTGATTAGCACATTTAAAACATGATACACTGCAGACATGTTGACAGTGCTTAGTTTGTATTGGGGCCCACCTCTGTGCCTAGAAGCCCTCAGTGTGCTGATTATGAAGGATGTGCAGTCTTCACCCCATCTCTTGCCTCACTATCCTACTTAGGGATACGTCCTGCCCCTTTATCTCACTCTTGCAGGTCCCTGCTTTCTCTTTTTTTTAAACGGTTTGTCCATTTTTCTCTTCCACCTTCTTTCACCTTTTTCCTCTCTTGCCCTCTGAAAATGTCAAATAAGGAAAAATAAGTGTCATTCATCAAAAATGAGTGCTGGTGGCACCCACCGGCAACCACCGGCTCAAATTAAGCACTTTGGTGGTCATTACAACCCTGGTGGACGGTATTAAAGCGGCGGTAAAACCGCCAACAGGCTGGTGGTAAAAAAATTGCAATTACGACCGTGGCGGAAACCGGCAACATATACAGCCACTTTAACACTCCGACCGCCACGGTGGTACAAACAAACAGCGCGGCGGTCACCGCCAACAGACAGGCGGAAGACAATGTACCGCCCACACTATTATGACAGGCCAATCCGCCACCTTTTCCGGGGCGGATTCACCGCAGATAAAAACACGACGGAAAAAGGAATTTCGAAGGGAAAACAATCACCTCTACACACTCCACGAGGAACGAGGACACCATGGAACCGGAACTCCAAATTCTACCTGCAATAGTCTTCCTGCTCCTCTACCAGGAGCACGAACGCCGGCGGCGAAGACCACAGTGAGTACTGCACCTACGACACAGGGGAGGGGGAGGCAAAAAACAGGGACACACACACGCAACACCCCCACCCTCACCCACTACAACACACACAAATGCATATCAATACATCACAGTTACACCCCTCAAACCCCAGAAGAATGCAAAGACAATAGAAAATTAGTGTAACCATTGTAATATATTAAAAACAAGTAGGCAGAAATATATATATACACACCATATACAAAATAAATACCAAGCATAGGAGTCCAGGTAGTGCACTAAGAAAGTCTGTGGAACACTGGGACCACACGGTATGGGTGAGGCCCACACAAGATCCCCGACCATGACGGAGAGAACAGTGCAGGGGCATCAGTTACCAATAAAACAAGCACCTCAGGGGGAGGGAAAGGGGGGGCACCTTAGCCGCTTGAGTGCACAACACCAAATCCACGAGGGAGCCACATGCCCACTGTTACATCCTGGGAAGTGCAAAGTCACAGTCTCTCAAGTCTCTACAGTGGGTGGGCTGCCCACTGTTCCATCCTGGGGAGTGCAAAGCCACAGTCTCTCAAGTCTCTACAGTGGGTGGGCTGCCCACTGTTCAATCCTGGGGAGTGCAAAGCCACAGTCTCTCAAGTCTCTACAGTGGGTGGTTTGCCCACTGTTCAATCCTGGGGAGTGCAAAGCCACAGTCTCTCAAGTCTATACAGTGGGTGGTTTGCCCACTGCTATATCCTTGGGAGTGTGAAGCCACAGTCTCTCAAGTCTCTACAGTGGGTGGTTTGCCCACTGTTCAATCCTGGGGAGTGCAAAGCCACAGTCTCTCAAGTCTATACAGTGGGTGGTTTGCCCACTGTTCAATCCTGGGGAGTGCAAAGCCACAGTCTCTCAAGTCTCTACAGTGGGTGGTTTGCCCACTGTTCAATCCTGGGGAGTGCAAAGCCACAGTCTCTCAAGTCTCTACAGTGGGTGGTTTGCCCACTGTTCAATCCTGGGGAGTGCAAAGCCACAGTCTCTCACGTTTCTACAGTTGGTGGGTTGCCCACTGTTCAATCCTGGGAGTGCAAAGCCACAGTCTCACAAGTGGATGACAGTCTCCACTGGTTCTGGAGGGGGCATGGTGCCCAGAGTGCTTCATCCTGTTAAGGACAGAGGTAGTGGATGACAGTCTCCACTGGTTCTGGAGGGGGCATGGTGCCCAGAGTGCTTCATTCACCCTGTGACGGACTCAGTTGCTTCAGTGCCCCTGCCGCTCATGGGCTAGCAGTGCTTCAGATGGCAGTGCCCTGTTCAGCGGTGCTTTAGATGGCGGTGCCCTGTTCACCGGTGCTTGAGATGGCGGTACCCTGTTCAGCGGTGCTTCAGATGGCGGTGCCTTGTTCAGCGGTGCTTGAGATGGCGGTGCCCTGTTCAGCGGTGCTTGAGATGGCGGTGCCCTGTTCAGCAGTGCTTGAGATGGCAGTGCCCTGTTCAGCGGTGCTTCAGATGGCGGTGCCCTGTTTCAGCGGTGCTTCAGATGGCGGTCTACATTGCAGGGTCTCAGCTGCTGGCGGTCCTTCATGGCCCAGCGGGGCTGGCGCTGGCGGTCCTTCATGGCCCAACGGGCCTTTTGCTGGCGGTCCTTCATGGCCCAGCTGGGCTTGTGCTGGTGGAGGCCTCCTGGGCAGCTGGGCTGGTGCTGGTGGTGGCCTCCTGGGCAGCTGGGCTTGTGCTGGCGGTGGCCTCCTGGGCAGCTGGGCTGGTGCTGGCCTCCTGGGATGATGGCGGTCTTCTCCGCTGTGCTGCTCTTCCCAGATTTGCCGGGTCTCTTGCGGCCCTTCCCCACCTTGGAAGGTGTCACAGCTGACTCCACACTCCCACCGGGACCCCTGGGAGCAGCTTTGGTGGTTAGAGTCAGGGGACGTGTGAATGGTAGTAGGGGTGGTGACTGCACGTGAGCGGGGTGTGGTGGTGGGTGTGCTGGAGAGGGATGTAGTGGCTGTAGAGGTAGTGTATGCAGGTGTGAGTGTAGACGAGACTGGGAGGAAGGAGGGAGATGAGGAGGAGGGGGTCACAGTGGAGGCAGTCGATGTTGGTGTGTCTGCATGTGTGTGAAGCTTGCGTGAGTGCCTGTGGGATGTGTGGTGCTTATGTTTGCCTGAGCTTCCCTTGGGTGTTGAGGTGTGTGCATGTTGGTCTGTAGGTGTGCTTGGGATAGGCTGAGGTACAGGGGATTGGGTCGGGGTTGAGGAAGTTGGAGGGGGGAGGCTAGAGACGGGGACAATGGCTGCCATCAGTGCTGAGGCCAGAGTCTGAAAAGCTCGGTGAAGGGCCACCTGACCAGAATGAATGCCCTCCAGGAATGCATTGGTTGTTGCAACTGCCTTTCTACACCCTGGATGGCATTCAAAATGGTAGACTGCCCAACAGTGAGGGACCTGAGGAGGTCAATGGCCTCCTCACCTAGGGCATCAGGGGTGACTGGGGCAGGGCCTGAGGTGCCTGGGGTGAAGGTGATGCCCACCCTCCTGGGTAAGCGGGCACGGGGCAAAGCCTGAGGGGCTGCTGGGAGGGCGGTGCTGGAAGGGGGGGTGGTGGCTGTACCTGTAGATGTGGGGGGCACAGATGTTGCCACCACCACAAGGGAGCTCCCATCAGAGGACGAGTCCGTGTCGCTGGTGTCAGCTCCTGTCTCCGCCGTGGAGCTCCCCTCGTCCTCCGTCCCACTGGTGAATTCTGACTCCGTAGTGTCGCCCTCCAGGGCCATGTGGAATGCAGCTCCCTTCTGCTCCGGTGCCACTGCTCCTCCGCCTGATGATGCTAATGCACACAAGAACAGGGAGACCAAAAAAAGGGGTGGGAGACAGAAGGAAGACATGTTGAGTGCATGCATTACCTCTACCGTTGGTGGACACGACAGATACAGAAGCCCCCTGCACTACGCCGCGCTCTTGGGCTCCACTGTTCAATATCTGGGAAATGGCCTACAAGGCTATGTGCGACATCTGCACACATAGATGACACAGGGGCATGACTAGCTGTACTTGGCACTCTACAGAGGTGGGGTGGGGTGCCACATGGCCTGCCTTACGGAGGGGCCTTGCCTACAGAACTCCCCCTGGCCTAGGGAAACCCACAGCCCACCTCCCCCACCCAGACACCTCGTAATGCGTGCAAAGTCAGCTGAATGAGAGTATACTCACCCCCTTGTGTCTGCTGTGATGCCCTCAAGCGCCCATCCAACTCCGGGTAGGCCACCGCCAGGATCCTGAACATCTTGGGGGTCATGGTGCGACGGGCACCCCTCCCACGTTGGGTGGCCATCCCCAGCTGAGCCTCCGCCGTCTTCTTGCTCCAGCAGTGAATGTCCTCCCATCTTTTCCAGCAGTGGGTGCTCCGTCTGTGGTAGACCCCCAGGGTCCGGACGTCCTTGGCGATGGCACGCCAAATATCTTTCGTCTGGTGGGCGCTGACCTATATGGAATGTACAGGGCAAAAAGAGAAGTTATTACCAACTGCACCGTCAAACTGATTGGCCCCCATCCCTACCCTTGCCATGTGGCACATGCATTCACCGTCTTTCATGCACGCTGCACTCTCCCCCCTTTCTTCTTACATCCAGCCCTCTCTACACAGGCATAGCCCATACAACATGCTCCCTTTGTACTTACCTGCTTGTCTGGAGGACCATAGAGTAGCGTGTACTGGGGGAGGACCCCATTCACGAGTTTCTCCAACTCCTCCGATGTGAAGGCAGGGGTCCTTTCCCCAGACACTCGAGCCATTGTATCTTCCAGACCGAGGTCACAGCAGCACTTGCAGAGTAGGTCCTCTCCTGTCAAAGATCAGGTATCAAGTGATTGAACAAATAGAAAATGGCGGTCACGTCCGCGGCGGTGCGTACCGTCACCGCCGACGTACATAGTCATTGGCTCCTGGGACCCATAGGGTCCAATGTTAACCAATGCAGGATTGTGCGCGGTCTTCGACCGCCTACCGCAACGGTGTACAATGCCAGTGCATATACCTCACATCCCATTGTTCCACTTTACAGGTCAGACAGCCGCCATTTCAGGGGCCCACATTACTTAATTTTCAACTGCGTCACACATACCTAGGCCTAGACTCAACACACATACAGGCCACCTTTTGTGTATGAATGGTGTTCTGTGTAAACTGTGGGTACGTACCTCTGAGTTGTTTGATTCTGTGCTCGCTGTTGTCCTTCATAGGCACCGTCTGCTGGGACATGTGAGGAGATGGCGGCATCCTCCGGTCTACTGACCGTTGGTGGGCCTGTCGACAATGGAGGAGCGACATTTGATTATCACATACAGGCTTGACCGTGCCACAATCCAGGAACTGTGTACCCAGTTGGAGCCAGACCTGATGTCAGCAATCCGCCATCCCACAGGAATCCCCCCTCAAGTGCAGGTACTGTCAGTGCTCCATTTCCTTGCAAGTGGGTCATTTCAAACTACAGTGGCCATGGCATCAGGGATGTCCCAGCCTATGTTTTCCAACGTATTGTCCAGAGTGTTGTCTGCCCTTCTGAAACACATGCGGAGCTACATCGTTTTCCCTTAGGTGGAGGATTTGCCTAGAGTGAAAAGGGATTTCTATGCTCTGGGACATATCCCCAACATCATAGGTGCCATTGATGGGACACATGTGGATTTGGTACCCCCCCACAGGAGTGAACAGGTGTACAGAAACCGGAAGAGTTATCATTCTATGAATGTACAGATGGTATATTTGGCAGACCAGTACATCTCCCATGTTAATGCCATGTTCCCTGGCTCAGTGCATGACGCTTACATCCTGCGGAATAGCAGCATCCCTTATGTGATGGGTCAACTCCAGAGGCACCGTGTGTGGCTATTAGGTGAGCAAGTAATTGGGAATGGTTGTCTGGGTCTGGGGATATCCCTCCAGCTTAGTGCGTGTCTCACAGTTGTCCCTCACCATTTGCAGGTGACTCTGGTTACCCCAACCTGTCATGGCTACTGACCCCAGTGAGGAATCCCAGGACAAGGGCAGAGGAATGCTACAATGAGGCCCATTGGCGAACTAGGAGGGTGATTGAGCGGACCTTTGGCCTCCTGAAGGCGAGGTTTAGGTGCCTCCATATGACAGGTGGATCCCTATTCTACTCACCAAAGAAGGTGTGCCAGATCATTGTGGCCTGCTGTATGCTTCATAACTTGGCTTTGCGACTACAGGTGCCTTTTCTGCAGTAGGATGGTCCAGATGGCGGTGTTGTTGCAGCTGTGGAGCCTGTGGACAGTGAAGACGAGGAAGCAGAGGAAGAAGACATGCACAACAGGGACTCAGTGATCCACAATATTTCCAGTGAGACACAGGTAAGAATACAAACCTGCCTATTACATGTACTTAAACACTACTACCTCTCTACTGTGTGTCGTTTTCACCCAGTGTATGGTCACTGAGTTGTCATGTTCCCTTACGATTTCACAGATGTGGGTCCCACTGTGTGACATCTGATTAGATTCCTCATGGACTAGAGCTGTGTGACATAGGTATGTTGACATTACAATTGAAAGAGCATTTTGTCACTGTAATTGCTAAAACACTATTTAGAAATCACAGACAGACTCCAGATTGTTTTGTGCTTTAAGTGTGTTTATTTTAGTGCTCAATATTGGAGGGGGTTGTGAAATGGTGAGGGGTGATGGCGGAGTAATGTCCATGGCAGAGTCCAGTCTATTAGTCTCACAGGTGCATTGCCCATATGGGGATAGGAAGTGGAGCTGGGGCAGTTTAAGGATGGACAGGGTGACAAAGTGGGACAGTAGGATGACAATCAGGGTGGTCTCATTTCTTGGCGGGGGTCTTGGCATCGTGCTCTGTCTTTGTCCTGGATCTCAGGGACCATTTGCAGGGTGGTTCTCCCTCTGCAGGGGGTGGGGTGCTGGTGTGGTGGTCCTGTGGTGGGGCGTCCTGTCCAGTAGCGCCGGCGGAGGTGGTGGGCAGTTTACCGCCCATGCTAGTGTCAGGGGCCCCTTGTAGTGCCACAGTGTCCCTCCTGGTGTTCACAAGTTCCTTCAGCACCCCTACGATGGTGCCCAGGGTGGAGCTGATGGTTCTGAGTTCCTCCCTGAAGCCCATATACTGTTCCTCCTGCAGGCGCTGGGTCTCCTGAAACTTGGCCAGTACCGTCACCATCGTCTCCTGGGTGTGGTGGTATGCTCCCATGATGGAGGAGAGGGCCTCGTAGAGAGTGGGTTCCCATGGCCTGTCCGCCCCCTGTCACACAGCAGCCCTCCCAGTTCCCTTGTGTTTGTGGGCCTCCGTCCCCTGGACCGTGTGCCCACTACCACTGCCCCCAGGTCCCTGTTGTTGTTGGGGTAGTGGGTTATCCTGGGTTCCCTGTAGTGGTGGACACACAGCTGATTGACGTGTCCTGGAGACGGAGGTGTTTCCAGAGGGGGGATGGTCTGTAGTGGCCTGTGCCAGTGTGAGGGGAACTGACTGTCCCAAGGTCCCCGATGGGCCGGGCTGGTCATCTAGATCCAGTTGGACACTGGTGCTGTCATCACTGTGGGCCTCTTCTGTTGGTGGTGTGGACATGTGTGGACCCTCCTGTCTGGTGACGTTGGGTAGGGGTCCTGCAGGGGTATAAAAGGATGGTTATTACATCTGTGTGTGTCATAGTGTGCAATGGGTGGGTGACCGTGTACCCCAATGCTTGCATTCCTGTGTGGAACCTTGTGTAATGATGATTTAGGGGGTTGTATGGGTATGTGCAGTGGGCATGCTTTAGTGATGTGTGTCCATGCTTTGTTGTTGCATGCAGGGCTTGGTGTTGGGATGGGTGGTTAGTGATGTTGGGACATATGTGAGGAGCTGGGGTGCTGGCGGTGAGGGTGGGGGTATGTGATAGCATGTGGGTAGGGTGGGGGTTGTAATAGTTAAGATTTGACTTACCAGAGTCCATTCCTCCACCTACTCCTGCGAGGCCCTCAGGATGCAGTATAGCCAAGACCTGCTCCTCCCATGTTGTTATTTGTGGGGGAGGAGGTGGGGGTCTGCCGCCAGTCCGCTGAACCGCCAGGTGGTGTCTGGAGACCACGGAACGCACCTTCCCCCGTAGGTCGTTCTAACTCTTCCTGATGTCCTCCTGATTTCTTGGGTGCTGTCCCACTGTGTTGACCCTGTCCACTATTCTTCACCATAGCTCCATCTTCCTTGCAATGGAGATGTGCTGCACCTCTGCTCCGAATAGCTGTGGCTCTACCCGGACGATTTCCTCCACCATGACCCTGAGCTCCTCCTCCGAGAACCTGGGGTGTATTTGCCGTGCCATGGGGTGGTGTAGGTGATGTGTGGGGTGGAGTGTGTGGTGATATGTGTGATGATATGTAGTGGTGTGTTGTGTGAGGTGCGTGGTAGTTGTGTGGGTGATGGTGTTGTGTGCCTGTGGATGCTAGTATTGTTGATGGTGGTGTCTCTCTCTGTGCTTCTTTCTCAATTGTTGTCATAGGGGTTTGTGGGTGATGTGGGTGTGTGTTTTATATTGTATTGGGTGTGTGGGAGTGGTTTGTGTATGTGTATCAGGTGTGTGTATTTTGAATTGTCCAATGTGGCTGTGTTTTGTATGTGTGTGTGTATTTTGAGCGCGGCGGTGTGTACCGCCAATGTAATATCGCTGTTGAAAGACCACCGTGTGGATTCGTGTGTCGTGATAGTGTGGGCGTATTTCTGTTGGCGTGATGGTGTCGGTTTTGTTTTCGCTACTGACCTTTGGTGTGGCGGACTTGTGTGGGTGTCTGAATTTTGGCGGATTCCGAAATGTGGGTCATAATAGCTGTGGTGGATTTCCGCGGCCGCGTCGGTGTGTTGGCGGCCTTCTGCACGGCGGCAAGCGGCTTTTACCGCCAATGTTGTAATGAGGTCCTTTATGTTGATAAAGCATCAGATAAAAACCAAAAGGGCCTGGAAAGAAGAATATGCAGAAACACAGAGGGGAGATGAGATTTGTCCCACTGTGGAAGCTGGACGTTGGCTGCGGCGACAAGCAAGCATTGATCTCCCCTTCCTGGTCTAATTGCAGCTCTGCTCTTAGGAGGCAAGTGGTCCACTATGCAGCAGCAGCACAGGTATGTCTCTGACTGCTGAATGGTCAGTGTGTTTCAGAGAGGTCATTCTGCTGCATGTGTTTGCAGAATAACCCAGGGTGTCTATGTGATTATTATCAAGTTATTAAAAAGCACCAATGTAGCATCTTCAATGTAGCTATTATGGAACAGAACTATGCCACAAATCTTGTCACTGTGTTATCCAGTGGGTGATAGCATTGTTGTCATTTTTCTTCGGGTAGTTATGTTTGCTCATTGACTACCCTCCAACTGCATTATTTCCTCAAAAGTAGGATGTCTTCTAAGATGCTGTGCTTTCTGGAACACTGCAGGTGCACAGTCACCTTTACTGTTGCATCAACCTGTTTGAATAAGAAGATACAATGAATCAACAAGTTATTGCTTGTAGTTCATACTGAGCACCAAAATGACTGTGTACTCGTGACAGCTCTTAAAATGACCTGATCAAATAGCTCATACAATACACATATCTCCATCCTGATCGATATACATAATATAACTGTGATCAGTATAAAACCATGCCAGGCAGGTCAATGTTGTTCTGTCATGTCAAGTTCTCTTTTGTTAAGTTCTGTTCTGTCAAGTTCTGCTAAGTTAAGTTCTGTTAAGTTAAGGTTTGGTAAGTTATGTTAAGTTATGTTAAGTTATGTCAAGTTGTCATATCATGTCATGTGATGTCAAGTGGCCATGAACCAACCGTTAACCGAGAAGTCAGGCAGTCTGAAGAGGACATACACCTCATCATGCTTGTGCCTTTTGCACTGAACTCTGCGGTTGTGTCCACCCAGAGTGACATGTGTCAAAGATCCTGCTCCAGCAGTTGAGGTATCAAGACTGATGATTCCGGGGCTTTTTTCACGCCATTTGAGACCACATCCAATTAGTCTGGAGATGCGTCTGCCGCAGACCCTCTACAAACTAGTTTTTGAACCTGGAGCCCGTTTCAAGACACGTTTCTTGGATGTCTAAGGCATCTCATTGATTCAAGTAAGATGCCTCTTGTCTAATTAATTATTTGGAACTTAGTTGGGATCTTTTAACAAAATTATATAGTGAAATAATGTATTTACTGTCCAGAGAAACTACTGGGAAACAATATCGTAATTCAGAGACCATTACATTAATTAACTTTTCAATTTGATTCCTATGAGCTAGAGTATTGAGTATGTACTTCATCTTGAGAAGCAAGAATGTCTTTTTTACTTGCTTCTTGGTCATAAGTTGTGGTCTAAAAGAGTGGACCAGAGCACTAAGGCCCTCATTTCAACCCTGGCGGTCACTGACCGCCAGGGTAAATGTGGCGGTAGTACCGGCAACAGGCTGGTGGTACTGCCAGCCACATTTTGACTCATACCACCGGGACCGATGGTCTACCGCCATGGCGGTCCCGGCGGTTGTAATCCACCAGGGCATCGCTGCAAGCATCGCTGCAAGCATCGCTGCCCTGGGGATTATGAGTCCCCTTTCCGCCAGCCTGTCCCTGGCGGTAATTACCGCCATGGAAAGGCTGGCGGTAAGGGGACTCGGGGGCCCCTGGGGGCCCATGCACTACCCATGTACTTGGCATGGGCAGTGCAGGGGCCCCCAGGCACAGCCCCGTCGTGCATTCCACTGCCCGAATTACGGGCAGTAGAATGTGTGACAGGTGTTGCTGCACCCCACGCACCACAACATTGAAGCCGGCTCGAAATCGAGCCGGCTTCAATGTTGTGGTGACATATCCGCTGGGCCAGCGGGTGGAAATGCTGTTTCCGACTGCTGGCCCAGCGGAAATGTCAAGATAGGGAGGCAGACATACCGCTGGCGGTATTCTGTCTCCCGCAGCTTCGGCGGTCTTTAGGAAAGACCGCCGAAGTCGAAATGAGGGCCTAAATGTTGTCCAGGTATTTGTTTATTGTGTAAACTTGTATGGTCATGTACTTTGATAGTGAAGATATTTTTCTCACTTAAGTACTCCATTTTCTTCTCTCAGAAACTAAATTGGGAGCTCTGTTTTAAAAATGCACACATTGTTTTTGTTTTAAAATGTATGTATATATGCAACTTCAAGATAAATATGAATTGCTTCTGTATTTTATTCAAAAGTAACCCAATTTGATAGTTCATTTAATACTGAGTCATTTCTTGTTTAATCAGGAATGAATAGCTAGTTGCACTGAAGTGCTGATTATCCAATAAGAAATCTTTTTGAGGTACAACAGAAGACACCAGTGCTCCACGTGTTTCTCTCTCTATGGCTCTCATCCATTTCTCCTTCCCCTCCCCTCTAGTTAATTCACACACATTTTTTTCCTTACAGTTGATGGTGCAGGCAGACAGTGTTGGGTAGAAAGATTAGCCCCCAAATAGGAACCATGTTTTCTCCTCTAGACTGGATTATGGATTAATGTAAACCTGACAGAGGTGCCTACTCCTCTGTCGAGTACAGAAGAGAAGCTACCCTGTGCTCCTCTAACAACAGTCTCACCTAGAATGTCAAGCAAGCCAATTGCCTTAATCTCCTGAACTTGTGCCAGGAAGGAGGATGTCCAACATCCACTGTCATCCAGTGCCCCGTCCCTCAGCATTAGGACAACTTGTGTTAGGATGAGGGATGCCACCAGTTAAGGAATGGTTTGACAACAACATACACAAAGGGAGCCATTCCTATGGACTGACAAAGATCACTACTTTCTAAGAGTTAAGACATACGCCTTTGTTAATATGGCCCGAGTGATTGCCAGTGTCTGAGATGAATTCAAGCATTCCGTCCATCACCTTGTTGTTTTTGCATTTGCCACCCTAAGTGTGCTGGGTATGCCCAGATATGGGTTCCGGGCTCACTGTGTCACTGGATTCAAGCTAGCCTTGCTGATGAAGGATGATACCCTGAAACCGGTCCCAGGATGCTGGTTTCCAGTCCAGGGAGGACCTGGCCTGGCAGTTCGGGCTCAACTGTTCCCATGGGGAGCCGGGTCAAGACTGATTTGCATATGGCTCGATCTAAACTGGGATTGTATGGTGTGCAAAAAAAAAATCAATGGATTTGGATGTGGCTCCGAGCAATTGCCAATGGCATTCCATCCATCACCTTGATGTTTTTTTATTTCCTGCCCTAAGTGCACCAGCTATGCCCAGACGTGGTTTTCAGGCTCACTGTGCCACTGGATTCAAGCTAGCCTGGCTGATGAGGGGCCATACTCTGAAACCGGTCCCAGGATACTTGTTTCTGTTACAGGTAGGACCCGGTCTGGAATCTGGAGTGGAGTGGATTGTTCCCAAGGTAGGCAGTGTCAAGATTGATTTGCATATGGCTGGGTCCAAAATGGGGTGGCATGGTGGGAAAAAAAATATTGATTGGCATATGGCCCCAAATGATTGCCAGTGGCTGAGATTAATTCAACCATTCCATCCATCACCTTGTTATTTTTGCATTTGCTGCCCTAAGTGCGGCAAGTATGCCCAGAAGTGGGTCCTGGGCTCAATGTGCCACTGGATTTAAGCTAGCCTGACTGATGAGGGATGATACCCAAAACTGGTCGCAGGAAGCTTGTTTCTACTCCAGGGAGGACCTGGCCTGGCAGTTCAAATTGGACTGTTCCCATGGGGAGCAGGGTCAAGACTGATTTCCATATGGCTGGTTCTAAACCGGGGTGGCGTGGTGGTAAAAATAAAACTATGGAGTGGATGAGAATAATTCAAACATTCCATCCATCGCATTCTTGTTTTTACATTATGTAAGACTGCACTTACCGATGGGGAATGTGAGCCAGAGCCCTAATGGAGATGTATAATATGTGCCATATTATGCCAATCATAGGGTGTGTCCCTATGTACAAATGCACTACAAAAAGAGGCTCGTGCTCCTCTGCGCTCCAACGCTGACCTAGGTGCGCTATGTTGGCAGCAGCTCTTTACGCAAGGCTCACAAAAAGCTCACAAAACCACAAGACCTTGCTGTGTATCAAACCGTAGCGCTGTTTTACCACATACCAACACCCTCCAGAGGGGAGTCTTGCGGTTCTACAAAGTCAAGGTGGGCTGAAGATTGGACTGGTCAGTGAGGCGATGGCCCCACGGGAGGTCGCACCAGTGAGGAGTCATGGTACACTACACACTATATGAGGAGCGCGCTTCCACACGGAGGGCGATATTTTATTCTGTGTGCAGCATTTTCCTGTAGCTTCTCCTTGCACCACAAACTATACCGCGAATAAACGGAAATACCATCGGAAAAAACAGGTTAGATATTATCTTTTCTACAAGTCTACACTTGTCATCTGTGTCAGTCAGAGAGAGAGCCAATCGAGGAAGGCGATGCAGGTGCAGGCAAGCAGGAAGGAAGTGGTGACAGGAAGTTATTCTCAGCCTCATATGTACTTCCGGCCTGTCTCACGAGGCTCACAACCTAACCACATTCCTGCAAGATGAGGAGCCTTCTCCTGCACAGTGCAGGGTTCTTCTTATGTGTACTAGGTGAACTGTCGCTTATTGATTTCAAACCTGCCTACTAATGTAAAACTGTAAATATACATGTGCTCTTAGCATCGCATGCTTGCAGTAGAGTTTGCCTTTGATTTATCATGAATTTTGTATTATCCCAATCCAATACAGACCAAGTTTCACTATTTCACTGATATATGCAGCATTACTAGCTGAAATGCCCCTGTTGAGCCAGCTGTCATTTTAATGCAGAACACAAACAACGCAACCAATGGTTCATAAATGATGTGACTGTAATTCAATGTGTTTTTGTGCAAAAAACGGGCTAGAGTAAAACAAAAAAATACAAAATTGTACTCCCTGTGATTCTTTGCGTTTCTCATGCATATTTCTTTTTTATTTGTTTAGGTTTTGAAGGCACATTTGTGGAGCAGTCCCCAAGGAATCTAGCAGTGAGACCTAGGACAACAGAGGTCATCAGGTGTAGTTTGAAGGACAAGGCGTACCCTTGGATGAGCTGGTACTTGCAGGACGCGAATGGACAACTTGAGAACCTGTTTGCGATGAGAACACCCGGCGACAAGGACAAGGTGGTCAGGGAAGGAGGAACCTATGAAGCGTTGCGCGTCGACGACATGGAGCTCACGCTGCGTATTGAAAACCCCAGCGTCTCTCAGATCATCTACTGCACCTGCAGCATGGCACAGCGTCAGATTGTGGTGGCACGGCAGGGCAGAAACTCTCAGCTAGTCTCCACCTGGTTGTGGTGGTCACCGGAGATCGCTGGATGAGCCTGGATCAGGCTCAGGTCTAACTTAGGATGACCAACAATCTTAGACGTGCCAGGTTCTTACAAAATATTCAGCTGTTGCATACATTTGTGTAAAAAACTCAAAAATCTAAAACGCTTTCAGACTGAACCCACAAAATATACTATCATCTAGTGGGATTCTGTTTTCAATAAACTTTAAAATAGGTTGTAAGCCATGTTGGTCCAGTTTGAAATTCCAAACCAAAGAGGAGTTTCTCTCTTGTACAGCAGTAAGCCAAAGAAACATGCAACGAGTGGACAGTGCATGGCAGCTTTAAGTCACACACACTCCTTCAGCAGGCAGAGAAGAGCTGGTCCCACAATGTGGGTGGAGACACAGTACATGTGTATTATGGCCTCACTGGCAAACATACTTAAAGAAACAGTTCTGTACTACATGTGCTAAAGCTATTTCACCCGGGAGAAGACAACTCCAAACTTACAAAGAGAGAAGTTTCAGAAACCTTTACTTATACCCTACTCTTTAAGTAAATTACACAGAATAAACGTACATTTTCATTGAAAGACATAGGCAAAAATATTATTGTAATTAGATGTTAATTTAATATTTAATTAGATATAAAATTAATAACAATCATTCTAATAATAATAACGATAGTAAAATCAAGCAGCCTTATCACACCTCTGTTTCTTAGCGCTTTAAACAACAGGTGCTACCACTAACCAATGAGATGCTACTCAACTTAACCTCAGGATGGAAGGAGGAGTTTATTTTACTAGTATTGAAACTTTTCACCCACAGATCACGAGACAAACACAAAGATGACGAAACATTAGACGATGTACATTAAATATATTCATAAATAAACACATGATTATGGAAGCGTTCACCTTTCGCCTCACACTGCATTAGCACATGAGTTTTATATTTTTGTTCTCAAGGGCCATTGAACATTTAAGCATCATGAATCCTTTGTAAGTATTGATCACCCAAACGAAAACGTTTCTCTTCTACCACGTTTCTGTGATGACCTTGATTTCCTGGTACACACGCTGTCCTATTGCACTGATTGGTACCAATTATAATATAAATTGTATTTTTTTACAAATGTTTAATTGTATTTTTTTAACCCACGGCGTCTAAAACCTCTATTAAATCAGCACTTCATAAAGCAAGTAGGAATAAACAACTATATATATATATTTTTTTTTACTATAAAAAAGTTCTCAGAAAATTGAATCTGCAATAGGGAAAATTAAGGACCAAATTTAGGAGGCCTAGCGCCTCGTTACACCACCCTAGTGTCATTTTTTATGACGCTAATGTGGCTCAACGAGGCCAAATTCACCCCGCCAGATTTACAAAGTGGAGCCATGCATGCATTGCGCCACTTTGTAACGCCTTGAGCCACATCATGATTGCACCAGGTATAATGTATGCAAGGGGGGCGTTCCCCAATTAGGGGGACCGCAACAATGTTGCATTGGAATCTATGAGATTCTGCTGTGCCATTTTTTGCGGTTGTTTTTAACATTAACGCACAGAACAGGTGTTTAAAGGGGGGGAGGCACCGTTATTTATAATTGGCCCTTACGTACCTTGCAGGATCAGTGCCAAAATGTTGGTACTAATCCTGAAATGTATTACAATAGCGTAAAAAATGTTGGTGGTATTGTCCCTAATCTGAGCGATGGTGTGCCGTATGTTTAACATGACGCATACATGGTGGTGTTAGGGGCCGCTGATGGGCACATGAAAAGTGGCGCTGCATATAACGCAGCAGCACTTTTCTTAAATTTAGACATAAACCCTCTACACAATGTATTAATATGCCAAAGTAGTCAGCATGTTTTGGACTGCGTTCTCCTCAGTTAGGTGTATCAATGCTAGCTGTTACTGCACGAAACGACTGCACGGATGTAACACAAGTGGGAACAGCCTCCATGGTACTTAGAATGGGTGAAGAGAAGTTTACTTCATTACTTCTTGAGTTGAAATTACTCCTGTAGTTAGCAGCTAGAGATGTCTGCCTCTTCACTGATGAGGCTGGTCCTCTACCTGCCTTCAGGTACACAAAACAGAGCATCTCACTGCACCTTGTAGAAAGTGGTACCTGACAAAGGTGGTTTGCCTCATTTCTGGGCAACCGGTCTCAAAGATCTATAAATCCTGTTCCACAGAGCGAAGTACAACCACCAAGGGCAAGCAGCCCTCTCACAACTTCTCAATCACTCCTCCACTAATACCAGACAGAGATTTGCTTCACGGTTTAGACACAGAAATATTAAACTTTACATCCCTGATCTAAATGGGAAACAGAACCCTGTTTCTTATGTATTAAAACTGATATGTCATTTCTATCTGGTTAGTGTGATCAATGATCATCATGAAAGTAAAATCCAGTACCTTAAACCCTGCTTTGTTTAACTGGAATTGTATCCCCAAACCCAGCATTCTGGGCATCATTCCTGAATGTGGTAAAACATGAGACACCCAGGAGAGATGTTACAACCACATTCTCCTACTTCCATCCTTCTTCCTTGTCATGTATGTAAGTATGTGTGTCTGTATGTATGTATGTGTGTGTATGCATGTTTCAAATGTGTGTATGTGTATGTACCTGCCTGTAAGCATCTCTTTAAGTATGTGTGTGTATGTATGTTTTTTGTGTATGTATGTATGTATCTGTATGTATCCGTCTCTGTTTCTATGTATGTGTTTATGTATGTATTTGTGTCTAGGCATGTATGTATGTGTTTGTATGAATGTATGTATTTGTATGTATGTACGTGAATGCATCTGTGTGTATTCATGTATGTGTGCGTGTCTGTGCATGTATATGTGTTTTTGTCTATGTATGCATCTGCATGTATGTATGTATGTATACGTATGTATCTGTATGTATGCATCTCTGTTTGTATGTATCTGTGTATGTATGTATTTGTGTCTAGGCTATATGTATGTGTTTGTATGAATGTATGTATTTGTATGTATGTATGTGAATGCATCTGTTTGTATTCATGTATGTGTGTGTGCCTGTTCATGTAAGTATGTGTTTTTGTCTATATATGCATGTGTGTATGTATGTATTTGTGTGCATGCATGTATGTACGTATGTATGGGTATTTATAAAGCACAGTCCTAGCGGATCCCGATGGAAGAGTGAATGTGGATGATTCAGGATTGCTTTCAGTGAAGCACTGTATTCCCAGTTCGGTTTTCCTATCAGATAAAGAAGTCAGGCTTTTGCTCTTATTTTGTAAGGAGACGCACACGTCTAATGTAAATGAGGATGCTGTTTCAAATCCAATGGGTGGGTGAGAGCAGAGAGAGGACCCGTCTTCAGGTTTTCATTTTTCTTGTATGTTTCTTACCAGTCAGGTGATTGCCTTGTGTCCAGTGTCACCACTTGAGGTGTTTACTTCTCAGGTAGATATAATGGATGCCATTCTAAGGAATGCATGAGTCTTGAAGAACATGCAGACATTGACAGGAAGTCTCTGTAATGCCTTCCGGGTCCGGGGGAGAAGGTAGTAATTGTTTGAACCTTTGACTGTCACACTCAAGTTAGAAAGACTCCATCTTACCCCGGCTTGTAATGGTGAGCCCTGACACCTCACTGTTCACCACCATGTATACACCCACTATTTGCAGTAATATTGTCTTCAAAAAACACAAAGAACATGACCACTATTATGGAAGTAAAAAAGTTAGAAATAAACATTCTAGTGTGCACTCTGGTTCCATGTGTAACTTGAGAATCCTTACATTCTGAAGTCTTAATTTTCAAAATAATCTGAGGTGGTGTTTCTACTCTCTAGCCATGAGCTCCTGAATTCCTACAATCCATCTCACATATCTCTTCTTGTTGGAGATCACATATTAGCCACTAAAATAAGTTTAAAAACTCACCATGGCTAAGGGTGTGCAAAGATGCACCTACTTGGGCTTCCTTTCCATATTTTTGACAAAAAGAAATGAAACATATGCAAAGGACACAAATATGTTTTTGGGTATTTACATGAAAATTACAACATTTGCAATTCCACAATGCCACATAGCTCCTGTATTCTACATTTTGCATGGAAGTGTAATTTGATGTACCTTGAAAGAGTTGGCTCACCAGCAAAGCGTACAAGAATCGCGCCAGCTCTCGGTGCGCCGTGGTTTACTGTCCTTGCAGGAAAAAGGCGGGCCAGTTTCAGTACCAGCGAGCACCGCTGGGAGTAAGAGAGTGGGCGTAGGCAGGGAAAGAAAGCAAATCCACAAACTACTTCAAGATCAATAATTGAGACCTGCACAAAAATGTACTTGTGGAACAAAACCTTTGCACATCCACATATAACCAAAAGTGTGTTAGGAAAGGAATCCTTTTAATTTGGTTTCCAAAGTGACCTTCAGAATTTAAAGACTATGGGGAATATTTACGAGCCCTTTGCGTCGACGGTGCATCATTTTTTCTAATGCTGCGGCGGAGTGCAGATCCGTGTCTACTAGGCCACGCAAAGTCATTTGTGGCTTTTCACAGCCTCTTAAATACAGTGTAAGGCAATGCAGGTCAAGTCACTGTGTTTCCTTATTTTGCATCAGGGGGGTGTTCCATTGGCATGGAGGTGGGTTTTCCCGCTCAACATCCATGGCTTTTGACGCATACCCAGATTTACAAGGCTCTGTAAACCTGTTTATGCATAAAACTGTACCCCTTCCCAGGGGAGGCATAAAGAAGAGAAATATCTTTATCTCTCCTTGTTTTTTTTCCTCTTTGTATGTGTACTGCATTCTGCAGCACACATAGAAAGAGGAAACAGCCTCAGGGGATTGTTTGTGTGCAGGAAGGTGCCCCTCCCTGCACAAAACCAATGCTGCCAACAATGCAGACATCCTTGCACGATGGTGCAAGGATGCCTGCGTTCGCCCTTGGCACCAAATTGTACATCGCGCTTGTTGAAAGGAGAGGAAACTCCTTATCTTGTAATCTTGTAAATATGGTGCATTCCTGCCCTTTCACATAATAAGGCTAGCAGCGCTGCCCTGCGTCAGCTCATTGTAAACATGACCCCTGAACCTTTAGTCCTTTAACCCAGGTGTAGCATGTGCCTGGGTGAAGGTATGAGCTTCTCGCAGCTCCAGTGTATGGGCGGCTCTGCCCCCTCACGTCTGGTTTTGAGATATAAGACGTATAACCGAGCCATGCAGCATCTGTCCTCTGCTGTCTCTTGAGATGTACGGTTTACACCACGTCACCACTGAGCCCACCACCTCCATCCCTCGCGCATCCTCCCGCCCCACAGGCGCCACAAGGTGAACCATAGCTGAGCGACACAGAGGGGGGCAGTTCATAGGACCTGCTCCGATTATGGGACTGACCCACCTACTGCAGGCGCTGCTCGTCTGCAGCCTCCGGTGTAAGTGGTCCTTCCATGTTACAGGGTGGTCATTCACTGAGTAACTGTCAGCCTTTAGTTTACCTCAAGAAAGCACAGTTAAACTGTGTGGAAAGCCTTGTGAGTTTATTTTCATGTTGTAATGACCTATGGGCACTAAAGCATAATTCTGGGGTTATGTTTTAGTATTTAAAAGGAAGATTTAAACTGCCACTTATCTGCCTTCCTTAGAATGAAAAAAAACATCAAAACACAATTCAAGAAAGAACAAAACTACCAAATCAACAGCATAAATATTGACATAGACAAAATTATATCAGGTACATAAACATGTGTGGAAGCACTGTAGAGTTATGCTTAGTTCATGAGATGTTTTGAGCTTACTGAAACTCTTGTGCTCTGTCAGACTCATTTCCTGATTTTCCTAATTTTCACTTACATATTGCTTATCAGAAGTGTGAGGATCTTACAACATTAACCCAGATATCTATAAAACTACAATGAAGTACCACACCATGTTAAAACAGTCACTTGGTATATATGAACCTGCCACAAACTTCAAATAGATTGCCAGAACGATTGAATCCACTATATCACATTCCTGTTAGGATCCGACCAATTCTTATTATCCAATTTAACAAAAGAACAGGACACTGGAATAGTCACGTGGTACTAAAGAGGTGACCTCCCCTTGTTCACTCAACCTAGAATCTTGACCTTAGCCGTCTTCCTTTCTTCACTCCCCTTTACTGAATTCTTCTTGTAATACTATAATGTCAGCTTGCCTTTTTTAATTTCAGTCTCATTCCTCGCATTATCCATCTTGCTAGTATCAACTCTCTGAGCTCTGTAGTTTCAAAAATATTTAGAAATGAGTTTTGAACAGGGAACACAGTTGTTCAACATTTTAAATTGAAAGGAACCAGTAGCATAGTGAGGAGTACAATGATATACCTAAATGTCTCTTTGAATTAACCATTTATTTTCATTCCAGGAAGTCAATACTGAGTTTACTCTCCTTATTATTATTATTATTAATCCACATTTATAAAGTGCAACCTTCACCTAACAGGTGAAAAGCATTACAGTAAAGCACAGAGACCAGATACAGACCTGGATTACCACTTATAGCATCAGCTCTTCACCTACTTACAGAAAATCCAATTTTTTAACTTTCTCATAAAGTTATACAAATTTCCCTCCTTCCTGAGGAGGAGCAGTAGCTTATACCACCACTGCACAGCTTTCACTTGAAAAGATCTACCACTGTACCTACCCTTGTTAAATCTGGGTACACACAACAAGTTTGCCAACGCAGATCGCTGCTGTCTCTGTGATCTGTAATAGCTTACTTTCTTTTCCATAAGTGGAGGACCGGTTCCATTGTTAGCTTTGAAAACAATACACATTGCTTTAAACAAGATTCTGTCCTTCATTGGTAGCCAGTGAAACTCTCTTAAAGCACCTGAGGCTGAACCAAACCTGGACTGATTAAGTGCAAGTTTAGTTGCCATTTTTTGCACCCTTTCCAGTCTTTTCAACAGGTAGTCGGGTATACAATAATGCATTACAATAATCTAATCTGCTAAACACTGCACATTGTGTCACCAACTTCCTTGCTGATTGGAGTAGCAAGACAATGATTTTCTTTAAGTTCCTCAGCAAACCGGACCATGTTGTCACTGTTTTATTTTCATAAGTTTCCATTTTAAGATTTTCATCTATTGACACTCCCAGATTACGAACACTTTGAGCAGTATCCATATTTTCTGAAGTGTTCCTTGGCGGGGGCAAAGACCACCTGGGAGGGGCATTGACATTTTTTCCAGTCTACCTTACCTGTGGTCAAGGAATGATGACACACCCTCAGTAGGCCCGGGATAGACCTTCTGCTCTGTCTTTCCAGACCTTATGTGGAATAGGATCTAGTGAGGAACCAGAGGAGGTAGCCATAGCTAGTTCCTAGAGCATCTAGCTACTCATGGGCTCTGTGATGTCCAATTGATCAGCCATGCATCCTGCCTTCTGGGTTACAAGGCCACAAAGGGGGCTCACTAATATTTAAAAGGGAGAGTGTTACCTATCAAAAATGATTATTTTGACAGGAGGTACACTGCAGCAGTGACCCTGGGCAGGATAGGCATGTTGCAATGTTCGCGGCACTGTCACTGTAGGAATAGCACAATAGGTGATGCTGTGCACTCGAGTGACAGACAAGCTTAGAACTTGAACCTTACAGCTGCCATCAATCCCATTTAAGTAATATATGGAAAAAGTAGGACCTTCAGAGATGGAGCTGACTAAGCAACATGTCACATCTTTTTGTGGAACACCCTGACCACCTGCCACACTTTGGTGTAAGAAGGAATTATTCTTGTCCATAACCACATAACAAAGATGCTCAAAGATGGCCCCTACCTACTATTATGGAATCACAATGTGCCAGTTATCCATATTTGGCAGCCTCCCTATGTCCGTTTGGTGATCTGAAACTCTTTAGGGAAGTCTCACAGTAAGGTGAGCAGTAGTTGATTAGCGCATTTAAAACATGATACACTGCAGACATGTTGACAGTGCTTAGTTTGTAAAAGATATATACTGGGGCCCACCTCTGTGTCTCGAAGCCCTCAGCGTGCTGATTACGAAGGCTGTGTAGCCTTCACCCCACCTCTTGCCTCACTATCCTACTTAGGGATACGTGCTGCCTCTTTATCTCACTCTTACAGGTCCCTGATTTCTCTTTTTTTAGACTGTTTGTAAATTTTGCTCTTCCTCCTTCTTTCACCCTTTTCCTCTCTGGCCCTCCTAAAATGTCAAATAAGGAAAAATAAGTGTACTTCACCAAAAATGAGTGCTGGTGGCACCCACCAACAACCACCGGCTCAAATTTAGCACTTTATGTTGATAAAGCATCAGGTAAAAACCAAAAAGGCCTGGAAAGAAGAATATGCAGAAACACAGAGGGGAGATTAGATTTGTCCTATGGAAGCTGAAAGTTTGCTGCGGCGACAAGCAAGCGTTGATCTCCCCTTCCAGGTCTAATTGCGGCTCTGCTCTTAGGAGGCAGGTGGTCCACGCTGCAGCAGCAGCACCAGCATGCCTCTGACTGCTGAATGGTCAGTGTGATTCAGAGAGGTCATTCTGCTGCATGTGTTTGCAGAATAACCCAGGGTGTCTATGTGATTATTATCAAGTTATTAAAAAGCACCAATGTAGCATCTTCAATGTAGCTATTATGGAACAGAGCTATGCCAGGAATTTTGTCACTGTGTTATCCAGTGGGTGATAGCATTGTTGTTATTTTTCTTCGGGTAGTTATGTTTGCTCATTGACTACCCTCCAACTGCATTATTTCCTCAAAAGTAGGATGTCTTCTAAGATGCTGTGCTTTCTGGAACACTGCAGGTGCACAGTCACCTTTACTGTTGCATCAACCTGTTTGAATAAGAAGATACAATGAATCAACAAATTATTGCTTGTAGTTCATAGCTGAGCACCAAAATGACTGTGTACTCGTGACAGCTCTTAAAAAATGACCTGATCAAATAGCTCATACAATACACATATCTCCATCCTGATCGATATACATAATATAACTGTGATCAGTATAAAACCATGCCAGGCAGGTCAAGGATGTTCTGTCATGTCAAGTTCTCTTCTGTTAAGTTCTGTTCTGTCAAGTTCTGCTAAGTTAAGTTCTGTTAAGTTAAGGTTTGGTAAGTTATGTTAAGTTATGTCAAGTTGTCATATCATGTCATGTCAAGTTGCCATGAACCAACCGTTACCCGAGAAGCACTCCTTGGCACAGAAGACATTAAAGACCTCTCAAATGGATCCAAGGCAGAAGTCAGGCAGTCTGAAGAGGACATAAACCTCAGCATGCAGGTGCCTTTTGCACTGAACTCTGTAGTTGTGTCCACCCAGAGAGACACGTGTCAAAGATCCTGCTCCAGCAGTTGAGGTATCAAGCCTGATGATTCCGGGGCTTTTTTCACGCCATTTGAGGCCACAGTCGATTAGTCTGGAGATGCGTCTGCCACAGACGCGCTACAAACTAGTTTTTGAACCTGCAGCCCATTTAAAGCCACGTTTCTTGGATGTCTAAGGCATCTCATCGATTCAAGTAAGATGACTCTTGTCTAATTACTTAATTAGAACTTAGTTTGGATCTTTTAACAAAATTAAATAGTGAAATAATTTATTTACTTGTCCAAAGAAACTACTGGGAAATGATATCGTAATTCAGAGACAATTACATTAATTAACTTTTTTATTTGATTCCTATGAGCTAGAGTATTGAGTATGTACTTCATCTTGAGAAGCAAGAATGTCTTTTTTACTTGCTTCTTGGTCATAAGTTGTGGTCTAAAAGAGTGGACCAGAGCACTAAGGCCCTCATTTCAAATGGCGGTCGATGACCGCCAGGGTAAATGTGGCGGTAGTACTGCCAACAGGCTGGCGGTACTGCCAGCCACATTTTGACTGTGGTGTTTCCGCCACGGTCATACCACCAGGACCGATGTTCTACCGCCTTGGCGGTCCAGGCGGTTGTAGTCCCCTTTCCGCCAGCCTGTCTCTGGCGGTAATTACCGCCATGGAAAGGATGGCGGTAAGAGGACTTGGGGGCCCTTGGGGGCCGCTGCACTGCCCATGCACTTGGCATGGGTAGAGCAGGGGCCCCCAGGCACAGCCCCATCGCACATTCCACTGCTGCACCCCACACACCACAACATTGAAGCCGGCACGAAATCGAGCCGGCTTCAATGTTGTGGTGACATTTCCGCTGGGCCAGCGGGTGGAAATGCTGTTTCCGACCACTGGCCCAGTGGAAATGTCAAGATAGGGAGGCAGACATACCGCCAGAACTGGCGGTATTCTCTCTCCCGCGGCTTTGGCGGTCTTTAGGAAAGACCGCCGAAGTAGAAATGAGGGCCTAAATGTTGTCCAGGTATTTGTTTATTGTGTAAACTTGTTATGGTCATGTACTTTGATAGTGAAGATATTTTTCTCACTTAAGTACTCCATTTTCTTCTCCCAGAAACTAAATTGGGAGCTCTGTTTTAAAAATGCACACATTGTTTTTGTTTTAAAATGTATGTATATATGCAACTTCAAGATAAATATGAATTGCTTCTGTATTTTATTCAAAAGTAACCCAATTTGATAGTTAATTTAATACTGAGTCATTTCTTGTTTAATCAGGAATGAATAGCTAATTGCACTGAAGTGCGGATTATTCAATAAGAAATCTTTTTGAGGGACAACAGAAGACACCAGTGTTCCACGTATTTCTCTCTCTATAGCTCTCATCCATTTCTCCTTCCCCTCCCCTCTAGTTAATTCACACACATTTTTTTCCTTACAGTTGATGGTGCAGGCAGACAGTGTTGGGTAGAAAGATTATCCCCCAAATAGGAACCATGCTGTCTCCTCTAGACTGGATTATTGATTAATGTAAACCTGACAGAGGTGTCTACTCCTCTGTCGAGTACAGAAGAGAAGCTACCCTGTGCTCCTCTAACAACAGTCTCACCTAGAATGTCAAGCAAGCCAATTGCCTTTGTCTCCTGAACTTGTGCCAGGAAGGAGGATGTCCAACATCCACTGTCATCCAGTGCCCTGTCCCTCAGCATTACGACAACTTGTGTTAGGATGAGGGATCCCACCAGTTAAGGAACGGTTTGCCAACAACATACACCAAGGGAGCCATTCCCATGGACGGACAAAGATCGCTACTGCCTAAGAGTTAAGACATACGCCTTTGTCAATATAGCATGAGTGATTGCCAGTGTCCGAGATGAATTCAAGCATTCCGTCCATCGCATTCTTGTTTTTACATTATGTAAGACTGCACTTACCGATGGGGAATGTGAGCCAGAGCCCTAAGGGAGATGTGTAATATGTGCAATATTATGCCAATCATAGGGTGTGTGCCTATGTACAAATGCACACAAAAAGAGGCTCCTGCTCCTCTGCGCTCCAACGCTGACCTAGGCGCGCTGTGTTGGCAGCAGCTCTTTGTGCAAGGCTCACAAAAAGCTCACAAAACCACAAGACTGTGCTGTGTATCAGACCACAGCGCTGTTTTACCACCTACCAGCACCCTCCAGAGGGGAGTCTCGTGGTTCTACAAAGTCAAGGTGGGCTGAAGATTGGACTGGTCAGTGAGGCGATGGCCCCACGGGAGGTCGCACCAGTGAGGAGTCATGGTACACTACACACTATATGAGGAGCGCACTTCCACGCGGAGGGCGATATTTTATTCTGTGTGCAGCATTTTCCTGTAGCTTTTCCTTGCACCACAAAATATACCGCGAATAAACGGAAATACCATCGGAAAAAACAGGTTAGATATTATCTTTACTACAAGTCTACACTTGTCATCTGTGTCAGTCAGAGAGAGAGCCAATCGGGGAAGGCGATGCAGGTGCAGGCAAGCAGGAAGGAAGTGGTGACAGGAAGTTATTCTCAGCCTCATATGTACTTCCGGCCTGTCTCACGAGGCTCACAACCTAACCACATTTCTGCAAGATGAGGAGCCTTCTCCTGCACAGTGCAGGGCTGTTCTTATGTGTACTAGGTGAACTGTCGCTTATTGATTTCAAACCTGCCTACTAATGTAAAACTGTAAATATACATGTGCTCTTAGCATCGCATGCTTGCAGTAGAGTTTGCCTTGGATTTATGATGAATTTTGGATTATCCCAATCCAATACAGACCAAGTTTCACTATTTCACTGATATATGCAGCATTACTAGTTGAAATGCCCCTGTTGAGCCAGCTGTCATTTTAATGCAGAACACAAACAATGCAACCAATGGTTCATAAACGATGTGACTGTAATTCAATGTTTTTTGTGCAAGAAACGGGCTAGAGTAAAACAAAAAAATACAAAATTGTACTCCCTGTGATTCTTAGCGTTGCTCATGCATGTTTCTTTTTTATTTGTTTAGGATTTGAAGGCACATTTGTGGAGCAGTCCCCAAGGTATCTAGCAGTGAGACCTGGGACAACAGAGGTCATCAGGTGTAGGTTGAAGGACAAGGCGTACCCTTGGATGAGCTGGTACGTGCAGGACGCAAATGGACAACTTGAGAACCTGTTTGCGATGAGAACCACCGGCGACAAGGACAAGGTGGTCAGGAAAGGAGGAACCTATGAAGCGGAGCGCGTCGGCGACATGGAGCTCACGCTTCATATTGAAAACCCCAGCGTCTCTCAGATCATCTACTGCACCTGCAGCATCGCACAGCGTCAGATTGTGGTAGCACGGCAGGGCAGAAACTCTCAGCTAGTCTCCACCTGGTTGTGGTGGTCACCGGAGATCGCTTGATGAGCCTGGATCAGGCTCAGGTCTAACTTAGGATAACCAACAATCTTAGACATGTCAGGTTCTTACAAAATATTCAGCTGTTGCATACATTTGTGTAAAACACTCAAAAACCTAAACGCTTTCAGACTGAACCCACAAAATATACTATCATCTAGTGGGATTCTGTTTTCAATAAACTGTAAAATAGGTTGTAAGCCATGTTGGTCCAGTTTGAAATTCCAAACCAAACAGGAGTTTCTATCTTGTACAACAGTAAGCCAAACAAACATGCAACGAGTGTACAGTGCATGGCAGCTTTAAGTCACACACACTCCTTCAGCAGGCAGAGAAGAGCTGGTCCCACAATGTGGGCGGAGACACAGTACATGTGTATTATGGCCACACTGGCAAACATACTTAAAGAAACACTTCTGTACTACATGTGATAAAGGCATTTTACTCGGGAGAAGACAACTTACAAAGAGAGAAGTTTCAGAAACTTTTACTTACACCTTACTACACTTTAAGTAAATTACACAGAATAAACGTACATCAACCTTTTTCAGTGAAAGACCTAGCCCAAAAAATGATTGTAATTAGATATTAATTTAATATTTAATTAGATATAAAATTAATAACAATCATTCTAATAATAATAACGATAGTAAAATCAAGCAGCCTTATCACACCTCTGTTTCTTAGCGCTTTAAACAACAGGTGCTACCAATAACCAATGAGATGCTACTCAACTTAACCTCAGGATGGAAGGAGGAGTTTGTTTTACTAGTATTGAAACTTTTCACCCACAGATCACGAGACAAACACAAAGATGACGAAACATTAGACGATGTACATTAAATATATTCATAAATAAACACATGATTATGGAAGCGTTCACCTTTCGCCTCACACTGCATTAGCACATGAGTTTTATATTTTTGTTCTCGAGGGCCATTGAACATTTAAGCATCATGTATCCTTTGTAAGTATTGATCACCCAAACGAAAACGTTTCTCTTCTACCACGTTTCTGTGATGACCTTGATTTCCTGGTACACGCGCTGTCCTATTGCACTGATTGGTACCAATTATAATAAAAAAAATCTATTTTTTTTACAAATGTTTCATTGTGTTTTTTTAACCTACGGCGTCTAAAACCTCGATTAAATCAGCACTTCATAAAGCAAGTCGGAATAAACAAACTATATAAAAAAAATGTTTACTATAAAAATGTTCTCACAAATTGGAATCTGCAATAGAGAAAACTAAGGACCAAATTTAGGAGGCCTAACGCCTCCTTGTGCCAAAGTAGCGTCATTTTTTATGACGCTAATGTGGCTCAACGAGGCCAAATTCACCCCGCCGGATTTACAAAGTGGAGCCATGCATGCATTGCGCCACTTTGTAACGCCTTGAGTCACATCATGATTGCACCAGGTATAATGTATGCAAGGGGGTTGTTCCCCCATTAGGAGGACCGCAAAAATGGTGCAGTGGAACCTATGAGATTCCGCTGTGCCATTTTTTGCGGCTGTTTTTAACACACAGAACAGGTGTTTAAAGGTGGGGGGGCACCATTATTTATAATTGGCCCTTACGTACCTTGCAGGATTAGTGCCAAGAATGTTGGTGCCAATCCTGCAATGTATTAAAATAGCGTCAAAAATGTTGCCAGTATTGTCCCTAATCTGAACTATGGTGTGCTGTATGTTTAACACGACGCACACATGGTGGTGTTAGGGGGCGCTGATGGGCACATGAAAAGTGTCGCTGCATATAACGCAGCTGCACTTTTCTTAAATTTGGACAGAAACCCTTTGTCGAATGTAGGAATATGCCAAAGTAGTCAGCATGTTTTGTACTGCGCTCTCTTCAGTTAGGTGTATCAATGCTAGCTGTTACTGCACGAAACATGACTGCACGGATGTAACACACGTAGGAACAGTCTCCATAGTACTGAGAATGGGTGAAGAGAAGTTTACTTCATTGCTTCTTGATTTGAAATGACGCCTAGAGTTAGCAGCTAGAGATGTCTGCCTCTTCACTGGTGAGGCTGGTCCTCTACCTGCCTTCAGGTACAAAAACCAGAGCATCTCACTGCACCTTGTAGAAAGTGGTACCTGACAAAGGTGGTTTGCCTCATTTCTGGGTAACCGGTCTCAAAGATCTATAAATCCTGTTCCACAGAGCGTAGTGCAACCACCAAGGGCAAGCAGCCCTCTCACAACTTCTCAATCCCTCCTCCACTAATACCAGACAGAGATGTGGGTCACGGGTTAGACACAGTAATATTAAACTTTACATCCCTGATCTAAATGGGAAACAGAACCCTGTATATTATGTACTAAAACTGATATGTAATTTCTATCTGGTTAGTGTGATCACCGATCATCATGAAAGTAAAATCCAGTCCCTTATCCCTGCTATGTTTAACTGGAATTGTATCCCCAAACCCAGCATTCTGGGCATCATTCTTGAATGTGGTAAAACATGAGAGACCCAGGAGAGATGTTACAACCACATTCTCCTACTTCCATCCTTCTTCCTCGTCATGTATGTAACTATGTGTGTCTGTATGTATGTATGTGTTTGTATGCATGTTTCAAATGTGTGTGTATGTACCTGTCTGTAAGCATCTCTTTAAGTATGTGTGTGTATGTATGTATTTGTGTGTAAGTATGTATGTATGTATGTATGTATCTGTGTGTATGCATCTCTGTTTGTATGTATGTGTGTATGTATGTATTTGTGTCTAGGCATGTATGTATGTTTATGATTGTATGAATGTATGTATTATTATGTATGTGAATGTATCTGTGTATTCGTGTATGTGTGCGTGTCGGTGCATGTATCTGTGTTTTTGTCTATGTATGCATGTGTGTATGTATGTATTTGTGTGCATACATGTATGTATGGATGCATGGGTATTTATAAAGCACAGTCCTGGCCGGAGACCGATGGAAGAGTGAATGTGGATGATTCAGGATTGTTTAAAATGAAGCACAGTATTCCCAGTTGGGGTTTCCTGTCAGATAAAGAAGTCAGGCTTTTGCTCTTATTTTGAAAGGAGACACACACTTCTAATGTAAATGAGGATGCTGTTCCAAATCCAATGGGTAGGTGGGAGCAGAGAGAGGACCCGTCTTCAGATTTTAATTTTTTAGGTCGAGCCTGCGTTGCATGCGCATGCGCATGTGTTTCGCTTGCGAGACGCTTTAGGAGTTAGAAAAGGGTTCGGAGCCCCGTCCATGTCACGTCAGTGTCTTTCATTGGTCCGTGGGCTTGCCTGTTTAAATCTCCTTGCTTTCATTAGTGGAAGGCACGCATACGTCATTCCTTTCCCGGTGGTTAGCACTCCTCGAGCGCAGCGACCAAGTACTGAAAACACACAAGGCTCACTGTTTCCCGTCAGGTTTGTGGACTACTTTTTATCTTTTGTTCACAGCGCGATCTCGCTTGGCACAAGTCGAGCGCTTTGCATAACATCGACCCTATTACATAGTTATTTACACTTTTGCCGGTTACGTAGATAATTGCACTTTTTCTGATAGCTTTCATTACGAGTGAACTGTAGCAGCGTGATGTGGAAAGCAAAATCCGGTCGGGAGTTCACAACTGCTAATAGCTGTAACTCAGAGAAATGCCAGAGGAAGATCCTTCTCCTCCCGTGCTGCTAAGACCTGAAACTCTTGTCCTCTTCATCTCAGGCAATCTCCCTCTCTGCCTCAATTCCAGAAGGACCTCAAGAACTGGCTCTTTGAGTGAACCTGCCGTCCATCGCTTCGACTGAGCTGCAGAACCCCCCAGCACCTTGAGACCAGAACAGGTGTTAGCCTCGCTCTACAAGAACCCTGATTGCTTGATTGGTTGATTGAAAGTGAGGTCAGTTGCGATGGAGAGTCTCAGTGACGTCACATAGAGCCTCACTGAGGGATGAAGCCATCCTGAGTCATTTCAGAGCCAGGTTATTCTCTGATCTTTTCATATCCAATCCTTTTGTCTTTTCTTTGTGTTCACAGACAACTTGAATTTAGACATGGGCAACCAGATATCAAACTGCAAACTACACAAATTAGCGGGTGGAACTTCACTTCTGTTATTGCTCCACATATTTAGTGTTAAAGAGATGTTGTTAACCCCAGGACAAGCTGCACTTCCACAGCAGACTGTCACACTCAAGTTAGAAAGACTCCATCTTACCCCGGCTTGTAATGGTGAGCCCTGACACCTCACTGTTCACCCCATGTATAAACCCACTATTTGCAGTAATATTGTCTTCAAAAAACACAAAGAACATGACCACTATTATGGAAGTAAAAAAGTTAGAAATAAACATTCTAGTGTGCACTCTGGTTCCATGTGTAACTTGAGAATCCTTACATTCTGAAGTGTTAATTTTCAAAATAATCTGAGGTGGTGTTTCTACTCTCTAGCCATGAGCTCCTGGATTCCTTCAATCCATCTCACATATCTCTTCTTGTTGGAGATCACATATTAGCCACTAAAATAAGTTTGAAAACTCACCATGGCTAAGGGTTGCAAAGATGCACCTACTTGGGCTTCCTTTCCATATTTTTGACAAAAAGATATGAAACATATGCAAAGGGCACAAATATGTTTTTGGATATTTACATGAAAATTGCAACATTTGCAATGCTTCAATGCCACATAGCTCCTGTATTCTACATTTTGCATGGAAGTGTAATTTGATGTACCTTGAAAGAGTTGGCTCACCAGCAAAGCGTGCAAAAATCGCGTCAGCTCTCGGTGCGCCGTGGTTTACTGTCCTTGCAGGAAAAAGGCGAGCCAGTTTCAGTACCCGCGAGCACCGCTGGGAGTAAGAGAGTGGGCGTAGGCAGGGAAAGAAAGCAAATCCACAAACTACTTCAAGATCAATAATTGAGAACTGCACAAAAATGTACTTGTGGAACAAAACCTTTGCACATCCACATATAACCAAAAGTGCATTACGAAAGGAATCCCTTTAATTTGGTTTCCAAAGTGTCCTTCAGAATTTAAAGACTTAGGGAATATTTACAAGCCCCTTTCGTTGACGGTGCATCATTTTTATCTAATGCTGCGGCGGAGTGCAGATCCGTGTCTACTAGGCCACGCAAAGTCACTTTGTGGCTTTTCACAGCCTCTTAAATACAGTGTAAGGCAATGCAGGTCAAGTCACTGTGTTGCCTTATTTTGCATCAGGGGGTGTTCCATTGGCATTGGGGTGGGTTTTCCTGCTCAACACCCATGCCTTTTGACGCCTTCCCAGATTTACAAGGCTCTGTAAACCTGTGAATGCATCAAACTGTACCCCTTCTCAGGGGAGGCATAAAGAAGACAAATATCTTTATTTCTCCTTGTTTTTTCCTCTTTGTATGTGTACTGCATTCTGCAGCACACATAGAAAGAGGAAACAGCATTGGCTGATTGTTTGTGTGCAGGAAGGTGCCCCTCCCTGCACAAAACCAATGCTGCCAACAACGCAGACACCCTTGCTCGAAGGTGCAAGGATGCCTGCGTTTGGCCTAGGCACCAAATTGTACATCGGCGCTTGCTGAAAGGAGAGGAAACTCCTTAACTTGTAATCTTGTAAATACAGTGCATTCCTGCCCTTTCACATAATAAGGCTAGCAGCGCTGCCCTGAGTCAGCTCATTGTAAACATGACCCCTGAACCTTTAGTCCTTTAACCCAGGTGTAGCATGTGCCTGGGTGAATGTATGAGCTCCTCGCAGCCCCAGTGAATGGGCGGCTCTGCCCCTCACATCTGGTTTTGAGATACATGACGTATAACCGAGCCCTGCAGCATCTGTCCTCTGCTGTCTCTTGAGATGTACGGTTTACACAACGTCACCACTGTGCCCTCCCCCCCCCATCCCTCACGCATCCTCCCACCCCGCCGGCGCCACAAGGTGAACCATAGCTGAGCGACACAGAGGGGGTCAGTTCATAGGACCTGCTCCGATGATGGGACTGACCCACCTACTGCAGGCGCTGCTCGTCTGCAGCCTCCGGTGTAAGTGGTCCTTCCATGTTACAGGGTGGTCATTCACTGAGTAACTGTCAGCCTTTAGTTTACCTCAAGAAAGCACAGTTAAACTGTGTGGAAAGCCTTGTTACACTTGTGAGTTTCTTTTCATGTTATAATGTATTTTATTTGACTGTCCTTGTATATGTGCACACATTTAGGAGCAGTTTTCGCCAACTGGCTGGGTGCTAATATTCACAAATTTGTCATTTAGTATCACATTTCCTGTCACAGGATTTTGTCCTTTCTCCATTCCTTTTGATACACTAATTTGACTCGCTTTTGTTTTGCAGCAACAAAAGTCGAAGTCCTTACATGCTTTGCGAAGACAAAATACAAACATGGATTTTTACTGTGCACCAAATACCCATATTGCAATTTGCTGCTGTAAAACAGCACTAAACACCCAAAAAATGTTGCATTACAGCAAACCTTAGTTCAGACTTCTCTGACGCTAGATACTGCCTGGGAGCAGCTAGGCACTACAAATGTAATTCAGGGCCAGGGAAACATGTTATGCTTTGCTGTGTTAGGGGACATACAGCTGCCAGACACATGATTTCTGCTTGTTGTGGTGTCATGATGGAAATCCCATGTTCTTTATAATGCAGGTGTTTGGACTCAATTTGTGGATCAGCCACTGTACATGGTGGCCAGCCAAGGTGAAAAGGTCACCATCTTGTGCCACCTGAAGAACTCAGCTTGTTACTGGATGTACTGGTACCAGCAATCACCCCAGGGAGGCGAGATGCAGCTGCTGTTCAACTCGGGAGGAGAGGACAGCGTGAATGATTATACCAAGGAGACTTATTCTGCAGAAAGACCCAAGGAAGAGGAGTTTCACCTGCTGATCTCCAGAGCCATGCTCCAACATGCGAGTGTCTACTACTGTGCTTGCAGTGTGGGCCACAGAGCCTTAAATGTATAGAAACGCAACTCAAAAACTGCACAAGCAGAACATGCTCACACGTTAAGGGCTGTTTTGTGCACAGGAATCCAGCAGATGGAGATAAAGCATTACAGTTTATTGTTCTGATCTAATTTATGTTTGACAGAGCTTGGTACCAGACAATTAATTCTCCTTTCCAAAGCTATCTGGCCGCAGGAATTGATTTTGTGCAATCTACCTTAAAATAACTAATGCAGGGAAAGAGGTCGTCGTGTTTTGTGACAGAATGTCACATTTAGAAATGTTTTCCAACATTCGAAATTATTTGAAAGGCAATCAACCACCACATATATAAGACATATTTGAAAAAGGTGCGGTTTTATTTGTGTCACTTTCGAATGATTTCAAAAAACAGTTCTGGATCGTGTTTGTGCACTGAAGTTTTGGGTGTTTCTAGAGGCACTTTACATAATGAAGGAGTGAAACTGACGTGGTAAATTAATGTTCTTTGGAATACTACTAGCATGTTCCTGGATTTTACAGCCATTACATAGATACAGTTGTGGCTCGCTTGTCTTACAGGGGGCAGGGTGGCGCGGGGGGAGGGAGGGCAGTGGGTGTGTGGCAGGGAGAAAAATATTAATGACATTTTAAAAAAAACAAAAAAAAAACTTACCTGCACGCCGTACTCCGCCGCCGCTCCTCCGTCTCCTCAGCGGGCGCAGGTACATGCTCCCAGCCTGCCTGGGGCCAGCCCTGATGCTGCCCAAAGCAGCGTTCGGATTGGCTGGGAGCAGCCAGCCAGGGCGCTCCCAGGCAGACTGGAAGCCTGTGACAGCCTACTGCGCATGTGTGTTTGGCTGGCCCAAGAGAGACAGCCAAACACACATGCGCACTGAGGGGAGTGCACAGTGCACTCCCCTCGTCCCTGTCATCCCCAAAGCCCCGACCATTTAACAATGGAAGGATAATAAAATTAGTTTATTATCCTTTCATTGTTAAAGGATTTTCAGCGGTTGCTGTTGGCGGGGGGTGACGCTCCTCCGCCATAGCGGATGAACCGCCACTGGACAGATTCTGCAATGACACTGGCAGACCTCTAACTAACTTATTAACCTTCAAAGTGGAGAAGGACATCGCCAGGTACGCAGGACACGGGCAACACAAGAACTGGGCCTTAGACCAAAATACTTTTAGGGCTATTCACAAAGGTAACTCACGTGTATGATTAAATAGCTTGTGCAGGTTTACTGTTACATTTTTAAATTGCATTTGTTTAATTTATTTAGCACTTACTACCCCTGACGAGGTGCGTAGTTGGACTTTCGGCTGTTCATCATTTAGGAGTGTAAAGTTGCTTAAATGTCTCCACCCCCTGAAACAGGGAGTTAAACTAAATGTACAAGTGTAAGCCACTTGTGCCTAACAAGAGCAGAAGGATCCCGAGCACCTCACGTGGCCACCTCATGTGGCCAACCGCTGATATTAACAAACCCTCCCATCGAAAATAATGGAGGCAGGGACTTAATATAGAGAATAATGTATAATCAAATTAATGTATTTCACCTTTTTGTTCTATATGTATAAAGTTAATTGAATGTTACATTTTTTTAAATATAATTAAAAACAAATATGTTATGATACAATATTTTAATAATTTTAAATCAACAAATATGTGCAACTTTATTTAATTAATAATTACATTATTTTTTAACATTTTATACACAATGCTTCATATTTTAATGCATAATAAATAAATATGAACAGTTTACTTTAAGTAGGATTTTTTTTTAATAAATGTTTAAAAACATTAATTTAATATGTTTAAATTATTTAAAGATTCATTTGAAAATTAAGTTGCTATTTCATAACAAAAAGCGGCATGCTATGCGATCCATCTTAAGAAACTCAAACAATGGTCTGGCTATTTACTGCTTCCGCTAACAGTTTACATAGCATATAGAAATAGCTTTAATGACTTAGGGTGTTAAGAACTTATCAAACATGTTACAAATGGTTTTGTTGTTTTCACTGACCGCGACCTGCATTGCTACATTCCATTTTGCATTCTGTGTGATTACCTTTCATATTTTATGCACTAGACTAAGATTTTAAAATAAATGTTTTAAAGCACCTCTCCTGTTCCCTTGTGCTATGTTGAGTGAGTTATTTATTGACAGAAGCGGGTTTGGTGCTTCACTGCATCATTGAACTAATCTTGTGGGACTGATTATTGCCAGAAACACTTTCTGCACACTATTGCCCAATGGATTGTGTATGAGTCGCAGTCCAATAATATCTCTAATTTGTATTTGTGCCCCGAACAGAGTCCTTGTGTCTCTGGAGAGGAGGGGAGACCTGATAGGATGTATCACCATTGTCTGCCATCTCTAGGTAGATGATTTAGGATCATGTCAAAAATGTTCCTCAACTGAGGGCGTATTCCTCTCGGGGGCAGACTTGAAAATATATTGTGTATGTCTACATGATGGTTCTAAGCTCAGACCTGCAACTAGACTCAGAGGAAGAGAATTGACAGAGAACTACTAAATAAGATCTGCTATGAATCATGTTGAAGGCCACAATAAGAGAAGGCATTATTCTGCAAGAGAACATTAGAAGAGACCAGCAGAAATAAGGGACCTTATCTAGAGTTTGGTGGTCACGTTACACAGTTACAAACTTCACAGATATCCTGTTCATCTTATTACAAGTGCATTATATTCTATGGAACTTGTGGTGAGGCAGAGGAGATATCTGTCACAATTTGCAACAAAGTAACTGTCTGTCAAACTCTAATTCAGGCTCTAAGTCCCTGGAGTCAGTTTGACTGCCAAAGGGGGCAACAATGGAGTAAAGGAGGTTAGTCATCTGTGCTCAGACCAGGAAGAAACCTCTTCACGAACTTACCAGCAGCACCTAAGCAGGAATATGGCCAGCCCAGAAAGACCTCCACAACAATTGACAAAAGAATCTGGAGACAGACACCGATGTGTGAGCATGGTGCCATTTCCCAGTGTTGTGATGCAATGGATGAGTCATGGCCTGAAGTAAGTTAATCAGGAATCCAAGGGGGAAAATAAGGGCCACTAGATTTCTCCAGTGCCATACAGGGAATTATCTGACAGCAAAACTGCAAATAATAAGGAAAGGTGGAATTGGGGATCAAGGAAAACCTGGAGTGCAGGACAAGGATTCCACAGCCTAATAGAAAAAGAATTGGAGCCGAGGAGTTTTAGCATTAAGATAGGCTCTGGGAAATCAGGGAACAGAATAAACAAGCACGGAGGAGCTAGGAACAGGCTTTGAAGTCGAGCAACAAGGTGCACAGAGTCTCATCAGTACAACAAGTGCGAGAAAACTGAGCTCAGAAGGAAGATATGCCTGACAGTATAGAAAAGAAGAGAAGCACAGGTGCACAGGTGCACAGGTGCACAGAGAAAGTGTGGCAAAAGAAATAAGAGAGGTGCTGAATGTAAACAATTAGATTACTGGATGAGGAGGGGGAAACCTCCTCAAACAGTAACCACAATCCTTGTCAGGGTAAAGTCACAAGCAACCCCAAAATAACCTGTGTTTAATCCTCTGGTACCTTGGCACAAAAGCAATCAGGCTTAACTTAGAGGCAATGTGTAAGGTATTTATGCACCACTTCAAATAATAATAAAGTGAAACACAACAGAAGAAAAATACCACACCATTTTAATAAAACAGAGAAAAAGATAATAAATTATTTAAGACCAAAGCAGCGAAAATCCAATCTATGGAACTGGAGATCTGCACGTTTAAAGATTTAAGTAAAAATAGCACCAAAAGCACAAAGCACCAACTATGGATATCTGCTAACACCACACCAGGAAAAAGTCACGAGTTCTGGTCAATTGCAATGGAGCAAAGGCTGGCAGGGTCCAAGTTAGGCCCACTAAACAAGAGAACATTGAATTCTGGTTGCAGAGAATTGCAAGGTCCCATGTGGATGATGCATCTCGTAGCTGAGGCAATGCGTCGGTCATAGAGAGCTGTGCCGGTGAGAGGTGAGGCCCTGCGTTGTCGTCAAGGAGGCCGTCAATGAGGGAAGGTTGTCCTGCAAAGTCCTATGTTGAGGATCCGTTGCGTACTAGTGAGTTCCAAGGATACTGAGGGGCTTGCAATGCAAAGTCCTACTTATTTGCCAAGGCTGCTGTCAACGAGAGGTTTGCAATGTGAGGGCCTGCACTGTGGATGCAAGATCTATGTGTAGTCCTTGCTCTGGAAAAACCCTTGCAGAAGATGCGATGTGTTGATTCTGTTTGGGCTGTGCCACGCACCAGAGGTGGTGCATCGGTTCTGCTGGACAGAGGGCCTGGCAGGGTATGTTCTGGCCCAGTCCCAAGGGCCCAGGATCGGCATGGTTCCACTTGACAGGTCAGGACTCACAGTTGCAGAGTCCAAGTGCTAGTTACACACTAGCTCTTGGAGTCATTCTGGTGGTCCAGAGTTGAAGTAACGGATCTAGTCTGTCTCACCCAGGCAAGAGGGCAGCAGGCAGCAGTTCAGCATAGCAGGCAACAGTCCTTCAGAGCAACAGTCTAGCTGAGTAGAAGTCCTTACAATAGCACAGTATCCCTTCTTCCAGGCAGAGTCTTCCACAGATCCAGAAGTGTACAAAATAGTTGTTGTCTGAGGTCCAATATTTATCCCTGGTGCCCACTTTTAAGCAGGAGAATCTTCCAGGGCATTCCACCCACAAAATGTGCTTGGAATTTCCTGCCTCCCTGCCCTGGCCCTACATTGTCGAGGGTCATAATAGACTAGTGTCAAGCCCCTTTGTGGGAGTGCTCAGACACTGCCTTTGAGATGTGCAAGTGTGGTGTGTGACACCTCCTCCCCCTTGTTAACTCAAAGTGGCCCATCCTGCCAACACCTATCTTCCATTTGTCTCACTGGCAGGAACAAAGACCAACTGCAAGCTACGGTTAGTCATCTGACCCAGGAACAGGGTGCAGGCACCAAATGGTTAAGAGAAGAAAATGCCCACTTTCTTAAAGTGGCATTTTCAGAATAGTAATGATAAATCTAACTTTACCATTAAAGACAGTTTTTAACTAAATTTCTTTAAATTCCAAACTCGGCCTGTCTGCCTGCTCCTAATTGAAAGTTTCAGCTTATTAAAAGTAGTAAAGTAACTCCATTGTTATCCTATTAGAGAGATAGGTCTTGCAGTTGTGAAAACCTAATTTAGGAGTTTTTCATTATCGGGACATGTAAAACTTAAAAGTACCTGTCCTACTTTTTAAATACACTACATTCTACTCTCTGGACTTTTCAGCGCCTTCCCTAAGGGTGCCATATATATTAAAAGGGAAGGTGTGGGCCTGGCAAATAGTTTATTTTGCCAGGTCAAAACAGCGGTTTAAGGCTGTACACACAGGCTGCAATAGTAAACCTGAGACATGTTTAAAGGTTATGTGGTTCGCACAATCAGTGCTGCAGGGCCACTAGTAGCATTTAATTTATAGGCAAAAAAGTAAATTAAATATGACAATTGGGTGAAAGCCAATTCTACCATGTTTAAAGGTTAGAGCATTAGCACTTTAGCACAGTTTAGCAGTGGTAAGGAGCACAACATTCTAAAGGCCAACAAAAATGGGTTCAGAAGACAGGAGGGTGAAAGCAAAAAGTTTGGGGAAGACCATGAAGAGATGGCCAGGTCCGACAACAAGGACACGTGTTCAGATCACACTAATGTAAATTTGCTGGCCATGAGAGATGTGGGTGGCATTTGAATTATTTGAATAAAAAGGTATTAATCAAAGTACCACTTGCATCACTTAAAAATGCAATAGTTGGTGCAATGCACTGCTAACGCCATACAATGCAGTTTACTACAGCCCGCAGATTTTACTGCCCTAAAGTCAAATACCACTAACTCAAATCTGTTTACATGTCCTGGCCAATGCTATGTTGAGATGGAATTAAAGGTCATTACTGAGAGTGGTCAGTGAAATACAATTTGTATGAACAATTTAAAGAGGATGAAGAGGACTGGTGAGGCACTGGGGTGAAGTAGGGGTGGGTGGAACTCGAGGAGCTTCACTCTGCTGAATTCTGTTAAGTAAAATAAAAATTCCATGAGATTCCAAGGAGTTCCACATACAGGAGGAAATCAGTTTGTTGCGCTGATTCTTACCATCAGGAGCTTGTTCTGGGCTGAGAAATCAGCATGAAAGGCACCACGCGGTGCACCAGAGGGCACTGCTGCTTGAGTTGGTTTTACTGCGCTCGAGTAGATGTGTAACGCTGAGTGGCCAAAACGCCGCTAACTCCACCTGCACAGCGGAGATTATCGCCCACTCCTAGGATGAATTTCATCTGTGCATATCGAAAGACATGCCCTACATTCGTGGCACTGTACTGGTGACTGCTTCTTCATCTCTCCGCAGCATATGCCTACGCCGACGTGTACTGTGGGACACTTAAAGTGTGTGGGGTGGGGGACACGGATTAAACTCACAAACTTGTGGAAAGTGCATCCATGCCAATCTCATAGAAAGTGGAAGGGTACAAATGATGTGCATGGGGAACCCATTTATGTAGCAATCATGGTTAGATTAATGGCATAAAATATAGTGAAATGAATTTTAAACACGGATCTCTGGCAACAGATGTGCCCCTCTTCCTAGCTTTGGTGCCTGGTGAATTCTGAAAGTTGTGGGGTGCTAGCAAGAGTGCGCCAGATTGGGAGGGGATTTCACCCCTAGAACATTTTTTAAAAATTGAGTATAGTGATGCATGTGCCAGCTCAATTTCCATTATAAGTTCACCAAAAAGCAATAGTTTTCACAAGCTTCTCTATAGGGAGTGTGAGTCTTCGTGTTCATGTCGGTTTGTGTATCTGTGTGTGAGTTTGCACATGTATGTTTGTGTGTCTTTGTGTGTGTGTTTTTTTCATGGATGTCTACTCTTATGTTGGTTGTGTCGTGTCTTTGTGTATCTGTGTTGTTTTCTGTCAGTGTGTTTTTGTGTCTCTCTGCGCACTTGTGTGTTTGTGCATCTCTGTGTTTGTTTGCATGGTTGAATCACCTTGTATTGTGTGTGTCTGTTTGTCTTTTTGCATGTGTTTGCATGAAGACCTTTGCTTAAATATCTGTAAATCTAGAGTTATGCATCTTTTGGGGTGAATCCAGGGAATTCTTGCAAAAAAGTGCATGTTTTAAGGACACAAAAACCTGGCTAAGAAATGTGGCGACCACTGTCTGGATGAATATTCGTTTAAAAGCCCCATCAAACTGCAAGCGTTTCACAGATTAAAAATAAGGTGCAGATTTATGAAAAGTGGCGCTGCACCTAGTTCAGCGCCACTTTTCTTGCACCCCTTAGTCCCCCTAATACCACCATGTGTGTGCCGTATTTCAAATAAGGCGCACCATGGCAGTAGTCAGGGGTACTAGTGTCATAATCTTTTACGCTAGTCCGGTGCTTTGCAGGATTACCGTCAAAAATGTTGCTGCTAATCCTGCAAAGCACCCAGAGGCCCATTGAAAACAATGGGAGCCTCCTTTTAACAGAGGCTCTTAGCAGGCGTTAAAAATGCAGATAAAATTAACGCAAAGAAATCTCTTAGATTTCTTTGCGCCATTTTTTCGGCCCACCTAGCATCAGAACGCGCCTCTGCATACATTATGCCTGGCACAGGCATAATGTGGTGCAAGGCGTTACAAAGTGGCACAATGCAAGCATTGCGCCACTTTGTAAAAACACTAATGTGGCGTTGGAATGGCGCTAGGTCCTTTTAAATCTGGGCCTAAGAGTTTTATATTTAGTGTGTTTGCTAAGTTGATTACCTCCAGCTACTAACCTGTGTCTCAGATGTCCTCCTCACATGGTGTGTTTACCTTCAGGAGGCTCCTCGCAGCTGTGGTGAGGTGCATACGTGAGCACACCCAGGAGGTGTAACTGCAGGAACACAGTAGTGATATCATGTTATGCGGATTACTTATCAGAGGCTCTTAAATGCTTGGGTTGTCTCTTCAGCATCAGACACAGTGAGAGGGTTCCTGGTAGAATCAAGGCACAGGCAGAACCTGGGCCACCTGCAATGCGTGTCCAGGCCCCCTGTGCACTCTGATGTCATCAATGTAATCCCATCTGCGTGAGTCACTCACACCCAGTGCTACAGGATGGGTCAGGGTTGAATAAATTATGCTGTAAGAAAAGGCAAATTATGAAGCAGATTTTATGATGGTATTACTACATTATTTTGTCAATTTTAAACTTGTTACCACTGACTGGGCATTATTTGCCCCTTACTAGTACCAGTCTAACACCCAAATATAGCAATAAGCCACAGAAAGGTGACCAGACATGCTTTGCAATGGGCCTTCCACTGCGTGGCAACACCTCACTGCGTTTTTACTAACTTTTGAACCACTTGAGCTAGAAATATTTTTATCTTAAAATCTGCTAATTATGCATCTGATGATGGATTATGTGGCCAATGCGACAAATCTACAAATATGCAAAAATCGCTGTGTCGCTCAATCGCATAATTCCAGGGACTGTGCGTATACCCCCATATATGACTATAGAAAGAGTATCAAGGCGCCTAACTTTTTCCTTAAATTAGGCCTGGCTGAATGGCTGCTGTGCCTGTATTGAGGAACATCGGGTGACTCCAAGCAAAATCTCAGGTTAAGTCACACAAGTAGTCACTTCAAACGCAAAAATAACTGCTCAAAGAACAACAACAATCACTGACAGCTTTCAGCTGGTTTCGGCCTGGGGTTGAGTGCAGGGACATTCTCCCGCCGTGTGCTCCCTCAGTGCTCACCTGAATGGAAGCCACAGGGAACAAGGCAAGGCCTCACCCCCCTGCCCTACTCTAGGCAAGAGGTACTGCAAATGTTCGAGGACCTTTAACCTCGGATGCTCTTCATCTGTGCACCCATGAAGGAAGGCTGTGGTGGAATGGCTACATTTTTATAATGCTCTCGAAGCATCCACAGGACTTCAGTGCGCTGCGCAGAACAATGTTATTCACGGGTAACACTGTTATCATCCTCTGTAGGCTGAAAGGCAAAGTGGGCCCTGTTGGGATGTTCATATTTGACACCTAGGATATGCCATGGTTTGCAGCAGCAGCGGTGAGCCCTGGACATTCTGGCCACTGTGCCCTTTGGGGGTGAGGGAAGGGGGGGGGGGGGATTGGAGAGCCTCCCACTGAAGTTAGTCTTTCTATATAGACAGAGAGTCCTTCAGCCAACACAACATGGGACAAATCAAAAATATATTGTGTCAGCGTGAAAAGAGTATTAAACTATAGGTCAAATCATTACTTAGGACATTAAAACGAGGGTAGACCACGTCATCATAACTATAACCCCGCTCAGGGGGTTAAGCGCTTGCAGCAGAGACCAGAGTGGAGGCCATGCGACATTACACACATGCACAGTGAATAGTACAGGGTGCATTTTAAAGGGTTAGACTCCTGTGAACTTGCAAATTATTCTAACAGGAAACACTTACCCACTCTGGTGCTGGCTGGGACACCATATTCAGGAAGTGTGCAGTCAGAACAGCGCCGAAAGAGCCAGGACAGACACTGGTACCAGCCAGGGTCATGTTACTAACTTAATTCAAGAGTTACAGAGTCAGTCCAACGAAATACACTACTCCTTGAGGCATGACCAGTCTGTGGACATACGTGCATGACGAACATGCTCCGTAAGAGGATAGTCTACAGAGCACCCTCTCCCAACCAGTGCTTACTTTGTCAATAAAAACATGCCGGTGCCCAAAGCCCTCATCCTAAACATGCGGCTGCTGCAATTAAATGTGGGAACACGGGATACTGAGGTAGCGTAATCCTGAAGCCTTCTCGGCCTCTTCAGTCCATTTACAGCCACTCCCTGCCCCTTTAGTTCACTCTTGCAGCTTTCTGCTTTCTCCCACTGTGATGCTTTTCCATCTTTCTCTTTGTCCGTCTTTCCCACCTGTGTCTTTTGCTCACAGTAAATGCCTGAGGCAGTAGAATAAGCGCCGGCCCTCAAAAATAAGCGCCGGTGTCCAGCACCGGAAATAACAAGCACAAATTAAGCCCTGTTCCCAACACATAACTGTCTTGGGTGGAGTCCGTGAGATTTAATGATCCTAGCCCACCCTGTGACATGATGAGAAAGAGTGACTGAAGCGTCCCTAAGTGATGTGCAGCCCCAGGGAGGGGAGGACTGAAGCCAGAAGCTCCTGGGGCTGACGCTACCAGCAATGTTATCAGCTGAGTCCATTCAGCACATAGGTCAGGGGATTGCTGTGACCTCAAAGGTTCCAGGTCCGTCAGATCATCACCCAGCAAATTTTAGCTCAGAAGTCAATAGTTCAGAAGCCCAAGCTTAAAAGCCTCATTCTGAGACGTGCACAGATGGTGTTTCCTGTTCGTGACGTAAAATCTTCATAGCACTCCTTGTCATTCTGTTCTTCACCACTTGCAACTGATTGCTGTGACCCACACACCTGCTTGTGGTCCCTGAGCAGATGCACAGAGCTGCGAGCGACAATCACTGAGGTAAATCAACGTTGTTACATCTGTGTCCCATCACTCTGAGATGTCTCCAACAACCAGGACATTCCTGCTACATGAGTGGTGTCTGGTGACCCTCTTTATGAATGAGGGACTCGCCGTGGTTCAGTCCCCACACCTGGTCGTACCTGAAGGAAAGCCTTTTACTCTCACCTGTACTCAAAAGACGAATTATTTGTACATGTACTGGTACAAAAAAACCACCAAGGGAAGACTGGAGGAAATAGTCTACTCTCTGGAGGGCTCTACACCCAGCATGCAGAAGCCCTTTGAAGATCACTTCCGAGCAGAAAGGCAGGACACCTACTCCTTGTCGCTGTCAGCGCGGGCCGCGGCGGCCCGTGATTCCGCTGTGTATTACTGTGCGAAGCAAGATCACACAGTGCGCTGCCTGCACCTGCAGCTGAGCAAGAAACCAAGAGATGTGAGAGCTGGGCATCAACCTTCTCTAGGATGGATCTTGTTACTGAGCCACAATGGATCATTCACTGATACCATGTGTCTTCTGAGACATCCCAGAATATCCAGCAAAGCACTTTATATCAAAACCTAACTAAAGAAATACAAAAATAATTACAAAACTGCTGTGTTGCTCACAAGTTACATCATTACAGTATCTACAATTTAGCTTTTATATTAGCTCAGTGGGTTATTGCTTTATTTGGAGAGATCTTGTGCAATCCGAAGGTCACAGGTTGGCTCTCTTTTTAGGATAGATAAAAGGAATATCATCAATCTGTCCAACATGTAACACCTGCTGTTAGAGGAGGGGCAAATAGGAAAGTCAGCAATTTTAGTTTAGGAGTTCACATTTTTCTAAAATAGCTCTGTACTTGGAGGTTTCTAATGGGTGGATACATTCCTAGGTTTTGAGAACATTCATGATATTTTTCAACCAAAACACAAGCCTCCTACAGTCTCTTACAACCTCATACAGTGGAGAAAAGCAAAATATTTTTCATAAAGCAGAATTCAGTCATTCTCACTCGAAGTGACAGAGGTTGTACAATTGCATGAATTCATAACTCCAGCATGACTTCTAAGTTCATAGTTTTCATCAGACGAACCTCTATGGAGGTTGAAACAGCCTCTGGGGTGAGTCGTGTATGATATAGAAACTGGCCTGTGGTAGGTTGTCCCAAATAGTTCAGAACTCGTACACACAACAGAGAAAAAGTCTGCACAATTATGTTGTGCTTGGTCAGGAATGGAGTCTCAACATGCCACAAACGCCCTCCCATCCCAGAAGGACTGGAGCACGTGTCCTGGATGCCTCCATTTTGGAAGGACCAACGGCCTGATTTAGAGTTTGTGGGAAGTGTCACTCCGTCACAAACGTGATGGATTTCCCCTCTGCCATATCACGATGTCTATAGGATATTACGGAATCATAATACGGGGGCGGGATGGCTGTCACGTTTGTGAAGGAGTAACTCCATCCACCAAACTCCAATCAGGCCCAAATTATTATCAAGCACTTGACTAAATACGGTTTTACTGTGCACGGCATCCATAGGGAGCTCAATACTTACATGACGTTATTGTCCCCGAGAGTTCTCTTTTTGCAGCCCTCCACGTTCATCAACGGGGCATTAAATGGTTTGTGTAATCTTCAAAGGTGCGAAAGCATACAGTGCTCTGACATGAGGCACGTCTTCGCTAATGCAGAAGCATACAGTGCTCTGACTCAAGGCACTTGTCTTCAGGATTGTTGAAGCATACAGTGCTCTGGCACAAGGCACTTGTCTAGTGTGGAAGCATACAGTGCTCTGACTCAAGGCACTTGTCTTCAGGAGTGTGGAACCATAAAGTGCTCTAGCTCAAGGCGCTTGTCTTCACTAATGCAGAAGCATACAGTGCTCTGACTCAAGGCATTTATCTACAGGAGTGTGGAGTTATACAGTGCTCTGACTCAAGGCACTTGTCTTCAGGAGTGTGGAAGCATAAAGTGCTCTAGCTCAAGGTGCTTGTCTTCACTAATGCAGAAGCATACAGTGCTCTGACTCAAGGCACTTGTCTACAGGAGTGTGGAAGCATACAGTGCTCTAGCTCAAGGCACTTGTCTTTGTCTTCACTGGTGCTGGAGTGTACAGTGCTCTGACACAAGCCTCTTCTCACCAGTACATTTTCGTGGATCTGACTTACCTCAGACTCTACCACACACACTCTTGATCCTGGCTGCACTTTTCATTAATGAATAAGTATCTCAGACATTGCATACTAGAAACATTTCACTTATACTGTAGTAGAGCTTGTTTTACTAAGATTTATTAAGAAGCAATTGTAATCAACTAGAAAGAGTGTGTCAGAATCTAAGAAGAGCAACCAGGCAATGGAAACCTATCAACGCGACTCAGGGAATGGAATCCATATCATGTGTTGTGTGTCGGGGACATCAGTTTGGTGAAGGGCTTCTGGAGTCCTGCACCTCCTCACTAGAGTCTCCGCGGACATGACGGAAGTGATTTCATGGCGTGGGATCCTTTAGCACCACAGTCCGCCACAATCCGCCATCTTTTTTGCCTACATGGCCAATTGTAGAGTCCTGAGGAATGGCATTCATCTTTCTGGTCAGCAGAAGATCTATCACTAAGCAACTGATGAGAAGAATGCTAGCATTGGTCCCACTCATGAAGGCGAGGGAAGGTGCCAAGAAGCAGGACATGTACAACATTAAATGGGGTGCTGCCACTGGCAGAAGTAGATACTTAGAATGGGTCCTGCGTGACTGCGCCTCCCCTTCTGATCTGGTCTTTGGGTCCAGGAAGGGCTAGCAGCATACGCAGCATACGCAGCATACGTACCATTGCACTGCAGAAGAGTAGCTATCAACAGAGACATTATATTTAACTAAGGGGTATCACCACATGACAGTCACAAAATACAGCAAGAAACATCACATGAAAAAGGAATGTTAACTGGAATAAAAAGAAGGAAATATAATTATAAAGTGGCCAGCACAAAATAATGAATCGTTCACAAATGATAGACTACTATTTATAGAAATTGAAACCATACCAGATATCACAAAGAAACATTGAAGGGTAGAAGTCAATTGAAACAAGCACTGGCAAAACCAATTTCTGGCTTAGGCTGCCACCCTTGTGGCAATTCTTGCTTTGTTTTGTCATGAGGGGCAGCTTCCTGCACAAGAGCAATCACAACAGACATTTTCCTCATTCTATGTGTGGTGCAAAATGTGGAAAGAGGAAAAAACAAAGAGAAATATAAACTTTTCTCCTTGTTACGCCTGCTGTGGGGAGGAGCACATTTTTGACATTGCACCATATCTTCAGGGCCATGCAGGGTGGCTGTTGTGTGGCCTTGTACTTACGAGTCTGCACTGTGCGTACCGGAGCATCAAACAAAGTGACACGCCGGTGGTGCACGGGTCTTGCAAATAAGCCACTTAGAGCCTCCTTTACAATCTTTCAGCACAGGGCAGCGCTGCAAACCTTTTTGCTGCAGTGCCCTGTATCCAAAGAAAAGGGCAGGAATGTGCCACATCTATGGGAAATGGTGCATTCCTGTCCTTCCCCCCTGTGCTGGGTATGTATCATGGTACAAGGGTGTCTGTGTTATAGGGGTGATTGTTTTTGTGCAGGATGGGACACCTCCCTGCACAAAAACAATCAATGGAGGTGATTTACTCTTCGTTACACCTCCCCTGGGGAGGAGTATGCTTCTGACACATTCCCAGGTTTACGAAATCTCATAAATCTGGGAATGTGTCAATTGCCGTGCGTGTTATGTGGGAACAGCCACAGTAACGCCCATGGCATGCCTCCCTATCACAGTGTGAGGCACACCAGGCGACTTGTGCAGCATTGCCTCACTCCATATCTACAAGGCCATGCAAAGCCATGCGGGGTGGGTTTATGTGGCCTTGTAGACATGGGTCTGCAGTGTGTGGCGCCAGATTGTCATAAAAGCGGTGTTCCGGTGGTGCACAGGGGCTTGTAAGTAAGGCCCACGTTTTCAGCCGGCCTCAGTTGGGCTCTTTGGGACTTCAGAAAAGAGAAAATGTATGTGATGCTAAATGTTTCTGTGATCCAGAGATAGGTTTAGCGTTGATGGAGCTAGAACCATTTTAGCAATGAAATAAAGGCAATGAGAAGGCATTTGGAAATAAATTAGTGACTTTGGAACAATATTCTTATCTTTCAGGAAAATCAAATCCTTATGTGGACGAAGAATTTTGAAAGTTCCGAGTGCATTCTGGCCTCAGTGCGCAGGTCACATGTGTTGTGTTTGTGATGGGCCGACATTTTCAGTGGCTGGTAATTCTTTAAAAAAAAAACTCTCCTTTTCATCCTTTTCAGATTTTGTACAGGATGGCGTGTGCACTGATTGGTGAAAAATTACCCCACAGAGTTCAACACTGCACTAAACCAGTCACTTAAAGGAGCAGGAGACAGGATTTAAGGGTTTCTTTAAATGCAAAAGGAGGGGCGGGGAAGGTGGGTGGGGCGTGGTTGAGGTGGGAGGGTCTTCAAGTCACTTCTGCTTAAATGGAGCATGTCTGGTGGCAACAAAGTGCTGCTCCCTTGAAAGGGAAAACACATCTGAAATGGCACCTCTCCTTTTGTTCGTATTTATCTTCTTTGGATTTCTCTCAGGTAGGAGGTGTAGAAAGCACATCTGGGCTTTTTTTCGCTTGTTTTTTTGAGTAAAACCTCATGGAATCAATTGCATCTGTGTTTAACACTCTGGCAAAGGAAAGGAGTCCACGTTGCAAAATCATGTTGAGAAAACAAATGCAAATATTACAGTGTAAGGCTGGGCTATGCTTTATTCCCCATATATGGAATATGAAATAAATATATGAGTTATTGTGTGAATTTTTGGTGCAAATAATGATTTTGTGGCAATACCTATTTATCTTGTAGGATTGAGAATTGCCTTTTAATTTGGTGTATTTTTCTGTCCTTAGGTGCGTCCTCATATGTCGACCAGCCCCCTTTCACTTTCGGAATTCCTGGGGAGACAGCAGCACTCCTCTGTGAGCTGAAAGATTCTGCCAAGCTCTGGATGTACTGGTACAGGGCCCACCCTGGCAGGGCGATGGAAGCTCTGTTCTCTTCCCTTACTGGGGCAGATGTTACCAACTTCACCTCCGAGCTCTTGACAGCTCACAGAAGAGACAAAACCTTTGAGCTACGGTTTAGCAAGCTTCAGCTGGCAGACACTGCTGTATTTTACTGCGCCTGCAGCACTGCACACTGAGGAAAACAGCTGGCACTTCACACAAAAACCGAAAAGTGCAATCCTATCACTGCTGCTGCAAATGCATAACTATATACAGTGCTAACAATTTAAAAAAAAGTATGGAAAGGGTGCCAAGTCACAGAAATGTAAGGGGTAGCGAAAGTCAAATCATGGATATGGCATCACAGGATACAACTCCTGCCCCATTCCTCACCCTTCAATAGCATCCTTCATCCTGAGTTCTTTGGGTGTGGTGCAAAACTATGCGAAGTAGAGAGAGTCCACAGAGCCTTGGTTACTTTTTTACACCTGTGACTGTCTTAAATAACATCTGGAACCAAGGATAGGACGATCAGTGCAGAGGGCTTCAAATGGCAAGCTAGGGGTATCAGCAGCTGCTTCCCTTCACTATAAAGCCCACAAGAGATTGATCTCATATATTTTCAGTGACCTCTGACCTTAGTCCGCATCAATTGGTACCACTGCCATTAACAAATGAAGGGGCCACTTTCTTCTTCTCTTGAGTTCTCATCTTCTGCTCCCTGCCCAAAGAGACTCCCTCACTCACTTTGTCTTGTGAGCTCCTTGATAGAGAGTGAATACTCTCCTCGGGTGGTAGTTTCTTTGAGTTTTCTCACGTTGATGTTCATAAGCAGGCAGGCATCTTGATGAGTCGCTGTGAGCCAGATGCCTTCCTGATATCTATTCTTTTCTGTCTTCATTGTGTGCCGGTCCCAAAATGTACTCACAGGTCAGAGATGTAGTGTTCTGCTATTCCCTTGGTCTACAGTGATGGTTTCTATCTTTGGGAGAGAGGCCTAGAATAAAATGAAAGAAAGGTACTGTGTTATGTTCCTTCATTCTTTGGCAGGGATCACTAGTCTTCACTCTTCTCTTCTTTTTCCCATCATACACTGATCAATTGTGTTCAGGGTGGACTTCATTGTCAATCCTTACTTGTAATAGATGCCAAATTTAGACAAATAGAAGCCACCTGGCTGGAGATGGTGTGGATTCAGAATTAAGGCAATTTATAGCTTGAAGGAATGGGAAATAGCACTAGTGCAGTTGGGTTTAGCCAGTCCTGGTACACTGGGGTCAAACATAATAGGACGGATGCACGCCGGGTCTTAAATAAGAATGCCATCACCAGAGGGGAAATGTGCAGCCTTAAGTCTGGATGAAAGCTCTGTAGCACTGCTGTGTAAACTGAATTAAAATGCTTTAAAAACAAGGAAAGGTCAAGGAACATGCCAAATTGATCAGCAGCCCCTGCACTTAAAGGCTGCTTCTCTAGCTTGGATAAAGAGACAAGCACACCACCTGATATGACACATTATTGATGCTCAATAACCAGGGTTTAATTGCAGAAGTGGTTTTAAACTTCCATCCTCACTGTTGTGTCCACCCCTTCTGCAGGAACATGAGGCCACTGCTCTGTGCAGCTCAGGTACTATGTGGTAAACCTCATATGGTTTTAGGATCCTGGATAGAAGGTCATATTTCATAGTAACCCATCCCTAATGTCCTTTGGGTTATTTTCCTAGAGTAATGTACATATGTCTCATTTTGTATTGGGTTGCTCAATCAGCATTTTGCACTGCTCATGAACCCTATTTCTATCAGGCAGTAGCTACATTTTAGGCACTAGAGAGAGATGTCCTCATGACCAGATTAGCTATTAGATCATCCATGAGGTTACCTTAAATTCTTTGGTGCGATTCGTGGGCTTCTAGGTATGGCTCAATCTCCCTGAAATTGGTTTCTTTTCGTTGACTCCAAGAAGGCTAAAGGGAAGACTCCTTATTGCTATAGAAGGTAATTTTCTCCTACACCATTTTACAACATCAGAAGTCACCATCCATCTAAACGTTTCTGGATCGAGAAATCAAAGCAGGACTAAAATTACCTGTGCGTTGCTCCACTTAACGTTTTGTAAAATTGATCACCTCCTTATTGTTCAACTGCCCATGTGCCTTTTGTTTTATGGGGTATTTTTACTGCATTTTGTTACATTATTACTAACGTTGATGTAGGATAATATTGAGATAATGGAAGATGCAGCAATGCAATGTGCTCTGAGGTGTTGTGATGCTCAGTATTCCATGGACAGATTGCTGTGATAGACATGTAATTCCAAAACCAATGAAAGGAGTTAGGGCTCTCCAGGTTGCCCCATTAGCATTTTCAGGTTCTCAGGATTGAGTTATTGAGCATCTTTGAAACTTCTTTTCACAGCCACTGGGTGGGTCTTGAAGATAGATGGAATTTAGCATGTCATTTCTCCCTCTCCGGACCTAGTGATACTAGTCATTTTATGAGTTATAGGGGCTGACAATACACTTAGGGGGTCATTCTGACCCCCGCGGGCGGCGGTCGCCGCCCGCGTGGAGGGAGCCGCCATATGGCCGCTCCGCGGTCGAAAGACCGCGGAGGCCATTCTGGCTTTCCCGCTGGGCTGGCGGGCGACCGCCAGAAGGCCGCCCGCCAGCCCAGCGGGAAAGCCCTCCCCAAGAGGAAGCCGGCTCCGAATGGAGCCGGCGGAGTGGGTATGTGCGACGGGTGCAGTGGCACCCGTCGCGTATTTCAGTGTCTGCATAGCAGACACTGAAATACAAAGTGGGGCCCCCAGGGGCCCCACAACACCCCATACCGCCATCCTGTTCCTGGCGGGCGACCCGCCAGGAACAGGATGGCGGTATGGGGTGTCAGAATCCCCCATGGCGGCGCAGCAAGCTGCGCCGCCATGGGGGATTCCCAGGGCAGCGGAAAACCGGCGGGAGACCGCCGGTTTTCCTTGTCTGACCGCGGCCAAACCGCCGAGGTCAGAATGCCCTGCGGGGCACCGCCAGCCTGTTGGCGGTGCTCCCGCATCCCCGGCCCGACGGTCCTTGACCGCCGGGGTCGGAATGACCCCCTTAGTTACAATTTTTGGGGATTATCATGCCGGAATCAGTGTTCTGCCTGTTTCTACCTTGATTCCTATGCTTTCCCCTCATAATAAATCAAGATATTTGAAATGCTTAAATTGGGAATCCTGCAATCCAAATGGGGCCGATATCTGTTAACAGCCCCATAGGGATCACTGGGCTATCTAAAATGAGGGCTTTGGTTGGATGTTTATATCACTTCTTTTGAACTGTTGTTGCAAGCTTAGGTTTGTTATGTTAAAACTGATTAAGATAAAAGGCTATTCTTATTTAGAAGGCAGCCTGAAGATAACTCTGATATGGCAGCCATGTTTGTTGTATCAAGATATCTGATGCCATAGATTGGGAGAATGGGGACATTAGGTCTTGCTATCAGCATTCAATGCATTCAATGCTGAACAAAGTATTCCAACGTGGAGTTTCCCCAAAGCCTGAGTTTTAGTTGAACATGATAATTCTGAGTAGGCAGGTTTTCAAGAAGGCTTACGTCTACATACTTGACCAGGTGCACTTGAAAGTCCCTAAAGTCTGACTGCTTAGGACTGAAATGATCCAAAATCCCTAATGTGGTAAAGTTCTGAAAGCAAAGACTATCAACATTGGTATGAGGCTGACTGCTCAAACTCTAGTAACTCTGTTTTATCTCAAAGCAAGGCACAGATTGCTCAATAGAGAGGCAAATGAACTGTCTCTCTATTTGATGAAGTACATATTTCAACAATGGGATGGACCCTTTTATTGAGGAAATATCTGGGGAAATGCATGGTGTGAGAAATTGGGTTGTCGGTTAACTCGGATGTGAGCCCTGGTAAAGCAACAGTCATAATCCCTTGCAGGGTGTACCACAAAAAAGTCACTGATCAACCTGTTCTTAACGCTGGGTAGCTTGGCACGACAAGAAGTCACGCTTAACTTGTGTAAAGTATTATGCAACACACAGGGGTAAATTGAAAACATAACACGAAAAAATCCCAAACCAACTTAGAACAATAGGGTAAATTAAAAAAAAAAAAATTGACACAAAAACAACAAAAATCCAATCAGTAGAACCGGAGGTATGAATTTTTAAATATTTTTGTGAAAATAATGCCAACTATGGACTTCCTGTTGCGCTGGACCGAGTGAAAGTCACAACTTCAGGCTGACCACGATTTTAGAGAAAGTCGTCTACAGTCGCAAGGTTAGGCCAGCTGAAGTTTTACCTTTTTAAATATGTGCCAAGTGTCCTGTTTGCAATGGAGGGGGACCGCGAGGATCAGGGAGAGCATCGAGGGAGGCTTTTGGATTAGACCAAAGAGCAGGTCAGGCATCGTGGACGAGCATTACTGGAGCTTTGCGTTGGCGGTCCCTGTGAGCAGTCAATGCTGTAATGGGAAGGGCCAGGGTGATGGAGCTTCTAGTTTAATCACAGTGTGAGATCTTAGTGCGAACAGTCCTGTTTGTGGACGCCAAGAGCCCAAAAGCTTGAATACAGCTCCTGAGCCACACCAAGGGTCCAGGACCTGCGAGGCACTAAATAGGGGTCACAATCTTAGTTCAGCCAAGTCCACGTGTTGTTGGGGGTCCTATTATGTCCCTGAGTATCAGATCAGGAGGCCAGCAGACCATTCCTTCGAGTCGCTCTGGTAACCCTGGGTTCAATATGAAGTTGCAGGTCCAGTTCTTCTTCCTCAGGCAAGAGGCAGCAGGGCAGAAAGGCAGCAATTCAGCAAGGCAGCAGCAGGTCAGCAGGCCAGTAGATTGGCAGTCTTTTCAGCAGCACAATAGTCCTTCTTCCTGGCTGAGTATCCACAGATCCAAAAGTGAACTGACAAGAGGGTGTGAAGGTCCTATTTTTATACCCTGGTGCCCTCCTTCTGTAAAGAGGGAGAAGCTTCTGGACAGTGTCTTTGAAGTGCATGGCCTTTCCTGCCTCCCCTGCCCTGGCTCCAAGCTGGCTGCAGTGGCAATGTAGAGGCATTAAGCACTTTGTATGAAGGCAGAGAACACCCTATTAAATCTCAAGTGGAGCTGTGCTCAGGTCCGGCCACACCATCCTGCCATCAGATAGCCCATTGAGGCATACCTAATCCAATTATTGTGTGACTGTCTAAGAGGAATTTACAAAGTCTGATAGCCACACCCAGTCATGTGACCCATGACAAGTTGCAGACACAAAGGCCTATGGGCAGAAATATGGTAACTTTCTAAAAGTGTAATTTTCCAAATGAAATTTAAGAGGATTTATCATTGCAATTTCATTGATACCAAACATAATATAGTGACCTGTTCCCAATTGGAAATTACAGCTTCCTAAATGTAATAAGGAATCTCCAGTGTTATCCTATGTGAAGGGTAGGCCTCACAGTAGTGAAAATCAAATCTAGGAATTTTTCACTACTAGGACATGTAAAACTGAAAGACACGTCCTACCTTTTAATTACATAGCACCCTGCCCTATGAGCTACCCAGGGCTTACATTAGGGGTTACATATGTAATAAAAGGGGAGGTTAAGGCCAGGTCCAACACATGATCACGTACCTAAGGACGTATCTGATCTCGATTGCTCTGGTGTTAAGCTTTTTGAGGCTGATGCCAGGCTTCTGGGAAGTAGGATATACTAAAATATCTTGGATAATTATTCCATGGTGTAGAAATTCACTACATTTATTTAGAGGCATAGGGGTTTGAAATATGACCGTTCCTTGATGGTGAGAGAATGTAGTGTTTATAGGAGCAGGAATTATGTGTTCTCAATGAGTCACGCCAAATATGGTTTGGGCTAGATGGCTTTGGGCTCTTTGGAGTTAGCAGGGCTTTTTTTTTATAGGAACCCATATGCAGATAGAACTTCAATAGTTGAAACTGAGATGGGCCACTTCAAGAGTTAGGGTGATTATGTCATTGAAATCCCACAGTGGGAAAATTCCATGAAGATAACATAAACATGTAGCACATTCTTTGGTCACTATGTTGTTTCTAGGTGTGAAGAAGACATCCCTGTCAAACATTTCTTCTATGTACCTTTTAATCTCACCATCTAAAAATATATGCACAGCTATCGCATGTATGGGCATATGGTACACCCCTTGAACACTTTCTTGCTCACAGAATAAAGAAATAGGCATAACTTGCATCTTTATAGAGCCATCTGTAGACACAATACTATGAGAGAGCCCGCAATTACCTGCTAAGCTAACAATGTCTACATTTTGGCTTGCAAATTCTACACTTAAAGCTAGTTTGAAATGTATGCCATATATTTTGATGCACTTATAGGGTATGTTGTGCTACCTGGGAATGCCAGTGTTTGTCCTCCCACGCAGTGCTAAATTTGACCCAATGATTACAGGTGGGGCCCACCGGCACTCATTATTTTGTGTACCAGCACTTATTTTTCCTCATCAGGTTTTCTTTCAGAGGAAGAGAGTGAAAAACACAAAAGGGGCAAGAAAGAACAAGAGAAAGACCGAAAAACAGTGATAAAGGAAGAAAGCAGAGGTGAAAAATACCCTGCAAGGTGAGATAAAGAGGAAGGGAGTATGTTGTGGTTGAAGAAAGTGGCATGAGGTGGAATCAAGACTATGGAGCCTTGGCATTCAGGAATCCCGGCGTTCGTCAACCTCAGCTGCAGACTTCTGAGAATATCTTTGGGCACCCGCATTTATTATTGTACAAATTAAGCACCTGGGTATTAACTCAAAGACACAAGGGAGTTGGGTGTTCTATGGTGAGGTTGTTCACATGACTGCGTAAAGCAGAGTGCACTGTTGGGGAGTAGTTTAGCAGTAGTAACAAGGGGTTGAGAAGAAAAGTGACGAGGATGGAGGGTGAAAGGAGAAACAGGGGTGTAAGCGGTGGGCATTGTTGAAAAACAAAATACAATTTGAAAAAGTGAGAGATGTGATGAAGATACCTCAAGCATTTCAAGGCTCTCCCATGTGATGAACTATCCGCAATCTTGGGAATTCCCTGGACATATGCTGGTGACATGTCTAAGTCCTTCTTCCTATTGTTTAAACACAGTTTCCAGCAGCCATTGCAGACTCTGCCCTGTGGATTTTGCCTTTTTCAAAGCACTAGAACCTGCTTATTTACTGTCCGTGTCCATGATGTTCAATTGAGTTCGAAATCTATTTTCATTATGAGGCTGAAAAAACAAGCTAAAACAATTTGTATCACTGCCTTCCAGTAATATCGATAGTTTTCACTATATTCCATGTATTTCTAACAAGTCTTCTTAAAAGGTATGAATGGACTCAGCTTAACACACACTTCATTACTAAGATCTTTTTTTCAGCCTTCAAAAATTATTTACTCTAAGATTCAGTGAATTTAAAGTTTTCCATGGCTTGTAGTTAATTATATGGCATCCAGGCACTGGAAGATGGTGGACACTGAATGAAGTAAGATACTTTACTAAAGGAAAAGACAACATTTCAATTGCTTCCTAAATATCAAATGATTAGGGGAGGAGCAGAAAAATAAAGGGAGGGAGAAGGAGAAACTTCCAACAGGGCAGTAAGATTTGGGAGGAGCTGAGTTTCAGATTTTCTGAACCCCCACTCTGTCCTATCAGAGCAAAATGCTTGCATCCGAAGCAAGCCACGAGGGGGGCTAAGGGGCAGTGGAAAGGAAGAGCGGTGTCGGTTGTTAGGAGTACCTAAAACACAATATTTGGTAAAATAGCCAAAAACGTTTAAGAACTTCAAAACAGAGAGAGAGAGGGCGTTTGTGTGTGTTTTTGTCTGTGTGTGCTGTAAAAATCCCAGGTGAAGTCCGATGTCACCTCACCACACCCAACTGAAAGCACCTCTACCCGACTATTTATTAGACGATATATTTATTAGGGGGGGTGCAACACCTCCAACACGCCCTCCTGAGTTTATTTGATTAAAATATGAGAGTTATTTACATAAAATGAGCTCCGATCTCGCTACGTTAGAGCAACACCAAGAACAGAAAACTCTTGCAAAGTCATTGAAAAGATTCCTTGGAAGAATTAGTAACAGTTGTTAGATGAGAGGAAGAAATGAAGACCCTGCGCTAACTGGTTCCTTTTTAAACGCTATTCTGTAGCGCTGCCCGGCGGTGGAGCAGTCTAGGCGCTGTATGTGCTCAAGACTTTCACTCGCCCTTTTTGTTTTTAACTGCATGCAAGTACATGGAACCGAGTGATAAAAGTCTCACGGTGATAGCAACAGAGTTCAGCACCAAACTGTGTTTACTTATTCGGAAAGTCGGATTCGAATATTATATTCGGAGAAACGTTGATTTTATAGACTTGCTGGACTCTTGCTGTTCGAGAGAATCAGCAACGAAGAAAAAACTCAAAAATCAAACTAAGAATTTGAAATATATTAACGTGAGAAGACAAGGAGATGATGAGCAAGTCTGGATCTATCTTAAATGAAAAATAGCAACGACGAAGCAAAAACAAATTCTGAAACGTTTTATTTTTTCCATAGTTAGTTCCTGCACGGTCGACATCACCTCTGCACAGAGCAGGTACCTACGTCATTTCCTCCAACCACTTCCTGCCACGCTAACCTTTTCAGCGCATCACATGTTCTCCCTCTGTGGCGCAGAGATGCGGGCCTCCGTTTATCTTGCTCTGGCAACAATGTGGCTCCCATGTGAGTATTTACCAGAGACCCTTGTTTCTACCAATGCTGCTTTAAAGGTAAAAAAAGATTTATTCAGGCATGGAATTTTCTTTTATTTGTAATATCTAGTGACAGTTCAATTAAGGCAATCCAGAGAATAATTTACATTTTGCTATAGTATTATTTGAAAATAGTTTTGAACCATTATTTAAACCATCACACTGTTTTACTGGGTGTACTGTGTAGAATTCATAAAGCAAATAAAACAGTAAATTAACACACAGATGATGTGAAACACAGAGACAATATCTGAAGCAGAGCCTGGCGTTATTAGACAATGACCACACTGAAGATGAATGAATATCTCTGCTCTCCACTCCTCAGCGACCTGCCTGGCTGCAGAGGTCCTCCAGCATCCAGCCTACCTGACTCCTGTGCCCACAAGTGAGGCTGAGATATTCTGTGAACACAACGATGCAACATACTTCCAAAAGTACTGGTACAGGCAGAAGAAGGGAGCAGGCTTGGAGCTCCTGGGAGCATCACTGGGTGTGAAGGATGCAACCGTGGAAGAACCTTTTAAAGAGACGGTTAAAATAAGCAGGGAAGCCATTGAGAAGACTTCGTTGCACCTCACATCTGTGAGCTCCAGCGATGACGCCGTCTACTTCTGCGCGAGCAGCATGCACAGTGGCGGAAACCAGAAGGCAGCGGTGCAAAAACTCCAAACCACCAGGAAAGTGACGACACTCCTCAAACCTACCTCATTTCTTCTGAATATTTATGTCGTTTTGCATATGGCAGGCATTACCTTGTAGCATCAGAGTTTTTTACATTAGAAATAATGAGTTACAAGAGAATAATGAGATGGCCAGCAATAATCAATGAGAACTATATGCAACCATGATTTGAGTAGAATGGAAGAACTGTCATGATGAACTATATAACGGTACAAGTTGGTACCACTAATCGGAACATGAAACAAACAACGGAGAGGGCCCGGGACAGGATGTCAATGAAAGGACAATGAAGAATGACCCAAGCTCGTGTAAGAAAATGAAGTAGACATGGGTAACTTAATAATAACTGCTGAAAATTGAGCTACTCGTTGTGGGTGGTCAAAACCTACTCAAGCAGGCACCACAATTTCTTCTACGGTCAAGTCACAGGCAAACCCCAAATGAATCTGTGCTTTACTTCAAATAGTATTAAAGTCAAAACACAACACAAGGAAAATCCCACACCAATTTAGAAAAATAAAATAGCATTTAATAAATTATTTGAGACCATAACAACAACAACCCAATCAGCGGAACTAAAGATAAGCAATTTTAAAGACTTAAATAAAAATTGTACCTAAAAGCACAAAGCACCTGGTCGCGCATGGCCAAGACAAAGGGCTACATGTATGTAGCATTTTGCACATCGCAAACAGCGTATCGGCCCATTTGCGATGCGAAAAATGCACTTTGGTATGTTGAAACCCATTATTGCAATTTGGTAAACTATTTACCGAATCGCAAAAAAGGGATTGCAAGTCTCAATTAGGAAGGGGTGTTCCCTTCCTAATTGTAAGTCGCAGTCCCGAATGCGTTCGCAAAACAATCGCAGTTAGCACCAGTGTCACACTGGTGCTAACCCATTCGCAAATGGGAAGGTGTCCCTATGGGACCCATTTCCCTTTTTGAATGGCAGTAAAAACATTTTTTCAGAGCAGGCAGTGGTCCTTCGGAAATGCATCTCGTTTTCCTTTAAGGAAAGCAGGCTGCATTAAAAAAAAAAAAAAAAAAAACTGCTTTATTTAAAAGCAACAACAGACATGGTGGTCTGCTCTCTCCAGCAGGCCACCATCCTTGTGAGGGTGGCCATTCCCAAGGGGTCCCAAATTGCGACCTACCTCATGAATATTTATGAGGTAGGGCATTTGCGACCCCCTTGCGAATCGCAAACAGTGTCTTTGACACTGTTCAACATAAGGTTTTGCGACTCGCAAATTGCGAGTCGGAAAACAATTCTTTCATTCATGTAGCCCAAGGTTACCAGTTCAGGCTGACCATGGGCTGGATACAGGGACCAAATTACTACCACTGACTAGAGTACGTTAAATCCTGGTTTTCCCAGTGTTGTGAGATCCTGATTGAGGATGCTTTCAACAGCAGAAGTTCTCAGTGAAAAGACTTGCATTGAGATGTGTCGTGCATTGGTGGCACCGAGGAGCTGTGTGGCTGTGTTGCAAAGACTTGTGTTGAGATGCATCACACAGTGGCTATTCGGAGAAGCTGCATGGCTGCAATGCGAAGACTTGTGTCTTGTTGCATCTCACAGAAGCAGTTCCGAGGAACTATGGAGGGCCTGTGCGGGAGATGCATCGAGCAGCAGTTCGCATGCGAGGCTGAAAGGCGATGCGTCGCACTGCAACGGTCCTACTGGGACAACAGCTGGGCTGGCAGAGCACATTCAGTCCCACTTGAAAGGATCCAGGACTGAGGTGGCACCACTTGGGGGGTAAGACATAAAGCAGACGGGTTCCAGGTTTTGGGTTCAATGTTGTCAGAGCCTTTTCTATTCCTGAGGCTCTGATCAGGAGGCCAGGAGGCTAGCCCTCGCTCACTCTGGTGGTTCTAGTTTCAAGATATAGCCGCAGTCCTCTTCACTCATCCAGCAGGGCAGTAGGGTAGCAGGGCAGCAGAGCAACAGGATAGCAGTCCTTTCTGCAGAGCAGCACAGCAGTCCTTCTGAGTTTTCCACAGGTCCTGAGGATTACAGATGAGTTGGGTCAATGAGTCCAATATTTATACCTGGTGCCAGATTTGAAGTAGCAGACGGGTGTACAGGCTTCCACCCCCTGAGGCGTTTGGAGCTTCATTCCTCTTTCCCTCCCTTCCCTGGCCCCGGCTGGTCTGGGGCACAAAAGAATTGTATGAAACCCTTTGTGAGTGTCACAGCAGGAGCCTTTGTGATGTAATAGGATGGTAGGTGCTGGATCCTCCCTCTCATCAAGTCAGAGTAGGCTGATCCTGCCAACACTTATGTCTCACTGCCTGGGAGCAATACACAAGGCCAACCGGCATCTACAACTACTCATGTAACCCAGGAACAGACAGAAGGCACCAAATGGTTATGACAAGAAAATGCCAACTTTCTAAAAGTGCCATTTTTCGAATTTAGAATTTTTTAACTAACACAACATGTAAAAGTTAAAAGTACATGTAAAACCGTTAAATACTCTGCACTCGGCCAAGTCCATGTGTTGGTGCAAATTGTTAGGGGGGCATATTAGGTCCCTGAGTATCAGATCAGGAGGCCAGCAGGCCATTCCTTGGAGTCACTGTGGTAGCCCTGGGTTTAAGATGAAGTTGCAGGTCCAGTTCTTCTTCCCCAGGCAAGAGGTAGCAGGGCAGAAAGACAGCAATTCAACAAGGCAGCAGAAGGTCAGCATCCCAGCGGATAGGCAGTCCTTTCAGCAGCACAATAGTCCTCCTTCCTGGCAGAGTTTCCACAGGTCCAAAAATGTACTGAAGAATGTGTCTGAATGTATTATTTTTATACCCTGATGCCCTCCTTCTGGAAAGAGGAAGAAGCTTCTGGACAGCATCTTTGAAGTGCATGGAATTTCCTGACTCCCCCGCCCTGGCTACAAGCTGGCTGCAGTGACAATGTGGAGGCATTAAGCACTTTGTGTGAAGGCAGAGAACACCCTGTTCAGTTTCAAGTGTAGCTATGCTCAGCTCCATCCACCCCATCCTGCCATCATATAGCCCATTGAGGCACACCTAATACATCTTTGTGTGACTGTCTAAAAAGAATTCACAAAGTCTGCCAGCTACACCCAGTAATGTGACCCATGGCAGGCTGCAGGCACAAAGGTCTAAGTGCAGGAAATGGCAACTTTCTAACAGGTTTGGTTTCGAAATGTAATGAAAGAGGGTTTATCATTACAATTTCATTGATACCAAACATGATATAATTACCTGCTCCTAATTGGAAATTACAGCTTACTAAATGTAATAATGACTCTCCAATGTTATCCAATGTGAGGCGGTAGGCCTCACAGTAGTGAAAAACAAATTTAGGATATTTTCATTATTTAGACATGTAAACCTGAAAGGCGCATGTTCTACATTTTAATTACATAGAACCCTGCCCTATGGGCTACCCAGGGCTTACCTTAGGGGCAACATATGTAATGAAAGGGGAGTTTAAGGCCATGTCCAACACATGGTCAACTACCTATGGATTTATCTGATGTCAACTGATCTGGAGTGAAGACGGTTCTTGAGGCTGATGCCCAGCTTCTGGGAAGTAAGATATACTAAAATATCTTGGAAATTATTCTATGGTGTAGAAATCCTCAATTTTTTTTAGAGGCAAAGGCGGTTTAAATGTGAACGTTCCTTGATGGTGAGAAAATGCAGTGTTTATAGAAGGAATGATGAGTTCTCAATGCGTCAAGCTGAATATGAGTTAGTCTGGATGCCTTTGGGCTCTTTGGAGTTAGTGGGGCTCTTTTATTGGAACTCATGTGTGGATAGAACTTCAATAGTTCAAAGTGAGATGAGCCACTTCAAAAATTAGTGTAATTATGTGATTGAATACCCACAGTGGGAACATTTCATGAAGATAACATAACATGAAGCACATTCTTTGGCCACAATGGTATTTCTAGGTGTGAAGAAGACATACTTGTCAAACATTTCTTCTAGATACCTTTTAATCTTACCATCTAAAAACATACGCACAGCTACGATATGTATGGGCATATGGTACACCCCATGAACACTTTCCTGCTCACAGAATAAATAAATAGGTATAACTTGCATCTTGATAGAATCATCTATAGACACAGGCCCATATTTATACTTTTTGACGCAAACCTGCACTAGCACAGGTTTGCATCAAAAAGATTAACGCCAGCTACCGCCATTCCAATGCTCCAGCCGGGCATTATATTTATGGAATGAGGCTAGCCGGCGCTGCAGCCTGGTTAGCGTCAAAATAAATGACGCTAACCGGGCAGTGGAGGCGTAGGGAAGAATGGGGGTTGTGCTTGAAAGAATGGTGCAAGTCAGGTTAGCGTCAAAAATATTGACTCTAACCTGACTAGTGTCATTTTTTGACGCACAACCCCCATGGAAATGACTCCTGTCCCCTGGGCATGGCCATTGGGCACAGTGGCATGTAGGGGGGCCCAAGTTAGGCCCCCCTATGCCACTTAAGACCAAAAAAAAAATGTTTTACCTCTACTTACCGGAGATGGGATCCCCCATCCATGGGTGTCCTCCAGGGGTGGGCAAGGGTGTGGAAGGGCACCTGTGGACTGCTTCCATGGTCAGAGACCATGAAAATGAGCCCACAGGTCCTCTAACACCTCCCTGACCCAGACACTAAAAGATTACTCTAATCTGGTTTAGCCCCATTTTTTAAGGCCCGCCTCTTCCCGTGCGTCATTTTGACACGGGAGGATAAATAAGGCGCAAATGCCTTAGAGTCATTTATTAGACGGGAACGCTTACCTTGCATGTTATTAGCGCAAGGTAGGTTTCCACGTATGGAAAATGACGCACACTCCAGAAATTGGGCGCTAGACGGGTCTAGCGCCAAAGTATAAATATGGAGTTAAGTTTGCACAATGCATAATGTTATGAGAGAGCCTGCAATTACCTGATAAACTAACAATTTATACATATTGGCTTACAAAGTCTATATTTAAAGCTAGTTTGAAAATTATGCCATAAATTTTGAGGAGCTTATGAGGCATGTTGTGCTACCTGGATATACCAATGTTTGTCTCCCCTGCGCAGTGCTAAATTTGACCCAATGATTGCAGGTGGGGCCCACCGGTACTCTTTTTCGTGCGTACCAGCACTTACTTTTCCTAATCCGTTTTTCAGTCTGAGCAAGAGAGAAAAAAACAGTGATCAAGGAAGAAAGCAGAGATGGAAAAGTACCTGCAAGACTGGGATAAAGAGGCAGAAAGAGTAGGGTGGTGGATGTAAGAGGCATGAGATGGAATCAAGACTATGCAGCACTGGTATTCAGCACCTCCGATATTCTTATTACCATGCTTCTGAGCAAAACACTGGGCTTGGCACTAAGGCCTAGATTTAAGAAGCACTAGCACCACATTAGCATCATTTGTTTTACGTTAATGTGGTGTTAGGCTTCAAAAATAGCTGCACCAGGGGGCAGAGGTAAGAAAAGTGGCGCTGCACCCAGTGTAGCGCCACTTTTCTTGCACCCCTTAGCGCCCCCTACCGCCATCATGTGTGCGCCATATTTAAAATACGGAGCACCATAGCACAGGGTAGGGGCAATTGCATCAAAGTTTTTGAAGCTATTGATGTACTGTTTAGGGTTAGCGCCAAAATGTTGGTTTTAGGGGTGGGGTGGGGGGGTGGGGGGTCGTGGGTAATTTTAGGGTGGGGTAGGGGGTTGGGGTGGTTTTAGGTTTTAGGGGCGGGGTGGGGGGTTGCGGTAGTTTTAGGGGTGGGGTGGAGTTTTTAGGAGCAGGGTTAGGGTAGTTTAGGTTTTAGGGGCGGGGTGGGGGGATTGGGGAGGTTTTAGGGGCGGGTGGGGGCTTGCTGTAGTTTTAGGGGTGGGGGTGGGGGGTTCAGGTAGTTTAGGATTTAGGGGCGGGGTTGGGGTAGTTTAGGTTTTAGGGGTGGGGTGGGGGGTTGGGGAGGTTTTAGGGGCGGGTGGGGGTCGCTGTAATTTTAGGGGCAGGGTGGGGGGTTGTGGTAATTTTAGGTTTGAGGGGTGGGGTTGGGGGTTGCTGTAGTTTTAGGGGCAGGGGTGGGGGTAGTTTAGGTTTTAGGGGCGGGGTGGGGGGGTTGGGAGGTTTTAGGTTTTAAGGGCGGAGGTGGGGGCTTGCTGTAGTTTTAGGGGTGGAGGTGGGGGTTGGGGTAGTTTAGGTTTTAGGGGCAGGGTTGGGGTAGTTTAGGTTTTAGGGGTGGGGTGGGGGGTTGGGGAGGTTTTAGGAGAGGGGAGGGGAGTCGCAGTAATTTTAGGGGTGGGGGTTGGGGTGGTTTTAGGTTTTAGGGGCGGGTGGGGGTCGCTGTAATTTTAGGGGCAGGGTGGGGGGTTGTGGTAATTTTAGGTTTGAGGGGTGGGGTTGGGGGTTGCGGTAGTTTTAGGGGCAGGGGTGGGGGGTAGTTTAGGTTTTAGGGGCGGGGTGGGGGGGTTGGGAGGTTTTAGGTTTTAGGGGCGGAGGTGGGGGCTTGCTGTAGTTTTAGGGGTGGAGGTGGGGGTTGGGGTAGTTTAGGTTTTAGGGGCAGGGTTGGGGTAGTTTAGGTTTTAGGGGTGGGGTTAGGGGGTTGGGGAGGTTTAAGAGGTGGGGGAGGGGAGTCGCAGTAATTTTAGGGGTGGGGGGTTGGGGTGGCTTTAGGGTTTAGGGGAGGGGTGGGGGTCACGGTAATTTTAGGGGCGGGTGGGGGGTTGTGGTAATTTTAGGTTTTAGGGGTGGGGTTGGGGGGTCGCAGTATTTTTAGGAGCAGGGTTGGGGGTAGTTTAGGTTTTAGGGGTGGGGGTGGGGGGTTTTAGGTTTTTGGGGCAGAGGTGGGGGGCAAGGGGGGTCACATGCTGGAACCATGCATGCCATTCCAATGAAAAATCGTTGTTAAGGCATTCGTGGTAAAGGCATTAGTGGTAATACAGTCGTTGTTCCAACCGCGTTGTTCCGGCATGCGTGGTTCCAGCATTCGTTGTTCAAACATACATTCCATAGGGGCCCATTGTAACCCATGGTGTGCCTCCTTTTAATGCCTGCTCTGAGCAGGAGATAAAAGTAGCCACAAAAAATGACGCAGTGGAATCTCTTAGATTCCACTGCGTCATTTTTGCAGTCCCCCTAATGTGGGAACGACCCCTTTGCATACATTATGCATGGCGCATGCATAATGTGTTGCAAAGGGTTACAAAGTGGCACTTAAAACACAATGGGACAGATGTATGTCCATTTCATTTTGCGAGTCTCTAATTGCGACTTTTCGTGAGTTGCAATTATAGACTCGCAAATAGAAATGTAGAAATGTGTCTCAGACACATTTATTGATTCTCAGTGGGGTCGCAAATGACCCACCTCATTAATATTCATGAAGCAGGTCGCAAATTGCGACCTGATTGGGGTCGGCTACAGTCACAGAGATTGTGGCCTACTGGGGGCAGCAGAAAACCATGTCTGTGACTGCTTTGAAATAAAGAAATTTTTTGTTTTTTAAATGCAGCTCGTTTTTCTGAAAGGAAAACGGGATGAGTTTAAAAAAGAAAACTGAAAGAGTAGGCAATGGTGTGTGGGACCACTGCCTGCTCTTAAAAAATGTTTTCACTACCATTCTCAAAGGGGAAGGGGTCCCATGGGGACCCCTTCCCATTTGCGAATGGGTTACCACAAACTTGAAGTTGGTGGTATTGAGAATGTTTTACCACTGCGTTCCTGGTTGCCTAACATTCATATATGGCCCTGCGACTCGCTATTAGGAAGGGACGCCCTTGGCACTCCTCTTCCTAATAGCGACTCGCAATCCCATTTTTGCAAGTCGGTAACAAGTTACCGACTCACAAAATAAGGATGGTACATAGCCAGAAGACTTTTACTGGACGCAAACGGCCTGATGGGCCGTTTGCGATTGACAAAACTGCTTCATACATCTGTCCCATAATTTTGTAAAATGACCAACATTTTTAAGGACTTCAATCAGGGAGCAGAGAGAGAGGGCCTGGGTTTTTGTATGTTTTTGTCTGTATGTGCATATAAAAATCCCAGGTGAAGCCTGGCATTCACCTCACCATACCCAGCTGAAAGCAACTGTACCCAACTATTTATTACAGAATACATTTATTGGAGGATGTAACACTCCAAACACCCCCTTGAAGCTACGCACCTGAATTCCAATACTTTGCAATCAAATAGCCAATGGAAGAGCTTCCTAGGCCACATTTTGTAGTTTTAGGAGGGAGGGCTGACAATGAATGAATGTGGTGTGAAAACTGTAAGAACGAAAATAGGGTGAGAATAACGGCGTTATGTATCGAAGGATCTGTCCTATTCTGTGTCTATGGGAAAAGGTGTTAGTACATATGTGCCTTGATTGAGCAGAGCTTTGTAACAAATGCACAGGCTTATACACCCAACTCATCTCACTATTGGGAGCCAATGTAGTTCCCATCGATGTGTGAGATCCAGAACCAGACATGCAGCTGAGTTTCATACAACCTGAATCCGGAACGCAAGTACACGGAAAGACTCCGGTGCAGTGAATTTGAGTCATTAAGACAGGAGCTGTTAGAATCACAGAAAATAGGAACTGTTTGGGATTATAATGAAGGGTCTTCTTTAATGTTTTTAAAGAGATGAAACTATGGACGTTTGGGGAATCAGGGATAGGTCCTTGATAAAAGTGAATAGAGACTGTGGACAGCTGATACTGGCTGAGGGTATTGGTCTAAAAGACAAGTCCACCACTGGGTCCACCACTGGGTCCACCACTGGGTCCACCACTGCGTGCACCACTGGGTCCACCACTGCGTGCACCACTGGGTCCACCACTGGGTCCACCACTGGGTCCACCACTGCGTGCATCACTGGGTCCACCACTGTGTGCACCACTGGGTCCACCACTGGGTCCACCACTGAGTGCACCACTGGGTCCACCACTGGGTCCACCACTGGGTCCACCACTGCGTGCATCACTGGGTCCACCACTGCGTGCACCACTGGGTCCACCACTGCGTGCACCACTGGGTCCACCAATGGGAGGACTGGGTGGGAACAAGAACTTTGGGCTTCTCTGAATGTATTATAAACAGTTGTCCTTCATCCAGTTTGGTACTGCACAGACTCAATGCTAGAAACGGAGTTGAACTGTTTTATGGTTTCCAAATGCAGAACAATGTGTGTGTCATCTGCAAACTCATAAACACCCTAAGAATCGCATCAATCGTGCAACAGGGATGGGAAATACATTAGAAAAGAGCTGGACCGAAGGAGGAGGGTTGAGACAGGAACTAGGACTATAATCCCTGCCTGAGATGGATCACCAAGAAGGAAGCCACCAGAAAGGGCAATGCCTGGGATTCTGAGCAGAGGTCTGGCGAGGAACAGACCTTGCTGATAACAGCAAGGCCGCAGCAGACTGCAGAGGGGGTGCAACATTGCTGGGGAGACTCCCGGCCGACACGAGGGAGGAAACAAAGCAGAACTGGTGGACTTTGCTCTACCGAAGGAACCCCGAATGTCCTGGATTTATCTGATGAAAATATAAGTTATTTGCATAAAATGAGCTCCGATCGCGCTATGTTAGAGCAACACCAAGAACAGAAAACTCTTGCAAAATCATTGAAAAGATTCCCTGGGAGAATTAGTAACAGTTGTTAGATGAGAGGAAGAGATGAAGTCCCTGTGCTTACTGTTTCCTTTTTAAACGCTGTTCTGTAGCGCTGCCCGGCGATGGAGCAGTCTGGGCGCTGTATGTGCTCAAGACTTCCACTCGCCCTTTTTGTTTTTAACTAAAGCCTCATTGTACCATGAGGCAGACGTCTTAGAGCTGCAAGAATAAGATTTTCTTGTGCAAGTACATGGAACCGAGTGATAAAAGTCTCACGGTGATAGGAACAGAGTTCAGCACCAAACTGTGTTTCCTTATTTGGAAAGTCGGATTCTATTATTATATTTGGAGAAACGTTGATTTTATAGACTTGCTGGCCTCTTGCTGTTCGAGAGAATCAGCAACGAAGAAAAAACTTAAAAATCAAACTAAGAATTTGAAATATATTAACGTGAGAAGACAGGGAGAGGATTAGGAAGTCTGGATCGATGTTAAATGAAAAATAGCAACGACGAAGCAAAAACAAATACTGAAACGTTTTATTTTTTCCATAGTTAGTTCTTGCACGGTCGACATCACCTCTGCACAGAGCAGGTACCTACGTCATTTCCTCCAACCACTTCCTGCCACGCTAACCTTTTCAGCGCATCACATGTTCTCCCTCTGTGGCGCAGAGATGCGGGCCTCCGTTTATCTTGCTCTGGCAACAATGTGGCTCTCATGTGAGTATTTACCAGAGACCCTTGTTTCTACCAATGCTGCTTTAAAGGTAAAAAAAAGATTTATTCAGGCATGGAGTTTTCTTTTATTTGTAATATCTAGTGACAGTTCAATGAAGGCAATCTAGAGAATAATTTACATTTTGCTATAGTATTATTTGAAAATATTTTTGAACTATTATTTAAACCATCACACTGTTTTCATGGGTGTTCTGTGTAGAATTGATAAAGCAAATAAAACAGTACATTAACACACAGATGATGTGGAACACAGAGACAATATCTGAAGCAGAGCCTGGCGTTATTAGACAATGACCACACTGAAGATGAATGCATATATCTGCTCTCCACTCCTCAGCGACCTGCCTGGCTGCAGAGGTCCTCCAGCATCCAGCCTACCTGACTCCTGTGCCCACAAGTGAGGCTGAGATGTTCTGTGAACACCACGATTCAGCATACTACCGGAAGTACTGGTACAGGCAGAAGAAGGGAGCAGGCTTGGAGCTCCTGGGAGCATCACTGGGTGCGCAGGATGCAACCGTGGAAGAACCTTTTAAAGAGACGGTTAAAATAGGCAGGGAAGCCATTGAGAAGACTTCGTTGCACCTCACATCTGTGAGCTCCAGCGATGACGCCGTCTACTTCTGCGCGAGCAGCGTACACAGTGGCGGAAACCAGAAGGCAGCGTTGCAAAAACTCCAAACCACCAGGAAAGTTACGAGACTCCTCAAACTTACCTAATTTCTTCTGAATATTTATGTAGTTTTGTATACGGCAGGCATTACCTTGTAGCATCAGAGTTTTTTACATTAGAAATAATGAGTTACAAGAGAATAATGAGATGACCAGCAATAATCAATGAGAACTACATGCAACCATGATTTGAGTAGAATGGAAGAACTGTCAAGATGAACTATATAATGGTACAAGTTGGTACCACTAATCGAAAAGCCTATCATGAAACAAACAACAGAGAGGGCCCGGGAAAGGATATAAATGAAAGGACAATGAAGAATGACTCAAGCTCGTGTAAGAAAATGATGTAGACATGGGTAATTTAATAATAACTGTTGAAAATTGAGTTACTCGTTGTGGGTGGTCAAAACCTACTCAAGCAACCACCACAATTCTTTTTAGAAAGAAAGGGAGCACGCTGCCTACATTCCAGCAACAAAGTCCAACCCCAATGCATCATGGTAAATGCAGTCAAATTCGTAGTCCATTCAGTAAGTAACAGTCTTTCACCTCTGTAGGTGCAGCAAGTGCTGTTTATCCCTGTACACGTGTTTCTGGGTTTAGCCCGTCATCAGCAAGGAGCAGCATGGTATAGGGGCTTGCTTGAAATGCCGCCAAATGTTTTCTCAGGTTTATGTACCACTCATGGCGCACAGGTGCCTCCCAAGGCTCGTCAGCCGTGGCTCAAGGGAGCCGTCCAAACACAAAATTACAAAGAAAGGGAGCACACAGCCTACACTCCAGCAACAAAGTCTAACCCCAATGCATCATGGGGTTGCAATTCTTTTTAGGGTCAAGTCACAAGCAAACCCCAAATTAATCTGTGCTTTACTTCAAATAGTATTAAAGTCAAAACACAACACAAGAAAAATCCCACATCATTTTAGAAAAATAAAATAACATTTAATAAATTATTTGAGACCAAAACAACAACAATTCAATCAGCCGAACTAAAGATAAGCAATTTTAAAGACTTAAGTAAAAATTGTACCTAAAAGCACAAAGCACCTGGTCGTGCAGGACCAAGACAAAGGGCTACATGTACGTAGCATTTTGCACATCACAAACAGCGAATCGGGCCGTTTGCTACGTGCAAAATGCACTTTGGTATGTTGAAACCCATTTTTGCGATTCTGTAAACTATTTACCGAATTGCAAAAAGGGATTGCGAGTCGCAATTAGGAAGGGCTGTTCCCTTCCTAATTGCAAGTCGCAGTCCCATGTATGATTCTTTTGTGACCACGAATGCGGTCGCAAAACAATCGCAGTTAGCAGCAGTGTCAAACTGGTGCTAACCCATTCGCAAATGGAAAGGGGTCCCCATGGGACACCTTCCCCTTTGTGAATGGCAGTAAAAACATTTTTTCAGAGCAGGCAGTGGTCCTAAGGACCACTGCCTGCTCTGAAAATATGAAACGAAAACGTTTCATTTTTTGTTTTTGAAATGCATCTCGTTTTCCTTTAAGGAAAACGGGGTGTATTGAAAAAAAAATGCTTTATTTAAAAGCAGTCACAGACATGGTAGACTGCTGTCTACAGCAGGCCACCATCCCTGTGAGGGCGGCCATTCCCAAGAGGGTCGCAAATTGTGACCTACCTCATGAATATTCAATAGGTAGGGCATTTGCGACCCCCTTGCAAATCGCAAACAGTGTCATTGACACTGTTCAATATAAGGTTTTTGCGAGTCGCAAAACAATTCTTTTGTACATGTAGCCCAAGGTCACCAGTTCAGGCTGACCACGGGCTGGATACAGGGACCAAGTTACTACCACTAACTAGAGTACATTAAGGGCCTTATTTATACTTTTTGGTGCAAAACTGCACTAAGGCAGTTGTGCCCCAAAAAGTTTTGCACCGGCTTGCACCATTTTTTAGCACCAGCTGGGCACCATATTTATGGAATGGTGCAAGCCGGTGCAAAGGGTAGGCTAGCTTTAAAAAAAATGACGTTAGGCAGTTTTGAGTCAAAATAAATTATTCTGACCAGATTAGCATCATTTTTTGACGCTAAGGGGCATATTTATACTCTGTTTGCACTGATTTAGCGTCATTTTTTTAAACTCTAATTCAGTGCAAAACTAACTCCATATTTATACTTTGGTGCTAGACCCGTCTAGCGCCAAATTTATGGAGTTAAAGTCATTTTTTGGAAGTGCAAACCTACCTTGCCTTAATGAGATGCAAGGTAGGCGTTCCTGTGCAAAAAAATGACTCTATGGCCTTAACACCATATTTATACTCCCATGTAAAAATGGTGCAAGGGAGGGAGGAGGGGTCAAAAAATGGGGCAAAGCTTGCTTTGCCCCATTTTTTAAGACCTGGGTCAGGGCAGGTCTTAGGGGACCTGTGGCCCTATTTCCATGGTGGAACACCATGGAATAAGCCCAGAGGTGCCCTCCCTAGGCCCTAGGGGCACCCCCACCCACACTAGAGGGACTGCGAGGATGGGGGACCCCATCCCAGGTAAGTACAGGTAAGTGCATTTTATTTTTGAAAGTGCCATAGGGGGCCCTGAAATGGGCCCCCATACATGGCACAGAGTGCAATGGCCATGCCCAGGGGACCCCTGTCCTCTGTGCTGGCCATTGGGGTGGTGGGCATGACTCCTGCCTTTTCTAAGGCAGGAGTCATGTGGCATGGTAGGTTTAGCACCATAAAATGACGCTAATCTGGTTAGAGTCATTTTTTTTTACTCTAACCTGCCTAAAGCATTTTTTGGTGCTAAACCCTCTTCTTCTATACTGCCAGCCCCACCCGACTAAAGTCATTTTTTTAAACACTAGCCTACCCTTTGCACCGGCTTGCACCATTCCATAAATATGGTGCCCGGCTGGTGCACAGAAATGGTGCAAGCCGGTGCTAAACTTTTTGGTGCAAAACTGAGTTAGTGCAGTTTTGCAGCAAAAAGTATAAATAAGGGCAAATATTTTGTAAGTTCGCGCCACTTTTGCTTCATAAAATGACGTTAATGCGGTGCAAAAAAAGTTTTAATCAGGGCCTTGGTGCTAGATGGGTCTAGCACCAAAGTATAAATATGGAGTTAGATTTGCACCGAATTAGAGTAAAAAAAAAATGACGCTAATTCGGTGCAAACATAGTATAAATATGCCGCAGAGTATAAATATGCCCCTAAATATGGCGTTAAGGCCATAGAGTCATTTTTTGCACGGGAACGCCTACCTTGCATCTCATTAAGGCAAAGTAGGTCTCCACTTTCAAAAAATGACTTTAACTCCATAAATGTGGTGCTAGAGGGGTCTAGCACCAAAGTATAAATATGGAGTTAGTTTTGCACTGAATTAGAGTTAAAAAAAATGACACTAATTCGGTGCAAACAGAGTATAAATATGCCCCTAAATCCTGGTTTGCCCAGTGTTGTGAGATCCCGATTGAGGATGCGTTGAACAGCAGCAGTTCTCAGTGAAATGTTTTGCATTGAGATGTGTCGTGCAGTGGTGGTTCTGAGGAGCTGTGGGACTGTGATGCAAAGACTCGTGTCGAGATGCATCACTCAGTGGCTATTCTGAGAAGCTGTGTGGCTGCAATGCGAAGACTTGTGTCGAGCTGCATCTCACAGCAGCGGTTCTGAGGAGCTATGGGGTGCCTGTGCGGGAGATGCATCGAGCAGCAGTTCGGATGTGAGGCTGAAAGGCGATGCGTTGCACTGCAACGGTCCTACTGGGACAACAGCTGGGCTGGCAGAGCACATTCAGGCCCACTTGAAAGGATCCAGGACTGAGGTGGCACCACTTGGGGGGTAAGACATAAAGCAGACGGAATCCAGGTATTGGGTTCAAGGTTGTCGGACCCTTTTCTATTCCTGAGGCTCTGATCAGGAGGCCAGGAGGCTAGCCCTCGCTCACTCTGGTGGTTCTAGTTTCAAGATATAGCCCCAGTTCTTTTCACTCATCCAGCAGGGCAGTAGGTAGCAGGGCAGCAGAGCAACAGAATAGCAGTCCTTTCTGCAGAGCAGCACCGCAGTCCTTCTGAGTTTTCCACAGGTCCCGAGGATTACTGAAGAGTTGGGTCAATGAGTCCAATATTTATACCTGGTGCCAGATTTGAAGTAGCAGACGGTTGTACAGGCTTCCACCCCCTGAGGTGTTTGGAGCTTCATACCTCTTTCCCTCCCTTCCCTGGCCCCAGCTGGTCTGGGGCACAAAAGAATTGTATGAAACCCTTTGTTAGTGTCACAGCACGAGCCTTTGTGATGTAATAGGGTGGTAGGTGCCCGATCCTCCCCCTCATCAAGTCAGAGTTGGCCGATCCTGCCAACACTTATGTCTCACTGCCTGGGAGCAATACACAAGGCCAACGGCAGCTACAACTACTCATGTGACCCAGGAACAGACAGCAGGCACCAAATGGTTATGACAAGAAAATGCCAACTTTCTAAATGTGGCATTTTTTGAATTTAGAAGAGTTTTTAACTAACACGACATGTAAAAGTTTAAAGTACATGTAAAACCGTTAAATACTCTGCACTCAGCCCTAGGAGCTGTTTATGGCCTACTACAGGGGTGACTAATATGTATTAAAGGGAAAGGATTAGGCCTGGCAAAAGGTTTATTTTGCCAGGTTGAAGTGGCAGTTTAAAACTGCACTCAGACTTCAATGGCAGGGCTGATACATGTTTAAAGGGCCACTTAAATAGGTGGCACAATAAGTGCTGCAGGCCCACTAGTAACATTTAATTTACAGGCCCTGGGTACATGTAGTACCACTTTACTAGGGACATATAAATGAATTAAATGTGCTATTTGAGTGTAAACCAATGTTACCATGTTTAAATGAGAGAACATTTAGCACTGGTTTGCAGTGGTAAAGTGCATACAGACGTAAAGATAATAAGAAAGACTTCAGCAAAACAGGAGGTGTGAAGGCAAAAAGCTTGGGGGTGACCCTGCAGATGGCGGGTCCAACAAACAGAGTGTCAATAATGGGATAAGCTACAGTGGGAAATACTGGGTAGGAAAGTGGGGGCCTTGTGAGTTCTATCCAAGTAGTAAGTCCAAAAACATGTTAGGTTCAACCCACAAGTTCAAAAAATAAAACTGGGCTCAACTCCTGGTAGCTATAGAACACGGCATACAGGAGTAATTTAAATAAAAGTGTGTAAAGTATTTTGTAGTACCAAAACAATTAAAGCATCAAAGCACAACACAAGCAAAGCACACAACCAACATCTAAAAACAGAACATTTTAATAATACAAATGTCAACAAAATGACTAAAATCTCATAACAGGAACTGAAGATATATGTTTTTAAAGTTTATGACAAAAGGTGCCAAGAAAAAATAAAGCACCAATCAGACATCACTGTTTATGATTCCAGTGATCTTGGTGAGATACGAGGCAGACCTTGATGGAGTAGAAGGTGGATATTCCAAGCAGTTGTTCTCGGTCAAAGATTTTACCTTCTGACTCGTAGCTTAAATGGAAGTCTAAATCCTATAGTGGGGCAAGGCTGTAGGCTGTATCTAGCAAAATCTACTTGAAGCTGAATTGCCATTGGTGGAGGTCTCACTGAAGCTGTTGGTTTTGGTGGGAAAAGATCCAAGTTGGAAAATTCAAATTTCAGGTTTTTTTACCTGGTTAATATTTCTATCTTCAGACTTAAAATGCTTTTTTAAAGCTCATTTCCCTGCCAGGGCAAATCTGGAAACTATTTCAGATGAGGTCGTCTCAAAGTCTGACATCTTTGCTGCGGTGTCCTTAAGAAGCTAATAAGGTCTTGAAAATGCAAAAATGTTCTAAGTCCAACCTTTCAGACTTGCTGAAGCAGTTCTGCTCAGTCTTTTCGAAGGCTCCTGAGACCTCAGGGACAGGACCCAGGGACCATGGCTCGCTCCAGCAGAGGCAACCAGCAGGGTCCATTTGGTACTACTGCTCAGCGGGTCACACCTGAAAAAAGCCATTTTGCAGCTACTTACAGCTTGCTGTGCCCCTGTGCCAGGAACACAATGGCTGGAACCAGAACTCATTTAACTAAAAGTGTTAAGATATCAACTCCAAAATTCAGAAACACAGTGGCTGAAACCAGAATTCCAATAAATACTAGTTTTAAGACATCAAGACTCAAGTTGTACCCACTTTTGGTGACAAAGTGGGTACTTCCTGATCCTTCCTGAAACCCCGTTCAAAACAAATGTTGAAAATGTTGTCGAACTTCAAGATGGCAGACGCCACTTCTCTGAAACACTCTCTGAGGTCTAGCCTTCCTTTATTCCTAGCATAGGTGAATTGAGAGTCTTCAATGCTCAGGTGAGAGGATTGTGTTGCACACTTCAGTGGTTCCTGAGGAGAGTGAGTCGCGCCTTGGTACTGCGCACGCTCCGCTTGGCATTTTAGATGGAAAATTCCTAGTTTCTGTACTTCCTCATGTTGTGTGCACACATAGGCATTCCCCATTTTTGAGATTTTGGTTTTCAATTGAAGTCAGCACCTTTTTCCTGTGAGAACAAGATTTTCAGAGAAAGTCAAATTCTTCCTCCCAAAAGGCCTAAGCTCTCATTGAGGGGAAGTACTGATATGGGTCAGCAGCTGGGAGGCTAAAGCTAAGACAAAGGTAGTTTAACTTTTTGAAAGTTACTTTTGTTAAATAGTTCTCAAAAATCTGACTTTACCAGTGAATTTGGCTTTTAATCATTCATTCTGATTGGCCATAACAACCATGAAATAATGTGAGGCCTTACAGACAAAAGTCATGCAAAAAACACAAATCTGAGGGATACACCAGCAGCAGCAATGGTTGCAATGCATCATCCCTGCTTTTCAGCTATATGCCTTTGTCTTCAGGCACATAACCACCCACTTAGTAATGTCTTCCTCCAGGTTCATATCCTTACTTATCTTTATGGCTAAAGGTCTTACTCAGTACATGTCACCATACATGATTTGTTATGCCGAAACGGCTTCATTTTAGCAGCCTCCCACTTAAAATTGCCTCTGGTTTAACGAACGTTCAACAGAGATAGTACAGTACCCATTTAAAAAAAATAAAATCTCCCTCTTTCTCATTTAAAAATATAGTGTGGAAAAACAGTACCTTTGATATGTCTGTCTTCTGCATGTCCATCCCAGCTGTCTTTTGCCTCCTCACCTGCAAGCATTCTCAACCACTGATCCTGGAGTCCCTCTCAATGATGTCAGCAGACATTTTTGAGTGTTGTTACTTGTGGCCGCCTCGATGGGACCATGGTTAGCACAGAACGTCAGAGTTCCAATGAAAGTCGCAATGCTCGCCTACCCGCTCTGAATCCTGGGACTTGCTGAGTCCAGGGCCAGCACTGCGATCAGGAAGGCTGCAGAGCGGCCACAAACGTATCTTTAGTTAGGTTAGAATGGGAAGTTTGAAGGTAAGGGAGGGCACTTTTGCTCCCCACTGGATGTGTGAAGCAAAGGGAGGGCTCTTCTGCTCCCCACCTTCCTGGATTTTTAAAACGTCCGATTGTTTAAAGTGTAGACATGCATTTAAAAGGGCAGTTTATCATAAAATTATGCAGTTGAAATTTAAATATTTGAACCGCCATACGTCACCTGCTCCACCGAAGTTTACATTTCTTCATCAAAGTTTTTCAAAGTTTTCCTGCGCTTTTGGAAGATTTGCAAGGTTGAAGAGTGTCAAAAATTTAGTAGTTTGGAGTTATGGTGATGTTATTTTATTAGTGACTTGGGGTATTTACTGTTGCGGCTTTTACTTCATCACTAATGTGGGGGCATTTCCCATGGCTAAAGTTTTTTTTTTATATTACCTCCGGTAATACTGCCTAATGCCCAGTGGTGGCCCCATATTTTAATCACTGTTGTAAAAGTGATAATATGCGTTATGTGATGGTTTTCACTGGTCTGGCCTAACCTTCATTATTGAAATGGTTGGAGACCCCTATTCTGGGTCAATAATAATTGATGTATTTCTTTAATCGTTAAGGCATGCCTTTTGTGGGGTCTCCCACCAACTCCCATTTCATTCACAGATCAGATGTTGTGATATTTAAATGTATGAATATTTTAATTCTGAGTGTTAGAAATTGGGTCTCTAGTTGGCAGAGGACTACACCCTTGTCCAAGTAGGGACCACAGTCCTAGTCAGGGTACGTCACAACACAATCCAAATTATCCTGTGCTCACCCTCTGGTAGCTTGGCACAGAGCAGGCAGGCTTAACTTAGAAGGCAATGTGTAAAATATTTGTGCAATAACTCATAGAGTAACACAGTGAAAACACCACAAAAGGTACTCCACGCAAGTTTAGGAAAATAGATAACATTTATCTGAATCAAATAAGATCAAAACAACAAAAAACCAATATGTAGAAGTCGAGATATCACTTTTTAAAAGTTTAAATGAGTCTCAATCCTTAAGAATCAGTGGTTGTATCTTTGAACACACAGTACCTGGGATGTGTCAAAAATAACGACGCACGGGGTCGCAGAAGAGGAGATTCGTTGAAAAATAAGGGGTTGCGTTGAATTTTCTGGCATGCCACAGATGATGCATCATTTCTTTCCATGCTGCAAGAGAATGCATTGAGCGCAGCCTTTGTTCCTCACTGCGATGCTGGGATATTTTGATGCCCAGGGATGATGCTTTGAAAATCCTTGAAGCGCTGGTGAGAAGGAGCAGGTGCTGCGTCGATCCAGTAGGCAATGCGGTGATCCAAGCTCAATCCAAGCTCTTGGAGAGCACTTGTGGGGAAGGCAGTCTCCTTTCAGCAGAGTCAGGGGCCAGCAGGCAGCAGGGCAACAAGCAGGGTAGAAGTCCTTCTCAGCAAAGCAGTCCAGATGAGTCCTTTGGGCAGCCTGGCAGTCCCTCTGACAGAGTCCAGGTGTATGTCCAGAAGTGTCTCATTTTGGAGGGTTACACACCCAATATACATATACCCAAAATGCCTTTGAAGTGGGGGAAACTTCAAAGAATGGTTTTCAAGTGCAAAAGTAACCCTTTTAACCCAGCCCTGTCTGCCAGGTTCCCTGTTGGGTGTAATCAGTCCTTTGTGTAAGGGCAGGCCACTGGCCTTTAAAGTGAAAGAGAGCCCCTCCACCCATCCTGCTCAGGGAGACCCATTCAGTATGCAGATGAATGCAGATGTGACTGAGTGTCCTGTGTTTATGGCTGTCTGGGTGGAATGCACAAGGGGAACTGCCAACTAGCACAGACCAGATGTGGATATGTGGATTGGAGACAGGCTGTAAGGCACGGATGGCAGTAATTGCAGAGAAATTTCCACTTTCTAAAAGTGGCATTTCTAAAATAGTAATATTAAATCCAACTTCACCAGAAAGCATGATTTTCTATTAGCATTCTGGCCATACTAAACATGATAGGGCTAGTCCTTTCAGATCAGAATCCACCACTTAAAAGTACATCAGGGCAGCTCCAATGCTTGCCTATGAGAGGATCAGGCCTCACAATAGTGAGAAATGAATTTGTAAGTTTTTCACTACCAGGACATGTAAATCGCATAGGTACATGTCCTGCCTTTTACTTATATAGCACCATGCCCTATGGGTTACCTAGGGCCTATCTAAGAGGTGACCTATACGTAGAAAAAGGGAAGATTAAATGCCAAGTCGAATTGGCAGTGAAACTGCACACACAGGCCTTCAATGAAAGGCCTGATACATGGTTAAGGGGTTGCTTATGTGGGTGGCACAATCAGTGCTGCAGACCCACTAATAGCATTTAAATGACAGGTCATGTGCACCTGTAGTGCACTTTACTAGGGACCTATAAGTAAATTAAATATGCCAATTGGGTATGAGCCAATGTTACCATGTTTTAGAGAGAGAGCACATGCACTGAGCACTGTTAGCAATGGTAAAGTGCCCAGGGCCCTAAAGCCAACATAAACGGGGTCAGAAAAAGAGGAGGAGGAAGGGAAAAAGTTTGGGGTGACTCTTCAGAAAAGGCAATTTCCCAACACTGAGCATATTTATTTGGTTTTATATACATGTCTGAGATGGCATCCAAGCCCTAACCTATTACTTGGAAATTGTGCTCTAATACAAATTCCTTTGGTACATTATACCACTTGTCTTCTTTTTGTGTTACCCCTCCTATTTGCTTTCATCCCCTTCCCACGTTTCTTCTTTTCTCTTCTACTTGTTTTCATTACATTTCAACTTCTATTCCCTATTACCTTTTCTGTTTCTCTTTTGCTTATGATTGACATGCATATGATTGCCCTGTGTATGGTGACCAATGTAAATTCAAATTCAATATTTTTTCATGATAGGATTATGGTTCTAGAAGTCCAATTTTTGTATTTTTTCATGAAGAAGGCCTACTAGTCATTTGAAATGGACCAGAAAAGCACTGTGAAGTTGCCACCAGGGTACATTTTCACTTTTCATTTATCCCACCTTTGCCCTCCTAAGTGGGTGATAAGTCTGCTTTCCTTTGCAAAGACTGTCATTGTGTAAGTGCATATGTAAATAATATTTCAGTAGTGGACTCCTGCTGTTAAACTGTGTCTATGCTATCACATGGATTTGTCAAAAGAGAAAATAAGTTTCCAAATAAGTTAAGCAAAAAGAGGCAGAAATCTGAAACCCAGAAATAGGAGGCAAAATGAATCACCATAAAAATCACCGTGATCCTGAGTCTAAAAAAAGCACACAATACAAATCCTCTTATGTGACTTGAGTGACAAAAAATGCATTTTTAAGGCTAATAACAGTGAAATAGACTTCTGGAGACAGTGAAGATCAAATAAACAACTCCTAGTGATTCTGGATTTACAAGAGGACGTGTATTCCACACTAAAAGCCATCAGTCTGGCATAGCTCCTGCATCATCTTAGATGCAAAGTTCTGCTTCTTTCACAATTTGCCTCTTTTTGACAAATCTTAAATATACAGTTAAAGAGACTATGGAAGAGGTACTGCAACCAAGAGCTGGCAAAAGTATCTTCTAAATGTGCATAGAATTATAACCACTATGCAAACAGTCAACATGCAGTGTAAAATGTGTGTGCGTGTGTGTGGGTGTGAATGTATGTGTGTGCATGTGTGTAATTTGAATATCATCAAAAAGCAAAGCAGGCGGTACAAATTATCGTAGGAAACTGTAATGGGTGCTAAATTTGAGTCGGTTGTTTCTGGTGCGGGTCACCGGCACTTACTTTTGAGGGCTGACACTTTTTCTTCTGCCTCAAGCACTTCATGCGTGAAAAAGACACATATGGGAAAGACGAAGGAAGAGAAAAATGAAAAAAATAAATCACAAAGAGAGAAAGCTGCAAGAGTGAGCTGAAGGGGCAGGGAGTGGCTGTAAATGGATTAAAGAGAAACAAGATGGTTCAGGATTACGCTGCCTCAGTATTCCCTGTTCCCACATTTAATTGCAGCAGTTGCGTGTTTCAGAGTAGAGCTTTTGCCATCGGCACATTTTTATTTACAAATTAAGCACTTACTGTAACACATCATTTTCAAAACTAAGTAAAGCATTTAGGATAATCAAACTAAAAAGAACAATTAGGAAGGAGAGAACAATCTCTAATGTGTAAATAAAACCACATCATTGATATCTTTCGGGCACATTTAATTTAGTTTGAAGAAAGTATAAATGTCGGTTTGGAAAGGGATAGTTACTTTGGAATAATTAAAAGCGGAAGGCTTCTGCAAGGTTTCTATCATCTAGAAATGAAAAGGCAGAATGCATAACATACTGACACCGTCACTCCCCTTCGTCCTATCTGCTGAATGTCCTCAGATGCTACATTCTGTTTCTTGCATCTACATATTAGAGGGGTGTCACCACCAGTTTATTTTAGTAAAGTGATCTAGACCCAGAATCAGGCTTTGCACAAGAACCCCCAACAAAGAACTAGCAGAAATCTCAGGAGAATGCATGCAGGCATTTTGCAAGCCACAAAGAATCTTTAAGCATGAATATTTGCACCCCCTCAAAATGGAAAAACAGATTTTGAGACAGTCACTGCTCTAAGAGTAAAATTCCAGGTACAACAGTATTTCATGATTTCTCGCTGTCAAACTATCACCACATGGATTGCTGTTACTTCATAAGAGTGATGTATAATCTTGCTCAAAGGAAGCATGGTCCTGTGATAAATCTCTCTTGAGGTCAGATCCTCCACAGGCCCAGTGAGTGACCACAGGCCCTGCCTTCACCAGGATGGACGTGCCCTTGAATGTTCGGATCAAACAGACTCCTTTTCCCAGCCAGGAAAACTGACCCTCATTACACTCAGTTTGCTAACAGTGTATAAAGAAGTTTGTTGCACACCTCAGTTTAACTGTAGTATCAAATCACTCATGGTCAACAAAGTATAAAAATCAAAAAAGCACAATAATAATCTTGCTGGGGTTTTCCATCTTCTTGGAGTTGAAGTGAACAAGCTTTCTTCCGCTAAGATCAGTGGCGGCCAGTGATTTTAGGAGGGGGGCAGGTGAGGCATACATGCACACTCACACTCATTCATTCACACACGTGTGCACACACACACATCCAACCACAACACTCATTATCAAATATTCACAAATCCCTGCATGCTCACACACACAAAACATTAATTAAAAAAAAAACATACACACACACACACACTTACCTTCAGCTCTGCCTCAGAGGTCCCAGAAGAGTTGAGAGTGCTGCCTTCCCTGACCTGTGCTCAGCCTGACAGACACTCTTCTTGAGGGGCAAAAGGTGGGGGGCAGTGCCCCTCAGCTCAAAAGGATGGGCTGGTTAAGATAATGATTGCTCAGTCTTTATTGTAAGACAACACTACAGAGCCCCTGTTTCCTCTTTTATCCATGGCGTTGTGAAACCCACAATTGAGATGACCATTTTGAATTCTCCTCACTTTTATAGTCCTTCAGACTTGGGGGATGACCCTTCTCAGGCAATAAAATGATTGGTAGGTAGTGAATATTCTTTGATGTCTGCAGCTGCTACAGCAGACAGCCTTGTGATGTGATTCAGCCTGCTGGAAGCACAGCAGCTTGGGCAGATTTTAAAGTGTTAACAACAATAACAAACTGAGGGAAAGACTGATGCACATCTGAGAATAATGAGTGAACATTGGCCACATTGGACGATTTTGGGGCTTTTACCAGTCCGCTTGTTTGGTTCAAGGAGGCTTTGTAGAGTTATTCTCATTCGCAAAACTGTGAAGGCATACACACATGAAAACTGTAAAGACATACACATGTGTAAATTGTAAAGCCATACACACATGTAAACTGCATATGTAAACTATAAAGGCATACACAAGTTTGAAACTGCACATGCAAACTGTAATGACATACACACATGTAAATTGTAAAGGAATACACACTTGTAAACGGCACATGCAAACTGTAAAGGCATACACACATGTAAGCAGCACATCCAAACTGTAAATGTATGCACACTTGTAAACTGTAAAGGTATACATGCATGTACACTGCACATGCAAACTGTAAAGGTATAAAAAAATTGAAAAATAATGAAGATATACACACATGTAAGCAGTGAAGGTACACACACATGTAAATTGTAAAGACATAGACACATGTAAACAACACATGGCAACTGTAAAGGTATACCCAATATGTAAACTGTAAAGGCATACACATGTGTAAACTGTAAAGGCATACACACATGTAAACTGCTCATGTGAACTGTGAAGCCATACAGACATGGAAACTGCAGCATCTAAATGGTAAAGGTATGCACACATGTAAATAATGAAGGTATACACACATGTAAACTGTAAAGACATACACACATGTAAACAGCACATGGCAACTGTAAAGGTATACCCAATATGTAAACTGTAAAGGCATACACATGTGTAAACTGTAAAGGCATACACACATGTAAACTGCTGATGTAAACTGTGAAGCCATATACACATGGAAACTCCAGCATCTAAACGGTAAAGGTATACACACATGTAAATAGTGAAGGTACACACACACATGTAAACTGTAAAGACATACATATATGTAAACAGCACATGACAACTGTAAAAGTATTCACATATTTAAACTGTAAATAATACACATGTGTAAACTGTAAAGGCATACACACACACATAAACTGCTCATGTAAACTGTAAAGCCATATACACATGGCAACTCCAGCATCTAAACGGTAAAGGTATGCACACATGTAAATAATGAAGGTATAAACACATGTAAATAATGAAGGTATACACACATGTAAGCAGTGAAGGTACACAGACATGTAAACTGTAAAGACACACACACAAGTACACACGTAGTTCTCCGTGTACATTCGAGTGGATGCAGTGTATAGGGAACAATTTTACACATGGTGAAAGTATTAAAAAACCCATTTTAGAAATGTTCTGATGAAACTATAATTGTTTCACTTTAAAGAAATCCCCCCCTGCGCTGAACTACAGAAGTGCGCCCTGCTGGTCTGTGAGAGGGCAGCGGCCACAGATTCCAAAGGTACAAGTGTGTGTGCGAAGTGCTGTTCTCCTTTCTGATAGCCAGTGGCCCACAAAGGGCAAATCCCCATCAGTTTACGGGTCTCGAGGTTCGTACCCCACTCTGCAAGGCCTCTGCGCCATCAAAAGCCCACTTTTCCACCACTGCACTTAGAAGTCTGACTTTGGACACCAGTGTACTGGCAGACAGTCTGCACTGCAGGCATACATCCAGTCTGTGAGTGGAAATGTCCAGGGATATCTGTCCATAAGAAGTTGTTTTGTGCACGTAAGTTATACGAAGGTGCACAAAAAACTGTGAATCGCATCCCTACTGGAAAAAGTCCATGGTCCATGGCCCGCCATCTTAGGTAGGGATGGGACAAAAGCCAGTGAGATATCATTGCCGCACTCATTGCTTGCATGCAGCTTTTTGAGGAATTAAAATCCGACGCTCTTACTAAATTTGGCGCATATTTACAAGCCCCTAGCTCCAGCGGAGCATCACTTTTTGTGACGCTCAAGTGGCGCTGTGCACTGCGCCGTATTTACAAGGCGGCGGTACGCCACTTTTTGTGGATTAACGCATCCTTGTAAATACAGCCTCTTCACACTCAGCACTTTGCGTGGAAGGGGCACGCAGTGGCTGTTGCTGTAGGCGTTCCACACCAATTACAACAAATCGTAGATCTGTGGTAGCGTCAAAATTAGCATGGTGCAACGAGGAGAAATGCTTTTATTTCTCCTCGTTTTTTGCTCTTTCTGTACATAATGCATTCTGCAGCACACATAGAAGGAGCAAATCGCCATTGAAGATTGTTTTGTGCACAACGGTGTCCCTTCCTGCACAAAATAAATCTCTCTCGCAACGCAGCCATCCTTGCACCATGGCGAGGGTGGCTGTGTTGGTGCTCAGCAGCTAATTTAGCGCTGGCGCAGGGGGAAACACAAGAATGTGCCATATTTTTTAAACTTCGTTTCAGAACTAATGCAGCACGGCACTGCCAATATTGGCGCAACGCTGCACCACTTCTTTGTAAATATGCCCCTTTGTGTTTAGGGGACAGATCACTAAGCATGCAATTGATGAACCCACGCAGTGGTACAGAGCCACCTTCCCGAAACAATAACATAGTTAACTTTTTATAATAAAGCTCAGCAAATTATTCATCAGCACAAAATGGCGCCTGTGGGTGTGTTTCAGGGGATGCAGGCAGGAACACTGAAGTCCAGCTCACCCGGAAGCATTTCCAGGTCTGCTGCGGTAGATCAGTTGGTTAACGAACTGCTGCAGAGATCTTGTTCAAACTGGAGTCACCAGCGGAAATCCCTGGGGGTGGGGTGGGGGGGTCTGCACTTTCCCACTCATCTTTCTGTCAGTCACGTCCTGGTGAGCTCAGAGCTTTAAAGCAGCAAGCTGCTGTGTATCCATCCAAAACATATTCCTCTTATGTTCTCGAATGATTTACAGCAATTTAGGTTGTATTGACAATAAATCTAATTGCTCTAGGAGGACCGAGGGTCTTCCCAGCAGCCGAGAGGGGTCGCCCTTGCACCAAGACTGTGAGCAGAAGCTGCAGTGTTCTGAAGGTGGCGACCAGGACGCACAACCTGAGCCAGGCACTTGGTGCTGTTTTACTGCAAGGCCGGTGCTGGACTTTGGCTGCTTTGTGTCTTGTGTTAAAAAAAGTTCTCTCTGCTTGACCTGCAGTTACTTGCATTTGTTGAGACGCAGCAGCTGCTGAACCCAAGGAAATCAGAAATAAATCCTGATTTACGTGGTATTATGTGAAGGAGGGCGGAAGGTCACTTGTCACCCACCGTCCCCACAGACCACTGCTTGCAATGGCATCTCGCGCTGCTGATTTCTTGGGCTGGATCACAAACCGTTAGTGACTGTCGCTGGTGGTGCATGGGCAGGAAAGTTTGCTGAAGTCTGTGCCATGTAGTTGTGGCGGTGGGCGCCTCTGCTGCTCGGCGCTGCTGAGGTTTTGTGCTGCGTCATTGCGAAGTGATGTGTTGCTCTGTGGTTGTTGCGTTGTGCTCTGTTTTGGGTGTTTTTTGTGTTGTTCCATCAAGTTTTAATTGTGTTCTGTTGTTTCGTGCATATTGTGCTGTTTTCTGTTTTCTTTGCACAAATCAACAAACGCTCTTACGTTTCCAGCGAAAAGCAGCCCAGACTGTATCTTGTAAAATGAGCTCTGCACGTGCTAATTTAGGACAAGGTCTCCGTCAGAGGTTTAGGCTGAGCGGCGTCTTATATCTGAAGACTTGGAGCAGCGCTGTCTTACCACCTTAGACAGTGGTAAATGTTTGTTTGGAAAGGTAGCAGCAGTGCTTAATTTGTAAATAAAAATGTGCCGGTGCCCAAAGCCCTCCTCTTAAACACGTGGCTGCTGCAATTAAATGTGGGAACAGGGAATACTGAAGCCATCTCGAGCCTCTTTAATCCACCTACAGCCACTCCCCGCCCCTTCAGCTCACTCTTGTAGCTTTCAGCTTTCTCCCATTGTGACGCTTTTTCGTTTTTCTCTTTCTCCGTCTTTCCCATATGTGTCTTTTGCTCGCAGTAAATGCTTGACGCAGGAAAATAAGTGCTGGCACTCAAAAATAGATGCCGGTGATCCGCACCGGAAACAACAAGCACAAATTAAGCACTGGGTAGCAGCCTTTGTTGACATCTCTAAAGTAACTAACAGAACATACAACAATCGTACACAAAGTAACATATATCCATAATTAAAACATAACAGGGCACAGCGTCACAAGTCAAAATGAAACTCAACATAACAAGTCAAAAGGAAACTTAACACGTGAAAATAAAACTCAGCAAACAACTGTAGTACAAAAAATCACATCTTTATGATGCAGCACAAAAACACAGCAACATAAAAAACCACTACCACATCAAAATGACAAAACAAATATTCAAAGACATTCTGGCCACACACTACCATGATACCAATGATTTCATAATCACGTGGTAAATTCTGTTTCCACCCATCGCTGCTTTAATTTACCAACAAGGACATGGATTAGCTTCAGTCAAAAATGTTTTGTGATCGAGCCCGGTGTTCTAATGGTTCTCTGACAAACAAACATCTGCCACTCTTCAGGGTTCTAAAGAAATGCTCTTGAATTAAGTTAAGATACCAGTCAGCCACATGATGTGGCACGAACCATATCTGAAATGGACCCTTGCAGTACTTGCTGTAGGTGAAATGGTGCATGTCTTTAAAGCAAGCGCACGTAGCACGGACAGCGGAAGTCATAATGGACGACGGCCTTCGTGCAAGCACCTTTCACAAATGCATCACAAAAATAATTTGTCTTGCGAATGATATTCAGCAAGAATGTTTAAGAATGCTTAATCACACATGCTGCATTTGATGTGAGTAAATTACTACAACTACAACCAGATCACAATGACGCACCAACAAAAGAATGTAGCAGCAATATAAGAAAACAAAATGATATAGAAGATAAAAACAATATACCGGCAAAATAACAAAGAAATGCAAATCTCATGCAACACAGCAAAAAAAATGTATCTAAACAAAAGTGCAGCAAAGCATAACACCTCAAAACAATGGAACACAATCACGACTCAAAACACATACTACAATCAAATACTAACACAACACAACTTGCAGCAACAACATGGCCCAACAAAAACAACAACCAAAGAGTAAAAATACAATTGTGTTATTCTGTTGGGGTTATACGCTGTGGTGATTTGAGCCAGGGTGTTGTATATTTTTTTGTTATTGAGTGGTGTTGTGGTGTGTTAATTTGTATTATCATGTGATGTTTTGTGGTGTATTTTGGTTTGTGTCATCGCATTGCTATATTGCTGAGGTGGTATTATGTTTCTTTGTTTGTGGTGGCTTATGAAATTATTTTATTCCATTACTAATGAGATGTGGTACGTTTTAAAATATTTTTTCTTTTCGTTGTGGTTTATTTTTGTGTACTGTATTGTTGGAACGTTGATTTATGTTATTATTTTGTGACTGTAACTATTTTAGGTTGCTGGTATGATTTATTTGTGTTGCATTATTTTTTTATGCTGCTGTGTTAATCATCTGATGGGTGTTCATATGTTATTATAAAGTTATTGCCTGCTGCAGATTTTTTATGTTATGTTTTCTTGTGTACTGTTATGTTTTTGGTGGGACTCAGTTTGTTATGGTGCTATGCTTGTGTTCTTTTATTATGTTTTTCCTTATCAACTTTCAACAAATGCTTTTACTTTTGTATCCAAAAGCAACAAATTCCAGGAAAGTTCATGTGGTAATGAAAAATGACCACTGACAAAAGGGGGTAACACACAGCTGCTCCAGCATTTCAGATATTGAACTCACAAGGGGCCAGATCACATAAAGAGAACACTCGCTCGGTTAATTTAAGGCATGGACTCTGCCACAGCTTGTGTTGAGTGTTACATGAAGTAACAACATTTGGCAACTTTGTAGCCAGGGTTTGAACTTCAAATAAGGCAAGAGTTACCTTCTTCTTGATTACTGTGAGCCTATATTAATGGGGAAAAAATATAAAACATTTCAAATTCCCCCAAAACATATATGTTCGGGGTCTATTAGAACAAGGGACCCACCACATCAACTGATAAAGTGGTAGGATAAAGCATTGATGGTCATTTTGGCCCTGGCGGCGGGCAGCCTGACTGCCTCCAGGCCCGCGTTGTCAGAGAAGGCTATGGCCCCCGTTCCATTGGATGGTGTCTGCCTGTGTGACTTGGATCTCTGAGCCACTGAGGCAGTTGCTCTGAACACTGAAGAGTTTGCCAAAGAGGCACCATGTTGGTTGTGTCTGCTTTGCAAACTTTGTTTGGTTTTTCAATCCTGTACTCCCAAAGCAGGACTTTGTTCTTGAAAAGCAGTAAAATCAAAAGTCCTGAAATATAGGGAGTTTTCTCGTTGAGTTTGGGGCATTGATGAATTTCGTTGTTGTGGACCACCAAACGTTGAAGAGCAGTCCCAAGCAACATAATCTAGTGATGGTCAACCCTCCCTAAATAGAGGGAGTTATATGCGCTGTGACCCAACAACCCTGTGATGGAGAGACCATCAGGTCAGAGGTTGCCATTGACTCCACTGTAGCAGGTGAACGGAGTGCTTTGTGGAGCAGGGACCAATCGCTGTACCATGTGGTTCATTCCAGCAAACTGTAAATGAGGTCCTTGGTCTTTGCCATGGTTAAGTGTAAGTGATGACATATATAGTGGTGCAGCCGCCACTGTGATAAATGCTTACATTCATTCTCCATTTAAATGCTCTTTTCTTTAAAACTTTCATTTTGTTCCTGTAGCGACTGCATCTCTTCTAGTTGGAGTCACGGCAAAGCCTTGAAAAGTCAGTGTTTTGTTTGCAAACAGCTGCACATTTGTGGTCTCTGCAATCAATGAAACTGTAAATCAATGCAACGCAGACCAGTCGAACACGTGAAGAAGCTGAACGCCCAGGTACATTAACGGTGGACATCCAAGCACACTGTGCACACCCATCACACCAAGGCAGACAAGTCAGTAATATAGAAATTCAACGGATGGCAGACAGCATGGTTTTCACAGGACATACCTCAAGAATTAACATGCATCATGCAAGATGCAAAAACTTGGCACCAGGGTCCCTCGTCTTTGTGTTGGGCAGGTAGGAAACAGCCTTTGTAGTAAATTTGGACGAAGGCACATAAAGCCTGAGAAACTGGTGTTGCCTTACACATCATTACACCGACTTTAGATCACGCCCTGCGCTATTCACTGGCTGGGACATAAAGTCGCTCTACAAAGGCTCTCTCATTGTGAGATGGCCAGAAATAAAACAGGATTGAGGGAGTAGATACTAACACCGAAGATATTTCCAACGTGTCTGGCTATCATGAGCTAATGACCCACAGAATGGGGAATTACATATGGGCAGGGCCACTAGAATTATGCGATTGTGCTGCTGCGTCGATTTTCACATAATTATAGATTTGCCGCATTTGCGACATAATCCATCATTTGCCGCCTACTCTTTACATTTTAACAACAAAATTGTTTCTAACTCTAATCGTTCAAAAGTTACTAAAAATTGAGCAACACTTGTTGCTGCGCAGTGGAAGGCCCTTTGCAAAGCTGGTCTACTCACCTTTCTTTTGCTTACTGGTATTCTTGGGTGTTACACCGGTACTAATGCGGTACAACCAATGTCTATACAGTGTTGTCAAGTTTAAAAATGACAAAATAATGAAGTAATACTATTACAAAATATGCCACATTATACCACATATTTTGGCTCTTCTTGCTACATAATTTACTCACCCTGTGGGATAATTTGGCCCTCTCCTGCCACATAATTCCAGTGGCCCTGCATATAGGACTGGGTTTTCCCCACATGTGTATCCCACTGCCAACGAGTTTGTATCCAGGACATTGACCACAGATGTGCGCCACTGGTGGGTCACCAGGTGAGCTTCAGTACTGGGTAAGCTGACCCAGCATTCTGGACCCAGTAATTCGGGGTGCAGGGTCACAGAGACCTGGCCGGAGAGAAATCCCACTCTGAATCCTGCTCCCGCTGACTCTTCACAAGGGCCGGCATGTTTTGTGCTTCGCCTCATGCCTCCATCTTGAATTTCAAAATGCGCAGTGTGGTTAAATAATGCGGCAGAGCAGCGTAGATGACGGGTTCTAATATGGGGGAGACAGCCGTTTCACTGTGAATATATTTGTTGCAGTCTGTGTACAGGAGACCACAAAAAAAGCTTGGCAAAAAATACTAAAATTCCATTTAGTGGAACTAAACGTGGCCTCGCAAGACACTTTAAATGATCGGTTGGCGCTATAGCTGGGCATTAAAGGTGCACAATTACAGAATGACAACCGGTAAGCTGGTTTCTAAAATTATTGCTGTGATGAGCCCAACTACATAATTGTAATTGTTGTAGCACATTGTGGTCCTTTTTCTGATTCAACCGTCTGTTATTCCATCTCCCACAATGCACGTCACCTGCACAAACCCCGTTGGAATTTGCGTTTCATGAACAAGGACTACTACTCCAAAGCGCCCTCCTCAAATGCCTGTCATCCCAAAGATTGGGCCCTACGAACACTTTAAGGGCACCAACCCAGGAGAAGGAGATTCAGGACAACAGTCAAACAAATTATTGGGCTCAGGTGAGCAGTGAGGCTGGCCTCACAACATGTGTGGGAATACTTACCCATCACACTTTTAAACTCGCAGTGAACTAACAAACGAGGCTCTTCTCCTGGGCGCAAGTCAAAGAATGCTTCCACAAGCGTAGCCACTCGTGGCTATGTATCAATACATACACATCACCAACGCCACAGAGCTAGCTCTTCAGAACCACCAAAGGATTTTACAAATCTAGGGCCCCATTTATGAAAAGTTTATTCCGCTTTTGCGTGAAAAAATGATGCAAAGACGGCGCTAACTTTTCATATATCAGACCCCTAGTCTTTTTGCGTTAAAACGCAGCATGTTAGCAACAAATTTTGCAATGCCTCCATGGGCCCCAGAACTGACTTCACGGTCTTGCAGGCTGCGTCGGGGGCCGACAAATCTTTTTTGTACATATCATGCATATGTCCCATTTTGCAGCCGTTGCGTAGAAAGCTTTTACGCTACCGCTTTAATGCTAACGGAGTAAGAACATGCCACCAAGCCTTGCTGTTCTGTTTGCGTGGCCGGAGCTTAACTTTCCCTCGTTCTTTTTAATCTGATTGTATACTGGTTAACATGTGTTCTTATATCATGTAAAGGTTTTAATTAACTATAACATGGTTAATAAACTTTACTACTGCTTGTATCTGATTCAAATGTGAGTTCTGACTCACTGCGGTGCTTTGTGGGGCTGGTTTCCTGTGGGTGTATTTAAGAGGTGAGCTGTCTCTTGCCAGCAGCTGTGGCTCAGTTGAGTCACATCTGCGTAGGTAGCCTGGTTCCAGCGGCAGAAGTGTGCATGGCCACATCGGAAAGAGAACTGCGCATGTTCACATCAGAGAGAGCACTGCGCATGTCCACATCAGAAAGAGAACTGTACATGTCCACATCGGAAAAAGAACTGCTTATGTCCACATCAGAGAGAGAACTGTGCATGTCCACATCAGAGAGAGAACTGCGCATGTCCAGGTCGGAAATAGAACTGCACATGTCCACATCGGAAAGAGCACTGCGCATGTCCACATCAGAAAGCTTCCACTTCTGAACCACAGTCCATCTGTGTGTCAGCATGGAGAGAATAATTCGTTTTTTATTCGGGATGCTCGTTCTCGCAGGTATGGTGTGCTGTTGTTAATGAGAGGAAAAAAACAAAATAAATAAATCTCAGTATATGTTCAGCTTTTCACCCAATCTGATTGTTTCTCCTTTTTTCCACAGATGTGTATTCTACGGTTCGGGTCACTCAGGACAACTTTTTTGCCATTTTTACGGGGAATCCGGTGGAAATAAAGTGCGAACACGACGACAGCAGCTTGCTCTATATGTACTGGTACCGACAGCATAGGGGGTCAGGGCTCACTTTAGTGGGCACCTCGGTAAGAGGCAATGACCCTACTCTGGAGGAAAGCTTCAGAGAGGGGTATGAAATCACCAGGCAACAGGTGCTCCGATCCTCTCTCAAGATCCTGGCAGGAACAGGAAACGACTCCGCCACCTACTTCTGTGTTGCCAGCCAAGCACAGCGGTGCGACTCTGGGGCGAGCCCCGCAGAAACCCCGTCTTTCTTTAAAGTTCCTTTAATAGTTACAATTAATTGTCTTTAAAGAAAGCACTGATAATTGTAAATGTGTTTATTCCGTGTTTCATCATGACAACACAATCATTGCATCAAGGTGTACTGTGCAAAAGATACATTTTGGGCCAGATGTACGAAAATGCAATTATGCATTTCTTAAATAGCGACTTCATAGAAACTGCTATTTAAGAAATGCAAAATGCAATGTACTAAGATGCTGATTTCCTAATAGCAATTCCTACAAAGTAGGAATCACTATTAGGAAATCACTATTAAGAAATCCCATTACATTAGAGTCAATGGCCCAGTTTTGCATTGCCTAAATGGCAATTTCTTATTAAGAAATCCCTATTTAGGAAATGCAAAAACAAAGATGGCAATGGGCTAAAGGACCCCCGTTGGTGCACCCCAAAAATAGAGGTGCACATGTAGAGCACACACATGCCTAGGTGTCATGTGTGTGCTCTATTGCAATTTAAAAAAGCACCTGGGGTGTTTTTTTTTAAAATTGCACCTGGGTACCATCGACTTCAAGTCAATGGTAATTGCATCATCTAAATGCTCAAGTCACACTTAGGAAATGTATGGTACATCAGAATAGGAATCGCAAATAGTAAATCCTTATTTGCAATTTCCTATTTTGGGAATCGCAAATTACGTTTTCTACTATGTAGAAATCACAATTTGCAAATCCTTAAAGGGCTATGTAAATAAGAAAAGTTCAGTATGCATTTCTTATCGTCCCGAACTAGCAATTTGGGCCATTAGGAAATGCAAACAGGCTTTGTACATCTGACCCATTGTCACCAGGACATCAAGTTACAAAGTCACAGTGACTCTTGCATACAAGCCCTTGGTAGCTTATATCCTTTAACATCCTCTCCGATGAAAGATCTACAGTGTGGCGCGATAGTATAGCGCCAAGAGTACTCTAACACAATGATACTCAATATATGGCCCCATGCGGCACTCCTGACCTTCACTTGCGCCCTCTGGTCAGCAGCAGCACTGGGCTGCTGTTTGGGCAACCCAGCGCTAATATTAAAAAGATGTTAAATAAACAGAAAAGATTTTATGTAATGGTTAATCGCAATTAAAGAAAGGAAGTAACTAGGGTGGCCTGCACTGCTGAGCTTTAGAAACACCTTAATTTTCAAAGACATCTTGCCTCAATAGTGCAAAAATGTAATAAAATTCAAAAAAAGTTTTTAATTAACACAGAGAACTGTTTCACCTTAGCACATCTGATTAAATCAGTATATTGAGAAGTATTTTTAAAAGTGTTAGTTTTCAAACATGGATGTAGAAATATTCAGTCTCTCCCTGTCCACCCGGACTACAACACAAATAGGGAACTCAGATCAAGACAGTGGTTCTATGCACTCTTTGGGTGGTCAGGGTTCCTATTATACCTGAACATTATGCAATCAATCAAACACAGGAGAAGGTTTTGTACAACATCCTGAAGTCATGTATAATGAGGTCAATACAGTTGCCTAGTGTTGGACTTTTTTTGTTTATGCAGGGTCATCCCCAATATTTTTGCCTCCTGCCTCCTATTTTTCTGGCCTGTTGCTGTTGGCTTTTGAACTCTGAGCACTTTACCACTGCTAACCAGTGCTAAAGTGCATACGCTCTCTGTATAAATTGTATGGTATAGTAAAGTGCACTAGAGGTGTCAGGGCCTGTAAATCAAATGCTACTAGTGGGCCTGCAGCACTAGTTGTGCCACCCACATTAGTAGCTCTGAAATCATGTCTCAGACCTGCCACTGCACTGTCTGTGTGTGCAGTTTTAACTGTAAATTCAACTTGGCAAGTGCACCCACTTGCCAGGCCTAAACCTTCCCTTTTCTTTCATGTCAGACACCCCTAAGGTAGGCCCTAGGCAGCCCCAAGGGCAGGGTGCAGTGTATGATTAAGGTAGGACATATGGTAATGTGTCTTAGGAGGGAGGGGAGGAGTGGTCACTCACACCTGAAAGGGCTTTGCCTGCACTCACAAAATGCAGTCTCCAACCCCCTGGTGAGTGTCTGGAGCCTGGCCTGGGTAAGGCAGGATTTCACATTCAAGAGAGACTTTGCTTTGAAGTAGGCCTACTTAAAAGGAGAAATTGGGTATAAGAAGGGCACCCAAAACCACAGACTTTAGAACACCTCTGGAACCAAGAGGAACCACTGCCTGGAGAAGAGCTGAAGAGCTGAGGAAGAAGAGCTGCCCTGCCTGTGACTGTGCTTTGTGGAGCTATCCTACAGTTGCTGCTTCTGCCAGAGTAAGAGGGCAAAGACTGGACTTTGTATGCCTTCCATCTTGAGAAGAAATCTCCAAGGGCTTGATTTAGAGCTTGCCTCCTGTTGTTTGAAGTCTCAGGGACAGCAAAGACTTCTCTCTGCCAGCACCTGGAGTCTCTGGAGAGACTCCTACTCTGCCCTGTGGTGTCCATCTAGTTCCTGGGACCCTGAAAGGAGAAGCTGGCAGCCTAAGAGGAGAAAATCCATACACAGAGCGCCGTGCGGGGAAAAGATTGACGCGACTCCGATCTGCGGCTGAAGAAACGACGCGCTGCCGGCTCCGCAGCTGAAAATCGACGCTCCGCGGAAACGTTACTGAAGAATCAACGCACGGTGCAGGAGAAATGACGTACAGCCTCTCTGACGGAGGCTGGGAGATCACAACCCGCGCTGCGTGGTTTTCGGATCATCGTGAGGCTAGATTTCAGACGCAAACACCGCTGGGTGTGTAAAAACAACGTGAGGCCTGCCCAGACCTGAGAGTGCTGACCGGATCTACGCATCGCTCTCCTGCGGAAAGAAGAAATGACACGCCCTGACCTGACGAAAGGAGAAACGACGCAAGGTCTCGCTCGTGAGTGAAATCGGCGCATCGCAAGCCCTTTTTGATGCACACTCGCCCGTGCGGGGTTATTTTTGACACACCCAAGGTACATTTTCATACTAACAGTGTTAGTGTGTGTTTTAATCTACATAAAGACTCTTTTTGCTTTTTAATTGATAACTTGACTTGTTTATTGTGGGTTTTTGTCGTTTTGGTCTTGCTTAGATAAATATTTCCTATTTTTCTAAAACTGTGTTGTGTTATTTTGTAGTGTTTTCATTAAGTTACTGTGTGTGTTGGTACAAATACTTTACACCTAGTACTCTGAAGTTAAGCCTACTGCTCTGCCGAGCTACCAAGGGGGTAAGCAGGGGTTAGCTGAGGGTGATTCTCTTTTATCCTGACTAGAGTGAGGGTCCTTGCTTGAACAGGGTGTAACCTGGCAGCCAACCAAAGACCCCATTTCTAACATCTAGCATCACACAGTTTGGTTAGGTAGAGAAGCTGAGATTACTCCATGTTTTCTAGTTTTACATTGTGCAATTTAGCCACTAGATGTATATGCTTCACCTCCCTAACACTCACTTTACCGCCAACCACCCTCCACCCAAATCTCCAACCGCCACCCTTCCGGCATCAATGCTGCACATGTCCCCCGTTCACATTGCCAGACAAAATTGCAAACCCTGCAGAAAGCACATTCTAAGTCTATCTTTAAAAAAAGACTTGAAACAACATCTGCCAAGCCACACCACAAACATATTCAAATGTTATTTAAAAAAAACAGAAAATCTAGGCAGAGCACAGAAACCGACTGATTATCTCTGCACTCCCCTCATCCCACAAGCCCATCACAGGGCACAGGAAGTGGAACTACAAGCGCTGAGGGCTTCACAAGCTCCCCAAGGGTGCCCCAAGTCCTGGTAGTTTGTAAGATGAGCCTGACGTTTTTAATTAATTATTACACACCATAGTGAGTTATCATTCAAGCTAGGTCTGCCTGGTCGGCTCTGCGGTTTGTGTCAAGCTAGGTCTGCCTGGTCGGCTCTGCGGTTTGTGTCAAGCTAGATCTGCCTGGTTGTGGGTTGGTTTGGGTCAAGCTAGGTCTGCCTGGACGGCGTTGTGGTTTGTGGCAAGCTAGGTCTGCCTGGTCGGCCGTGTCAAGCTAGATCTGCCTGCTCGGCGTTGTGGTTTGTGTCAAGCTAGGTCTGCCTGGTCAGCCGTACCAAGCTAGGTCTGCCTGGTTGGTGGTGTGGTTTGTGTCAAGCTAGGTCTGCCTGGTCAGTGGTGTGGTTTGTGTCAAGCTAGGTCTGCCTGGTCGGCTGCGCAATTTGTGTCAAGCTAGTTCTGTTTGGTCGATGGTGTGGTGTGTGTCAAGCTAGATCTACCTGGTCGACGATGCGGTTTGTGGCAAGCTTGGTCTGCCTGGTCGGCCGTGTCAAGCTAGATCTGCCTGCTCGGCATTGTGGTTTGTGTCAAGCTAGGTCTGCCTGGTCAGTGGTGTGGTTTGTGTCAAGCTAGGTCTGCCTGGTTGGCTGCTCAGTTTGTGTCAAGCTAGTTCTGTCTGGTCGATGGTGTGGTGTGTGTCATGCTAGATCTACCTGGTTGACGATGTGGTTTGTGAAAAGCTAGGTCTGCCTGGTCGACAGTATGGTTTGTGTCAAGCTAGGTCTGCCTTGTCAGCGGTGTGGTGTGTGTCAAGCTAGGTCTGCCTGGTCGGCGGTGCAGTGTGTGTCAAGCTAGGTCTGCCTAGTCGACAGTATGGTTTGTGTCAAGCTAGGTCTGCCTGGTCAGCGGTGCGGTGTGTGTCAAGCTAGGTCTGCCTGGTCAGCGGTGCGGTGTGTGTCAAGCTAGGTCTGCCTGGTAGGCGGTGCGGTGTGTGTCAAGCTAGGTCTGCCTGGTCGGCGGTGTATGTCAAGCTAGGTCTGCCTGGTCGACAGTGTGGTGTGTGTCTAGGCCTGCCTTGTTGGCGGTGCAGTGTGTGTCAAGCTAGGTGTACCTGGTCGGCGGTGAGGTGTGTGTCAAGCTAGGTCTGTCTGGTCGGCGGTGCGGTGTGTGCCAAGCTAGGTGTGCCTGGTCGGCGGTGAGGTGTGTGTCAAGCTAGGTCTGCCTGGTCGGCGGTGCGGTGTGTGTCAAGCTAGGTCTGCCTGGTCGGCGGTGCGGTGTGTGTCAAGCTAGGTCTGCCTGGTCGGCGGTGTATGTCAAGCTAGGTCTGCCTGGTCGACAGTGTGGTGTGTGTCTAGGCCTGCCTTGTTGGCGGTGCAGTGTGTGTCAAGCTAGGTGTACCTGGTCGGTGGTGAGGTGTGCGTCAAGCTAGGTCTGTCTGGTCGGTGGTGAGGTGTGTGTCAAGCTAGGTGTGCCTGGTCGGCGGTGAGGTGTGTGTCAAGCTAGGTCTGCCTGGTCGGCGGTGCGGTGTGTGTCAAGCTAGGTCTGCCTGGTCGGCGGTGCGGTGTGTGTCAAGCTAGGTGTACCTGGTCGGCGGTGCGGTGTGTGGCAGGCTAGGTCTGCCTGGTCGGCGGTGAGGTGTGTGTCAAGCTAGGTGTACCTGGTCAGCAGTGAGGTGTGTGTCAAGCTAGGTCTGCCTGGTCGGCGGTGCGGTGTGTGTCAAGCTAGGTCTGCCTGGTCGGCGGTGCGGTGTGTGTCAAGCTAGGTGTACCTGGTCGGCGGTGCGGTGTGTGGCAGGCTAGGTCTGCTTGGTCGGCGGTGCGGTGTGTGTCAAGCTAGGTCTGTCTGGTTGGCGGTGCGGTTGGTGTCAAGCTAGGTCTGCCTGGTCGGCACTGTGGTTTGTGTCAAGCTAGGTCTGCCTGGTCAGCCGTGCCAAGCTAGGTCTGCCTGGTTGGTGGTGTGGTTTGTGTCAAGCTAGGTCTGCCAGGTCAGTGGTGTGGTTTGTGTCAAACTAGATCTGCCTGGCCGGTGGTGCAGTGTGTGTCAAGCTAGGTGTACCTGGTCGGCGGTGAGGTGTGTGTCAAGCTAGGTCTGCCTGGTTGGTGGTGCGGTGTGTGTCAAGCTAGGTCTGCCTGGTTGGCGGTGTAGTGTGTGTCAAGCTAGGTCTGCTTGGTCGGCGGTGCGGTGTGTGTCAAGCTAGGTCTGTCTGGTTGGCGGTGCGATTGGTGTCAAGCTAGGTCTGCCTGGTCGGCGGTGAGGTGTGTGTCAAGCTAGGTCTGCCTGGTCGGCGGTGAGGTGTGTGCCAAGCTAGGTGTACCTGGTCGGCGGTGCGGTGTGTGGCAGGCTAGGTCTGCCTGGTCGGCGGTGAGGTGTGTGTCAAGCTAGGTCTGTCTGGTTGGCGGTGCGGTTGGTGTCAAGCTAGGTCTGCCTGGTCGGCGGTGCGGTGTGTGTCAAGCTAGGTCTGCCTGGTCGGCGGTGAGGTGTGTGCCAAGCTAGGTGTACCTGGTCGGCCGTGTGGACGCATCGAGTGCCGTGAGTACCCTACTGTTGTACTCCCCATGGGTGCCTGGAGGCGCATTTCAGTTAAAGCTCATCCTATGAGGCTACAAAGCCAATGTACTGATCACGGTGGCCGCGTCGTCTGGCTGCTGTGTAAATCATTCACATATCAACAACAAATTGAATGAAATGCCTGAGTGAAGAGGGAATGGCGATTTTCGGAGCAGGTTTTGTTGTAGTTTTTGGCGCGGTGCTGGGCGGCAAGAGGTCTGGCTTTACCATTATGCAATAAAACTTTAATATTCCTGCTTCTGGAACCGTCTGCCAAGCAAATCCACGAGGATTCGTGATGAAATCAACATCACAATAACATTTAGCCATCACGGCCCAGTGCACATTTTTATAGACACGACACCATTTTCTTTCCACATGAATGGCTTACTTTTACACAAAGCCAAGTCTCCCTTGAACCCCCCCCCTAAAGAGACAGGCCTCTCGCGGTGTGAAGCGCCTCGCGTTGGTCTGACTGAGGATGCTCGAGAGTCCTGAAAGCCCAGAACTCGTGGGGTTCAGCCATCAGTGGCCCCAGCACACCCACTTCCTGTGTGCGGAGGCAGAGCCCTCCCCTTCCTGCGGGGGCCGGTTTAAGGAGCCGCCTTGGCCCCCACTCTCGGGTGGGGTCACTGAGAAGCAGGCATCTTGTTAAAGAGCCGGGGTGACGGCAGGTGCCAACCTCGACCCAGAAACCATGCGGAAAGCCCTGGGTTTATCTCTCGCGGCGCTATTATTTATAGGTCTTGAATTAATGTGCATTGCACGTATACGTCGTTTTCAACAATAAAAAGGTGGCAAGTTACTTTTATCTATTTTTATTTTTTCAGATGTCTGCGCTGGGGTGAAGGTTGTCCAAAAAGAAAAACTATTATTCGAACCCCCCGGAGCCTCAGTCACCATGAACTGTGAACATGACGACCCAAGCTCTGTCGCCATCCTCTGGTACAGACAGCATGGCGCTCAGGGGGTCACCCTGCTCGCCACGTCAGTATCGGGCAGTGACCCTACGTTCGAGGACAGTTTCCAGTCTGGGTACGAGGTGTCCAGACCTCACGTCCTTCGGGCCTCCTTGAAGATCCTGTCTGTCACCGAGAAGGACTCGGCCACATACTTCTGTGCAGCTAGTACACAGTGGTGCACCTGCCGGGGAGGGCACACAATATCCGCTCTGTGCCGGGGATATCCGCTCTGTGCTGGAGAGGGCACACAATATCCGCTCTGTACCGGGGAGGGCACACAATATCCGCTCTGTGCCGAGGATATCGGCTCTGTGCCTGGGAGGGCACACAATATCCGCTCTGTGCTGGGGAGGCCACACAGTATCCGTTCTCTGCCGGGGATATCAGCTCTGTGCCGGGGATATCCGCTCTGTGCTGGGGTGGGCACACAATATCCGCTCTGTGCCGAGGATATCGGCTCTGTGCCTGGGAGGGCACACAATATCCGCTCTGTGCTGGGGAGGCCACACAGTATCCGTTCTCTGCCGGGGATATCAGCTCTGTGCCGGGGATATCCGCTCTGTGCTGGGGTGGGCACACAATATCCGCTCTGTGCCGGGAAGGGCGCACAATATCCGCTCTGTGCTGGGGAGGGAACACAGTAGGCGCTATGTGTGAGGGTGCACAATATCCACTGTGAATATTCTTGTGCCAGGGAGGGTGAACAATATCCGTTCTGTACTGGAGAGGGCGCACAATATCTGCTCTGTGAGGGGGCGCACAGTATCCGCTATGAACATTCCATTGCCCCGCAGTGCACACAATATCTTCTCTATGCTGGGGAGGGCGCACAGTACCAGCAGTGAACATTCATGTGCCAGGAAGGACGCACAATATCTAGTCTGTGCCAGGGAGGGCATACTGTATCAACTGTGAACATTCCTGTGCTGGGGAGGGCACACAATATCCACTCTGTGCCGGTTCTGAACATGCCTGTGCCAGAGAGGGTGCACAGTACCTGTTCTGAACATGCCTGTGCTGGAGAGGGTGCACAATTTCCACTCTGTGCCGGGGAGGGCGCACAGTATTAGCTGTAAACATTCCTGTGCCCGGGAGAGCACCCCATATTCGTTCTGTGCTGGGGAGGGCGCACAGTACCAGTTCTGAACATGCCTGTGCTGGGTAGGGCGCACAAGATCAGTTTTGAACATTCCTGTGCAGGGGAGGGCCCACAGGGTGTTCACCCTAGAGGGCGCACAAAGTCCACCCTGAATATACCTGTGCAGGCAGGGTGCACAGTGTCCCCTCTGAGCATGCCTGTGCCGAGAGAGTGCACAGTATCCGCAGCGAACGTGCCTGTGCCCGGAGGGTGCACAATGTCCCCTCTGAGCATGCCTGTGCCGGGAGTGTGCACAGTATCCACTCTGAACACACCTGTGCCCGGAGGGCGCACAGTATCCGCCGTTAACATGCCTGTGCCGGGAGTGTGCACAGTATCCACTCTGAACACGTCTGTGCCCGGAGGGTGCACAGCGTATCCCCTGTAAGTTGTCGCACCACGTTGAGTAGATCACATCAGGATGCACATATTCTTCATAAAGCATTAAGCTTATCTCTGGTTCTGTGCATGTGTACCTGCGGTGTTGTGTCAGCTGCACAAAGCTAAAGGTAACGGCGGTCCCTTGCTTTCAAGCCTCGGGCCCCGGAATACTACCATAGGCGGATTTACAGATTCGCCCCATGTTAACGGCACCCAAAAGCAAAATCACTCATTATCGACCTCGCAAGGATGAAAGGGTGCATGAACCCACTGGGATTCAAACTGTGAACATGGTTCACACACTGATTTCTGCAATGATCAACAGAGCCACCAGACTAGTCAAAACAGCTGTAATTAATGGTTAATATGGACATACTCGATCTGTCTATAACGAACATTCTCATGAGGAGCACAGAAGATTAATTAAGATAAAAGTCGATTGATCCACGAAACCACTAAACATTAATGATCTCATCTATAAAAGACATTACTAATAATATGAACAGTGTTAATTTGCGATCGGGTGTATATACAAAATAATGATAACATGTGTCACTAGTTTACCAGTAAAAGTACAAAATGTGGTCTTTCCATCCCTGTGCTAACATCGCATAAACCCCGCATTACCGTCGGGTAACCCCGAAGAAGCGTAATTCACTCAAAATCATCTGTTTTACATGTAATGAATGAAGGCCTCGACTTTTCATAAATTATGCACAGTTTGGGAGATTTGCTGATGATGCGGTGTACGAGGGACTGTGAGAAAATGAAAGGAAAACCAAAGAGCGAAATTTCAACCGCAGTAAAAAAATTAAAACAAAGGAATTTACAGCAACCTAACGATTCAGCGTGGGTGTGTTAGTGCTGTAAGGAAGTAAATATCGAAGGAGTGAGCCCTTGGTCATGCGGGTTTCTGATAATTTGTACTTTTCGCAAGGAGACATAATACCCATGGTCCAGGAGCGGTGATGAGACCCTCCGTATGCAAATTAATGCTGCTTCGCTGTCATTGGCTGATTTACAACCATGAGTTAACCGGTCGCCTTGAAATGATAGTTTCTTAAACTCACCACAAACAGCCATAACATAGAGGAAAGGGGGAGGAGCTAGGCAGATTGTTCGCATCTGATAATGCACCTTTACGTTGTAGCTATGCGTATTAATAACAGGTTTAACATTTTACGGATGCATTTGTGAACACCACCGCAGAACACACTAGGATGCGCAGCCTAGCAGAGTCTATGATGTGAGTGCCCACTCACTGTAAGAGGGGACCTTTGACCTCCATCATGCAAACATCCCATTGGCTGTCCTGGAAGAACAGGCATTAGTTGCCCATCAGAATTGATGCAAAAGATCCTTATTGGACAACTGTTAGAGGGGCCCCTGAGAAAAGGGCTCCCACAGACTGCGTGATGCTCCTCAGGGTTGCCACCTTTGTGTGGACCCTAGGTGGCACCCTCCATCGGTCCCCTATCTTTGCCAACTCATGGGTAGAGGCGGCTGATCATCGATTTCACTGGTACCCAGGAGAGTCACTACAGACTTTTCAGCAAGGCCAGAGGCTTGGGGCAGATGAAGGGCCCTCTGTGTTTGTGATTTCAATGTAATGTTCGAAAGGTGCCCGAATACCACTGGAAAAATCCTTACAGGCCATTAGAACAAATGTGTAACAAACGCTTTGTGAGTAGTACCTCTAAGGGTTACCCCTAACTGATTCTACACAGTTATGTTAGTGTAAGAACATAGGGACAGATTTACAAGGCCCTAGCGCCTCCTTGTGGCACATTAGTGTAATTTTCTTTTACGCTTATGTACCTCAATGAGGCAAAAATTGCTACACCATATTTAGAAAGTGGCGCAATGCATGCATTATGCCACTTTGTGCCCCCTTGCACCACATTATGCCTGTGCCAGGCATAATATGTTCAAGGGGGGGCGTTCTGGCGTTGGGAGGCTTGCAAAAATGGTGCAATGAAATCTAGGAGATTTCATTGCTCCATTTTTGGAATCATTTTTAACACCTGCTCGGAGCAGGCGTTACAAGGATGCACCCATTGAAACAATAGACCTCCTTTCACTTTGCTGCGCTAGCATCAACATTTCTGACGCCCGTGCAGCAAAGCACCACAATAGCATGAAAATGTTTGAAGATATTGGCCTAAAGTGTGCCATGATGAGTTGTATTGTAAATAAGGTGCAACCATGGTGTAGTTAGTTGGCGGTGGGGGGCACAAGAAATCTGGTGCTGCACCAGATTCTTGCAAATCTGGGCCTGAGCGTGCAAGGAGGAGGATGGGAGCAGTTCAGGGGACAATTCAACACACTTTTTCTTCCTCTTGCTTTGTTTTAGGGGCTTTTTAGAGAAAATCCATAGAGTTTGCCAAATAAGTGCCCCCCCCTCAAGAGGAACCTGGCCCTGTGCACCCTGACAATGACCAGTGCAGGGTGTTGTGGTGAGAAGACCCTCCAGCTTCCTCTCTGAGGAGAAAAGCCTGACCCAAACGGATACCCATCCCCATTGGAACAAATACGGTTTCGAAATTCGGCCAGAAATGTCACTTACCCTTAGTAATGCGCATTGTCCTAACTGTGAAGTTTTGGAACTATAAGCCGGAGCTGCCTGCAGCTCAGGGCCCACCATTGAATCCAGGCTCATATGCATCCTGGAGTGGCAACTGCAGTGCTGCTCAATTTCTTTCATTTGCAAGCAGCGGAAGCTGCCGCACATCTCAAGGGGAGGGGCCGGGGAGGAGGGGGTATATGGGAGGACCTTGGTCCTTTTCCTGCAATTGTGCAGGTGTCACAGCAGTCCCTGGGACACCAGCACAGTCTCCCCAGCAATCCTGGTGCTGCTCTCATGCTATACCTAGAATGACAGCAGTGCCAGAATGGTCTAAGCAGCTTGGTCAGCCACTGAGAAAGTGCCCTTGGGTCTGTGCAGTTTCTCCAACCTGGCTGTGGTTGGAGAAACCTAAGTGCGCATGTCTGTTTGGCCTAAGACGGCCATCCAAACACACATGCGCACTTAGTGCACACTAACTCCACTTCTCCTCCTCCCTCTCCCATGGATGTTTTATTTTTCAGCTGCTGACTCAGCCAGTGGGGCGATGCTCCTTTGCCATTGCGAAGGAGACGCCTCTCCTTACAAGTAAAACTGAAGGGGCTGCTGGAGCTGTGGATACCTCCCTGCATGAAGGACACTCTGTCCTTCACCATGAGACAGAATGCTGGCTGATTAAAAATCAGACTTGACCTAGTGTTTGCAAACAATTATTTATCCCCTAGAACCTCTCATCATAGATTGAGGCCGGCTGCTGAGAGAGTAACTGCTACAAAATGAAGGTGAGATGAGTGGTGACTAGCGGGCACAACCATCCCTGCAAACAAACTGTATTTTGTTCTTTGTTGCTGAAGGACAATACCGTTTGAGGTGGTTATGGCACCTTGATTCAGATACCCTCTTGTATAGTAGCTAACCATATGTGCATGTAGGTTCTGACTCTCCATTCTGGGCCTAGTTGGCTCGTTTGTTCATACACCTGAACACTAAGTTCTCCATCCCGAGTTCTGCAATGCGTACACCCGTTAACGCCACACCCAACATTTCTGATTCAGATCTGTCAGTTCAGGTGCTATTGTTGTGAACCCTCTCAAGTCGAAGAGCACACTCTTAAGGACTTCCTTACCATAAGGGGACCTTTCTTGCTGCAACTCTTAAAAACAAGGGAAACAGGCACGTGTCTCCCACTCTGCTCTACAATGACTTACGGTCACCTGGATACAGAATGTTATGAGTCATGCAACCTGCCAGAGAAACTCTTGTCTGCAGTGGTATTTATAGGTGCACGAGGCCTCTGGAAGACCTCTAACGCAGCCGGCACACACAGCCCTTGTTTTTTTATAATAGGTTAATAATTATGTGTAAAGGGCACAAACCTTGTGTTTCAGAGTTATTGCAATTGGTTGTAATCTCATTAGCCCTAAAAGAAAGCAAAATAATTGTTAGAAAAACCCAAAGCATCTTTGTGAGATAGTGGATTATTAGCTGACGAGGATGGTATTCCACTTCAAGTAATAATGGCACTATTCCTCTCTAGATCAAGTTAGGGCTCAATAATTTAAACCTGAGCTCAACCCTTGGTAGTTGAGGCAGAGAGCAGACAGGCTCAACTTTGGACTGGTGTGTCAAGCATTTATCAGTACCAACACAGTTAAAAAGTAGAAAAAAACAAGAACAATAAAAATCCCACTCACATTAATAAAAATAGAGACCATTATATTGGGCAAATAGCCACCAAAATGCAAACAATCTGATGTCGGGCAGCAGAGATATAATTTTTCTAAGTTTTGGATTTTCTAGCATCAAAAAGCACAAAGCACCAGCTTTGTTGCACCTGTTCATACTAGAGCAGGTCAAAGGTTAAGGCTGACCACTATGCAGTGCGGGCCAGATAGAAGGATCAGGATCATTGTGGTGGAAAGTTTACTTTCTGACTTAGTCGATTTTCTGGGGAAAAGTCCTTGTTGAGGTCATTGGCAGGTCGGGTGCCATCTGGATCTGAATCGGGGCTCATTGACAGCACTAGCTAAAGCGCGGGACATCAGTGGGAGCTTTTTCTCTGATGTGAAGTTTGAGGTTTTCATCATCAACAGTGGTAAAATTTCAAACAGGAAAAGTACGAAATCCAGGACCAGGTAGACATTGTCGTGGTGATGCTCAGTGTTGGTCCTCAGGAAGTCATTTATGTTTGGAATTAGAAACTTTTTTGGAACTCAGGATCCTTTCAGCGGGGCAAACCAGCAAGTTTTGTCTGACTGGCAGTTCAATGTCAGCAGCCGAAGCTCAGTGTCTGTCCTGCTGTAGCCTCTGATCCTTTTGAAGAAAAGTCTAAAAAATGTCTAAGTGTCCAGTCTTGCAATTATGGAAGGGAAAGAGTACACTTTAACACCAACTAAGGGCCTTGGACATGTATGGCACTACTTGGAGGCTAGGACTCAATCTCTCAGAATGCCCTACCAGAGTCTGGGCACAGCTAGTTGGAAATGGTCAGATGGGCACAGGGGTGAATCGGGCCTTCGTGCAGCTTTAGTGTTCCTGGAGCTGAACAGTAACCTAGTAAACTAGTCCTTTAAGTCCACTTTTCTGTCCTGGATACAAGTGGGGAGCAAGTTGGCCCTTAGGGTTTCTCTTCACAGGTTCAAAAGCAGGTGCAGTCCTTCTGTTTTCCATAGGTCCAGGGATGCTCTAAAGAAGGTAAATGGGTTGCAAAGTTTATGCCCAGGGCCAGCCTGTGGGTTAGAGAGTCTCCTGGCCACACCCTAACCAATGGGGTAAAATGTTCCCGGGCTGCCCCTACCAAATTTTGTAGCACTTCCCGTCAGTTTTACTGTAAACTATCCCCCTGTGACTCTCTCTACCTAAAACCAATAGGGCAGATCCTTTCTTCCCTTGTGCACAGCTCTGGGCATACCCGAGGTGTATCCTTGGAGAATGAGAATCTCCCCCTGCAAAGCAGTTATGGAAAGAGATTCCCAACACTGGGACTGGTGTCACTCTAGCTTGGGGAGGCCTAAGTGCAAGTTACATCTGCTTGTGATGGGGTTGGCCCTTTGAAGCTTGTGCAGTTTGTGAGTACGTTCCCTGGGCCATCCTGGTAGGAGAAAGGAGGAGGTCACACCTCCTCTAAACCAAGGATCTTTTGTTCCCGTTCCTGGGAGCCATTCACATGTCCTTGCAGGGGTCCAGCAGGCTGCCCGGTGGCAGTTGGGGTTATGTGTCAAAAGAGAGTTTGGGCAGGAAAACATCAAATTCGACTTCACTTAGATTGTATTTTCAATTATTATTAATCTGAGTCCTTGAATCATGGTTCTTGCTATTCTATCAATCAATCAATCATCACTTGATAAAGGGCACAGCTGCTTCAAACAGAAGTGTCCCGGCACTCAAGCAGACAATGTAAGGCTAGCCGAGATATCAAAATAAATAGCCAGGTTCTGAGTTTACTTTTGAAAATGGCCAGTGACTCAGCCGAACGCAGATTAGATGGAAGGATGTTCCATAATTTAGCAGTTGGAACAGGAAAGAAACGACTTCAGTAATGACTTTGAGAAGTTTGGAATCCATAGGAAACAGCTGTTGTTAGACCTGAGCACTCTCTCTGAAGTATACTAGGCAATCTGTTCGACATGGAAAGCCCTGAAAGCCAGCATCAAAGCTGCACTGACCACCCGGCGCCACCGGAGGCAGTGTGGATGTCTCAGTTGAGGAGAGGTGTCATGGCAAAGAGGGACTCTCCCAAAGAGTCCAGCATTATGGAATGTCTGAAGTCTGCATATCAGATACCCAGGGAGATCAAGTTAGAGTAATCAGATGAGAGGTGCCTAATGGATGAGCAACAGTTTGTCTAGCCTCCTTAGGAACCAGATGAAGAAACCTCTTTAGGATTTTCATTTTCATGACGTCGACCAACAACATTTATTTACTTTGAGTGGCAAAGGAAGGCAAGGGGTCAAAAATGATGCAGAGACTTCTAGCCAAAGGGGTCGGCGTCGGAGGAGGGTTAAGTTCAGAGGGCCACCAAAGACCATCTGACATTGTGCATTATAAGATGTTTTAATTTAGTCCAGAGTTTCTTGATGGGCGTGCCAGCATTGCCAGAGTTAAAAATTACACTGGAGGTTTTTTACTGCCAGGACATATAAAACCTAAGTACAAGTGCCCTACTTTTTAAATACCCTGCACCCTGCCCTGTGGGCATTTAGAGCCTGCATTAGGGATGACGTACGGGTATTAAAAACAGGGCAGGTTTAGGCCTGGCAAAAAGTTTATTTTGCCTGATTGAATTTGCAGTTTTAAAGATGAACTGGACACTCAGCTTGCAGGGGTCGGCCTGACATGCTTTGTCTTGTCACGTTAGTGGTGGCATAAGTGCTGCAGTCCCCTAGTGACATCCTTGCAGACCCTGGGTACGCTGGACGCCATTCACAAGGGGCTTTTATGCAAGTTAAACATGTCAATAAGGATTTTTAACCAATTCAACAACACATGCACTGGGGCCTGGTTAGCAGGGTCCCAGTGTAAACAGCCAAAAACAAACAGCAGCAGTTACAATAAATGGAGGTGATCATGCAAAAGAGGCATTTTTTGCACCATTCAACCATGTGATTACAAAACCTCTCAGGCAGCACTGAGAACAAGATTCCTGCTGCAAGCTAGGAAAAGCACTGAGGACCAGAGGGGGCACTGCCAGTTTTAGGGCCACCTGTGAGATCTGAGGCCCACTATCCAATGCTATTAAAAACACACTGGGACCGGCCATCAGAGGACAGCCTCTTTATGTTGCTGCACTTGGCAAATTAAGTATCCTTTTCGCTATTGTATCTTAAGTGTGTTTTAATCCCCTTTATCTGGACTTGGCTACAGACAGCTTATGCTATTGTTTCATATATATGACATATCCTTAGGGGGGCTTAGGGTCCCCTCCTTGCTCATAATTGAATGGCTTTATTGTCGCTCTCCCCAGCTCATGATTTGATGGTTTCCTCTTATTCCTTTGTTTTGAAGGGTGTTTTTATCCCCCTTCTCTCTTTGCTGCCCCCCATGTGTTACAGAACAAGAAGAACAATGAAACAAGTGAATTAATGAAACTTATATGCACTCAAAAAGCAGAGCCCCCTTTATTTTGAATGGTGAAATTTGATATTTCAGTTTTTCAACCAACTTTAAAGTCAAATGTGAATGTATTGTATGTTCCAGATCCCTGAAGTGCAATTTGAGGAAGCTGTCATATGACTGAATTGGTACCTGACATGGGTTTCCTCGTGAGGGAATATAGCTCCATTAAATAACCCATCAAATTCAGCTTCAGCTTAAAGTATTGAAATTGGAGAAGCCCTTCCCACTGCTGTGTTGTCATAAACGGGCTCTCATGTCGGGCACTGTACAAGCAAACTTGCCTCTAGTGGCTGCCAACAATGCAATTTTGGTGCTTTGGCATGCCCTGAAGTCAGACTGAGAGGGACGTCAACTAGTCATTAATGTGTATTTCAGGACTTTGGGGGTCATTACAACATTGGCGGTAAAAGACGCTTACCGCTTTGCAGAAGACAGCCAACACACTGCCGCAGCTGCGGAATTCCGCCACAGCTATTATGACCCACATCTCGGAACCCACCAAAATTCAGATACCCACATAAGTCCACCACACCAAAGGTCAGTGATAAACTGGCGAAAACAAAACCGACACCGTCACGCCAACAGAAATAAGCCCACACTATCACGACACACGAATCCACGTGGCAGTCTTTCAACCGCGGTATTCCATTGGCGGTACACACCGCTGCGCTCAAAATACACACACTCTTACAAAACACAGCCACATTGGACAATTCAAAATACACACACCTGATACACATACACACACCACTCCCACACACCCAATACAATATAAAACACACACCCACATCACCCACAAACCCCTACGACCAAAAATTGAGAACGAAGCACAGAGCGAGACACCACCAGCAAGTACAACAGCATCCACAGGCACATAACACCATCACCCACACAACTTCCACGCACCTCACACAACACACCACTACATATCACTACACTTATCACCACACACACCACCCCACACATCACCTACACCACCCCATGGCACAGCAAAGACAGCCCTGGTTCTCGGAGGAGAAGCTCAGGGTCATGGTGGAGGAAATCGTCCGGGTAGAGCCACAGCTATTTGGATCACAGGTGCAGCACACCTCAATTGCAAGGAAGATGGAGCTATGGCGAAGAATAGTGGACAGGGTCAACGCAGTGGGACAACACCCAAGAAATCGAGAGGACATCAGGAAAAGGTGAAACGACCTATGGGGGAATGTGCGTTCCGTGGTCTCAAGACACCACCTTGCGGTTCAGCGGGCTGGCGGCGGACCCCCACCTCCTCACCCACAACTGACAACATGGGAGGAGCAGGTCTTGGCGATTCTGCATCCGGAGGGCCTCGCAGGAGTTGGTGAAGGAATGGACTCTGGTTAAGTCAAATCTTAACTATTACATCCCCCACCCTAGCTGCATGCTATCACATACCCCCACCCTCGCCGTCACCCCTATCACTCCAACTCCTCACAAATGTACCAATATCACAAACCACACATCCCAACACCAAGCCCTGCATGCAACAACAAAGCATGGACACCCATCACTAAAGCATGCCCACTGCACATACCCATACACCCCCCTAAACCATCATCACACAAGCTCCCACACAGGAATGCCAGCACTGGGGTACACGGTCACCCACCCATTGCACACTATGCCACACACAGATGCAATAATTATGCCTTTCCACCCCTGCAGGACCACTACCCAACGTCACCAGACAGGAGGGTCCAGACATGTCCACTCCACTCACAGAAGAGGCCCACAGTGATGACAGCACCACTGTCCAACTGGATCTAGATGACCAACCCGGACCATCGGGGGCCTCGGGACAGTCGGTTCCCCTCACACAGGCACAGGCCACCACAGACCTTCCCCCCTCTGGAAACACCAGCACAGCACCCATCCAGCGGGCCCATACCTCCGTCCCCAGGACACGTCAATCAGCTGTGTGTCCACTACTACAGGGAACCCAGGATAACCCACCACCCCAACAACAACAGGGACCTGGGGGCAGTGGCAGTGGGAACACGGTCCAGGGGACGGAGGCCCAGGAGCACAGGGGAACTGGGAGGGCTGCTGTGCGACAGGGGGCGGACAGGCCAAGGGAACCCACTCTCCACGAGGCCCTCTCCTCCATCATGGGAGCATACCACCACTCCCAGGAGACGATGGCAACAGTACTGGCCAAGTTTCAGGAGACCCAGCGCCTGCAGGAGGAACAGTATATGGGCTTCAGGGAGGAACTCAGAACCATCAGCTCCACCCTGGGCCCCATCGTAGGGGTGCGGAAGGAACTACTTAACACTAGGAGGGACACAGTGGCACTCCAAGGGGCCCCTGACACTAGCATGGATGATGAGCTGCCCACCACCTCTGCCGGCGCTAGTGGACAGGACGCCCCGCCACAGGACCATCACACCAGCACCCAACCCCCTGCAGAGGGAGAACCACCCGCAAACGGTCCCTGAGATCCAGGAACAAGACAGAGCACGATGCCAAGACCCCCGCCAAGAAATGAGACCACCCTGATTGTCATCTTACTGTCCCACTTTGTCACCCTGTCCATAATTAAACTGCCCCTGCTCCACTTCCTATGCCCATATGTGCAATGCACCTGTGAGACTAATAGACTGGACTCTGCCATGGACACTCCTCCAAAATCACCCCTCACCATTTAACTTCCCCCTCCAATATTTTGCATTTAAATAAACACACCTAAAGCACAAAATGATCTGGAGTCTGTCTGTGATTTCAAAATAGTGTATTTGCAATTACAGTGACAAAATGTTCTTGAAATAGTAATGTCAACATACCTATGTCACACAGCTCTTGTCCATGAGGAATCTAAGCAGATGATACACATTGGGACCCATATCTGTGAAACCGTAAGGGAAAGTGACAACTCAGTGACCATACACTGGGTGAAAATGACAGACAGTAGAGAGGTAGTAGTATAAAAATACATGTAGTAGGCAGGAATGTATTCTCACCTGTATTTCACTGGACATATTGCTGGATCACCTAGTCCCTGTTCTGCATGTCTTCTTCCTCTGCTTCATCCTCATCACTGTCTACAGGCTCCACAGCTGCCACAATACTGCCATCTGGACCATCCTCCTGCAGAAAAGGCACCTGTCGTCGCAAAGCCAAGTTGTGAAGCATACAGCAGGCCACGATGATCTGGCACACCTTCTTTGGTGAGTAGAATAGGGATCCACCTGTCATATGCAGCCACCTGAACCTGGCCTTCAGGAGGCCGAAGGTCCGCTCGATCACCCTCCTAGTTCGCCCATGGGCCTCATTGTAGCATTCTCCTGCCCTGGTCCTGGGATTCCTCACTGGGGTCAGTAGCCATGACAGGTTGGGGTACCCAGAGTCACCTGCAAATGGCGTGGGACAACTGTTAGACACACACTAACCTGTAGGGATAACCCCAGACAACCATTCCCTGTCTTGCTTCCAGAGGCTCACCTAATAGCCACACACAGTGCCTCTGGAGTTGACCCATCACATAAGGGATGCTGCTATTCCACAGGATGTAGGCGTAATGCACTGAGCCAGGGAACATGGCATTCACATGGGAGATGTACTGGTCTGCCAAACATACCATCTGTACATTCATGGAATGATAACTCTTCCGGTTTCTGTACACCTGTTCACTCCGTTGGGGGGGACCAATGCCACATTGGTCCCATCAATGGCACCTATGATGGGGATATGTCCAAGGGCATAGAAGTCACCTTTCACTGTAGGCAAATCCTCCACCTGAGGGAAAACGATGTAGCTCTGCATGTGTTTCAGCAGGGCAGACAACACTCTGGACAATACGTTGGAAAACATAGGCTGGGACATCCCTGATGCCATGGCCACAGTTGTTTGAAATGACCCACTTGGAAGGAAATGGAGCACTGATAGCACCTGCACTTGAGGGGGGATTCCTGTGGGATGGCGGATTGCTGACATCAGGTCTGGCTCCAACTGGGTACACAGTTCCTGGATTGTGGCACGGTCAAACCTGTAGGTGATTATCAAATTTCTTTCCTCCATTGTCGACAGGTCCACCAGCGGTCGGTACACCTGAGGATTCCGCCATCTCCTCACATGTCCCAGCGGACGGTGCCTATGAAGGACAACAGCAACCACAGAGTCAAACAACTCAGAGGTAGGTACCCACAGTTTACCCAGAACACCAATCATACACAATAGGTGGCCTGTATGTGTGTTGAGACTAGGCCTAGGTATGTGTGACTCAGTTGGAAATTAGGCCATGTGGGCCCCTGAAATGGCGGCTGCCGGACCTCTAAAGTGGGGCAATGGGATGTGAGGTAACTGCGCTGGCGTTGTACACCGTCGCGGTAGGCGGTCGGAGACCGCAGCACAATGCTGCATTGGTTAACATTGGACCCTATGGGTCCCAGGAGCTAATGATGATGTACGCCGGCGGTGATGGTACGCACCGCTGCGGACGTGACCGCCGCGGACGTGACTGCCATTTTCTATCTGTTCAATCACTCGATACCTGATCTTCAACAGGAGAGGACCTACACTGCAAGTGCTGCTGTGACCTCGGTCTGGAAGAGACAATGGCTCGTGCTTCCGGGGAAAGGGCCCCTGCCTTCACATCGGAGGAGTTGGAGAAGCTTGTTGGTGGGGTCCTCCCCCAGTACACGCTACTCTACGATCCGCCAGACAAACAGGTAAGTACACAGGGAGCATGTTGTATGGGCTATGCCTGTGTGGAGAGGGCTGGATGTAAGAAGGAAGGGGGCAGAGTTCTGCGTGCACAAAAGACGGTGGGTGCATGTGCCACATGGAAAGGGTAGGGATGGGGGCCACTCACTTTGACGGTGCAGGGGTAATGACTTCTCTTCTTCCCCTGTACATTTCATGTAGGTCAGGGCCCACCAGAAGAAAGATATTTGGCGTGCCATCGCCAAGGAAGTCCGGGCCCTGGGGGTCTACCAGAGACAGAGCACCCACTGCCGGAAAAGATGGGAGGACATTCGCCACTGGAGCAAGAAGACGGCAGAGGCTCAGCTGGGGATGGCCTCCCAACGTGGGATGGGTGCCCGTCGAATCATGACACCCCTGATGTTCAGGATCCTGGCGGTGGCCTACCCGGAGTAGGATGGGTGCTTGAGGGCATCACAGCAGACACAAGGGGGTGAGTACACTCTCATTCAGCTGACTTTGCGCGCAGTGAAGTTGTCTGGGTGGGGGAGGAGGGCTGTGGGTTTCCCTAGGCCAGGGCGAGTTCCGTAGGCTAGGCCCCTCCGTAAGGCATGGCCCTGTGGACCCCCACCCCACCTCTGTAGAGTGCCAAGTACAGCTATTCACGCCCCTGTGTCATCTATGTGTGCATATGTCGTCCCTAGCCTTGTAGGCCATTTCCCAGGAATTTGCACTGTAGAGCCCAAGAGCGCGGCGTAGTGCAGGGGGCTTCTGAGTCTGTCTTGTCCGCCAACGGTAGCGGTAATCCATGCACTCAACATGTCTTTATTCTGTTCTCCCCCTTTTTGTGGTTTCCCTATTCTTGTGTGCATTAGCATCATCAGGCAGAGGAGAAGTGGCACCGGAGCACGAGGGAGCTGTATCCCACATGGCCATGGAGGGCCACACTACGGACTCAGAATTCACGAGTGGGACGGAGGACAAGGGGAGCTCCACGGCGGGGACAGGAGCTGACACCAGCGACACGGACTCGTCCTCTGATGGGAGCTCCCTTGTGGTGGTGGCAACATCTGTGCCCCCCGCATCTACAGGTACAGCCGCCACCCCCCCTACCAGCACCGACCTCCCAGCAGCCCCTCAGCCTTCGCCCCGTGCCCGCTCACCCAGGAGGGTGGGCATCACCTTCACCCCAGGCACCTCAGGCCCTGCCCCAGTCACCCCTGCTGCCCTCAGTGAGGAGGCCATTGACCTCCTCTGGTCACTCACTGTTGGGCAGTCTACCATTTTAAATGCCATCCAGGGTGTTGAAAGGCAGTTGCAACAAACAAATGCATTCCTGGAGGGCATTCATTCTGGTCAGGTGGCCCTTCACTGAGCCTTTCAAACTCTGGCCTCAGCACTGATGGCAGCCATTGTCCCTGTGTCTAGCCTCCCCCCTCCAGCTTCCTCCACCCAGACCAAATCCCCTGTACCTCTGCCTATCCCAAGCACACCATCAGACCAGCCTGCACACACCTCACCACACAAGGGAAGCTCAGGCAAACATAAGCACCACACATCCCACAGGCACTCACGCAAGCATCAGACACATGCAGACACACCAACATCCACTGCTTCCACTGTGTCCCCCTCCTCGTCGTCTCCCTCCTCCCTCCCAGTCTCGTCTACACAAACAGCTGCATGCACTACATTTACAGCCACTACGTCCCTCACCAGCACACCCACCAGCACACCCCGCTCACGTGCAGTCTCCACCCCCACTACCATTCACACATCCCCTGTGTCCTCTCCCAGTGTGTCTGTGATGCCCCCTCCCAAGATACACAAACGCAGGCACACACCCACCCAACAGCCATCCACCTCATGACAGCCACCAGCGCATGCACCTGCACCCAAAGTCACCAAACGCACACCTCCTACTACCACCACCTCTTCCTCCACTCCCAAACCCCCTCCAGCTACCTGTCCCAGTGTCTCCCAAAAACTTTTCCTGTCCAACCTTGACCTTTTTCCCACACCTCCCCCACCCCGTCCATCTCATAGGTCCCGAACTAGCACCTCAGCCACAACATCTCCGGGACCAGTGGTGCCTGTAGTCACAGGTATGTGGAGTGCACCGGCCACCAGGACAGCCAGTGTGGCACTGAGCCACAGCACAGCCAGTCCCCCCCGTGAAGCATCAGAAGTTGGCCAGTGCCCGGCGGGAGAGGGGGAAGATTCCAGCCACCCAAACCGCTCCCAGGGGTTTCTGGTGGGAGTGTGGACTCAGCTGTGACACCTCCCAAGAAGTGTTTGATTCAGGAAAGAAGTCCACAGCACCAGCCAAGGGTTCAGAGGCTCTGGTGTGCCTCATAGGGTCTGGGACTACAACTCCCACAATGCACCTCTTCAAATTCTGGAGTTGCTCCAAACGTCTCCAAACTTCTGGATTTTCTTCCAGAGGTCCTTTTTGTGTCCTTGAAGTGTCCACAACTTGATCCAAGGTTCCAGAAGCTCTGAGTTGCTCCTTGGGAGTTGGGACTACAATTTCCAGAATGCACCTGGTCAGAATCCTTAAATGGCCACTGGACCCTGGTCAGCTGGGCTCTTCTTGCAGGAGCGACCCTTGACCCAAGGGTAGGTCACTCCCCCTGCCGCTGCAGCTCCTCCAGCTCCTCCAGGTTCCTGAGTTCCTGAGACCCACCTAACAGTAAGTACCCCCCACCTCCCAGCCCCTCGCTCTGCCCCGCGCTAATCACCCTCTCTCCTGCTCCTGCTTCTTTTCATCTTTTCTTCTTCTCTGCTCTTCCTCCTCGCTCCTCGTCTGTAATCTTCTGCTGTACTCTTCTTTTCCCCGTCTTCTCTCTTCTTCTCTTCTTCCTCATCTTCTTCTGTGGTCTTCTGCCTTCTGTTCTTCGTTTTCTGTATCTTCTTCTGTGTTCTTCTGTGTTCTTCCGGTCTTCTGCTTCTGTTCTTCTGTTCTTCTGTTCTTCTGTTCTTCTGTTCTTCCGGTCTTCTGCCTTCGGCTCTTCTGCCTCCTCCGTCTTCTTCTCCCTGCGCCTGCCCTCCTGCTCCTACCTCATCCCCCTCCCTCACTCGCACCCCCCTCTCTATCTCCCCTATCTAACCCGTTCACTATCTACCTCCCTCACTCCTCCTATCTACCTATCTCTCTATCTCTCTATCCCACTATCTAATCTCCCTCACTCTCCACCTCCTCCTATCTTCCTATCTCTCTATCTATTTCCCTATCTATCGATTTCTCTATCTATTTTCTCCATCTACTTCTCTATCTTTCCCCCCTTCCCGCCACCCCCTCTATTACCTATCTTCCTATCCTCTCACTCTACCTCTCACCCTCACCCACCTCTACAACCCCCCTCCCCTATCTTCACAACCCTACTCCTATCTTTCTCCCTAATCTCCTAAACCTCCTAACACTCACCCCCCTCTGCCCTTAAACCCCCCTCCCCCAGCTCTTCTCACTCTACCTGTCCCCCCCCTCCCTCGCGCTTTCCCGCCGCGACCTCCTGCACGCCCCCGCCCTCCAGCTCCCATTCGCCCCCAGCTGACCCCTCCCCCCAACCTCATATGGCGGCCGCTGCACGACTGCGCCAGAGGCAAGCCCATCTGCGCCCGTCTGCGCCTGGCCCGCGCCCAGCGCCACGACCCCTGGTCCCAAGCTCTCCCAAGCCCCGCTGATCCGCTACGACCCCACCACCCTCCACGCCCTCAACCCAGGACGCTCCAACACCTGCTTCCAAGCTCACCCCAAACACACCCATGGACCCTTCGCCTGCAACTCCTGCAAACAAATCTTCCACCACGCTACTACCACGATCACAAGCCCACACGCCATCAACCACCTCAAGTGCATCCTAGTCAACGCTCGCTCCGTCCACAAACACGCCGTCGAGCTCTGGGACCTCCTGGATTCCACAGCACCGGACGTCGCCTTCATCACGGAGACCTGGATGAACGCCTCCTCTGCGCCAGACATCGCCACCGCCATCCCCGAAGTCTACAAGATCTCCAGGAAAGACCGCACCAACCAAGCAGGAGGAGGTATCGCCATCGTCTTCAAAGACTCCATCAGCGTCACCACCTCCACCGAAGACACCCCTCTCGCCGGTGAACACCTGCATTTTCAGATTCGCACCGACCCGAGGACCACCCTCAGAGGATCCCTCGTCTACCGTCCTCCCGGACCACGCACCCCTTTCAGAGACGCCATCGCCGACTTCATCTCCCCGCACGCCCTCGCCTCACCGGACTACATCCTCCTAGGTGACCTCAACTTCCATCTGGAACAAAACAACGACCCCAACACCACCACCCTGCTCGACAACCTCGCCAACCTCGGCCTCAAACAACTGGTGAACACCGCCACCCACATCGCCGGACACACGCTCGACCCTATCTTCTCCGCCAGCAAACACGTCTTCTTCAGCCACACCTCCGCCCTACACTGGACCAACCACAGCTGTGTCCACTTCACATTCCGACGTGAGACCCGCCACCTCCACACTCAACCCATCCTTCATCGACAGTGGAACAAGATCCCTGAAGAGCAACTCTTCTCCGCACTAGCCGCCAACCAACCCACCCTCACCACCGACCCCAACGACGCAGCCCTCAAACTCACAAACTGTATCTCCAACTGCGCAGACAACCTTGCTCCCCTCAAACGCACGCTCCGACAGACCAACACCAAAAAACCTCTCTGGTTCTCTGACACCCTCAAAGAATCAAAGAAAACTTGTCGCGCTCTTGAGAAAGCCTGGCGCAAGGACCACACCGCTGACAACATGAACGCCCTCAAGAACGCTACCCGCGAACACCACCACCTGATCCGCGCTGCCAAAAGGAACTTCTTCACCGACAGACTGGACAAAAACAGCCACAACAGCAGAGAACTCTTCAGCATCGTCAAGGAGTTCTCCAACCCCAGCGCCAACGCCAACGCCAACGCCGTCACGCCCTCACAGGATCTGTGCGAATCCCTCGCCACTTTCTTCCATCGCAAGATCAGCGACCTCCACGACAGCTTCGGACACCAGACCCAACCAAACATCACCGAACCCGCACCCCCGGCCATCACCCTCAACAACTGGACCCACATCAACACGGAAGAAACCAAATCCATCATGAACTCTATCCACTCAGGCGCCCCTTCGGACCCTTGCCCGCACTTCATCTTTAACAAAGCCGGCGACATCATCGCCCCACACCTCCAGACCGTCATCAACTCTTCTTTTTCTTCTGCTACCTTCCCCGAATGCTGGAAACACGCCGAAGTCAACGCCCTACTAAAGAAACCTACGGCTGACCCGAGCGACCTGAAAAACTTCCGCCCCATCTCTCTTCTGCCTTTCCCAGCCAAAGTAATAGAGAAGACCGTCAACAAACAGCTGACCACCTTCCTGGAAGACAACAACCTGCTCGACCCCTCACAAACCGGATTCCGAACCAACCACAGCACTGAAACCGCCCTCATCTCAGTCACAGACGACATCAGAACCCTGATGGACAACGGTGAAACAGTCGCCCTCATTCTCCTCGACCTCTGGGCTGCCTTTGACACCGTCTGTCACCGCACCCTAATCACCCACCTCCGCTCCACCGGGATCCAAGGCCAGGCCCTGGACTGGATCACCTCCTTCCTCGAAAACCGTTCACAAAGAGTTTACCTCCCTCCGTTTCGCTCAGAACCCACCGAGATCATCTGCGGCGTACCTCAAGGCTCATCGCTCAGCCCGACACTCTTCAATGTCTACATGAGCCCCCTCGCCAACATCGTACGCAAGCACGACATCATCATCACCTCCTACACCGACGACACCCAACTTATACTCTCCCTCACCAAGGACCCCGCCAGCGCCAAGACCAACCTACAAGAGGGTATGAAGGACGTCACAGATTGGATGAGGCTCAGCCGCCTAAAGCTGAACTCTGAAAAAACGGAAGTCCTCATCCTCGGCAACACCCTGTCCGCCTGGGACGACTCCTGGTGGCCCACGACCCTCGGCACCGCACCGACCCCCACAGACCACGCCCGCAACCTCGGCTTCATCTTGGACCCTCTTCTCACCATGACTAAGCAAGTCAACGCCGTGTCCTCCGCCTGCTTCCTCACCCTCCGCATGCTCCGTAAGATCTTCCGCTGGATCCCCGCCGACACCAGAAAAACCGTGACCCACGCCCTCGTCACGAGCCACCTGGACTACGGCAACACCCTCTACGCCGGGACCACAGCCAAACTCCAAAATCGCCTGCAACGCATTCAAAACGCCTCGGCCCGCCTCATCCTAGACGTACCCCGCAACAGCCACATCTCCGCACACCTGAGACACCTGCATTGGCTCCCAGTTAGCAAAAGGATTACCTTCCGACTTCTCACCCACGCACACAAAGCCCTCCACGACAAGGGACCGGAATACCTCAACAGACGCCTCAGCTTCTACGTCCCAACCCGCCACCTGCGCTCCTCTGGCCTCGCACTCGCTGCTGTCCCTCGCATCCGCCGCTCCACAGCGGGTGGGAGATCTTTCTCCTTCCTGGCGGGCAAGACCTGGAACTCCCTCCCCACCAGCCTCAGGACCACCCAGGACCACTCCGCTTTCCGGAGACTCCTAAAGACCTGGCTGTTCGAGCAGCGTTAACCCCCCTTTCTTTTCCCCTAGCGCCTTGAGACCCGCACGGGTGAGTAGCGCGCTTTATAAATGTTAATGATTTGATTTGATTTGACTTGATGCAGGGGACTCTGGGCAGCTCCTTTGTACCTGTAGCAAACAGGGAGTCCCTTCTTGAAGCAGTAGAAGACAGGTAAAGTCCTTTTAGTGGTGAAGCCCAAGTTTGCAGCTGTCCAAGTGCAAGTCAGGGGTCCAGCAGGGCAGTCCCTCTTCTCCTGTACTTCTTCCTTGTTGGAATCTGGTAGGGAACTGAGGTGTGGGTGCAGGTCTGCCAGTTTTATCCTTGCTCCTGGGTGAAAAACAGGGGGGGTCCTGATTCTCCGATCAGGTGCAGGGTCCTTCCCCCTGTGATGACCACTTCCTGGGAAGTGTGGCAAAAATCAATCCCAGGAGGCAACATTCCTCAAAAATCCATCATGGTTGAAAGTGATTTTTGGAGGTTACATCTGGCTGAGCCCACCCACTGATGTGGCTAAAAATCATAAACACGCCTATCTCCTGCCCTCTCCTAATCTAATCAAGGGGGCAGGCACCTAGTTGTCTGGGGTTGCAGGATGTGGGGGTGTTGCAGGGTTGCTCCAAATGTCCTTCTCTGCCTTTGAAGACCAGTTTGGCACCCCCCCCCCTTCCTGCCTCACCATCTGCTGAGGGGAGATCCCTTCCCACAGGCACATCTCTTTGTGTGAGGCCAGGCCACTTCACACCTCATCAAGGCAGCCTGGCCAGGCTGCAAGAGGCTGGCAAATCAGAGCACAGCAGCAAAAACAATGCAGGGCTAAAGTTGGCAACTTTTCAGGTAAAGTTTAAAACTCTTTACCTGAGATTTATTATAACAATTAATTTGATACCAAACTCTTTGTATCTGTCACTTAAGGGGACTTTTAAAATTAAAATCAGGTCTCCCCATTCTAGCCTATGAAGGCCATTCACTACAATGACTGAAAAACTAATTTGGCTGTTTTTACCTCACCAGGGCTTATAAAACTATTTTATAAGGTCCCTGCTTATAGTTACATGGCACCCAGCCCAGGGGCACATAGGGCACACCATAGGGGTGGCTTATATCCACAAATAAGGCAGTTTAAGACTTTGGAACTACTTTTAATTCCAAAGTCGAATTTGCATAGAACTTTAATTTAAAAGCAGCCAGCAAGGCAGGCGTGCCTTTAAAATGACACTGGGCACCTCAGCAGTGAATCTATGGGTGCACTACCTATGCTGGGGTCTGTAAACCTACATTCCCTATCTTACACTAGGGACTTATAGGAAGGTTGACTTAGCCAATTATAATTAGCCTAATTTGCATACTGATTTTAAACAGAGCACAGGCCCTGGGACTGGTTAGCAGTACCCAGGGCACCATCAGAGTGAGGAAAACACCAGCAAAAAGTGGAAACTGGGGGCAAAAAGTTAGGGGGCCTCTGCAATCAGCCCTGTTCTCTCACATATTGGCTTTGCCAATGCTTGTTAATATATAGAAGTAACCCCTATGGTAGACCCTAAACAGCCCATTGGGCAGGGTGCATTGCATTTAAAAGGTAGGACATGTGTTTAAAAGTTTTACATGTCCTGGAAGGGAAAAACTTCCTAATTCGTTTCTCACTACTGCGAGACCTACCGCTCCCATAGGATGACATTTAGTTAGGTTATTACATTCAATAAGTGCTAATGTTTTATTGGTAACAGGTAGAAATGTCATTTTTGGTCTCAAAAGAATTGTAGTTTGGACCCCTCTTTAATGGTAAAGTCAGGTTTTAAGTCATTTTCTTGTTCTAAACATTTGGTGCTTGCAGCCTGTGTCTGGGGTCACATTGTTAGTATTTGGCAGTTAGCCGTTGTGTATTCTTCCCACTCAGTAAGACAAAGGGGAACTAAGTGTTGGTGGGATGGGCCGTTCAGCCAGAATGGGTAGGGTGGCTCTGTTCCAGCCTGGGTAGGGTCGGGTAAGGAAGGAACCTTCTAGAAACAGATGTGAGGGTAGCCTAGATGTTTCTCCAACTTCAAAGGCTGGCATCAGATTGAAATTTTGGATCCTCATATCAACTATTCAGTACACTCCCAGACATGTCGGAGACACCCAGAAGGACTGCCTTGAGCTTCTGAGGGCTGCTCTGCTGGTTGAGTCCTTCATCGTACCTCAGAGGACTGCCCTGCTGCTGGAGGCCTGCCTTCCTGCTTGAGCTTAGGACTTTCAGAGTGACTATAGGTGATAGTTTGCTGGCCTCCTGTGTGAGCTACAGGGACACAGCAAGATCCAGAAAGCTTGAGCCCTGAACCTGGCTTCTCCTGGAGTGAGTCCGGACCCCCCGCAGGGGGTTCCCATGCAGCAATAGATGCTTGATTGTGGTGTTGAAGGTGCTTCTCCTGACTAACTCTAAAAACTGGGACTTAGAAAGTTTTTCTGCAAAAAGTGGACTGAAAACCGACAGAAGTCAGAGACCTACCTGCTCGCTGATCTGCCCAAGGTGCTTAACTGCTTCACTTTGTGGTAGCTCCCACTATGTTCTTCGCAGCAGGAAATCCTGTTCAGCAAGACCTCCAAGCAATGGTATCTGGTCTCATGGACCCTCATTGGCTACATCCTGCAGCTTCATCCCACTGGAGATATTTAACTTCCCAAAAAAGTGACAAAGTCCGAACATAGAAATCAACACGCAACTTCGTCCAGCAGCTCCCCAATGACAATGCCACCTCCTCAGACACCGCCGGCTGCCTTGCCTCACTGAACTTTACTTTCTCAGGAACTTCTCTTTGAAATTTCTTCTAAGTATTTAGGTAAGCCGAGACTGGACCCAATCCACATGTGTGTTTCCGAACCACAGTAGGGCTTAACTTTTGACTTTGCCCCGTTCACGTGCGATTAGATACCCGCGGTTGGCATTTCGATCTCTTAAGCGTTCATTTTCACTAAAAACTTTAGAAATTCATAACTACAGTTCTACTTATTAGATTTAATTCATTTTTGTGTCATTTTATTTATTACATGTTGCTCTATATTTCCAAATTGGTGTGGGAGTTTTTTCTGTTTTGTTTTCACTTCATTACTGTTTGCGCACTGCATAAATATTTACCACAGTGCCTCTAAGATAAGCCTGAATGCTTTTATGCCAAGCTACCAGAGTGTTAATCATACCTCAATTGAGTGACCTTTGTGGTTCACTCAGACAACTGCTGCCATTGTTGCATGAGGAGGGTTTACACCCTCTCTACCAAGATCTCCAATTTCTTACAGTCAAGCAAATTTATCAAATTATTTTAGCGGAGCATTTTAAGGGTTTAGTGTGTAACTTGTGGTGCATTTCAGAGCACTGAATCATAGTGTGGTAGCTGACTGTCATGTACAAACAACACTTTCCCCTTGAAATTGGCCACTCAGTTTGTATTGATAAAACTGTACAGCTCACCAACAAAAATATGCGGGACTTGGGTTTCAGAGACTATTTTACCAAGTGAATTGATTTGTTTTGATCCCATTAAAATGTTTGTATCCATCACACTTCAGGATTACAAAAAATCTGCTTTCCTGACTGCTAATATTATTATCTGAAATATTTGCACTAAACATTTACACGTATTTAGATTTTGTAAGTCTATTAGAAATAGTTACTTCCTACGACCGTTCCTTGCATGCTCACTAAACCCAGCATAATTTACTTTGCAACATCATCTAACTTTAGGTCATAGAAAGAAAGTTTAATACAAGCTCCTTTGAAAAGAATAAGCAGCAGTTTGTCAAAAGACATAACCTGGCCTCCATCTTTGAATGCACAGATAATGTGACAAGATAAAAACTAAGGCCCAGATTTAGTTAAAGGTCTCACAACAGAAGGCAGCAAGACAACTTACTGTGCTGGATCACAGGCAGAGACCATGAGTGTGCCATATCTACTAAGATATGAGGCCCCCTGCGCTGGCGTACTGAGTGCTGCCTAGCGCCAACACAGGCACCGGTGCGTCATGGTGCAATAGTCCCTACATTATAGGCAGGATTGCTTGTGCCGGAAGGGACACTTTTCTGCACAAAAACAATTCAAAGAGGCAGTTTCCGCTTTCCATGTGTGTGCAGAATGCAGTACACATAGAAAGCACTAATAAGGATTCGAAGTAAACATATTTCTCTTTGTTTCGCCTCCGTTGGTAAGGTGTACTATTTTGGCGCATTCTCAGGTTTACTATTCTTAGTAAGTCTGGGAATGAGCTGAAATCCATAGGTGAATGCTTGGGAACTCCCACACTCCACCCATGGAACTCCTTCCCAATACTGAGAAACACAAGGCAACAATTAGCCCTGCCTTACGTTACTCTAGATTTACTAAGCCACACACAGCCATGCAAAGTGGCTTTGAGTGGTTAAGTTAATCTGATTAAAGGGCTTGCATTGCCTTGGGTCACCTTGCATGATCCAATGCAGTCCCTTAGTAAATCTAACTTCAGGGTTATTATTTTGGGGGTGCTGCAGGACCCCCAGAGCTCTGATACTAGCTCCTACTATTACTGGACAAAAAGGAGCTCCCAAGAGAGTGAGCATGAGTATGTCAGTCTTACGAGTGAGACCTGTTGGAAAGGTCAGGGTCCCTGGTGCCTGGCATTGTCCAGGTGACTACGGGCTCAGATGGGCTTGCCTTTGGCACTCTGTCAGCACACCTGCTCCACAGATGCACAATGGTTGAGAAATGGCTGCCTTGCTTCACACGACTCAGTAATGCCCCCAGTATAAGCATGCACAGAGTAAAAATACCCCTTCTCTAGTTTCCTTTTGCCCTCACTGATGCATGGCAAATTAGAAATAAAGAATTAGGTTTAAAATGGTTTAAGCTAAGTGAATAGAATTAGCAATGCATATTGATATCCTTAATTTAAAATGCAGCAAGCTGTAATCCAGATAAAGTGCACGAGACAACAAATTGCCAACAGGCTAGTGTAATCCATGGCTTGGGATCTTAGTCGTTGCGGACACTCAGCGTCTCCGGTTTCATCCCTGATCCACCACTTGGGCAGCAAAACAAAGACTAGGGCATCTATTAGCAGGACATTGCCATCACTTAGGTGCCAGGCGAGATAGGGAAAAGCGTTTGTCCCGCTAAACATGAGTTATCTGCGTCCCGCTAACACCACCCCAGGTAAAGCACACGCAGAGTACACATATCTCCTTCTCTAGCTTTCCTCCTTCCTCACTGACACAGTGCAATTTGCAAATGACTTTAAAGTTGGAAAGTAGCTTAAGTTAAGGTGCACCCACCTAAAGAGAGTAGGACAGGCCAGGGCCATTGGAAGGTGGTAATGGGCGGAGCTAGGGGTATTAGTTTTCAGGTATTTGAGAAGAAAGGTCATTCAGACCAGGGCTTCAGTGATACTCTGGGTATGTTGTCCACTGGCTACCAGTTCCTTCTCACGGCCATGTAAGGCAGACACCTCATGGAGGGCAGAGACCTCATGGAGGGCAGGCTAGCTTCAGCCCGTGCCTTCCAAGAGCAGGCCTTTCAGTAGGGTGTGTGTCTGCACAAATGTGGAAGGCATGAGTTCGAACTGATGTTTGAATGATTGAACAAATTCCTGAGTCTGAAACTTTGCCTGCAGGAGATTAACACCTAGGATACAGTGTGCTACATAACCAGAAGGCTGGGGTAGCAGGAGACAAGTAAAGACACCACATGAAGCATCCAGTTTTATGGATTTTTTAAATTGTTCCCATTTGTATTTTTCAACACGTGTTTTGTTCAATGTATCCCGATTGATCCATATTCATTTTGTATTCTCTGAAAGATGAAGTTTGGAAATTTATAGATTTCCAATGTTTTTAACCAATGAGTCAACATTCACGCTTGGACAACTTCCGGCCTTAACCTGTGACTGGAACTGAAATCTGGACGTGTAGGGAGAGTGCATGTTGGCTTGGTTGAAGGGCTAACGCTTTACTAATAAAATCATTGCACCACTTCTGAGAAGTGCCCCTCTCCTTGTGAAAATACATAAGTGGATCTAATCAGTTCCTGGTAGCACCAGCTCATTTAAAGCGCTTGTTTTTGTGTGGTACAAGCACCGGTGTAAAAAGCAACACAGCATTCATCTGATAAAACAAAATAGCACTGAGTACAAAATCATGTGCACATGCAGTTAGGTAAGAAAGTCTCATCCCTGTACAGACTCACACGCTGACAGTCCGTGCCAGTGCTGGCCTGCTACTCATCAGTCAGCGTGGGTGTCACTCAAAAGGCTTCACACTTTATGCGGTTTTCGTTCTAAAAATAAATAAATACGGACATTGAAACACATTGTTCCTCATCTGTATTTCTGGGATTGATTACATTTCACTGTGTGTCTTTTCTTGGACTTGGACAGTGAGATCTCAGAAAGGGAAGGCCTGCTCCTGCCTGGGAGTGCATGTGTGCGCAGAGCATACCAAGCCCTTCTCTCTTACCTCTGAAGTCTCCGAACATAATACTGAAGACATGTAAATCTAAGTAGTATTTTTAAACAACTTCAGCAGTTTCCAGTCGTTAGCTCACTTTAAGGCGCAGAACTTAAAATCTTACTGAAGATGCCAACTCAATGTTCATGGTATAAAAATAGAAAATTGTATTGATAAGAATGAGAAACCCCAGATGTAAAATCTTCAAGTCAACTAACGTGTCCATTACCATAAGAAAATTTGATTAGAAAACAGCTGCTGTTGATATCAACCACTGACGCCAACGTGTGGGAGTGTCCACAGGGCGAACATGTTTGCCTAGTACAGAATCTAACCACTGTTATCATTACTAGATGTACTTCTGAGAAGTAGATCAATAACATTATCAGTTTCATAATTTGAGCTTGAGCCCTTCATTTGCAGAAGCAATGCCATTTGGACCCTCCCCAGAGCTTGTGATTGTATCTAACAACTATTATAAATATTGTTCACATAAACATCAGCTCCCCGCTTGGCATACCTCTGATACAGGGTGACCTAGGCGTACTATCCTCAGTCCCTAAGCTTTGGCTCCTGAGATTCCACTGCAGCTCCCCACAGATACACAGGGGTATATTTACAATGCCCCTGCAACACAATAACACAGCTGGAGCATCACCTTCGGTGGCTTTACATGGCCTTGTGAATATGGCCTCCTCTCACGCAAAACTCTGCGTGAAAAGGGTGTCCATGGGTGTTGCTGTGGGCGTTCCCATGCGACACCCATGGTATCTGATGCATGCCCAGATTTACAAGGCTAGGAATGCGTCAGATGCCTGCGCCACCCAAGGGTGGCTTAAAGTGGTGAAACAAGGAGAAGTAACATTATTTTTCCTCAATTTTTGCTCTTTCTATGTTTACTGCATTCTACAGAGCACATAGAAGGAGGAAAACGCCATCAAAGGTTGTTTATGTGCAGGAACTTGTCCTTTCCCGCACCTAAATATTCATCACTGTGCTTGCCTTTGCTCTAGACAGCCAATTATGCACCAGTGCAGAGGAAGGTACAGGGAAGCATTGTATTGCTGTAAATATGACGCATCCCTCCATCCTAATGACGCAGTCCAGTGCATCAAGCTGGTTTGCACCCCAAATCTGCATCACGTTTTTATAAATATGGCCTAGAGTGAGACTGTCAATAAACCACTCTGGGGCTGTATTACAGAATACGGCGCACTCTCCTTGTTTGTTCTATGTGCACCTTTCAAAAGGTGCACTCAGCACAAACAAGTAGAGCTTGCTGCATTATGCTGCATGCGCTGTCCCCAGGGCAGCTGCAAACTTGTGCTGCCCTTGGGGAAAAACATTTATGAGAAATATGGAGCAGCTGTTTGAAAGCTGCTCCGTGTCTCTCTGTGCAGGCGTCAAGCCACCTGCACTTTTAAGGGGGGTTAGAAATCCTCTTGGAAAAGGGTGCAGTGAGTGACTGCACCCGCCTGCAAGGGGATGTCTGAGGGGTCCATAGGACTCCTTTTCTCCCCACCAGAGGGCTGCCTTTAGAAGGCTCACTGTAAGTCTGGCACCTTTTTCTGGCTCACTTTCAGTCTGCCTTCTAGAGGCATATTTGCCTCTGCACTCACATTGGTAATACTGGGTGAGCACAAAGGCAAAGCGATTCCCTAATTTGTATGGGCCACTCCCCGAGGAAAATGAGGGAATATCCTCTGATGATAGCCCTGGCGCTCTATGTGCACCAGCACTATCGGTATTGCAGCGCTAATACTGGGGTTCTGGGGGTGCACAAATTGGGGGCGACCACCCGTTTTGCCCCAGGGGTACTTTGTGTAACACAGCCCCTGTCCTGGAGTCACTACAATTTCTCTACAGAGGGCACCGGGCCTGTCAGTCTGTGCTTTGATGATGCTGCTTTTATCAGACTCAAGTCTGATTTGATTATGGCTGCTTGATTGGTCTCTGCAGTGCCACATGTAGAAAAAGAAATGAACTGCAGCCTGGCCCAAGTAATTACCAGTGACTGAGAATAATTTAAACATTTCAGCTAACATTTTTAATGCTAAGTGCTCAGCATGTCTCAGCAAAGGTCTGAAGAAAATCAACCACATCAGCCAGACCTGGTAGAAACCACATTGTCCCCCTCCCTATTCTATCTTGCAGAAAAAACAGGGAGAGAGGCTTAGGTGGAGCTGCACACAAAAACTTATGACATTTCACTGGGTAAAATCATTACCTGGGAAAAAATGGGTGCTGTCCACTGTGAATCCGGCAGAGTAGAATTCCGTAAAGTAATTCCAATCCGCCTGACTCACAATCAGGCCTTTGAATGTGCAAATCTGGTCTTTGCGCTAGTCATTTGTGCAAAGTCCTTGCAAAGTTGCATGGCCCCAGTGCTAACCGGCCCTGATCTACGACACAACATCCCAGAAGCATTGCAAGGTACTTTACAGCACCACATGATAATACTAATCTATTTTTCATGATTCAAAGAGTAACGTTGGCTGTGAATAAAATATTCTTAGAAACTAAAAGAGGCAGCCTGTAAATACTTCATAAAGTAAAGAAGCAACTGGCAGTGATGGCAAACAAAAATAGATAGGAAATGGGTTATATTCAAAGCAAAGAGGCAAATAAAGTGGTTCTAGCCTAATCAACACATAAATACCAGGACCACACTTTGGATCCTAGAACAGCTGTGCGACTGAAGTGAAGCTTGCATGAAACATGCACAGACTGTGACAAGTAACCTGGCATATTTCATCAGGAACTAGTGATTGATGAATATCAACATGTCCTCCAAGGGGGAAAGATTAACACACAGAATGCAACAGCAGAGTCATACACAAATGGTTCTACCTATTCAAGTCCCAACAAAAAGCTCCAGAAATAATGGGAAAGGTTACAGAAAGAAAATATTCAACTTCTTCCCCAAAACACAGTCATGAAAAATAATGAATGCCCCTAACGAGTTAACACCTGAATCAGAAGTTCTTCAACATTTTCCACCTCAATGATACACATGTGCACACATGCAGACACACCACACCCACACCCTCAACTTGCATACACCAAGCACTCACACACCTAAAACTAACACAGAAGCCTGCTGCAACAGCACCCATGACAGGTAGCGTCATGTGTGTGCTTTAAACATTTATAACCAAGAAGGTCACTTGTAACATCGCCACAAGCATCTCTTACTAACAATGGCGCTACATTCTACATGATATCTAGGTCTTTGCATTAAAGTAACTTTCAGAAAGTCCATGAAATGACCCAGTTTGGAAAATTGCTGCTACAGCCCTCCACCCCGCAGCACGTAGAAGCAAAGAGCACAACAAGAACAGGTCTCAACCTGCAACACAAAGGTCCCAAAACCCCACTGGGATTCATGTAACAATGCAGAATGATGCCATCCTCAAACCTGGCACCAGTCAGTGAAACACCAGAGGCAAAGGCAAGGAGATGGGCACAACCCCAAGAGTGTACCAAAGGCAAATAAGAAGGAGAGAGCAATAAAACAGTAGTTGACTTGTATGTCCCCACTCCATCACCAGGGAAGAGAGGAGAACAGGAGAGGTGGACAGGAGCATTACTGGCAAGAGTAAGAAAACCCCTGGCCACTACACCGACTCACTTAAAAAGGGGAAAGAAAAATCTTAGTGGTATTGACTCTCATTGTGAAAGGGCTGATCCAATCGTTTATCCCTATGGATGAAGTTTTAAGGTTATCTTCTATATATATGTCCCCCTTGAGTCTCCTTGATCAGGGAGTGTTCCAATTGTTTCAAGACCTGCATGTGCCACCACTACATGATACAGATCCCAAATCAAACACAAGGGATCTCATCTATGTTCATCCACACCAAGAAAATCCAATATTTCATTAGCTACAATTTCTCTGTAGCAAAGTAATCTGTTAGGTACTGATATATTGAAAAATTGGGCCTGCGCGTGGAAGCTGTGTATGTTCTATTACTGTAGGGTCACTGTGAATATAAAATGTGTCTTTTGGTGGCACCCCCCCCCCCTGATGCTTGTAGTTGTTGACCTGGATTTCCCAAGCATCAGAAATATTAATGTGCCATTGATATTATCCTGCCAAGGACTGTAGGGTAACATACTGACAGTATGTGATGCAGCCCTTGGGCGACTGGGGTTTGGGAGATGAATGACTGTCAGGTAGGTGTGTTGCCTCCATCACCTCCAGTGGTGCATTTTAAAGCATCCTAGAGGGTCCAGACAGTTCACCACAGTATTGGCAGCTCCGGCAGCAGGGTGGATGGAGAGCAGGTGGGGAGAAGCACTAGGAGTGTGGTCTACCAGTGAAAGATCTGCGCTGTCTTGTGACAGTGATGTGCGTGGTTTGCTCAGTTTTTACTCTTGTCTTGTCCTCAGTGTGGAGCCTTCATGCTCCCCTGGGAAGGTGTAACTTCTTGCGCATTTCTAGGTTTAACCATTCCTGGTAAATGTGGGAATGTTTAAAAAACCATGGGAGTTGCATGGTAACACTCATGCAAAGCCCATGGAATGTTTTACCAGGGCAGAGTAATGCAATACAGCGATTTGTGCTGCATTGCGTTACTCCAGATTTTTAGAGCCACTCAGAGCCACCCAAAGTGGCTTTGCGTGGCTTCAAAATCTGACTTAGAGGTTTGCGTCACACATGTACCATTTTGCTTGGTGCAAACACAATGCAAGCCTCTCATATATATATGGCAGAGTCTCAATCCTTTCTTCACAGTTTATGTCCTACAGGGAGTTGATGGAGGGTTTTTACCAGGGCAGTCAAAAAAGTCCACCAATTGTCACCTGAAGGCCATGAAGCTCCCCAGGACGATGGCACCTGGTTGCAGTTAATATAATCAATACACTATACAGACTGAATGAAGTGATGGAGTGTGGAGTATAGTAAACTTTTAGCTAGTGAGTACTGAGATTCTGTTTTGTAGGGCTAACCTGGAATGCTGAGGCAAGACCCCATTCCAAAGGTTCCCTGCTGTTTTTTCCAGCCTCCTTTCTTCTTGGCCTGAGCTGTCCATTCTGTCCTATTGCGTTATGCTCTCCACCAAACCCAGCCTGACATTCACCTTCCACCATTTTGTCCAGAAGAGATGTGATTACAAATGGTTAAAATGTCTCTGTCTTATAGTTGTCAGAAGAAAACCTTGAAATGTTCTGGCAGGAAATAGTGATGATTACTTTGAATTTTAGTCCTGTACCCTAACCCACTTGTAAAAATCACCCAGATCCATCTATTCCGCCAATCAAGAGATCAGAACCCCTCTAGAGCTCATACAGAAAAATAATAACTTTTTATTTTCTCCTACCCCTAAACTTAAAGTCCAATTCACATATATTAAAAGTATGGAAATACAGGTGGTCATTCTGACCTCGGCAGAAAAAGGTGCTTACCGCAGGTCAGAAGGCCGCCACAACACCACCGCCGTCGCGGTAAACCGCCACGGTCATTCTGACCCTCAAGAGGCAAACCGCCAAAAACCGGACATCCACAAAAGTCCGCCACACCAACGGCCAGCGTTAAACTGGCGAAGACCAAACCTCCACCGTCACGCCAACAGAAATACGCCCATGCCATTACGACCCACGAATCCACGCAGCGGTCTTTCAACCGCGGTATTCCATTGGCGGTACACACCGCTGCGCTCAAAATACACATACAGCCCCAAAACACAGCCACATTGGACAATTTGAAATACACACACCTGAGACACATACACACAACACTCCCACACACCCAATTAACTATAAAACACACACCCACATCACCCACAAACCCCTACGACCACAAATCAGAGACGAAGCCCAGAGAGAGACACCACAGAATAGAGAACACCATCACACAGAGGCACACTACACCATCACCCACACAACAACCATGCACAAAACACCACACACCACTACACTCACCACACTCATCACCGCAAACACCACCCCACACCTCATCCATACCACCCCATGGCACCCCCAAGACACCCCAGGTTCTCAGACGCAGAACTCAGGGTCATGGTGGAGGAAATAGTTCGGGTAGAGCCCCAGCTCTTCGGGACACAGGTGCAGCACACCTCCATTGCCAGGAAGATGGAGCTATGGCAAAGAATAGTGGACAGGGTCAACGCTGTGGGACAGCATCCACGAAATCGGGACGACATCAGGAAGTGGTGGAACGACCTACCGGGGAAGGTGCGTTCCATGGTATCAAGGCACAACATTGCGGTGCAGAAGACTGGCGGCGGACCCCCACCTACTCCGCCAGAATTTACAGCATGGGAGGAGCAAGTCTTGAACATCCTGCATCCTGAGGGCCTCGCTGGAGTAGGCGGAGGAATGGACTCTGGTAAGTCTAATCTCAACTACTTCTTCCCCCCCACCCACCAGCATGCCAGCTCATACCTCCACCCTCCCCCACCCCCATCACACATCCTCCCTGCTAATGTCTCACCATCACAACCCACCCATCCCAACACCAAACCCTGCATGCCACCACAAACCATCGACACCCATCACCTAAGCATGTCCACTGCACATACCCATCTCCCCCACAAACCGCCGTCACAACAGCCCCCACAAAGGAATGCCAGCACTGGGGTACACGGGCACCCACCCATACATTGTCTCCCGCCTGTCTGTTGGCGGTGACCGCCGCGCTGTTTGTTTGTCCCGCCGTGGCGGTCGGAGTGTTAAAGTGGTGGTCTGTGTTGGCGGTTTCCACCAGGGTCTGTATTCCATTTTTTTGACCACCTGCCTGTTGGCGGGTTGGCCGCCACTTTAACACCGACCGCCAGGGTTGGAATGACCCCCATAGTGTGAAGGGGAACACTGATAATGTTCTTTCTGTAATGTTTTATTTCCCCTTTGTGTTGAACTATTCTCGTTCTTTGGTTTTCATGAGGCTCCAAGTTCTGCTGGATTTCTGCTGCTAGAACATTTGTTCTATGCTTGGTTCTGCCTCATCTGATTCTATTTCACTCTTTCTGATATCCAGCTCATCCCCCAAGCATTTATCACTGCGGCTTCCTTTCACATTCTGGCAAGTAGGTTTGTTCTCCTTACTGTACCTTAGATGTGTTTATGCCTGCCATGTTCAATACTCATGTTTCTTGGAATATACGTTCTTTTTACAAAACCAGGAGCTTTCCTCTCTCCAAAAGACTCAAGGAAGCAATCAGTGCTGCTTCCCATGCACCACTCGGTTCAGTGGATTCCATGGCATTCCTGTAGCCTGGTTCTCCATGTTCTCAACTCAGAGTGTAGCAACACAAGTGGTTTAACTCTTAATGTGTTTTGATCCACATTGAGGTGGGTTTTGGTCATTTGGGATAATGAAAGAGCATGTAGCTAAAACCATGTTTTTCAAAATATGTGTCAGGGCCATCTGTAGCTTTGAGCACCACAGGTTTCCTTGGATTCCCAGATCATGAGGCATAGTCCCTTAAAAGTCTTCTGCACTCTCTCGCTGCTTTTCATGAGCTTTGTATTATTCTTGATCTTCACTTCCTAATCGGAGTCTGCACTCCATCATAGTTTTGAGAGCTTTGTGCTGCATGAAAGTTTGGGTTCCACTTTCTCGTTAAGGTGGGGAGCGTTCTCTGGGAGGTCAAAGATGTTGATTTCCCTGCCCCTCGTTGCGCCAGCGTTATTTTTAGTTAACTTTTAAAGCTAAAACTGATTGGCAACCACTATTCCTTTTCAAGCCAAGGGAAAAAGGCATCTGCAGTCTCACACTTGCTTCTGTCAGATAAAAGTCCTACATACCAATCTCATTAATCAAATCCCCAGCCAGAGTGTAAAGCCCTTTATCTCCAGTGTTTATTGGACACTTAGATAAGGAATCCTGCTCAGCCACTGTCATGGCTGCATTAAGGATTTCTGTTGGATTTTGTGGACAGGGGGCCTGGCAGCCAAGCATTGTACTGGGTCATAGAGGATTTTTGAGAGTTTTGTCAATTTTCATAGGAGAAGATTTTGAGGAGCAAAATAAATGAGCTGAGAACAGCTACTTTCTCCCTTCCATTTATTCTCCATTGCTCATGTTTTATCTCTGCTGGACAATAGAAAGAGGTGCTTTTGCCTTGCCCCATCTCTCAGCCTCCGCAGAATGCTACAAAGAGCCCCATCTGTGTTTTACCAGTGCTCACCTTCTGCAGGAAACTAGAAAGAACCCCCTTTTCCTTGCACCTGCTCTCACCTTCTGTAGGACACTAGAAAGAGCCCCCATCCTTCCTTGTACCAGCTTCTACCTTTGTGCAGGGTCTTTATCTGGGAGCAGATGATTTCATTGCTACTTTTCACTTTATGTCCAGGATGTGCAGAATCTCTGAAGATAAGTGGAGAGTCCAAAGGGAGCAGCTGAGATCTCTAGCACTTGAATAACATTATCCTTCGCTGCCACTGCACGGGATCCACTACACTGATGCTGAACGTTCACAGTGTCAGAGGATCTTGGATTTGGACAAGATGCTGGACTGCACAGTGGTGACAGCTCTCCAGTCACATTTGCTTAGAGACCATGCCTCTGGGAGGTATTCTGATTTTTGTTTTTAACCAGGCACTTAGATTGCCTTTTAGTGACAATTTTGGAAGAGGACATTTATCAGTGCTGATGGGTATCTATTAGGTACTTGCAAGCGCAGGAATAGCCATTTTTCTTCATGGGTTAGATGATGAGGGAGAACACGGTTGTCTGAGGCCAGTGTGTTGGAGATGGTAGGAAAGGACTGTCCTATTGTTGATCAGTTACTCTTTCATGCCCTCAGTTGTGCAGTCATGCTTTTGAGGAGCAAGTTACTCAACTTTCTGCCATCCAGACAACCAGTTGCTCACAAATTTATCACTGCATATACTCATCCATACATTCAACTATCCATTTAGTCATTCTTATATTTACCCATACCACACACACACAAAACACCAAAATGTGAAGGAACTCTTCCAGATATAAAAAGCCCCAATCATTTGGCTTTGCCAATGCTTGTTTTGCTTCAAGGGTACATTTCAATTTGTTTTCTCTATGAATATGCAGGAAGGACTATAAAAAAGAAAACAGGTAAACATGATTTTTCATTTCATGATTTATTTTTCCTCCACAATATGACAGAGTCAAACCAGAAGTCAAATCCTCTGTGGAGCATTTAATTTAGGAAATATTCTTAGTTTGAAGCAACGGTGCTTTGAATCCAGCTGACGTAGTTGCATACCTTGGTGTAAACTCCTGGGTAGTTCCTCTGAGCACAACCAATTCCCCAGGAGACCACACCCTGGAGTTGTCCATTGCAGACCACTGGGCCACCGGAATCACCCTGAAAGGAAGAAAGCAATGTTCACAGACTATTGCATTGCGAATACTATGTGCAATGTGAATGTAATATGATATACCCTTATTGCACAATTCTATCAGCATAAGATAAGGAAATCATAGCTTGTATCCTTCAACAGGTATGAGTAGTAGCTGCTAGCATAATATTCTGTTGCATTTATTCTTAAATAGTCATCATTACTTTTTCTGCTAAATTCCTATTTTTCTAAATGCACTTTTTTCAAGGGCTGCAACATATACTACTACTTGTGGCATGCCAGTGTTTATGGAAATCCACACACTTCACATACACTGATTGGTAAAGCTATTGGCATTTTTTGTATTTATTTTTCTTCTGATTGTGCATGGTTTCATTAGTAAAGAAAGTAAATTTGACAGGGTCTCCAAGACATTTGAGAAGGGTGTGTGAGCAGTTTATGTTTCGGACAGATTAAGGGTTTGGAGTCCAGCAAGGGATCCTAGTGCCCAGTGTTGAAGTGATATTGACTACAGAGTAATGTTAATATGGTACATGTGGGTGATTTTAAAGTTACCAGGGGATTGGGAGGGATAAAGTCTAGAGTGGGGTTTCCAGTTCCGAGGACGCAGCGGGGTACATGTTAGCAGTGATGCAATGTGATTGCAATCCTGTAGGGTTGGTGGGGGCGTAAAGGGAGATGAATTGAACAAGGTAATGAGAAATGAAAAAGACCTGAACTCCTTCACAGGACCTCTTAGGGGGACATGATGTGTGTGAAGGAGGAGGAAATTTAGATGGTTGAAAAAGCAAGAATAGCAATTGTTAATCATTTTCAGATTGTTATGGGTGAAACTGTGCTGTAAGGTGTGGTGTACTGCAGGAAATGATCTGTTTTTATTGCACAATATCCCCACAGAATGTGATAAGCACCTTACACCCTCTTCAATCACTGATGCATTCTCAGGAGCGCTGGGTCAGGGTGTGATACTGACCCAGAATCCAGACAATATGGTCCTGTTGAATGATGATTTATATTATGTAACTACCCTTCCCCACATAAGGTGGTGTCACAGAGGAGGAATGTGAATGCATCCCAAGGCTTTGTTCAGTCTGTTTTGATGGATTCCAGCCACATTGTGGTAAAACGAGAGGCAACTTTCTTGGCTGGGAATCCATTCCTGATCCTGTCCCTTCGCAGCTACTGCCATCACTATCTTCATTAATTATTTCCTTTACTAAATTAAGTGCCTTTTTAATATTTCTAAATATTCCTCCCACCTTCCAGTCATCACCTCTTCCACCTAGAGTAGGACACCATATTCTCCACAAGAGCACTTCTGCCTTGGACTCATCTTGGTAACACAAAGGACTTATTAGAAAATCTACCACTTTCTCTGAAGACTGTCAGTGGACAGCCCAAAGCTCAAATCTGTGCCTAGAGTGGGACAAGCCCTTAAAGAGACAGCTAAATAATGCTTAAAATTGTCTTTGAGTTGTGCCACCTTTTTGATATTTGTAAATCTGATTTAGTAATTGACCCACTGCTGAGTCCTTAGTGTCAAATACTTATTTCTCCTGTTCCTGTGAGCTGGTTCTGGCACAGAATTAACCATGTTGTGCAGATGATGTGTGTGAAATACATTAGACTTCCACAAACCTGGCAAGAGTCCTTTCCGCCTTCAAGGAATCCTGCGCAGAACATGTTGCTGGTGATCTGCCCTGGGTAGGAGCTGGTGCATTGGCTGGTGGTCAAGATTGGTGCATTGAGGCACTGGAGGGTGTTGGGGTAGTTTGCTGAAAGAAAAATGGAAAACAAGTTCATTTGTATTGAAAAAAAGAAATGTAAAAATTTTCGTTTCCTTAATATAACATGGATTACAACTGTACAAGAAAATATATGTCGTATTAAAAGGTGCAGATGCCCCTGCTGGGTGAGCTTCAGGATTTGATATTGTGCATCACAATAAACTACATTACATTTTGTTACCCTTGTTATCCATTCCTCTAATCTATTTCACAGAGCCTAGAACCAGCAGAAGTGTGGCACAGAAAGAGGTTATTATTATTATTATTATTATTATTATTATTATTATTGCTAATAATAAGAATATCATTATAAAGTATACCTATATGCTGCTTTGCTTTCCTACAATTTTATTTAGTGTAAGATGGCACTGATTACCCAGACACCTAAAAGGTGGACTTCACATTTAAAGCCTAAAAACCTCCTATGAAAGTTTCATGCGATTAAATTGGAACTAGTGATCAATAATATCTAATTGCTTTGTGGTCAATTCTGCCCCTGATAATTTCTTAAATGAATTACCTCTGTGTTATTGAAAAAGGCATTTACCTTTGAACTGCATGTGCTCCCCCTAACCTTCTTCCCGCAGATGAACCCTCAGCTCCTTGAGTATACTTACAGCCACTGCCGGACATGTTGCCCCATCCTGAGATCAGGCACTGGGTTCCCGCTGCAGGACAGCCTGATGGGAGGGCGACGGCCTTGACGTAGCTGTTGAGAGTCGCAGCTCTGGACAACTTGATCAGCATGATGTCATTGTCCAGGTTCCTGGAGCTGTAGTTGGGATGTCTGATGACCTTGGTGGAATCAATGAACTGTTCAGTTCCTTCACTTGATGCAATGTTGTGCTCCCCAAGCCTCACATTGATGCGTCTAGGAAAGGAAAAAAGCTAGATATTACCAGTTTATTCTTTATAGCTAAACAGAATGAGTTATATGTTAAAACATGAAGACTTTGCTACTGTTAATATTCATTGCTATTTATTACTATTTAGATAGTTGTGTATAGTACGAACATGATCCAAACATATAAGAACGTTGTAAGGAGCTTTCACTCACGTATGTTACATTAGAAAGTTCCCCCCTTCCATGTTCATGGTGCTTGTTTGTAATGTGCAAATTAGGGGAACAGAGAAGATACATGAAATATTAATTAGTTTGCATCTCTTATGAACTATACATCTTGTACACAATGTCAAGTGCTTGAGCCCTTTTTATGATATATCAACTGTTCTGCTGGGAGCTCCCAGAAAGAACCCATTGCAACTAGAACCTGGTGGTCTAAGTGCCAAAGCATAGCTATGAATGCTGCAGAAGGCGCAGTGACACAGGTCCAGGGCGTGAGTGGCCCACTGAGCTCCAATTATTGGTGTTGTCATCCATCCAGATAGGGCTTATGAGGACCATTTATCTTTCTTGCATTAGGGCCCATGGTGCTCTTGCTACATTGCTACCCTTGTGATGCTCATTTCATCTAATATGTTGGCAAATTGCACAAAAAACATTAGGGTTTCTTCATGCCAATTGCATCACAAAAGAAGATTCAGCAACTGTTGACTATCATTCCCTGATCACCTGATATCTCAAGGTTGCTGCTCTCTATGAAAGCCTCTAATTGTTTTCTCGCCAGTTGGTCAATAATTGTCCCAACAATGGAAGCCTTCGCTCAGGCCTTAAGTCATTAATATTTTGGGACCTGCTGTTACACTTGTATTAATATGGCACTCCTGGTGCATAGTGTTATATTTTACATAGGGGACAATCTGAAATACTCTAAATTGCTTTATAATTTAAGTGGTACATTTTTAAATAAATAAAACACTGGCTCTAGTTGGACAAGAATCAGCTGGCAGGGGCCTCAAATGCTGCTTCTCCGATTGGCTCATGAAATCTTTTAGCATGAGTGAATATTCCTAACGATGTAGTCGCCTTTCTTCACTTATTGTCAATAACCCTGACTGATATCCCACATGTTAGCCCAGAGTCCTTGCCTAATTATTTTTGGCATTATCTAAGAGCTCACACAAGCATCAGCATCTATGTGTGTAATATAGGCGAGCCCCTGAGCACAGAAGCAGGCACAAATAGCCCCTGAACCCCCAGGACACTTCCATAGTTGGACCACTGACCTATTCTCAAAAAAGGGCTTGCAGCACCTTCTGCAGAACTGAAGGGTCTGCCTTTTGGCCAAAAGCACAGACTTGAAATGTAGGCTTATATGGTCAAAATAAAGGAATCTGTTAGGTTTAATTTGAATAATTTTACCCATAATCTTAAATATTCTGTGCAGAAACAATTTACCTACTGCCAGTCCTAAAACATGTGTTCCACGTTTCCTTGTTACAATGGATATTAAAGGTAAAACACAAAGAAGCAACAGAGCTAATATAGGTCAATAGTTGAATTATTTCAGTGCCAAACATTAGGTTTACCCAACTTTCTTTAGAGACTTTATGAAACAAAAGTACTTTTTACTCTCACTAATAGGCAGCTGACATGTGCTACTTTTAAGTATAATCTCCAAGGTGAGGACCTACTACTGTTAATGGAACTGAAGCTATCTTACATTCAGCTTGGGTGATTGTTTTCTTGCAAAATTAATTCACTGAGAGTTCTCCCTTTCCAGGATGTATTCCCAGTCAATACCAGAAATAGCTGAACTTCAGTGAACTTACGATTGGTAGCAGTGAGCAGCTGACACGACCCATTGGCTGTTGATGAGGGATCCACCGCAGAAATGGTAGCCGACATTGAGGGACACCTGGTAGGGGAGCGCGTTCTTCGTACAAGTGTAGCCCCCAACAATTTTATCATCATCATCAATGGGGAAAGCAGCTGAAAGAGAGGCAAGAAAGACACTGAAGGTGATTCAATTTGTGCATAACACATACACCATCACTAAGATCAGCTGAGGTCATGAGGTGATAAATTCAAAATGATCAGCATACTGCCACAAAATTCTAACATATGCACATTGCTTAGGGTTTGGCAAGCCACCCAACTGTGAAATTGTTTGATGCTTTGACTTTTTAGATGTAACCTATATGAGCAAACACCATCTAAATCCACAAGACAAAACTACTGAGAATATTTGAGCAATATTTGAGCAAAGAGAATTTGATGTCTTGACTTCCAAACTTTCACAACATTTCCCATAAACAGGGTGTCATGATCATCTGCATAGAATGTTAAAATAAAATTTACAATGGAGAAATAGAAGGAACAGATTAACATTTGAAATGTATATCCTACTTCTGTAAGGGGTTGACTTCAGTTGGATTGCACTGATGATGTATGTGGTAATGTACACTACACACACAAATGTGGGGTTTGCTACTTGAAGCTGCTTTACCAAACAATAAATTTGTCAGTATCAATATAACATTTGTTCTGTCTTTGGTGTGCAGCAAGATTGATGATGGTTTCAGGACATTACATATGGCTACCACACTAGTGTCCAGATATGTGTATCTTGTGTTCCTGTTATGTACATTATTAAATTTACTTCAACACCCATTGAGAAAGATTTTGTAACAAATTTGAACTGGATGTTTCATCCCCCTAAAGAGTAAAATCTAGCCAGGTTTTTGAATTGACCAACAACATGTAGAAAAGCTCTGCCAACATTATTAACAGATCTTTCTCATAAATAGGAATCATAAAACAGCATCATACATAGAAATAGGAAAGTGCCTCTTTGGATTATTTTTTATGAATTAAGGTATTCCATCCTGTGCAGAAACAATCCTGACCATAACACAGGCACCCTTCCAGTATGGTGCAAGGGTGCCTGCATTAGCACAAGTGTCACAGTACTGGGAAAGAGCCGAAGAGTGCCATATCTCTGTGAATATGGAAGCATTCAACTCCACTGTTCACACAACACAGTGCAGGAACTTGCCTTGCTGCACTGCATTGCGTGAATTCTTAGTAAAGCTTCCCCTCTGTCTTTTATTGTAATACATGGTGTTGAACTGCTCCACTAGGTGTTCTAATCATAACATTATCAAATATGCTGATTCTTATGTACATTAGCACAAATAAAAGAAAACACCACATGTGATATTTGGCATATGTAACATTATTGGCTAATTGGTTGCAATATTTGATAAATATGTTTGCATTATTACTACTTATCAACCAGAAACTCAGTAATGTTTTCATGGTGTTTCCCTGTACAGTACATCACTAAAGTCAAGTTCACGGTTGATGGGTAATCGACATTTACTCAGCAGTTCAATAACTTGGTAACTAGTCAAAATCAAATCAAACTATATATCTAAAATGTGAAATGAGCCAATCACAACAACAAGTAGCACATTTCTGGATCCCTTTACAATCCATAAAGTGGAGGTGATCATGTGTGACCCGTGAGGGCTGCCATGTTTCTGTCCACCAATACTGATGTAGACCTAGAACCTTTCTGATCTGCCTGCTGATCCCCATTAGTGATCTGCAGATTTAAAAAAATTGACCTCCACCAAGATTCAGGAAAATACAGCCTTTTAAGAGTGCAGTGAGGAAGTTTTTCCTCAATGGCATGGGGTGCAATTCTAACTCACCAGCAGCCCCCAGGAGGGCACAGATCAGAAGGAACTTCATGGTGATGCTGTCAGCAGTGGAAAGAGGTGGCTCCTTCGACGGAGATCCAGATATTTATACCCAACTAGACCAAGCTTTATCTGCTTACTTCCAAGGCTGCTTCTATATTTGTGTGAAGCAGGTGATCAAATGGAAATAAAATACATATAAAGTACTGAAGTTAATAGATGGGCAACAAGATGAATAGGTTAATGATTAGCTATGTTATTTACTCTAAAAGTGTGTCCTTCATTTAATCAGCATTGAGTGGCTGCACACCAGGTGCACACTATCCACTGATGACTGCATTGAACATAAGAACTGAGCGCAGCACCGATACTAAGGAGGAGAACCCGTGGTCTCTTCTAACTATAAAAATGTAATGAGACAAATCACATTAAAAAATATTCCTGCAATCATCTCAATCTTACAGACCATCAACAAACAAAACACACACAATAAACAAATATTAGGTTGATGAGAGTGAGTCAATCAATCATAGTGAATTCTCAGAAAAATTGTGTTAGAAGAGAGGTTTTTACCTAAATCTTGGATGCTTGTTGTACACCACACACTGTGATGGCACTGTGACTTTGCTGTCAGTGTGCAGCTGGTTGGTGGATTGCCTTTGGATCATTTAGGCCGGCATGCCCTCTTAGAATGTGCAAGTATTACAGACAGTAAATGACAGTAAATGACCACACACCATGTGGCCACAATAAGGCACATTGACAATAGACAGGCCCCTTGGCACACAGACCCAGAGCACAGACTCTTTAAGGTTCTCTGTGTATATACACATGGGGATTCCTACCTTTGGCAGAGGACAAGACCATGCACTCATACTTATGTAGTAATTAAATGCAGCTATCTGGGGTAGGCCAGTAGGACCTTCTTGACCCTCTCTAAAAACCTCACCACTATTAAAAATATTGTTGCAAGACCTAGAGTGATCCACCATGTACTGTCCCCAACGTCAGCTTGAAATAAGACAGTTCTGTAATGAGAAGTAATGGGCAACACATAAACAGTGTCTTTCCATTTGGTCTGAGAGGCTAATCTACTTTCATTAACACCAAACTGTAATGGGTACTAAAATGAAGAAGAGATTTTACAATAGGGATCTGGGGGATTGTGGAACCCAGCCTTGCCTCTGAACAGGAACTTTTCACTGGTAATTAGTAGAATGTGAGAGTCACATGCTTGATCATGGTCACCTTAAGTAAAAAGACCTTGATGATGGTTTGAACAAGTCTTCACATTATATTGTAAAATAAACATTATGGTCCTCATTACACGTGGTTGAGAAATTGGTGCAATATTTGTCATACCTGACAAAATCTGATTATGCTCAGTCAGAACTTATCAGCTATCATAAATACCACTCAGTTACGAGTTTTTTGCGACTAGCGTTTGGGTTTTGTTGCTTAGTGCACCAAAATATGCGTGTTTTTGTAGGTACTTGGGATTTTCTCTAATAAATATAGGTTTGACCTGTTGAGATTTATTGCAGAATTATTAATAGCGGAATGTGCATTAACACATTTACTCTACTTGACACAATTAACCAGGCTGCTCTTAATAAGGGTCCTGATTTGGGAAGTCCTGCTCCTCAGTCCTTTGAACCTTTCCTTCTGCCCTTGTCATTCTGAAGACATTACTACCTTGACTTTCCTCGGTTGTTGTTTAATCCTGCAAGTACCTTTCCCCCATGCTACTCACTCCTACTCCCACCAGTGCTGTAGATCCCCGTCTGGTGGTATTCCTGGATTTCAGTTATAATTTCACTACATACTGGTCCACACGTCAGTTTTTCATATCAGAGGGCCTCTACTCAGTTTAGGACTATAGATTCTCGGTCTCATCTCATCTTGCTGATTGAAAAAACAAACTTGTAACCTATTTCCAGCCAATCTTAGGGCCTGATTTAGATCTTGGCGGATGGGTTACTCTGTCACAAATGTGACGGTTATTTTGTCCCCATATCACAATTTCCATAGGATATAATTGAATTGTGTTACTGCGGACGGGATACCTGTCACTTATGTGTAGAACGTGCAATGATTACTTTTCAAATGATCTCAGTACAGCTCATGACCAATTATTTGAACTGATTGCTACAGGCTTATAGAGTTGGTGGGAAACCATTTAAACATAAGTTCAACAATCTGGACATGTACTACTTCTGACACTCAAACCTTGCCTGACACTCACTTTAACACCACCTTTTGCCCCTTAAGTGAAGGCCTTTATCAATCTAATTGGGTGCTGTTAGAAATGGGGTTTTTGGTTGGCAGTCAGGTTACCATCTGTCCAAGCAAGAACCCTCACTCTAGTCAGGGTAAGTCACACACAATCCAAGATTATCCTGTGCCCACCCTCTGGTAGCTTGGCACGAGCAGTCAGGCTTAACTTAGAAGGCAATGTGTAAAGTATTTGTGGAATAAATCATACAATAACACAATATAGCCCCACAAAAATACACCACACAGTGATTAGAAAAATATATAATATTTATCAGGATAATTGTAGGTCAAAACGAATAAAGATGCAATGTGAAATTGTAGGGATATCACTGGAAAGTGATATCAAGTGTCTTAAGTCTTTAAAAATCAATCAAAGTCTCTTTCAAGCATAAAGTATCTGGTTTGGAGTGGAAAACTCCACAAAGGGCCGCAGAAGAAGAGATACGTGGAAAAATGGTGTGTGCTTCGATTCCTCCCCAGCACACACTGACTTGCGTCGTTATTTTTCACGCGGGGAAGTCCTGCTTGTTTTCCGGCTGCGCGTCGTTCCGCGGGGCTGTGCGTCGAAGTTTCGCTCTCACGGCAGACGTCGCGTCGATTTCTCCTCTGAAGTCGGGCGGCGTTGTCCTTGCGAGGCCGTGTGTCAAAGTTCCGGTCGCCCCGAAGGTGTTGCGTCGATCAGCGTCAGTGTGCGGCGTTTTTCTCACCGCGGAACAAGCTGTGCGTCGAACATTTCGGCGTCCGAAGAGTCCAAATGAAAAAGAGAAGTCTTTTTGGTCCTGAGACTTCAGGGAACAGGAGGCAAGCCCTTGAGAGCACTTTCACAGCCAGACAAGAGTACAGCAAGGCAACAGGGAAACAGCAAGGCAGCAGTCCTTTGTAGAAAGCAGTCAGGTGAGTCCTTTAGGCAGCCAGGCAGTTATTCTTGGCAGGATGCAGGTTCTGGTTCAGGTTTCTTCTCCAGCAAGTGTCTGAGTGAATGCACAAGAAGCTGTCAGCTAAGCCCAGCCAGACGTGGATTGTAAGGCACAGAAAGATTTAAGTGAAAAGAAATGCTCACTTTCTAAAAGTGGCATTTCTAGAATAGTAATATTAAATCCAACTTCACCAGTCAGCAGGATTTGGTATTACCATTCTGGCCATACTAAATATGACCTTCCTACTCCTTTCAGATCAACAGATACCACTCCAATACTGTATGAGGGCAGCCCCAATGTTAGCCTATGAAGGGAGCAGGCCTCACAGTAGTGCAAAAACAAATTTAGGAGTTTTACACTACCAGGACATGTAAACTACACAGGTACATGTCCTGCCTTTCACTCACACAGCACCCTGCTCTAGGGGTTACCTAGGGCACACATTAGAGGTGACTTATTTGTGGAGAAAGGGGAGGTTTAGGCTTAGCAAGTACTTTTAAATGCCAAGTCGAGGTGACAGTGAAACTGCACCCACAGGCCTTGCAATGGCAGGCCTGAGACAAGGTAAAGGGGCTACTTACGTGGGTGGCACAACCAGTGCTGCAGGCCCACTAGCAGCATTTAATCTACAGGCCCTAGGCACATATAGTGCACATTACTAGGGAATTATAAGTAAATTAAATAGTCCAATCAGGTATGATCCAAGGTTACCATGTTTAAAGGGAGAGAGCATATGCACTTTAGCACTGGTTAGCAGTGATAAAGTGTGCAGAGTCTAAAAGCCAGCAAAAACATTGTCCAAAAAGTGGAGGGAGGCAGGCAAAAAGATAGGGGTGACCACCCTAAGGCTGTCAGGTCTAACAGGTGCACTGACCCATTTCTTTAATTAGCTGCTTTCCCTAAGGAATATCTTGAACCCCGATCTAGAGATTTCTTCTTCAGGATTATTTATTTTATTGTATTATTTGAAGAGCACACAAATACCCAAAACAATGCTTCATGGCACTAGAACACATTTAGACAATCCCAGGGACCACAGCATAAATACAAACAGAAAGAGAACCATCCAAACATTAATGCGAAAACAACATCTTGTGTCCCTTCAAAAATCCACATCATTTTCCATTTCCATTAGACTCAAAACAGCAGCTATCAGAAGGCATGCGCACTGTGAGGGTTGCACAGCTGAAGCAGGCGTGAAGACAGAGTCCACAATGAATCATTTGAACATTATAATTATACTAGAGAGTTGCAGACAGCTTGCTTCATTCCTGCCTGTGCAAGGAGGAGCTTCAGTTTTGACCTCCAGCCTTTCATAAAATTTGGTAAATATACTTCACACAGTTCTGCGGTCTCTTCAATACTGTAGTATTCATATAATGCATCAATTTACTGTTCCTAATGCAGACACTGCACTGGCCTCTTTATTAATATACGTTTAAAATAGTTTTCACTTTTCCTCTCTCCTACTAGTTGACAGTGCTTATGACAATTACTTGCCGGGCCATGTGCTAGCTTCTGATTCATCTTAGGGTTCAGTTTCTACTGCTAAATGACATTTTTCCTATATTTGAATTTTGATCATTGTAGATGCATTAACTAACCAACACTTTTTGCCTTCTGAAATAGTTTATGGGCTTTAGTAATCCTTCATGGTTTGTGCTTTTAACCATGACTTGTGTGGAATTTATTTTGTGGATTTGCCTATGAAATTTCTCTGGTTTAAAATCATTTATGTATAGGGCTGTGACCTTTGAAGACTCACATACAAAGCCCTGCACAATGAAGAACCAGCATACATCAACAAACGAATGACCTTCCACTAATCGCCTAGACACCTGCGATCTGCCTCCCTCTTCCTCGCAGACACTCCCGGATCTGCCGACCCAACAGCAGAGAATGCTCCTCCTCTCACCTCGCATCCAAAGATTGGAATTACCTTCTGCACCTCAGGAATGCTGCATTGCTCCAGGATTTCGGGAAAGGACTCAAGACATGGCTGTTCAAATGAAAGGATCACCCCAAAGAAGCTAGCAACTCAACACCTTGAGACCTCCCTGGGTGATTTGCCATGCTTTATAAATCCTCATTGATTGATTGATTGACTTCACATTCAGAACAGTTAAAACTCACATCTCTTTTTTCGATTTACCTTCTTGCGGCTTCTTAGATCTAATACTCCAAACATCTCTGTACTTTTTCACACTGTCCCAGTTGTATCATGAAGTCAATTAGTTCTCTTATCTAAGGATTGTTCTCAATAATACAAATCTTTCATTTAGTACTTCACACTCACTCAGTCAGTCTCATTCGGTATATTTTACAAATTAGTTTTTTGCTCAGATTGACATTAAACTTCGGAGCCAAATTCTCAGGTCTTTCATATGCAAGTGTAGTTTGCTCTCCAGCTTCCAGATTCAAAAACACTAAGCTGTAACCGGCGGGCGGCCGCCAATGCGCCCGCACTCCCGCGGTGCCCATTTGGACATCCCCGCTGGGCCGGCGGGGATGTGGGCCGCAACATGGGAGCCGGCTCCAAATGGAGCCGGCGGTGTTGCGGGCGTGCGACGGGTGCAGTTGCACCTGTGCGCTTTTCACTGTCTGCTGTGCAGACAGTGAAAAGCCGCATGGGGCCCTGTCAGGGGGCCCCTGCACTGCCCATGCCAGTGGCATGGGCAGTGCAGTGGCCCCCAGGGGCCCCACGACTCCCCGTACCGCCAGCCTCTTCCTGGCGGTGCAAACCGCCAGAAACAGGCTGGCGGTAGGGGAGTCATAATCCCCAGGGCAGCGCTGCTTGCAGCGCTGCCCTTGCGGATTATCACCGCTGGGGCTAAAATGGCGGTATACCGCCGGCCCCGGCGGTGCGACCGCGGCGCTACCGCCACGGTCCAAATACGCCGGGAGGCACCACCAGCCAGTTGTATCATGAAGTCAATTAGTTCTCTTATCTAAGGATTGTTCTCAATAATACAAATCTTTCATTTAGTACTTCACACTCACTCAGTCAGTCTCATTCGGTATATTTTACAAATTAGTTTTTTGCTCAGATTGACATTAAACTTCGGAGCCAAATTCTCAGGTCTTTCATATGCAAGTGTAGTTTGCTCTCCAGCTTCCAGATTCAAAAACACTAAGCTGTAACCGGCGGGCGGCCGCCAATGCGCCCGCACTCCCGCGGTGCCCATTTGGACATCCCCGCTGGGCCGGCGGGGATGTGGGCCGCAACATGGGAGCCGGCTCCAAATGGAGCCGGCGGTGTTGCGGGCGTGCGACGGGTGCAGTTGCACCTGTGCGCTTTTCACTGTCTGCTGTGCAGACAGTGAAAAGCCGCATGGGGCCCTGTCAGGGGGCCCCTGCACTGCCCATGCCAGTGGCATGGGCAGTGCAGTGGCCCCCAGGGGCCCCACGACTCCCCGTACCGCCAGCCTCTTCCTGGCGGTGCAAACCGCCAGAAACAGGCTGGCGGTAGGGGAGTCATAATCCCCAGGGCAGCGCTGCTTGCAGCGCTGCCCTTGCGGATTATCACCGCTGGGGCTAAAATGGCGGTATACCGCCGGCCCCGGCGGTGCGACCGCGGCGCTACCGCCACGGTCCAAATACGCCGGGAGGCACCACCAGCCTGTTGGCGGTGCTCCCGTCGTTTTGGCCCTGGCGGTCAAAGACCGCCAGGGTCATAATGACCCCCTAATTCTTCCTTATTAAATTTTAAAATTGCATCTTTATAGGTGTTTCAACCCAAAATTGTGTGTAACTCATCTTTAAGTGAAGATGCGTTAATTTTCACGTTTGCCTCATTTGACTGTGCAACCTCTAAGATTAGTTGAGAACACCTTTGACTCAATTTACTCAATCTAGTCTCTTGCACTCCCACGTTAGCCTTGCTACATGGAGGTGGTCTCATCATAATTGTGAAAGCAACTATAAATTAATCCTCTTCCTCAGAATCACTTTTAGTTCTATTTTCTCCTTTATGCTCTTTTGTTTTGTTTTTGGTCGAGTCAGTAGCAATCGCAAGAAGCACACTCATAGTTTCTAACATTTTCTCATGCCACTCCTTTATCTGTACAGGTAGTGTAAACTCCATCCAATTACTCATGGCCTTACTAACTTGACACTTCAGCATTTTTGATGCCTTTTGTCATAGGTTACATGATCACATTGAATCAGTGTTTCAGTATGAGGAGGCCTCTGTTGCACTTTCATCTCAAACAAGATACACTGCAAATATTCACGTATCTTCACAATGAATGCACTACTTTAAAGAACTTGCAGCGTTTTGTCACTTTTTGTAAACTTATGCAATTCTTTAAGCCACAAACACATATCTAAACAACGATTCAGTACACATGTGTCACTTCCAACTGGATGATGAACATTTCCACTAATGAACTATTTTTTAGATTTTACCATAAGGGAACCTATTGCCAATTCATCAGTGAAAAAAGTTATAGGGGGTCATTCTGACCCTGGCGGCCGGTGGCCGCCAGGGCCACCGACCACGGGAGCACCGCCAACAGGCTGGCGGTGCTCCCACGAGCATTCTGACCGCGGCGGTTCAGCCGCGGTCAGAAGCGGAAAGTCGGCGGTCTCCCGCCGACTTCCCGCTGCTCGGGGGAATCCCGACGCCGCCATGGGGATTCTGACACCCCCTACCGCCATCCTGTTCCTGGCGGGTCTCCCGCCAGGAACAGGATGGCGGTAGGGGGTGCCGCGGGGCCCCCGTAAGAGGGCCCCACTGTGTATTTCAGTGTCTGCAATGCAGACACTGAAATACGCGACGGGTGCAAACTGCACCCGTCGCACCCCTGCAACTACGCCGGCTCAATTCTGAGCCGGCGTCCTCGTTGCAGGGGCATTTCCTCTGGGCCGGCGGGCGCTCTTTTGGAGAGCGCCCGCCGGCCCAGAGGAAATGTCTGAATGGCCGCCGCGGTCTTTTGACCGCGGTGCGGTCATTTGGCGGCTCCCTCCAGGCGGGCGGCTCCCGCCGCCCGCCGGGCTCAGAATGAGCCCCATAGTATCTTGTGTTAATACCTAATTACACATTGAGCTAGGTTTTTCAATCAGTGATTCAACTTGCAACTGTGAACTTTATCCTCCTTCAGAGGACAACATACCACAATTCCCAATAAGTACTTAGCCATAGCTAGACTTAAGGATCTCATAAACTTCAATTTATCTTCATCCTGGTGCCACAAACCTTTTCTCATCAGACAGCTTTATATTTAGGCTGTCCTGTTTTAGGTTTAAACCCACAATAACTGACAAAACCTCATGAACAGACAAACATCCCTCATCAGTGTAAACATATAAACACTGAAAAACACCTGCACAGCCAAACACTAAAATGTCATTCAAAAGTAGGAAAGCAAGATAGAGTGAGTAATTTCTATTTCTGTCTGAAGGGACCAACACAACGTAACTTTGCAACACAGACAGTAGCAAGAAGATTGCCCTAAGATTATTTTGATTGAACTTTGATGTTTAAGGATGTCACAAAAATATTGCTTCTTCTTCCTATTTCCTTCAGGTTGGTATGCTTGAATTAAAGAGATTTTAATATAGCATCCTTACTTTTTAAATCCATGAATAGTCCTGTAAACCGGACAGCCCCCGGCAGAGTGAGATGTGTCAGGGTAAATGATGTGAGTGTGGGTGGGAGTGCAATACACAGACTTTTCATACTTAAAACAGTCTGAAGTAAGCCCATTGGTCACACTGCCAGGGAAGGCACTACATGCACTACTTCCCATTTAAATTAAATATGTGCTTTGTAACAATCATTGCAAAAAACCAACATGTTTTGTAGACTCTGGAAAACACAGTTTTTTAGGTCGAGCCTAGACAGTCGCTAAAGCCAGTTTTGGCTCTCAAAAGGTGATCTGATGTCAAGGCTCCCTGCTCTGCTTCTGGATTTGTGTCAGGTCCTTGGAGAGTTCTGCAGGCTTTAACAACTACATGCTTAATACGGTTTCATGTGTTGAGACTATGCAGGATTCTTAATCCTACTGAGATTCAGTACGTAAATGTGCACTAGGAGTTTGGGAACCCATTGGTTGATGCTGTGAGTTCAGTGTGTGGAAACATAAAACCTCCCTCCACAGCAGAATGTAAATGTGCAACTGTAAACCCTGTTGCTGTGGTCAGGAACTGGCTGCAGCAAATGGGCTCATCGAGGAGCAAGTCTCCATTATAGACATAAAACCAGCCCCGAAGAACCTCAATGTGCTGTCCATACTGCTGCAGACAGGTAAGTGTGGGTCGGAACTATCAGCCTGGGCTGTCTGATTTTCCAGGTTGTGGGAGCCATTCATTTTCAGTCTTTGCCTGACACTGGCTTGAAACAGCAAATGCAAACAGAAAGCACTTTAAGGGCCAGATGTAGCAAGCAGTTTTGCCCATTCTGTGTCTATGGGAAAATGTGTTCGTACATATGGCCCTAAGAGTGTTCTGCAGCTGTATTAACAACTCCTGATAACTAAAGTAAACAAAGGCTGAAAATCATGCCACATATGAACACCTGCACATTTCTTCAAAGTCCTAGTTAGTATAATGTCCGGGCCTTAGCAGGCACTTACAACAAATGGCTGGTATTTTTCTCTTGAAAAGGTGGCCCCCCTGTATGCAACCCTATCTCTCCACCCCTAGGGACAGCGCGCAGAGAAAAAGTGGGACAGGTTTATTAATAAAACCTTTAAACTACAGATCATAAACATGTTAAACATATAAAAAAAAAAAGTACATCCGTATGTTTGTAGGAATTGCTTAATCTGGTGGCTTGTGGCTGGTTTACTCTACAATGCTGGTTTAAGTCAGTAAAGTATGGATTTCTGCTAGACTAATCAGAAATGTCTCTATCTCTGGTCATTGCAGTAATGGGACGTATATCCAATCCCTTCCTAATATCTGTACAACACTTTTCATTTATGATTTAATCACTCTGTAATTTAATCAATAGAGTTGTATTAAATGAAAAATCCACAAATGAAGACGTATTTATTAAACAAGATGGGACACAATGTCTAGGTTACCATGTAGTTTCTATGCCTTTTAATATTTAATGTATTGTATTTAACCCAAGATAATATACTACATGGCTAAAAACGTATAAGGTCCAAAAGGCGAGACCTATTGGCTATGGCAATGCTTGTTTTATTTTAGGGGTTCGAGAGCTGCTTCATAAACATTGATAAGCAATTGTAGAAGCCAGGCCTGGTTTGTAGTGGGTACCTAAGGTACTTACACCTTATACCATGTCCAGTTATCCCTTATTAGTGAAATGTAGTCAGTGTCTAGAAGCCACGCTCTCTAGGGGTAGTGTGGATGAGGAGCCAAGGCCTAACTAGGAGACATGCAAAGCTCATGCAATACCACTGTAGTCACACAGTACTCACACACATGAAAGAAAATACTCAGTGTTACAAAAATAAAGGTACTTTATTTCGGTGACACAAATGCTAAAAATACCATAGAAACTATACTCCCTTAGGAGGTAACTAATACACAAATTATATACACTAGTTTGCAGAAATAGCTGTAAATACAGTTAGAAAACAGTGCAAATAGTGAAAATGACAATAGTTAGAAATGGGCCTGGGGGAACACATACCATATATAAAGAAAGTGGAATGCGAAAGTCGTTTTCCCACCTAGATAAATGTAATGTGTCAGGGGCACTGGGAGTACTAAAAAACACCAAAGGTAAGTAATAGAACCCACCCCAGATCCCTGGAAAGCAGGATTAAATCACAATAACTTTCCTAGAACACACAAGAACACGAGAAAGAAGGTATTGCAAGAACCAGAAGAGACTGCAAGACACCAATGATGGATTCCTGGACCTGAAGACCTGTTGAAGAAGGTGACCAAGTCCAAGAAGTACTGAAGAGTGGGGGAGAACAGGAGTCCCTGCTAACCTGGATGAAGGTGCAAAATAAGAACTACCGGTGACGAACAACAGTCAGTACTGAACCCAAGAAGATGGATGCAGGTTCCTGGTTGGTGCAGATGTTGTCCCATACCGGATGGATGATTACAGTCTGGTTTGTCTCACTAGATTCCCCCAACAAGCCTTGGCACAAGCAAACCTTGTGGTTAGCAGAAAATGGCACTGCCTGGGACCAGGAGGGTCTCAGCAACTCAGAGAACCCTCAGAGGACCAGGCAGCATGCACAGGAGTCCCACAGCATGGGGACAAAGAAGGTGCAAAAGGAGCCCCAAGCAGCACTACAACAAAAGGTCCCACGCCGCGGGAGAACCACGCAGGAAACTGTGCGTCGCAGGAAGGAGTGGTGGGGGCTGGAGCTGCACAGTGCAGGAAGAACTTTGTGGAAGGATGCCAACAAGCCTTGGCAACTGCAAAACACGCAGTCCACGTGGGTACAGTCTTGCGTGGGACAGCCAGCTCTTAAATTCACCAAAGTTGGACGTCAGGAGCGTCAGGCCACTTCAGTCCACCACCCGTGCTGCAGGATCCATGCGTCTCATCAGGAGAGAGGTCCCACAAAACCGGTTTCGTTGCAGAGAGGTGCCTGCTGAAGCAGGGAAGTGACTCTTTGGCTCCAAGGGTGTTAGAAATTGGGTCTTTGGTTGGCAGCCAGGTTACCTCCTGTCCAAGCAAGGACCCTCACTCTAGTCAGGGTAAAGGAGAATCACCCATAGCTAACCCCCGCTCACCCCTTTGGTAGCTTGGCACGAGCAGGCAGGCTTAACTTCAGAGTCTAGGTATAAAGTATTTGTACCAACACACACAGTAACTCAGTGAAAACATACAAAATGACACAACACAAATAAAAATAGGTAATATTTATCTAAACAACACAAGACCAAAATGACAAAAATCCAACATACACAAGTCAAGAAATTAATCGAAAAGTCCTAAAAGTCTTAAATCCTTTAGAAAACAGTGCTAACACTGTTAACATGAGAAAGTACCTGGGTTGCGTCAAAATAACACTACACTGGCGAGTGTGCATCGGAAAAGGCCAGCAATGCATCGATTTCTCATTTGCAAGCAAGACCATACGTCGTTCCTCCTCTGGTTGGGTCGGCGTGCGTCGTTTTTCCTCTCCACAGGAGAGCGATGTGTTGATACAGACAGGCACCTCGGGTACGGGCAGGCTCTGTGTTGGTTTTCCATGCCCAGTGAGGTTAGCGCCAAAAATCCAGTCGCATGGTATCAAAAAAACGCTCTATGTGGGGTTGCAACATTAATAGCTTCCATCAGTGGGTGTTCCGCGTCGTTTCTCCAGCTGTGTTGCGTTAACCTTCCAGCCGTGATGCAGGTGGAGTGTAGATTTCAGTCGCAAAGCTGGCGGCGCGTCGTTTCTCAGTCACATCTCAGAAGGTGCGTCAAAAATTTCCCCGCATGGCGGCCTGTGCGTGGATTTTCAGTCTTTGTCTGCTTTGTCTGCCAGCTTCATCTTTCAAGGGTCCAGGAACTGGATAGGGCACCACTTGGCAGGGCAGGAGTCTCAGCAGAGAGTCCAGGTGCTGGCAGGGGAAGTCTTTGATGGCCCTGACACTTCAATACCAAGAGGCAAGCCCAGGTCAAGCCCTTGGAGATTTCTTCACAAACAGGAATGCACAACAAAGTCCAGTCTTTGTCCCCTTTAACAGGCAGAAGCTGAAACAGCAGGATAGCTCCAAAAAGCACAGTCACAGGCAGGGCAGTACTTCTCCTCTGCTCTTCAGCTCTTCTCCTTGGCAGAGGTTCGTCATGATTTCCAGAAGTGATCTAATTTTTCAGTGGTTTAGGTGCTTCAAAGGGAAGTCTCTCTTGTTTGAGAGATCCTGCCTTGCCCAGTCCAGGCCCCAGACATACACCAGGGGGTTGGAGAGTGCATTGTGTGAGGATAGGCACAGCCCTTTCAGGTGTAGGTGACCACTCCCTCTCCTTCCTCCTAGGACAGATGGCTCATCAGGATATGCAGGCTACATCCCAGCTCCCTTTGTGTCACTGTCTAGAAAGAGGTGCAAACAGCCTAACTGTCAAACTAACCCAGACAGGGAATCCACAAACAGGCAAAGTCACAGAATGGGTAAAGCAAGAAAATGCCTACTTTCTAAAAGTGGCATTTTCAAACACACAATCTCAAAACCAACTTTACTAAAATATGTATTTTAAAATTGTGAGTGCAGAGACCCCAAACTCCACATGTCCATCTGCTCCCAAAGGGAATCTCCACTTGAATCATATTTAAAGGTAGCCCCCATGTTCACCTATGGGAGAGATAGGCCTTGCAACAGAGAAAAAACAAATTTGGCAGTATTTCATTGTCAGGACATATAAAACACATAAGTACATGGCCCACCTTTAACATACACTGCACCTTGCCCATGGGGCTACCTTGGGCCTACCTTTCCTGTAAAAAAAGGGAAGGTGTAGGCCTAGCAAGTGGGTACATTTGCCAAGTTGAATTGGCAGTTAAAAACTGCACACACAGACACTGCAGTGGCAGGTCTGATCCATGTTTACAGTGCTACCAATGTGGATGGCACAACCAGTGCTGCAGGCCTACTAGTAGCATTTGATTTACAGGCCCTGGGCAGGTCTAGTGCACTGTACTAGGGACTTACCAGTAAATCAAATATGCCAGTCATGGAAATCCAATTACACATATATTTTACATAGGAGCACTTGCACTTTAGCACTGTGTAACAGTGGTAAAGTGCCCAGATTAACAAAAACAGCAAAAACAGAGTCCAGCACACATAAACAACCTGGGAAACATAGGCAAAAAGTTAGGGGAGACCACACCAAGGATGCCAAGTCTAACACCTGCCCCTCTTCCCAGCTGAAAGTGGGGAGCAACTACCCAACCTCATGGGAGTTCTCATCACTAAGGCAGAAAAATCTGGAGAGACCATCAGCATTGGCGTGTTCTGTACCAGGCCAGTGCTGCACCGTAAAGTCAATCCCCTGTAGGGAAAAGGACCACCTCAACATTTTGGACTCTCACCCCTCATCTACATTAACCATCTGAGGGGCCTGTGGTCAGTCTGAACCCAGAAGTGAGTCCCAAACAAGTGGAGTCTTAGCTTCTTCAGTGTCCACACCACAGCAAAAGCTTCACGCTCTATGGCACTCCACCTACGTTCCCTGGGAAGTAACCTCCTGCTAAGGCTACAGGTTGATCTAGGCCCTCTTCATTAAGCTGTGAGAGTACTGCTCCTATATCATGTTCTGAGGTGTCTGTTTGCACAACAAACTCCTTGGAGAAATGGGGTGCCTTCAGCACAGGTGCTGTGCACATGGCAGCCTTCAGGGCATCAAAGGCTGTCTGGCAAGCCTCTGTCCAGATCACCTTCTTTGATTGCTTCTCGGAAGTCAACTCAGTCAAGGGGGTAACAATGGCCAGTGAGGCCTAAAAAGGCTTGCACCTCAGTCTCGGTATTGGGAGGCTCCCAAGCCAATATGGTGTCAATCTTTGGCTGCAGGGTTGCCACCTGGCCACACCCAACCTGGTGTCCCAAATACACCACAGAACCCTGCCCTATGTGTCATTTGCTTGCCATAATGGTGAGGCCTGCCTTTTGCAGGGCCTTCACCACTTTGCAGAGGTGTTGCAAATGTTCCTCCCATGTGGAACTAAAGACAGCAATGTCATCCAGGTAGGTGGCACTGAACTCATCCAGCCCAGCCGACACCTGGTTGACCAACCTCTGAAACATGGAAGGGGCATTTTACATCCCAAATGGCATCACTTTAAACTGGAAGTGCCCATCTGGGGTAGCAAATGCATATCTCTCCTTGGCCCCCTCAGTCAAGGCAATAAAGTTTAATCTTTAAATCAAACGCTCTGAGGTATTTCGCAGCTCCCAACCGATCTATTAGCTCATCAGCTCAGGGGATAGGGTGTGTGTTAGACTTTTCATCCTTGGCGTAGTCTCCCTTAACTTTTTGCCTCTGTTCCCCAGGTTATTGATGTGTGCTGGACTCTGATTTTACTGTTTTTGTTACTCTGGGCACTTTACCACTGCTAACCAGTGCTAAAGTGCAAGTGCTCCTGTTTAAAATGTGTATGTAATTGGTTCTCCATGATTGGCATATTTGTTTTACTGTTTTACTGTTAAGTCCCTAGTAAAGTGCACTAGAGGTGCCCAGGGCCTGTAAATCAAATGTTACCAGTGGTCCTGCAGCACTGATTGTGCCACCCACACAAGTAACCCTGTAATCATGTCTCAGACCTGCCAATGTAGTGTCTGTGTGTTTCTTTACACTGTAAATTCGACTTGGCAAGTGTACCCACTTGCCAGGCCTAAACCTTCCCTTTTCTTACATGTAAGGCACCCCTAAGGTAGGCCCTAGGTAGCCCCAAAGGCAGGGTGCAGTGTATGGATAAGATAGGACATATAGTAATGTGGTTTATATGTCCTGACAGTGAAATACTGTTACGACTCGGTCGTCCCATTTCCAGGGGGCGCTGTAAGGGGACTGTCAGATGCCTGGGAATCACCTTGAACAACTATCTAGAGTCCCTTGCTGACTCCTGTTTGTTTCTCTTTTCTCCATGGTACACTTGTGTAGGACTACATTTGCTTCTTGGGACTGCAAATCCCATAATGCACAGCTTGGTAGTCAGGAAAACCCGGATTCTGTTTCCCATTGTTTTCAATGGGAGAAGTCCAGTTGCTCCTTTTCACTGGATCCTCTCCTCCAGGACTTGCAAGTGTCCGAAACCACACACACCTGAAACCTCTCCTGTGCAGCCCAGCTTGGAACTGCTTATAAGCAGCCATTTCCTCAAGCTCCCCGTCGTGGATCGGACTTCAATTCCTTTGTGTTACAGACCCCTTGTTGGATGGTGTTCCAGTTTTGTTCCTGTTCTGTTCCAGCCTGATCCTGTTTCCTGTTTCTCTGCCCTGCTCCTGATTGTTCCAGCCAGAGTCTGCTCCCTACTTCTTAGCCTTGTATCTGTTTGTTTCTTCCAAAGCCTGCTCCCTGTTTCTCTGCCCTGCTCCTGCCTTGTTTCAGCCTGAACCTTCTCTCTGTTTCCCAGTCCTGTTTACTGCTCATTTCCTACTCCCTGTATTCCAGCCCTGTCTTTGCCGGTTCTCAGTTTCCCAGTCCTGTCTCTGTCTGTCCCAGCCAGAAGTTTGCGCCCTGTTTTCAAGTCCTAGACCCGCCTTTGCTTCAGCCTGAGCCTGTTCCTAGTTCTTGCCTCTACCTCTTTGTTTGTTCCCTTCTGTTTCTGTTTCTTCTTGGTTCTTTGTGTCTGGTAAGTGTTCTATCAGTCTTCACCAGTGTATACGTGTCCTCCTGTGTACTGGGGTTGGCTCCTGGTTTCCAGGAGGCAATTCCAGCCCCCATCCTTGTCCAGTGTTATACGTTGTATTTCGTGCCTAACAGTGACAGTGTGCTATTGCTGTTTTCTCAGGAATCGCCACTGTGTTTCGAGCTGGACCCACAAGAGCGTGTCCTGTGTATGTAAGTACTACCCTTGTTTGTGCTCTAGGGTCCAGAGACAGAATCACTTCTGCTCCCTCCTTTCTATGGGGCTGGCAGGGTGACTATCTGTAAGAGCAAACTGCACAGAGGCATTGAGATTCCCTGTCACTGTGGGAGGCTCTGCGCCTTCCTCTGTGTACAACCCCAGCGTGTTTGTCCACTGTTAATCCGTTTCCTGTTTGTTCGCACAAGGGTTGCTCTGCTTTTACTTTCCTGTTTCCTGTGCCTATCCATAGCTGTCCTTTCCGTGTATGCCTTTAGCTGCTCCTCTGCCCCAGTGTACTACCTCTTTAGGATATTCGGTGACCTCAAGGGGTGTCCCAACCAAAGTCCTGATCAGACTCGCCTGAAACCGTGGCAAATACTGCCAATTTCGTTTTTCACTGTTGCAAGGCCTGTCTCTCTCATAGGATAATATGGGGGCTACCTTTAAATATGATTAAAGTGTAGATTCCTCTAGAGAGTAGATGGACATGTGGAGTTTGGGGTCCCTGAACTCACAATTTAAAAATACATCTTTTAGTAAAGTTGATTTTAAGATTGTGCGTTTGAAAATGCCACTTTTACAAAGTGAGCATTTTCTTGCTTAAACCATTCTGTGACTCTGCCTTGTTTGTGGATTCCCTGTCTGGGTCAGCTTGACAGTTGGGTTGTTTTTCACCTCACACTAGACAGTGACACAAAGGGAGCTGGGGTGTAACCTGCATTTCCTGATTAGCCATCTCTGCTAGGAGGGAGGGGTGGAGTGGTCACTCTCATCTGAAAGGACTGTGCCTGCCTCTGAAAATGCAGACTCCAACCCCCTGGTGTGTGTCTGAGGCCTTGCCTGGGCAAGGCAGGATTTCACAAGTAGGTGTGAGTCCCCTTTGAATAAAGGTGACTTCAAAGACTAAAATGGGTATAAGAAGGGCACCCAAATCTACAGACTTTAGAAACACTTCTGGAACCAAGCAGAACCTCTGCCAGGAGAAGAGCTGATAGCTGAGGAAGAAGTGCTGCCCTGCCTGTGACTGTGCTTTGTGGAGCTTTCCTGCAGTGCTGCTTCTGCCAGAGTAAGAGGGCAAAGACTGGACTTTGTGTGCCTTCCATCTTGTGAAGAAATCTCCAAGGGCTTGTGTAAGGAAATGCCTCCTTGGCATGGTTGCCCCCTGACTTTTTGCCTTTGCTGATGCTATGTTTACAATTGAAAGTGTGCTGAGGCCTGCTAACCAGGCCCCAGCACCAGTGTTCTTTCCCTAACCTGTACTTTTGTATCCACAATTGGCAGACCCTGGCATCCAGATAAGTCCCTTGTAACTGGTACTTCTAGTACCAAGGGCCCTGATGCCAAGGAAGGTCTCTAAGGGCTGCAGCATGACTTATGCCACCCTGTAGACCTCTCACTTAGCACAGACACACTGCTTGCCAGCTTGTGTGTGCTAGTGAGGACAAAACGAGTAAGTCGACATGGCACTCCCCTCAGGGTGCCATGCCAGCCTCTCACTGCCTATGCAGTATAGGTAAGACACCCCTCTAGCAGGCCTTACAGCCCTAAGGCAGGGTGCACTATACCATAGGTGAGGGTACCAGTGCATGAGCATGGTACCTCTACAGTGTCTAAACAAAACCTTAGACATTGTAAGTGCAGGGTAGCCATAAGAGTATATGGTCTGGGAGTCTGTCAAACACGAACTCCACAGCACCATAATGGCTACACTGAAAACTGGGAAGTTTGGTATCAAACTTCTCAGCACAATAAATGCACACTGATGCCAGTGTACATTTTATTGCAAAATACACCCCAGAGGGCACCTTAGAGGTGCCCCCTGAAACTTAACCGACTGTCTGTGTAGGCTGACTAGTTCCAGCAGCCTGCCACACTAGAGACATGTTGCTGGCCCCATGGGGAGAGTGCCTTTGTCACTCTGAGGCCAGTAACAAAGCCTGCACTGGGTGGAGATGCTAACACCTCCCCCAGGCAGTAGCTGTAACACCTGGCGGTGAGCCTCAAAGGCTCACCCCTTTGTCACAGCCCAGCAGGGCACTCCAGCTTAGTGGAGTTGCCCGCCCCCTCCGGCCACGGCCCCCACTTTTGGCGGCAAGGCTGGAGGGAACAAAGAAAGCAACAAGGAGGAGTCACTGGCCAGTCAGGACAGCCCCTAAGGTGTCCTGAGCTGAGGTGACTCTAACTTTTAGAAATCCTCCATCTTGCAGATGGAGGATTCCCCCAATAGGGTTAGGATTGTGACCCCCTCCCCTTGGGAGGAGGCACAAAGAGGGTGTACCCACCCTCAGGGCTAGTAGCCATTGGCTACTAACCCCCCAGACCTAAACACGCCCTTAAATTTAGTATTTAAGGGCTACCCTGAACCCTAGAAAATTAGATTCCTGCAACAACAACAAGAAGGACTGCCCAGCTGAAAACCCCTGCAGAGGAAGACCAGAAGACAACAACTGCCTTGGCTCCAGAAACTCACCGGCCTGTCTCCTGCCTTCCAAAGAACTCTGCTCCAGCGACGCCTTCCAAAGGGACCAGCGACCTCTGAATCCTCTGAGGACTGCCCTGCTTCGACGACGACAAGAAACTCCCGAGGACAGCGGACCTGCTCCAAAAAGACTGCAACTTTGTCTCAAGAAGCAGCTTTAAAGAACCCTGCAACTCCCCGCAAGAAGCGTGAGACTTGCAACACTGCACCCGGCGACCCCGACTCGGCTGGTGGAGAACCAACACCTCAGGGAGGACCCCCGGACTACTCTACGACTGTGAGTACCAAAACCTGTCCCCCCTGAGCCCCCACAGCGCCGCCTGCAGAGGGAATCCCGAGGCTTCCCCTGACCGCAACTCTCTGAAACCTAAGTCCCGACGCCTGGAAAAGACCCTGCACCCGCAGCCCCCAGGACCTGAAGGACCGGACTTTCACTGCAGAAGTGACCCCCAGGAGTCCCTCTCCCTTGCCCAAGTGGAGGTTTCCCCGAGGAAGGCCCCCCCTTGCCTGCCTGCAGCGCTGAAGAGATCCCTTGATCTCTCATTGACTAACATTGCGAACCCGACGCTTGTTCTAACACTGCACCCGGCCGCCCCGCGCCGCTGAGGGTGAAATTTCTGTGTGGGCTTGTGTCCCCCCCGGTGCCCTACAAAACCCCCCTGGTCTGCCCTCCGAAGACGCGGGTACTTACCTGCAAGCAGACCGGAACCGGGGCACCCCCTTCTCTCCATTCTAGCCTATGCGTTTTGGGCACCACTTTGAACTCTGCACCTGACCGGTCCTGAGCTGCTGGTGTGGTGACTTTGGGGTTGCTCTGAACCCCCAACGGTGGGCTACCTTGGACCAAGAACTGAACCCTGTAAGTGTCTTACTTACCTGGTAAAACTAACAAAAACTTACCTCCCCCAGGAACTGTGAAAATTGCACTGTGTCCACTTTTGAAATAGCTATTTGTCAATAACTTGAAAAGTATACATGGAATTGAAATGATTCAAAGTTCCTAATGTACTTACCTGCAATACCTTTCAAACAAGATATTACATGTTAAATTTGAACCTGTGGTTCTTAAAATAAACTAAGAAAAGATATTTTTCTATAACAAAACCTATTGGCTGGATTTGTCTCTGAGTGTGTGTACCTCATTTATTGTCTATGTGTATGTACAACAAATGCTTAACACTACTCCTTGGATAAGCCTACTGCTCGACCACACTACCACAAAATAGAGCATTAGTATTATCTATTTTTACCACTATTTTACCTCTAAGGGGAACCCTTGGACTCTGTGCATGCTATTCCTTACTTTGAAATAGCACATACAGAGCCAACTTCCTACATTGGTGGATCAGCGGTGGGGTACAAGACTTTGCATTTGCTGGACTACTCAGCCAATACCTGATCACACGACAAATTCCAAAATTGTCATTAGAAATTGATTTTTTGCAATTTGAAAAGTTTTCTAAATTCTTAAAAGACCTGCTAGGGCCTTGTGTTAGATCCTGTTTAGCATTTCCTTTAGAGTTTAAAAGTTTGTAAAAGTTTGAATTAGATTCTAGAACCAGTTTTAGATTCTTAAAAAGTATTCCAACTTTTAGAAGCAAAATGTCTAGCACAGATGTGACTGTGGTGGAACTCGACACCACACCTTACCTCCATCTACAGATGAGAGAGCTAAGGTCACTCTGTAAACTAAAGTAAATAGCAATGGGCCCCAAACCTACCAAAGTACAGCTCCAGGAGCTTTTGGCAGAGTTTGAAAAGGCCAACCCCTCTGAGGGTGGCAACTCAGAGGAAGAGGATAGTGACTTCGAGGAAAATTCCCCCCTACCAGTCCTATTTAGGGAGAACAGGGTCTCTCAAACCCTGACTCCAAAAATAATAGTCAGAGATGCTGGTTCCCTCACAGGAGAGACCAACACCTCTGAAATCACTGAGGATAACTCCAGTGAAGAGGACATCCAGTTAGCCAGGATGGCCAAAAGATTGGCTTTGGAAAGACAGATCCTAGCCATAGAGAGGGAAAGACAAGAGATGGGCCTAGGACCCATCAATGGTGGCAGCAACATAAATAGGGTCAGAGATTCTCCTGACATGTTGAAAATCCCTAAAGGGATTGTAACTAAATATGAAGATGGTGATGACATCACCAAATGGTTCACAGCTTTTGAGAGGGCTTGTGTAACCAGAAAAGTGAACAGATCTCACTGGGGTGCTCTCCTTTGGGAAATGTTCACAGGAAACTGTATGGATAGACTCCTCACACTCTCTGGAAAAGATGCAGAATCTTATGACCTCATGAAGGGTACCCTGATTGAGGGCTTTGGATTCTCCACTGAGGAGTATAGGATTAGATTCAGGGGGGCTCAAAAATCCTCGAGCCAGACCTGGGTTGACTTTGTAGACTACTCAGTAAAAACACTAGATGGTTGGATTCAAGGCAGTGGTGTAAGTAATTATGATGGGCTGTACAATTTATTTGTGAAAGAACACCTGTTAAGTAATTGTTTCAATGATAAACTGCATCAGCATCTGGTAGACCTAGGACCAATTTCTCCACAAGAATTGGGAAAGAAGGCGGACCATTGGGTCAAGACTAGGGTGTCCAAAACTTCCACAGGGGGTGACCAAAAGAAAGGGGTCACAAAACCTCCCCAGGGGAAAGGTGGTGAGACAGCCAAAAATAAAAATAGTAAAGAGTCTTCTACAGGCCCCCAAAAACCTGCACAGGAGGGTGGGCCCAGAGCCTCTTCACAAAACAATCCTGGGTACAAGGGTAAAAACTTTGATCCCAAAAAGGCCTGGTGTCGAAACTGTAGTCAGTCTGGACACCAAACTGGAGACAAGGCCTGTCCCAAGAAAAGTTCCACTCCAAACTCCAATCCAGGTAACACTGGAATGGCTAGTCTCCAAGTGGGATCAACAGTGTGCCCAGAGCAAATCAGGGTCCACACTGAAGCTACTCTAGTCTCTGAGGGTGGGGTGGATTTAGCCACACTAGCTGCCTGGCCGCCTAACATGCAAAAATACAGGCAGCAGCTCTTTATTAATGGGACAAGTGTAGAGGGCCTGAGGGATACAGGTGCCAGTGTCACCATGGTGACAGAGAAACTGGTTTCCCCTGGCCAATACCTGACTGGAAAAACTTATACAGTCACCAATGCTGACAATCAAACTAAAGCACATCCCATGGCAATGGTAACTTTAGAATGGGGAGGGGTCAATGGCCTGAAACAGGTGGTGGTCTCCTCAAACATCCCAGTAGACTGTCTGCTTGGAAATGACCTGGAGTCCTCAGCATGGGCTGAGGTAGAACTAAAAACCCATGCAGCCATGCTGGGTATCCCTGAACTGGTGTGTGTAAAAACAAGAGCACAATGCAAGGCACAGGGTGAAAAAGTAGAGCTGGAGTCTGGAAAAATGGCCCAGCCTACCAAGAGAAAAGGAAAGTCAGTTGGGAAACCAACTGCAACACAGTCAGAAAAAGAGAACCTCTCTTCTCAGGAAGAAGTTCTGCCCTCTGAGGGAACTGAGCCTTTGGAGCTTGAACCTTATCAGGTTGAGCTCTTGGGCCCAGGGGGACCCTCAAGGGAGGAGCTGTGTAAGGGACAAGAAACCTGTCCCTCTCTTGAAGGCCTTAGGCAGCAAGCTGCTGAAGAGTCCAAGGGCAAGAAAAATGGAACACATAGGGTCTATTGGGAAGATGGACTCCTGTACACTGAGGCCAGAGACCCCAAACCTGGTGCCACTAGGAGAGTGGTAGTGCCTCAGTCGTTCAGAGAGTTTATTCTGACCTTAGCCCATGATATTCCCCTTGCTGGGCATTTGGGACAAACCAAGACGTGGGAGAGGTTAGTCAACCACTTCTACTGGCCCAATATGTCCCAGAAGGTTAAGGAGTTTTGCCTCTCCTGCCCCACCTGTCAATCCAGTGGTAAGACAGGTGGGCACCCAAAGGCCCCCCTCATTCCACTTCCAGTGGTGGGGGTCCCCTTTGAAAGAGTGGGTGTGGACATAGTTGGTCCACTGGAACCTCCCACAGCCTCAGGAAATATGTACATCCTGGTAGTAGTGGATCATGCTACTAGGTATCCTGAAGCTATTCCCCTTAGGTCGACTACTGCCCCTGCAGTAGCCAAGGCCCTCATTGGTATCTTTACCAGAGTGGGTTTCCCTAAGGAGGTGGTGTCTGACAGAGGTACCAACTTCATGTCAGCATACCTAAAACACATGTGGAATGAGTGTGGGGTGACTTACAAATTCACTACACCATACCATCCACAAACTAATGGCTTAGTTGAGAGATTCAACAAGACATTAAAAGGCATGATCATGGGGCTCCCAGAAAAGCTCAAAAGGAGATGGGATGTCCTCTTGCCATGTCTGCTTTTCGCTTACAGAGAGGTGCCACAGAAGGGAGTAGGGTTCTCACCCTTTGAACTTCTGTTTGGTCACCCTGTAAGGGGACCACTTGCTCTTGTTAAAGAAGGCTGGGAGAGACCTCTTCATGAGCCTAAACAAGACATAGTGGACTATGTACTTGGCCTTCGCTCTAGAATGGCAGAGTACATGGAAAAGGCAACCAAAAACCTTGAGGCCAGCCAACAGCTCCAGAAGTTTTGGTATGACCAAAAGGCTGCACTGGTTGAGTTCCAACCGGGCAGAAAGTCTGGGTTCTGGAGCCTGTGGCTCCCAGGGCACTCCAGGACAAATGGAGTGGCCCTTACCCAGTGCTAGAAAGGAAGAGTCAGGTCACCTACCTGGTGGACCTGGGCACAAGCAGGAGCCCCAAGAGGGTGATCCATGTGAACCGCCTTAAGCTCTCCCATGACAGGGCTGATGTAAATCTGTTGATGGTAACAGATGAGGATCAGGAGGCAGAGAGTGAACCTCTCCCTGATCTTCTATCATCAGACCCAAAAGATGGCTCAGTAGATGGAGTGATCTACTCAGACACCCTCTCTGGCCAACAGCAAGCTGATTGTAGGAGAGTCCTACAACAGTTTCCTGAACTCTTCTCCTTAACCCCTGGTCAGACACACCTGTGTACCCATGATGTGGACACAGGAGACAGCATGCCTGTCAAAAACAAAATCTTTAGACAGTCTGACCATGTTAAGGAAAGCATCAAGGTGGAAGTCCACAAGATGCTGGAATTGGGAGTAATTGAGCGCTCTGACAGCCCCTGGGCTAGCCCAGTGGTCTTAGTCCCCAAACCTCACACCAAAGATGGAAAGAAAGAGATGAGGTTTTGTGTGGATTACAGAGGGCTCAATTCTGTCACCAAGACAGATGCTCATCCAATTCCTAGAGCTGATGAGCTCATAGATAAATTAGGTGCTGCCAAATTCTTAAGTACCTTTGACTTGACAGCAGGGTACTGGCAAATAAAAATGGCACCTGGAACAAAAGAGAAAACAGCATTCTCCACACCTGATGGGCATTATCAGTTTACTGTTATGCCCTTTGGTTTAAAGAATGCCCCTGCCACCTTCCAAAGGTTGGTGAATCAAGTCATTGCTGGCTTGGAGTCCTTTAGCACAGCTTATCTTGATGATATTGCTGTCTTTAGCTCCACCTGGCAGGATCACCTGGTCCACCTGAAGAAGGTTTTGAAGGCTCTGCAATCTGCAGGCCTCTCTATCAAGGCATCGAAATGCCAGATAGGGCAGGGAACTGTGGTTTACTTGGGCCACCTTGTAGGTGGAGGCCAAGTTCAGCCACTCCAACCCAAGATCCAGACTATTCTGGACTGGGTAGCTCCAAAAACCCAGACTCAAGTCAGGGCATTCCTTGGCTTGACTGGGTATTACAGGAGGTTTGTGAAGGGATATGGATCCATTGTGACAGCCCTCACTGAACTCACCTCCAAGAAAATGCCCAAGAAAGTGAACTGGACTGTAGAATGCCAACAGGCCTTTGACACCCTGAAACAAGCAATGTGCTCAGCACCAGTTCTAAAAGCTCCAGATTATTCTAAGCAGTTCATTGTGCAGACAGATGCCTCTGAACATGGGATAGGGGCAGTTTTGTCCCAAACAAATGATGATGGCCTTGACCAGCCTGTTGCTTTCATTAGCAGGAGGTTACTCCCCAGGGAGCAGCGTTGGAGTGCCATTGAGAGGGAGGCCTTTGCTGTGGTTTGGTCCCTGAAGAAGCTGAGACCATACCTCTTTGGGACTCACTTCCTAGTTCAAACTGACCACAGACCTCTCAAATGGCTGATGCAAATGAAAGGTGAAAATCCTAAACTGTTGAGGTGGTCCATCTCCCTACAGGGAATGGACTTTATAGTGGAACACAGACCTGGGACTGCCCATGCCAATGCAGATGGCCTTTCCAGGTTCTTCCACTTAGAAAATGAAGACTCTCTTGGGAAAGGTTAGTCTCATCCTCTTTCGTTTGGGGGGGGGTTGTGTAAGGAAATGCCTCCTTGGCATGGTTGCCCCCTGACTTTTTGCCTTTGCTGATGCTATGTTTACAATTGAAAGTGTGCTGAGGCCTGCTAACCAGGCCCCAGCACCAGTGTTCTTTCCCTAACCTGTACTTTTTTATCCACAATTGGCAGACCCTGGCATCCAGATAAGTCCCTTGTAACTGGTACTTCTAGTACCAAGGGCCCTGATGCCAAGGAAGGTCTCTAAGGGCTGCAGCATGACTTATGCCACCCTGGAGACCTCTCACTTAGCACAGACACACTGCTTGCCAGCTTGTGTGTGCTAGTGAGGACAAAACGAGTAAGTCGACATGGCACTCCCCTCAGGGTGCCATGCCAGCCTCTCACTGCCTATACAGTATAGGTAAGACACCCCTCTAGCAGGCCTTACAGCCCTAAGGCAGGGTGCACTATACCATAGGTGAGGGTACCAGTACATGAGCATGATACCCCTCCAGTGTCTAAACAAAACCTTAGACATTGTAAGTGCAGGGTAGCCATAAGAGTATATGGTCTGGGAGTCTGTCAAACACGAACTCCACAGCACCATAATGGCTACACTGAAAACTGGGAAGTTTGGTATCAAACTTCTCAGCACAATAAATGCACACTGATGCCAATGTACATTTTATTGCAAAATACACCCCAGAGGGCACCTTAGAGGTGCCCCCTGAAACTTAACCGACTGTCTGTGTAGGCTGACTAGTTCCAGCAGCCTGCCACACTAGAGACATGTTGCTGGCCCCATGGGGAGAGTGCCTTTGTCACTCTGAGGCCAGTAACAAAGCCTGCACTGGGTGGAGATGCTAACACCTCCCCCAGGCAGTAGCTGTAACACCTGGCGGTGAGCCTCAAAGGCTCACCCCTTTGTCACAGCCCAGCAGGGCACTCCAGCTTAGTGGAGTTGCCCGCCCCCTCCGGCCACGGCCCCCACTTTTGGCGGCAAGGCTGGAGGGAACAAAGAAAGCAACAAGGAGGAGTCACTGGCCAGTCAGGACAGCTCCTAAGGTGTCCTGAGCTGAGGTGACTCTAACTTTTAGAAATCCTCCATCTTGCAGATGGAGGATTCCCCCAATAGGGTTAGGATTGTGACCCCCTCCCCTTGGGAGGAGGCACAAAGAGGGTGTACCCACCCTCAGGGCTAGTAGCCATTGGCTACTAACCCCCAGACCTAAACACGCCCTTAAATTTAGTGTTTAAGGGCTACCCTGAACCCTAGAAAATTAGATTCCTGCAACAACAAGAAGAAGGACTGCCCAGCTGAAAACCCCTGCAGAGGAAGACCAGAAGACAACAACTGCCTTGGCTCCAGAAACTCACGGCCTGTCTCCTGCCTTCCAAAGAACTCTGCTCCAGCGACGCCTTCCAAAGGGACCAGCGACCTCTGAATCCTCTGAGGACTGCCCTGCTTCGACGACGACAAGAAACTCCCGAGGACAGCGGACCTGCTCCAAAAAGACTGCAACTTTGTCTCAAGAAGCAGCTTTAAAGAACCCTGCAACTCCCCGCAAGAAGCGTGAGACTTGCAACACTGCACCCGGCGACCCCGACTCGGCTGGTGGAGAACCAACACCTCAGGGAGGACCCCCGGACTACTCTACGACTGTGAGTACCAAAACCTGTCCCCCCTGAGCCCCCACAGCGCCGCCTGCAGAGGGAATCCCGAGGCTTCCCCTGACCGCGACTCTCTGAAACCTAAGTCCCGACGCCTGGAAAAGACCCTGCACCCGCAGCCCCCAGGACCTGAAGGACCGGACTTTCACTGCAGAAGTGACCCCCAGGAGTCCCTCTCCCTTGCCCAAGTGGAGGTTTCCCCGAGGAAGCCCCCCCTTGCCTGCCTGCAGCGCTGAAGAGATCCCTTGATCTCTCATTGACTAACATTGCGAACCCGACGCTTGTTCTAACACTGCACCCGGCCGCCCCCGCGCCGCTGAGGGTGAAATTTCTGTGTGGGCTTGTGTCCCCCCCGGTGCCCTACAAAACCCCCCTGGTCTGCCCTCCGAAGACGCGGGTACTTACCTGCAAGCAGACCGGAACCGGGGCACCCCCTTCTCTCCATTCTAGCCTATGCGTTTTGGGCACCACTTTGAACTCTGCACCTGACCGGTCCTGAGCTGCTGGTGTGGTGACTTTGGGGTTGCTCTGAACCCCCAACGGTGGGCTACCTTGGACCAAGAACTGAACCCTGTAAGTGTCTTACTTACCTGGTAAAACTAACAAAAACTTACCTCCCCCAGGAACTGTGAAAATTGCACTGTGTCCACTTTTGAAATAGCTATTTGTCAATAACTTGAAAAGTATACATGCAATTGAAATGATTCAAAGTTCCTAATGTACTTACCTGCAATACCTTTCAAACAAGATATTACATGTTAAATTTGAACCTGTGGTTCTTAAAATAAACTAAGAAAATATATTTTTCTATAACAAAACCTATTGGCTGGATTTGTCTCTGAGTGTGTGTACCTCATTTATTGTCTATGTGTATGTACAACAAATGCTTAACACTACTCCTTGGATAAGCATACTGCTCGACCACACTACCACAAAATAGAGCATTAGTATTATCTATTTTTACCACTATTTTACCTCTAAGGGGAACCCTTGGACTCTGTGCATGTTATTCCTTACTTTGAAATAGCACATACAGAGCCAACTTCCTACAGCTTGAGTTAGAGCTTGCCTCCTGTTGTTTGAAGTCTCAGGGACAGCAAAGACTTCTCTCTGCCAGCACCTGGAGTCTCTGGAGAGACTCCTGCTCTGACAAGTGGTGCCCTATCCAGTCCCTGGGCCCTTGAAAGGAAAGCTGGTGGAAATCCAAGAAAATCGACTTCGGAGACTCCAGACTGACGCCGCTGCTGAATCCGGTAGCGCCGCCTGCACCTGACGCCGTGACCTTCGCTGGAACGCGATGCTCTTCGCAGGCCCGAAGCCGCTGAAGCCGTGGAAGTCACTGCACGCTATCGCGACCGACGCCATTCGACGCGTGTGGATTCAACGTTTTGCACAGACGCCGCGATCCCCGACTTCGTGCATCAGCTTGTTTTCACTCTTCACCAAAGGTACTGTACTTGGGAGTCTACGTGACTCCGTGTCCGGCGCCGCTGGTGTCGGCTTGTTGGGAATGACTCCGTCACGACGCCGTGTTAAGATCTCATCGAAGCATTTTTGTTTCTAAGCGCTATTTTTGAGTTTAATCTTTAAAAATTCATAACTTGACTTGTGTATGTCGGGTTTTTGTCGTTTTGGTCTTGTTTTGTTTAGATAAATATTTCCTATTTTTCTAAACTGGTGTTGTGTTATTTTGTAGTGTTGTACATTAAGTTACTGTGTGTGTTGGTTCAAATACTTTACACCTAGCACTCTGAAGTTAAGCCTACTGCTCTGCCAAGCTACCAAGGGGGTAAGCAGGGGTTAGCTGAGGGTGACTCTCTTTTACCCTGACTAGAGTGAGGGTCCTTGCTTGAACAGGGGATAACCTGACTGTCAACCATAGACCCCATTTCTAACAGTGTGCCTCAGTCTTACTGACCGCATTGAGTCCCCGGTAGTCCACGCAGAACAGGAGTTCTTGAGTGGCACCAAGTGCAGCGGCCTTTGGGACCAAAACCACAGGGCTGACCCAAGGACGGCTGGAATGCTCAATAACCCCTAGGGTTAACATCTTGGATACCTCCTCCTTGATACTAGCGCCTACCTTGTCAGTCACCCTGTAAACCTTTTGTTTAATGGGTGTACTGCCCCCAGTGTCCACATCATGTGTGCACAAGTGACCCCTGGGATCAAGGAGAACAGTGAGGTGAACTGTCCTAGCACCTGGCGACTGTCCCTCTGCTGTTCTGCAGTCAGGGAGGGGGAGAGGTTGATTCCCTCCACAGATCCATCCTTCTCTCCTGCAAACAGGAGGTCAGTAAGAGGCTTACTCTCCTCCTCCACCCCATCATCTGTTGCTAGGATCATGGACAATTCAGTCCGCTCAATCTGTGACTTGAGCTGGTTCACGTGCAGGACCCTCAAAGGGTTCATGGGAGTCTGCAAGTCCACCAGGTAGGTGACTTCACTCTTGCGTTCCACCACCTCAAATGGCCCAGTCCACTTGTCCTGGAGCACTTTAGGCTCCACTTGTGCCATCTCCCACACTTTCTGACCAGGTTGAAACTCAACCAAAGTGGCATTCTGGTCATACCAGCGTTTCATATCCTCCTGGCTTGCTTCTAGGTTCTCCTGTGCAAGATCCCTGAAGCGGGCAGTCTGGTTTCTCAGAGACAACATGTAACTGAATACATCCTGGGGAGGTTTACTAGGAGCTTTTTCCAAAGCCTCCTTCACCAGACTTAGAGGTCCCCTCACAGGGTGTCCACAGATCAGCTCAAAATGACTAAAGCAATGTCCCTTTTGAGGCACCTCCCTGTAGGCGAACAGAAGGCATGACAAGAGGATGTACCACTTCCACCGCAAGGGCTCTGACAGACCCATTATCATGCCCTTCAAGGTGAGGTTGAACCTCTCAACCAGACCATTGCTTTAGGGGTGGTAAGGTGTGGTGAACTTACACGTTACCCCACGCACCTTCCACAGAGACTTCATATAAGTAGATATGAAGTTAGTACCCCTATCAGATACCACTTCCTTGGGGAATCCCACGTGGGTAAAAAGCCCCATCAATGCACGACCCACCACAGGAGAAGTGATTGACCTCACAGCAATGGCTTCTGGGTACCGGGTGGCATGGTCTACCAAGACCAGGATGAAACTGTTGCCCATGGCTGTCTTGGGATACAGAGGCCCTACAATGTCAATGCCGACCCTTCCAAAGGGGCTACTAACTACAGGAGAATGTTGGAGGGGAGTCTTACATTTCCCCCCATTCTTGCCGCTTGCCAGACAAGTTTGGCAAGACCTACAATGAGAATCTGAGTGCCTGCACATTAGGGGCCAGCAGAAGTGGGTGACAAGCCGTTCAAAGGTCTTGTCCTGCCCCAAATGTCCTGCTAAAGGCACATTATGAGCCACCCCAGTAGGAAGGCCCTGAAGCACTGGGGTACCACCAGCACACGGGCTGACCCAGGCTCAGGAACTCTAGGCTCACTATACAAAAGGCCGTCCTCCTAGTAGATCAGGTGAGATCCTGGATCCTTACCATCCACCTGCTCTGCAGCCTGCTGCTGCTAACCCTCAAGAGTAGGGGATGTCTTCTGTGCCTCACAGAATGCCTCCCTGGTGGGTCCCCCTTCCTGCTGTCACTGTGACAGCTCAGGGACCTCCCCCAGCTCAACCACCTGTTCCCCTGTAGGCTCCGGGGCATCACCCTCAGGCTCCACCTCCTTGTCCTGGACAATAGGAACTTCTGTGGCCTGTTTCCCATGCCCCCTGCCTTTCCTCATTTTGGCGGCCCCCTGGGCCACTGTTCCAGGCTCCAGGGATTCTTGAGCACCCTTGATGGGCTGCCATTGACCTGGTGGATATGCATACCCACCCAGGCAGACTGAACATCTCCAAATGTGACCTGTGTTCCACCTCCTTCCAAGGGGAATCCTCCAATTCATTGCCAAGCAAACAATCTACAGGCATGATTGGACTCACAGCTACCTTCAAGGAACATGAGACCCCCCCATTCAAAGGGAACCTGTGCCACTCTGCACAGGCGCTCCGAGTTGTCCACTGCAACTACTTGGTGAAGTACCCACAGATCTATCTGCCATTCAGACACCAGGTGACTACTCACTGTAGTCACACTGGCTCCTGTGTCTCTGAGAGCCCCCACCCTCTGTCCATTGATGGTCACCTACTGCCTGTACTTCTTAGTATTCTCAGGAACTAGGGTTCTCTGGACCATCTCACTGTCCCCTAATGAGACAGGGGTCATCTTAGCTGGCTCCCACCCACCTGGAACCAACTTCTCCGACAAGCTACACTAGCCAAACTCTGGGACTGTGCACCAGTGGGTGCCAGTATCCTCTTGGGGCATTTGGGGTCCCCACTCACATGACCCACCTAGTCACATGCATAACACTTACATGGAGGTCCCCCTTCCACAGGTCTCTATTTGGAGAACCATGGCTTCTTTTCACTGGGGGGGTTGGTGATCTTTACCCTGGGAAATAGGTTGGGAGCCTGTTTACCCTTACCCCCCTTTCTTCTGAGAGGGACCCTGCCCACCCTTGGTGTGGTCTTCCCCATACCTCTTCTGGACCCTGGTGCTCTCCCAGCAGTCCACTTCCTGCGCAAGCTTCCTGGGGTCAGTCAGCTTGCTGTCAATTAGGTGCTGGCGCAACTCTGGAAGACATAAACTGTACAAGTGCTCCCAAGCAGACATATTGTAAAGCCCCTCATACGGTGTCACCTTACTGCCCTTCACCCAACCATACAGTGACCTGCAGAATGAATCAACACATTCCAACCATGTTTCTGATTCCTTCCTCTTATAGGACCTGAATGTTTCCTTATCCTGCTCAGGGGTGAGACCATACCTTGTGAGTAGGGCTTCCTTCATGATAGAGTCGGTGAGTCCCTGAGAATCCCCTAAGGATGTCAGAGTATCCCTCCCCTCTACCTCAAAGTGTTTCCACAGACCCGCCCCCCAAAGAGCTTCACATGGCTACCTGCCCTGGAGACTCTCTCCCCGGACATAACATGCCCTCCCACCATACCATTGTGAATGGATTGCACATCCACCTCCTCATCCTCCGCCTCCTTCTCTGTGTGCCCCCCAACTTCCTTGGCTATCACCCAGCCCTTTAGTGCCTTCTGCAGCTCCTCCTTGCTGGTGGAGGATTTCATGGGACAAGCAAGGTTTTTGCAGAACTGCTTTAACTGGGCAACTGTATAGCTCTCCAGTTTCTTTAAATCAAAAGCAGCTCCTGCTGATGCATCGCCAGACTGAGACATGATGAAGAGTTAAGAATGCAAAGTTCCAAAGGCAGAAAAACAAGTTCCCGAATGAAGTTAAAAAAAAGTCAGTCTGGGGATCAGGAAAATATGGAAGTAGAACAAAAATAGAGTCCCAAAAGAGAAAAAGCAAACATTACAAGACAAGTAGTATGTGGTCACGTAGTGGTATGCATTGAAAACAGTTGTGTACACTTAACCACTGTATGTCAAGTACAAACACAAGTCCAATCCCAACCGCTGATCACCGATGTTAGAAATGGGGTCTTTGGTAGGCAGTCAGTTTACCCCCTGTCCAAGCAAGGACCCTCACTCTAGTCAGGGTAAAGGAGAATCACCCTTAGCTGACCCCGCCCCACCCCTTTGGTAGCTTGGCACAAGCAAGCAAGCTTAACTTCAGAGTCTAGGTGTAAAGTATTTGTACCAACACACACAGTAACTTAGTGAAAACACTACAAAATGACAAAACACAGGTTTCGAAAAATAGGTAATATTTATCTAAACAAAACAAGACCAAATTAACAAAATCCAACATACACAGGTCAAGTTATAAATTAAAAAGCAAAAAGAGTCTTAAATCCTTTTGAAAACAGTTCTAACACTGTTAGCGTGAAAAAGTACCTGGGTTGCATCAAAATAACACCGCATGTGCAAATGTGTGTCGGAAAAGGCAAGCGATTTGTTGATTTCTTTATCACAAGCGAGACAGTACGTCGTTCATCCTCCAGTCGCTTTGGCGTGCGCCATTTTTCCTCTCCGCAGGAGAGCGATGTGTCGATCCGGACAGGCATCTCGGGTCCAGGCAGGCTTTGCCTTGGTTTTCCGCACCCATCAAGGTTTACGTCGAAAATCCGGTCGCATGGTATCAGAAAACAACCCTATGTGGTGTTACGACATTAACATCCTCCCTCAGCGGGTGTTGCACATCGTTTCTCCAGCCGCGTTGAATTGATCTTCCAGCTGCAATGCAGGTGGAGCGTAGATTTCACGGTGGTCTGTGCATGGATTTTCAGTCTTTGTCTGCCAGCTTCACCTTTCAAGGGCCCAATACCTGGATAGGGCATGACTTGGCAGGGCAGGAGTCTCAGCAGAGAGTCCAGGTGCTGGCAGGGGAAGTCTTTGATGACTCTAAGACTTCAACAACAGGAGACAAGCTCAGGTCAAGCCCTTGGAGATTTCCTCCTAAGCAGGGATGCACAACAAAGTCTAGTCTTTGTCCCCTTTCACAGGCAGAAGCTGCAACTGCAGGATAGCTCCACAAAGCACAGTCACAGCCAGGGCAGCACTTCTCCTCAGCTCTTCAGCTCTTCTCTTTGGCAGAGGTTCCTCTTGATTTCCAGAAGTGATCTAATGATGGTTTGGGTGCTCTTCTTATACCCATTTTGGCCTTTGAAGTAGGCTTACTTCAAAGGTAAGTCTCTCTTGTTTGTAAGATCCTGCCTTGCACAGGCTAGGCCCCAGATATACGCCAGGTGGTTGGAGGGTACATTGTGTGAGCACAGGCACAGCCCTTTCAGGTGTAAGTGACCACTCCTCCCCTCCCTCCTAGCACAGATGACTCATCAGGATATGCAGGCTACACGCCAGCTCCCTTTGTGTCACAGGCTAGAGAGAGGTGCAAACAGCTCAACTGTCAAGCTACCCCAGACAGGAAATCCACAAACAGGCAGAGTCACAGAATGATTTAAGCAAGAAAATACCTACTTTCTAAAAGTGGCATTTTCAAACACGCAGCCTCAAACCAACTTTACTAAAAGATGTATTTTTAAATTGTGAGTTCAGAGACCCCAAACTCCACATGTCCATCTTCTCCCAAAGGGAATCTACACTTAAATCATATTTAAAGGTAGCCTCCATGTTCACCTATGAGAGAGATTGGCCCTGCAACAGTGAAAAACGAATTTCGCAGTATTTCACTGTCAGGACATATAAAACACATAAGTACATGTCCCACCTTTAATATACACTGCACACTGCCCCTGGGGCTACCTTGGGCCTACCCTAGGGGGATCTTACATGTAAGAAAAGGGAAGGTTTAGGCCTGGCAAGTGGGTACACTTGCCAAGTCCAATTGGCAGTTAAAAACTGCACACACACTGCAGTGGCAGGTCTGAGCCATGTTTACAGGGCTACCAACGTGGGTGGCGCAACCAGTGCTGCAGGCCCACTAGTAGCATTTGGTGTGTAGGCCCTGGGCACCTCTAGTGCACTGTACTAGGGACTTACCAGTAAATCAAATACGCCTATCATGGAAATCCAATTACACATCTATTTTACATAGGAGCACTCGCACTTTAGAAGTGGATAGCCGTGGTAAAGTGCCCAGAGTAACAAAAAACAGAGCCTAGCACACAGCAACAACCTGGGAAACAGAGGCAACAAGTTTGGGGAGATCACGCCAAGGATTGCCAAGTCTTACAAAGGGAGATTCCTTTGTTCTTCTGGTGCAGGCTGAAGACAGGCTTCCCTCGGAGGATGCACCAACAGTTGGTGCCAGGAGCTGAAGATGCAATGCAGCAGAAGTTGTCTCTGCTTCTTTGTTGCAGTTTGTAGAGCTCCCGGGAGGATCCAGATGCAGTTTCTTCAGTAAGACGGTGAAGTAAAGGATGCAGAGGATTCCTGCTGGAGTCTTGCAATCAGAATCTGAAGAACCACCCAAGAGAGTTACCCTAAATAGCCCTGAAAGCGGGATTGGTCTGCTAAACAGATAAGCACCTATCAGAAGAGGGCTCTGACATCACCTGCTGGCACTGGCCACTCAGAAGCTCCTAGAGTTCCCTGCCAACTTGGAATCCAAGATGGCAAAACTCAGGGACACTGTGGAGGTGCTCTGAGCACCACCCTTTGGGTGGTGATGGACAGGGGAGTGGTCACTCCCATTTCCTTTGTCCAGTTTCATGCCAGAGCGGGAACTCGGGGGTCCCTGAACCAGTGTAGACTGGATTATGCAAGGAGGGCACCATCTGTGTCCTTCAAAGCATTTCCAGAGGCTTGGGGAGGCTACCCCTCCCAAGCCTGCAACACCTATTTCCAAAGGGAGGGTAACACCCCTCTGCCAAAGGAAATCCTGTATTCTGCTTTCCTGGGCTTGAGCTGCTCAAGCAACAGGAGGGCAGAAACCTGTACGAGAGGTGGCAGCAGCTGGGGATGCCTGGAAAACCTCAAAGGGCTGGTATGCGAACACTAGGGGGTCCTCAAAGGAGCCCCCAGAGTGCATGGAATCATACATCCAATGCTTGCAAAAGCACTTGGGTATGATTCCAACATGTTTGATACTAAACGTTCGGAGTTACCATTATGTAGCTGGACATAGGTAGGGGCCTATGTCCAGTACAAGCATAAATTGGCGTCCCCGTACTCACGAAGTCTGGGAAAATGGTCCTGTAGATCATGGGGGCACCTCTGCTAGTGCAGGGGTGCCCTCACACACAGGTACTCTGCACCCTGCCCTCAGGGCTGAAGGGCCTGCTATTGGGATGACTTAAAAGTGAACTGGTACAGTGTAAATGGCAGTGAAAGGCTACATGCACCTTTTCACACAGGCTGCAATGGCAGTCCTGCAGAAGCCTGTGCATGGGCTCCCTATGGATAGAAAAAGATATTCTGCAGCCCATAGGGACCCCTGGAGCCCCAATGCCCTGGGTACCTAAGTACCGTATACTAGGGACTTATAAGGGGGTACAAGTATGCCAATTGTGGGTGAAATACTGGATTACCATTATCCTACAACCATAATTAATGGAGAGAGCATAACTGCTGGGTTCCTGATTAGCAAGATCCCAGTAGACACAGTCAAAAACACTGACAAAAGTGGGGGTAGCTGTGCTAGAAAGAGGCCACTTTCCTACACACACACCCTCCAAACGAAGGACAATAAGGCCAACCTTGGCCAGTTGAGACCTTATTGTCTAAGTGGTGATAAGTGGTGGTAATTGGAGAGTGGCTCTGCAATACAGTGGTTACTCCCTTTTTCATCGACTATGTGGTTCCTTCCCTGTGGGGAGGTGAACCACCCTGTTTGGTTACTTTTAGTAAGAGAACAGTGAAACTGCGGACTCTAAGATTCCCTAGGTTTAAGGTTCTGAAAAAGTTTTATAGTAGGGCAGCTTGGTGTTTACCGCCATGGAAAGGCTGGCGGATGGGGACTCGTAATCGCCAGGGTAGTGCTGCTTGCAGCGCTGCCCTGGCAGATTACAACCGCCGGGACTGCCAGGCTGCAGGCTGGTGGTGTCAGCGGTATGACTGTGGCATCCCTACCCCGATCAGAATGGGCGGTCAGACCGCCCTGTCTGCAGTGGTCTGACCACCACGTGAATGTGGCGGTTTTAAGCCCCCCACACTCGTAATGAGGTGCATTGTGTGGTAGCATTTTTTCAGATTTATAATTATGTGAAATAATACTATTTTTAAATAATGATTTTCATTGTGGATCCAATATGCAAATGCTGAATTAACGTAACTGCAATTGAAATGAGTTAAATATGATATGTAGAAGTGTGTTTATAAATGTAATTTAGTTGTGTCACATTAACACACAATCACCATATTGGATAACATGGATGCCTTTTTGCTGACATTTGTCTATCATTCACTCATGCTCTTCTCCCTCTCATCTTGTTCCCCTGTTCATCTTCTCTCCTCATAAGCTCTTCAGGTGTGAAGGCAAACTGATGTCATGAACTTTACTGAGTATGTGTGTTGTGAATGAACATTCCAGTGTTCCTAACTCTAACATTTTTCAAGGCCCTTTTGCTGTAGTTCCACTGCTCAGTCTAGTCTTATTTGTTTGTGTGAAGATTCATTATTGAAATGTTTCATATTACTCTAGACATTTTCAGATAGCAATAACAAGGAATATGCTTGAGGCTATCTTAGAATTGGTTAATTCTTAGGAAGTTTAATAGTGACAGATTATTCTTCTTTTCAAAATAATTGTTACTTGTGATCATGCAACAATGACTCTGTTCTTGCTCTAATTTGTAATGTGAGTATTTTATATGAGAACCCCTTGTTTGGGGGTGAGCCAGAAGACTTTTGTTTTCTAATAAAGATTCTGCTAGATTGTATATTTGTTTTTGCTGCTCATTGAGTCTTAAAATTGCTCCTAATGTTGACTGCTCTGTATAACTTTACATTTGAGCCTTTATGACATTTGTTCTGTATTGCCTGACTTTGAGATATTTGTAATAATTTTTTACAACTTTTTCTATGACATAGAACAGAGTTTTTGAGGGGTCCCAGTTTTTAAAAGTTATTACTCTGTCTTTTTGTGCAAGGTCAAACCAGGTCAGAACTATAACCCTCATTATGACATTGGTGGTAAAAACCACCTACCGCCGCAGCGTCGGCTGTCAAAAGACCGTCGCCGCAGCTACCAGCTGTCCGCCGTATTATGCCGGCGGGTGGCGGTAATGTGGTGCTGCTGCCCACAGCAGCATCCGCCAGCAGAACACCGCCAGGCCATATTATTTTTCACAATACCGCTGGCGGTGGTCTACTGGGGTGGCGGTCAGTGCGGTACATTGCCGGTTGGGCCTCAGCCAAACTGGCAATGTCATAAAATGGTGGAAAGTACCGCCTGTTGGCAGTACTTTCTACCTTATACTGCCGACCGCCAGGGTCATAATGAGGGCCTATATGAGGTAACATTTGAGGTGATCTGAATTTTGGAGTGTGCAGCCCAGCTCTCTCTCGCCGAAGTACCCCACATCAGGAAAACCAGAACAGGAGGACGTTCCTTTTCCTACCTCACAGCCACCGCCTGGAACGCCATTCCACTCCACATCAGACAAACCACCCCCCTCCTCAACTTCATGAAGGAGCTGAAGACATGGCTTTTTTAAGAACCACCTCACTGGTGGATGCTACACATCCCGTCACCAGCCCTTGTGGGTGAGTAATTGTGATTTATAAACATTGATTGATTGATTGATGTGGTAAAAAGTTAATTATAAGTATTTGCAAGTTTATATTCAAGGCAAGAATCAAGGTGTGATGTTATTGGTTTCCTGTGAGAGAAGCATTTTCAGTAGCAGAATGTAGCTTGCTAACTTTATTCTATTGCAAGCATATATTAGCATTTATGTTTCTAATAATGCCATGTATTTCTTTTCAGTGATATATTAGTTTGATAGATCTCCCTTTGACAAACAAACTCTGACATTTATCATTGTCTTTGACAGGAGTTGAAGTTTTTTCTACCTACCGTTGAAGTTGAACTGCTAAGGGTGGTAGCATATATATGAATTACAACAAAATAAAACACGATTTTTGATGCAAAAACTCAAAACGGATATTGTGGTAACCCAGCAGGAGGGACTCATTTTGGGAACGAAAAGGTAACTTTAAATTGTAATGATTGACGCACCTTCTATTGGGGGTATCTGGCCAGGCCCACAAGTGCATTTTGTGTTCCACATAGCAGCTAACTTTTCAATAGGCCCTAAATTTAGCATGGCACATTAAGCGGGAAACATCCGTTCCCCAAACTCCGGACGAGGAGATCGCAACATTGCTGGTGGTCTCCCAACCGGCCCCATTACAACTTTCCCACTGGGCTGACCGGTGGAAACCAAGGTTCCTGCCCATCAGCCCAATGGGAAAGGTGCAGCAGCATTGTTCCCAGCTCATAATTGAGCCTGCGGCAATGCTGCCACACGTAGGGTGCACCAGCATCCTTGAAATGCACACAGTCTGAATAGCAGGGTGGTGTGCTGTGGCCTCCTGCTCTTGTTCTCTGCCAGCCTTTTCATGGCAGTCAGACCCCATGAAAAGGCTGGCAGAGAACAAGGTTGTAATCAGATTGATGGCACTGACTTCAGCACCGCCGTGGCTGATTACAACCACAACAAACATCATCCCATCGGGATCACTGATCCTGGCGGAGACTTTGCTCTTTTGGAGGTTGGACTACCAAACTCTTAAGTTGATGGTCAGACTGTCAAAACTGCAGCACTCTGGACCGATACCACAAGTCTGGTGGTCTAATGACAGCCAGACTCCTAATTAGGCCCTTAGTCTCCTGCAAAATAATATTAGCTAGTTGGCTACCATAATAAATGCAGACAAGTGAGCCATTCTTTGTTTGCTGATTTTGACTAGGCCTTCAGGAGAGGTTTCCTTTACCATCTCCATGTTGGAGTGATTCTCATTCTACAATGTAGAGAGATTTTATGGCATCTGTCAGGAAGCGATGATTTCAATGCTGCTTTTCACTTTGTATCTGAGAAGTGCAGAATCTATAAATATACATGTTGACATTCCAAAGTGGGATTTGCCTTCTCTGGCACTTTAATAACTTCAGCCTTGGCTCCCTTTGGGTGGAATCCCTCATATTAATGCTGAGCCTTCTGGTTTAATCTCATCTAGGGTTTGGGCATCACAGGGGGGGCAGCCTTCACATTTGCCAAAAGAAGCATGAATGTGGGAATCATTGTGTTTTTTTCAGACATTATTTACATCGCTTTTAAGTGACAATTATGTTAGGAAAGAGCTATGAATGCTGGAGATTGTCTTTTTGACACATGCAGTGATGAGTCACTTTTTGACCATGATGTGAGGATTCTCTGAATGCATATGCGATCAGTCCAAAGTGAGCAGCTGAGATCCACCACACCAAACCTTCTGGTGCCATGGGATATTGGATCTGGGCATGATGCTGGACTGAACATCAGTGGTTTTATCTGCTAAAAGGGGGCTCTGAGAGGTATTCCGTTGTTTTTTTTAATTTGTAACCTAAATCAGTGTACAGTAACAATTTTGGTAGGAAAGAGTATGAGTGCTGAAGATGGTAATTGTGGCAGGAAGGGACTGTCTTCATGATGTTATGGCACTCATTCATGCCCTCAATTGTCCAGTCATTCTTTCGAGGACCAAGTTATCCATCCTTCTGCCATCCGGACAATCAGTCACTCTCCAATTCATCTCTGCATCCACTCATCCATACATTCATCTACCCATTCAGTCATTCTTCCATTGATTTATCTGCACATACCAACTCATCAATCAGCGACAAAGTGCTTCCAGATATAAAAAGTCAAGGCCTATCAGCATTCCCAATACTTGTTTTGCAGGAAGGGTATATTTTGATTTATTTTATTGATTCATATGCAGGAAGGACTAGATTAAAGAAAACAGGTAAACATGATTTTTCATTTTATGATTTATTTTTCCTCCATTACAATATCTAGAAGTCACATCCAGTGAGCACTATCTCAGATAGGAAATATTCTTAGTTTGAAGCAACGGTGCTTTGAATCCAGCTGACGTAGTTGCAGACCTTGGTGTAGACTCCTGGGTAGTTCCTCTGAGCACAACCAATGCCCCAGGAGACCACACCCTGGAGTTGTCCATTGCAGACCACTGGGCCACCGGAATCACCCTGAAATAAAGAAAGCAATGTTTATGGAATACTAATGGGGGCAATAAAATCAACCTCATTGCACAATTCTAGCAGCATAAGATATTGAAATTACAACTTTAATTATTCTTCACATATGAGTAATGGCTGCTGGCATAATATTCTGTTGCATGTGTTCTGAAATATTCATCATTACTTTGATTGTTATATCCCTTTTTGCCCAAATGCACTTTTTCTGAGGGTTGTGCCATATGCCACTGCCTGTGGCATAGCATTGTTTATGGAAACCCAAGCACTACCCATAGCTAATATGGCATTTGCCATTGGCACATTTTTGAATTCATCTCTTTTGTATGTATGCATTTATTTGTGAAGAATGTTGATGCCATTGGAGGCTGCATCACAAAAGGGTCCTCAAGATGTTTGGGGAGAAGCACAAGGGTACATGGTAGCAGTGAGGAAGTGTGATTGCAAGAATGAAGGGTTGGCAGGGGCATAAAGGGAGATCACCCAAACAGGATAATGAGAAATGAGCAAAAGGAGCGATTTCTAGCACTGGATGTTTTCGAGGGACATGATATGTGTGAAGGAGGAGGAAATGTAAATGATTGAAAAGGGCAAGGATAGCAATTGTTAATCTTTTTCAAATGGTTTTGGTTGGAACCATGCAGGAGGATGTGGTGTGCTACAAGAGATGTTTATTTCACATTGCACAATTTACCAGAGGAATAAGATAAGCTCCTTACTCCCTCTTCCAACACTGAAGTATTCTCATGAGGATTGGTCACAGTCTGATACTGACCCAGAATCCAGATACAGTGGTCCTGTTAAACGATGTTTTATAATATATAACTATGCTTCCCCATACTGCAGTGGTTTCATTGAGGAGGAACATCAATGAATCCCAAGACTTTGTTCAGTCTATATTGATGCACACCAAACACATTGTGGCAAAACCAGAGGCAACTTTACTAGCCGAGGATCCATTCCAGATTCAATCCTTCTGCAGCTACTGCTAACCCTACCTGTGTTAGTTTTTTCCTCTATTAAATTAATTGTTTTTAACAAATTAAATTATCCTCTCTCCTTCCGGTCATGTTCTTTTCCATCAAAACTAAACCCTAGATTAGGACTCCATGTTCTGTACAAGTACACTTGTGCCTTGGACTCCTATTGGTAACACAAGGCATTATTATTTTACTGTGCCTGGAAGAGGCAGACAAATAAATGTTGAACATTGTCTATAAGTTGTGTAACCTGTTTGATGTTTTTAAATTTGGTTTAGTTTTTGATCCACTGTTGATTCCTCTGTGTTTTATAGTTATTCCTCTAGTTCCAGGCAGCTGGGTCTGGCACAGAACCATTCACTTTGTGCTGATGACCCGTGAAACACCTTAAAATGTCACAAACCTGGCAAGAGTCCTTTCCGCCTTCAAGGAATCCTGCACAGAACATGTTGCTGGTGATCTGGCCTGGGTAGGAGCTGGTGCACTGGCTGGTGCTCAGGATTGGTGCATTCAGGCACTGGAGGGCATTGGGGTAGTTCGCTGAAAGAAAAATGGAAAACAAATTAATTGGAACTGAAAATAGAAATTTAACAATTTTCGTCCAAACAAAACGTGTCCTACTGTATTGTTTAGGTTTCTATAAAGTGGTACGTGGATTATAACTGCACAATAAAACAACTATACAATCAACAAGATAAGAAGTCCTGTGGGGTGAGCTTCGATTTGATAATGTGCATTACAGTAAATTGTAAGTTATTTTGTTTCCCTTTTTCTCCATTTCCTCTAGCGTTTTCGCAGAGTTTAGAACCAGCAGAAGTGTGTGGTACCAAAAGAGGATGACATTATTATTAATGTTATTATTATTATTATTATTAGTAGTAGTAGTAGTAGTAGTAGTAGTAGTGGTAGTAGTAGTAGTGGTAGTAGTAGTAGTAGTGGTAGGATTAGTAGTAGTAGTAGTGGTAGTAGTAGTAGTGGTAGGAGTAGTAGTAATAGTAGTGGTAGTAGTAGTAGAGGTAGTAGTAGTAGTGGTAGGAGTAGTACTAGTATTATAATTATGTTTCCTAGACACACATTTTTTTATTACCAGAGACACCTAAAATATGGACTTCAGATGGAAAGCCTAAAACTATTGTATGTTGATGTGATTTAGGTCCTCATTTAGAACTCGGCAATGTGCTACTCCATCACAACAGAAATCTAAATCCCATTATCTCCTGTGGGACTCAGATTTTGGCAGACGGGACGTCTGTCACCTTTGTGATGGAGTGACCAGTCCGATGAGTTCTAAATCAGGCTCTTATTTGGAACTTGTGATCGCCGACATGTGACTGCTTTGTAATCAATTCTGCCCCGGAGCATTGTTTTCATTAATTACCTGTCTGATGTTGACCTGTCATTTGATTATGAATTGCAGCCCCACCCTTTTAAGTTATTTGTAAAGATGACTCCTTGACTTCATGACTACTTACAGCCACTCCCGGACATGTTGCCCCATCCTGAGATCAGGCACTGGGTTCCCGCTGCAGGACAGCCTGATGGGAGGGCGACGGCCTTGACGTAGCTGTTCAGAGTCGCAGCTCTGGACAACTTGATCAACATGATGTCGTTGTCAAGGTTCCTGGAGCTGTAGTTGGGATGTCTGATGACCTTGGTGGAATCAATGAATTGTTCGGTTCCTTCACTTGATGCAATGTTGTGCTCCCCAAGCCTCACGTTGATACGTCTAGAACATAAAACAATTTAAATATTACCATTTAATTCTTTAAAGCTAAACTGACATATTGAATCATTTCGTGGGAATGAAGACTTTTCTGCTGTTTGAATTTTTTCAACCAAACCAGGGGATGTTGCTTTATAAGGTATGAGCTTGCTCCCCCCAGTTCATGGTGCTTGTATGTTAAGTGAAAGTTAATGAGCAGAGAAGAACACATATCAAGGGTTAGCCTATGTCTCTTATGCACTATACGTCTTGTACACAATGTCAAGTGCCTGAGCCCTTTCTTATGGCACATCAATTGTTATACTTGGTAGTCCCAGAAAGCACCGATTGCAACCAGCCCTGGCTTGCCCTCTGCAGTGATGTAGCTACCAATGGTGCATCAGGGATTCTTGCTGCTTTTTGTCACCCACCATGAGACCAGGCTTGCATGACAGCAGATTGAGTCCTGTGTTGACTGTCAGGCCCTCATCCCTTGATATGCAAAGATTGCTGCACTCTCTGAAACCCTGCAATTGACCTCTCAGCAGTTTGTCAGTGAATTGCATCAACATTGGAAGCCTTTACACTGCACTTAAATTACTAATTGCCCTAGGGTCTATTGTTATATATTTAATAATATGGGTGCACATATTGCATGGTGTCATATTTTATATAGGAAACAATCTGAAACTGCCAAAATACTAAGTAGAGCGTTCAAATTGTCAATAAATAAACCATTGGCTGTCACTAACAATCTGCTATCAGGGGGCTCAAATGCACCTTCCCTGATTGGCTCATGAAATCTGCTGACATCAGTGAATGTTCCTAATGAAGTGATCACTTGCTATCTGGAGCTTGGACTGATGTCACTCAGAGTCCTCATCTGAGCCCTGTTGACCTTACAACAGTATTGGTCATATATCTTCATATATCATCCTTTCGTCAGGACTAAATGACAGCCATTTCTACAATACTGATGAGCCGCACACATAGAACGCTTCCCCAGCACCCCCCTAGTTAGATCACTGGCTTGTCAAAAGCAATTCCTAACAGAGGGTTTATAGCACCTTTTTCAGACCATCTGCCTTTTGGCTGAAACTATGGACTTTATTCTTGAACCTATATGGTGAACATGGAAGTCTCTCATAATCATGGATATTGGCTGCCCTGAAGCATATGATCCAAGGTTCCAGGTTAAAATGGAAAACAAAGTTAGCTAGGTTACATGGCTCAAAGCAAAAAAACAGAGCCACAGTAGGTCAGTAATTGAATTGAATACTTCAATAACAAACATTAAGCGTATCCAACTTTCTTTAGAGACTATATGACACAAAAGTACTTCTTTCCCCCAACTGCCAGAGGTGCTGTTTTTAAGTATAATTTAGTCTGGTTTGTCAGGTGAGGACATGTTGTTGTTAACGGAACTGGAAATGTCTTACATTCGGCTTGGGTGATTGCCTTCCTAGAAGAGGACTTCACTGAGAATTTATACCCCAGCTAATAGAATACAGCAGTGATTCTTAACTTTTTCACGTCTGTGGACCCCCACTGAATCATTACTGAAATCAAGGAACCCCCACTGTCATTAATGGTAGCCAGGGACCCCACCATAAGCAATTTTTACTATTTGAACCTCAAAACAATACACAACATTTCAGAAATATGTGTACATCAAACACATACACAAGCGACTAAATATATTATTTTAATTCACAAAAAATATAGAAAGAAAAATGGAAAATAGTAAACATTAATTTTAGTGGAAAATTGAAGATTTTCTGATTTTATTTTAATAGTAGACTCTAACAAATCGTTTTTTCTTTTTTGCTCCTAATGTATGCTCTTTTTGGCTTACTTCAGTGGAGGTCACCCATCGCCCATACAATGGGCCTCATTACGACTTCGGCGGTCCCTTCAGGACCGTCAAAGCTGATGCAGGCAAAAGATAGCCAGTAATGGGTGTCTTTTGCACGCCATATTATGAGTGTTCAGCTGGGCCAGCGGGCGAAAACAGCGTTTTCACCCGCTGGCCCAGCAGAACACTCACCGCAACATTGACGCCGGCTCGTAATTGAGCCGGTGGCACTGTTGTGGTGCGTCGGGTGCGACAGCACCCATCGTGCATTTCACTGCCCGTAATTCGGGCAGTAAAATGCACGATGGGGCTGTGCATGGGGGCCCCTGCACTACCCATGCCAAGTGCCTGGGCAGTGGAGGGGCCCCTAGGGGTCCCCAAACACCCCCATTCCACCAGCCTTTCTATGGCAGTGTTTACTGGCATGGAAAGACTGGCGGATTACAACCACCATTATCGCCAGGCTGCAGGCTGGCTGCAGGCTGGCTGCACCCTGGCAGTGTTGGCGGTTTGACCGTGGCGGCTCCGCTACGGTCATAATAGGACAGTCGGACCGCCCTGTCTGCGGTGGTCTGACTGCCATCGGGAGTGTGGCGGTCTTGAGACAGCCAGACTCGTAATGAGGGCCAATGTTTGGTTAGTTGTACTAGTGCTGATCCAGCAAATCAAACTAGTAATACAAACTTAATTTTTAGTCTTCAATTACAAATCCCTTCACCTTTACAAAACGTTTTAAAATGTTCAGTTTTATGTTTTGCTTCATTATAATCTACTAATATTATTTAATTTTCTAAACAATTATGGGCCCCTTGAGTAGGCTTAGTGGACCACCATGGGTCCCTAGCAGTGAACTTACGATTGGTAGCAGTGAGCAGCCTACACTGCCCATTCACTGCACAAGTGGGAATTAGCCTGATAATAAGCTAACTTAGAAAATCAAACTTTGGTACCTGTTGCAGTTTAACACCATCATTAATAATTGCCACTTTTGTGGCAGCAGAACTTTGAGATATGGGACAAACACAAACTTACGACTGGTAGCAGTGAGCAGCCGACACAACCCATTGGCTGTTGATGAGGGACCCGCCGCAGAAATGGTAGCCGACATTCAGGGACACCTGGTAGGGGAGCGCGTTCTTCGTACAAGTGTAGCCGCCAACAATTTTGTCATCATCATCAACGGGGAAAGCAGCTGAAAGATGAACAAGAAAGACATTGAAGGTAAATTCATTAAAAAAATACTCTACTGCGCGGCACGTGCAACATCACCAACATCAACAGTAATGATGAGGTGATAAATTCAGAAACATCAAAATGCTATCTCATTTCTTAAATATCTGGATATTTTGGATAAATAGTTATGAACAAGATCTCTTGTATGTTGAATGGTATTAGAGAAAATGTGCTTTTTTATTGGTCGATTTAACAACCTGAGTGAATTTCACTCTCCAGAAGGACGAACAGCTCATGGCAAAATTGTTACAACATGTTTCTGAATGGGAGCCTCAAAGCAATTATGTACATAAGAAAGACACAACAAGCTACACCTCTCAGTACACTGCTGTGGTAACCAAAATGTCACTTTCTGAAACCATCAGCAACAGTGCTGGCCAGAAATTCCACCAATGAAAGAACAAACGCTACATTGTTACTGAGCATATTGTTTGCTAAAAAACCCTTGAAGTAGCAATTCTCGGTGTCTCCTACATAATGTTGTTATGCAGTGGGGCCATGTTATATTATTCGGGTCTAATTTAGGCCAAACTGAAAAGATGACCGTCGCAGAAGTAATAGTCACAATTAAAATGTGAATTAGTCTATTATTTTTCTTTCTCAGTTTTTCGTAATAAATTGCTTTTTTAACATTCACTACAAAGGAGCATTTCTCACTGTTTAAGGGACATTTTTATAAAAGTCTGGTAGCCAAGTTATTAAAGTCTCTTTGCTCAAATATTGAAATCAGTTTTGGCTTGTGGTTTCGAAAGGGGTTTGCCCCAGGTAAATTATATTTAAAAAACAAAGCATCACACAAGGTGGCAACATATACAAAGGTATGTTTAACAACTATCCCTGCTATTTCCATACTGAAAATATTGGAAAAGAAAAAAATAATTGTATTGTATCAAAAAGAACAAAACTGTTCACCAATACTATCTTGCTAAACTCCCTCCTCAGATATTCTACAGTGCTCTGATATTAAAGAATATTTTATGTGTTTCTAGAAAGTAGGGAAGAATCACACAATAAGTCACTAGTGAAAATGAGTGGACCCAATTCACAAATGTAAACTTAAACCAAAAGTCTAAGTTTAGACCAAAAGTCCAAGTTTTCTAACTTTACTCATAGTAAAGTTAGACTTTTGGTCTAAGTTTACACTTTTGGTCTAAGTTTACCTTTCTGAATCCGGCCCAGCTTACCATAATAGAGAAACAGATTGTTCTTTGAATGTGGATGATTGGATGAAGGAGTGATCAAACCAAATGGAATCAAACTCTTTAGTGAGGGATGCACCACAGTTGTGTGACTTAAAATGTTTGCACATTAATCACTGTTTTAAAGAGGCTGTAGAGAATGATCTCTGCACCGTTCTTAAATTGCTATTGCAATATTTGGTAAATATAAGTTTGTTCACATTAAATCTCCAACAACAAACTCAGCAATATTTTCATGATATTTTCCTCTACAATAAGGCCTATATTTATATTTTTTGATGCAAAAATGCGCAAATGCAGTTTTGCATCAAAAGGTTCAACTGCGGCTTGCGTCACTCCTGAGCATCAGCCGGGCACCACATTTATAGAATGGTGCAAGCTGGCGTTAAGGATCGTCTAGCGTCAAAAGAAAAGACGCTAGCTGGGGGGGAGGGTGGTGGTAGAGGAATATGGCGTTAGGGCACCAGAAATGGCGTTAGGCAGGTTAATGCCAATATATTTGGCATTAACCAGCCTAGCATCATATATTGATGCAATAGCACCCAAAAATGACTGCTGTCTTAGTAAAGACAGAAGTTATGCCCAACACCCCAGTGCCCATGCCCAGGGGACCGGTGTCCCCTGGGCATGGCCATTAGATCTAGTGCCATGCAGGGGGGCCCATGTAAGGGGCCCCCAATGGCACAGAAAAAAATAAATGTAATACTTACCTATACTTACCCAGGATGGGGTCCCCCATCCTCTGGCGCAGATGGGGGGGTTTCTGGGGCTTGGGATGGGTGCCTGTGGGTCCATACCATGGTGTTTGGCCATGGAAATGGGTCCACATGTACCTTAACGCCTGGTCTGACGCAGGCGTTAAATAATGACACTAAGCAAGCTTAGCGTCATTAGTTGGGTCCACTTCTCAGCCGTGTTTCATTTTGCACGGGGGATAAATATGGCGCTGAGGGCTTAGCATCATATTTTGGATGAAAACGCTTACTTTGCATCTCATTGACGGAAAGTGGGTTCATGGATCAAAAAATGGTGCAAACTGCAATATTTTGACTCTAGACGGGTCTAGCATCAAAATATAAATATGGAGTTAACTTTGCACCATTTCAGCGTCAAAATAAATGATGTTAAAAAGGCGCAAAGCAAGAATAAATATGCCCCTAAGTCACTAAAACCAATTTACCGCTTGTGGTGATAGAAATTTGCTCAGTAGTTGAATAACTTGGGGCCTGATGTACGAAATACTTGCTTTGCATTTCCTAAATAGCGACTCCATAGAAACCTCTATTTAGGAAATGCAAAATGGTATGTACAAAAATAGAGATTCAGTAATAGCGATTCCTACAGCGTGGGAATCACCATTAGGAAATCGCTATTTAGGTAATACCAAACTATTTGTTCCTATAGGCCTAAAAACCCATAGGTATGAATGGTTTACAGTTTCCTAGTTTGCAATTTCCAAACAGGAAATAGCAAATTAGGAAATGCTAAAACAAGGGTAATCTTTAGCCTAAGGCACCCCCACCTTGCTGCACCCCGAAAAAAGTGGTGCAAATGTAAAGGGCACACATTGCACTTTGAAAGAAGCATTTTCCTGTGCTTTTTAAAAATTGGGCATGGTTATCAGCAACTGGTAGTGGATGGTAATTGCATTTCCTAAATGGTCATTTTGCATTTAGTAAATGTTTCGTACATGTGCAAAGAAATCCCAAATAGGAAATCCCTATTTGCTAATTCCTGTTTAGGTAATCACAAAATGTGATTTGTATGGGGTAGAAATCACATTTACTGATTCCCTAAAGTCCTTTGTATATAGGAAAAGGCTGTTTTGCATTTCTTAATGGGTTGCAATTGTGATTCGGTCCGTTAAGAAATGCAAAAGGCCTTTGGACCTCTGGCCCTTGGTGAGTAATATTAAGAAACCCAATGTGGCAATCAGAATAACAGATCACATATTCCGGGACTCCTGGACCCCTTTACAATCCATAAAGTGGAGGTGACCTTGTGTGGGATGTGTGGGCTGCGAGTTTTCAAATGTGGATCTCGATAATTTCCCATGCACCCGCTGATTCACATCAGTGATCTGCAGACTAGAAATATTGACCTCCACCCTCCACTTAGTGAGTAGTGATGAAACCCAAACCAAAATATCTAGCTGGAATGTGAAATGACCCAATAAAAATGGCAGGCCACTCATTCTCAGACTCCTGGACACTTTTACCATTGGTGATCGGCATTTTGGGAAAATTGACCTCCACCAAGATGGGGGGAAAAACCTGCTTTTTAAGACTGCAGAGATGGAGTTATCTTCCCCAATGACTTGTTGTATAATGCTAACTCACCGGCAGCCCCCAGGAGGGCACAGATCAGAAGGAACTTCATGCTTGTCCTGTGAGTGCTCGCAGTGTGACTCCTCTGATGGAAATCCACATATTTATACCCAACTACACCAAGCTTTATCTGCTTTCTTCCAAGGCTGCTTCTATTTTGGTGCCAAGCAGGTGATGATATGGAAAGAAATCACATATAATGTACTGAAGTTAATAGAATGACAACAGGATCAATAGGTTAATTATTAGCTGCGTTATTTACTCTAAAAGTGTGTCCTTCATTTAATCACCACACCAGGCACACGCATCCTCTGAACTGCACTGAACATGGGAACTGGGCAAAGCAGATTTCAACACATGCAGCTGCACCCATCGGGTCAAATTTATGAAAAGGGGCCACTTTTCTTGAGCCCCTTAGTGCCCCCCTAACACCACCATGTGTGCGCCGTATTTAATATACAGCACAGCATGGCGGTAGTTGGGGAACTAGCATCAGAACTTTTAACACTAATTTGGCGCTTTGCAGCATTAGTGTCAAAAACTTTGACGCTAATCCTGCAAAGCACCCAAAGGCACAATGAAACCGATGGAATCCTCCTTTTAATGCCTGCTTTGAGCAGGCGTTAAAAATCCCGGTAAAAATGATGCAAAGAAATCTGTTAGATTTCTTTGTGCCATTTTTACTGCCCCCTAACCGGGGAAGGCCCCCTTCATATACATTGTGCCTGGCGCAGGCGTAATGTAGCGCAAAGGGTTACAAAGTGGCGCAATGCAAGTTTTGCGCCACTTTGTAAATATGGCGCAGCTTTTGTTGGCCTTCCGTAAGAACATGACGCTAATGTGGCATTGGAATGGCACTACTCTTAAATCTGGGCCATAGTATCTTATAACTCTAGAAGGTAGTGAGTCAAACAATGTCATGGTGACTTCTCAGAAAACTGAAGTTAGAAGACATAACATAGATACAGATCGAAACTGAACATTTGTGTTATCTTCACATACAAATATATAACACATAAGCCAAGATTAGCTGATACATTTAAAACAAGTATTTTTTTTTGCCATACTGGACAATGACTGGTGAGCAGCAGAGCTGCAAGTAAAAAAAAGTGCTATGCCACGATCAATGTAGGCAGGTGCAAGCTCTTTTTTAAACTTTTAACCATGCAGCACAGCAGACATGCTACTCTATAACATATCTAAAACACATCGACAAACCCAATAGATCTTGCATAGGTGAGTCCTATTGGCTTAGCCAATGCTTGTTTAGAAACAGTGCTAAGTATATGCTCTGCAAGATGTATCGTCACCGGAGGGCACTGGCACATGGTAACCATGTCTCTTGATCCTTAGTCAATAACACAGCTCTTATTGCTGGAAAACAGTAATGAACATTAGAAGGAGCATGAGAAGCAAAACAAAAAAGCCTCAGAGATACATGCAGTAAGAAAAAATGAAAATAACAAAGGTGGATGGGGTGGGAAAACGTAGAAGTATAGACTGTGAAAGTCACCTACTTCATTTATTCTTGTTGATTCCCCAGCTTACCTACAAAATAGCATGTTTAAGATCTGATGCCATTTTTTGGTTAATTATATCTGCACTAGAAAATGCATGTACGGTATCCTGTGTGCACCAAGATAGAACTTGGAAGAGCATTGATCAGTGGCAGCTATGGAAGCTGCCCCTACTCAGTGTTTCACCCTTGCATCTGTGGTGCCCTTGATGTGCATGTACCCCCATTGTGTACGCTGAAGGAAGGCGAGGGAGTGAGTGGCTTAAAAAGGCTATCGCAAACCAGCCTAAAATAAGGATAGACTATAATATGTTTATTAAAAATGGTGGAATTATATATAACAAAACAAAAAAGCCATCTTCTAATAAAACCCAATGCCTTTCCATTGATCTGGTGACTGTTGGAAGTTTTATCCAGTGACTGAAAGATCTAATGGGAAAGGCCCATGTTGTCCAGTGGTTGTGGGAATGTCATCAAAGGTCATTTGAGGTGTTATCAGTGATATCATAAATGATGTCACAGAACATGTCATTAGTGATGTAACAGGTATGGTCGGAAGTAGTGCATGGTGGGGATGAAAGTTAGAGTTATATAACTGGTGCATTTCTGCATTTTTGTTCATTCAAAATGTCAATGTTGTCACTGACTAATTCACCCCTTTGAAGTTACTTTTACCATTGTTTTTTTCAGTGAACTTCCATATTTTTTAAAATAGATCTTTTTATCACACCTAACTATAAAGTTACTTTAAACTTCGTTTTTTTCAGTAAATTTCCAGGTTGTTTTAAAATGTAAAGTAATAATTAATTACCATATGTAAATGCAATCCCTCCTGAATGCATCGCCTTCGGATAAGTGCCACAGTGGGGTTTTGCCACAAGGCCTGGGCTGCTGTCAAACCCTGTGGGCAAAACCTGTAAATGCAGCCAACCCCACACTTCACAGGGCATTTGGTTGTGCAGGGCGGAGGGTTGGCAGTAGCCAGGCTATGCAGCCAACTCACCTCATGCAACCAACCCTAAGAGGCACACACCCCGTGCACGTGCACAGTAGGGGGAATTGGTCACAGAGCCTGGCCCTGGGGACCCCATCAACCAGGGCCTTTTTTAATTAAAGGAGAGGAGGGCCACACAGTCCCCTTCCCTGAGCCTGTTTTGGCCCTGGGGAACCCATCTCACAGGGCCGTACATATAAGATAGGGGGACACAGGCCCCTTTCCTTGAGTCTCTATAGGCCTTGGGGATCCCATCCCCCAGGGCTGTACATATATGTTAAAAGGGGAGGGGGCCATGCAGCCCACTCCACAAGCCTTGTAAGATCCTGAGGACCCTATCCTCCTGGGCCATTTGTTTTTTAATTAAAGGGGAGGGGGCTGCTGCTTGGACTCTATCCCACAGGGTTAGTTCTAAAAATAAAGGAGAAGGGCCCCTGTGCTTCCCCTCCCTGAGCCTTTATTGATTCTCAGGGCCACTTCTCTAAATGAAGGGGAATTGGGTCACATCACCCTCTCCCCCAGCCTCTTTACACCCTGGGACCTCCATCACTAAGGGCCATACACATATCTAAAAAAGGAGAGGGTGGACCGCCCGCCCCCTTTCAGAGCCTCTTTAGGCCCTGAGGAACCCATCCCCCAGGACTGTGTATTTATTTAAGGGGAAGAGGGCCACACGACTCCCCTCCCTGAGCTGTTATTGGCCCGGGGACCTCATCCCCATGGCCACTCATTTAACTAAAGGGGAGAAGGGCTGTGTAGCCCCCCCCCCCCCCTTTCGCCTTGCTAGGCCCAGGACACCTCATCCCCAAGAACCACTCTTTTAAATGAAGAGAAGGGGGATGCACATGGCCTCCCTCCTCTGGCAGATTTTAGCCCCGGGGACCACATCCCCTGGGCCTGGCATGATTAATATGGTGTGGGGACATGCAGCCCCCCTCATTGGGCCAAATTTGGCTCCAGGGACCCCATCCTTCAGAACCCAGCATTACTTTTAGGGGGAAGAGGGCGTTCTAACCCCCTTCCATGGCTGATTTTCACACTAAGGACCCAACCCCACGGGTCCAAGCACCGATAAAGGTGGGTGCCCTGGTGCCCATCCAGGGCACTCACCTCACTCCTATTGTGGATCATGGGGGTAGCCCTCAGACCCTTGTTGCACCAGGAGGTTCTCACTTCCAGCTGGAGCCGACATTGTTTCTGCATGCAGGGAATAACTCCTAATGCTGCTTCCTCCAGGCGGGAGCAATGTCTTGATCTGTTTCCCTCTTGCACCAGTGCTAACAGGGAAGCAGATCAAACATCAGCTTCCCATGTGTGGAAGCATTTTCAAAGATTCCTTCAGATGGTAGGAGGCTTTACTCCTATGGAGGTGTGTTTACTCCTGCTTGGCAGAACTTTTGAACACAGATTTTCCTGCCTGTGCCCCAGTGGGCAGGGTAGCCGCTATGCCCTGGGTGTAGCCTACTGAAAAAGCCCAGAGGTGGCCTCACCAGGGCATTTAGTGGCTCAGGAGGGGGCCCCTAGGCCTATTTCTCATTTTGTAAAATATTGGGCCTGGGGTGGGTTCCCCTGGGCCTGTCATGGTCGGGAAGAGGGGCTGCATGTTCCCCCTCCCCTAGTGCAATGATTTCAGCCCCAGTGGTGGTCTCCCTGATTCCTCTGATGGCTCAGGGAGGGGGGTGCACACACTGCACCCCATACAGAGTATGTTCGGCCTCGGGGTGGGCTCTTTGAGGCCTCTGATGGCTCAGGGAGGGGGCCATGAATCCCCCCTGCCCATAGACAGTATGTTCAGCCCAGGGTTGGGCTCCCTCAGAGCCTCAGATGGCTGGGGAACAGGGGACGTGCATCACCCCTCCCATAAACCATTTTCATAGTCCCAGGGGAGGGAACTCCTGGGCCTCTGGAGGCTCGGGGGCATGCAGCCCACCTCTCCTTTATGAATACAGCCCCATTAGGGTGATCCCCAGGGCTTATAATTGATAAATGCATCCCAGCTGCCAATTGTTTGGGATTGGGGCATTTTTTGCCTTTTATTTGGCTCCAGGGCAGTCCCTCTGGCTCTGCTTCATGGGGCCTAATGGAGGTTAGGATATCCCTACACTGCACCATTATATTATTGTTTTCCTAACATCATAACAGGGGACTAAGGGCCAGATGTAGCAAAGGTTTAGCGACTCGCAAACGGCGAAAAACGCCATTTGCGAGTCGCTAAAGCCACTTTGCTATGTAGAAATGCATTTTGCGAGTCAGAACCGCCTTGCAAAATACATTTGCGAGTCGCAAATAGGAAGGGATGTTCCCTTCCTATTTGCGAGTCGCAATGGTATGCATTTTCATTTGCGACTGCAATGAAAGCACAGTTACCATCCATTTGAAGTGGATGGTAACCCAGGCGCAAACGGGAAGCAGTCCCCATGGGGCCCCTTCCCCTTCGTGTCTGGCACCAAAAATAATTTTTCAGAGCAGGCAGTGGTCCAATGGACCACTACCTGCCCTGAAAAATACCGAAGCAAAAGGTTTCGGTTTATTTTTGCAAAGTGCAGCTCGTTTTCCTTTAAGGAAAACGGGTTGCACTTTGAAAAAAAAAAACTGCTTTATTTAAAAGCAGTCACGGACATGGTGGTCTGCTGTTCCCAGCAGGCCACCATCCCCGTGAGTGCCCTGAATCGCTATGGGGTTGCAAATTGCGACCCACCTCATTAATATTAATGAGGTGGGTCTTTGCGACCCATAGCGACTCGCAGAAGGTGTCTGAGACACCTTTCTGCATTCCAAATTGCGAGTTGCAATTTGCGAGTCGCTGGGACTTTGCTACATCTGGCCCTAAGTCCCCAAGTCCTGCAATGGCTGACAGCAACATTTTTCTCATGTTGGTGGCAGCCAATCAGAGTGTTGCTCATCTGGGAGTCTGACTCTCCAGGGAGAGAGATGGCCAAAGGAAATAAAGCTACCTGGGTCAATCAGGGACACTCTAGTTTTTAAATTGCCACTCCCCCAAGAGTGTCTCAAGACTCAACCATCAAAATATGCAATTATATTTGTCTCTTAATTTCTCAAAAACTGCTGAAGAGATTTACACCAAACCACAAAATTCCAATCTCAGGACCAAGATTTAGCTTCCTGCCAAAGTTAGTACCGTTCCATTGAGCATTTTGTTGCTGTAGCTCATCTTTAAAAAACTATGGCAAATTCATGGGGATTTAAGGTCCCCTTTTTTTCTGCCCCCACTTGACTGATCACACAAAAACTTTCCATGCACAAACTAGTGAAAAAGCTGCACCTTTTTTTAAAGGTTCATGGAGATTTGTCAAACAGTGCCAACGGTATTAGCAAAACAAAAGGCTTTTCCTATGGAAGAGCGATCCTAAATATATCTACCTACCTGACCCCCAATAGGTAATAAATGTGTGTCATTCATATTTCTCTTCCTCCTCCAATACAGAGCATGAAACAATCCATCAACAACTCCAGGTGTTGGCTACCTTGCCAGTGTGTAGTGTCATTCTGCCCTTTCCCACAGAGCACATCCACAAAAGTTGTTGCCTTCAGTGCCAGGGACTGCTATGTCAAAGTGTTCATTATGAGGCCAAAAAATGTTTTAGCTTTTACCTCGTTTTTTAAATTTATTTTTATTGGCAAGGGCGCAGGAGCGCCTCAAAAATAAAGTTTTTCAAAAAACAAGAAAATAGAGAGAAAAAACAATAAGCACTGGCAAAGCTAAAAGGCTGACCGCCAATCTCAGGTCTATTGGCTTTGCCAGTACTTGTGTATTACTGCAAGGGCTAGTCTTCATGCTACTTACTCCCACCAAAGTTGTAGGCCATATTGAGCTGACTTCCTGTGTATCCATTAGAATTCCATACTGCTACAGACTTCACTTTGTTTCCAGAGGCGTAGATTGGTCATTAAGATTGGGGGGGGGGGTACACTTCAGATTTTCCCAAAAATCATGCTGCCAAATACTGGTAATATACATTATATTACAAGCAGGGCCCGCACAATGGTCTTAAGGGGTACTGAATAGGGAGAGAAATGAGGATTAGTAGGGCTAGCAAGTGAGAAAAACATTTTGTGAAATAGCCAACATTATTGAAGCTTTTTTGAACTGAGAGACGGAGAGTGTATGCTCCTTTTTGTTTGTGTCTGTAAAATGTGCTTGTGAAATCTGACAGATACCTCACCATACCCAAATAAGGGCACCAGTACCCAACTATTAAGCACAAAATACATTTATTGGGGGGTAATACCCCAAACTCCCCTGAAGCTATGCACCTGCTTGTTTCACCTTGACCACTGCTAAATGCTGAGATAACATCAATGCCTCTACTCACCTCAGGACTAAGACGTCAGGTTCATGATATCTTCCTGGTTGAGGACAAATTCCTTAACTCAGCTGGTAGTTCATGCAAATAATGATTCATTCTCATATTGCCTCTGGCTTACTTATGACCAATGCTTTACAGCTGATTGCTTTCAGGCTTCTAGATGTGTTCAACAATCTAGACATATAGGGGGTCATTCCGACCATGGCGGTCAAAGACCGCCAGGGCCGCGAATGACAGAAGCACTGCCAACAGGCTGGCAGTGCTTCCTTGCCCATTCTGACCACGGCGGTAAAGCCGCGGTCAGAAAACCGGGACCGGCGGTTTCCCGCCGGTTTACCCCCGGCTGGGCGAATCCGCCAGGGGGATTCTGACCCCCTTCCCGCCAGCCTGTTTCTGGCGGTTTTCACCGCCAGGAAGAGGCTGGCGGGAACGGGTGTCCTGGGGCCCCTGGGGGCCCCTGCACTGCCCATGCCACTGGCATGGGCAGTGCAGGGGCCCCCTAACAGGGCCCCAGCATGCTTTTCACTGTCTGCCTAGCAGACAGTGAAAAGCGCGACGGGTGCAACTGTACCCGTTGCACGCCTGCAACACCGCCGGCTCCATTCGGAGCCGGCTTCAGTGTTGCAGGCCTCCTTCCTGCTGGCCCGGCAGGCGCTACCTTGGGTAGCGCCCGCCGGCCCAGTGGGAAAGTTGGAATGGCACCAGCGGTCTTTTGACCGTGGAGCGACCAAATGGCGGTTCCCGCCAGGCGGGCGGCGGCGGCCGCCCGCCGGGGTCAGAATGACCCCCATAGGGCCAGATGTATCAATTTTCCCAATAGCGATTACCTAATTGCAATGTTTTGTGAATCACAATCAGGTAATCCCTATTTGAATGTATGAAACTCCAGGAGTTTCATTTAGAGGTTCCCAACAGCTCGCAAATCGACCTACCTCGTAATATTCATGAGGTAGGTCACAATTTGCGACCCATTGTGAATGACTACAATCGAATACAAATAAAGCAACTGTTTTTTTTATTTTTTATGCAGCCCGTTTTCCTTAAAGGAAAATGGGATGCGTTTAAAAAAGAAAAATGACAAGTTTTCTTTCGATTTTTTAAGAGTAGGCAGTGGTCCCTGGGACCACTGTCTGCTCTTAAAAATGTTTTCGCTTCCATTCACAAAGGGGAAGGGGTCCCTTGAGGACCCCTTCCTGTTTGCGAATAGGTTACCACCTACTTGAAGTAGGCGGTAAAATGCAAATGTTTTGCAACCGCATTTTGGTCACAAAACATTCCTGCATAGCTCTGCAATTCGGTATTAAGGAGGGTCACCCTTGACATGCCCCTTCCTCATACCGAATCGGTATGTAGTCACAATTCCAATTTGCGATTCGGTAACAAGTTACCAAATCGCAAATTGGAATTAATGCATACCAAAATGCATTTTGGCCCGTTGGGCCGTTTGCGATCTCAAAAATGCATGATAAATCTGGCCCATAGAGTTTTACACCCTCAAAGAACACAGCTTACCTGTTACCCACTCTAATATCACCCTCTGCTCCTTAAGTGGTGACCCTTATAAAGCTAATTGGGTGCCTTGATACATGACTGTAGGTAGTTGCATTTTGTAAGATATCTTTGTAAATCTGATCTATTCACAATTCCTGTTCTTGATATTATTTTATTTTATGATTTATGGTGCCCACTGATATGAAAAAGCAGAAAGAAAACCATCCAAATATTAACAGAAAAGGAAAAATGTGATCTCCCTTCAAAAATTCAATTATTTTTCTATTCTTATTTGTTTCTAATGCAGAATGTATCAGGTCATAGGGGTTAGTTCACACAAACAGCACCTTTTAATAAGAAGTATACACAGCTGTAGCAGGTAGTCTGCAATAAAAGAATAGGTTGATGGGATACCTTTATTAACAGTGAGTGCTTGGGCTACATAGCTCCCTGGATATAAATGCAGCAGTTCTAGATAGCTGCACAGCTGGATAAAAAAGATGCCATCCACCAACTTTAAACAGACAAAGTCCATACTTACCCCAAAGATTATTGGGAGGCATGGAGACCACGATAGGAGCGAAAGGGCTACAAAACCTCACAGTACGCTGCCCGTCAGAGCCCAGCTACAAACTAAGGGGTAGATTTATCACAAAGTGCAGCAAGACACGTTTCTGTGTTACACAGTAGGGATGTGGTAGGAATGTGCTCTATTTAATAGTATATGGCACATTCCTAGTCTCTCCTTATGCTGGTGCAGTATGTGGTGTGTAGTACCAATGCAGGCACACTTGCCCTGTGGTGTTGCAGGTAGGATTGTTGTTGTTTTGTAGGTAGTATTGTTTTTGTGCAGGAAGGGACACCTTCTTGCACAAAACAATCCTCCGAGGCATTTACCTCTTTCCATGTGTGCTGCAGAATGTAGCACACACAGAAAGAGGAAAACATGAGGCGAGATAAACATATTTCTCCTTGTATACCTCCTTGAGGAATGCCTAGCATTTTGAAGCATTCCCAAGTCTACCACTCATGGTAAATTTGGGATTTTTTGCCAAAGCTATGGGTGGATGCGTGGGAACACCCACACTCCAGCCTTGGAATTCCTCCTGGGGCAAAGTAATTCCAGGCAGCAACTTGTGCTGCCTTGTGTTATTCCAGATTTACCAAGCCATACAGGGCAATGCAAGGTGGTCTTGCCTGGCTTGGTAAATCTCATTCTAGGTTTTTATTACCCTGTATCACCTTGCATGGTACAAAGGTGATGCAAAACATTTGATAAATCTGGCCTAAAGGAGTAAAGGCTTATCTGATCTTGGTGGTGCTGAATGAGGGATGACTCACAGGGGTGCCACCAATGAAGTGACATGCTGGACAACATTTCAGGAAACAGTTATCTAAAATGGATGATAGTCCAACTGATAAACCAACTACCATGGGCTTAATAGAAGTGGAACTGCTGACTTGCTTGCAAACCTTCAAATCAAAACTTCAAGAGGAACAGAAAGCAAAACTATCCAAAGGCCTAGACACTATAAGGTCAGACCTGAGACAAACAATTGTGATGCTGGGAACAGTTGTTGACTTAATTAGGACTAGAATTGTGGAAGCAGAAAGCCACATATACTCACTCAAGGAAAATAACCTAACTTTAATAGATAAGTGCATGTCTCTTCACTCCCAAAATGATGTGATAACAGGGAAAATCAAAGACCTCTAAAATTGCTTTTGGAGGAATAATATATGAATTTGAAGCCTCCTAGAAGGTGAGGAGGGCACTGACATCAAACATTTTGTCTTTGGACTCTTCACAGCACTAATTGAGGGCACCCACAATATCATTCAGCTAGACAGGGTACATCCAATTGTACCACAGAACACGGAGGATTGCAGCAAACTAAGTGATTTCCTGGTGAAACAATATACCTACAAAGCAGAGTGGTCAAAATATGAGATTACACATGATAAAAATCCCTCCCTTCTCTTTCAAGACATTACTCCAACAACTCTGCTTTGCCGTCAACATTTTAGATGGATAACAGATCATCTTCAGCATAATAAAATTCAATACAAATGGCTCTATGTTTTCAGCATCACTTCAGACTACAGCAACAAAAGTCAGCAGATATCTGTTTTTCCAATGGAGGCAAGTTTATTGGGGATGGCACTGGTAGAACCATCAACATCTCACCTATTAGCACCATCGCAGGGATTGCAGGACAGTGCATGGAGATCATGGCTCAGACCACCAGGATGTCAACACTTGCAGTGTATATAATCACAGGACCAGGCATTAGCAGCCAAGCAGCAGGATGCTAACACATTACAACTCACTCGCTGCCCAACCATGCTGAGTTGCCATGCTCCACACCACAATCATGGTGCACATTCAACTCCCCAGCCGGGAAAAAGGAAATCTGTCAACTCAATGAGGATCTCTACGGCACTGTGAGATAACACTAATTTATGTTGTCTTAAATCTTGTTTGGTTTATTGAAATTGGGAACATGGGGGAGGGGAGGGAATAGCACAAGGGTGTAGAACATATTACACTTTGACTAAACAGTACTAAAGCCATTAATTTAGACAATTAAGCTCAACCTCATTTAAATTATCAAGGCAATCAATCCATAATGATACCTAGCACATGCGAGGAGATGGGCTTCATTACAGACAAATATACAAGATAAAAGACTAATGGACTGAACTCCCACACTAAGTGCACAAAAATATTTTTGTTAATGAAGCAAGGGGAGCTTGGCATAATTGCACTACAACAAACACATCTCAAAGTGGAGAAACTAGATGTAAAAACAAACACTACTTAAAAGCATACTGTTCTTTAAAAATAAAAACATAATGGGGTTGCCGTCATTCTCTGAGTGATCATTCTTTTTCCTGCCAAGAAAGCAAATGAGATGCAAAGGGTAGATACCTTTTTTTAGTAAAGGGATTTACAGGGGCCATTACGTACCATTGCATTGTTGTATACTCCAAATATAAGGCTGGATGACTTTATAAGTGAAACATTCTATTATTTATTGATGACTCTAATGCTGTTTGGAACCCCAATCTAGACACAATGCACCCAGCTAGTCTGCAATGTGGAGGCTTCTCCTAGAAACTTAGGAGAAAACTGAGGAAATCTGGCCACCATGACATCTAACGTGAGCACCACAGAGGGAAGCAAGACTACACATTTTTATTGCACATCAACAGGGCATACTCTATAATCGATACAATTGTGAGTTCCATTCATTTATCCTTATCTCCTCAATCAGAAATAGTCATAATTTTGATTTTAGTTCATGACATTGATAGTGTTGCCATAGAATACTGGGGCTCCCATGTAGGAGACCTAAGTGTACAGCTAAGTACTATGGATACCAGTAGGGTAGAACTTACTCTCCTCAGGATGAAACACTCATAATATTGAAGGGGGGTTCAAGCTATCACCAAAAATATCAGATCTTTATTAGATGAAATTCTTACTTCCCTCAAAAGAGATTTGAGGTGACATACAGAAGTGGGGAACATTATTAGCATCGTGGCTGGGCCGGATAACAGCACCTAAAATGAACACCTTGCTGAGACTCTTTTTACCTGTTTCATGCCCAGCACATACTCTTTCCGGCACCTTTCTTCACACCTTAAACTACCTGTCTCTTAAATATATTTGAAAGGGGAGACCATGGGTATGCTACTAGATACTTTGTAGACCAAGGGAACAGGATGCGCCTGGCTCTCCCTGTTGTTCACATCTACTATATGCCATCCCAACATTGCGTCCTAGAAGACTAGAGTGTTATAGTTTCTCAGTAGGTGTGGGTCCACATGGATAGAGCTGTGGTGACCCTGTGGAATTTGGTGTATGAACCTATCAGTGCTACACTAACCTCTGCTTAAGAACACAAATGATTATCATACTGATGAAATGTTCACTTTAACCGTGTGTTTCCACCTGTGCTTAAACCTTGCTAATTCGATGCATGTAGCATGGGAGGTTGCCTAATGGTGAGAGACATGTATGACAAGGGCACCATCAAATTCTTTATTGACTGCAAACAGAATTTTAAATTGCATTAATCAGTGTGACTGTGTTACCGTATCTTCAACATTGGGTGTCTCACACCACCCTAAAAGAGACCGAAAAATACAACCTAACCCCTATAGAATAACTTGTCAAATTAACCAGTGGCAGGAGAGGTGTTATATCAACATTATAGGTACTGATCCTCAAAATGACACTTTGAACTACCCACCCATATATCGAGAAATGGGGCATTCTGGCCCAACATAATCTGTCAGATCAACAGTGGTCACATGTCTGGAGAAAATAAATAAAAACTCCCACTGCACACTGGACAAAGAGTTAGTATATGACTGCTACATGCACCCAGCCAAGAAATATGACCATTACCACATGACAAGTCCGTTAGGATGAAGGGTTTCTGGAGACATGGGCAACCTCCCTTATATTTGGTGATCATGCACCAAGATTGAGTTATATTAGAAAGAGATCTTGATTGAGATGGGAACTCTCTTGAGAAAGGGCAACAAGTTACTTACCTGAAACTGTCTGGGACTCGCCAAAACAGCAATTGAGGCGTCTTGGAAAAAGAAGGAAGCTCTAGACATTCTTCAATTCCAGTTTCACCTCTGGAGCCTTCTGGTGATGGAGAGGCTGACCCGCAACATGGGATACAGTTCTGAAGACAATGCAAGCCAGTGGGAACCCCTTATGAGTTATCTTATGGCTGTCCCCCTGATGGCCTTACCCACTGCGACGTAAGATGATGTAGTTATTTAGAGCACATTGCTAATACAGTTGAAAATTAAATAATACTTCCACTGCATCCTGTCCTTTTACAGTGGTAGTATTTGACCTGTAACTTTTGTACAGTTACATCGATTTTACTGACCTAATTTGGACACTAAAGTTCAAGTAAAAATCTCTGCCCTAGTGGGGAAGTTGGATGGTACTAGGAGCAAATGGTACTTCCCATGTTTCCTTTAAGTTTCCTTCCCTTTCTATTTTCAATATCAATTTATAGTTCTAACAAAATGTAAAAGGAATGCAACAGATTCACATTTTAAGCATGAATGTGCTAATTTCTGCATGGACAACCTTCTTGGGTTAGTAGGTGGGACATGTGCAGTCAGATGGAGAACAGAGCCTTGGATGTGCCCCCATAGAGGAGGATACTGATAGTCCTCGGAAGAGCTGCATTCTAGTGATGATGGCTTATGTGTCAAGTACAGTGTTCATTGACTCGGTGTCATGATCACCAAAGTGCATCCATAGAGAGACCATGTGTGGCGATCATGGCGCCATTTCTGACCTCATCACCTGCTTATAAAAGCACAGCACCTCCATTGAGAGCCACAGTACGGGGATGTGGAGTTGTGGTGGCATCTCAGGAGAGAGACTCCTTTACCTACCAGAGCTCAACATCTACGTGGGTAAATAAATAAGTGTTGTCGTCTAATGAGATCTTTAATCTGAGACACTGGTCAGACCCAGTCAGACCTGCATGCCTTGCAGTGCAAATAAAATCAACAGGTCTTTCATCTATTAGCAACTCAATAATATGTGCTTAAGTGGCTTCTAGATCTTGCTGCAGCCTCTGGTAGATCCCTGGGTTTTCTCATTGACCCATTTGTCTTTCAAAGACACTATCAAGGAAAAGGTACAAATGACATTGCTTAGCCTACCTTACCACATGAAATCAAGTTTTTGCTCCTTTGAAATGACACACTTTCTTCTTAAATAGTTCAATTCATGAAACTCTTCCTCTTCACAATGTTCCTTCATTATAGTGAAAATGGTGCACCTAGAAGATGTCTACATTTGCAACACATTACACTTCTCCTCATGGTTTGGTTGGGGAACCTTTGTGCATTAATTTGCATCACAGAAAGTTTAGAATATGATTCTTTGTGTAACATCAAGGGCACTCCCTCGGTGTGTACAGCACCGCTAATCATTAACCTGTTTAAGAGGGTTTTTCGATACATTTGCTTTCCATGACATCATGAGCTGTGTGCAGAAATAGAATCATCCTTGGAAAGAAGCTGATAAAGTTTGGTCTAGTTGGGTATAAATATCTGGATCTCCTTCAGAGGAGCCACCACTGCCAGTTTTGACAGGACCACCATGAAATTCCTTCTGATCTGTGCCCTCCTGGGGGCTGCTGGTAGGTGCAGGGGTGTTCAATTTTTGTTAATATATTAAAGGATCTTTTAGTCCATTGTTCACAGATAGTTCTCCTTCAGCAGTTTAGGGACCTGATTACTGAATCTCCATTGAAGCCTCTACAAAATTAGTTTAGTAACTTAGGGCCATATGTACGAACACATTTCCCCATAGACACAGAATGGGTAAAACCCTTTGCTACATCTAGCCCTTAGAGAGGTCATGCCTATGTTCTCTAATGAACCTTCAAGGAGTTCAAATGTTCATATTTTACATATGTTCAAAGGTTATTTTCTGCTCACTTATTTAATGAGGAAGCAAAACGATCTTAGAAGTATTTCAGCAATTTCAAATTTGCAAACTGGTTCTTTCCTTACGAAGATGTTGTTCCCATTACCTGATTTCTGAAAAAGTGGACTTCTGGACACAGTGGTGTCTTAAGGATTTTGGGATCCCTGGGCCAAAGGTATTTTGGGGCCCCTGTTTGGAACAGCTTTGAATTTATGATACAATTTTAGCTTTTTTAGCGATGTTGCAATTTGTCGGCAATAGAGTCTCACACATGACTCGCATTATTAATAAATTAAAGGGAAAAGGTATTTAAAACAATCTGTTTAAGTATTATTAAAAGTCCTCAGGGCAAGACTCTCTGCAGAACAGAGATGGCTTTATCAGGGTCCCCCTGAAAGGCTGGGGGGCCTGGGCCTGAGCTCACTGTGCCCATACCTTAAAATGTCTCTGTCTGGACAGTGTATATCTGGACTAATTCATCAATGTGCCATGTTACCCCTCCCTCCTCTGAGAATTGCAAGAATTAGCATGCTTGCACTATAGGACTAGTATGACGTTTGACCTCTGCACTGCGTCATTATTATTGTGCCTCATGACCTGGAGCACCACAAATCAGTATTAAAACATAGGGTACCCATAGTGTGAAACACAAAGCAGCTTGCATCGCTGGTGCCTCACATTTTGTGATGCATTGGCGGCCCAGGCTGCAGGCCCATATTGACAAGGCCACGCAAAGCCACTTTGTGAGGCTTTTTATGGCCTTGTAGATATGGCAGCCTTTCACACATTGCCCTGTGTGAAAGGGGTGTTCCATGGGTGTTGCTGTTGGTGTTCTCACGCAACAACCATGAAACCCGAAGGAATCTGACACATTCCCAGATGTGCAAAGTTTCATAAACCTTGGAATGCGCCAGGTTCCTATGCCACCCCAGTGGCCCAACGGGGAGAAATAGCATTATCTGTCCCCGTTTATTCCTCTTTCTATGTGTGCTGCTTTCTGCACAGGGGACAAGGACAGGAATGCGCCATATCTTGAAGATACGGCGCATTCCTGCCCTTTTGTTTTGATGCAGGGCAGCGCAGCAAAAAGACTTGCGGTGCTGTCCTGCGCCAAAACATATTAAATGAGTTTCAAGAAGCATCTTTTTAAAATTTTAGCGGTTTTACATTACACACCTGCAACACTGAGGGTCTGGGGCCCCACAAATCAGATAACACTGACAAGGTTGTAATAATTTTAGTGGGACCAGTTTATTACAACGGTTTAGTAAACATAACGTTCAAAAATTGTGCAAGTGACAACAAAACTAATTTAGGTGTTCAGAAAAGGTGTGTTTTAGATCTTTCCTGATCACAAGAAGGGTTGATTTCTTTCTTATAGCACAGGGTCGCAGCAGCAGAAATGTAGTGTGGAGTCCTAGTTCTCTTAGCCCAAGTGTAAGACTTTGTGGGTAAAACAGCAACATTTGAACTATATTCTTGCTACTAAGTGTTGCCTGTGCAGATTGTGTGCAGTCGGTGCGATTTGGTCAATTTCAATTTAGTTTGTAATACGTCTGAGGACTTGATCATGCAGCCTTTGTTATATTTACTGTCTCTTCTCAAACACCTATTCGTACTGGGATCACAATTACAAGTTATGTCCTACTAATGGCTTTTAATAATTAACATGTTCATTAAAGACCACTCCATCAACATGCTCCCCTGATAAACTTCGTCAGGTCAAACTTGCGTAATTTAACATGGGTAAAGACTTGTAAACGCCAGAAAATGTAGATTCTGGTCTGAAAAGCCACAATATCCATATGTTATGCACCATTTTTGGGGGGTTGGACTTGTAACAAGATATATGTCCCAAAATCTGGGGAATCGGATTTTAATGGGTCTGATAAATTGCTGTAACACCTGCACTACCACCCCTCAAGGGCATTCATAATTGGCCACATTCAAGGATATCAATTTTCAGTCCATTAGATTGGGGGAGAACTGTGGTGAAGATGGTTGCCGCAACTCATTTCTGCATCTCCCTTGTGGGAGCAAAAGTTAGCTAGTCTTATTTGAGGGAACATACTCATATTTGTGCTTTGTCGATGCCACTCCTCTTGTCCATTTACAAAAATGTTTGTGAAGCTGCAGTGTGGAAAGCAATTCCATTAAATGAGTTACTGAACATCTTTCCTGCAGGAAGGACACTAGAAACAAGCCCAAGTTAATGAGAGGAGTTGCATCTTTTATGTGTTTGTGTTTTTCGTTCAACTGATCACTAAGAGCCTATGTTAACTAATTGACTTGTGTCATTTCTTTCCTCTCTTTCAGCTGCTTTCCCAGTTGATGATGATGATAAAATTGTTGGGGGCTACACTTGTACGAAGAACGCGCTCCCCTACCAGGTGTCCCTGAATGTCGGCTACCATTTCTGCGGCGGGTCCCTCATCAACAGCCAATGGGTTGTGTCGGCTGCTCACTGCTACCAGTCGTAAGTTTGTGTTTGTCCCATATCTCAAAACTCTTCTGCCACAAAAGTGCCTATTTTTAATGACGTTATTAAACTGAAACAGGTAACATTTTCTGAGCTAGCTTATTATTAGGCTAATTCCCATTTGTGAAGTGATACTGATATGTATAGAACTATTAATGAATGCACTTTACGATATTTATATCATAGGAAACAAACAAGTATATTGGAAGTGATGAGAGAAATAGGCATTTCAGGCAATTCTTATTTACTGCTGTGGCATCACGGTTGGTGGTAGTGAGTTTGTGTCCCAATTTGATCTCAATTGGAGCCACAATTAAAGAGACCATCAGAAGTCTTTCCATTTGTGTGACAATGGGAGAATGTATCAATATTGTTGGATTTGTTAGGCAAGACTATTAAATGTAATACTTTATTAGGCTGTGATCAGGGATGTGTTTTATCCTAGGCATGTAGAGTCAATGAAAGTTGAGAAGCTGTCGTGGTCAAGGCAGGGCAAGGTGTATGACCTCTTGTTAGCCCACATGAGAGGAACCCAGGCCCACTGCAAGAACACAGTTCAAGGGCCTGATTTGGAGTTTGGCAGAGAGGTTACTCTGTCACAACACTGACAGATATCCCGTCCACTGAAATATTAATCCCACAGAATATAATGTGATTTATATTTCAGCGGATCGTTGTGATGGAGTAATACCTTGGCCAAACTCTAAATCAGACGCTAAGTTTCATAAAAATTTGTTCTAATGGGTCTTTCTAAATGAGGAATACATACTATATTATCGTGAAAACACGTGTGTTAAAAACTGAATCCTGTCTGAAAAACATATCATGTTAAATCATGCATCAATCTTTTGTGTTCTAGACGTATCAACGTGAGGCTTGGGGAGCACAATATTGCATCAAGTGAAGGAACTGAACAGTTCATTGATTCCACCAAGGTCATCAGACATCCCAACTACAGCTCCAGGAACCTGGACAATGACATCATGCTGATAAAGTTGTCCAAAGCCGCAACTCTCAACAGCTACGTCAAGGCCGTCGCCCTCCCATCAGGCTGTCCTGCAGCGGGAACCCAGTGCCTGATCTCGGGATGGGGCAACATGTCCGGCAGTGGCTGTAAGTAGTCAAAGACTGAAGGACCTTTCATCAGCCAGAGCCAGGGGTTCAAACTCAGAGGGCAGCCAGTTCCCAGTCGATGAAGGAGAAAACAAATGCCATGAGATGAGACAGCTGCTGTAGATTTCCAGAGTCATATGAGCTCCTCCTGCTGCCCTCTGAGCCTAGAGAAGGAAGCCCAGTACTGAAACTCAGCTGTCTCACATCCATGCCTCCAATGGCCAACGAGAATAGGTCAATGAGTGTGAACCATTTTACCCACAATGTATGCAGGCCCAGATTTGTGGCTTGGGCGGGTCTGGGTTCAGTGGACTAATGCATCCACTGCAGGTATATATGTTTTAGAGATGGTCACAGGTTTGAATCTCAAGGGATTCACTCAGCCTTGCATCCTTCTGAGAGCAATAAACAAACAAGTGCACAAGCAAACCCATACCAATTTCATCCTTATTAGCCCTCATGTGGAGGTGCAGCTTAAATCTTACTGTCAGCACTGAGACAGAATTAAAAGTTATGGCTGAAATCATTATATTAATCATAGCCACTGGTAATCCTCTGTGCTGCACTCCGTTCCATTCCTTTTAGCTCCTCTGTGCCTTTACATTGGCCAACCACATGCAAATCAGACTAAATCCTATCCCAAAAAAGGGTGGTCTTGCCTTATTGCTAGGCCAAGTCCTCCCTGAATGAGAACACAAACAACCCCAGACCTTTCTAAGCTGTGTGTGGCCTTATTTGGAGGTAAAGCTTGAGCCCTACTGCAAGCCAGCAGGAGAACCAGGCCGGGTGTTTCTCTGCTTCCTTGGGAGCGTCATTTAGAAAGCACAAAATGTGATCGATAGAATGCTTGGGTTAATCTCTACCACCAGTAGTCACTCTAGGTCATATTCTAGTCCATTGTTTTTACCTTGTCTGTGCCATTAGTGACAGGAATCCGCCAGGCAAATCAAGCTCAGACTTGACCCTGACTCTAAAGAGATGGTCTACACGGAACTGCCAGGCCAGAGCTCCAGTGAACAAGAATACAAGCAATCCTGGAATAATTATAGACAGGTTTGGCCTCCTCTGTGAGGTGCAGCTTGTAGGTATGTCTTTGTGGCTGGAGTGGAAGTCTGCTATAACATAGAGGGCATTCATCTTGGTCATTGTGTCTCACTTTTTTGTACATTTTTACCTATGCTGCTAAACCGGCACATACTCTTTTGTAACTTAGAGTGGCTTATTGTCTATCTGACCCCTGAATGACCACCTTCCTACTCATGGCAATAGACACTCACCATATTTCCTGTGCTTCAAATTTCTACAGCTAAGAGGAATGCATGCTATTTAAGTGATCCATATCTTTTTCCTTTTTAACATTCCATTTCTAGTTGATACCTACCTTTGAGTTCTCACAATGTGTGCACCTCTCAGAGCAAAACTGTCCTTTCCCTTCATGCTTCTCTTATTTATCTTTTTTCAAATGTGAAATCCACTCATTTTTTTCAAGTGTTGTAAAATCTATTCTTTGAAAAGACATTTCAGAAGTTAGAAGCTCAAATGACATGGTGACCGTATGTTGCATATCATCTGGACACCATAGCTTTTACCCTTGCCTCAAGCCTTGAAGTTTCTCAAAAGTTTCCATGAGATGGGCATAGAAGAACTCAGCATCATCCTACAAAATAACATTTTAGCTGTGTTTGATCCATGCTACTAAGCCACATACTTTAAAATGAAGAATATATTTAAACTACCAGTGGCTTAAAAAAACTTAAGGTGGCCCCTCCTGCACAGTCCATAGAGGGCCCTCCCTCTAGAAACACTCAGGAGCTTAGGCCAGGGTACTGACCTGAGGGGGCACCCTGGTGCTCTGCCCCCGGGGGGTGAGGGGGCTGCAGGGGCCTTGGTTACGCCACTGACTCTTACAATGCCTTTGTAGAGTAGCATTGACATCCAACTGAGTTTTGACAATGCTTGTGAGTGCACCATTTGTCATCCATTTAACCATAAAACTGTAAGCTAGCCATGTGATTTCAACCAATGGTACCAATAGTACTCAGCCATTGTGTTCTAAGTAAAGACCTTGGTCATTACTTTTCCAAGCATCCCGCTGCTGCAAAATTGTCTCTAATCATCCCGCCAATATCTGACTAGTGTAACAGGCTGACTGCAGTTTCCCTCTAATGTTCCATAGAAGTACTGAAGATAATGACAAAATGTGGTGTACATTGTTCTTTGGTCCAGGTCAAAAATGCATGCTGGGTGAAGTGCAGTGTAGATCTGCTCTGTACGCTGGACTCCAAACAAAAAGTCGACTAGATTCATCTTATTTGAGAGCTCTGTGGAAGTGTGAATAGGGGATCATTTTAGCCAATGGATGTGTTTAGATGTTGAGTATCAGAAATGTTTGCAATATTTTAGTTCTGTAAGTTTTCTAGTTAATATCAGTCAGCTGTATGCATCATGATGCATGCTCATTGGCAGCCATCTTAGAATGGGTTTTGTTTGATTCAAAATCTTTATTGAGCTATACAGCCATGTGTGCACATGTGCATGCATGCAATCCCTAAAAAACATTGGCAAAGCAGAGGTTCGGCTGGACCAAATGCTTATTCTGTTTGCCTCTTAAATTCTAATCTGGTGTATGTTATAGTGTGTGCGTTTTTTTCCATATGAATAACAAGAAATATTTTGAGAGTAGTTTAGATCCAACTAGAATTTAATAAAATATTATTGGTCATCATTTTTAATAAAATCACAAAGTGACACATCAACTCCTTAGCAATCCATACACTGCAGCATGGCCCATTTTCTATCAGATTCAAAGCTGCTATTACCAATTACAATTTATGTGTCCTTCCATCTCTCCTCAGCAAACTACCCCAATGCCCTCCAGTGCCTGAATGCACCAATCCTGACCACCAGCCAATGCACCAGCTCCTACCCTGGCCAGATCACCAGCAACATGTTCTGTGCAGGATACCTTGAAGGCGGAAAGGACTCTTGCCAGGTATGTAACATTCTAATGTTTTCTCACACATATCATTTGCACAGCATGTTTGATTCTGTGCCAGACCCAGAAATTAGACAAAGGATTCATGGAGAGAGAGAGAAAGACCTCCCAAGAAGACAGTTAATTCATACTCCAAGTTCACTCACCTTTGACGACAACACAAGGTATAGGGGGTTATTACAACTTTGGAGGAGGTGTTAATCTGTCCCAAAAGTGACGGTAAAGTGACGGATATACCACCTGCCGTATTACGAGTCCATTATATCCTACGGATCTCGTAATACGGCTGGTGGTATATCCGTCACTTTACCGTCACTTTTGGGACGGATTAACACCTCCTCCAAAGTTGTAATAACCCCCATAGACATTTACCAGAATTTCACTCCTATGTAGTCTTTCTCAGATATCTGAGCATGTGCGGTGGGCACTGCTGGCTTAATCTGTTCTTGATTGGGCTACTGTCAGAATGCTTGCCAGATGTGGACAGACTTTGGTGGGGAGCTTAGGCTTCAAAGCGCTTTTATGATCCCTTGCTGATGGAAGAAGTCAGTGATCACCAGCGGCTCTCTAGTGGACTTTGATTGATTAAGCATCTCTTGTGACTAACAGCACCAGAGTGCTCCTTTCTAAAGTAAGACTCCTCTCTATACAGGAGAAAAATCATATTCTGCTCTCATCACCGCTGAATTACGAGTTCCCTCCCAAACTCCCTCCCTCCTGACACCACATGCACTCTGGCCCATATTTATACTTTTTTTAGAGCCACATTTGAGTCATTTTTTTACGCAAATGAGGCGCAAACTTACAAAATATAATTGTATTTTGTAAGTTTGCACCGCTTTTGCGTCAAAAAATGATGCAAATGCGGTGCAAAAAAAGTTTAAATAAAGGCCTCAGTGCATCAATATTACTTTCTGATCTTCAGGGTTAAATGTGCAGTTTAAGTGCAGAATTTGTCTCACTAACCCAACCACTGGTTTTGCTCACATCCACCACACATGATAAAACTAATGATGGACTTGTCAAACCTTCTCACTTTATTAGGATTCATTAGAACCATAAAAGTACACACATATATTAAACAAATTAACTACACAAGATCAGAGTACACAACATTAATTACAAATACCAATGGAAGTAGTAAAACCAATTATTCTTACTGTAAAGATCTAAGATAGATGATTGGTTTTAAAAAGCAGGCAACATTTAAAATCACAAATTCATCTGTCAACATCTGTAAGAATACTAGTGCAGGACGAACTTGAGAAAAACCTTACCCTTCACTACTGGAAAAATGAAAGTTCATCTTGGTTGACACAGAGAGGAAGGAAGGTAACAGACACCCAAACACTTTCATGTTGAATTAATCTAACCTGGTGATCAATGAGGGGATTACATATGTCACAACCAGATTCCCTCACATCCTAATGAAGAAAACAAATACAAGCAGAATGCTACCCTTGCTGCTGTTATTTACACTTGTGGGATGATGTCAGCCGTGATTCCATTATTTGATGCTATTGGAAATGTGCGGTGAGGATGCAGTTTATTGTGTATGGCTAATTGGTTCCATAAGGCCCAGTCCAACGCTGATTGAACATTGTCTTCTTCCTTTCAGGGTGATTCTGGTGGCCCAGTGGTCTGCAATGGTCAGCTCCAGGGTGTGGTCTCTTGGGGCATTGGTTGTGCTCAGAGGAACTACCCAGGAGTTTACACCAAGGTCTGCAACTACGTCAGCTGGATTCAGAACACTGTTGCTTCAAACTAAGAATATGTCCTATAAGTGATGACCATCCCACTCTGACACTTGCACAACCAAGTATTATTTGTGGAGACAAAATAAATTATGGCACAAAGTATTATGTTCATGTTTTTTGTGTGATGTGTTTTTAGGTCAGTTCATTTCCCTATACCTGAGAGACAACAAAGACGAATGCAGACAACTGTCACAAAAGGCTGAATTATTTTCTAAAATATCAGCAATTTAACATAACTTTAAATATGACCTTATATGACTCTAAAAATATTCACCTCCAGCATTAAATTGCCACAAATGTCTTTTCAGATATCATGAAATGTGGTGCTTTGCTTTGTAGCACACACAACTTCATGCTATTATCTTGTCTGTGCCATTACTGGAGACAACCTTTTTTTAATGTTCCCAACATGGCATTAGGGGGTTAATTCACCTAAACACTGGACTTAGCATAAATATGTAAGATGCTAATGCGTTATTTATTTTGTAATGAATTAATGCAAATAGTATTGCTAAACTTCACATACCTGATTACTCTGAACTTAGACTCTGGTGGATGTGGTTGAAAAAAGACTCAGAAACAGCTCTGCCTAGGGATGTCCAGCTGTCCAGTGACAACAGTTAATACAAACCTCATTTATTACAAACCTGGGCAATAAAATTCAGAGAATTATACGAGACACTGCATCTAGATACTGTGCATAACAAACTTACCATAACAAGAACATCATACAGTTCAGTAAGACATAGAGAACTTCACTGTCCAAATGAAATTTAAGTAAAAAGGTAACATTTTAGTAAACAAATAGTACAAATGAAGAAAACCGTTCTGGATACACAAGTTTCACGACAAAGAGCAATTGCACCTTAGTGCATTCCATGCAAAATATGTTAATCTAGAAAGTAATGTTTCATGAGCAAAATCCAATGTTACAAAAGTCAGCTGTGAACCACCGTGAAAATGTAACTTTAAAAATAAACAGGGAGCAACACCTTTCCAAAAACATCCCCAAAGAAAAAGAAAAAATGTAGCAAGAGATATTGCTCAGAAAATGAGTAGTCAAACAAAAACAGAAAAAAATAGCACAAAGTGTCTCCATAGTGGTGCCCGATACATACATCTGCTTTTTCTGACACCCAAGCACCTGTGGTTAAACCTCACAAAGTTTATGAAGGTGAAAAATATTCAAGAGGTGACCTGAGTTTGTCGGGAATGCAGTTACAGGAGAGTGGATACCGTCTGCAAGAGCCTTCCATCAGAGGCAAGCCTCCAGTTCCTTAAGTAAGACAAATTCACTTTGCTCGGGTGCCCAACCACCGCCCTTTTCAAAGTGTATTTCTTTTTTAAAAGCTATAATCTTCGGGAAAGTGCTGTCTTCCCTTTTTCAAACCTCTAAAAATATATATGGAAGGTCTTCATGGCTTTCTCCACATGTGTAAAAAGTTACTTTATTGGGGGAGTGCAGCCCACAAGGGGAAGGAAGAGAAACTCCTCTCTGAACGCCATACATGCAGAGAACATGGTCACCTCACTGACACCTTAGGCGTTAGAAAAGGGACAGCGCTTTGCCCTGAACTGGAGCCTGCACCGCCTCTGTCCTCTGGGCACTACAAAACACTCAGCGCCTGACTTAGAGTCTGATGGAGGGGCTTACTCCATCCCAAATGTGACGGATATCCCGTCCGCCATATTATCATCCCATAATACCTTACGAAAATTGAAATATGGTGGAGGGGATAGCTGCCACGTTTGTGACAGAGTAATCCCTCTGACAAATTCTAAACCAGGCCTTCAGTCACAGAGATAGCTGGGAGCGGCCGCCATATTCTTGTGACAGAGCTTGGTACTTTGTGGTCACAAATGCTGGTGCAGCAATGGCAAAGTGGGTGTGTTGTTCCTCTGTGAATGGGAGTTTGTGAGTGGCCTTAGCAGAGCCTGTCTCTTTGCGGACACTCACGACAGACTGCTTATAGGCCAGGAGCGCTTATAGGCAGACATGAGAGGTTACAGCTCTTGGTGAGGTCTGTGGATGGAGAGAGGAAACCTTCAGACTCCCGCTAAAGGAGACCTGGGCTGCTCCCTCCCTCACTCCTTGGGAGATTAATGTACCACAGTGCATAGTGGGGGGCACTAAGATTTAAAGGAAGTTGGTCTCTGACCTTAGATAGCAGACAATCTGGGACTAAAGTAAGTTGTACTGTGCCTGATGGCGTCAGGGCTCCTTTGGTGTTCAGTGATGAGATGACTCCCAGTAAAATCCTGTTGCTGGTTAAGGGTAAAGCTCTCCCATAATGCTGTAACAATATCAATGGAAGACTTGAGGCATGTCTTCCTGCAAAGTTATGTTAATGAGGGGAAGAGAAACTAATATATCATGTACTCAGTGGTTAGAGAAAAGTGAAGTGACATTGCCTTAGCGCAGGCTTGACTCATATAGTTGAATCCTCAAGTGTGTTGAGGACAGGGCTACATAATTAACGGCCTCAGAAATCTCTTCTCCTCTGGGGCTAAAGCATGACTTCCAAAGGAGTATCAGGGGTGCATCCATCAGAGACATGCTAACTTTGAAAGGTGGGACAGGAGAGAAAAGTGACAAAATGGAGGGAGGGGAATACATGAATAAGTACGTAAGGTAGTTACAAAAAGATGTGACCACATTGGCTAATCAGGTTGTTTGGGTTGCTGACATGGAGCAGGTTGTAAATGACATAGCGGAGGAGATGCATTACATAAGAAATGTCTTTCTAACCCTAAAAAGAGCCTTATGAAGAGCTTCAAGTAGGAGGCTCTTGACAACAGGTCCAGGTGCAAAAATATTAGCATTTGAGACCTACAGAAAGTGTCCAGGAGGTAGAATATACAAGCCTTCATATAGAACCCACTGAACCATATCAGAAATCACCCCAATGATCCCCCTTCTGCCTAAATCACATGTACAGATTAGCAGAAGTAAGGCCACAGAAAAATGCACCTCCAGAAGTGGACTCAGTAACATATGATAGATACAAACTCTTTTTTTTATATAAAAATATAACAACGAGTTCCTGGAGGAAGCATTGAGAAATGTAAAAGGTCACAGACTTCCTTCAGGCCCACAAAACACCTCACCAATGGGGGCATAGGTTTCAGCTCATCTTCATATGGGATGTACAGAATCACTTTGCTAGGTCTATGGATGAAGAAAACACTCTACTAGGCATGAGCACTGCCCAGCTTCAAGATTTTACTTTAAGAAACTATGGCCAATCGTGTGAAAGGGAAAGAAAGCAGGGCCAGTCACGTTCAGTAAGGGAAAATGCAAAATAAGATGAGTTATATGAAGAGGAGGAATCAAATGGGGCCCACACAGATTAGTAGTTGACCTATGTCACCCATGAAGCGGGGGAAAGCAAAGGGCCCAGACTCACTAGTAGTCCACCTATGTCATCCATTAGAGCAGGGCCTGACATGCGGTCACTGTATCTTTGAGGTTTGGCTGCGAGGGAGAGATGGGGTTCTGCAGCGGGGAGGAGAATGAGGGGCACTGCTCACTGAGGACAGTGATGAGTTGCGAGATGACCTACTTCATGGGAGCATATAGTGGGGCAGATAGCACATTGAGAGCTTGTTGTTTCCTATGTTACTATTATTATTAGGGGTATTTAGGGAGGGTATACAGACCTCTGCAGAGCAACAAGTAGATCAAAGAAAGTGTGTATGCTTTCTAAATGTGCAGTACCCAGTAGCGGCATCATGACATTATTTAAGGTTATTGCATAGGCTCGGTGAGCATTGAGTCCGCAGAGGGGTTGTTAAGCAATGGGAGGACAGTTGCATGTCTCCAAGCATTTGGGAGGTGAAGAAAGAGATGGAGACATTCAGAATGGGTGTGAAAATTACACCGATGTATTGCAGTCCTCTGGAGTTAATGTGGTGGGGGCAGGGGTCTGACGGATCCCCTGAGTCAATGGACTTCATGGGGGAAGCAGTTTCTTATGGGATGATAACTGGCCATGTGGTTAGCATTGGTTCTTTGGATAAGAGCAGTAGGTGTTTGAAAAGGTCTGTTGGACCCTGTTGTGGGCTGCATTTGCTGTAAATGGTGATAACTTTGTTGCTGAAGAATTGAGAAAGATTGTTGCAGAGGTCATGTGAGGGGGTGATTGAGTTAGAGTTAGCTGATGGTGAACGGAATTCTTTCACCAATGGTGAAGATTTATTTGCTTCTGTTCTTGTCGGTATCAATGCAGTCCACCAGGTCACCATGTTTCATGGTCTGGATCATTTAATGGCAAAAATTTAGGGTGTATTTGAACATGCTACTGTATGCAATGACCTGGTTCATTCTCCATGTACTTCAATTGTTTACAGTGGCATTTTATTAGTTTGAGTTCCTCCATGTACCAGCTGGCCTGGGGTCTGAATCTTGCTGTATTGCTGTGTTTGAGGGGCACCAGGCAGTCAGCGCAAGAAGGTGATACAATTGTTGAAATTCTTGATGGCTTTGGGGAGGCTGCTTCTGTGTTTGTTTCGGTGGGTGTTGAGAATGGTTTTCCAATCCTTGTCAGTGATGATGTTCCAGTTTCAGTGGGCTGATCTGGTGGTGGTGCATGTGCATTGGACCGGGATGCTGAACTTGATGAGAGGATGATCTGTCCAGGGGTTCTTTGACTCTTGTCGATGTTGGTGAAAATAGGGTCCAGGAGTTGTCCAGTGATGTAGGTAGATCCATTTACTTGTTGGGTGAAGCCCAGACTTCCAAGTTCTTCAATCAGTGCTCTTGAGTTGGGCTTGGCGTGGTCTTCCAGTTGGAAAGTCAGGTCTCCAAGTAGGATGTTTTTGCTAGCACTGAGGGCAAATGGTGCAAGGAACTCCATGATGATGTCAATGAAGTTGGTGCATAGTCCTGGTGGTCTGTAGAAACACTGCATCTTAGGGTGAAGTTGGCTGCAATGTGGAGCTGGAATGACACTTATTCTATGATGGAGGATGGTGTGTCCTAGAATTTGGTTCAGCTCATTGTGTTCTTGAGGATGATGGCAATTCAGCCTCTAGGCTTGTGAAGTATGTCTTGACAGTCAATCTTGTAGCAGGGATGGAGGTGGCTGTGGTGATGTCAGATGTGTATGCAGTGTTCTGCCAGTTTTCTATGAGGAAAAGTGGGTGAGGGTCATTGCCATGCAGCAGGTCCCAGATCTCTGTGGTGTGTTGGGTGAATGACCAGGAGCATGCATGCAAGTGTGAAGTGTCATGTGAGTGGTTCGAGGACTGTGTGACTGTGAGAGAGTGCTATTGATGCAATTAGTGTTGGATGTGGGTAGGTGCATGAAAAGTTGCAGGAAGCTTGGAGAATGCTCCTTTGTGTTGTCTGATGTGGCAAGACAGCAGCGTGTGGAGTGGCGGCCAGGTTTGAGAGTGAGGACCAGGGTTCCTGCCACTGAACATGGACCAGACAGGACAGGCACACACAGGCATCCCTTTGAATCTTTTAGTATATACAGAGAAAGGGCCAGAATGTTTTTCTGCTCTCGTTGGAAGCCAAAATAGCATGGTATAGAGTAGATTGGACATTCACGATGCAAACTTTAGACACTATGGGTTGTGGGATTTTTTTAAATGGTTGATGTACAATAGAATAGAATATTTTTTTTACAGCATGTTCATTTAAAACTGTTGCAAAGGAAGTCAAGAAGCTAACTGCTTTTGGGCTACAATGTGCAGCCACAGAGCCTACCACAAGGGGGTCTTCTCTCCAGCTGAAGACCATAAAGCACCAGCTAGGAGTGTTTTAAAAATATTGTAAGATCTTCTGAGGTCATGGATTTATTGACAGAGGAGACTTAATTTTTTAAAAATGTTTTTGGAGGTCTGCAGTGCTCCCTGTAGCCCTCCAACATTAAACAAAAAATGCTTGCTGGTGCCCCTGCTCCTTCTAGAGAGAGCACTAAGCTGCAGAAAAAGTATGAACAGCTGTCTCAGTGCATTACAGGTCCTCCTTCAAGGAGCAGTTAAGAATCTGGGCTTGGGGGATGAGGTTTCTGGGGATCCGGTGGATAGGGATTTTGGGGAACACCCTTCCCTTTTTAAAATAAATTTGGCCATAAGGGATGTCAAGATGAGATGGTCCACACATTCACTAATAACGATTGGGAGATCATTTATAAGGGGGTTCTCTAAAGGTACCTTCAGCTTTTCGGGGACCCTGAGGCCCAGCCGAGCAATGCAAGGGGTGTCAAGATTTGAAGATACACTGCCATGCACTGCAGAGCATGGCTGTTCATATCCATCAGGGGGAAGTTGTGCGGAATGTTCTGTAAGTGCCCTCATCTTTGCGTGACTATTAAGGTTCAAAACAATCTGGGATTGTCCTGTTAGCCACACTCTCAATACCCATGCATGATCACTGTACAAGAGGGTTCTAAGAGCAGCCTGTCTAGCCCCTCGAAGGTCAGCTGAAATAGTTTGAGCATCAGACAGCCAGCTGGTGTAACATGTTTTGAGAGCAGTGTCAAGTCATGTGTTCAGTCTGACTTTTGATTTAATAGTCCATTTTTTATTCATCTGAGTTATGTGTGCATGATAAAAGGAATGAAATCATAAAAATATGAAAATGCATGTATTGTTGTGATTATGGTTGGATTTACTAATCTTCTTATCTGGGCATAGTGGAAATGCTTTTTAAATTGTAGATTTTGATTTAAAATTATTTTTATGTTACGTTGACAATGTAAGCATTAACCTAACTTTCAAAACACTCTACTTATTGCCATTATAAAATATGTAAATTCACACATTTAAATACTCTCTAGTCTAAGGTGGTCATTGTGTTGAGGGTCGAGCTAAATAATGTTTAAAACTTTAATAATAACAGGTTTATGAACAAAACAACATTCTTTGAGCAAGCATTTCTCATCCACTATTTAAAATCCACTATTTCCCTTACAATTTGTAAACAATTGAAGATAAGCATTGGTTTGCTACATGTTTGGTGACAACCGCACAAAGTTGATTCTTGTATTAGGGCAATATTATTCCTTTTAAATAAAGTTGATTTGATATGCAGTGTCCAAAAAATAATCTCAGAGTTTCTGTCGTATTTACAAATTTTATTTCAGTGGCCTGGGCTTCTAATGAACATTACAGCAGAACAGTAGATGGATTTTTCTTCTATTTTCCTTTTTATGGTATTCTTTTAATTGTTCTCTATTGAATATCACCTTCTTCCTTTGAAATTTCTGGGCTCTTTGTTTAGGAGGCTAGCCTGGTTTGTATTGGGTACCTAAGGTACATACACCTTATACCAGGTCCCGTTATGCCTTATTAGTGAAATGCAGACAGAGTCTAGAAGCCAGACCCTCTAGAGGTAGTGTGGATGAGCAGCCAAGGCCTAACTAGGAGACATGCAAAGCTCATGCAATACCACCGCAGTCACACAGTGCTCACACACAAGAAATATTATTTTGGTGACATAAGTGCCACAAATACTGTAGAGACTATTCTCCCTTAGGAGGTAAGTAATACATAAATTATATACACTAGTATGCAGAAATAGCTGTAAAAAATAGTTAGAAAACAGTACAAATAGTGAAAATCACAAGTAGTAATAATTAGAAATTAGCCTGGGGGAACACAAACCATATACTAAGAAAGTGGAATGAGAAAGTTGGTTTCCCACCTAGGCAAGTGTAGTGTGTAGAGGACCTGAATCCCTGTAGAAGAAGGGGACCAAGTCCAAGAGCACTGAAGGGTCGAGGGAGAAGAGGAGCCCCTGCTAACCCAGATGAAGGTGCAAAGAAAGAACCACCGGTAAAGAATAACAGTCAGTACTGCACCTAAAAAGAAGGATGCAGATTCCTGGTTGGTGTAGAACATGTCCAACGTGGGATGGATGATTGCAGTCTGGTTTGCGTCGCTGCATTATGCCAACAAGCCTTGGCACACGCAAAGCTTACAGTTAGAGGTAAAAGGCGCTGCTCGGGTCCAGGAGGGACCAGGTGACTCTACCCAGGAGGGGAAGGGAAGGGGGCTCTCAGCAACACAGAGAGCCCTCAGAAGACCATGCAGCATGCATAGGAGTCCCACAGCATGGGGACAAAGTTGGTGCAAAAGGAGGCCCATGCAGCACTATGACTAAGGGTCCCACACCGCTAAAGAACCCCGCAGGAAGCTGTGCATTGCAGGAGAGAGTGCTGGGGGCTGGAGCTGCACGGTGCACAAAGTACTTTGTTTAAGGATGCCAAGAAGCCTTGGCAACTGCAAGACATGCGGTGTATGGGGTTACTGTTTTGCGTGGGGAGGCAAGATGTTACCTCCACCAAAGTTAGACAGTTGGACGTCAGTACCGTCGGGCCCACTTCAGTACACCACCCGTGATGCAGGATCCACGCAGATAGTCAGGAGAGGGGTCCCACACAACTAGTCGTCGTTGCAGAGAGGTGCCTAATGAAGCAGAAGAGTGACTCCTTCAATCTAAGGAAGATTCCTCTGCTCTTCTGGTACAGGCTGTCCTCTGAGGATGCATGACTGAGAAACAGTGGCAGTTGCTGGAAGAAGCTGAAGATGCAATGTTGCAGAAGTCGTCTTTGCTTCTTTGTTGCAGTTGTAGAGTTCCTGGAGGGTCCAGATGCAGTTTCTTAGGTAAGAAGGTAAAGTAAAGGATGCAGAGGATTCCTGCTGGAGTCATGCAATCTGAATCTGAAAAAACAATCAAGAGAGAGACCCTAAATAGCCCTGAAAGGGGGATTGGTCAGCTAACAGGTAAGGACCTACCATGGGAGGGCTCTGACGTCACCTGCTGGCACTGGCCACTCAGATGCTCCCAGAGTGCCCTGCCAACTTAGAATCCAAGATGGCAAAACCCAGGGACCCTCTGGAGGAGCTCTGAGCACCACCCCTGGGTTGTGATGGACAGGGGAGTGGCCACTCCCCCTACCTTTGTCCAGTTTTGCACCAGAGCAGGGACTGGGGATCCATGAACCAATGTAGATTGGTTTATGTAAGGAGGGCACCAAATGTGCCCTTCAATGCATTACCAGTAGCTAGGGGAGGCTACATATCCCAAGCCTGTAACACCTATTTCCAAAGGGAGCGGGTTTAACACCCCTCTCCCAAAGGAAATCTTGTGTTCTGCCTTCCTGGGCTTGAGGTGCTCAAGCAAACAGGAGGGCAGAAACCTGTCTCTGAGGTGGCAGCAGCTTGGGCTGCCCGGAAAACCTCAGAAGACTGTGGAAGCAATGCTGAGGGTCCTCTAAGGAGCCCCCAGAGTGCATGGAGTTACACAAACAATACTTGCAAAAGCATTGTTGTATGATTCCAACATGTTTTATACCAAACATGCCTATGTTTGGAGTTACCATTATGTAGCTGGACATAGGTGGTGACCTATGTCCAGTACACGCGTAAAATGGCGTCCCCGCACTCACAAAGCCTGGGAAAATGGTCCTGGAGGTCGTGGGGGCACCTCTGCTAGTGCAGGGGTGCCCTCACACACAGGTACTCTGCACCCCGCTCTCAGGGCTGCAGGGCCTGCTATTGGGGTAAATTATAAGTGACCTAGTGCAGTGTAAATGGCAGTGAAAGGGTGCATGCACCTTTTCACACAGGCTGCAATGGCAGTCCTGTAGATGCCTTTGCATGGGCTCCCTATGGGTGGCAAAAGATATGCTGCAGCCCATAGGGATCCGCTGGAACCCCAATGCCCTGGGTACCTAAGTACCATGTACTAGGGACGTATAAGGGGGCACCAGTATGCCAATTGTGGGTGAAATACTGGATTACCAGTATCCTATGACCATAATTTAAGGGAGAGAGCATAATTACTGGGCTCTACCCCCCAAAAAAACTAAGGACAATAAGGCTAACCTTGGCCAGTTGAGACTTTATTGTCTAAGTGGTGATAAGTGGAGAGTGGCTCTGCAATAGAGTGGTTACTCCCTTTTTTATCCACTATGTGGTCCCTTCCCTTTGGGGAGGTGAACCACCCTGTTTGGTTACTTTTAGTTAGAGAACATTGAAACTGTGGATTCTGAGATTCCCTAGGTTTAAGATTCTGAAAAAGGTTTTAAATTGGGGCAGTATGGCTGTCCCTGGGACCCTATGTCAAGACATAGTTGCTGTCCTAAGGATTGTAATGCCAGACAGGGCTGCTGTCTTAGCAAGGCTAGAGCAGGGAAAAACGCTTGTCCCCATGGCTTTGAGAGAGGACAGGGTTTCTGTCCCTCCTGGGGGTAGAGTAGGACAGGGTTGCTGTCCCAAGGGCTCTACGTAAGTACAGGGCTGCTGTCTTATAGTTTTAGAGGTAGTGCAGGGGTGCTGCACTAAGGTTTTACTGGGTGGGGTGGAGGGTTGCTCCAGATTTACTAAGACAGGGCAGGGATGCTTTTCTGTGTTAGTTTTCCCACAGAGAGGTACGTTTACCTCAGGGAGTCCAGCTGTGGTTGCTGTTGACTCCTTTGATACTTTGATACCCTTTTTACCGGTGGTGTGAGGAGGATCCTGAGACTTCAGGGTTCCTTTTCTTCTTTGCTTTTTAATCTCTCCTGAGATTAAAGGAAGTAATTCCTTGGGTATGCCCAGCATGGATGCTAACTCCACTTCACCTCAACTTGAGGCCTCTAGGTCATTTTCTAGGAGACAGTCTACAGGTAAGCTAGGGGACAACACCACCTGCTTAGGGCCAGTAACTTCACCCCATCTAAGTTGCACTACAGTTAAGGGGAGAGACTGAGTGGAGTTGTTAACATCAGTAACCCAGTACTTCTGTCCAAGGAGGTGTTGTGCAGGTGACACTAGGTTTTCAATCACTAAAGCGATACTGGCACCTGTGTCCCTGTACACCATTTATCTGAATTGACTCCTTGTGATTATCCTTGTTAAGGGGACAAGCAGCCAAGGTGGCAAAGCCAATGACACCAGGTGAGACAGAAACTGTCTTGGGGGTTTCTACACCTACCCCAGTTTCTATGATGGACCCAAAAGCGAAGCCAACCACACCTTTACTTTGACTATTGCCAGTAGTCCCACCACTGTTACCACTACTATTAGGTGCACTAATGGTAGAAGTGGGTGCAGTAGTGGTGGTAGATTCAGGGGCTTTACCTGGACAGGATTTCTCCCCTGGCCTATGGCCTTTACCTCTAAACATAGCACCAAGGCTTTTTAGTGTGTGCAGGAGAGGAAGAAGAGGAAAAGATTTTATCCCACTCCCAGAGGGGTTTTGTGGACCTGAGGAGGGGTCTTTACTTTTGTGTTTGTCCCCACCCTTGTCCTGTGTCTTATCACCTTCTGTGCTGCTTTACTCTTCAGAATATCAAAACTATGCACTTCAGGATATTTTAAGGCACAATGTAAAGCAATCACTCTCAAACACCTTCGTAAGTAGAATAATCAAGTTTATTTAAGGGGCAAGTTCTCAGCTAGCAAAACTAAACCACACTAATATATATATATATACATCAGGAGAATAACATGAGAATAATGATAAAGATATAAGCACTCTGTGAATAATTGCAAGAGTAAGTGCATATAATACAAGCACACAATATACCTCAATGCTCAATAGCATGAAAATGACTGCAAGAATAAGTGCATATTACGCGCGCACACACAATATACTTCAATGCTCAATAGCATGAAAATGACTGCAAGAATAAGTACATATTACGCGCGCACACACAATACACTTAATAAATTGAAAAGCTTCACCGAAAAGAGCGTCTGCATCCCTCCGCCGTACACAAAGCTGGGGAACCCAAATCAGCTGGCACAGGGAGCCTCTGTTCGGGACAATCAGTCCTCCTGGCGTTGCGTCCAACCCAGAAGAGAGTTCCTAAACCAGCCCATCCAGGCCCCCAACTTTTATAGTATCTACTAACGCCCATGAGTCTTTTCTTGAAAAAGACCCCCTCCTTTACAAATTGTGCAATCGGCGGTACCTTGTTCACCCTTCGAGACGTCTCCTCAGAACGGGCCAAGTTCCCAGGAGAGGACTCCAAGGTGAAGCTTGCATTCCTCCTTGTGTACAGGCGCATCCCCCTGTTGTTCTAACTGATAGCTCGTGGAATGTAAATAGCGCCCTTCGTACCAGGCAGATGGAGCGAAGTTGAGCAGAAAAACACCCCACCCTTCAGCTTGCCGAAGCTTGTGGAAAAACACAGAACAGTGCCTTACGCACCGAACCAGACTCGACAAAATGGAGTCGTGAACCAAAATGGAAGCGAAGGCCAATGAAAGCAGAGGCCAATGGTCCACACTCTGCACCACTGTTTACCTTGCACGTAGTGCTGCCACATGCACGTAGTGCATGTAGCAATACATTTCCACCCTTGGACCATTTGGCCAACTTACAACTAAGTATATCCTATAAGCTGAAATGGCAATGCTCTTGGGCGAAACTGAGATAGAAGATTAGGCACACACTGAATACAACAACATAATGAAATTAAAATAACTGTTATGATAATGATTACACCAAAGATATAACGCAGTTGGCCTAAATTAGGCAGCCATCCAAAAGCCCAATCCCACCACCCCTTGTCAACATCCTGCTGCACCCCCTTCACCAACTTATGCAGGGCCTCTATGTGGGAGTTGATTGATATGGAGTGGTCGGATAAATTGAAGCAACATAATCCTTCAAAATCACTGCAGCCATGGTTGTGTTTAAGCAGTAAATAATCAATAGCAGCGCGATTCTGCAAAGCAGCTCTTCTAATTCCCTGTACATCTAATAACAGCTCAGCTAAGGCAGCTGATGTATAGTTAATATTCTTGACTACTAAACATGCAAGTTTATTAATAACTCTGGTATTATATACTGCAAGTCCTGGCACCCCTACGATAGAACCAGCTAAACTAACATATTCTGTTTTGGACAGCAATGAAATTTCAGAATCACAGTCCGTAGGTAATTGAATAGTGTCTCTGGTATAGCGAGGGTGTAGAGCAGTATCCATAGGAAACATGAGAAAGCCTAAGCGTGACCAGGCACAAGGCCCTCCGGTTAGATTGGCTGGAATATAAGTAAAAGAAAGATTACCACAAGAAAAGAGCCAACCTTTAGGCAACTTAACATTTTGAATGTGGCTGGCCGCAGGCACCACATGTTGGCAAAACATCAAATTATTTACATTCAAACAGGTTAGGTCAGTCCGTGAGTGGCACAACGTCCGTTGTGCAGCAGTTAAGTTTTTGTCTCTTTTCTCCAATTTGAGCTGAGCACATTTACCTATTTTCATAGGATCACAGGTCAATGAATAGCACACATCCCCATTTGAGATGTTAAACGTGAGTATAGATGTCATGTTCCTCCACAACCGCCTGCCCACCTCCGGGCAATGACGGCAGTACTCATAGAGTGACAGATGGGAGCGAACGTCACTCACATCCACCATTCCATCCTGGTTTGTATTGTTAAAGATGTGTAATAATACAGCAGCAAGAGTGGGCACTGCCACTAGACAAGTGGTAATCAAATCTTGAACGCTTTGCATGTTACTTATACAGAAGTGAGATATATTCAGCACTTCCTGCGCTAGATGAATCCAAACATTGTTCGGTTGATGCAGCAGCGTTGGCATCTGCGGCTGACGGTTGAATTTTTGGGCTATGAGCCCCTCCCGCTCCCCGGTGGAGTCTCCCGAACGGGCTCCATACACCACACTCATGGCACAGGCACTCCACAGGATGATCTGAAAAGAACAAAGGACAAAACACGTATTATCATTCTCGCAGATAGCATTTGTCAGCTGGAACATGTTCCCATTTGTCTTGACCAGGTCGCATAACTACCAGGACATTGTCTGGTCCAGTGGCGATGACATCAGCGGGTTGAGGAGGGTTATTTGGGGATTCAATCCACACTTTGGCCCCTGGGTTCTTGTCAGTAGATCCGAACCCTCCTTTGCCTCTCACAGTGAGAAGAGCTGGGGCGCTCCCCTTCTTAACAACACCTCCATAAACCGGCATAATGACAATTTGGGCAACGCGATCACCAGGTTGCACCACTAGGTCTGTGTCACCACTGTTCAAGAGAATGACTTTCAACTCGCCTTGGTAGTCTGCATCTATCACGCCTCCTAAAACTTGGATGCCCCTCAAGGCAAGCCCAGATCGAGGGGCGATCAGACCGTAATGCTCAGGGGGAATCTGAATTCCCACCCCAGTTTCAATCAGAGTGATGTCTCTAGGTTTCAATCGATGCATGTGTAAAGCATGTAAGTCAAGTCCTGCAGATTCTGGTGTAGCTCGATATGGGGCCAAAGCTCCTGGAGCTGTTTCCCAATACACAATGGTATTGCTCGTATTAAACGGATTAATCTGTAAAGCAGGTGTGAGTATTCTCATGAGAGGTGTCTCAGCATTTGTAAGGGGTCGGTTGTTCAAAATTTGCAAAGCATCATACAAATTATCCCTCCACCCCTTCAGTGTCCCATCATTCAGTTTACGCAATTGTTCTTTCAGCAACCCATTCATTCTCTCAATCAGTCCCGCTGCTTGTGGGTAGTAAGGTATGTGAAAAATCCACTCAATATTGCGTTGTGCACAATAGTCCTGCACTAGTCTGCCCTTGAAGTGGCTGGCGTTATCACTTTGAATCTGGAGTGGCACTCCATAGTACAGAATCAACAGATCTAGTGTTTTCAGGGTGCTCTGCTGAGTTGCGCGCTTGCAGGGAAAGGCTATGAGATAACCAGAGTAAGTGTCTACCACAGTGCAGGCATACTGACACCCTCTGCTCACTGGCATTGGTCCAATGTAATCAATCTGCCAAATCTGTCCTGGCAATTTACCTCTACCTAGCTGGCCTCTCACCACCTGTGGGACCGGTCTGTGCTGTGCATGCTGACAAGTGGGACATTCAATGATCGCTGTTTTAATCAAATCTAGGGGAAGATGCATCCCTCTAATCTCAGCCCACCTGTGAGTAGCCTTTTCTCCAAGATGTCCGCATTTCTGGTGTGCCCATTTAGCCATTCCCACCAAATCAGAACTCTGCGCCTCCACTTCAGCCTCTTGAATCTTGGCTCGATCGTCTGCAAGACAATTGAACCATCGGTCTAATGAATCAGTTGGACAGTGAGCGTCCACATGATAGACAGTCACGGTACTTTGAGGTAACATTTCCCAGATCTCCTGCCATAACTCCTTCCCCCATACCTCTTTGTTATGGATTTTGTACTGATGTGCATGCCACGTGGGAAGCCAAGTAGCTAACCCATTGGCGGTAGACCAGGAATCTGTATAAATGTGACATTTTCCGGGTAGCTCCTGTTTTAAAGCCTGATACACGGCATAAAGCTCTGCATACTGGCTACTTTTTCCCTGTCCTGTAGTTGTCAAAAGCTTCTTGGTAACAGGATTATAGGACACTGCCTTCCAGTGCCTTTTCGCTCCAACATATTTTGCTGAACCATCTGTGAACCACACATGTTTTTTGTCATCTGCAGACAAGTCTGCGAACTGCTGGCCCCACCCTACTGGGGATTCACACACTGAAGGTACATCATGCAACATTTCGGAATTCTCCACTGGAGCCTGCGCTACCTGCTCATGCAAAACGGCGGTCCCTTTTGGACCCGCTCGTGCCCTGTCCTGGACATACCATTTCCATTTTATAATGCTGGCTTCTTGCGCATGTCCAATTCTATGAGTTTTTGGGGAACTCATCACCCACTGCATGATGGGAATTTCAGGCCTTAAAATCACATTGTGTCCCAGTGTAATTTGCTCAGTATCAACCAGGGCCCAATAGCAGGCCAGCAGCTGCTTCTCAAAGGGAGTATACCGCTCTCCTGCCTCAGGTAACTTCTTTGTCCAAAATCCCAGGGGCACCCTCTTTCTTCCTTGTTTTTGCCATAAACTCCAATTGGCATACTGCCCCTGGACTGTCACATTCAACTCAATGTCTCCCTCTCGAATCGGCCACAAATCCAAAGCATGCTGAATGGCGTCTTTCGCCAATTCAAACGCGCGCTGCTCCTGCTCTCCCCATTCAAACGCATTTTTCTTTCGTGTAACTTTGTACAATGGGGCCAAAATCTGAGACAAATGGGGTATATGTTGTCTCCAATACCCGAATAGTCCAATAAAACTCTGGGCTTCCTTCCGATTTCGCGGTACTGCGAATTCCTTAATCTTTTGTTTCACTTTTGGCAACACTTCTCTGTGTCCCTGATTCCACTGAATGCCCAAAAATTTCACGCTCTGAGACGGTCCCTGCACTTTCTCGGGGTTAATCTCCCACCCTTGATTCTGCAAATGTTCCACCACCCTGTCTAGCTGAATTTGCACCTGTTCTTGCGTCTCTCCCTGCATCATCACGTCATCTATATAGTGAGAAATTTGCACTCCAGGAACCACTGGTACTTCATCCAAATGCTCTGCCACCAGCCGGTGGCAGATAGTGGGGCTATGTAAATACCCCATGGGTAATCTACAGAAGGTGTACTGACGCCCCGCCCACTGGAATGCCAGCTGAGGCTGGCTCTCAGTAGCTATTGGTATCGTAAAGAAGGCATTGGCAATGTCAATGGTTGCATACCAAGTCCCACTGTGTTTCTGTATGTTCTCAATCAAGGTAATGGTGTCTGGGACCGCTGCAGTCAGGGGAGGTGTATGTTTATTCAATTGACGATAATCAATGCAAATCCTCCAACTGTTATCACTTTTACGAACAGGCGAGAGGGCATTATTCCACGCAGTGGTGATGGGAACTATTACCCCAGCCTCTAGTAAATCATGTATAGTCTGGCTAATCTCCTCATGTCCTCCCGGTATTCTGTACTGTTTCATTTGAATCACCTTAGTAGCTTGGGGAAGTGTTACCGGAGGAATATTCAACAGCCCCACCCTTGCGGCGGCTATTGATATAAATCTTTTGGAACCAAATTGATAACATCCATCTTCCAAATGTAGGGTCATCCCTTTCAAAATGTCAATTCCAATAATGTATTTGGGAATGGGCACAATCAGGACAGTGTATTCTCTCTTTGGAAGTGCCCCTATTTTCATGGGAACCACTATCTGCACTGCCGGGGTTTCTTTTCCGCCCAATCCCGTAATGGTAAAGTACTGTCCCCTGAATTTTCTTGGATTGCCATGAATCAAAGTGGCCTCCGCTCCGGTGTCAACGAGGGCTCGAACTTTTTGAACATTTCCACGTTTCCAATAAATTTCTACTTTGACATGAGGTCTGTTATCTTTGCGAGCCCATCCCTGCACCGGAGTTTGGCCTGTTTCCTAATCTATTTTCACTCTGCGCACATCAGAGTCTGCCCAAGTCAAATCTGGATACAGTTTGCGGTAATTCTCAGGGAACTCCTCCTCCCTGTCTCTGCTTCGCAACCTCTCTGAGCTTACCAGCTCCCTCTCCCACTCTCTTCCTCGAGTTTTCCCAGAACCTGTCAGTTCCCGGTCTCTCTCCCTGCTCCGGGTTCCCTCTGCGCTTCGGTGCTCTTCCTCCCAATTTCCGTCCTCGGGGGATCTCTCTCTACTGTGGGGTTTTCTCCCTCTCTCTCCCTTTTCACCCTCACGCTCCTCCCCTCCTGCCTTTCTCTGGTTCACCACTTTGTTATCCTTCTTGTTCCCTTTCCTGCTCCCCTCCTTTTTATCCAAACCGCGTTTGCGGTACATTTCCCACAGGTCCTTGGTGCTTATCCCATCGATTTCATTCCTGGTCACCCCATCTCGCATCAAGGCCTGAAACATGTCTCGCCTTGTCACCCTGTTGTTATCAGTACGATTCTCAGACCGTGAATTCCTCTCTGGCTTAGCCCATTCTCCTAAATCACTTAACTCACGCACCGCTTCTACCACCTGAGACAATGGGTTACCCGTCTGATTAATTAACAAAGTCATGATGACATGCTTATATGCAGGAGGAGCGGCCCTAATCAGCCGGTTTCGCACAGACACACTTAAAATTCCATTCATCAAATCATGGGCATTACCCATAAAGATAGCTGTTTTCATCCCTTCTTCCTTCAATCTCTGTACTGCATCTCTCAAAGTATACCAAGGTTTATCATTAGGCGGCCAGTCTGACTCTGTCGGATACTTCTGAGCACACCCTTGCGCAGCTAGCTCTAACAAATTGGTCATGGGACCATTCCCTGGATAGGTTCTAAACTCATTTTGAATAACCGGGTCTGTACTTAACATACAAAGCCTCGGGGCGTCGCCGTGATCCAATTGGACCCCCTGGCCCCCCATATCGTGCACCCGCACCAACCACGTAAGCAATGTTTCCCCAGACCTCTGTCGAAATCTGTCTATCACATCACTTAGTTCTTGCTGTGTATAATCCTCCAGGGCATCCAACATCACCCCTCCAGGATTAGCTGGGCTATGCTGTAACTTTCGCCGATATATGGGCTGCGCACGGACAACATTCCTGCGCTCTGTCTTCTCCTGTCTAACATCTTGGCAGTCATCGCCCCCGGACCCATCTGAAAAATCAGATGTATCCCAGATGTTTCCATCCCAAAATTCAGGGTCAAAGGCTAATCCTGCCTGAGAGATAGCTAAATGCACCTTCTTTTTATTAACTTTCCCTCTTCGTTTCTTGTGTTTATATTTAGCTACGCTAACAGCCGTTCTCTCTGCAACCAGTTGGTACATTTCCAACTTATCACTTAATAATTTATTTTGACAAGCTAGCATGGTAGAGGAATTTCGAGCTTCTACTAACTCCTTCTCCAGCTGCTCGTGGTCTTTTTGTAACTGTAAACATTTTTCATACAACTTTCGGTACGCAGAAAGCAAGATCCAGCCTCGCCTCCCCAACGCACAAACCTCCCTTCCCTTGTCAATTGAAACTTTCCGTAAACATATAAGAAGATCTTCAGGTTCCACATTCAACATACACGCATTCCAATTTTCACACAAACCAGCACAACGTGACCATTCCTGAGCTAAAAGTTTATATGGGGCGGTTTCCCACCCCGGTATTTCTATGTCTGGATTTGCTACATGAGAACCTGCTTTTGAGCTCGCTTTAATCTTATTAAGCATTTTCCCTTTTTTTTTTTTTTCGAATCCTGCAAACGACTACGCCAATTTGTGCTGCTTTACTCTTCAGAATATCAAAACTAACCACTTCAGGATATTTTAAGGCACAATGTAAAGCAATCACTCTCAAACACCTTCGTAAGTAGAATAATCAAGTTTATTTAAGGGGCAAGTTCTCAGCTAGCAAAACTAAACCACACTAATATATATATATATACATCAGGAGAATAACATGAGAATAATGATAAAGATATAAGCACTCTGTGAATAATTGTAAGAGTAAGTGCATATAATACAAGCACACAATATACCTCAATGCTCAATAGCATGAAAATGACTGCAAGAATAAGTGCATATTACGCGCGCACACACAATATACTTCAATGCTCAATAGCATGAAAATGACTGCAAGAATAAGTACATATTACGCGCGCACACACAATACACTTAATAAATTGAAAAGCTTCACCGAAAAGAGCGTCTGCATCCCTCCGCCGTACACAAAGCTGGGGAACCCAAATCAGCTGGCACAGGGAGCCTCTGTTCGGGACAATCAGTCCTCCTGGCGTTGCGTCCAACCCAGAAGAGAGTTCCTAAACCAGCCCATCCAGGCCCCCAACTTTTATAGTATCTACTAACGCCCAGGAGTCTTTTCTAGAAAAAGACCCCCTCCTTTACAAATTGTGCAATCGGCGGTACCTTGTTCACCCTTCGAGACGTCTCCTCAGAACGGGCCAAGTTCCCAGGAGAGGACTCCAAGGTGAAGCTTGCATTCCTCCTTGTGTACAGGCGCATCCCCCTGTTGTTCTAACTGATAGCTCGTGGAATGTAAATAGCGCCCTTCGTACCAGGCAGATGGAGCGAAGTTGAGCAGAAAAACACCCCACCCTTCAGCTTGCCGAAGCTTGTGGAAAAACACAGAACAGTGCCTTACGCACCGAACCAGACTCGACAAAATGGAGTCGTGAACCAAAATGGAAGCGAAGGCCAATGAAAGCAGAGGCCAATGGTCCACACTCTGCACCACTGTTTACCTTGCACGTAGTGCTGCCACATGCACGTAGTGCATGTAGCAATACACCTTCTTTCTTCTTTTCCTTGTCACCCTCTGTATTAGCTTTTCTGCTCACCCCTGTTGAGACCCATTTGTCTGCCTTATTTCCCAATTCTTGGGGAGAGATCAGGTCTGAGTCTACCAAGTATTGGTTTAACAAGTCAGACACACATTTATTCAATATATGCTCTCTCAGAATCAGATTGTATAAACCCTCATAGTCCGACACTTTGCTGCCATGTAATCAGCCTTCTAAAGCCTTAACAGAATAGTCCTCAAAGTCTAGCCAATCCTTTGATGACTCTTTTCTGGTTTCTCTGAACTTAGTTGTCTGAATTTTCTTCTCTGACAGTGAGAAGTCTATTCCTCCCCTTGTCAGAAAGGACAACCACGGAATAGCAGCCCACTGCCTTTGAGGTACCCTCTGACCTTTGCAGGCCCTCTCAAGTGCAGCAAACCACTTGTAAATATCATCCCCCACCTTGTATTTGGGAACAATTTTGTACAGATTTCTATAGTCAATGGTGTCCTCCCTAACTCCATAACTCCTGAAACTGCTGCTGCTACCACCATGGAGAACTAACCCAAACGCCATCCTCTGCCTTTCCCTTTCCACAGCCAAGGCCTCCCTATTTAGGGCTATCTGTTGCTGCTGCCTCCTTAAGTCTCAGTTTCCTGAGCTCCCTATCTATTGAGTCATCACCTGGAGTTGAACTATGGGATCCCGCAGAAACTGAGGTGATATGAGAATGGGGAGAGGTAGATCTTTCCTGAACTTTTGAGACCCTAGTGACTTGTCCTCTGAGTGTGAAGGGAGCCCTACCTGAATGACTACCCCTCCCACTACCAGCTACACTAGCAGGTCTGTTAGGTGGAAGATCTTTGGGAGAGCCCTCCCCTGAATCTGAAGGATGATTCTAAGGGGCTAGAATCTCCTTCTCCCTCCTCCTGGTTATCAGCATGTTCCTGCTCATCCTGAAGGAGAAGGCTCAACAGAAAAGTCTTATTGGGGTTCGTCCCTACATCTAGGCTTCTGTAAGAGCGCAGCCCCTTCAATTCCTTGGAGGTCATGCCCTCATAGGGAGTACCCATGACCTCAGAGCTAGGCCGAGCAGTAGACATGATATAAGTGTGTGTTAGTGTAGTATAGGAGAACTTAAGCTACCTAACTTCTAGTCTCTTGGAGAGGAAAGTAAGAGACTAGAACCCTGTATTAGGTATATGTGTATAGCTCTAGATATAGAGTACTCTCTCCAAAGGAAAGCACAGGTGACAGAGTGATAAGGCAAGTGAAAGTACTTATCCCACCGCTGCACCACCAATGTAGGAGGCTGGCCTGGTTTGTAGTTGGTACCTAAGGTACTTACACCTTATACCAGGTCCAGTTATCCCTTATTAGTAAAATGTAGACAGTGTCTAGAAGCCAGGCTCTCTAGGGGGAGTGTGGATGAGCAGCCAAGGCCTAACTAGGAGACATGCAAAGCTCATGCAATACCACTTAGTCACACAGTACTCACACACATGAAAGAAAATACTCAGTGTTACAAAAAAAAGGGTACTTTATTTTGGTGACACAAATGCCAAAAATACCATAGAGACTATACTCCCTTAGGAGGTAAGTAATACACAAATTAAATACACTAGTATACAGAAATAACTGTAAAGAACAATTAGAAAACAGTGCAAATAGTGAAAATCACAATAGTTAGAAATGGACCTGGGGGAACACAAACCATATACTTAGAAAGTGGATTGCGAAAGTTGGTTTCCCACGTAGGCAAGTGTAGTGTGTAGAGGGGCACTGGGAGTATTAGAAAACAGCAAAGGTAAGTAATAGAACCCACCCCAGGGCCCAGAAAAGCAGGAGTAAATCACAGTAACTTTCCTAGAACACACAAGAACACGAGAAAGAAGATATTGAAAGAACCAGAAGAGACTGCAAGCCACCAACAATGGATTCCTGGACCTGAAGACCTGTGGAAGAAGGTGACCAAGTCCAAGAAGCACTGAAGTCCAGGCAGAACATGAGCCCCTGCTAACCCAAATGAAGGTGCAAAAGTAGAACCACAGGTGAAGAACAACAATCAGTACTGCACCCAAGAGGACGGATGTGGGTTCCTGGTTGGTGCAGAAGATGCCCCAAGCCGGATGGATGATTGCAGCCTGGTTTGCATTGCTCGATTCTGCCAACAAGCCTTGGCATACGCAAAGCTCGCAGTTAGCGGAAACTGACGCTGCCTGGGACCAGAAGGGACCTGGTGGACTCTACCCATGAGTTCAGTTTTCCCTTTCCTAGTCTCTTCCCTTTCATAGTCTCTGCCTCAAGACTCCATTGCAAAAAGGTTCATAAAAGTATGCTTGTGTTAAAATTTTAAATGCATTAATTTTAGATATTTAATATTATATATTTATTTTAAATGTAGAACTAAAGAAAAATGCCACAGCACAAACAGCTCCATTTTGAATTACATTTTTAATTACTGTAAATATATTAAAGTACATTAAAAGTATTTTTCTAAAGTTTAGATTAAACAATACATTCCCAAATAAGCCAAATAAACATATATATTTAATAATGCATTAATAATTATTGCAAGTGATGAAATTAGAAGTAATTTATTATATTTTGATAACATTTATTGCTACATTCAAGGAATTATTAAAATGTTTAATATCTAAATAAAAAATGTGTATTATATGTGTGATATATTTATAGATTTTCAACATTTATATATATTTATTTAAACTTTTAACTGTTTAAAATAATTGTATTAAAATGAACAATATTTCCTAAACCCCTGCCTCATTTATTTCTACTAGAGGATGTTGCACCAACAGAGTTGGCCATGTGTGGTGCTTGACTTACTACTGTGTTTCACTCTGGCGTTCCCAAGACCTTTTGATTTATAAAAAGAAATGCATGTATAATAAAGTTATTTAAAGGGACTTTCTGCCAACTTTCTTCATCCCTTGATCTGTTGATGTGTCATTCACATTTTGCTTCCACCCACTACACCATACAGTATGGGCCATTGGGCCAAACCACTTCAGCCACTGGATAACTGCACTTTGAGTGACTGTGTTTTGCTTTTTCACAGAGAGCACATCTACGCACAAGCTGGTTCCCTTCTGTGCCAATTTATTATTAAATTATTACGCTGATGTTGCCTTTGTGTTTAGAGTCTGATTTGACAGATGTGAGCAAAGACAACATTCCACACATTATCAGTTCATGTCTCCTGTCACTACTGTTGTAAATTTCTTTTGACATGTCCTTTGTTTACTGTCTGCCTGCTTAAATTTCACAGAAAAACAGATTCTGTCTATTTGAAACTGTTCTGTATTAAGTTCAAAAGCTGCAATATGATACATGTGAATACATAGGAGGGCACTACTTTAGAGCACCATTTATTCCAGACTCAATTTCACCAATAATTCATAAATAAACCTTGTCCCTTCCCTATAATATTTCTATATTTCTTTCCTTCTTGCTTATTTCTTTGTTTCTTTCTTCATTTCATTCTTGCTTTCTTTCTTTCACTCCTCTTTCCATTTCTGGTTGTTTGACTTTCACTTATTACCACAACTATTACAGCAAAACTTCAATAGCCTTGTTATTTACTATGGTCTTACAGAACACAATGGGCCTATTTAAGAGTTTGGTGGATGGGATAGCCCCTCCACTAAACTCCCGCAGCGTGGCTGCGACCATAGTAGTGACCACCCCGTTGGACCTATTAAGTTTTCTCCGCTATGGTTAACTGATGGGAAACAGACAGCAGCATTGTCTCCAGGCTCATAATTGAGCTGGTAGCAATGCGGTTGCCTGCAGGGTGCACCAGCATCCTCACAATGTTCATTGCGAGTTTATGGGCAGGGGGACGCCTGCACTGCCCGTGCCAAGTGCATGGACATTGCAAGGGCCCCCCTGTGGGCCCCTGCACCTGTTCTCGGCCAGTCTTTTTATGCAGCGCTGCCCTGGTGGATTGCGACCTCCACCTGGAGTCAACCTGTCAAAATCACCGATCCATGTGGAGACGGTAGAACTGACATTAAGCCCCTGGCGGTCAGACCGCCACAGGAGTGGCGGTCCTGAGTGCCACCACAAGGCTGGGGGACTAAAGATTGCCAGCCTCCTAATGAGGCCCATAATGTATAGGAGCTTGCCTGAGTAGTATCAGCCTTCCATCCATTTTCTGCTCTTTCACATTTGAAAAATGTGTTCAGGTCCTCCCTAATTGAGGATTTTTATAAGATACTACTGTGGTCAGTTCTCAGATGCTAAAATTTTTTTTTTTTTCTAAATCAGACCATAAAGTAGATTTCCTTCACAAAATAATATGACTTGAAAAATTGGCAATGTAGGCACTTTACAGTTCTCCAATCAAAACCAGATTAACACATGGTATTCATAAAGTCACCTTTGACACCCAGTTGCTATTACTACAGTAAATGAGATCCATGTTTGTTTATGGGTACTTTTTGACATATCATTTATAAGGAAGCACCATAGTGCAGCAAAGCACAAAACAACAGGTTTCCTTCAAATGTTTATTTGTCATTGACATTTTTATGTGGTCAGCAAATGGCATGATTAATGTGATGTGTGAGCAACAATGTTGACAAGAGTGAAGAACAGATATGGGTGAGTGATTGCTGGTTTTCTCTCTGTGAGAGAAAGGGGCTTAGAATCTCACCTTGTAGCACATGAGTGTTATTAGCAAAAGTCAGTATTGTGAAGGGGACAGCTTCCTCGAGGGGGGTAGTTGAAATAGAGAAAGGATCCAGATGTTCCTCTAGGGAGAGGTGGTGCCAGCTTAATCCTCAAGAACTAATGATTTTCCAACCTTTTCTCATCCTTTCATTTTGTATAGTCTCCACAGTGTGTTTTTCCTCCCTCAATGCATTGACAGAGTCTGTTACCTTCTTCCATGAGGTTGTCTTCTGTATTCCACTTAGGGTGAAGAGAGGTAGCCCATGCAGAATTAATGTTATGTTTACCACACGTTTGAAAGCAAGGATTCTCTCATCCTCAGTGAAATGTGTTTTCCTCTTGAGAAGTGGGGACTGCAGAAGCTGATAGATGAAGAAGAAAAAAAGTGATCTAATTCTGTGAGCAGCTTTACGCTGTCGGAAAAGAGAATAAGGGGGTCATTGTGACCCTTGCGGACTTAAGACATTCAGGGCCGTGGTGGCAGTCAGTCCGCCGCCAATGTGAAGGTACGACAACCACGTTACGACTGCGGTGGTAGCACCACGGTCGGACCGCCAGCACCAACAGATTATGATTTTTCAACAGTCTGGCGGTGCAGGTGGTCCTCATCTGCCAGGGCAGAGCTGCAAGCAGTGCTTCACTGGGAATTAAGAGTCCCTTCTCCACCAATGATTACATGGCAGTAGCACTGCCATGTAAAGGCTGGAGGAGACGGGGTGCAGGTGCCTCAGGGGGGCACTTGTACTGTTCATGCACTTGGCATGGGCAGTGCAGGGGCCCCCCGGCCAGCCCTGTCACGATTTTCACCGTCTGCTTTGCAGACGATGAACATCACAACGAGTGCTGATGCACCCTATGCACTACAGCTTTGCGGCCAGCTCTATCATGAGCCAGAGACAATGCTGTAGGCCGTTTCCTACTGGGCCAGTGGGAAACTCTTAAAGGGTCCCGTGGGAAGGCAGCTGCACTGGCGGCAACCTGCCCGTTGTGACTTTGGCGGACAGGCTTTTCCCTTCGCCAAAGTCATAATGACCCCCTAAGTGTCATGTGTATATGATTTTCTTCGGGTGTACATAATTCTCCTATTCTCTTCCATGCCTTTGGCTTCCTCCTATGAGAATGTCTCAGGCCTGACTTTGGAGGACACTTACCTGGATGTGAAAGTCCCACCTAGTGTGCTGAAAGTAAAACACAGTTATAAAGTTATTGGTACTGACTTTACATTCATAAATTACGTTTATGCAGGCTTCACACCCTAATCTGAGAGGTGGGATACATATGTCTTTACTTTGAAGTGACATTACACTCAAAAACTGTTAATAACCAAAAGTAATAAAGTTACAACAAAACATAAGAGTACATTTACAATTGTAGAGTTACTCATGTGTACACTTTTACCTTTGTGGATAGACCTCATTGAGCCTCTGCCTAATTTCATGCAAATTCATCAAATAGAGCTAAAGTTCTTAGTTAACCGAAGATGTTCTAACTCGCCTCTTCAACTTTCCCCTCATTGGATCTGAACAAAACCTTAAATATTAGCACTGGGTACAATAAACTAACAGCCTGCTTTATTTGAAGCAGATTCATAAACAGTGCTAAAGTTATAAACAACAGAAAAATATATTGCCTCACTTTACCTGTGTTCTCCCAGTGGGGGATTGACATTAAATAAGACATTCCAATAGAACACCAATTCTTCCAATGTTCTCTCAAATTTTGGGCAGAGTTGTCACACAGTGCCAATGTTTTTTTCAAATTAACACTTTTTTGGCTACCATTTTAATTGCCTACTATTAATCTGCTGTCAAAGCCAAATTTCAGGCAAGTCCATCAGCCTGCATCAAAGTCCTTCTTGACTTGGCCTAGTAGTTCGGGCTGGACTTTTGCCATTGGAGCAGGGCCAAGACCTTTGCATTTTGTTTATGAGTATGCTGAATTGATTATTGATTATTATACACTTACTGACCTGAGGTCTAGTTGTAAATGTACTGACATGTCTCTCTCTCCTCCCTTGTTGGCTAAATAGCCTGTTGCTAAGTACATTGCTCCAGTGCCCTTTAGTTGGGTTCTTTGTAAATACTCCCTATTAAATTAATACTGCTCACAATTTACGGTCATATTCATGTTGGTCTCTAAGTTCTTACCTGGGTCCCCACTTTCAGCCATTGCGCTGCAGACACCATTAGGATATTTCTCTCAGGCTCACACAAGTCCCTTGAAAAAGTTGACAACTCAACTTAGGTGTTCATACATGCAAAGTGTAAATTAAACATACATGTCATGCTACAAATAGTTCTCCAATAAATCTTCTACGTTTCCAACATTTTCCACTTCTCCTCATGCGGTAGTGTGGAACCACTGCTGATTACGTTGAATTTTAGAAAACGTGATGTAGAATATTTGTGTAACGTCAAGGACACACCTGGAGTGTGTGGAGCACAGACAATCATTAACCTGTTCATAGTGGTTTTCTCGATGCATTGCAGCTATTTGCCTTCCATGACATCATTAGCTTTGTTCAGAAATAGAATTATCCTTGGAAAGAAGCAGATAAAGTTTGGTCTAGTTGGGTATAAATATCTGGATCTCCTCTAGAGGAGTCACCACTGCCAGTGCTGACAGGACCACCATGAAGTTCCTTCTGATCTGTGCCCTCCTGGGGGCTGCTGGTGAGTGCAGGGTGTACACTCTTTGTTAGAGATGGGAAGGACTTTTCACTGCAGTGTGCACAGTCTTGTTTCAGCAGCCCAGGGAACTAGTGATTGGGCCTCTATTGAAGCCTCCACAAATCTGTCTTCAGAGACCTAGAGGGGTCACACCTGGGACCCACAGTGGCATTTCAATGAACGCAAAGGTTCACTTTTCACACACGTTCCAAAGTTATTTTCTATTCACTGATTAATGAGGCAAGTGAAAGGATGTGGAAGAATATTTGTATTATTTAGGCACAGCTGGGCACCAGAGGCTTCCTTAGTGAGATGCTGTACCTTTGTGCTGCTGTAAATATTATGGGGCTTTTTTGGATTAGTGTTAACACGTAGTGCACCTAAGGCGAGCATCACACTGCTGCATCTTGTTTTCATACATTAAACAGTTGTGTCTTGTGCCACTGCAGAGCTGCAGTTGGAGGGCTTCAGAACTGAAGGTTTCCTCGAGGCGTTTCCTAACTATGAGAACGTTTTGTTTCACCTCAGTATCATGGAGGAGAGTTTTCAAGCTCAGGTCACAACAGCAGAACTGGAGCATTGGTGATAAAGAGTAGTTTTAAGTCCTGGTACTTCAACCTGCAGATATTTTGGTTTCTTATTTGTCTAAGTCCGAATGAACGACTTTGAAGGTGAGACAACATAATTTGAACTTTATTCTTGTTAGTACGTGTACACAATGTAGATTGTGTACAATCTCTGCTACGTGTACACATTTATTTTAGTTTAAGGTCAGACGATAATTAATCTGTGTGCAGAGATCGCAATTACAAGAAGTGCCACGAGTGCAATTACAAGTAGTGTCCAGTGACTGCAGTTACAAGTACTGTAGTGTCTGTAATTATCGGGTACAGTTAAGACCGCACCCTCAAACCAGCTTGAATTCAAGAGGGGTAAAGGCCAGAAAATGCAGATTTTGGTAAGAAAAGCACCAATAATCCCGTGATATGCACCATTGTGGAGTGCTGAAATATGTGATATTTATTACAAACCCCCAGCATTGAATTTTAACGGCTGTCATGAATACCACCTACGTCTCCGGGGCACTAGCAATCCAGAACTCCCTAAGGAAGGTGTAAAATTGCTTTGAGTGGAGCAATAAATTGTTGCGGGGCCCCTTCCGGGATAGCACTTTTCTGAAAGGACCCAAAAGGCTCAGACTTTGCACATGCCTAGAGAGAACAGAAACAGCAGCGCCACAAACTCTATTAAAGTTACCATTTATATAGGAGTTAGAAAAGGTACCACTGTGGATATCACCAGTTATTCCTGAATCTCTCCTCCGGGAGCTAGAGTCATCGAGGCACATTTGTAAATTAATTACTAGGAGGTGTGCTCTTTTGTCGTCCCACATACTAGAAATGTTCAGTAATGTTTATGATGCTTTCGGAGGGACTGAGTTACTGGACGTGTTTTCTACAGCATTGACACGATGATACCCATATTTATTTTAAAGGTCTGGTAGCATTTATATAATTGTGATTATTTTGTTCGCCTGTTCACTGGGAGCCTGTATTGTGAAATATTGTGTTACAAAATTGACTTGTGTCATTTCTTGCTTCTCTTTCAGCTGCTTTCCCCGTTGATGATGATGATAAAATTGTTGGGGGCTACACTTGTACGAAGAACGCGCTCCCCTACCAGGTGTCCCTGAATGTCGGCTACCATTTCTGTGGCGGGTCCCTCATCAACAGCCAATGGGTCGTGTCGGCTGCTCACTGCTACCAGTCGTAAGTTTGTGTTTGTCCCATATCTCAAAACTCTGCTGCCACAAAAGTGCCAATTTTAATGACATTATTAGACTGGGACAGGTACCAAAGTTTGATTTTCTAAGTTCACTTATTATCAGGCTAATTCCCATTTGTGCAGTGATACTGATATTTTTAGAACTATTAATGAATGCACTTTCCAATATTATATCATAGGAAACAAACATGTATATTGGAAGTGATTATAAAAATAGGCATTTCAGTCAATTCTCATTGACTGCTGTGGCATCAATGTTGTTGGCAGTGAGTGCGTTTCTCAAGTTGATCTCAACTGAAGCCACAATTAAAGAGGCAATGAAAAGTCTTTCCATTTGTGTGAATATGGGAAAATGTGTCAATGTTATTGGATTTGTTAGGCAAGACTATTACATTTTATAATTTATTAGGCTGTGATTAGGGATGCATTTTATCCTACCTCTGCAGGGTCTATTAAAGTTGGGAAACTTTGTTGTGGTGAAGACAGGTCAAGGTTTCTGACCCCTTGTGAGCACACAAGAGAAGAAATTATTCTCCCCCCACCCAGTGGAAGAGCACAGGAAGGCATACTATATTATGCTGAACAGATGTTTATTGAATACTGAATCTTGTCTGAAAAAAATGTCATGTTAAATCATGCATCTATCTTCTGTGTTCTAGACGTATCAACGTGAGGCTTGGGGAGCACAACATTGCATCAAATGAAGGAACAGAACAGTTCATTGATTCCGTCAAAGTCATCAGGCATCCAAACTACAGCTCCAGGAACCTGGACAACGACATCATGCTGATCAAGCTGTCCAAAGCTGCGACTCTCAACAGCTACGTCAAGGCCGTCGCCCTCCCATCAGGCTGTGCGGCAGCGGGAACCCAGTGCCTGATCTCAGGATGGGGCAACCTGTCCGGCAGTGGCTGTAAGTAGTCAATGACTGAAGGAACGTTCATCAACCAGAGCCAGGGACTTCATACTAAGAGGACTGCCTGCTTGCAGGTGGTGAATGAGAGAACAAACGCAGTGAGATGAGGCAGCTGCTGCAATTCTCCAGAGTCATGGGAACTCCTGCTGCCCCTTGAGCTCAGAGGGGAAAGAATATTTATGGCCCATGCCTTCATTGGTCAACAAGGGTTGATCAGTGACGGTGTGTCCTGCTCTGCGCACAATTTATGCTGATACTAACCTAAAACAAAATCCATTTTCCATCCCCTGAAGTCTGATAAAATTACAATCTGCTTTTGTTATTTTTCTTGACCTTGCTCTGATCAGTGCAGGCTGTGATGTCATGAAAAGTCAGATAGAACAAAAGTATGGTTGCAATCCGTATATCAGTTTTAGCAACTGGTATTCATTCTGAGCTGGATTCAATTCCACCATTTATTGATGGTGTGTGCCATTAAAGTAATGATCTGTCTGAGGCAAATCAAACTAGGCCCTGCCCCAAAAAGGGTAGTGTAGCTCAAAGTGGTAAACCAGGTGCTCTCTGAATGAGGACACAGACAACCACAGTTTCAGCCTTATTAGGCTTCATGGGTCAGTGCAGCTTAAATCATATCTTAAAGCCAGCTGGGAAACCATGTCTGAGCATTCCTCCAAGTCAAGCTTTTTTTTAACATCTCCCTTAGTTGATATCTACATTTGGTTGCTCAGAAGGTGTGCGTATTTTACAGTTCTGTGAGCAACATTCCTGTCTTATTCATTCTAAAAGAAGTTGTGAAATCCATCTTTGGAAAGGCATTAGCGATGTCAGAGACCTGATTGGCAAGGTGACTAGATAGCTACATATCATTTGGACACCACAGCTACTACCTGGGGCTTATGCCAAAGGATGTCCTCAGAATAATCCATGGGAATGGGTACAGAGATCCTCAACATTATCCTACGGATTTATATTTAAGCCCGGTTTGGTCAATGGTGCTAAGCCAAATATTTTAAAATTGAGAATATTCACTTACACTTAAACCCTTTAAATATTTTTGAAGGCTGGTATTGTAATCTTATTGGGTTTCCACAAATGGCCCTATGCTTCTGAATGCTCACCTTTCTACTCACAAAAGCTCTTGAGTATCCACCAGTTTCTCCCAATTGTACTTAGCCAGTGTGCCTTAAAGAAGACTTTTGAAATTGATTTCTTCAAAAATTCACCAGCTGTAAGAGTGTATCTAATCTTCACAACATATGATTAGCGTGGCTTTTTATTGCAAGTTACAAAATCACTATTTGCCACTAATGTTCTCCAAAATTATTTGGGATTATCAAGATTTGGTAGTGCACAAAAGAGTTGGTCCAGCTCAAAAAAACATACCAGGTAAAGATGACTGTAGGTCTGCAGTATATGCTGAACTCCAACCGAAAAGTCAGCGTTCAGTTTGGAATCAAAAGTGCTCTGAATGCCAATAGTAACTTGGGGGGATGAATATCCTAACCCAAGAGAACATTTAGGCCCATACTTATACTTTTTTAGTGCCGCATTTGCGTAATTTGTTTACGCAAAAACGCTGCAAACTTTCAAAATACAACTGTATTTTGTAAGTTTGCGCCACTTTTGCGTAAAAAAATGACGCAAATGCGGTGCTAAAAAAGTATAAATATGGGTCTTAGCGAGGCGAGTGGCTACACATCCTGGTTATTTATTTTCTGTTGCAGTTAGCGATATTTCTTAGAACAAAATGCATCCACGAATCCATTTTGGATGCTAGAGGCCATTTTTGAGTTAAGAAATAGCGCTAAATGCAGAATTACTCCTTCCACGTAATTATAGGTAATTTTGTGGTATCCGTAGGTAATTCTGCATGATTATGCTACACAGAGTTATAAGAGTTACACTCACCTCTAAAATTGAACCAGTTTCAAAGTTGTTTATTAGCAGCTGGGAATACACCTTTCTTTATTTGCCTCTTTTCATCAGCAAACTACCCCAATGCCCTCCAGTGCCTCAATGCACCAATCCTGACTACCAGCCAATGCACCAGCTCCTATCCTGGGCAGATCACCAACAACATGTTCTGCGCAGGATTCCTTGAAGGCGGGAAGGACTCTTGTCAGGTATGTGACATCTGAAGGTACTTCACACTGTCTGCACTGCTTGCTTCATTCTGTAGCAGATCGAAGTATTGGGTTATTGGTGAAAGAATTCACAGATTGTGAGACAGACCTCAACAAGAGAGAGCTAATTAATAGTTTACTCAAATTTGAGGTTAATTCCAGCCATTGACTTTTAGCAATATAAATTTGTGTCTGCTTATTTAGGAAACTATTTCTATTCACTGGGTCCATCTGTCAAAAATAGTCATAGCAAAGAGCATCAGAATTTGCCTTGCTACCAAATATAATGCCCTTTAAATAACCTGACAGTCGATCAGATAATGTGTACCCAGAATATTTTAAAAAGGCATGTGTTCTCATGTTTAGAACTCATGGTCAGGTGAAAAGGATCACTTTTCTAGACAATAGGGTTTATAAACATATTCCATAACAACCACCTCTGAATTAAGAGCTCCCATTCACCCCTCCCGCCCTCGTACCGTCTGATGAACTCAGTACTCAGTATTTCTGAACTGCAATGGTAAATGTACAGTCTAAGTACAGAATTTGTTGCACCCAATGCCACCCACTGTTTCTGTTTTCAACATGCACCACAAATCTTGTGTTGGGTGGTAACGTGGTTCACCTGCCTCTACAGAAGATGATCAGAAATAACCTCAAACACAAAATACATAAAATATAATATAATTGGTAACCTACATTTTTTAATAATTCAGTTTATCAGGAAATACCTTTAAAATACAAAAGCATCACCAAACCAGCTATAGTGATGTTTGTCAATTAAGTATGGACATTTATATGTAAATGTTCATTTCATGAAAAGGGGTTAAGGATAAAAAAACTGATAATGAACATGTCAAAACAAATACAAACAGAATGTTGCCCTTGCTCTGTTATTCACGCTTGAGGGATGATGTCAGCTGTGATTTCATTATTTGATGCTGATGGAAATGTCCAGTGAGGATGCACTTTATTGTGTATTTTCTAATTATTTATACAGTTTCCAGACCAATGCTGATTGAACATTGTCTTCTTTCTTTTAGGGTGATTCTGGTGGCCCAGTGGTCTGCAATGGCCAGCTGCAGGGTGTGGTCTCTTGGGGCATTGGTTGTGCTCAGAGGAACTACCCAGGAGTTTACACCAAGGTCTGCAACTACGTCAGCTGGATTCAGAACACCGTTGCTTCAAACTAAGAATATTTCTGATAAGTGACGATTATCCCCAGACTCAAGTCTTGATTTCACGCAGCACTGTTGTGGAGACAAAATAAATTATGGAACAAAATGTCATGCTCATCTCTGTTGTGGAATGTGTTATTCAGTCATTGATCCCTGTATACTACTTGAAACAGAAAAGACATGTCTACACAAACATTCACAAAGGAGAATTCTTTTCTAAAATATTAGCTTGAATGCATTGCAAGAGAAGACACAATCAACTTCTTGACTACAAATGTTAACTATTTAACATATTTTCAAATAGGACCCTGATTGACTTGTGAAGTATTCAATTAGAACATTAACTATCCCTCCACATACTTTTTTATACAATTTGCAGCGTGATGTTGTTCTCTTGTGGCCTATAAAACATTATGATAATCTCTTAGTTATGCCAATTCTTGAGACTAACATTAGTGAATGTTCCCATCCTTGCTCTTTAAGGCATTTCACCCCAAATTCATGTACTATGACACTTTCAAGTAAAGCAACGAGTAAAATTAGATGCCTGAGTTTCCTCATTTGTCTTTGTCAAGAAACTGTAACACATACTGGGAAAAATACTAGCACTGCTGCGATCTGAGGGTACCAACTTCATTCAAAAACACTAGATTTAACAGTGGGATGGGAATGCGTTATTTAATGTTTAATGAATTAATACAAAAATACCAATACACTTCTAATATAATACTCTTTCAGTTATAGACATAAAGTCAAAATTACTTTCCCAGGTTTATTGATATCAATGATACCCGATTACTTCTAACCAAATCATTGGTGGATGTGATTGAAAAATCACTGCCAGAAACTGCTCTGTTTGTGAATATTGCGCTGTCCACCCCACAGAGCAAATTCAAACCTCAATTAATACAAATATGGGCAATCGAAGTTAAGATAATTAGACAATACAGTGCATCTAAGAGCTGTGCATAACAAACTTACTATAACAACAATATACTACAATACAGTAAGACATAAAGAATATCAGTGTCCAAATGGAATTTAAATATAAGAATAACATTTTATCTTTGGCAAAAGTCTCACAAATCTAGGATATATGAAAAAAAAACAACACCATTCAATGTAAAAGATGTTAATCCTAAAAGTAATAATTCCCACAAGCAAAATGTTATGCTAACAATGTACCCTATGAAAATTATACAGTATACTATGAACATAAATGGGAAGAGAACCATTGTGAAAACCATTCCCAAAGAAAACAGGCAGTGAAAAGGGTTTTCTTTGTCATCAATAGTAAAAGAAAAATAATGTAAGTGTTTTCCTAAAGTTCTAAACAAAGGGGGCGGGGAGGAAAGAAGGTAGGAAGAAACTCTTGTCTTCCCTGGCAAATATCCTAACAAACAGGGAGGTATTCCCCAAAAATGAGGTAAATGATGGTTAGTTTCTACTGAAAACAAAACAGCATTATTGTTTCTTAAAAGGACTCTCACCCACGCGTAAGCGTGGCGTGCTTTATCATTGAGTCCTCATCTGCCAACTCTGCTCTTGGAGATAGCTCTTTAAATTGAAACTCTATCAAATGATCAAGAGATTAGTAAAGGAATTAAAATAGCCTGCAGGTACTCCAAAAATATTTTATCTGTTAGAGTAGTACTGGTGAGTTAAAAACAGGGCAAGATGTGGCTGGGGGAGAAAATATCCCCCAATATTCTCAGGCCAACATGTCTCAGCCAATTGTGTTAAAACCAAAGGGTCATCTGCTTTCATCAAGACCACACAGATCCCTCTCGGTTGTCAAAGTTTGTTCAGTGTAACACTGGTAACATTCAACCTGTTTAACATTAACCTGTTTATTAGGAACATCCTAAGGTTGACCAGTGCACACGCTTTCTGTTCTGACCTCCAAGTACTTGTGGTTAAACTTACCAAGGTTTATGGAGTTCACAAACACAGCAGGGTCACTTGTGGCTGACCTTGATTCATTTTCAAGAGACTGGATACTTTCCACATCCTATGTACATCTCAGCCGGTATTCTGCTCGGCATGCTTAGGTCATATTTACAAGAAACAGGCACATCAGTCCCGATGCACCACTTTTCTTGCGTTGCCCATGCCCCACCTAACAACACCATGGTTGCACTTTATTCACAATAAAACACACCATGGCAGTCTTTAGGACATTAGCATCAAAATTTTTTATGCTATTGTGGCACTTTGCTGCACTATCGTTGATGCTAGTGCAGCAAAGCACAGGGAGGAACATTGATTAAAATGGGTGCTTCATTTTAACACCTGCGTTGGAACGCCCTCTTGCATAGATTATGCCTCGTACAGGCATAATGTGGCACAAGGGTTTACAAAGTGTGCGCAATGCAAACATTGCCCCACTTTGTAAATATGCTTAAGAGAAAGGCCTCCTTAACGTGCCCTTAGCATAAAAAAATTACACTAGGGCTGACTTGTAAATAATGCCTGTTTGTTTTTCCTGATCCACTATTCTTTTTCACCTTTTGTAATAATCAAATTATTGTTCCTTGGTAAAGATTTACATTTACATGCTGGGCACACCATTCCTGTTAAGTATTCACGTCTACCTTCCAAGAAAGAGAACTTGCTTAAAAATATGAAATAAGAGAGTAGTTCTTAAGCATTCTGCACATCACAAAGTTCAGTTAATCAAGGGGCATGACAGTGAAACTGAATACAAAGTTGCACTATTTTTTAGTTCGGCTTTTAATCTCCACATGTCAACATTTTGGGCCTCTTTATACAGGTCATAGAACAGTCTTTAAGAGATTTTTTTTTTTAAAGAAAACTCTTTTAAATGGATTACATTGTTTTGTGAAATAATGAAGTGATTCACAAATGTAAATATGGATGGAAACTCCCCTATGTCAGTACGCAACTAATCAATATTTTTTATGTTTATTGTGTGGACTTTTTTAAAATGAAATGGTTTCCATTAGTATAACATGTAGTGTATGATTCTCCACCCTTACTGAATAGTAAAAAAGTTAGATTTATGATCCTGATTCTGAGTTGCAGCTCTAGAGCTTCTCTATTGGAGGGATGGGGAATAGTCTTTTGAATGGAATATTTTAATGTCATCATTCCTACCCATGAGGCTCAGTGCATGTTTGTCTTTGCATTGAAGAATGACAAGTTGATGGGCTAATTTTCAGGCGCTTCTCTTTGGATTGTGATTCCCCAAAATGCCAGGAGTAGCAGAAGTGACATCATATGCCCTTTGACCCCATCCTTTGAAATTACCGGATGAGACATCACAGGATATGGCATAAGATTATCTTTAGTCTTGGTGGCATCAAAAGAAGTAATACCACTTGATAGAAGGCCCTAATATAGCCATAGGAAGGACAATTTAGAGATTCCCAATATAATCTAGGAGAGACTATTGACATGAGATCTTGTAACTCCTTCTCTGATGTACTTCAGGTTGTCATGTGTCCAGTAATAGACCAACACGGACAGTATAACATTGCCGAGATTGGCGAAAAACTGGATAACATAGCAACATAAGTCAGGACTTTTGCCACTTATTTCTTAACTTAATACAATAAATGCAATAGGAATTCACTGCAAACTATTTTTGTGCATTCCTAACAAACCCTAACTAATAATTGATTATTAAAGCAGAGAGGCGGAGAACTGGTGTGTAACAACATATCTACTTAATTTTACTTCTCATTGAAAACCAGCACCTGGCAATTCAAAAGACTTAAAACAAACCAAAAGCCAGTATTTTTCTCTGAGATCTGTGACCATCCAATTTGCAGTCCAGTCTAGTGAAACACTCTGCAGCTGTGAATGGAGGGACATGGGGCCCAGGAGAACCTGACAGAAGTGCTGCTTGTCAAACCCTGGCTGGATTGGACAAACTGAAACCATTTCAATTTTCAGCTGCTGTTTTACAGACACCAGATTCAAAATGTTTGTATTTTCTAACATGCAATACATTCTGACTTCGAATCATGAGTTTGGGGATGCAAGGGCAGTGCCAAGGGGAGCAGAGGACAGGACAGGGGTTGAAACTGCAACCCCAGGCAACCTGTAAATGACCCTCCCCTTACACACCTCCCATTGGTCTCCAAAAGCCGTTTCTCATTTGCCCTTCTTTCAGTGCAAACTGGAGGAGCAGATAGAACAAGGGGCCTTATTTAGAGTTTGGCAGAGGAGATTACTCTGTCACAAACTTGGTAGATATCATGTCTGCTGTATAACAATCCATTATGGGGCCTGATTAAGATATTAGCGGAGGGCTTACTCTGTCACAATGGTGAGAGGTATCCGGTCCCCGAAATCTACATGTTTATCCGTCACCTTTGTGAAGGAGTAACCCCCCCCTGTGCCTATATCTAGTTCAGGCTCATAGTCTATGAATATCGTAACACACCGGACGGGATATCCGTTACGTTTGTAAGGGAGTAACCCCTCCTCCAGACTCTAAATCAGGCCTAAAGTTGCCTTTCCAGTTTTGGGCAGATAAGCAGCCCCTGCCCATATGCCTGTAGTCATTATTTTTTTTTAATCGCACACCAGTGCCCAAAAGCTGACCTTGGTGCTGGACCAGTTTTCAGAGTGGGTATTCTATCCACATGTGGGCGCGGTGGTGTGTGCCTTCCCTCTCTAGTTACACAGGTTGTACTAGTGGTTGTTCAGTGGAACTATGTGGGGTGTGTTGAGTTAGGCGAGCTCTAAATTTCTGACATCCTATTAACATAAACTTTTTTAGACCATTTAAACGTAGATTTCTAGAGCCAAGAGACGACTTTTAAACAGCGTTCAGACTCAGTTAAAGCTAACACAGAGCCTGATTCCTTGTGGCGGTCCTCTGAATAACTCAAAGGCGGAAAAAGATGGCTACAAAGGTCAAAAATACCATTGACTACAATAAACTAAAAAATAGAATATCCGGGAGCAGAAGATTAAAGAAACACAAAGATGCTCAATAAATCAATAGGTGAACCCCGATGGCAGAAATAACCTTCTGTTGAGCTTTACCTCTCAAGGTTGCATGTATTGGGCACAAATCAATCAACAATCAATCAGTTTTTGTAAAGCGCAGCTACTCAACCGTGAGGGTCTGAAGGCGCTGGGGGGAGGGGCCTCAATCCGAGGAGCCACATCTTGAGGTTCCTCCTGAAGGTGGTGAGCGGCGGGCTGACGTACTGCAACACTCATCACTTGCTTTACACGTTTGTACCTGCACATTTACTACCAGTATTTTCTGGTGATAATAGTGGTGTATACCAATATATTAAACTGGTCTGTAGCATCAGTAATAAAGTCAACATTGGGTTTGCCATGGTTGGAACTTTAAATGAAAATAAAGAAATGACACTTCTGAGCGTTTTTAGCCTTGTGTGCATCACAGAAAGTAAACCTATTGTGTCATGGCTTGTTCTGTCCTCACAAAAACAATTGTTCAATTCATACATAAGCATAGAACGTGCAGTCTGAAAAACAAGTGTGCACATATGCTTTGTGCAAATTCACAACCATTTCATGAGTACGTTTCGAGCTCCGAAATAGTTGAAAGTTTATTGAAGACTTTTGGAAATGTTTTGTGAATTCCCAATTATGTATGTGAAAAAGCAATTCCACATGACCTATTGTACATAATGTATTGCACCCTTGCATTTTTTTAACCTTTTGTTCCTTTTAATTCCTCTAGGAAATCTTTTTTAGGTGGAGAAATACATTGCATTGTGGTATTGTGTGTGTTTCCAAACTTTCATGGCATTACTGCACCAGAATCTCGTTTGCAACACCTAGGAAAATATTTACTCATGGAAAATATTACACCATACTGAGCTATCATTACACATGAGTCAACCCTTATGGAAGTTCAAATTTACTTTGGTGAATTTCAAAGGTGAATTTACACAAAATGTTCAAACTATTTGCAGACCTTCAACTTAAATGTGGAAACTACTTTTTTTATCAAATCTGCACAGATACAACTTATATGTGGAACTGACTTTCCTAAATCGTGCCCCAAGAGTCCCAGCTGGCTCATGTGAATCACGTTTCAGGGATATTTGAAATTACTTTGAAAGTTCAGTCGGCAAAGCAGTGCTAATTTTCGCATCTGTATTAAACATCTTTGCCATGATTCAGCATCTTCTTCACAGACTCCTCGATAGGATAACTAAGTATAAAATATAAAATTCACTCACTTTTCAGTCGGAGATATATAAATAAAACACTCACATATCTCCAACTTAAAAAAAAATGAGCAGGTTATTCTACGATGATACTTGACAGTATGGCCCTCTTTACAAGCCCGGGGCTAAGTTTCGACTCATGCCCAGGGTGAGAATTGAGATTCGTGTGATAACTATAACACCCTCCTCATTTTCTGCTGATAAATTCTTGCAGGTCAAATCTGCAGAAATGTATCAAGGGAAAAGGTCCATAAGAAAGGACAAAACATGCTGAATGTGAGGTTCAGATGTATCAAAGTACCGTTTAGCATTTCCTAAATAGCGAATGTTAAGAAATCGGTATTTGAGAAATGCAAAATGGTATGTCAGAGAATAGTGATTGCCTAATAGCGATTTCTTAAAATTCGCAATCGCTATTAGGGAATGGGAATCCATTCATCCCTATGGGCCTGAAGGTCCATAGGTGCGGATGGGTTTGAATTTCATAATTTGCGAATACCTTTTAGAAATTTGCAACTTAGGTAATGCAAATCCAAGGTGTGCTGAGGGGCCTAAGGACCCCTTTGATGCACACCCCGCAAAACAAAATGTGTACATGGCACTTTAAAAAATTCATTTTCAATGCATTTTTTAAAGTCACACGTGGTTATCACCAATTTGGAGTTGGTGGTAATTGTCTTTACTAAATGACTAGTTTGCATTTAGGAAATGCATGATTTATTTGCATAGATAATCGCAAATAGGTATTCCCTATTTGTGATTTTTTATTTAGTGAATCGCAAATTATGATTCTATATTCGCAGTCACAATTTTAGAGAATTTTTAAAATTGCGATTAAAAAACTTTCCTAGAACACACAAGAACACAATAAAGAAGATATTGAACCAGAAGAGACTGCAAGCCACCAACAATGGATTCCTGGACCTGAAGACCTGTGGAAGAAGGGCACCAAGTCCAAGAAGCACTGAAGAGTCCAGGGAGAACATGAGCCTCTGCTAACCCGGATGAAGGTGCAAAAGAAGAACCACCGGTGAACAACAACAGTCAGTACTGCACCCAAGAAAACGGATGCGGGTGCCTGGTTGGTGCAGAAGATGTCCCAGGCCTGATGGATGATTGCACCCTGGTTTGCATCGCTCGATTCTGCCAACAAGCCTTGGCACATGCAAAGCTCGCAGTTAGCAGAAAATGATGCTGCTTGGGACCAGAAGGGACCTGGTGGACTCTAAAGAGGAGTTCAGTTTTCCCTTTCCTAGTCTCTTCCCTTTCATAGTCTCTGCCTCAAGACTCCATTGAAAAGGTTTATAAAAGTATGCTTATGTTAAAATTTAATATACATTAATTTTAGATATTTAATTTTATTTATTTATTTTAAATGTAGAACCTACGACACAGGGGAGGGGGGACACACACGCAACACCCCCACCCCCATCCTCACCCACTACAACACACACACTAATACATATTTATACATTATAGTTACACCCCCAACCCCCCCGGAAGAATGCAAAGACAAAAGGAAATGAGTGTAACCATTGTAATATATTAAAATCAAGTATGCAAAAATATATATATACACCATAAACAAAATATACACAAAGATTAGTAGTCCAGGTAGTGCTCCAATAAAGTCCGTGGAACACTGGGCCCACACGGTATGGGCGAGGCCCACAGAAGATCCCCGACCATGATGAAGAGAACACTGCTGGGGAATCAGAGAGCAAGGAAAGAGGCACATCCGGGGGAGGGAAAGGGGGGGCACCTCAGCCGGTTGAGTGCACAACGCCATATCCATGAGGGGGCCACATGCCCACTGCCCCATCCTGGGGAGTGCAAAGCCACAGTCTCTCAAGTCTCTACAGTGGGTGGCTTGCCGACTGTTCCATCCTGGGGAGTGCAAAGCCACAGTCTCTTGAGTCTCTCCAGTGGGTGGCTTGCCCACTGCTGCATCCTGGGGAGTGCAAAGCCACAGTCTCTCAAGTCTCTACAGTGGGTGGCTTGCCCACTGTTCCATCCTGGGGAGTGGAAAGCCACAGTCTCTCAAGTCTCTACAGTGGGAGGGTTGCCCACTGTTCAATCCTGGGGAGTGCAAAGCCACAGTCTCTCAAGTCTCTACAGTGGGTGGTTTGCCCACTGTACCATCCTGGGGAGTGAAAAGCCACAGTCTCTCAGGTCTCTACAGTGGGTGGGTTGCCCACTGTTCAATCCTGGGGACTGCAAAGCCACAGTCTCTCAAGTCTCTATAGTGGGTGGGTTGCCCACTGTTCAATCCTAGGGAGTGCAAAGCCACAGTCTCTCAAGTCTCTACAGTGGGTGGGTTGCCCACTGTTCAATCCTGGGGAGTGCAAAGCCACAGTCTCACAAGTCTCTACAGTGGGTGGGTTGCCCACTGTACCATCCTGGGGAGTGCAAAGCCACAGTCTCTCAAGTCTCTACAGTGGGTGGGTTGCCCACTGTTCAATCCTGGGGAGTGCAAAGCCACAGTCTCTCAAGTCTCTACAGTGGGAGGGTTGCCCACTGCTACATCCTGGGGAGTGCAAAGCCACAGTCTCTCAAGTGGATAACAGTCTCCACTGGTTCTGGAGGGGGCCTGGTGCCCAGAGTGCCTCATCCTGCTAAGGACAGAGGTAATGGATGTGATACTCCACTGGTTCTGGAGGGGGCCTGGTGCCCAGAGTGCTTCATCCCGCTCGTGATTGACTCAGTAGCGTCAGTGCCCTTGGCGCTCATGGCCCAGCGGTGCTTGTGGCGGCAGTGGCCTGTTCAGCGGTGCTTGAGGCGGCGGTGCCCTGTTCAGTGGTGCTTGTGGCGGCGGTGCCCTGGTCAGCGGTGCTTGAGGCGGCGGGCTCCTTTGCAGCGACTCAGCTGCTGGCGGTCCTCTCTGTCCCAGCGGGGCTTGTGCTGGCGGTCCTCTCTGGCCCAGCGGGGCTTGTGCTGGTGGTCCTCTCTGGCCCAGCGGGGCTTTTGCTGGCGGTCCTCTCTAGCCCAGTGGGGCTTGTGCTGGCGGTCCTCTCTGTCCCAGCGGGGATGATGGCGGTGGCCTCCTGAGCAGCGGGGATGATGGCGGTGGCCTCCTGGGCAGCGGGGATGATGGCAGTGGCCTCCTGGGCAGTGGGGATGATGGCGGTCTCCTCCGCCGTGCTGCTCTTCCCAGACTTGCCGGGTTTCTTGTAGCCCTTCCCCACCTTTGAAGGTGTCGCAGCTGATTCCACACTCCCACCGGGACCCCTGGGAGCGGCTTTGGTGGCTGGAGTCTGCCCCCTCTCCCGCCGGGCAGTGGCCAACTTCTGATGCTTGACAGGTGGGCGACTGTCCGTGATGTGGCTCCGTGCCACACTGGGTGCCCTGGTGGCCGGTGCACTCCAGATTCCGGTGACTACAGGCACCAGTGGTCCCGGAGATGTTGTGGCTTAGGTGCTAGGTTGGGACCTGGAGAGTCGGGACCTAGGAGACGGATGGGGTGGTGGAGGTGTGGGAAAGAGGTCAAGGTTGGACAGGAAAAGGTTTTGGGAGACACTGGGACGGGTAGCTGGAGAGGGTTTGGGAGTGGAGGAAGAAGCTGTGGTTGTAGGAGGTGTTCGTTTGGTGACTTTGGGTGTAGGTGCTTGCGCTGGAGGTTGTCATGAGGTGGATGGCTGTTGGGTGGGTGTGTGCCTGTGTTTGTGTATCTTGGGAGGTGGCATCACAGACACACTGGGAGAGGACACAGGGGACGTGTGGATGGTAGTGGGGGTGGTGACTGCACGTGAGCGGGGTGTGGTGGTGTGTGTGCTGGTGATGGCAGTAGAGGCTGTAGATGTAGTGCATGCAGGTGTGAGTGTAGACGAGACTGGGAGGGAGGAGGGAGATGAGGAGGAGGGGGACACAGTGGAGGCAGTGGATGTTGGTGTGTCTGCATGTGTGTGATGCTTGCGTGAGTGCCTATGTGTGGTGCTTATGTCTGCCTGAGCTTCCCTTGTGTGTTGAGGTGTGTGCATGCTGGTCTGAAGGTGTGATTGGGATAGGCTGGGGTACAGGGGATTGGGTCTGGGTGGAGGAAGTTGGAGGGGGGAGGCTAGAGACGGGAACAATGGCTGCCATCAGTGCTGAGGCCAGAGTCTGAAAAGCTCGCTGAAGGGCCACCTGACCAGGATGAATGCCCTCCAGGAATGCAACAGCCTTTCTACACCCTGGATGGCATTCAAAATGGTAGACTGCCCAACAGTGAGGGACCTGAGGAGGTCAATGGCCTCCTCACTGAGGGCAGCAGGGGTGACTGGGGCAGGGCCTTAGGTGCCTGGGGCGAAGGTGATGCCCATCCTCCTGGGTGAGCGGGGCACAGGGCAAAGGCTGAGGGGCTGCTGGGAGGGCGGTGCTGGTAGGGGGGGTGGCGGCTGTACCTGTAGATGCGGGGGGCACAGATGTTTCCGCCACCACAAGGGAGCTCCCATCAGAAGATGAGTCTGTGTCGCTGGTGTCAGCTCCTGTCCCCGCCGTGGAGCTCCCCTCGCCCTCCGTCCGCCTAGTGAACTCTGAGTCCGTAGTTTCGCCCTCCAGGGCCATGTAGGATGCAGCTCCCTCCTGCTCCGGTGCCACTGCTCCTCCGCCTGATGATGCTAATGCACACAAGAACAGGGAGACCACAAAAAGGTGGGGACGACAGAAGAAAGACATGTTGAGTGCATGCATTACCGCTACCATTGGCAAACACGACAGACACAGAAGCCCCCTGCACTACGCCACGCTCTTGGGCTCCACTGTGCAATCCCTGGGACATGGCCTACTAGGCTATGGACGACATCTGCACACATGGATGACACAGGGGCATGACTAGGTGTACTTGGCACTCTACAGAGGTGGAGTGGGGTGCCACATGGACTGCCTTACGGAGGGACCTTGCCTACTAAACTCGCCCTGGCCTAGGGAAACCCACAGCCCACCTCCCCACCCAGACACCTACACTGCACGCTAAATCAGCAGGATGAGAGTGTACACACCCCCTTGTGACTGCTGTGATGCGCTCAAGCGCCCATCCAACTCCGGGTATGCCACCGCCAGGATCCTGAACATCAGGGGGGTCATGGTGCGACGGGCACCCCTCCCACGTTGGGAGCCCATCCCCAGCTGAGCCTCCGCCGTCTTCTTGCTCCAGCGGCGAGTGTCCTCCCATCTTTTCCGGCCGTGGGTGGTCCGTCTGTGGTAGACCCTCAGGGTCCAGATGTCCTTGGCGATGGCACGCCAAATATATTTTTTCTGGTGGGTGCTGACCTACATGATTTGTACATGGGGAAGAGAAACTTATTACCAACTGCACCGTCACAGTCATTGGCCCCCATCCCTACATATGGCATGTGCCATATGCACTCACTGTCGTTTCATGCACGCCGCATTCTCCTCCCTTTCTTCTTACATCCACCCCTCTCCACACAGGCATAGCCCATAACATACAGCATGCTCCCAGTGTACTTACCTGTTTGTCTGGAGGACCGTAGAGTAGCGTGTACTGGGGGAGGACCCCATCCATGAGTTTCTCCAACTCCTCCGATGTGAAGGCAGGGGCCCTTTCCCCAGACACTCGAGCCATTGACTCTTCCAGACCGAGGTCACAGCAGCACTTGCAGTGTAGGTGTACTCCTTTCGAAGCTCAGGTATCGAGTGATTGAACAGATAGAAAATGGTGGTCACGTCCGCGGCGGTGCGTATCGTCACTGCCGGCGTACATCGTCATTGGCTCCTGGGACCCATAGGGTCCAATGTTAACCAATGCAGCATTGCGCCTCGGTCTTCGACCGCCTACCGCAACGGTGAACAAGGCCAGCGCAGTTACCTCACATCCCATTGTCCCACTTTAGAGGTCAGGCAGCCGCCATTTCAGGGGCCCACATGGCTTTATTTGTATCTGCGTCACACATACCTAGGCCTAGACTCTACACACATACTGGCCACTTTTCGGATTATGAATCGTGTTCTGTGTAAACTGTGGGTACGTACCACTGAGATGGTTGACTCTGTGCTCGCTGTTGTCCTTCATAGGCACTATCTGCTGGGACATGTGAGGAGATGGCGGCATCCTCCGGTGTACAGACTGATGGTGGACCTATCGACAATGGAGGAAAGACATGTGATCATCACATACAGGCTTGACCGTGCCATAATCCTGGAACCATGTACCCAGCTGGAGCCAGACCTGATGTCAGCTATCCGCCATCCCACAGGAATCCCCCCTCAAGTGCATGTGCTGTCAGTGCTCCATTTCCTTGCAAGTGGGTCATTTCAAACAACTGTGGCCATTGCATCAGGGATGTCCCAGCCTATGTTTTCCAACATGTTGTCCAGAGTGTTGTCTGCCTTGCTGAAACACATGCGGAGCTACACCGTTTTCCCTCAGGTGGAGGATTTGCCTACAGTGAAAGGTGATTTATATGCCCTGGGACATATCCCCAACATCATAGGTGCCATCGATGGGACACATGTGGCTTTGGTCCCCCCCGCAGGAGCGAACGGGTGTACAGAAACCGGAAGAGTTATCATTCCATTAATGTGCAGATGGTATGTTTGGCCGACCAGTACATCTCCCATGTTAATGCCAAGTTCCCTGGCTCAGTGCATGACGCCTACATCCTGCGGAGTAGCAGCATCCCTTATGTGATGGGTCAACTCTAGAGGCACGTGTGTGGCTATTAGGTGAGCACCTGGAAGCAAGTCAGTGGGAATGGTTGTCTGGGTCTGGGGATATCCCTACAGGTTAGTGTGTGTCTAACAGTTGTCCCTCGCCATTTGAGCGTGACTCTGGTTACCCCAACCAGTCATGTCTACTGACCGCAGTGAGGAATCCCAGGACAAGGGCAGAGGAACGCTACAATGAGGCCCATGGGCGAACACAGCAGACAATCGAGCGGACCTTCGACCTCCTGAAGGCCAGTTTCCGGTGCCTCCATATGACAGGTGGATCCCTATTCTACTCACTAAAGAAGGTGTGCCAGATCTTCGTGGCCTGCTGTATGCTTCACAACTTAGCTTTGCGACGACAGGTGCCTTTTCTGCAGGAGGATGGTCCAGATGGCGGTGTTGTTGCATCTGTGGAGCATGGGGACAGTGAAGACGAGGAAGCAGAAGAAGAGGACATCGACAACAGGGACTTGTGATCCTGCAATATTTCCAGTGAGACACAGGTAAGAATACAAACGTGCCTACTACATGTACTTTAACATTACTACCTGTCTACTGTCTGTCGTTTTCACCTAGTGTATGGTCACTGAGTTGTCACTTTCCCTTACAATTTCACAGATATGGGTCCCACTGTGACATCTGCTTTGATTCCTCATGGACTAGAGCTGTGTGACATAGGTATGTTGGCATTACAAATGTAAGAGCTTTTTCCCACAGTAATTAATAATACACTAATTCAAAATCACAGACTGACTCCATATTGTTTTGTGCTTCAAGGGTGTTTATTTAAGTGCTCAATATTGGAGGGGGTTGCAAAATGGGGAGGGGTGATGGTGGAGGTATGTCCATGGCAGAGTCCAGTCTATTGGTCTCACAGGTGCATTGCCCAAATGGGCATAGGAAGTGGAGCTGGGCAGTTTGAGGATGGGCAGGGTGACAAAGTGGGACAAAAAGATGACATGCAGGGTGGTCTCATTTTTTGGTGGGGGTCTTGGCATCGTTCTCTGTCTTTGTCCTGGATCTCAGAGACCGTTTGTGGGGTGGTTCTCCCTCTGCAGGGTGTGGGGTGCTGGTGTGGTGGTCCTGTGGCGGTGCCTCCTGTCCACTAGCGCCGGCGGAGGTGGTGGGCAGTTCATCGTCCAGGCTAGTGTCAGGGGCCCCTTGTTGTGCCACAGTGTCCCTCCTGGTGTTGAGTACTCCCTTCAGCACCCCTACGATGGTGCCCAGGGTGGAATTGATGGCTCTGAGTTCCTCCCTGAACCACAAATACTGTTCCTCCTGCAGGCGCTGGGTCTCCTGAAACTTGGCCAGTACCGTTGCCATTGCCTCCTGGTAGTGGTGGTAGGCTCCCATGATGTTGGAGAGGGCCTTGTGGAGAGTGGGTTCCCTTGGCCTGTCCTCCCCCTGTTGCACAGCAGCCCTCCCAGTTCCGCTGCGTTCCTGGGCCTCCGTCCCCTGGACTGTGTGCCCACTACCACTGGGTTAGCCTGGGTTCCCTGTAGTGGTGGACACACTGCTGATTGGCGTGTCCTGGGGACAGAAGTATGGGCCCGCTGGGTGGGTGCTGTGCTGGTGTTTCCAGAGGGGGGAAGCTCTGTAGTGGCCTGTGACTGTGTGATGGGAACCGACTGTCTCGAGGTCCCCGATGGGCCGGGCTGGTCATCTAGATCCAGTTGGACAGAACTGCTGTCATCACTGTGGGCCTCTTCTGTGGGTGGTGTGGACATGTCTGGACCCTCCTGTGCGGTGACGTTGGGTAGGGGTCCTGCAGGGGTGTAAAAGCATGATTATTGCATCTGTGTGTGCCATGGTGTGCAATGGGTGGTTGACCATGTACCCCAGTGCTTGCATTCCTGTGTGGGACCTTGCGTGAGGATCATTTAGGGGGGGTGTATGGGTTTGTGCAGTGGGTATGCTTTGGTGTTGGTTGTCCATGCTTTGTTGTTGCATGCAGGGCTTGGTGTTCGGATGTGTGGTTTGTGATATTGGTACATTTGTGAGGAGTTGGAGTGATGGGGGTGAGGGTGGGGGTATGTGATGGCATGCAGGTTAGGTGGGGGAGGAAATAGTGAGAGATTTGACTTACTAGAGTCCATACCTCCATCTACTCCTGCAAGGCCCTCAGGATGCAGAATCGCCAAGACCTGCTCCTCCCATGTTGTTAGTTGTGGGGGGGGAGGTGGGGGTCCGCCGCCAGTCCGCTGAACCGCAAGGTGGTGTCTTGAGACCGCGGTACGCACCTTCCCCCGTAGGTCTTTCCACCTCTTCTTGATGTCATCCCTATTTCTTGGGTGCTGTCCCACTGCGTTGACCCTGTCCACTATTCTTCGCCATAGCTCCATCTTCCTAGCAATGGAGGTGTGCTGCACCTGTGATCCGAATAGCTGTGGCTCTCCCCGGATGATTTCCTCCACCATGACCCTGAGCTCGTCCTCCGAGAACCTGAGGTGTCTTTGCCGTGCCATGGGGTAGTGTGGGTGATGTGTGGAGTGGTGTGTGTGGTAATAAATGTGCTGATATGTAGTGGTGTGTAGTGTGAGGTGCGTGGAAGTTATGTGGGTGATGATGTTGTGTGCCTGTGGATGCTAGTTTGTTGATGGTGGTGTCTCCCTCTGGCCTTCTCTCTGTGAATCTGGTCGTAGGGGTTTGTGGGTGATGTGGGTGTGTGTTTTATATAGTATTGGGTGTGTGGGAGTGGTGTGTGTATGTGTATCAGGTGTGTGTATTTAGATTTGTCCAATGTGGCTGTTTTTTGTGAATGTGTGTGTATTTTGAGTGCAGCGGTGTGCACCGCCAATGGAATACCGTGGTTGAAAGACCGCCGCGTGGATTCGTGGGTCGTGATAGTGTGGGCGTATTTCTGTTGGCGTGACGGTGGGGGTTTTATTTTCGCCAGTTCATCACTGACCTTTAGTGTGGCAGACTTGTGTGGGTGTCTGAATTTTGGCGGATTCCGTGCTGTGGGTCATAATAGCTGTGGCGGATTTCTGCTGGTGCGGCGGTGTGTTGGCAGTGTTCTGCACGGCAGTAAGCGGCTTTTACCGCCAATGTTGTAATGACCGCCTATGTCTATTTGAAACTGTTCTGTATTAAGTTCAAAAACTTCAATATTATGTATGTGAATTCATAGGAGGGCAATGCTTTAGAGCACCATTTATTCTAGACTCATTTTCACCAATGATTCATTAATAAACCATGTCCCTTCCCTATACTATTTCTATATTTCTTTCCTTCTTCCTTATTTCTTTGTTTCTTTTTTCATTTCATTCTTGCTTTCTTTCTTTCATTCCTCTTTCCTTTTCTGGTTGTTTGACTTTCACTTATTAACACAACTATTACAGCAAAACTTCAATAACCTTGTCATTTGCTGTAGTCTTCCAGAAAACAATGGGCCTATTTAAGAGTTTGGTGGGTGGGATATCTCCTCTACCAAACTCCTGCAGGGTGGCTGCCACCGTAATATTGACAACCCTGACAGACCTATTAATCTTTCTCCGCTATGGTTAAGTGATGGGAAACAGACGGCAGCATTGTCTTCGGCTCATAATTGAGCTGGTGGCAATGCGGTTGCCTGCAGGGTGCACCAGCATCCTCACAATGTCCACTGTCTGCACAGCAGACAGTAAACATTACGTGGGTATGGGCAGGGGGACCCCTGCATTGCCCATGCCAAGTGCATGGGCATTTCAAGGGCCCCCCTGTAGACCCCTGCACCTGTTCTCGGCCAGCCTTTTTATGCAGAACTGCCCTGGTGGATTGCGACCTCTACCTGACGTCAACCTGTCAAAATCACCGATCCCAGTGGAGACGGTAGAACTCACATTAAGACCCTGGCAGTCAGACCGCAACAGGAGTGGCGGTCCTGAGCGCCACCGCAAGGCTGGCGGTCTAAAGACTGCCAGCATCCTAATGAGGCCCATAATGTATAGGAGCTTGTCTGAGTAGTATGAGCCTTCAATCCTTTTTATGATCTTTCACATTTGAAAAATGTGTTCAGTGCCTCCCTAATTGAGGATTTTTATAAAATACTGCTGTGGTCAGTTCTCAGATGCTAAAAAAAAATGGATGTCACATACATGCCAAAAAATGTGTTTCAAGTATTTCTCTCTAAATCAGAGCATAAAGTAGATTTCCTTCACAAAATAATATGACTTGAAAAATTGGCAATTTAGGCACTTTAGAGTTCTCCAGTTCCTACCAGATTAACAGGTGGTATTCATAAAGTCACCTTTAAGACACCCAGTTACTATACCTACAGTAAATTAGATCCATGTTTGTTTATGGGTGCTTTTTGACATATCATTTATAAGGAAGCACCATAGTGCAGCAAAGCAAAAAACAACAAGTTTTCATTCAAATGTTTATTTCTCATTGACATTTTAATGTGGTAAGCAAATGCCATGATTTATGTGATGTGTGATCAACAATGTTAACATGAGTGAAGAACAGATATAGGTGAGTGATTGCTGGTTTTCTTTCCGTGAGAGAAAGGGGCTTAGAATCTCACCTTGAAGCACATTTTTGTTGTTAGCAAGAGTCAGCATTGTGGAGGGGACAGCCTCCTCAAGGGGGGTAGGTGAATTAGCGAAAGGATCCAGATGGTCCTCTAGAGAGAGGATGTGCCAGCTTAATCCTCAAGAACTAATGATTCTCCAACCTTTTTGCGTCCTTTCATTTTTTATATTCTCCACAGTGTGTTTTTCCTCCCTCAATGCATTGACAGAGTCTGTTATCTTCTACCATGAGGTTGCCTTCTGTATTCCACTTAGGGTGAACAGAGGTAGCCCATGCAGAAATAATGTTTTGTTTGCCACAGGTTTGAAAGCAAGGATTCTCTCATCCTCAGTGAAATGTATTTTCCTCTTGAGAAGTGGGGACTGCAGAAGCTGATAGACGAAGAAGAAAAAAAGTGATCCAATTCTGTGGGCAGGTTTATGTTGTCGGAAGAGAATAAGGGGGTCATTACGACCCTTGAGGTTTTATGATTGTGAGAAACTGGGGCTGATTGCAGAGGCCCCATAACTTTTTGCCCCCATTTTCCACTTTATGCTGGTGTTTTCCTGACTCTGATGGTGCCCTGGGTACTGCTAACCAGTCCCAGGGCCTGTGCTCTGTGTAAAATGGATATGCAAATTAGGCTAATTATAATTGGCTAAGTTAACCTACCTATAAGTCATTAGTATATGGTAGGGCATGTAGGTTTAGGGACCACAGCATAGGTGGTGCACACCTAGGTGCATTGCTGAGGTGCCCAGTGTCATTTTAAAAGCAAGCCTGCCTTCCTGGCTGCTTTTAAATTAAAGTTATATGCAAATTCGACTTTGGAATTAAAGGTACTTCCAAAGTCTTAAACTACCTTATTTTTACATATAAGTCACCCCTAAGGTGTGCCCTATGTGCCCCTAGGGCTGGGTGCCATGTAACTATAAGCAGGGACTTTATAAAAATAGATTCATAAGCCCTGGTGAGGTAAAAACAGCCAAATTTGTTTTTCCCTCATTGAAGTAAATGGCCTTCATAGGCTAGAATGGGCAGACTTTATTTTAAATTTTAAAGTCTCCTTAAATGTTACATACCAAGAATTTGGTATCAAATTGATTGTTATAGTAAATCCCACAACCTCCAGTTGTTGGATTTAATATAACCAGTTCAGGTAAAAAGTTTAGACTTTACCTAAAAAGTTGCCAATTTCAGCTCTGCATTGTTTTTGCTGCTGTGCTCTGATTGGCCAGCCTGCAGCAGCTTCTGCCAGGCTACTTTAATGAGGTGTGAAGTGGCCTGACTTCACACAAAGGAATGTGCTTGGGGGAGAGAATCTCCCCTCAGCAGATGGTGAGGCAGGAAGGGGGAGGGCTGCCAAACTGGTCTTCAAAGGCAGAGAAGGACATTTGCAGCACCTAGCAACACCCCCACATCCTGCAACCCCAGACAGCTAGGTGCCCCCTTGATTAGATTAGAAGAGGGCAGGAGAGGGGTGTGTTTATGATTTTTAGCCACACCAGTGGGTGGGCTCAGCCAGATCTCTCCTCCAAAAATCAGATTCATCCATTTTGGATTTTTGGAGACTGTTGCCTTCTGGGATGGATTTTTGCCACACTTCCCAGGAAGTGGTCATCACAGGGGGACGACCCTGTCCCTGATTGGAGAACCAGGGCCCCCCTGCTTTTCACCCAGGAGCAAGGATAAAACTGGCAGACCTGCACCCACGCCTCAGATCCCCTCCAGAATTCAACAAGAAAGGAACTAAAGAAGAAGAAGGACTGCCCTGCTGGACCCCTGGCCTGCACCTGGACCCTGCACTCAGAAGGACTGCACCAGCTGCACACTTGGGCTTCACCACAAGAAGGACTTTGCCTGGCTTCAACTGGTTCAAGGAGGGACTCCCTGTTTGCTACAGGTGAAAAATTGCTAAACCAGAGTCCCCTGCACCAACTCCTGAAGAAAGCGACCAGCTGACCACTGTCCAGTGGCCAAAAAGGAGTTTGCGCCAGGTGCATTCTGGGAGTTGAAGTCCGCACCCCCAAGGACCATCACAGAACTTCTGGACCCTTGGGGTGAGCTGTGGACCCCAAAAGAACCTTAAAAGAACATCTGGGTGAAGCCCCAGAAGTTTGGAAAAGATTGGAGAATTTTTGAAAAAAAGCTCCATAAAGTGACCGACCCGACGCGGAAATTCTAGCCGGCTTGCCTCAACCGCGACACGGCCTGACTTCGTGGTTCGTCCCGGTAAAGAAAAACATCCAAAAAAGAGACTAAGTCCGAACGTAAAAAGTTGACCGGGACCTCCCAGCCATCGTATCCGAGAAGGGCTCCATGGACGTCGGATCAAGATCCAGGTTTACCCCGGTCGAAGGATTTACATCTCGAAAAAACGACTAAGTCCGAAGGTAAAAATCACCACCGAGGAAACCGACTTCGCGTATCCGGACAAGGGCTCCAGGAGGTCGGATTCAACTGGCAGGTTCGTCCCGGGGAAGAAAAACATCAAAAAAGAGACTAAGTCAGAAGGTAACTTTTTAACCGAGGCCTCCCGCGACTTGTAGCCGAGCAGGGCTCCATCGCGGTCGGCCTGAAAGTTTGACTTTGCCCCGGTCCTGGTGCAACCAGATGACCCGATTGGCGCTTTTTGTTTCTAAGCGCTAGAAAATAATAATACTTTAAAAATTCATATCTCCGGTTCCCCTGAACCGATTTTAATCGTTTTTGTGTCATTTTAAAGATAAAAATATAAGCTATTTTTATAAATTGGTTTTGGATTTTTAAACTGTTTCCTGTGTTTTATTTAATTACTGTTTTGTGATATTTGAATGCTTTACACTTTGTCTCCTAAGTTAAGCCTTGACGCTCGATGCCAAGCTACCAAGGGTAGAGCTGGGATTAATTTACTGAGACCTAACTGTACCTATGTGGAGGTTAGTGGCTTGTTGCTAGGTGTAGGTACCTACCTGCCCTACCAATAACCCATTTTCCAACATAATTGGAAGCAGCGACGGGATCCTGTACTTGTGTTCAATATCACGTTACAGTTTTAGGTAAAACAAATTAAAAATCCTTTAAATTGTTCTAGTGCAAAAAAAAAATTTAATTTTTAATTTGGATTAATTTCAATTATTGAATTTTTGTAATTTTTCTAAATTCTTGTTTCCAATTTTTGCAAAAAGTTTTTGTTGACACAAAACTAGGGAACCATGGAGCTTGATCTGGCTAGCCTACCCACTCTGACAGTAGTCCAGCTTAGGGGGTTGTGTATTGAAAGAGGGTTGCCTGCAACCACTGATCTCAGGAAGCAAATCCTGATCACATCCCTGACAGCATGGGCTGAGGCCCAAGAGGTAGAGTCAGAAGAAGCTCCAGAGGAGGGAGAAAGAAGGGAGGATGCAAGCTCTAACCACTCAGGGGAGGGAAGGCATCTGACCCTAAGTGAGGACGAGGAAGAACGGTCCTCAGTAAATACAGTCACTAGGGGCAGATCCAAAGCTAGTGGTGGGAAGGGGGTCCTTTCAGGAGGAGAGAACCCATCCATCAGAGAAAGAGAGCTGGAGGCCCAGCTAGCATACATAGCTTTGGAAGCAGAGAAGCTGGCCCTAGAAAAGAAAAAGTGGGCATACAAAGAGAAAAGAGATGGAAGCAGCGATAAAGAAGCTGAGGTGTCCATGGGTGGGGGAGTTTGCCCCAGATTACCCAAGGGGGTGGTTCCTGCTTATGTAGAGGGGGATGACATAGATAAGTGGCTAGGGGCCTTTGAGAGGGCACTCCAAATGAGAAGGGTTAGGCCTCAATACTGGGGTTCCCTTTTGTGGGAGTTGGTCCCCAACTCAGGGAGGGATAGGCTTCTGACCTTAAGGGGGGAGGAGGCAGATTCATACCCTAGTATGAAGAGGTGCTTAGTCAAGAAGTTTGGTCTGACCCCAGAGCAATATAGAATGAAGTTCAGGGACACCCAGAAGGTCAGTACCCAGTCTTGGGTTGACTTTGTGGACATTTCACTAAAGGCACTAGAGGGCTGGATTATTGGCAACAAAGTAAATACTTATGAGGGGTTATACAATCTGATCATGAGAGAGCACATCTTGACCAATTGTATCCAAGAAAGGTTACGCCAGCATCTAGTGGACTCTAAGCAGACCAACCCTAGAGAGCTAGGGGAGGCAGCTGATGAGTGGTTGAGAACCAGGGTGGTTGTCAAGTCCCAGGGGGGAGACTCCAAGAAGGAGGGGTCAGGTCCCCAAAAACCTAAGGAGGGAGGTGGTAAGCCCACCACAGAGACTCCCTCTGTACCCCAGAACCCTATGGAGGAGGAGAGAAAATCCCACTCCCACTCTGACAAGCAGAGACAGGGAGACCCAGGGTTAAAAAAACTCTTGGACAGTAGGGCTTGCTTTGACTGTCAGCAGACAGGTCACTTCAGAGGAGATGCAGCCTGTCCAAGGAAGGTGGTTAGCACTGGGCTGTCGAGTGTAGCCATAGAGGAGGATTCCTCAGATGATGAAGTCCTCCTAGCATTGTGCTGGGAGACAGGACCAGATGGTAAGCTGGTGATCCCTGAGGGTGGGAGTAGGCACTTCCACCACATTCAAGTGAATGGGATCCCTACCACTGGCCTGAGAGACACCGGTGCCAGTCACACTATAGTGAGTGACCGGTTAGTGACCCCAGACATGTATATCCCAGGAAAGACAAAGAAAGTCAGGATAGCCACAGGGGAGGTCACCTCCAAACCTGTAGCCATAGTGCCCCTAGAGAGGGAGGGTATCCTTGACTGGATTAGGGTGGTAGTCAGTGCTGACCTCCCCCTAGATTGTATCCTGGGCAATGACCTCCCAGAGGTGAGTCTGGTCACAGATGGGGTGGTCGCCCAGGGCGCCCCCCCAACCCAAAGTCCTGGGGAGTCAGTCCCTACAGTTAGGAGACAGGGGTCCCCAAGAAAAGGAAAGAAGAAAAGGAAGGGTAGGCCACTCTTAAAGAGAGTTCCAGGGAGCCAAGGGCCTTCTGCCCCAGTAGGGGGGGAGCCCAGAGTTGGCACTGGTGAGGCCTCACCTGACCCCAAGGAAGTCCTGAGTAGTCAGGCAGCTGTCCAGATGCAAGGTGTTGCCCCTGCACTGACAGAAGGGAGAGTGGAAGGAGGGTGTCTGCCACAGGAGGTGGTAGCCCCCCACTCTAGACAGCAAGAGGGGTGCCGGGACCCCAAAGATGCCCCTAAAGCAGCTCTGCCACCTGTCAGTGGAGAGCTTAGGGTGTGGTTCTGGGTACTGACAGCTGTCAGTAGCCTCTGCTGGGTGCTAGCCTTCCTGGCAGCACTGTACTTGGCCTGGGAGGCAGACCCCAAGGCCAATAGCAAAGTAGGCCCCCTGACCCTGTTGGTCATGGTGGGGTTGCTCAAGTGTTGGGTGACCTCTTTGGGTAAGCTAGGTGTTGCCCTAGCAAAGTTAGGAGTAGGGGAGGTGGGCACCTCACTACCCAAGTTGGCAGAGAGAGAGGAGGAAGACCCCCCTAGAGGGAAGTTTCAGTTTGAAATGGGTCCTTTCATTGTTGGGGTGGGTTCACTACCCAGAGGGAGAGATGCTGACAGGAGGATGTAAGGCAGAGTAGGCCCTGCAAAGGGACAGCCAGTTTTCTTCACTGTCTTCCTCGCCTAACAAGCCAGGAAGACTCTCCCAGGGTTGGGCTGAGTCTCCTGGGCGTGTGGGCTGGGGGGGGGTTGTGTGAGAAACTGGGGCTGATTGCAGAGGCCCCATAACTTTTTGCCCCCATTTTCCACTTTATGCTGGTGTTTTCCTGACTCTGATGGTGCCCTGGGTACTGCTAACCAGTCCCAGGGCCTGTGCTCTGTGTAAAATGGATATGCAAATTAGGCTAATTATAATTGGCTAAGTTAACCTACCTATAAGTCCCTAGTATATGGTAGGGCATGTAGGTTTAGGGACCACAGCATAGGTGGTGCACACCTAGGTGCATTGCTGAGGTGCCCAGTGTCATTTTAAAAGCAAGCCTGCCTTGCTGGCTGCTTTTAAATTAAAGTTATATGCAAATTCGACTTTGGAATTAAAGGTACTTCCAAAGTCTTAAACTACCTTATTTTTACATATAAGTCACCCCTAAGGTGTGCCCTATGTGCCCCTAGGGCTGGGTGCCATGTAACTATAAGCAGGGACTTTATAAAAATAGATTTATAAGCCCTGGTGAGGTAAAAACAGCCAAATTCATTTTTCCCTCATTGAAGTAAATGGCCTTCATAGGCTAGAATGGGCAGACTTTATTTTAAATTTTAAAGTCTCCTTAAATGTTACATACCAAGAATTTGGTATCAAATTGATTGTTATAATAAATCCCACAACTTCCAGTTGTTGGATTTAATATAACCAGTTCAGGTAAAAAGTTTAGACTTTACCTAAAAAGTTGCCAATTTCAGCTCTGCATTGTTTTTGCTGCTGTGCTCTGATTGGCCAGCCTGCAGCAGCTTCTGCCAGGCTACTTTAATGAGGTGTGAAGTGGCCTGACTTCACACAAAGGAATGTGCTTGGGGGAGAGAATCTCCCCTCAGCAGATGGTGAGGCAGGAAGGGGGAGGGCTGCCAAACTGGTCTTCAAAGGCAGAGAAGGACATTTGCAGCACCCAGCAACACCCCCACATCCTGCAACCCCAGACAGCTAGGTGCCCCCTTGATTAGATTAGGAGAGGGCAGGAGAGGGGTGTGTTTATGATTTTTAGCCACACCAGTGGGTGGGCTCAGCCAGATCTCTCCTCCAAAAATCAGATTCATCCATTTTGGATTTTTGGAGACTGTTGCCTTCTGGGATGGATTTTTGCCACACTTCCCAGGAAGTGGTCATCACAGGGGGACGACCCTGTCCCTGATTGGAGAACCAGGGCCCCCCTGCTTTTCACCCAGGAGCAAGGATAAAACTGGCAGACCTGCACCCACGCCTCAGATCCCCTCCAGAATTCAACAAGAAAGGAACTAAAGAAGAAGAAGGACTGCCCTGCTGGACCCCTGGCCTGCACCTGGACCCTGCACTCAGAAGGACTGCACCAGCTGCACACTTGGGCTTCACCACAAGAAGGACTTTGCCTGGCTTCAACTGGTTCATGGAGGGACTCCCTGTTTGCTACAGGTGAAAAATTGCTAAACCAGAGTCCCCTGCACCAACTCCTGAAGAAAGCGACCAGCTGACCACTGTCCAGTGGCCAAAAAGGAGTTTGCGCTAGGTGCATTCTGGGAGTTGAAGTCCGCACCCCCAAGGACCATCACAGAACTTCTGGACCCTTGGGGTGAGCTGTGGACCCCAAAAGAACCTTAAAAGAACATCTGGGTGAAGCCCCAGAAGTTTGGAAAAGATTGGAGAATTTTTTAAAAAAAGCTCCATAAAGTGACCGACCCGACGCGGAAATTCTAGCCGGCTTGCCTCAACCGCGACCCGGCCTGACTTCGTGGTTCGTCCCGGTAAAGAAAAACATCCAAAAAAGAGACTAAGTCGGAACGTAAAAAGTTGACCGGGACCTCCCAGCCATCGTATCCGAGAAGGGCTCCATGGACGTCGGATCAAGATCCAGGTTTACCCCGGTCGAAGGATTTTCATCTCGAAAAAACGACTAAGTCCGAAGGTAAAAATCACCACCGAGGAAACCGACTTCGCGTATCCGGACAAGGGCTCCAGGAGGTCGGATTCAACTGGCAGGTTCGTCCCGGGGAAGAAAAACATCAAAAAAGAGACTAAGAGGGTCATTCTGACCCTGGCGGCCGGTGGCCGTCAGGGCCACCGACCACGGGAGCACCGCCGACAGGCTGGCGGTGCTCCAATGAGCATTCTGACCGCGGCGGTTCAGCCGCGGTCAGAAGCGGAAAGTCAGCGGTCTCCCGCTGACTTTCCGCTGCTCATTGGAATCCTCCATGGCTGCGGAGCGCGCTCCGCAGCCATGAGGATTCTGACCCCCCCTACCGCCATCCAGTTCATGGCGGGAAAGCCGCCATGAACAGGATGGCGGTAGGGGGGGTCGCGGGGCCCCCGTAAGAGGGCCCCAAAATGTATTTCACTGTCTGCCTTGCAGACAGTGAAATACGCGATGGGTGCAGTAGCACCCGTCGCACCTTCCCACTCCGCCGGCTCGATTACGAGCCGGCATCCTCGTGGGAAGGTCGTTTTCCCCTGGGCTGGCGGGCGGTTTAACTGGAACCGCCCGCCACCCCAGGGGAAAACTCGTAATACCCGCCGCGGTCTTTTGACCGCGGCGCGGTAATTTGGAGGGCGGGATCCTGGCGGGCGGCCTCCGCCGCCCGCCAGGGTCATAATGAGGCCCTAAGTCAGAAGGTAACTTTTTAACCGAGGCCTCCCGCGACTTGTAGCCGAGCAGGGCTCCATCGCGGTCGGCCTGAAAGTTTGACTTTGCCCCGGTCCTGGTGCAACCAGATGACCCGATTGGCGCTTTTTGTTTCTAAGCGCTAGAAAATAATAATACTTTAAAAATTCATATCTCCGGTTCCCCTGAACCGATTTTAATCGTTTTTGTGTCATTTTAAAGATAAAAATATAAGCTATTTTTATAAATTGGTTTTGGATTTTTAAACTGTTTCCTGTGTTTTATTTAATTACTGTTTTGTGATATTTGAATGCTTTACACTTTGTCTCCTAAGTTAAGCCTTGACGCTCGATGCCAAGCTACCAAGGGTAGAGCTGGGATTAATTTACTGAGACCTAACTGTACCTATGTGGAGGTTAGTGGCTTGTTGCTAGGTGTAGGTACCTACCTGCCCTACCAATAACCCATTTTCCAACAATGATCGTCAGGGCCGTGGTGGCAGTCAGTCCGCCTTTAATGTGGCGGTACGACCACCACATTATGACTGCGGTGGTAGCATCATGCTCGGACTGCCAGCACCAACAGATTATGATTTTTCAACAGTGTGGCTGTGCAGGTGGTCCTAATCTGCCAGGACAGAGCTGCAAGCAGCGCTGCACTGGGAATTACGAGTCCCTACTCTACCAGCGATTACATGGCAGTAGCACTGCCATGTAAAGGCTGGCGGAAATGGGGTGCAGGTGACCCAGGGGGGCACTTGTACTGCCCATGCACTCGGCATGGGCAGCACAGGGGCCCCCCTGGCCAGCCCTGTCACAATGTTCACTGTCTGCTTTGCAGACGGTGAACATCACAACGAGTGCTGATGCACCCTATGCACTACAGCTTTACGAGACAATGCTGTAGGCCGTTTCCCACTGGACCTGGGTGGAAACACTGTTTCCCCTTACTGACCCAGCGGGAAACTCTTAATGGGTCCCACAGGAAGGCGGCTGCACTGGTGCAAACTGCCCATTGTGACTTTGGCGGATGGGCTTTTCCATTCGCCGAAGTCATAATGACCCCCTAAACGTCATGTGTATATGATTTGCTTCGGATGTACATAATTCTCCTATTCTTTTCCATGCCTGTGGCTCCCTCCTATGAGAATGTCTCAGACCTGACTTTGGAGGACACTTTCCTGGGTGTGAAAGTCTCACTTAGTGTGCTCAAAGGAAAACACAGTTATAAGGTTATTAGTACTGACTTTACATTCATAAATTATGTTTATGCAGGCTTCACATCCTAATCTGAGAGGTGGGATACATATAAGTCTTTACTTTGAAGTGACATTACACTCAAAAACTGTTAAGAACCAAAAGTAATAAAGTTACAACAAAACATAAGAGTACATTTACAATTGTAGAGTTACTCATGTGTACACTTTTACCTTTGTGGATTGACCTTGTTGAGTCTCTGCCTAATTTCATGCAAATTCATCAAATGTAGCTAAAGTTCTTAGTTAACCAAAGATGTTCTAACCCACCTCTTCAACTTTCCCCTCATTGGATCTGAACAAAACCTTAAATATGAGCACTGGGTACAATTAGCTAACCGCCTGCTTTATTTGAAGCAGATTCATTAAAACAGTGCTAAAGTTATAAACAACAGAAAAATATTTTGCCTCACTTTACCTGTGTTCTCTCAGTTGGGGATTGACATAAAATAAGACATTCAATTCTTCCAATGTTCTCTCAGATTTTGGGCAGAGTTGTCACACAGTGCCAATGCTTTTTTCAAATTAACACTTTTTTGGCTACCGTTTTAACTGCCTTCTATTAATCTGCTGTCAAAGCCAAATTTATGGCAAATCCATCAACCTGCATCAAAGTCCTTCCTGACTTGGCCTAGTAGTTCGGCCTGGACTTTTGCCATTGGAGCAGGACCAAGACTGATTTGCAAATGTCTGGATCCAAAATGAAGTGGCATTTTGGGCAAAATAATGATGGACTTGGATACAGCCCAAGTAACTACCATCAGTAGAGATTAATTCAAGCACTTCAACCATCACTTTTTTTGTATACTTTAGTTTGTCACACTAAGTTGGATGGGTATGCCCAGATGTGGGTCCCATGCACACTATGTCACTGGAAAATACATCTGGCTGATGAGTACTAATTAGAACAAAAACGGTCTTGCGCTGCTCATGGTTTGGTTCATTGAGGACCTGGCCTGATAGTTGGGGCTGGATTGAACCCGAAGAGAAGGGTCAAGAATTATTTGCATATTGCTGGTTCCAAACTGAGTGGCACGATTGCTAAAGAATGATGGACTGGGCAGTCAATCCAAATAATTTCAAGTGGCTGAGGGTAATGAAAGAATTCCATCCATCATTTTATTGTATAGTCATCTAAGACAGGCTTAAGAGAATGCATTTAGATGGCTTCTTCATGTGACTTTCATACTCTGTGAAATCTTTAGGGTTTTTCAAGACTCCTCTCTTTCCTCTATAGACCACATAAACAAAAAAAACTTAGAACAGATGGCTTTACTGCATTTAATTTATATTAATTAATTTGAACTAAATTAATTAAATTAATTTAAACTTAATTAATTTAAACTTGCTGTCCTATCTACAAATATCTGGTCTACAATTTAGACCCTTGTCTTTCAACACAGGCAACACTTACTGATCTCCTTCAATCCTCATGAACTCTAAATAAAAATGTTTGTCATGTAGAAGCTTGATTAACTACCATTTTAATATATTTTAGCAGAGTTCCCTGCTGAAGAGATTTGCTGTGGCTCCCTTCTCCTTGCTAGAAGTGTGCTGTATGGGCTACAAGCCCTTCACATGAGATGATCCCGCTATTGGTCTTCAAAACTCTGGACACCGGGTGGGGCATGTACTCTAAGAACATCCCTTGACAAATCCAAAAGAAGATTTGCAATGAACAAACACCAATAAGCTTTTGCAGTAAATGGACCAAGGCTTTTGAATAACATCTCTTTTCACACAATTGGTGTGATTCCACACAAACCAAAAAAAAACTACATTTTTTAGGAAGTCTGACCTTCCCTTTGTATTTTGTTTATAATGATGAATTGATTATTGACTATTATGCACTTACTGACCTGAGGTCTAGTTGTAAATGTACTGACATGTCTCTCTCTCCTCCCTTGTTGAATAAATAGCCTGTTGCTAAGTATATTGCTCCACTGCCCTTTAATTGGGTTCTTTGTAAATACTCCCTATTAAATTAATACTGCTCACAATTTACGGTCATATTCATGTTGGTCTCTAAGTTCTTACCTGGGTCCCCACTTTCAGCCATTGCGCTGCAGACACCATTAGGATATTTCTCTCAGGCTCACACAAGTCCCTTGAAAAAGTTGACAACTCAACTTAGGTGTTCATACATGCAACGTGTAAATTAAACATACATGTCATGCTACAAATAGTTCTCCAATAAATCTTCTACGTTTCCAACATTTTCCACTTCTCCTCATGCGGTAGTGTGGAACCACTGCTCATTAAGTTGAATTTTAGAAAACGTGATGTAGAATATTTGTGTAATGTCAAGGACACACCTGGAGTGTGTGGAGCACAGACAATCATTAACCTGTTCATAGTGGTTTTCTCGATGCATTGCAGCTATTTGCCTTCCATGACATCATTAGCTTTGTGCAGAAATAGAATTATCCTTGGAAAGAAGCAGATAAAGTTTGGTCTAGTTGGGTATAAATATCTGGATCTCCTCTAGAGGAGTCACCACTGCCAGTGCTGACAGGACCACCATGAAGTTCCTTCTGATCTGTGCCCTCCTGGGGGCTGCTGGTGAGTGCAGGGTGTACACTCTTTGTTAGAGATGGGAAGGACTTTTCACTGCAGTGTGCACAGTCTTGTTTCAGCAGCCCAGGGAACTAGTGATTGGGCCTCTATTGAAGCCTCCACAAATCTGTCTTCAGAGACCTAGAGGGGTCACACCTGGGATCCACAGTGGCATTTCAATGAACGCAAAGGTTCACTTTTCACACATGTTCCAAAGTTATTTTCTATTCACTGATTAATGAGGCAAGTGAAAGGATGTGGAAGAATATTTGTATTATTTAGGCACAGCTGGGCACCAGAGGCTTCCTTAGTGAGATGCTGTACCTTTGTGCTTCTGTAAATATTATGGGGCTTTCTTAGATTAGTGTTAACACCTAGTGCACCTAAGGCGAGCATCACACTGTTGCATCTTGTTTTCATACAATTAACAGTTGTGTCTTGTGCCACTGCAGAGCTGCAGTTGGAGGGCTTCAGAACTGAAGGTTTCCTCGAGGCGTTTCCTAACTATGAGAACGTTTTGTTTCACCTCAGTATCATGGAGGAGAGTTTTCAAGCTCAGGTCACAACAGCAGAACTGGAGCATTGGTGATAAAGAGTAGTTTTAGGTCCTGGTGCTTCAACCTGCAGATATTTTGGTTTCTTATTTGTCTAAGTCCGAATGAACGACTTTGAAGGTGAGACAACATAATTTGAACTTTATTCTTGTTAGTACCTGTACACAATTTAGATTGTGTACAATCTCTGCTACGTGGACACATTTACTTTAGTTTAAGGTCAGAGGATAATTAATCTGTGTGCAGAGATCGCAATTACAAGAAGTGCCAAGAGTGTAATTACAAGTAGTGTCCAGAGGCTGCAGTTACAAGTAGTGTCTGTAATTATCGGGTACAGTTAAGACCGCACCCTCAAACCAGCCAGAATTCAAGAGGGGTAAAGGCCAGAAAATGCAGATTTTGGTAAGAAAAGCACCAACAATCCCGTGCTATGCACCATTGTGGAGTGCTGAAATATGTGATATTTATTACAAATCCCCAGCGTTGGATTTTAACGGCTGTCATGAATAACACCTACGTCTCCGGGGCACTAGCAATCCAGAACTCCCGAAGGAAGGTGGAAAATTGCTTTGAGTGGAGTAATAAATGGTTGCGGGGCCCCTTCCGGGGTAGCACTTTTCTGAAAGGACCCAAAAGGCTCAGACTTTGCACATGCCTAGAGAGAACAGAAACAGCAGCGCCACAAGTTCTATTAAAGTTACCATTTATATAGGAGTTAGAAATGGTGCCACTATGGATATCACCAGTTATTCCTGAATCTCTCCTCCAGGAGCTAGAGTCATCGAGGCACATTGGTAAATTAATTACTAGGAGGTGTGCTCTTTTGTCGTCCCACCTACTAGAAATGTTCAGTAATGTTTCCGATGCTTTGGGAGGGACTGAGTTACTGGACGTGTTTTCTACGGCATTGACACCATGATGATACACATATTTATTTTAAAGGTCTGGCAGCATTTATTTAATTGTGATTATTTTGTTCGCCTGTTCACTGGGAGCCTGTATTTTGAAATATTGTGTTAAAAATTGACTTGTGTCATTTCTTGCCTCTCTTTCAGCTGCTTTCCCCGTTGATGATGATGATAAAATTGTTGGGGGCTACACTTGTACGAAGAACGCGCTCCCCTACCAGGTGTCCCTGAATGTCGGCTACCATTTCTGTGGCGGGTCCCTCATCAACAGCCAATGGGTTGTGTCGGCTGCTCACTGCTATCAATCGTAAGTTTGTGTTTGTCCCATATCTCAAAACTCTTCTGCCACAAAAGTGCAAATTTTAATGACATTATTAGACTGTAACAGGTACCAAAGTTTGATTTTCTAAGATCACTTATTATCAGGCTAATTCCCATTTGTGCAGTGATACTGATATTTTTAGAACTATTAATGAATGCACTTTACAATATTATATTATAGGAAACAAACATGTATATTGGAAGTGATTATAAAAATAGGCATTTCAGTCAATTCTTATTACTGCTGTGGCATCAATGTTTTTGGTAGTGAGTGTGTTTCTCAAGTTGATCTCAACTGGAGCCACAATTAAAGAGGCAATGAAAAGTCTTTCAATTTGTGTGAATATGGGAGAATTTGTCAATGTTATTGGATTTGTTAGGCAAGACTATTACATTTTATAATTTATCAGGCTGTGATTAGGGATGCATTTTATCCTACCTATGCAGGGTCTATTAAAGTTGGGAAACTTTGTTGTGGTGAAGACCGGTCAGGGTTTCTGCCCCCATGTGAGCACACAGGAGAAGAAATGATTCTCCCCCCACCCAGTGGAAGAACACAGAAAGGCATACTATATTATGGTGAACACATGTTTTTTGAATACTGAATCTTGTCTGAAAAAAATGTCATGTTAAATCATACATCTATCTTCTGTGTTCTAGACGTATCAACGTGAGACTTGGGGAGCACAACATTGCATCAAATGAAGGAACTGAACAGTTCATTGATTCCGTCAAAGTAATCAGACATCCAAACTACAGCTCCAGGAACCTGGACAATGACATCATGCTGATCAAGCTGTCCAAAGCTGCGACTCTCAACAGCTACGTCAAGGCCGTCGCTCTCCCATCAGGCTGTGCGGCAGCGGGAACCCAGTGCCTGATCTCAGGATGGGGCAACCTGTCCGGCAGTGGCTGTAAGTATTCAAGGACTGAAGGAACGTTCATCAGCCAGAGCCAGGGACTTCATTCTAAGAGGACTGCCTGCTTGCAGGTGGTGAATGAGAGAACAAACGCAGTGAGATGAGGCAGCAGCTGTAGTTCTCCAGAGTCATGGTAACTCCTGCTGCCCCCTGAGCTCAGAGGAGAAAGAATATTTATGGCCCATGCCTTCATTGGTCCACAAGGGTGGATCAGTGATAGTAGGTCCTGCTCTGCGCACAATTTATGCTAATACTTGCCTAAAACTAAATCAATTTTCCATCCCCTGAAGTCTGATAAAATTACAATCTGCTTTTGTTATTTTTCAGGACCTTGCTCTGATCAGCGTAGGCTGTGATGTCATGAAAAGTCAGATAGAACAAAAGTATGGTTGCAATCTGTATATACATTTTAGCCACTGGTATTCACTCTGAGCTGGAATCAATTCCACCATTTATTGATGGTGTGTGCCATTAAAGTAATGATCTGCCTTAGGCAAATCAAACTAGGCCCTGCCCTAAAAAGGGTACTGTAGCTCAAGCTGATAAACCAGGTCCTCTCTGAATGAGGACACAAACAACCACAGTTTCAGCCTTATTAGGCTTCATGGGGAGGTGCAGCTTAAATCATATCTTTAAGCCAGCTTGAAAACCATGCGTGAGCTTTCCTTCAAGTCAAGCTTTTTTTAACATCTCTCTTAGTTGATATGTACATTTGGTTGCTCAGAAAGTGTGTGTATTTTACAGTTCAAACTGTTGCATCATGCCTCTCTTAGTCATTCTAAAAGAAGTTGCGAAATCCATCTTTGGAAAGCCATCTGCGATGTCAGAGAACTGATTGGCAAGGTGACTAGATAGCTACATGTCATTTGGACACCACAGCTGCTACCTGGGGCTTATGCCAAAGGATGTCCTCAAAATAATCCATGGGAATGGGTATAGAGATCCTCAACATTATCCTATGGATTTATATTTAAGCCCGGTTTGGTCAATGGTGCTAAGCCAAATATTTTAAAATAGAGAAAATTCACTTACACTTAAACCCTTTAAACATTTTTGAAGGCTAGTATTGTAATCTTATTGGGTTTTCACAAATGTCCCTATGATTCTCAATGCTCAATTTGTCACCTTTCTACTCACAAAAGTTCTGGGATATCCACCAGGTTTCTCCCAATTGTACTTAGCCAGTGTGTACTAATGAAGACTTTTGGAATTAATTTCTTCAAAAATTCACCAACTGTAAGAGTGTCTCTAATCTTTCCAAGAAATAATTAGCGTGGCTATTTATTGCAAGTTAAAAAATCAGTATTTGCCACTAATGTTCTCCAAAATTATTTGGGATTATCAAAATTTGGTAGTGCACAAAAGAGTTGGTCCAGCTCAAAAAAACATACCAGGTAAAGATGACTATAGGCCTGCAGTATATACTGAACTCCTACCAAAAATTTAGTGTACATTTTGGAATCAAAAGTGCTCTAAGTGCCAATAGTAACTTGGGGGGATGAATATCCTACCCCAAAAGAACATTTAGCGAGGCGAGTGGCCACACATCCTGGTTATTTATTTTCTGTTGCATTTAGCGATATTTCACACAATGCATACACACATCCATTTTGGAATGGGAGAGGACATTTTTTTAATTTAGAAATAGCGTCAAATGCAGAATTATTCTTTCCACATAATTATATGTATAAATTTGTGGTATTCGTAGGTAATTCTGCATGATTATTCTACACAGAATTATAAGAGTTACACCCACCTCTAATATTGAACCAGTTTCAAAGTTGTTTATTAGCAGCTGACAATACACCTTTCTTTATTTTCCTCTTTTCATCAGCAAACTACCCTAATGCCCTCCAGTGCCTCAATGCACCAATCTTGACTACCAGCCAATGCACCAGCTCCTATCCTGGGCAGATCACCAACAACATGTTCTGCGCAGGATTCCTTGAAGGCGGGAAGGACTCTTGTCAGGTATGTGACATCTGAAGGTTCTTCACACTTTGTGCACTGCATGCTTCATCCTGTAGCAGATCGAAGTATTGGATTATTGGTGACAGAATTCACAGATTGTGAGAGACAGACCTCAACAAAAGAGAGCTAATTACTAGTTTACTCAAATTTGAAGTTAATTCCAGCCATAGAATTTTAGTAGTATAAATTTGTATCTGCTTATTTAGGAAGCTATTTCTATTCACTGGGTCCATCTGTCAAAAATAGTCATAGCAAAGTGCATTAGAATTTGCCTTGCTACCAACTATAATGCTCTTTAAATAAAATGACAGTCAATCTGATAACATATGCCCAGAATTTGTTTTAAAAAGCTTGTGTTCCCATTGTAGAACTCATGGTCTGGTGAAAAGGATCGCTTTTGTAGATGATACAGGTTTTAAATATATTCCACTACAACCACCTCTGAATTAAGAGCTCCCATTATCCTCTCCCTCCTACCATCTGATGAACTCAGTACTCAGTATTACTGAACTGCAATGATAAATGTGCAGTCTAAGTATAGAATTTGTTGCACACAATGCTACCCACTGTTTTTGTTTTTGATATGCACCACAAATCATGTGTTGCGTGGAAACTTGGTTCACCTGTCTCCACAGAAGATGATCAGAAATAACCTCAAACACAAATATATAACATATAATATAATTAGTAACCTACATTTTTTTATAACTCAGTATATCAGGAAATACTTTTAAAATACAAAACAATCACCATACCAGCTATAATGATGTTTGTCAATTAAGTGTGGACATTTATGTGTAAATGTTGAAAACAAATACAAACAGAATGTTACCCTCGCTCTGTTATTCACGCTTCGGGATGATGTCAGCTGTGATTTCATTGTTTGATGCTGATGGAAATGGCCAGTGAGGATGCACTTCATTGTGTATTTTCTGATTATTCATACAGTTTCCAGTCCAACGCAGATTGAACATTGTCTTCTTTCTTTCAGGGTGATTCTGGTGGCCCAGTGGTCTGCAATGGTCAGCTCCAGGGTGTGGTCTCCTGGGGCATTGGTTGTGCTCAGAGGAACTACCCAGGAGTTTACACCAAGGTCTGCAACTACGTCAGCTGGATTCAGAACACTGTTGCTTCAAACTAAGAATATTTATGATAAGTGACGATCATCCCCACACTCAAGTCTTGATTTCATGCAGCACTGTTGTGGAGACAAAATAAATTATGAAACAGAATGTTATGCTTATCTCTTTTGTGGAATGTGTTATTTAGTCATTAATTCTTGTATACTACTTGAAACAGCAAAGACATGCCTACACAAACATTCACAAAGGAGAATTATTTTCTAAAATATTAGCTTGAATGCATTGCAAGAGAAGACACAATCAACTTCTTGACTACAAATGTTAACTATTTAACATATTTTCAAATAGGACCCTGATTGACTTGTGAAGTATTCAATTAGAACATTAACTATCCCTCCACATACTTTTTTATACAATTTGCAGCGTGATTCTGTTCCCTTGTGGCATATAAAACATTATGACAACCTCTTAGTGATGCCAGATCTTGAGACTAATATTAGTGAATTTTCCCATCCTTGCTCTAAAAGGCGTTTCACCCCAAATTCATGTACTATGACACTTTCAAGTAAAGCAACAAGTAAAATTAGGTGCCTATGTTTCCTCATTTGTCTTTGTCAAGAAACTGTAACACGAACTGGGAAAATTACTAGCACTGCTGCGATCTGAGGGTACCAACTTCACTCAAAAACACTGTATTTAACAGTGGGATGGCAATGCGTTATTTAATGTTTAATGAATGAATACAAAAATACCAATACACTTCTAATATAATACTCTTTCACTTATAGACATAAAGTCAAAACTACTTTTTGATTAAAAAAACAGTCCCAGGTTTATTGATATCAATGATACCCTATTAATTCTAACCAAATCATTGGTGGATGTGATTGAAAAAACACTGCCAGACACTGCTCTGTTCGTGAATATTGCACTGTCCACCCCACAGAGCAAATTCAAACCTCAATTAATACAAATATGGGCAATCGAAGTTAAGATAATTAGACAATACAGTGCATCTAAGAGTTGTGCATAACAAACTTACTATAACAACAATATACTACAATACAGTAAGACATAAAGAATATCAGTGTCCAAATAGAATTTAAATATAAAAATATGAATAACATTTTATCTTTGGCAAAAGTCCCACAAATCTAGGATATATGAAGAAACAACACCATTCAATCCTAAAAGTAATAATCCCCACAAGCAAAATGTTATGCTAACAATGTACCCTATGAAAATTATAAAGTATACTATGAAAATAAATGGGAAGATAACCATTGTGAAAACCATTCCCAATGAAAACAGGTAGTGAAAAGGGTTTTCTTTGTCATCAATAATAAAAGAAAAATAATGTAAGTGTTTTCCTAAAGTTCTAAACAAAGGGGGTGGGGAAGAAAGAAGGTAGGAAGAAACTCTTGTCTTCCCTAGCAAATATCCTAACAAACAGGGAGGTACTCCCCAAAAATGAGGGAAATGATGGTTAGTTTCTACTGAAAACCAAAGAGCACTATTGTTTCTTAAAAGGACTCTCACCCACACGTAAGTGTGGAGTGCTTTATCATTGAGTCCTCATCTGCCAACTCTGCTCTTGGAGATAGCTCTTTAAATTGAAACTCTATCAAATGATCAAGAGATTAGTAAAGGAATTAAAAAAGCCTACAGGTACTCCCAAAATATTTTTTCTGTTAGAGTACTAGTGGTGAGTTAAAAACAGGGCAAGATGTGGCTTGGGAGAAAATATCCCCCAATATTCTCAGGCCAACATGTCTCAGCCAATTGTGTTAAAACCAAAGGGTCATCTGCTTTCATCAGGACCACACAGATCCCTCTCGGTTGTCAAAGTTTGTTCAGTGTAACACTGGTAACATTCAACCTGTTTAACATTAACCTGTTTATTAGGAACATCCTAAGGTTGACCAGTGCACACGCTTTCTGTTATGACCTCCAAGCACTTGTGATTAAACTTACCAATGTGAATGGAGTTCACAGGATCACTTGAGGCTGACCTTGATTCATTTTCAAGAGACTGGATACTTTCCACATCCTATGTACATCTCACCCGTTATTCTGCTTGGCACACTTAAGGCACATTTACAAGGAACAGGCACATCGGTCCCGATGCACCACTTTTCTTGCATTGCCCGTGCCCCACCTAACAACACCATGGTTGCACTTTATTCACTATAAAACACACCATGGCAGGCGTTAGGACATTAGCATCAACATCTTTAATGATATTGTGGCACTTTGCTGCACTATCGTTGATGCTAGTGCAGCAAAGCACAGGGAGGCACATTGATTAAAATGGGTGCGTCATTTTAACACCTGCGTCGGACCACCCCCCATTGCATAGATTATGCCTCTTACAGGCATAATGTGGCACAAGGGTTTACAAAGTGTGCACAATGAAAACATTGCAACACTTTGTAAATGCGCTTAGGAGAAAGGCCTCCTTAACGTGACCTTAGCATTAACAAAATGATACCAAGGCTAACTTGTAAATAATGCCTGTTTGTTTTTCCTGATCCACTATTCTGTTTCACCTTTTGTAATAATCAAATTTTTGTTCCTTGGTAAAGATTTACATTTACATGCTGGGTACACCATTCTTGTTAAGTATTCATGGCTACTTTCCAAGAAAGAGAACTTGCTTAAAAATATGAAATAAGGGAGTAGTTCTTAAGCATTCTGCACATCACAAAGTTCAGTTAATCAAGGGGAATGAAAGTTAAACTGAATACAAAGTTGCACTATTTTTAGTTCGGCTTTTAATCTCCACATTTCTACATTTTGGGCCTCTTTACACAGGTCATAGAACAGTCTTCAAGAGATTTTGTTTTTTAAAGAAAACTCTTTTAAATGGATTACATTGTTTTGTGAAATAATGAAGTGATTCACAAATGTAAATATGGATGGAAACTCCCCTATCTCAGTACGCAACAAGTCAATATTTTTAATTTTTATTGTGTGGACTTATTTCAATAAAATGTTTTCCATTCGGATAACATGTAGTGTATGATTCTCCACCCTTACTGAGTAGTAAAAAAGTTAGATTTATGGCCCTGATTCTGAGTTGTAGCTTTAGAGCTTCTCTATTGGAGGGGTGGGCAATAGTCTTGAATGGAATATTTTAAAGTCATCATTCCTACCCATGTGGCTCAGTGCATGTTTGTCTTTGCATTGAAGAATGACAAGTTGATGGGCTAATTTTCAGGCGCTTCTCTTTGGATTGTGATTCCCTGAAATGCCAGGAGTAGCAGAAGCGACATCACATGCCCTTTGATCCCATCCTTTGAAATTACAGGATGAGACATCACAGGATATGGCACAATATTATCTTTAGTCTTGGTGACATCAAAAGAGGTAACACTATTTGATAGAAGGCCCTAATATAGCCATAGGAAGGACAATTTAGAAATGTTATATGTAACCTAGGAGAGACTATTGTCATGAAATTTTGTCATGTGTCCAGTAATAGACCAACACGGACAGTATAACATTGCCGAGATTGGAGAAAAACTTGATAACATAGCAACATAAGTCAGGACTTTTGCCAATTATTTCTTAACTTAATACAAGAAATGCAATAGGAATTCACTGCAAACTATTTTTGTGCATTCCTAACAAACCCTAACTAATAATTGATTACTAAAGCAGAGAGGTGGAGAATTGGTTTGTAACAACATATATAAATAATTTTACTTCTCATTGAAAACCAGCACCTGGCTATTCAAAAATCTTAAAACAAACTAAAAGCCAGTATTTTCTCTGAGATCTGTGACTACCAAGTTCCAGTCCAGTCCAGTGAAACACTCTGCAGCTGTGAATGGAGGGACATGGGGCCCAGGAGAACCTGACAGAAGTGCTTCTTGTCAAACCCTGGCTGGATTGGACAAACTGAAACCATTTCAATTTTCAGCTGCTGTTTTACAGACACCAGATTCAAAATGTTTGTATTTTCTAACATGCAGTGGTTCTGACTTTGAATCTTGATTTGGGGGATGCAAGGGCAGTGCCAAGGGGAGCAGAGGACAGGACAGGGGTTGCAACTGCAACCCCAGGCAACCCGTAAATGACGCCCTTACACATCTCGCATTGGTCTCCAAAAGCTGTTTCTCCTTTGCTCTCCTTTCACTGCAAACTGGAGGGGCAGATAGGACAAGGGTCCTTATTCAGAGTTTGGCAGAGGAGATTACTCTATCACAAACTTGGTAGATATCATGTCTGCTGTATTACAATCCATTATGGGGCCTGATTAAGATATTAGCGGAGGGGTTACTCTGTCACAATGGTGAGAGATATCCAGTTCCCCAAAATCTACATGTTTATCCGTCACCTTTGTGAAGGAGTAACCCCCCGTAAATATCTAGTTCAGGCCCATAGTCTATGAAAATCGTAATACGGCGGATGGGATATCCGTTACGTTTGTAAGGGAGTAACCCCGGACTCTAAATCCGGCCTAAAGTTGCCTTTCTAGTTTCGGGCAGATAAGCAGCCCATGCCCATATGCCTGTAGTCTTTTTTTTTTTTTAAATCGCACACCAGTGCCAAAAAGCTGACCTTGGTGCTGGACCAATTTTCAGAGTGGGTATTCTGTCCACAATTGGGCGTGGTGTTATGTGCCTTCCCTCTCTAGTTACACAGGTTGTACTAGTGGTTGTTCAGTGGAACTATGTGGGGTGTGTTGAGTTAAGCAAGCTCTAAATTTCTGACATCCTATTAACATCAACTTTTTTAGACCATTTAAACGTAGATTTCTAGAGCCAAGAGACAACTTTTAAACAGTGGTCAGCCTCAGTTAAAGCTAACGCAGAGCCTGATTCTTTGTGGCGGTCCTCTGAATAACTCAAAGGTGGGAAAAGGTGGCTACAAAGGTCAAAAATACCATCGACTACAATACACTCAAAAATAGGATATCCGGGAGCAGAAGATTAAAGAAACACAAAGGTGCTCAATAATCAATAGGTGAACCCCGATAGCAGAAATAACCTTTCTGTTGAGCTTTACCTCTCAAGGTTGCATGTATTGGTCACAAATCAATCAGCAATCAATCAGTTTTTGTAAAGCGCGGCTAATCACCCGTGAGGGTCTGAAGGCGCTGGGGGGAGGGGCCTCCATCCGAAGAGCCACATCTTGAGGTTCCTCCTGAAGGTGGTGAGCGGCGGGCTGACATACTACAACACTCATCACTTGCTTTACACGTTTGTACCTGCACATTTTCTACCAGTGTTTTCTAGTGATAATAGTGGTATATACCAATATATTAAACTGGTCTGTAGCATCAGTAATAAGGTCAACATTGGGTTTGCCATGGTTGGAACTTTAAATGAAAATAAAGAAATGCCACTTCTGAGCGGTTTTAGCCTTGTATGCATCACACGAAGTAAACCTATTGTGTCATGGCTTGTTCTGCCCTCACAAAAACAATTGTTCAATTCATACGTGAGCATAGAAGGTGCATTCTGAAAAAAAAGTTTGCACATGCGCTTTTTGCAAATTCACAACCTTTTCATGAGTACTTTCCGAGCCATGAAATAGTTGAAAGTTTATAGAAGACTTTTGGAAATGTTTTGTGAATTCCCAACTATGTATGTGAAAAAGCAATTCCACATGACCTATTGTACAGAATGTATTGCACCCTTGCAATTTTTTGACCTTTTGTTCCTTTTAATTCTTCTAGGAAATCGTTTTTAGGTGGAGAAATTCATTCCTATACCCTCAACTAATTTTAAAATGTTTATTTTCCACCCCTCCTTGAAAACAAATGTACTCCTGTGATCGACAGGATTGAAACCTCGTTTACAGGGTAGAATCTGTGGTGGAGATGTGTGTGAATACCCACAATTTGTGGTATTGTGTGTGTTTCCAAACTTTCATGGCATGACTGCACCAGAATTTCGTTTGCAACACCTAGGAAAATATTTACTCATGCAAAATATTACACCATACTGGGCTGCATTACACATGAGTAAATCCTTATGGAAGTGCAAATTTACTTTGGTGAATTTCAAAGGTGAATTTACACTATGCCATGATTCAGCATCTTCTTCACAGATCACTCATTTTTCAGTCAGAGAAAAAAAAAAAAACACTCACATATCTCCATGTTAAAATAAAAAATGAGCAGGTTATTCTACGATGATACTTGACAGTATGGCCCTCTTTACAAGCCCGGGGCTAAGGGCCAGATGTATGAAAAAGTTTTGCACTCGCAAACGGTGCGAATCGGTAAATTTGTGAGTGCAAAACAGTGGTCTGCGATGCATGAAATGCATTTGCAGACCACAAATAAGAAATCGCTAAAATTACGATTTCTTGCGTTGCGACCTGGAAATTGTGAGTCGCAATTTGCAATTCGCAAATTCCAGGTCGCACGGATATGATGGAGAAAATCGCAAATTGCGATTTTTCACAAAATGGCATTTTGCACTTGCAAAATACCATGATTTGCAACCAGGTGGTAACCTGGTGCAAAATTTAAAAATGCAGTAAAACTGCATTTTTAAATTGAACATGTAAAGCACACATGTTCTTTTGGCATGTGTGCACCTTACATGTTGAAAAAAAAGATTTTGGGGTGCAGGAGAGGGGGCCTTAGGCCCCCAGCACCCTGGCCTTCTGCATTTCCAAAATTGCGATTTCTGGTTCATAAATCACAATTTTGGAAATGCAAAAAATTCGCAGCTATGCCCCAACAGGCCCATAGCTGCGAATGGGGCCAGTATCGCAATTTGCGATTCGGTAATAGCATTTGCGATTTTTAAGAAATTGCTATTACCGATTCTCAAATGTGATACATGGCCCTTTGCGAGTCGGTAATAGCGATTTCTTAAAAATCACTATTACCGAATCGCCATGGGCCGTGATGATACATCTGGCCCTAAGTTTCGAGTCATGCCCAGGGTGAGAATTAAGATTTGTGTGATAACTATAACACCCTCCTAATTTTCTGCTGATAAATTCTTGCAGGTCAAATCTGCAGAAACGTATCAAGGGAAAAGGTCCATAAGAAAGGACAAAACATGCTGAATGTGAGGTTCAGATGTATCAAAGTACCGTTTAGCATTTCCTAAATAGCGAATGTTAAGAAATCGGTATTTGAGAAATGCAAAATGGTATGTCAGAGAATAGTGATTGCCTAATAGCGATTTCTTAAAATTCGCAATCGCTATTAGGGAATGGGAATCCATTCATCCCTATGGGCCTGAAGGTCCATAGGTGCGGATGGGTTTGAATTTCATAATTTGCGAATACCTTTTAGAAATTTGCAACTTAGGTAATGCAAATCCAAGGTGTGCTGAGGGGCCTAAGGCCCCCTTTGATGCACACCCCGCAAAACAATATGTGCACATGGCACTTTAAAAAATTCATTTTCAATGCATTTTTTAAAGTCACAAGTGGTTATCACCAATTTGGAGTTGGTGGTAATTGCCTTTACTAAATGACTAGTTTGCATTTAGGAAATGCATGATTTATGTGCATAGATAATCGCAAATAGGTATTCCCTATTTGTGATTTTTTATTTAGTGAATCGCAAATTGTGATTCTATGTTCGGAGTCACAATTTTAGAGAAATAAAAAAAATTGCGATTCTCCAAATTTGCACTTCAATGCCTTTCATACATTGTGAAAGGCGATTTTGCATTCGCAGACGATGGAATCCTGTGACATGCACCGTTTGCGAATGAAAAATGTCTCGATTCATCTGGCCTTGGTGTATTAAATAATGATTCTGTATGTTATACCTTATTTGCAAGTTAAAGTTTAGATGCAATTTACCCCAGGGGAAGGTATTACTCTATTCTGCCTAATTTGTAATGAAAGCCTGTCTTTGTAAACACAACAAAATCTACAAGAAACGCAAAGGGCCTCAATAGTGCTCATTCTCGATTTGATCTCTTTCATGGTGATGCTGGGGTGCTGCAGCACCTCCTGCATGCCGAGCTACAGTGCCCCTGCCTAAACTATATGTAGTGCATCCCTGAGGCCAATGAAATGTCATGCAGACCAACAGGGGCAGGACCTCCAGAATTGTCCCATCGCCTGATAGGACTGTGCTTTCAGTCCTAACAAGAACATAAGAGAAGGCTTGTTGTGGGTCTTCCTCTGCAACCAGGCCCTGCTCCTCTGTCTGGCTCCTGTTGGGAATCATGGCTTCCTGGTTCCATGTACAACACCAGATTTCTGCTCTGCTGCTGCAATGGAGCCTTTGAGTTGCCAGCAAAGGAAGAATGTTAAGTGAAAAAAAACAGTGTCTGTATGAGTAAAACTGTGTTTGTGAGTGATGGAGGGAAAATAAGATTGAGTGAGAGTGTGTGTAAGTGTAATGTGTTTGAGAATGAAAGAGTGAGAATCAATGAGTGAGTGAGCATGCGTATGAATGAGTAAAGCCAGTGTGAGTAAGATAGAATGACTGATTGGGGGAATATTGTGAAAGAGAATGACAGAATCTTTTAAAAACTAGCAATTAGGGAGACACTGAACATTTTTGCAAATGGGAAACAGCAGAACGTGGATTGAAGTTTGTTATAACCAGTCAATCGATTAGATATCTGTTCCATAAGACTTTGGTAAATTATATGGCTAGTGACGTTTTGTTGTAATGGCTGTGTTAAGAATTAAAAGTCAAATGATAAACAAATCTTTAAGGTGCACATAGGTAATGAGAACACAACACTAATTGGACAGCTGCTTCTATGGTCAATTAATCAGTCAAGCAAACATTTATAGAGCACAGCAAATCACCCATGAGGGCCTTGAGGCACTGCTCCCATTTGAAAAGAAGTCAACATCAGAATCAGAAAAGGTATCTCTGTAGTGGTTTAAACCAAAATGAACAATTATATAATACCAAATACATTATACCCTGGATTGGGAGCGTGATCAGGTAAACTAAATGATTCCTGAATTAAGTATTCTAGCTCACTACCGATGGTGTTATCAGTAGTTAGCTCCCTCTGTAGATGGCCTTATTAGTTGTTAATTGCCCTTCCTGAAACCTGCAAGGCCACATAATGAGGTGAAAGCTATTAATAGCTGTTAAAAGTATGTGGACATAAATATCTTCCCATTCACCCCCTCATGTCAACTCATTCCCATTGAACATGCACCATAGGCCGACAAAAGTAACTAGGCTCATCACCTCTTGTGGTTCTCAGCACACCTGCAGCCAAGACACCGTCATGCCACAGACTAGGAGGTGTAAAAAACGAGAAATCAAAGAGGGAGGCCTTAAGTGGAGCAAGCTATTAAAGCTGGTAAATTGGGCAAAGCACCAGGTCTGGATGGGCTACCCTTGGAAGTTTATAGAGTCTTGGGAGTAATATAGTGGAACATTTTGCAGAGCTGTGTAATGACATTTTCGATGGCGCTGTGCTCCCCTCATCGTGGAAGGAAGCCATTATTACAGTGATCTTAAAGCAAGGCAAAGATTTTTTAAAAAGTGACTCTTATCGACCGATATCACTGCTTAATTGCGATTATCAACTCTTTGCAAAAATGCTAGCAGACAGACTGGGGGGGAGTTGTGGGGAAGCTTATTCATACTGATCAAAAAGGCTTTTTAAAGGGAAGGTATATGCATGGATTGACACAGGGTTTGGTAGGCACACTTTATCTTGCCTGCAAATGTAAAGTTCCTTTAGCTATGGTAATGGTTGATGCAACAAAAGCTTTTGATAGGGTTAATTGGGATTACCTGATTACTCTATGTGAGATTTATAACCTAGGCTGGACGTTCACTAAAGTGCTACAAAAGATTTATCAGGATCCAACTGCAAGGATTTTAGTAAATGGCTCTCCAACCCCCACGTTTAAGATTGAAAGAGGTACGAGACAGGGGTGTCCTCTCTCTCCATTACTATTTGATTTGTGTATTGTGCCTCTGACATGTAGAATAAGAGGGGATCAAAGAATAGTGCCAGTCTCATGTAGGAATCTATCTAGAAAGGCAGCTTTATATGCGGATGATTTGATGGTCTATTCAGCAAATTTTAACCAAGCAAAACCAGCATTGGAAGAAGTGATAGTGGGATTTTGGGACTTTTCTGGTTATGAGATTAACAACGATAAAAATTAGGCCATGTCTTGGAATTTGGATACTGGCAGTCTTCCAACAAAAAAGGAGGTCAAATATTTGGGAATATTATTACACACAATATAGATGAGCTAGCCAAAACGAATTTTATGAGATTATTGAAAGACATTGATCAGCTGATGAAGAGATCAATGAATCTCTCCCTAACTATTGTGGGACGAGTAAATTTAAGATGGCGATCTTACCCAAATTCTTATTTGTCTTTAACTCAGTTCCATTAATGTATAATAAGGAGTGGTTAAAGAAACTGCAGGGAAACATTTGCACTTGTATCTGGGCCACCAAAAGCCCCAGTATCGCTTGGAAAAAATTGAGAAGGAAAAAAGAGAAAGGGGGGTTGGCCTTATCTGATGTGCAAAATTATGCCTGGACTTTTTTATTAAAAAATGTAAGGGAGTTGTTGAATGAGCCAGGATATTCGGAGCTGGGGAAGATATTTAAAGTAATGATAGAGATAAATGGAGGAGGGCAGTTGGGTTTTTTATGCAAATTTGGAGATCAAAAGTCTTGAAAAAAAGTGAGATTTAAGGTGCTTCACGATGCAGTAAAACTCTGGTATGTGGTGAGGAGGACTACAAGTTTTCCATAATATAGTGGGAATGCCCCCGTCTGGGACTCGCCAGGTTCTCCTGGCTGGACTAAAGATGTTTTGGCCGTCCAGCTTAAGGAAGTGGGTCTAGTAGAATGCAGTCATCTCTGCTATAACGGGGAGATACGATCATATGAAAATCTAATTAGTGAGGTAGGGGGTAACCTCTCTAAGTTTAAATACCTCCAGATAATAAGCTGGCCATCAAATGTGAAGGAGGAACTGGGAGGTTCAAACGATTTGGAGGATCAGGTTCATTTGGCAATCCTGTTGAAAATAGAGGTGACTAGATGGTATTGGTTAATAACGGACAGTGCGGATGGTGAATTTATCTTCCCAGAAGGAATTTTGAGCAATCGTTTGTCGTGGATACAATTGAAAGAGCTTTGGCAAGTATCTCTATCTCTTTTGTACAACACAGTTAAACCTGCTTCCCTTAGGAGAAACCATCTGTTTTCAATCCACAGAGCCTTTTGGTCACCAGCAAGGCTTTCAAAAATGGGAACAGGCGCTCCTGTTAACTGTAAAAAATGTGGGTTATCTGCAGCTGATGATTAACATATGCCCCCAGCTTGGAGAGTTCTGGGGAAAGGTGGGTGGAGTGATAAGTAATATCTTTCAAGTAAACTTGGAGGTAAGAGCTCCGCTAGTTATATTTGGGTGCCGTCATGATATACTGGCAAGTAAGATGGATTAAGCAAAACTACTTTTTTACATGATATTATTGGCCAGGAGAGAGATTTGCAGAAAGTGGATCAGTCCCCTCCCCCTCTTTTTAAGGACTATAGATAAAATATGATAAGAAATATAGGTTTTGGAACTTTTCAAGGTGGGAAAATACCTTTTAAAAAATTGTGAATACCCACAAACTGACAAGTTGTAGGTGTTGATCATGTTTTACAGATGGAGTGAACTTACAACTCCCAGAAGCAGGTAAGATTTGAAATGCATTGATTCCACCACAGTAATTGTTTTTTCATATTGACAAATAACAATTTTATAAGGTAAAAACAGTTTAAGGTTATGATTGTGACTTAGTGAAATTGATTTGAGGTGTTTAAAATGATTTAAGTTGCACACCCCACATGAATATGTGTTAGGTCAACGAGTGAAATGGATTTCCTTCTCTCCATGTCATATGGACACTTTCTGATTTAAAATGTATTTCAATTTTATATTTTAGTCAAATATCCCTAACAGCCATATTTGTGTTCAAATTGAGATGGGGTTATTTTACTGGAATGCTAAAGAATAGAAGCTGCATGGTTCTTGCCCCTACCTGATAACTTCCTCAGTCCCCACTGCTTTATTTTTTAAAATATTATTTTACCTGGGATGATCTATATTTATAGACAGAAATTATCTAAGCTTATGGACAAATCACCTGAAAATTATCCTACTTAAAATGTTCAGGTTCAACAACAATCTTGTATTATAATGCAACAGTGCATATAGTATTTTTTTAAACAAATACATATCTTCCATAAAATGTATTTTAAAACATGCTTAGCTTCTCAAGTTAGGAATTTAACTTACTCTTTACTAGTTATTTATTTAGCTGTGTGGTATCAATGCCTTCCACACGTATGCTTCCACTTCAAAAACACCCTTGCAGTTTAATCTTATCCAGATTGAGTCAGACGGGTAATCCATTATTTGATCCAAGACAGAGGATGCCAGCTGCAAGGTGTTAGCTTTTTCCCTGACTCTAATAATTAACTAAGAGGCACTAACAATAAAGCACCACTGAGTTTGAGAGTTGTGCACCTGGTTTAAACAGGTTATTTCATTAGATTTCATTTTAGCAACTGTTAACGCCAAAGATATATATGAACAGTTTCAAAATTCACTCTAATACTGGTGATTTTGAGTAGGAGATGTGATGATAGCAGGCAGGATGAAGTCTAGCGGAACTTGCCAGTGTGCAACAATGTGCATATCAGGGTGTGTGTGTGTGTTTGTTAGTGTGTATGGGTCTGTGTGTGTGTTAGTGTATTTATGTGTGTGAGTGTGTATGGACAGGACACCATGGATGAGGTGGAAGAATTACACAAAGATCACTGTTAAAGCCCATCGACTACTACAAGGACTGCTTCTCAGAATGCATGCACATCCTGACCAGGAAGAGAGGTGGTGACTGAAGTGAAGCCACAAATATAGAGTCAGGTCAGAGCTCGTAGTTAGTGTTTATAGAGCTCCCAGACTCTGGATGCTTTTAGGGAACTCAGCCTGATGGATTAATATAGTGAGATGAAGTAGTGAAGTATGCAGTGCTCCAAGGTAGGGATACTATAACCAGACACAATTGGAAGAATTGAGGAAGTGAACTTATTGGAGGCATCAACGTCCAAAAGGCATCAATGTTGCTCTACTGTTCCAAGATGCTGTCAAAAGAACATAAGAGTATTACACTTCATTCCTATCATCTAAACATTCTACTTTCAGTGAGAACAGAAGACTTTGCTGCTAACTTGCTTCACCCCCTCTCTTTCTCCCTCCATCAGTAACAATCCTATTGTCTGGCAACAAGGGGTCTGATTTATATGCTGAGGGTATGTATACTCCGTTGCAACGGAGTACCTTACTCCAGTCTCTCTCAATTTCTTTATTGTGGAGCAATATATAAAGTGAAACATCCTCTTCTCTGCCTCTTAAAAGCTCCACTAGTCTTGCTATTGTTTTGCAACAGAGTATACATGCTACTAACATGAAGGTCCACCCGCTCAATGGAAGAGTGAGCATACCTCTGGTTTGGCTATGGCAGTCACTACTCCATCACCGCTATAGACAAATCTCTCCGATGGAGAAATGGCTACATGTCCATCAGCCCAATCAGGGTGGGTGGACAGGTAGCCATTATTTTACTGATTTACTACTTACAGTCCGTCACTGCCAGGCAAACCCTCATGGTGAGGGTCAAATAAAAATCAAATAAGGCTCCCATGGTGATGGGAGCTTTACTTATTTTAATTCCCGCTTTGGAATTTTCTTTTTAAAAATAAAAAAGAATACTGTCGGTGCAGGCTTGTGTCATGATACAGCAGCCCTGCACAGATAAGTGTTATGCATTGACAGGAACTACCATGGCATTTGTTGCTGAAAATACTATAAAAATGACAGCCAACTTGGTGGTCATTTATTAATTTGGAGAATGGTGTATGATATTACTTCTTCTTTCCCAACGTGATTTATAAGCCATCACTCTGGCCAATATTTATATTTTGGTGGTTTCGCCATTGTTCCGCCGAGGTGATAGATTAAATACCTTTATCACATCACCTGGTGGAGGTTCTGACCACCAAAATATAAATCAGGGACAAAGTAATGGGTTATTGAGTCACAAACATGTCGGGGAAGAAGAAGAGATATCATACACCATTCGGTCCTCATTGGTGTCACAGGGCCAACCTTCCTCCCACCTTTGACCTCTCAAAGGCCTTCTTTTTACTGCTGAGGTCCTAGGGAACAGGGAACAATTTGAAACTACAGAAACACTGCTAATAAAGCCTTGTTAACAATCTCTTGCTGCTTCCGTTTTGATCCCTGAGACAAGGGCCAACAAGGGCAGCGCCAGGGGTACAAGAGCAAGCTAATGATGCACACTACCAGCACACCCACATCCCGCCGTCCAACTAATGATGCACAAATCAACTTGGCGGACAGTGGAGGCCGGACGACCATTGGTGGCTCTGACCGCCACGGGCAGCAAGTGGACTCACCAGCAAGAAGTGCACACATTGGCTAAGCGTATAACCCATACACCTGACACACATTCATAAGCCCATAAAACACCACCAGACATACCCCACAATCCTTTGCAACGAAAGTAGGCCAAGAAGACTGAGAGCACCAGAGGCAGACAACGAACGCCAGCATACAGGAGACGCACACCGACCCACAGCAGAGCACCCTCACCTCCTTCCTAGCACCGACACCATTCACCACACTCACCATGTCACCCCCCAAACATCCACGCTTCACCAAAAGGGAGTTAAGGACCATGGTGGACAAGATCTTGAAGGTGGAGCCACAAATGTTCGGGCCGAGGTGCAGCACACACCCATCACAAGGAAGATGGAGCTGTGGCAGACCATTGTGAACAGGGTCAATGCAGTGGGACACTATCCACGCACCAGGGATGACATTTGGAAGAGATGGAAGGACCTGCAGGGGAAGATCAGGGGCATGGCACCAAGGCACCACATCGCAGTGCAGAAGACTGGGGGAGGAACGTCACCAACACCACCAGAATACAAAGACTGGGAGGAAAAATTACTGGCCATCCTGCACCCTGAGGGACTCACTGGACTCACTGGAGGAATGGACTCAGGTAAGTCATCAACATATACCCCATAAACACCATACCTGTAATGCATACACCACCCCATCCCACCCACACCCACCAGGACCAACACCCCACCCAGGCATCAGCCACTAAATCCACCCCCCCTGCATGACCACAAACCCACTAACAGGTTCACATCCCCCTGTACACAGCCACCTACCCCTGCAAGTACCCACAATGGAACGACACCCCCCACCACAATGCAACCCCACACTGGTGCTAAATCCAATGTCAACCTCACAAAGGCACACTGGAAGGCCACTGAAAGTAACACCAGCCCAAAATAGCCCAGTCCTGTTCACCTCAAATGTTCATACAGCTGTAACAGACATGTCTATGACCACCAACCATGCAACCCTAACGGATGGGACAAGGAGTGCCAGTGCCCCCCAGGGAGACAGAGGCACCTCACTGGACACTGGTGAAGGATCCCTGGACACTGGTGAGCAGGCAGGCCTCTCACACAGTCCTGGACTCTCACCATGCAGCAGCCCCACCCAGGAAACCTTTGTCACCCCTACCACCCAGTCAAGACCAGCAGCCCAGGTCAAGCGTCCCCACACCAGTGTATCCAGGCCACAGACTGGTGGAACACAGGTACAGAGGCCACAGTCTCCCACTCCCAACATGCAGGAAGGCGAGGGCCCCAGTACAAGTGGTACTGCCAGACCTGTGCAGGGGACACAGGCACAGGGGGGCTAGGGCAAGCGCAAGGGTGGCAGTAGGCCAGGGGGAGGCCACAGGATGGATGCAGCAGCCCAGGACATGATATCAGAGGTATTGGGGGCCTACCAGCATACCCATGACCAGTTGACACAGATTGTGTCCACCCTGGAGCACAGTCAGAGGATGCAGCAGGAACACCACCAACAGGCCATGGAGCAGTGGAAAGAGCACAACGCCACAATGGCCACCATTGCAGGAGCACTGCTGCAGCTGGTATAAAAAACAGTCTGACACCCACACAGGACAAGAGGCCCCCACAACAGCACCGGACAACCACCATGAGATTAGCCCATCAGCAGAAACATCCCAGGAACTCCCCTCACAGGAAACCCAAGGGCCTATCATGTCATCCCCTGAAGATCAACAGCAGGCACCCAAACTGACCTTCATTTTTTAGGAAGTCTGACCTTCCCTTTGTATTTTGTTTATAATGATGAATTGATTATTGACTATTATGCACTTACTGACCTGAGGTCTAGTTGTAAATGTACTGACATGTCTCTCTCTCCTCCCTTGTTGAATAAATAGCCTGTTGCTAAGTATATTGCTCCACTGCCCTTTAATTGGGTTCTTTGTAAATACTCCCTATTAAATTAATACTGCTCACAATTTACGGTCATATTCATGTTGGTCTCTAAGTTCTTACCTGGGTCCCCACTTTCAGCCATTGCGCTGCAGACACCATTAGGATATTTCTCTCAGGCTCACACAAGTCCCTTGAAAAAGTTGACAACTCAACTTAGGTGTTCATACATGCAACGTGTAAATTAAACATACATGTCATGCTACAAATAGTTCTCCAATAAATCTTCTACGTTTCCAACATTTTCCACTTCTCCTCATGCGGTAGTGTGGAACCACTGCTCATTAAGTTGAATTTTAGAAAACGTGATGTAGAATATTTGTGTAATGTCAAGGACACACCTGGAGTGTGTGGAGCACAGACAATCATTAACCTGTTCATAGTGGTTTTCTCGATGCATTGCAGCTATTTGCCTTCCATGACATCATTAGCTTTGTGCAGAAATAGAATTATCCTTGGAAAGAAGCAGATAAAGTTTGGTCTAGTTGGGTATAAATATCTGGATCTCCTCTAGAGGAGTCACCACTGCCAGTGCTGACAGGACCACCATGAAGTTCCTTCTGATCTGTGCCCTCCTGGGGGCTGCTGGTGAGTGCAGGGTGTACACTCTTTGTTAGAGATGGGAAGGACTTTTCACTGCAGTGTGCACAGTCTTGTTTCAGCAGCCCAGGGAACTAGTGATTGGGCCTCTATTGAAGCCTCCACAAATCTGTCTTCAGAGACCTAGAGGGGTCACACCTGGGATCCACAGTGGCATTTCAATGAACGCAAAGGTTCACACATGTTCCAAAGTTATTTTCTATTCACTGATTAATGAGGCAAGTGAAAGGATGTGGAAGAATATTTGTATTATTTAGGCACAGCTGGGCACCAGAGGCTTCCTTAGTGAGATGCTGTACCTTTGTGCTTCTGTAAATATTATGGGGCTTTCTTAGATTAGTGTTAACACCTAGTGCACCTAAGGCGAGCATCACACTGTTGCATCTTGTTTTCATACAATTAACAGTTGTGTCTTGTGCCACTGCAGAGCTGCAGTTGGAGGGCTTCAGAACTGAAGGTTTCCTCGAGGCGTTTCCTAACTATGAGAACGTTTTGTTTCACCTCAGTATCATGGAGGAGAGTTTTCAAGCTCAGGTCACAACAGCAGAACTGGAGCATTGGTGATAAAGAGTAGTTTTAGGTCCTGGTGCTTCAACCTGCAGATATTTTGGTTTCTTATTTGTCTAAGTCCGAATGAACGACTTTGAAGGTGAGACAACATAATTTGAACTTTATTCTTGTTAGTACCTGTACACAATTTAGATTGTGTACAATCTCTGCTACGTGGACACATTTACTTTAGTTTAAGGTCAGAGGATAATTAATCTGTGTGCAGAGATCGCAATTACAAGAAGTGCCAAGAGTGTAATTACAAGTAGTGTCCAGAGGCTGCAGTTACAAGTAGTGTCTGTAATTATCGGGTACAGTTAAGACCGCACCCTCAAACCAGCCAGAATTCAAGAGGGGTAAAGGCCAGAAAATGCAGATTTTGGTAAGAAAAGCACCAACAATCCCGTGCTATGCACCATTGTGGAGTGCTGAAATATGTGATATTTATTACAAATCCCCAGCGTTGGATTTTAACGGCTGTCATGAATAACACCTACGTCTCCGGGGCACTAGCAATCCAGAACTCCCGAAGGAAGGTGGAAAATTGCTTTGAGTGGAGTAATAAATGGTTGCGGGGCCCCTTCCGGGGTAGCACTTTTCTGAAAGGACCCAAAAGGCTCAGACTTTGCACATGCCTAGAGAGAACAGAAACAGCAGCGCCACAAGTTCTATTAAAGTTACCATTTATATAGGAGTTAGAAATGGTGCCACTATGGATATCACCAGTTATTCCTGAATCTCTCCTCCAGGAGCTAGAGTCATCGAGGCACATTGGTAAATTAATTACTAGGAGGTGTGCTCTTTTGTCGTCCCACCTACTAGAAATGTTCAGTAATGTTTCCGATGCTTTGGGAGGGACTGAGTTACTGGACGTGTTTTCTACGGCATTGACACCATGATGATACACATATTTATTTTAAAGGTCTGGCAGCATTTATTTAATTGTGATTATTTTGTTCGCCTGTTCACTGGGAGCCTGTATTTTGAAATATTGTGTTAAAAATTGACTTGTGTCATTTCTTGCCTCTCTTTCAGCTGCTTTCCCCGTTGATGATGATGATAAAATTGTTGGGGGCTACACTTGTACGAAGAACGCGCTCCCCTACCAGGTGTCCCTGAATGTCGGCTACCATTTCTGTGGCGGGTCCCTCATCAACAGCCAATGGGTTGTGTCGGCTGCTCACTGCTATCAATCGTAAGTTTGTGTTTGTCCCATATCTCAAAACTCTTCTGCCACAAAAGTGCAAATTTTAATGACATTATTAGACTGTAACAGGTACCAAAGTTTGATTTTCTAAGATCACTTATTATCAGGCTAATTCCCATTTGTGCAGTGATACTGATATTTTTAGAACTATTAATGAATGCACTTTACAATATTATATTATAGGAAACAAACATGTATATTGGAAGTGATTATAAAAATAGGCATTTCAGTCAATTCTTATTACTGCTGTGGCATCAATGTTTTTGGTAGTGAGTGTGTTTCTCAAGTTGATCTCAACTGGAGCCACAATTAAAGAGGCAATGAAAAGTCTTTCAATTTGTGTGAATATGGGAGAATTTGTCAATGTTATTGGATTTGTTAGGCAAGACTATTACATTTTATAATTTATCAGGCTGTGATTAGGGATGCATTTTATCCTACCTATGCAGGGTCTATTAAAGTTGGGAAACTTTGTTGTGGTGAAGACCGGTCAGGGTTTCTGCCCCCATGTGAGCACACAGGAGAAGAAATGATTCTCCCCCCACCCAGTGGAAGAACACAGAAAGGCATACTATATTATGGTGAACACATGTTTTTTGAATACTGAATCTTGTCTGAAAAAAATGTCATGTTAAATCATACATCTATCTTCTGTGTTCTAGACGTATCAACGTGAGACTTGGGGAGCACAACATTGCATCAAATGAAGGAACTGAACAGTTCATTGATTCCGTCAAAGTAATCAGACATCCAAACTACAGCTCCAGGAACCTGGACAATGACATCATGCTGATCAAGCTGTCCAAAGCTGCGACTCTCAACAGCTACGTCAAGGCCGTCGCTCTCCCATCAGGCTGTGCGGCAGCGGGAACCCAGTGCCTGATCTCAGGATGGGGCAACCTGTCCGGCAGTGGCTGTAAGTATTCAAGGACTGAAGGAACGTTCATCAGCCAGAGCCAGGGACTTCATTCTAAGAGGACTGCCTGCTTGCAGGTGGTGAATGAGAGAACAAACGCAGTGAGATGAGGCAGCAGCTGTAGTTCTCCAGAGTCATGGTAACTCCTGCTGCCCCCTGAGCTCAGAGGAGAAAGAATATTTATGGCCCATGCCTTCATTGGTCCACAAGGGTGGATCAGTGATAGTAGGTCCTGCTCTGCGCACAATTTATGCTAATACTTGCCTAAAACTAAATCAATTTTCCATCCCCTGAAGTCTGATAAAATTACAATCTGCTTTTGTTATTTTTCAGGACCTTGCTCTGATCAGCGTAGGCTGTGATGTCATGAAAAGTCAGATAGAACAAAAGTATGGTTGCAATCTGTATATACATTTTAGCCACTGGTATTCACTCTGAGCTGGAATCAATTCCACCATTTATTGATGGTGTGTGCCATTAAAGTAATGATCTGCCTTAGGCAAATCAAACTAGGCCCTGCCCTAAAAAGGGTACTGTAGCTCAAGCTGATAAACCAGGTCCTCTCTGAATGAGGACACAAACAACCACAGTTTCAGCCTTATTAGGCTTCATGGGGAGGTGCAGCTTAAATCATATCTTTAAGCCAGCTTGAAAACCATGCGTGAGCTTTCCTTCAAGTCAAGCTTTTTTTAACATCTCTCTTAGTTGATATGTACATTTGGTTGCTCAGAAAGTGTGTGTATTTTACAGTTCAAACTGTTGCATCATGCCTCTCTTAGTCATTCTAAAAGAAGTTGCGAAATCCATCTTTGGAAAGCCATCTGCGATGTCAGAGAACTGATTGGCAAGGTGACTAGATAGCTACATGTCATTTGGACACCACAGCTGCTACCTGGGGCTTATGCCAAAGGATGTCCTCAAAATAATCCATGGGAATGGGTATAGAGATCCTCAACATTATCCTATGGATTTATATTTAAGCCCGGTTTGGTCAATGGTGCTAAGCCAAATATTTTAAAATAGAGAAAATTCACTTACACTTAAACCCTTTAAACATTTTTGAAGGCTAGTATTGTAATCTTATTGGGTTTTCACAAATGTCCCTATGATTCTCAATGCTCAATTTGTCACCTTTCTACTCACAAAAGTTCTGGGATATCCACCAGGTTTCTCCCAATTGTACTTAGCCAGTGTGTACTAATGAAGACTTTTGGAATTAATTTCTTCAAAAATTCACCAACTGTAAGAGTGTCTCTAATCTTTCCAAGAAATAATTAGCGTGGCTATTTATTGCAAGTTAAAAAATCAGTATTTGCCACTAATGTTCTCCAAAATTATTTGGGATTATCAAAATTTGGTAGTGCACAAAAGAGTTGGTCCAGCTCAAAAAAACATACCAGGTAAAGATGACTATAGGCCTGCAGTATATACTGAACTCCTACCAAAAATTTAGTGTACATTTTGGAATCAAAAGTGCTCTAAGTGCCAATAGTAACTTGGGGGGATGAATATCCTACCCCAAAAGAACATTTAGCGAGGCGAGTGGCCACACATCCTGGTTATTTATTTTCTGTTGCATTTAGCGATATTTCACACAATGCATACACACATCCATTTTGGAATGGGAGAGGACATTTTTTTAATTTAGAAATAGCGTCAAATGCAGAATTATTCTTTCCACATAATTATATGTATAAATTTGTGGTATTCGTAGGTAATTCTGCATGATTATTCTACACAGAATTATAAGAGTTACACCCACCTCTAATATTGAACCAGTTTCAAAGTTGTTTATTAGCAGCTGACAATACACCTTTCTTTATTTTCCTCTTTTCATCAGCAAACTACCCTAATGCCCTCCAGTGCCTCAATGCACCAATCTTGACTACCAGCCAATGCACCAGCTCCTATCCTGGGCAGATCACCAACAACATGTTCTGCGCAGGATTCCTTGAAGGCGGGAAGGACTCTTGTCAGGTATGTGACATCTGAAGGTTCTTCACACTTTGTGCACTGCATGCTTCATCCTGTAGCAGATCGAAGTATTGGATTATTGGTGACAGAATTCACAGATTGTGAGAGACAGACCTCAACAAAAGAGAGCTAATTACTAGTTTACTCAAATTTGAAGTTAATTCCAGCCATAGAATTTTAGTAGTATAAATTTGTATCTGCTTATTTAGGAAGCTATTTCTATTCACTGGGTCCATCTGTCAAAAATAGTCATAGCAAAGTGCATTAGAATTTGCCTTGCTACCAACTATAATGCTCTTTAAATAAAATGACAGTCAATCTGATAACATATGCCCAGAATTTGTTTTAAAAAGCTTGTGTTCCCATTGTAGAACTCATGGTCTGGTGAAAAGGATCGCTTTTGTAGATGATACAGGTTTTAAATATATTCCACTACAACCACCTCTGAATTAAGAGCTCCCATTATCCTCTCCCTCCTACCATCTGATGAACTCAGTACTCAGTATTACTGAACTGCAATGATAAATGTGCAGTCTAAGTATAGAATTTGTTGCACACAATGCTACCCACTGTTTTTGTTTTTGATATGCACCACAAATCATGTGTTGCGTGGAAACTTGGTTCACCTGTCTCCACAGAAGATGATCAGAAATAACCTCAAACACAAATATATAACATATAATATAATTAGTAACCTACATTTTTTTATAACTCAGTATATCAGGAAATACTTTTAAAATACAAAACAATCACCATACCAGCTATAATGATGTTTGTCAATTAAGTGTGGACATTTATGTGTAAATGTTGAAAACAAATACAAACAGAATGTTACCCTCGCTCTGTTATTCACGCTTCGGGATGATGTCAGCTGTGATTTCATTGTTTGATGCTGATGGAAATGGCCAGTGAGGATGCACTTCATTGTGTATTTTCTGATTATTCATACAGTTTCCAGTCCAACGCAGATTGAACATTGTCTTCTTTCTTTCAGGGTGATTCTGGTGGCCCAGTGGTCTGCAATGGTCAGCTCCAGGGTGTGGTCTCCTGGGGCATTGGTTGTGCTCAGAGGAACTACCCAGGAGTTTACACCAAGGTCTGCAACTACGTCAGCTGGATTCAGAACACTGTTGCTTCAAACTAAGAATATTTATGATAAGTGACGATCATCCCCACACTCAAGTCTTGATTTCATGCAGCACTGTTGTGGAGACAAAATAAATTATGAAACAGAATGTTATGCTTATCTCTTTTGTGGAATGTGTTATTTAGTCATTAATTCTTGTATACTACTTGAAACAGCAAAGACATGCCTACACAAACATTCACAAAGGAGAATTATTTTCTAAAATATTAGCTTGAATGCATTGCAAGAGAAGACACAATCAACTTCTTGACTACAAATGTTAACTATTTAACATATTTTCAAATAGGACCCTGATTGACTTGTGAAGTATTCAATTAGAACATTAACTATCCCTCCACATACTTTTTTATACAATTTGCAGCGTGATTCTGTTCCCTTGTGGCATATAAAACATTATGACAACCTCTTAGTGATGCCAGATCTTGAGACTAATATTAGTGAATTTTCCCATCCTTGCTCTAAAAGGCGTTTCACCCCAAATTCATGTACTATGACACTTTCAAGTAAAGCAACAAGTAAAATTAGGTGCCTATGTTTCCTCATTTGTCTTTGTCAAGAAACTGTAACACGAACTGGGAAAATTACTAGCACTGCTGCGATCTGAGGGTACCAACTTCACTCAAAAACACTGTATTTAACAGTGGGATGGCAATGCGTTATTTAATGTTTAATGAATGAATACAAAAATACCAATACACTTCTAATATAATACTCTTTCACTTATAGACATAAAGTCAAAACTACTTTTTGATTAAAAAAACAGTCCCAGGTTTATTGATATCAATGATACCCTATTAATTCTAACCAAATCATTGGTGGATGTGATTGAAAAAACACTGCCAGACACTGCTCTGTTCGTGAATATTGCACTGTCCACCCCACAGAGCAAATTCAAACCTCAATTAATACAAATATGGGCAATCGAAGTTAAGATAATTAGACAATACAGTGCATCTAAGAGTTGTGCATAACAAACTTACTATAACAACAATATACTACAATACAGTAAGACATAAAGAATATCAGTGTCCAAATAGAATTTAAATATAAAAATATGAATAACATTTTATCTTTGGCAAAAGTCCCACAAATCTAGGATATATGAAGAAACAACACCATTCAATCCTAAAAGTAATAATCCCCACAAGCAAAATGTTATGCTAACAATGTACCCTATGAAAATTATAAAGTATACTATGAAAATAAATGGGAAGATAACCATTGTGAAAACCATTCCCAATGAAAACAGGTAGTGAAAAGGGTTTTCTTTGTCATCAATAATAAAAGAAAAATAATGTAAGTGTTTTCCTAAAGTTCTAAACAAAGGGGGTGGGGAAGAAAGAAGGTAGGAAGAAACTCTTGTCTTCCCTAGCAAATATCCTAACAAACAGGGAGGTACTCCCCAAAAATGAGGGAAATGATGGTTAGTTTCTACTGAAAACCAAAGAGCACTATTGTTTCTTAAAAGGACTCTCACCCACACGTAAGTGTGGAGTGCTTTATCATTGAGTCCTCATCTGCCAACTCTGCTCTTGGAGATAGCTCTTTAAATTGAAACTCTATCAAATGATCAAGAGATTAGTAAAGGAATTAAAAAAGCCTACAGGTACTCCCAAAATATTTTTTCTGTTAGAGTACTAGTGGTGAGTTAAAAACAGGGCAAGATGTGGCTTGGGAGAAAATATCCCCCAATATTCTCAGGCCAACATGTCTCAGCCAATTGTGTTAAAACCAAAGGGTCATCTGCTTTCATCAGGACCACACAGATCCCTCTCGGTTGTCAAAGTTTGTTCAGTGTAACACTGGTAACATTCAACCTGTTTAACATTAACCTGTTTATTAGGAACATCCTAAGGTTGACCAGTGCACACGCTTTCTGTTATGACCTCCAAGCACTTGTGATTAAACTTACCAATGTGAATGGAGTTCACAGGATCACTTGAGGCTGACCTTGATTCATTTTCAAGAGACTGGATACTTTCCACATCCTATGTACATCTCACCCGTTATTCTGCTTGGCACACTTAAGGCACATTTACAAGGAACAGGCACATCGGTCCCGATGCACCACTTTTCTTGCATTGCCCGTGCCCCACCTAACAACACCATGGTTGCACTTTATTCACTATAAAACACACCATGGCAGGCGTTAGGACATTAGCATCAACATCTTTAATGATATTGTGGCACTTTGCTGCACTATCGTTGATGCTAGTGCAGCAAAGCACAGGGAGGCACATTGATTAAAATGGGTGCGTCATTTTAACACCTGCGTCGGACCACCCCCCATTGCATAGATTATGCCTCTTACAGGCATAATGTGGCACAAGGGTTTACAAAGTGTGCACAATGAAAACATTGCAACACTTTGTAAATGCGCTTAGGAGAAAGGCCTCCTTAACGTGACCTTAGCATTAACAAAATGATACCAAGGCTAACTTGTAAATAATGCCTGTTTGTTTTTCCTGATCCACTATTCTGTTTCACCTTTTGTAATAATCAAATTTTTGTTCCTTGGTAAAGATTTACATTTACATGCTGGGTACACCATTCTTGTTAAGTATTCATGGCTACTTTCCAAGAAAGAGAACTTGCTTAAAAATATGAAATAAGGGAGTAGTTCTTAAGCATTCTGCACATCACAAAGTTCAGTTAATCAAGGGGAATGAAAGTTAAACTGAATACAAAGTTGCACTATTTTTAGTTCGGCTTTTAATCTCCACATTTCTACATTTTGGGCCTCTTTACACAGGTCATAGAACAGTCTTCAAGAGATTTTGTTTTTTAAAGAAAACTCTTTTAAATGGATTACATTGTTTTGTGAAATAATGAAGTGATTCACAAATGTAAATATGGATGGAAACTCCCCTATCTCAGTACGCAACAAGTCAATATTTTTAATTTTTATTGTGTGGACTTATTTCAATAAAATGTTTTCCATTCGGATAACATGTAGTGTATGATTCTCCACCCTTACTGAGTAGTAAAAAAGTTAGATTTATGGCCCTGATTCTGAGTTGTAGCTTTAGAGCTTCTCTATTGGAGGGGTGGGCAATAGTCTTGAATGGAATATTTTAAAGTCATCATTCCTACCCATGTGGCTCAGTGCATGTTTGTCTTTGCATTGAAGAATGACAAGTTGATGGGCTAATTTTCAGGCGCTTCTCTTTGGATTGTGATTCCCTGAAATGCCAGGAGTAGCAGAAGCGACATCACATGCCCTTTGATCCCATCCTTTGAAATTACAGGATGAGACATCACAGGATATGGCACAATATTATCTTTAGTCTTGGTGACATCAAAAGAGGTAACACTATTTGATAGAAGGCCCTAATATAGCCATAGGAAGGACAATTTAGAAATGTTATATGTAACCTAGGAGAGACTATTGTCATGAAATTTTGTCATGTGTCCAGTAATAGACCAACACGGACAGTATAACATTGCCGAGATTGGAGAAAAACTTGATAACATAGCAACATAAGTCAGGACTTTTGCCAATTATTTCTTAACTTAATACAAGAAATGCAATAGGAATTCACTGCAAACTATTTTTGTGCATTCCTAACAAACCCTAACTAATAATTGATTACTAAAGCAGAGAGGTGGAGAATTGGTTTGTAACAACATATATAAATAATTTTACTTCTCATTGAAAACCAGCACCTGGCTATTCAAAAATCTTAAAACAAACTAAAAGCCAGTATTTTCTCTGAGATCTGTGACTACCAAGTTCCAGTCCAGTCCAGTGAAACACTCTGCAGCTGTGAATGGAGGGACATGGGGCCCAGGAGAACCTGACAGAAGTGCTTCTTGTCAAACCCTGGCTGGATTGGACAAACTGAAACCATTTCAATTTTCAGCTGCTGTTTTACAGACACCAGATTCAAAATGTTTGTATTTTCTAACATGCAGTGGTTCTGACTTTGAATCTTGATTTGGGGGATGCAAGGGCAGTGCCAAGGGGAGCAGAGGACAGGACAGGGGTTGCAACTGCAACCCCAGGCAACCCGTAAATGACGCCCTTACACATCTCGCATTGGTCTCCAAAAGCTGTTTCTCCTTTGCTCTCCTTTCACTGCAAACTGGAGGGGCAGATAGGACAAGGGTCCTTATTCAGAGTTTGGCAGAGGAGATTACTCTATCACAAACTTGGTAGATATCATGTCTGCTGTATTACAATCCATTATGGGGCCTGATTAAGATATTAGCGGAGGGGTTACTCTGTCACAATGGTGAGAGATATCCAGTTCCCCAAAATCTACATGTTTATCCGTCACCTTTGTGAAGGAGTAACCCCCCGTAAATATCTAGTTCAGGCCCATAGTCTATGAAAATCGTAATACGGCGGATGGGATATCCGTTACGTTTGTAAGGGAGTAACCCCGGACTCTAAATCCGGCCTAAAGTTGCCTTTCTAGTTTCGGGCAGATAAGCAGCCCATGCCCATATGCCTGTAGTCTTTTTTTTTTTTTAAATCGCACACCAGTGCCAAAAAGCTGACCTTGGTGCTGGACCAATTTTCAGAGTGGGTATTCTGTCCACAATTGGGCGTGGTGTTATGTGCCTTCCCTCTCTAGTTACACAGGTTGTACTAGTGGTTGTTCAGTGGAACTATGTGGGGTGTGTTGAGTTAAGCAAGCTCTAAATTTCTGACATCCTATTAACATCAACTTTTTTAGACCATTTAAACGTAGATTTCTAGAGCCAAGAGACAACTTTTAAACAGTGGTCAGCCTCAGTTAAAGCTAACGCAGAGCCTGATTCTTTGTGGCGGTCCTCTGAATAACTCAAAGGTGGGAAAAGGTGGCTACAAAGGTCAAAAATACCATCGACTACAATACACTCAAAAATAGGATATCCGGGAGCAGAAGATTAAAGAAACACAAAGGTGCTCAATAATCAATAGGTGAACCCCGATAGCAGAAATAACCTTTCTGTTGAGCTTTACCTCTCAAGGTTGCATGTATTGGTCACAAATCAATCAGCAATCAATCAGTTTTTGTAAAGCGCGGCTAATCACCCGTGAGGGTCTGAAGGCGCTGGGGGGAGGGGCCTCCATCCGAAGAGCCACATCTTGAGGTTCCTCCTGAAGGTGGTGAGCGGCGGGCTGACATACTACAACACTCATCACTTGCTTTACACGTTTGTACCTGCACATTTTCTACCAGTGTTTTCTAGTGATAATAGTGGTATATACCAATATATTAAACTGGTCTGTAGCATCAGTAATAAGGTCAACATTGGGTTTGCCATGGTTGGAACTTTAAATGAAAATAAAGAAATGCCACTTCTGAGCGGTTTTAGCCTTGTATGCATCACACGAAGTAAACCTATTGTGTCATGGCTTGTTCTGCCCTCACAAAAACAATTGTTCAATTCATACGTGAGCATAGAAGGTGCATTCTGAAAAAAAAGTTTGCACATGCGCTTTTTGCAAATTCACAACCTTTTCATAAGTACTTTCCGAGCCATGAAATAGTTGAAAGTTTATAGAAGACTTTTGGAAATGTTTTGTGAATTCCCAACTATGTATGTGAAAAAGCAATTCCACATGACCTATTGTACAGAATGTATTGCACCCTTGCAATTTTTTGACCTTTTGTTCCTTTTAATTCTTCTAGGAAATCGTTTTTAGGTGGAGAAATTCATTCCTATACCCTCAACTAATTTTAAAATGTTTATTTTCCACCCCTCCTTGAAAACAAATGTACTCCTGTGATCGACAGGATTGAAACCTCGTTTACAGGGTAGAATCTGTGGTGGAGATGTGTGTGAATACCCACAATTTGTGGTATTGTGTGTGTTTCCAAACTTTCATGGCATGACTGCACCAGAATTTCGTTTGCAACACCTAGGAAAATATTTACTCATGCAAAATATTACACCATACTGGGCTGCATTACACATGAGTAAATCCTTATGGAAGTGCAAATTTACTTTGGTGAATTTCAAAGGTGAATTTACACTATGCCATGATTCAGCATCTTCTTCACAGATCACTCATTTTTCAGTCAGAGAAAAAAAAAAAAACACTCACATATCTCCATGTTAAAATAAAAAATGAGCAGGTTATTCTACGATGATACTTGACAGTATGGCCCTCTTTACAAGCCCGGGGCTAAGGGCCAGATGTATGAAAAAGTTTTGCACTCGCAAACGGTGCGAATCGGTAAATTTGTGAGTGCAAAACAGTGGTCTGCGATGCATGAAATGCATTTGCAGACCACAAATAAGAAATCGCTAAAATTACGATTTCTTGCGTTGCGACCTGGAAATTGTGAGTCGCAATTTGCAATTCGCAAATTCCAGGTCGCACGGATATGATGGAGAAAATCGCAAATTGCGATTTTTCACAAAATGGCATTTTGCACTTGCAAAATACCATGATTTGCAACCAGGTGGTAACCTGGTGCAAAATTTAAAAATGCAGTAAAACTGCATTTTTAAATTGAACATGTAAAGCACACATGTTCTTTTGGCATGTGTGCACCTTACATGTTGAAAAAAAAGATTTTGGGGTGCAGGAGAGGGGGCCTTAGGCCCCCAGCACCCTGGCCTTCTGCATTTCCAAAATTGCGATTTCTGGTTCATAAATCACAATTTTGGAAATGCAAAAAATTCGCAGCTATGCCCCAACAGGCCCATAGCTGCGAATGGGGCCAGTATCGCAATTTGCGATTCGGTAATAGCATTTGCGATTTTTAAGAAATTGCTATTACCGATTCTCAAATGTGATACATGGCCCTTTGCGAGTCGGTAATAGCGATTTCTTAAAAATCACTATTACCGAATCGCCATGGGCCGTGATGATACATCTGGCCCTAAGTTTCGAGTCATGCCCAGGGTGAGAATTAAGATTTGTGTGATAACTATAACACCCTCCTAATTTTCTGCTGATAAATTCTTGCAGGTCAAATCTGCAGAAACGTATCAAGGGAAAAGGTCCATAAGAAAGGACAAAACATGCTGAATGTGAGGTTCAGATGTATCAAAGTACCGTTTAGCATTTCCTAAATAGCGAATGTTAAGAAATCGGTATTTGAGAAATGCAAAATGGTATGTCAGAGAATAGTGATTGCCTAATAGCGATTTCTTAAAATTCGCAATCGCTATTAGGGAATGGGAATCCATTCATCCCTATGGGCCTGAAGGTCCATAGGTGCGGATGGGTTTGAATTTCATAATTTGCGAATACCTTTTAGAAATTTGCAACTTAGGTAATGCAAATCCAAGGTGTGCTGAGGGGCCTAAGGCCCCCTTTGATGCACACCCCGCAAAACAATATGTGCACATGGCACTTTAAAAAATTCATTTTCAATGCATTTTTTAAAGTCACAAGTGGTTATCACCAATTTGGAGTTGGTGGTAATTGCCTTTACTAAATGACTAGTTTGCATTTAGGAAATGCATGATTTATGTGCATAGATAATCGCAAATAGGTATTCCCTATTTGTGATTTTTTATTTAGTGAATCGCAAATTGTGATTCTATGTTCGGAGTCACAATTTTAGAGAAATAAAAAAAATTGCGATTCTCCAAATTTGCACTTCAATGCCTTTCATACATTGTGAAAGGCGATTTTGCATTCGCAGACGATGGAATCCTGTGACATGCACCGTTTGCGAATGAAAAATGTCTCGATTCATCTGGCCTTGGTGTATTAAATAATGATTCTGTATGTTATACCTTATTTGCAAGTTAAAGTTTAGATGCAATTTACCCCAGGGGAAGGTATTACTCTATTCTGCCTAATTTGTAATGAAAGCCTGTCTTTGTAAACACAACAAAATCTACAAGAAACGCAAAGGGCCTCAATAGTGCTCATTCTCGATTTGATCTCTTTCATGGTGATGCTGGGGTGCTGCAGCACCTCCTGCATGCCGAGCTACAGTGCCCCTGCCTAAACTATATGTAGTGCATCCCTGAGGCCAATGAAATGTCATGCAGACCAACAGGGGCAGGACCTCCAGAACTGTCCCATCGCCTGATAGGACTGTGCTTTCAGTCCTAACAAGAACATAAGAGAAGGCTTGTTGTGGGTCTTCCTCTGCAACCAGGCCCTGCTCCTCTGTCTGGCTCCTGTTGGGAATCATGGCTTCCTGGTTCCATGTACAACACCAGATTTCTGCTCTGCTGCTGCAATGGAGCCTTTGAGTTGCCAGCAAAGGAAGAATGTTAAGTGAAAAAAAACAGTGTCTGTATGAGTAAAACTGTGTTTGTGAGTGATGGAGGGAAAATAAGATTGAGTGAGAGTGTGTGTAAGTGTAATGTGTTTGAGAATGAAAGAGTGAGAATCAATGAGTGAGTGAGCATGCGTATGAATGAGTAAAGCCAGTGTGAGTAAGATAGAATGACTGATTGGGGGAATATTGTGAAAGAGAATGACAGAATCTTTTAAAAACTAGCAATTAGGGAGACACTGAACATTTTTGCAAATGGGAAACAGCAGAACGTGGATTGAAGTTTGTTATAACCAGTCAATCGATTAGATATCTGTTCCATAAGACTTTGGTAAATTATATGGCTAGTGACGTTTTGTTGTAATGGCTGTGTTAAGAATTAAAAGTCAAATGATAAACAAATCTTTAAGGTGCACATAGGTAATGAGAACACAACACTAATTGGACAGCTGCTTCTATGGTCAATTAATCAGTCAAGCAAACATTTATAGAGCACAGCAAATCACCCATGAGGGCCTTGAGGCACTGCTCCCATTTGAAAAGAAGTCAACATCAGAATCAGAAAAGGTATCTCTGTAGTGGTTTAAACCAAAATGAACAATTATATAATACCAAATACATTATACCCTGGATTGGGAGCGTGATCAGGTAAACTAAATGATTCCTGAATTAAGTATTCTAGCTCACTACCGATGGTGTTATCAGTAGTTAGCTCCCTCTGTAGATGGCCTTATTAGTTGTTAATTGCCCTTCCTGAAACCTGCAAGGCCACATAATGAGGTGAAAGCTATTAATAGCTGTTAAAAGTATGTGGACATAAATATCTTCCCATTCACACCCTCATGTCAACTCATTCCCATTGAACATGCACCATAGGCCGACAAAAGTAACTAGGCTCATCACCTCTTGTGGTTCTCAGCACACCTGCAGCCAAGACACCGTCATGCCACAGACTAGGAGGTGTAAAAAACGAGAAATCAAAGAGGGAGGCCTTAAGTGGAGCAAGCTATTAAAGCTGGTAAATTGGGCAAAGCACCAGGTCTGGATGGGCTACCCTTGGAAGTTTATAGAGTCTTGGGAGTAATATAGTGGAACATTTTGCAGAGCTGTGTAATGACATTTTCGATGGCGCTGTGCTCCCCTCATCGTGGAAGGAAGCCATTATTACAGTGATCTTAAAGCAAGGCAAAGATTTTTTAAAAAGTGACTCTTATCGACCGATATCACTGCTTAATTGCGATTATCAACTCTTTGCAAAAATGCTAGCAGACAGACTGGGGGGGAGTTGTGGGGAAGCTTATTCATACTGATCAAAAAGGCTTTTTAAAGGGAAGGTATATGCATGGATTGACACAGGGTTTGGTAGGCACACTTTATCTTGCCTGCAAATGTAAAGTTCCTTTAGCTATGGTAATGGTTGATGCAACAAAAGCTTTTGATAGGGTTAATTGGGATTACCTGATTACTCTATGTGAGATTTATAACCTAGGCTGGACGTTCACTAAAGTGCTACAAAAGATTTATCAGGATCCAACTGCAAGGATTTTAGTAAATGGCTCTCCAACCCCCACGTTTAAGATTGAAAGAGGTACGAGACAGGGGTGTCCTCTCTCTCCATTACTATTTGATTTGTGTATTGTGCCTCTGACATGTAGAATAAGAGGGGATCAAAGAATAGTGCCAGTCTCATGTAGGAATCTATCTAGAAAGGCAGCTTTATATGCGGATGATTTGATGGTCTATTCAGCAAATTTTAACCAAGCAAAACCAGCATTGGAAGAAGTGATAGTGGGATTTTGGGACTTTTCTGGTTATGAGATTAACAACGATAAAAATTAGGCCATGTCTTGGAATTTGGATACTGGCAGTCTTCCAACAAAAAAGGAGGTCAAATATTTGGGAATATTATTACACACAATATAGATGAGCTAGCCAAAACGAATTTTATGAGATTATTGAAAGACATTGATCAGCTGATGAAGAGATCAATGAATCTCTCCCTAACTATTGTGGGACGAGTAAATTTAAGATGGCGATCTTACCCAAATTCTTATTTGTCTTTAACTCAGTTCCATTAATGTATAATAAGGAGTGGTTAAAGAAACTGCAGGGAAACATTTGCACTTGTATCTGGGCCACCAAAAGCCCCAGTATCGCTTGGAAAAAATTGAGAAGGAAAAAAGAGAAAGGGGGGTTGGCCTTATCTGATGTGCAAAATTATGCCTGGACTTTTTTATTAAAAAATGTAAGGGAGTTGTTGAATGAGCCAGGATATTCGGAGCTGGGGAAGATATTTAAAGTAATGATAGAGATAAATGGAGGAGGGCAGTTGGGTTTTTTATGCAAATTTGGAGATCAAAAGTCTTGAAAAAAAGTGAGATTTAAGGTGCTTCACGATGCAGTAAAACTCTGGTATGTGGTGAGGAGGACTACAAGTTTTCCATAATATAGTGGGAATGCCCCCGTCTGGGACTCGCCAGGTTCTCCTGGCTGGACTAAAGATGTTTTGGCCGTCCAGCTTAAGGAAGTGGGTCTAGTAGAATGCAGTCATCTCTGCTATAACGGGGAGATACGATCATATGAAAATCTAATTAGTGAGGTAGGGGGTAACCTCTCTAAGTTTAAATACCTCCAGATAATAAGCTGGCCATCAAATGTGAAGGAGGAACTGGGAGGTTCAAACGATTTGGAGGATCAGGTTCATTTGGCAATCCTGTTGAAAATAGAGGTGACTAGATGGTATTGGTTAATAACGGACAGTGCGGATGGTGAATTTATCTTCCCAGAAGGAATTTTGAGCAATCGTTTGTCGTGGATACAATTGAAAGAGCTTTGGCAAGTATCTCTATCTCTTTTGTACAACACAGTTAAACCTGCTTCCCTTAGGAGAAACCATCTGTTTTCAATCCACAGAGCCTTTTGGTCACCAGCAAGGCTTTCAAAAATGGGAACAGGCGCTCCTGTTAACTGTAAAAAATGTGGGTTATCTGCAGCTGATGATTAACATATGCCCCCAGCTTGGAGAGTTCTGGGGAAAGGTGGGTGGAGTGATAAGTAATATCTTTCAAGTAAACTTGGAGGTAAGAGCTCCGCTAGTTATATTTGGGTGCCGTCATGATATACTGGCAAGTAAGATGGATTAAGCAAAACTACTTTTTTACATGATATTATTGGCCAGGAGAGAGATTTGCAGAAAGTGGATCAGTCCCCTCCCCCTCTTTTTAAGGACTATAGATAAAATATGATAAGAAATATAGGTTTTGGAACTTTTCAAGGTGGGAAAATACCTTTTAAAAAATTGTGAATACCCACAAACTGACAAGTTGTAGGTGTTGATCATGTTTTACAGATGGAGTGAACTTACAACTCCCAGAAGCAGGTAAGATTTGAAATGCATTGATTCCACCACAGTAATTGTTTTTTCATATTGACAAATAACAATTTTATAAGGTAAAAACAGTTTAAGGTTATGATTGTGACTTAGTGAAATTGATTTGAGGTGTTTAAAATGATTTAAGTTGCACACCCCACATGAATATGTGTTAGGTCAACGAGTGAAATGGATTTCCTTCTCTCCATGTCATATGGACACTTTCTGATTTAAAATGTATTTCAATTTTATATTTTAGTCAAATATCCCTAACAGCCATATTTGTGTTCAAATTGAGATGGGGTTATTTTACTGGAATGCTAAAGAATAGAAGCTGCATGGTTCTTGCCCCTACCTGATAACTTCCTCAGTCCCCACTGCTTTATTTTTTAAAATATTATTTTACCTGGGATGATCTATATTTATAGACAGAAATTATCTAAGCTTATGGACAAATCACCTGAAAATTATCCTACTTAAAATGTTCAGGTTCAACAACAATCTTGTATTATAATGCAACAGTGCATATAGTATTTTTTTAAACAAATACATATCTTCCATAAAATGTATTTTAAAACATGCTTAGCTTCTCAAGTTAGGAATTTAACTTACTCTTTACTAGTTATTTATTTAGCTGTGTGGTATCAATGCCTTCCACACGTATGCTTCCACTTCAAAAACACCCTTGCAGTTTAATCTTATCCAGATTGAGTCAGACGGGTAATCCATTATTTGATCCAAGACAGAGGATGCCAGCTGCAAGGTGTTAGCTTTTTCCCTGACTCTAATAATTAACTAAGAGGCACTAACAATAAAGCACCACTGAGTTTGAGAGTTGTGCACCTGGTTTAAACAGGTTATTTCATTAGATTTCATTTTAGCAACTGTTAACGCCAAAGATATATATGAACAGTTTCAAAATTCACTCTAATACTGGTGATTTTGAGTAGGAGATGTGATGATAGCAGGCAGGATGAAGTCTAGCGGAACTTGCCAGTGTGCAACAATGTGCATATCAGGGTGTGTGTGTGTGTTTGTTAGTGTGTATGGGTCTGTGTGTGTGTTAGTGTATTTATGTGTGTGAGTGTGTATGGACAGGACACCATGGATGAGGTGGAAGAATTACACAAAGATCACTGTTAAAGCCCATCGACTACTACAAGGACTGCTTCTCAGAATGCATGCACATCCTGACCAGGAAGAGAGGTGGTGACTGAAGTGAAGCCACAAATATAGAGTCAGGTCAGAGCTCGTAGTTAGTGTTTATAGAGCTCCCAGACTCTGGATGCTTTTAGGGAACTCAGCCTGATGGATTAATATAGTGAGATGAAGTAGTGAAGTATGCAGTGCTCCAAGGTAGGGATACTATAACCAGACACAATTGGAAGAATTGAGGAAGTGAACTTATTGGAGGCATCAACGTCCAAAAGGCATCAATGTTGCTCTACTGTTCCAAGATGCTGTCAAAAGAACATAAGAGTATTACACTTCATTCCTATCATCTAAACATTCTACTTTCAGTGAGAACAGAAGACTTTGCTGCTAACTTGCTTCACCCCCTCTCTTTCTCCCTCCATCAGTAACAATCCTATTGTCTGGCAACAAGGGGTCTGATTTATATGCTGAGGGTATGTATACTCCGTTGCAACGGAGTACCTTACTCCAGTCTCTCTCAATTTCTTTATTGTGGAGCAATATATAAAGTGAAACATCCTCTTCTCTGCCTCTTAAAAGCTCCACTAGTCTTGCTATTGTTTTGCAACAGAGTATACATGCTACTAACATGAAGGTCCACCCGCTCAATGGAAGAGTGAGCATACCTCTGGTTTGGCTATGGCAGTCACTACTCCATCACCGCTATAGACAAATCTCTCCGATGGAGAAATGGCTACATGTCCATCAGCCCAATCAGGGTGGGTGGACAGGTAGCCATTATTTTACTGATTTACTACTTACAGTCCGTCACTGCCAGGCAAACCCTCATGGTGAGGGTCAAATAAAAATCAAATAAGGCTCCCATGGTGATGGGAGCTTTACTTATTTTAATTCCCGCTTTGGAATTTTCTTTTTAAAAATAAAAAAGAATACTGTCGGTGCAGGCTTGTGTCATGATACAGCAGCCCTGCACAGATAAGTGTTATGCATTGACAGGAACTACCATGGCATTTGTTGCTGAAAATACTATAAAAATGACAGCCAACTTGGTGGTCATTTATTAATTTGGAGAATGGTGTATGATATTACTTCTTCTTTCCCAACGTGATTTATAAGCCATCACTCTGGCCAATATTTATATTTTGGTGGTTTCGCCATTGTTCCGCCGAGGTGATAGATTAAATACCTTTATCACATCACCTGGTGGAGGTTCTGACCACCAAAATATAAATCAGGGACAAAGTAATGGGTTATTGAGTCACAAACATGTCGGGGAAGAAGAAGAGATATCATACACCATTCGGTCCTCATTGGTGTCACAGGGCCAACCTTCCTCCCACCTTTGACCTCTCAAAGGCCTTCTTTTTACTGCTGAGGTCCTAGGGAACAGGGAACAATTTGAAACTACAGAAACACTGCTAATAAAGCCTTGTTAACAATCTCTTGCTGCTTCCGTTTTGATCCCTGAGACAAGGGCCAACAAGGGCAGCGCCAGGGGTACAAGAGCAAGCTAATGATGCACACTACCAGCACACCCACATCCCGCCGTCCAACTAATGATGCACAAATCAACTTGGCGGACAGTGGAGGCCGGACGACCATTGGTGGCTCTGACCGCCACGGGCAGCAAGTGGACTCACCAGCAAGAAGTGCACACATTGGCTAAGCGTATAACCCATACACCTGACACACATTCATAAGCCCATAAAACACCACCAGACATACCCCACAATCCTTTGCAACGAAAGTAGGCCAAGAAGACTGAGAGCACCAGAGGCAGACAACGAACGCCAGCATACAGGAGACGCACACCGACCCACAGCAGAGCACCCTCACCTCCTTCCTAGCACCGACACCATTCACCACACTCACCATGTCACCCCCCAAACATCCACGCTTCACCAAAAGGGAGTTAAGGACCATGGTGGACAAGATCTTGAAGGTGGAGCCACAAATGTTCGGGCCGAGGTGCAGCACACACCCATCACAAGGAAGATGGAGCTGTGGCAGACCATTGTGAACAGGGTCAATGCAGTGGGACACTATCCACGCACCAGGGATGACATTTGGAAGAGATGGAAGGACCTGCAGGGGAAGATCAGGGGCATGGCACCAAGGCACCACATCGCAGTGCAGAAGACTGGGGGAGGAACGTCACCAACACCACCAGAATACAAAGACTGGGAGGAAAAATTACTGGCCATCCTGCACCCTGAGGGACTCACTGGACTCACTGGAGGAATGGACTCAGGTAAGTCATCAACATATACCCCATAAACACCATACCTGTAATGCATACACCACCCCATCCCACCCACACCCACCAGGACCAACACCCCACCCAGGCATCAGCCACTAAATCCACCCCCCCTGCATGACCACAAACCCACTAACAGGTTCACATCCCCCTGTACACAGCCACCTACCCCTGCAAGTACCCACAATGGAACGACACCCCCCACCACAATGCAACCCCACACTGGTGCTAAATCCAATGTCAACCTCACAAAGGCACACTGGAAGGCCACTGAAAGTAACACCAGCCCAAAATAGCCCAGTCCTGTTCACCTCAAATGTTCATACAGCTGTAACAGACATGTCTATGACCACCAACCATGCAACCCTAACGGATGGGACAAGGAGTGCCAGTGCCCCCCAGGGAGACAGAGGCACCTCACTGGACACTGGTGAAGGATCCCTGGACACTGGTGAGCAGGCAGGCCTCTCACACAGTCCTGGACTCTCACCATGCAGCAGCCCCACCCAGGAAACCTTTGTCACCCCTACCACCCAGTCAAGACCAGCAGCCCAGGTCAAGCGTCCCCACACCAGTGTATCCAGGCCACAGACTGGTGGAACACAGGTACAGAGGCCACAGTCTCCCACTCCCAACATGCAGGAAGGCGAGGGCCCCAGTACAAGTGGTACTGCCAGACCTGTGCAGGGGACACAGGCACAGGGGGGCTAGGGCAAGCGCAAGGGTGGCAGTAGGCCAGGGGGAGGCCACAGGATGGATGCAGCAGCCCAGGACATGATATCAGAGGTATTGGGGGCCTACCAGCATACCCATGACCAGTTGACACAGATTGTGTCCACCCTGGAGCACAGTCAGAGGATGCAGCAGGAACACCACCAACAGGCCATGGAGCAGTGGAAAGAGCACAACGCCACAATGGCCACCATTGCAGGAGCACTGCTGCAGCTGGTATAAAAAACAGTCTGACACCCACACAGGACAAGAGGCCCCCACAACAGCACCGGACAACCACCATGAGATTAGCCCATCAGCAGAAACATCCCAGGAACTCCCCTCACAGGAAACCCAAGGGCCTATCATGTCATCCCCTGAAGATCAACAGCAGGCACCCAAACTGACCTTCAGGCCAAGATATGGCACTGGAACCCCAGCAAATAACAAGGCCCCCTTCAAGAAGTAACTCTGCAACAATCTGCACAGCAACCATCCCACCCAATCACCAACCACACATTTCTAAGAGGCAATATGAACTACTGTGAGACAAGATGGACCTATTAATATTACCAACAAGGCTGCCACCATGTTGGTCTTGAGGACACGCACCCGTTCCGACTTGCCATCACTGTAAATAGCACTATTCACTCACATCAACCAATAAAACACATATCACACCTGTAACACTGTCCCCTGTTTTAAATTGCGAACAAAGTGAAGAATGGATGCAACTGGCTGATATCTACTTTATTGTCAAACCTGTGCATGAAGGGAGTCCTGTGTGCCTAAATCGTGGCAATAAGTAAATGCATAAAATTCCAATCTGTACCATGCAGAAGTGGAACATGCTTCACCTACCAGTACCAACCCCCCTATAAGACTGAGCACACTGACAGTATTTGTCACAAACCCCAATGTCAGGTCCAAGTCCCACACATTTACTGGAAGTAGAGTTGGATCAGTTGGTACCTGGAATTGACATCTTCCCCTTCCTCATCATCACCATCACTCATCTCCCCTCTCTGAGGTAGCTGGTCAGGACATACAGCACCCTCCACCTCCAAGAGGGGGATAGAATGTCTCACTGTCATGTTGTGCAGCATGCAGCAGGCCACCACTATTCTACACACCTTATCAGGCCCATAGGCCAGGGAACCCCCAGAGATATGTAGACAACGAAATCTAGCCTTCAGGAGACCTATAGTTCACTCTATGACCCTCCTAGTCCGTCCATGGGCCTCATTGTAATACCTCTCTACATCTGTCCTGGAATTCCTCACTGGTGTCAGGAGCCAACGCAAGTTTGGATAGCCAGGATCACCTAGAAAAAGGTGCAGTACAGAGTCGTCATTGTTATGCCCCTTAGCCAGACAGCCTGGCTGTCTGCTATGTGTCAGTTAGTGACAGGCACACTTACCTATGATCCACTATCTGTCCTCTAGGAGTTGTTCCATCTTCTGTGGCACACTACTGTTCCTCAACACAAAGGAAGGAATCATGGACTGAACCTGGGAACATGGCATTCACATGTGAGATGTACTGGTCTGCAGTACATACCAATTGGATGTTCATGGAGTGAAAGTTCTTTCTGTTTCTGTACACCTGTTTACTCACTCTTGCAGGGATGATCAGTATGTGGGTGCCATCAATGGCACCTATAACTTGGGGTATGTTGGCAAAGGCATAGAATTGCGATTTGATGGCATTGAGGTCAGAACTTTGGGGAAATCTCACATACGACTGCAGGTGTTGTACTAATGCATTCAGAAATCTTGTCAGTACCATGCTGAACATTGGCTGTGAAAACCCAGCACCCATGCCCACTGTCACTTGAAATGAGCCCGTGGCCAGGAAATAGAGTGCGGAGAGCAGCTGCACTTCAGTTGGGATGGCATGCTGAATACGATTTCCTGGAGTTAGTGCAGGGTCCAGTAAAACACAAAGTTCCTGAATTGTTGCACATGTGAGTCTGCAATTGATTATGATCTGACACTCCACCATGGTCCTCATCTCCACAAGTGGTCTGTACACCGATGGTGCCCTTCCTCGCCACAAGGGTCGGTACCTACGAGGGGTTTCAAAAAGGTGTGATGAAGACACATACATAGGCACACTTGTCATCATTTGTGCACTGCATAGTTCATTGTAGTGACTCTACATTAACTGCTTCCTGACAGATATACATGTACATCACAAAGAGGGAATAGAGTATTTCATGTGTGGTAGAATACGGAATGGGCAGAGGCTTAGGTGCCTCATGTGGCTAGTATGGCCTGCATTGTGAAAAGTTTATTTTTTAGATGCGTAGTTCATGGGAAAATGTCTGACCACTGTAATTCTGCCCTTTCATTGTGGAAGTGACCTCATACCACTAGCGACTGACGTCACAGCGTAAGGCGGTGTTTACCGCCGTTTGCACCCTAATTAGTTAACATGGATGCCAATGGGGAAACCTGGCGTATCATGAACGCCGCCGGCGGTGATGGTGCACACCGCCGTGGAACGTGCGCAAGTACGTCATTGATTATTCACTTAACTCCCTGATCTCGTGCGGACAGGTACTCCACTGTGTGTACTGCTGTGGCCTGCCTCTGGCTATGGATGTGCCTCGTGTTACAGGGGAAAGGGCCCCGGCCTTCACTCAGGAGGAACTGGAGAAGCTAGTGGACGGGGTCCGGCCCCTGTATGCAAAATTGTAAGGACGGCCAGAGGTACAGGTGAGTCTGGGTTTGGGGGACACTGTGTGTGTGTAATTAATGGTGTTGATTGGACATATGTGTGCACCTCTGAGCCTGCATGGGCCATGGTGCATTGCATTCTGCGTGCGTATGTCCTGTATGTCTGACAGTACTGTCCGTCCCATAGTGGATGAATAGCCAGCTGTACCTATCGTACAAGTGCCTGACCTCTGTGTTTCATTTCTGTGTCCCCCTTTAGGTCAGCGCCCACCAGAAGAGGGCACTTTGGCATGTCATCGGCAAGGAGGTGCGGACCCTGTGGGTCAACAACCGCCGGAGCACCCACTGCAGAAAGAGGTGAGAGGATCTGCGGCGCTGGGCGCGTAAGATCAGTGAAGCCCAGCTGGGGAAGTCCTCCCAACGTGGAAGGGGTGCCCGTCGGGCACTGACCCACCTCATGCGACGGATCCTGGCAGTGGAGTACCCAAACCTGGATGGGCGATTGAAGGCTGCACAGCAGTCCCAAGGGGGTGAGTACTCATTTCACATTCTTCAGTCTGGAAGGATGTCTGGGTGTGCATTAGGGTTCATGCTGCTTAGAGGCAGGGACTTCGACTGGTGTCCATCTACTTTATGGTCCCCAAAGGGTGTAGAGGTGTCTTTGTCAGGTCTCCCACATGTCGCCTCCTTAGGTAGTCCAGGGGATGGGTGTAGAGCAGTAGTCTGGTCAGTAGTCAGGGGCATGGCCATGGCCATAGCGAACAGTGCTGCCTGTTGGGTGTGTCTTCTGGGTGGGTGTATCTCTTGCCATTATGTACCTCCATTCAGCTACTTACTATTGTCCCTCCTGTTTTGTCTCCCCATCCCTGTTCTCTTGTGTTGGTTTGGTACAGCATCAACATCTGGTGAGGGAGCTGAGGCACCGGCAAGTGGGGAAGCAGCGGCCCACGGATCCTCGGAGGCAGAAACAACCGACGCCCAGGGAACCAGTGGGTGGGAGGGTGAGGGGAGTTCCACGGTGGAGGCAACTACCACAGGAGGTAGTGACTCCGAGACCTCCTCCGATGGGGGCTCCCCAGCAGTGGCGGACCATAGTGGCCACACCACTACCGTGACATCTTTCGCCACCCCCATTCCATCACTGCCCGCCCTTCTGCTCCCCACTGAGTTGTCTGTGCCCGCTCACCTAGAAAGGTGGGCATCTCCTTGGCCCCAGGCACCTCCTCCCCTGCCCCAGTCAGCCCTGCTGCCCTCACAGAGGAGGCTATTGACCTCCTGAGAACCATCTCTGTAGGGCAGACAACCATCGTCAATGCCATCCAGGGGCTAGCATCAGAGGTGCAGCAGACAAATGCCTATCTGGATGGCATTCACGGTGCCGTGTCTGCCCTACAGAGATCTTTCAGGCTCTGATCTCCTCTTGGACGGCAGCCAGTTTCCCTGGCCATTCCGTCCCCCCTCCAAGCTCCTCTACCCCTTCCAGCAACCCACTGCCACATTCAGACTTGCAGTCAAGCACATCAACACACAAGAAGCACACTTCAAAACACAAGCACCACACCTCCCACCACAAACATTCACACAGCCAACAGACACATGGTCATGCAACAACATTCACTTCCCCCAGTGTGCCTACCTCTTCCGCCTCCCTGTCTGTCCCCTCTACATCCACACCCTCATGCACTGCACCTTCACTCACTGTTGCTGCTCCTCTTGCTGCACTCACCACAATAGCAGACATCCATACATGCACCCCATGCACCACACCTGCACTCACCACAACTACTGTAGTTGACACATGCAGCACACTCACCAGACTTGCAGACACCCACACAACATACATACACACTAGCTGTCTGTCTTCTCCCACTGTGTCCACCCCCTCCTCCAAAAACACACAAACTCACCAAGACACTGACCCATCAGACATCCACCACACCACAGCATACTGTCCAGTCACCTGCCCCCACTGCACGCACCCCTACACCATATACAACCACTGCCTCTGCCTCCACTCCCACACCCTCATCCAGGACCACTCCAATTGTTCTGAAAAAAACTTTTTTTCTCCTGTGCTGACCACTTCCAACTCACTGGCCCACCCCATCTTGTCCCTAAGCGTGCCCACCTCCTTGCCCTTTCCACTCCTTCCACATCACTGCCCACCCCTGTCCACCCTTCACATTCCCGTGCCCCTTCCCCAGATAAAAAAAGGCCTGGACTGAGCAGAGTCCATCCAGCTCCACCCGATCTAAACAACCACCACCCCCTTCAAAGAACAAGCCCGCCCCCTCCACCTTCCAAACAAAAGTCGAAGAACCCACCCCTGTCACAAATCCCACCCCCACCACCCCTGCCCTTGTTCCGTGAGGTGCCTGAATGCCCATATGTTGCCCCATTAGGTAGAGTACCATGCACTTGTGGGAGTCAGGTTGGGTCCGTTGCGGCCCATGGCATTTGTAACCATACGGACTGGCCATTTGCCCTGTTTGGACTGTTTGGCTCTGTGAGCTTCACATTAAAGATTTCTGTGTCGCCTGTGTTTTGGCGGCACGCTGTTGAACCCTAGTCTTTTGTTTAATTGTTTATGGGTGTGGGGCATTTGTATGTACTATGGTCAAGTTGGATTAGCCCTGTGTCGGGTAAGTGCCTCTGGTTGTGGGGTGTATGACTTCGGCTGGTGTGAAGGGTTGGGGGTGTCGCATGGGTATGTAACTGTGCCCTTTCCTCCCTTTTTTCGTAGGTTGCGGTACTTACACAAGTCGTCTTCGTCAGCGGTCTCTGTCGTGGAGGTATATGGCAGAGAGCAGGGCTGGCATGATCTGCAGCTCTCTATTCATGTCTGCTTCGACGCGTTGTGTGGGCCTCCGGTGAGTGTTTCCTTCTATTTGGCTCATTTCCGCCTGGCTTTGCATGGCGTGGTTGCCGCCCCGGAACTGGCGGCAGACTGGTGGTTCATTATTTGATGGAGGGCTTGGGTCTTTCCGTCGGCCTGTGGGCAGACTCTGCCGTCATCGTCAGCACTCCTCTGCTGGCAGTGGGTGGTTTTCGGGAAGCCTGTGTTTCGTTGGGTTCATTATTTGGTGGTCCGGCCCGCTCCTCTATTTGCGGTTTTTACTGCCAGCGGCATGGAACAGACCGCCATGTTCATAATGAGGGCCTAAGTTCCTGCCACAATTTCACAATCATTTAAAGAGCTATAGCAATCCTCACTAATAGACAAGGTTGTAAATATAGATTGGCAGTTAAAGACAGAAACTGAGACAGCACATGAATTAAAATGACCTGAAATGTATGTAAATCACAAGCAAAGTAGCAAGAGGTTCAACGCCCATTTTTCCTGTTCCTACAAAACACCTTTAAGTTAATTTGAACAAATATTTATCGGTGTAGTGAATAGCCTTGGTCACTCCCTGTACCAGTTCTATTGATTCCAGAAACCAAAAGACCATGACCAGTGGCCAAACTCCTGTGGTCCCGAAGACCATGGGTTGTTTCCCTTGGCTGTGGTTAGTGATTGCACAACATGGGCAATGGAAGCAGGGTGTGATCTACACACCAGCATTCCTGCTTAGAAACTGCATGTTCACCAATGAAAAATGTTACCTTATTAGTGAACTGCCACAAGGATATATTTTTGGCCCCTAGATTGAGGTACACAAATGAGCTTTTGAAAAACACTATGAGAATAGACAACTTGAAGCTGTCACAGGGCTTTATAGTAATAGTTTAGTTGGCATCTCTGTTGCTAATGAAAAATGCACTTTGACATATCATCTGTGATTCCCTTCTGCTCATTATGCCACTTGTTTTGGGCCTCAAGTGATGCTTCAAAGTTAACATATTTGATGTTAGTTGCAGGCCTCAACATTGTTTAGTTTCAGGTCAGCTTTGCAGCTTTGTTTGCAGTGTCACATGACTATCTCTCATACCTTTTCCCTTATCTGCAATCCCACATGTCTTTGGTATATGTCTCTGCTGCAGCCCACTTTAGATTTGTAGGCCTCTTGTGCAGTCTTTGCACACTTTTACACTAATGTTATAAGAGTGAAATATGCTAATTTGTATTTATCAATCAGTTGTCATACTATAGGAATAGAATACATGCAGTTGCAGCTGTCTGGCAGCCTCACACAGCCCAGGGTCAAATGAAGACAGCTATCCACTAAAAACCATAGGTGACACACAAATAATCTCACCCTGAACAAGAAGCGGGAAGTTCCCATAACTGTGCTGCTTCAAGTTTCAGTACCATACTTTACATGCTCTCCACTGACTTCAGGTAGAGCATCAGACAAATGACAAGGCTTTATTTTGGGGACTCCATTCCCACTGTGGCAGAAGGCTATACTACTACCAGTGCCAGGATTGCAAGATTGCAGGGTTTTGACCATGTCTACTTTACTCCGTCCCCCCTCAATCTCTTTATTGTGGAGCAGCATAGAAAATGAAGCATCCTCTTCTGTGCCTCTTAAAAACTCCACTAGTCTTGCTACTCTTTAATTCTTATAAAACTGAAACAGTACTTCCTAAGACACACTTTTTATGCTTCTTTAAGAACTTCCGTGTTAGCAATGTAATAAACAAACAATGATGAGTATAAGCAATTTGTTTCCTATAACCATATTTCTGATTTTTCTTTCCTGACAAAGCAGTACCTCCAGATAGCAAGTTGATTAAATGCTTACACACATTATTTGCTTTCCAATTTCCTTAATCTTGTCTCCATTCTAGGTTTACCTGCAGTTTCATGACGAAACACATTCAGTAACAACCCACTGGAGCCAACAAAATAATTTGTAGTGATGTAAAAGCAAAACATGTAGACTTTGCGTAAGATGGACTTTCGGCTCATAAATGTATATCTTATGTTCCACTTTAGCAGACCGATGACCACCAAGGAGATAATACAAGCTTGCCCTCAGAAGTCATCTGCCATCCTTGCTCAAATTGATTCCTCCCCTAATGATTATCATATGCTGTTTTAGGATTGGCTGAAATCTAGGAGTATGCCTAACTCCAAGTTGTTTTTATTCCTGATTAATGGTCAGAGGTAGTACCTTCTCTCATATAGAGACAATGCTTTACTGGAAAACCATGTGATGTTTCAGTGACTCCTAAAGTAACTGATGGAGCCAGAGTTTCTGCAGCCACACATTTAGTTCTGCTTTGGAATCCACAGTTAGTTAAGGGTTTATCTCAAACTCTCGTCCAGATGTATTCCTATGTGTCACCCATGCAAGGGGTATTTGAACTTCACATTTTTTTGTGCCTGAACTCATCGGCGATGAAAAAGAAAATGCATGGGCCAACTCTTTGGGGTGTTTCTGGGTAGTTAATTTCCTATTTTATCTTTATCAGAAGGGCTGTTTAAACATCCTAGAAAATTGAACTCATCATGAATTGGCATCCCTTACTGAATGTTCCTCTGGGGTAAGGATTAGTATGTTGTGAAAATGTCTATGGTGCATCCATGTCAGGAAGCATCATGTACCCAAGGACATTAAGCTGTTGGAGTTCAACAGCTATGCATTAAAGTGGGCCCCCAGAAACATTTAAGCAAAGAGGACCAATTTGTGTTTCTGGGTCTATTGTACAAAATTGTGAGCTGGGCTAAAAGTGTCACTAAGGAGCGTTTTAATCTTAAGAATGTAACCTTCCTGCCCATGAGAAGGTCAACGAATGGTTGTACATTGGTCTTGTATCGAGTAGTCCTAGAACACTGAAATCTGCATGGGATCATTTGTCTTGGTAAAAATCTTTTTTAAAAGTACATATGTTGCTAAAATCATCCCTTTGCATTCAGTTGCTAATTTCCTTCCACAAGCCTGACCTCACAATTGTATTTTGTACCTTTCCTAGACAGGTGTGTTGGGTAATGAAGGAGCACAATCACTCTCTTTGGGGCTCACTCTGAGCATCGAGCTGCTTTATGAAATGATCTATGTATTCAACCTGAAACTGAAGGACAATGAAATATCGTCAGAGGAGTATAAAGACCCAACCTTTGAAACCTTTTTCTGCAAGCACTTTAAATAAGCTGCTTTCATTAGAGACCTACATGTGCCTCATATTCTACAATAGAATAAGATTTTAGTAGCCTCATTACAGTGCCTATATAGACTAGGTTAAATACTCATGTGTAGATATTGTTAGGTCCATCTCATAGTGTACCAGTTAAAGCTATATTTATTGGAGGAGTGGCTAGAAATAGAAAGATTTGTCAATACAGAGTATTCTAGGTTACACCCCTTTCCTGTAGTATCTCAATGCAGCTTCCCATACTTTCTTTTCTATCTAGTCTGTGGTCTACCCAGATCCTTGCCCTTCCCATCATCATGTTCAACAATGATTATTTCATTGGTTTACTAGATGACTTAACTTAGGGTCATTTAAACTGAACCCATTTTGTTATTTGTAATTTATATCCATTCAGTCTCACATGCTCAGGAATCTGCCCACTACCTGTGTGTACAGTGGTCTAACATCATCCGCACCTTTATCTCCTAAGCTGAGTTTCTAGACTGTGTCAAATTCCATCACGTTGAGCTGTTTCAAATCAAATCAAATCATTAACATTTATAAAGCGCGCTACTCACCCGTGCGGGTCTCAAGGCGCTAGGGGGGAAAGGGGGGGTTATCGCTGCTCGAACAGCCAAGTCTTTAGGAGTCTCCGGAAAGCGGAGTGGTCCTGGGTGGTCCTGAGGCTGGTGGGGAGGGAGTTCCAGGTCTTGGCCGCCAGGAAGGAGAAAGATCTCCCACCCGCCGTGGAGCGGCGGGTGCGAGGGACGGCAGCAAGTGCGAGGCCAGCGGAGCGGAGGGGGCGGGTGGGGACGTAGAAGCTGAGGCGTCTGTTGAGGTATTCCGGTCCCTTGTTGTGGAGGGCTTTGTGTGCGTGGGTGAGAAGACGGAAGGTGATCCTTTTGCTGACTGGGAGCCAATGCAGGTGTCTCAGGTGTGCGGAGATGTGGCTGTTGCGGGGTACGTCGAGGATGAGGCGGGCCGAGGCGTTTTGGATGCGTTGCAGGCGGTTTTGGAGTTTGGCGGTGGTCCCGGCGTAGAGGGTATTGCCGTAGTCCAGGCGACTCGTGACAAGGGCGTGGGTCACGGTTTTTCTGGTGTCGGCGGGGATCCAGCGGAAGATCTTGCGGAGCATGCGGAGAGTGAGGAAGCAGGCGGAGGACACGGCGTTGACTTGCTTGGTCATGGTGAGAAGAGGGTCCAAGATGAAGCCGAGGTTGCGGGCGTGGTCTGCGGGGGTCGGTGCGGTGCCGAGGGCCGTGGGCCACCAGGAGTCGTCCCAGGCGGACGGGGTGTTGCCGAGGATGAGGACTTCCGTTTTTTCAGAGTTCAGCTTTAGGCGGCTGAGCCTCATCCAATCTGCGACGTCCTTCATACCCTCTTGTAGGTTGGTCTTGGCGCTGGCGGGGTCCTTGGTGAGGGAGAGTACAAGTTGGGTGTCGTCGGCGTAGGAGGTGATGATGATGTCGTGCTTGCGTACGATGTTGGCGAGGGGGCTCATGTAGACATTGAAGAGTGTCGGGCTGAGCGATGAGCCTTGAGGTACGCCGCAGATGATCTTGGTGGGTTCTGAGCGAAACGGAGGGAGGTAAACTCTTTGGGAGCGGTTAGCGAGGAAGGAGGCGATCCAGTCCAGGGCCTGGCCTTGGATCCCGGTGGAGCGTAGGCGGGTGATTAGGGTGCGGTGACAGACGGTGTCAAAGGCAGCCGAGAGGTCGAGGAGAATGAGGGCGACTGTTTCACCGTTGTCCATCAGGGTTCTGATGTCGTCTGTGACTGAGATGAGGGCGGTTTCCGTGCTGTGGTTGGTTCGGAATCCGGTTTGTGAAGGGTCGAGCAGGTTGTTGTCTTCCAGGAAGGTGGTCAGCTGTTTGTTGACGGTCTTTTCTATTACCTTGGCTGGGAAAGGTAGAAGAGAGATAGGGCGGAAGTTTTTCAGGTCGCTTGGGTCAGCCGTAGGTTTCTTTAGTAGGGCGTTGACTTCAGCGTGCTTCCAGCATTCGGGGAAGGTAGCAGAAGAAAAAGAAGAGTTGATGACGGTCTGGAGGTGCGGGGCGATGATGTCGTCGGCTTTGTTAAAGATGAAGTGTGGGCAGGGGTCCGAAGGGGCGCCGGAGTGGATAGAGTTCATGATGGATTTGGTTTCTTCCGTGTTGATGTGGGTCCAGTTGTTGAGGGTGATGTCCGGGGAAGCGGGTTCAGTGGTGTATGGTTGGGTCTGGTGTCCGAAGCTGTCGTGGAGGTCGCTGATCTTGCGATGGAAGAAAGTGGCGAGGGATTCGCACAAATCCTGTGAGGGCGTGACGGCGTTGGCGCTGGCGCTGGGGTTGGAGAACTCTTTGACGATGCTGAAGAGTTCTCTGCTGTTGTGGCTGTTTTTGTCTAGTCTGTCGGTGAAAAAGTTCCTTTTGGCAGTGCGGATCAGGTGGTGGTGTTCGCGTGTAGCGTTCTTGAGGGCGGTCATGTTGTCAGCGGTGTGGTCCTTGCGCCAGGCCTTCTCAAGGGCACGACAAGTTTTCTTTGATTCTTTGAGGGTGTCAGAGAACCAGAGAGGTTTTTTGGTGTTGGTCTGTCGATGCGTGCGTTTGAGGGGAGCAAGGTTGTCAGCGCAGTTGGAGATCCAGTTTGTGAGGTTGAGAGCTGCGTTGTTGGGGTCGGTGGTGAGGGTGGGTTGGTTGGCGGCGAGAGCGGAGAAGAGTTGCTCTTCAGGGATCTTGTTCCACTGTCGACGAGGGATGGGTTGAGTGCGGAGGTGGGAGGTCTCGCGTCGGAATGTGAAGTGGACGCAGCTGTGGTCGGTCCAGTGTAGGGCAGAGGTGTGGCTGAAGAAGACGTGTTTGCTGGCGGAGAAGATAGGGTCGAGCGTGTGTCCGGCGATGTGGGTGGCAGTGTTCACCAGTTGTTTGAGGCCGAGGTTGGCGAGGTTGTCGAGCAGGGTGGTGGTGTTGGGGTCGTTGTTTTGTTCCAGATGGAAGTTGAGGTCGCCTAGGAGGATGTAGTCCGGTGAGGCGAGGGCGTGCGGGGAGATGAAGTCGGCGATGGCGTCGCTGAAAGAGGCGCGAGGTCCGGGAGGACGGTAGACGAGGGATCCTCTGAGGGTGGTCCTTGGGTCGGTGCGAATCTGAAAATGCAGGTGTTCAGCGGCGAGGGGGGGGTCTTCGGTGGAGGTGGTGACGCTGATGGAGTCTTTGAAGATGATGGCGACACCTCCTCCTACTTGGTTGGTGCGGTCTTTTCTGGAGATCTTGTAGCCTTCGGGGATGGCGGTAGCGATGTCTGGAGCAGAGGAGGCGTTCATCCATGTCTCCGTGATGAAGGCGACGTCCGGGGCTGTGGAGTCCAGGAGGTCCCAAAGTTCAACGGCGTGCTTGTGGACGGAACGAGCGTTGACCAGGATGCACTTGAGGTGGTTGATGGCGCGTGGGCTTGTGGTCGTGGTAGTTGCGTGGTGGAAGATGCGTTTGCAGGAGTTGCAGGCGAAGGGTCCATGGGTGCGTTTGGGGTGAGCTAGGAAGCAGGTTTTGGAGCGCCCTGGGTTGAGGGCGTGGAGGGTGGTGGGGTCGTAGCGGATCAGCGGGGCTTGGGGGAGCTGGGGACCAGGGGTCGTGGCGCTGGGCGCGGGCCAGGCGCGGACGGGCGCAGACGGGCTTGCCTCTGGTGCGCCTCCGGCGCGCCAGCGGCGTGCCCGCTGCGCGCGCCCGCTGCGCAGTCGCGCACCGGCCGCCATAAGAGGTAGGAGGGGGGGGAGGGGTCAGCTGGGGGCGAATGGGAGCTGGGGGGCGGGGGCGTGCAGGAGGTCGCGGGGGGAAAGTGCGAGGGAGGGGGGGGGGACAGGTAGAGTGAGAGGAGCTGGGGGAGGGGGTTTAGGGTGGAGGAGGGTGAGTGTTAGGAGGTTTGGAGATTAGGGAGAGAGATAGGAGTAGGGTTGTGAAGATAGGGGAGGGGGGGTTGTAGAGGTGGGTGAGGGAGAGAGGTAGAGTGAGAGGATAGGGAGATAGGTAGTAGAGGGGGTGGCGGGAGGGGGGGAGAGATAGAGAAATAGATAGAGAAAATAGATAGAGAAGTCGATAGATAGGGAAATAGATAGATAGACAGATAGGTAGGTAGGAGGAGGTGGAGAGTGGGGGAGTTAGATAGTGAGATAGGGAGCTAGAGAGATAGGAAGATAGGAGGAGTGAGGGAGGTAGATAGCGAACGGGTTAGGTAGGGGTGAGAGAGGGGGAGGCGAGTGAGGGAGGGGGATGAGGAAGGAGCAGGAGGGCAGGCTCGGGGGAAGAAGACGGAGGAGGTAGAAGAGCCGAAGACAGGAGAACAGAAGACAGAAGAACAGAAGACAGAAGAACAGAAGACAGAAGAACAGAAGACAGAAGAACAGAAGACCGGAAGAGCAGAAGACCGGAAGAGCAGAAGACAGAAGAACAGAAGATCGGAAGAGCAGAAGAACAGAGAAGAACAGAGAAGAACAGAGAAGAACACAGAAGAACACAGAAGAACACAGAAGAACACAGAAGAACCGAGAAGAAGAACACAGAAGCACAGAGAAGAACAGAGAAGAAGAACACAGAAGACCGGAAGAACACAGAAGAACAGAAGGGAAGAACAGAAGAACAGAAGGGAAGAACAGAAGAACACAGAAGAAGATTGCAGAGGGGGAACGAGGAGGAAGAGACAGAGAGGAGGAAAAGAAGCAGGAGCAGGAGAGAAGGTGAGTGGCGCGGGGCAGGGCGAGGGGCTGGGAGGAGGGGGGTACTTACAGTTAGGTGGGTCTCAGGAACACAGGAACTCGGGAACTTGGAGGAGCTGCAGCGGCAGGGGGAGCGACCTACCCTTGGGTCAAGGGTCGCTACCACTGTCGCGCAGCGGCCGCCATAAGAGGTAGGAGGGGGGGGGAGGGGTCAGCTGGGGGCGAATGGGAGCTGGGGGGCGGGGGCGTGCAGGAGGTCGCGGCGGGAAAGCGCGAGGGAGGGGGGGGGGACAGGTAGAGTGAGAGGAGCTGGGGGAGGGGGTTTAGGGTGGAGGAGGGTGAGTGTTAGGAGGTTTGGAGATTAGGGAGAGAGATAGGAGTAGGGTTGTGAAGATAGGGGAGGGGGGGTTGTAGAGGTGGGTGAGGGAGAGAGGTAGAGTGAGAGGATAGGGAGATAGGTAGTAGAGGGGGTGGCGGGAGGGGGGGAGAGATAGAGAAATAGATAGAGAAAATAGATAGAGAAGTCGATAGATAGGGAAATAGATAGATAGACAGATAGGTAGGTAGGAGGAGGTGGAGAGTGGGGGAGTTAGATAGTGAGATAGGGAGCTAGAGAGATAGGAAGATAGGAGGAGTGAGGGAGGTAGATAGCGAACGGGTTAGCTAGGGGTGAGAGAGGGGGAGGCGAGTGAGGGAGGGGGATGAGGAAGGAGCAGGAGGGCAGGCTCGGGGGAAGAAGACGGAGGAGGTAGAAGAGCCGAAGACAGGAGAACAGAAGACAGAAGAACAGAAGACAGAAGAACAGAAGACAGAAGAACAGAAGACAGAAGAACAGAAGACCGGAAGAGCAGAAGACCGGAAGAGCAGAAGACAGAAGAACAGAAGATCGGAAGAGCAGAAGAACAGAGAAGAACACAGAAGAACACAGAAGAACACAGAAGAACACAGAAGAACACAGAAGAACCGAGAAGAAGAACACAGAAGCACAGAGAAGAACAGAGAAGAAGAACACAGAAGACCGGAAGAACACAGAAGAACAGAAGGGAAGAACAGAAGAACAGAAGGGAAGAACAGAAGAACACAGAAGAAGATTGCAGAGGGGGAGCGAGGAGGAAGAGACAGAGAGGAGGAAAAGAAGCAGGAGCAGGAGAGAAGGTGAGTGGCGCGGGGCAGGGCGAGGGGCTGGGAGGAGGGGGGTACTTACAGTTAGGTGGGTCTCAGGAACACAGGAACTCGGGAACTTGGAGGAGCTGCAGCGGCAGGGGGAGCGACCTACCCTTGGGTCAAGGGTCGCTACCACTGTCGCGCAGCGGCCGCCATAAGAGGTAGGAGGGGGGGGGGGGGGTCAGCTGGGGGCGAATGGGAGCTGGGGGGCGGGGGCGTGCAGGAGGTCGCGGCGGGAAAGCGCGAGGGAGGGGGGGGGGACAGGTAGAGTGAGAGGAGCTGGGGGAGGGGGTTTAGGGTGGAGGAGGGTGAGTGTTAGGAGGTTTGGAGATTAGGGAGAGAGATAGGAGTAGGGTTGTGAAGATAGGGGAGGGGGGGTTGTAGAGGTGGGTGAGGGAGAGAGGTAGAGTGAGAGGATAGGGAGATAGGTAGTAGAGGGGGTGGCGGGAGGGGGGGAGAGATAGAGAAATAGATAGAGAAAATAGATAGAGAAGTCGATAGATAGGGAAATAGATAGATAGACAGATAGGTAGGTAGGAGGAGGTGGAGAGTGGGGGAGTTAGATAGTGAGATAGGGAGCTAGAGAGATAGGAAGATAGGAGGAGTGAGGGAGGTAGATAGTGAACGGGTTAGCTAGGGGTGAGAGAGGGGGAGGCGAGTGAGGGAGGGGGATGAGGAAGGAGCAGGAGGGCAGGCTCGGGGGAAGAAGACGGAGGAGGTAGAAGAGCCGAAGACAGGAGAACAGAAGACAGAAGAACAGAAGACAGAAGAACAGAAGACAGAAGAACAGAAGACAGAAGAACAGAAGACCGGAAGAGCAGAAGACCGGAAGAGCAGAAGACAGAAGAACAGAAGATCGGAAGAGCAGAAGAACAGAGAAGAACAGAGAAGAACACAGAAGAACACAGAAGAACACAGAAGAACACAGAAGAACACAGAAGAACCGAGAAGAAGAACACAGAAGCACAGAGAAGAACAGAGAAGAAGAACACAGAAGACCGGAAGAACACAGAAGAACAGAAGGGAAGAACAGAAGAACAGAAGGGAAGAACAGAAGAACACAGAAGAAGATTGCAGAGGGGGAGCGAGGAGGAAGAGACAGAGAGGAGGAAAAGAAGCAGGAGCAGGAGAGAAGGTGAGTGGCGCGGGGCAGGGCGAGGGGCTGGGAGGAGGGGGGTACTTACAGTTAGGTGGGTCTCAGGAACACAGGAACTCGGGAACTTGGAGGAGCTGCAGCGGCAGGGGGAGCGACCTACCCTTGGGTCAAGGGTCGCTACCACTGTCGCGCAGCGGCCGCCATAAGAGGTAGGAGGGGGGGGAGGGGTCAGCTGGGGGCGAATGGGAGCTGGGGGGCGGGGGCGTGCAGGAGGTCGCGGCGGGAAAGCGCGAGGGAGGGGGGGGGACAGGTAGAGTGAGAGGAGCTAGGGGAGGGGGTTTAGGGTGGAGGAGGGTGAGTGTTAGGAGGTTTGGAGATTAGGGAGAGAGATAGGAGTAGGGTTGTGAAGATAGGGGAGGGGGGGTTGTAGAGGTGGGTGAGGGAGAGAGGTAGAGTGAGAGGATAGGGAGATAGGTAGTAGAGGGGGTGGCGGGAGGGGGGGAGAGATAGAGAAATAGATAGAGAAAATAGATAGAGAAGTCGATAGATAGGGAAATAGATAGATAGACAGATAGGTAGGTAGGAGGAGGTGGAGAGTGGGGGAGTTAGATAGTGAGATAGGGAGCTAGAGAGATAGGAAGATAGGAGGAGTGAGGGAGGTAGATAGCGAACGGGTTAGCTAGGGGTGAGAGAGGGGGAGGCGAGTGAGGGAGGGGGATGAGGAAGGAGCAGGAGGGCAGGCTCGGGGGAAGAAGACGGAGGAGGTAGAAGAGCCGAAGACAGGAGAACAGAAGACAGAAGAACAGAAGACAGAAGAACAGAAGACAGAAGAACAGAAGACAGAAGAACAGAAGACAGAAGAACAGAAGACCGGAAGAGCAGAAGACCGGAAGAGCAGAAGACAGAAGAACAGAAGATCGGAAGAGCAGAAGAACAGAGAAGAACAGAGAAGAACACAGAAGAACACAGAAGAACACAGAAGAACACAGAAGAACACAGAAGAACCGAGAAGAAGAACACAGAAGCACAGAGAAGAAGAACACAGAAGACCGGAAGAACACAGAAGAACAGAAGGGAAGAACAGAAGAACAGAAGGGAAGAACAGAAGAACACAGAAGAAGATTGCAGAGGGGGAGCGAGGAGGAAGAGACAGAGAGGAGGAAAAGAAGCAGGAGCAGGAGAGAAGGTGAGTGGCGCGGGGCAGGGCGAGGGGCTGGGAGGAGGGGGGTACTTACAGTTAGGTGGGTCTCAGGAACACAGGAACTCGGGAACTTGGAGGAGCTGCAGCGGCAGGGGGAGCGACCTACCCTTTTGACAAACAATCTAATATAGCTTATCTAATATAGCTGATCACTCTTCTTGGTTGACAATCAATAAAAGGTCCCCACAACTGAATAATTTCATAAAGGAAAATAATCTCCTAAGGAAACATCAGTGAGGTTTTAAATAGCGACGTGACACAGTCATCATTGGTAGTTTTAGCTTCTTTTCCCTTCTTCCAATGCTTGCCTATTGAGAAACACTTCCTACCCCCCTATGCCGCCCAGAGCTTCTTCCTTTGTGGCCCACTGGTCCCTCCCATTTCAACTCCTTGAGTCTCAACAAAAAACATACAAAACACCTTTTCATGTTCCTCTAGCCTGGACAGCCAAGTGAAGTTGTATCTTCCTTTAACGTCTTCCTTTCTTCGGCCGGACAGGACTCAACAGTGCTTAAATTGTACCATATTAAGTGCTAGGGCCCTCATCAGAAGTCACTACAGCTTGCACCACCAATTGCTCCAGCCAGAGCTGCCAATGACACTACCAACACTCTTACAAGTGTAATAATCCAGATTATTCCAGGCCTCTCAGCTATAAGAATGGTTTGGGTGGCCGGTATTAGTCATTTTGAATATATATTGAATTAAGAAACAAATGTTGTTGTGCTCATCTCTAAATTAGACAGACAATGTCATCATGTGTCAGACAGTCATAAGTGCTGGTCCACCATGTGTCAGACAGTCATAAGTGCTGGTGCTGACAATTAAGTGCCAGCGATGAGCCCCAAAACCACCAGTTCAAATTAAGCACCGGGACAGAGGATCAGGACCCTTGTTCCTGGACCTTTCTTTTCACAGCAATTCTTCCCCAAAATCCCTTCTCACCATTATTTATCTAGCCAAATAGTTATACTCCTTCCAAAGGATCCATGTTCTAAAAAGACGCTGTTAGTGCAAAAGCGCCAGTCGGATTCTCCTGAAAGGACTCCCTGGAGCATATATCCTGCATATAGTCAGTGTGTACCTAGGGTTGCTCTCCTATCTCTGGACTGTATAGTAACTAGTGCACTATTGTGGATTGCTTCTATGTTACTCCAGGATAGATGTAAATATGAATTTGTCATGGTGCCTGTATCACATCCTTGCATATTTGTTTCTCTTCTGTCCCTTCTTGGTCGGATTCAAAACACAATTTCTGTGACTACCTGTAACCAGTATCTACCTCCTGACAGCTGCACTCCTGCCTCTTCTGGGTGTACTTTAAAAAACCTTTCCCTGGCTGTTTGCTATCATACTGTCCTTGCAGGAACTTGGCTCTCACTTCTTGATGAATTTTATACAGCATTTGCCTTACTGGCTGCAACCAGAGCAGTCCTTTGTATTGTTCCACATTTTCTCTTAGAAAGGCTCTATTAAGCATTTATCATTGTTGTCAGTATCTATTGCATGGTAGTGGTTTGCTCCTCAGTTCTTCCTGGCTGGCCTCTACTATTTTTTGTCCTGGCCACCTGTGCATGGTAAGTTCTTGTGGGCTGCTCCTTTGTTGCTTATCAGTCATCTCTGTGAAGCATTTACCCTGGCAAGCAAATCATGAAATCTTCTATAAACAATTAATATTCAGGTGACAAATGAATGAATGTAACTTGCAAGAAGTAGGCATTACCACAAAGTCTCAATAAATTCAAATTTGTACCATTGTTTCCTTTCCCTTCCTGTTGAGATTGTCTAGGTTTCATTCCTTAGCAGGTCTTCCTGTATGATGATCATATAAAATTGGCCCGATCGTCCATAGCCTCTGGGTTGTTGCTCTCTCACTCTCCTGTGTTTCTATAGTGCATTTACCTGGGATGCCTATATCAAGCATGTGTTAATAGGTTGTCTTTTTGCCACTCTTGCTAGACCACATACATTTTTGTTTACCATTGTGGATTGTCTCCAGTGCATTCCTCTGGGTGACTTATCTGCTGCTTTTTCCTGACATGGACCATTTCCATAGCTGCCTATGACCTGTCAATTCGGAGGGGTTTCACCTATGTCACTCTACCCATCAACGAAGTGAAACCCTTTGAATTCCAAGCATGATAAGCAGGACCACGTATGGAACTACATGTCACTCTTTTTCATTCCACTCCATGCGTACACACATCTACACAGCTACATGGTTGAGAAACACATGCTACTATAACATATTTCCCTTATAGACCACACTCATAACTCACACCCATACCGCAAGACTCATCAATAGTTTAACATAAAGAGTATACTATCTATCCCTCCTATCTCTCTGCTCCATCACATGCTTTCTTGCAGCAACTTATGTAAGGATAAGAGCACCACTTTAATCGTATTGTATGATATATAATTGCATCCATGTAGTCCACAAAGGAATTGAACCTACTAAGCCTTCCCCTATGGAGTGGTGAGCAGAGTCTGCTAGTGCTTTTCGGCATCTCATTGGGGGTTGGAAGCACCATATTATTGCAACTACAGTACAATACATGTCAATACAGCCACATCACAGCAGCCTTACACTCATTTTACAGACTTCCTATTTAGTGTAGAACCATCTTCAAGTCTCTGTGAACGGTCCATACAGCTGTCAACATAGATACAGCTCAAAACATGGCCTGCAAGCAGTCCCACTCAGAGTGACAATGCACACTGTGCTACAAGATTTAACCTGCTTCTCAACTCTGTATTATGGAATGCAAACAGTTCTCTTCCCAGCCATATTTGGTTTTAGCCCTTTAGCCTGAAAGTCCCATCTGCTCGAGCTCTGCCAACCCCTCCGTTTTAAACCTACAAGGAGGAATGACAAATTGTGCTATTCAATATACTTCTAGGAAGACTCTTGATTCTCCTCATCAAAACCGGCACCTGATAACTACAAAGTCCTTTCTATTGCACAACCTCTAGTGAAACCTTATTTACAACATACAATTACTACTTCTTTACATTGTGTAAACACTCTCCTTTGTCATGAATACTATGCAATACGCATCACATTGATTCTTCTTCCATTTTAAAAGACAAGTAGGTTATGTATAATCTAAATGTAAACATCTGGTCTACATGCTTCTAAAAACTTGCCACTAGGAAAATGTTCAGCTGGCATGAGTGTGTTTTAAGAAGACATTGTTCTAAGATGTATGCAACTATAAGAGTCCAGCCTGAATTTGGTTGATGTTGGGCTCACAAAAGAGAGTCACTTTTGCAGTAAAAAAAAAATATTTAGTAAATTTCCCTTTTTTCCAGGCCTGATGATGACCAATAACACACCTGTACTAAGATCATATTCATGGGTTCTTGCTGTGATGAATTTAAAGAAGATGATGCATTATTTGGGTAAGGACAAGTTCTCTCACAGCCTGAAGAGCAATGCAAGGTTCCAAGATGCAATGATTTTTATAACTGATTTGTCTGGTTATGAATTTAAAGGGCAAACTTCACTCAAGGTAATGTTAGAGCCACTGTCTTTTGCATTCACTACATGCTCAATTTGAATGAATGGATCCTTGTGGCGAAGGGAAGGGAGGGATCTGAAAATGTTACACAGAGCAGCAGATATGTAGAAGTAGTATTCAAAATGTCTTTCCCACTCTCCTTCAATATCTATTCCCGCTCGTAACTATTTTCCCTCATATTCAGTTTCCTTTTCCAGTTCAGGAAGAAACATTTGTTTTTTTCTGCTTAGCTCCCCCATTTTGCCTAGATTTTCTGTTTTCACTTGTGTAGCCTATGAAACATTAAATATTTATGCCTTTTCCATAAAATTCTTTTGCTACCTTTGGTTATTTCTTCTATTAATCTCTCAGCTTGCCTTCTCAAATTTCTATGCGCTCCATTGCATGTCTTCTCTCCCCCATGCAACAATCTCATACCACTCCATATCTTGCTTAACTTCTTAGATTACCATTTTCTTCTAAGTTGCACTTTGTATTGATTGATTGTTTTTGTATGTCTCTGCTCTTTTCCGCCCTCCTGTGGATGATTTGTGTTATCTTTGCATACCCCATCTTCTTCCTTTTGTTTTCCTTCCCTTTTTCTCTTCTCTGATCCACACCTGTGCTTCCCCTCACTTCAGTCATCAACCTTCCTCTTCCTAGTGATCTGCCTCGAGGCACTTTACTTTAAAAAAGATGCTGATGGAACAGCTCTTGCTGCCATATAATCAAGTGCAATCATGCTTTATCTACTTGTCATAATTTATCTCTTGTTTAGTACCATTTACTTTTCTAAAGTGTCTTGAAAAAAGTGCTTTAAATTAATCTGCATAGTATAGAAAATGTCAATTTATTGAAATGCTTAATAGTCTAAAAGCAGATGCAGGTGGTCTAGCTGTGCGATTAGCTCTCAGGGATATGATGGATTTTCAGGATTATGTATTTCACGGATACCTATTGCTCTACTTCTCCAGTACATATTGGGGCATTTTTGCGAACTTCATTTTGTACTTCATTTATTAGGACTACAGTAGTTCTATTCACCTGTCCACAAACCTACATGAGGAGACTTCTGCCTCTCCTATCCATTCTATGTTGGATTCTCCTTACACTTAAAAGTACGATTTACTAGAAAACGTGGGAGGGGCAGTGAGGAGTGTCTGTAAAATGGGGACTACTTACTAAAAAGGAAGCAGGTTGGAGAGAAGTGAGGAGGGGCTTAAGGAGGGCTGAAAAGGGGTTTAGGAAGGGCATGTACTCTCCCACAAATGAGTAAGCCCAATCCTATTATCAAACTGGACTTTTAAAACAACAAAATATTCCTAAAATGTTGTAAATGTACTCCAGCCCAGATTTGTATCAAATCCAGTGCCGCAAATTGCCATCCACTGGTAATGTATCATCCTAAAACCATGAAAGGAGACAGGAACTTAAAATAGATCCCTAGAAGAAATAGCGTTAAAAAAAATAATTTGTTGAAACTATAGAAAAAATACTCATAAATTATGCATACATTTAAAAAAATATTATTATATTCTAAACCAGTGGTTCCCAACCTTTTGACTTCTGTGGACCCCCATTTTATATTTATTGGAACCAGGGACCCCCACTGAATCATTTTTGGAATCCGGGGACCCCTCCCACTAAGCTATTATTGAAAGCTGGGGACCTAATCTGTTAATATTTTTTTAATTTCTAAGCAGTAAGAAGGATTCGCGGACTCCCAAGGGTCCCCGGACCACAGGTTGGGAACCAGTGTTCTAAACTATTCTAATACTCTTTTGATATTTAAAAATACATGTAACTTTAATTTTGTTTAAGAATAAATACATTGATTCAAATTAATTCTACACATATCTTTTACTAGTTCTAACCACTTTACTGTAGGTATGTTTTTGAAATTATTTTTAAATATTTAAAATAATATTTTAATTTAAATAAATACATTTAAATCTATTACATATTTAATAAAAAATTAAGTGAAAAGTAATGTGGCATGTTTTTAATTTGTTCTACATTTAAAATAAATACATAAAAATGTACCGTAAAATATTTTGACTATCCTTTTTTTAAAGTTTAATTGTCTTTTTTCATTTTTCTATGCTTTATCATCGGTAGGCAGAGACTTCTGCTTAGCTGTGAAAAGTTACTCTTAGTAATTGTACACTTGTAACTTTGGTACCACCCCTTGTTTCAGGGAATGGACACACATAAATCTATACTTTCTTGTAAATTTAGTCTAAAAAATGCTGAATAACCAAAAGTAGTACATTTACTACAAAGTGAGTACATTCACATGTATAGGTGTACTGATTATTCCTGGTCCACTGATATACCTCCATAAAGAAATTGTTGTACAGAGATTTTCATTTTTGATTTGTGTTTTTGGATCATTAGAGAAGTAGTTTATCTTGGGTAGACATTTTTGATCTGGGCCAAATGTTTCTGGGCCACATTTTTAAAAATGGCAGATGTGTTGCAGTGATAATGTAATATTTCAGGAACAATGAGACCTATATACTTAATTTTGGTGTTAAAACATAGGTTTTGCGGGTCAAGTTGTCTTAGAGAGACCGAAAATAACTCCTTAGAGGAGCCCTTCTGCCATTTTCCAAAACTGCGGCTATAATACAGGAAGAGGAGACATATAGAAATGAAACAATTACTAATGTCATTTAATCCTTTTATGTATACATCAAACAATGCTTCTGATCTGAATATGAGAAAAAACAATAATGTTTATAACTCCTGTTTGAGACACAGTTTCATAGTTCACTTTATTTATTTGTTTCTGCAATTGCTCATGGTACATTTGAAGAATGTTGAACAGTTGCAAATCAACAGGGACATCTTTTTGTAGTACAAAACATTTACACATCTTCTGCTTAAGTATAACACTCTTTTAATATATCCACACACAGAATATCATGTTGGTGGGAGGTCACTTAGTGGGACTGATCTCTGGAACTCACTGTACGGAAGATGGTTAAATGTGTGACAGCCAGAACTCATTTTCCACACACTCACAAGATATTTTTCTATGTATTTAAAGTCACATTCTTCTTCTGTCTCAGCAAATCCTTTTAGAAACGTCACAGGTTCAGCAGTTAAAGATCCAAGCTTTGTTCCAATTTTGCTCATCACGACATCACCCATAAGGATATGTGCCTTGATGAGAACTCTGGGCATCTTTGGGTCAAGTTTCTTATACAGAATATGATGCAGGATTAAGGCCCTCATTATGGCCCTGGTCGGTGATAAAGTGGCGGTAATACTGCCGACAGGGATTGCAGTAACTACTGCCAAATTATGACCATGGTGAAAAGATCTACGAAAGACAGCCAATGTACAACAACGACCCCCAGGGCGGAAACAACAGCCACCACAGCGGTAGCCACCTACAGCCAGAAGGAAGTCGAAGTTCCGCCCACCATATTATGAATACACAATCTGCCACCTTTTCTGGGGCGGTACCAATGACATCAAAAGCCTGGCAGAAACACAGCACAGAAGTGAAAGGACTCACCATTGGAGACACAGGGAAGATCCAAGCCGCCATGGAACCAGAACTGCAAGTATTCCCGATGATATTCTACGTTCTGCTCCACCACGAACACCAATGCCGGCGAAGACGACGACGGTGAGAACAGTAGCCCAGCACACAAGGGAGGGTGGGAGGAAAACGGGAGTGACACACATACGCACCATACACTCCCCAGACGCACACACAATACAGACAACCAGCTGCCCAAGAAAACAAGTTAATCCCTGTAAATCAGCTGAATAATGCAAGGACAACAGGAATTTACTAAAGTGATTGTAATAACATCAACACAGTATAAATAATAATTTTGCCAGTGCTACAGATATGTACAAATGTACAAAAAAGGGACACTGCCCAGTCCTCAGTTCGCGTGGGCCACAGGGCAAAGTCCAAGGCCCCTCTTGTTATCTATGTGAATACGGCTAGAACACTGTAGGGGCATCAGTTGGCAAATAGGCAGGCAGCTCAGGGTGAGGGGGAGCACCTCAGCTGGAGGCGGAAACAAGACCACTGGTCCTGGAGGGGGCAACATGCCCTGTGCTTGGTCCTGGGGAGTGATAGGCCACAGTCTCTTGGGTGGGTGTCTTCCCCACTGGTTCTGGAGGGGGGCACATGCCCTGTGCTTGGTCCTGGGGAGTGCAAGGCCACAGTCTCTCGAGTGGGTGTCTTCCCCACTGGTTCTGGAGGGGGCAAAATGCCATGTGCTTGGTCCTGGGGAGTGCAAGGCCACAGTCTCTCGAGGGGGTGTCTTGCCCACTGGTTCTGGAGGGGGCAACATACCCTGTGCTTGGTCCTGGGGAGTGATAGGCCACAGTCTATCAGGTGGGTGACTTCCCCACTGGTTCTGGAGGGGGCAACATGCCCTGTGCTTTGTCCTAGAGAGAGTGATAGGCCACAGTCTCTTGAGTGGGTGTCTTCCCCACTGGTTCTGGAGGGGGCAACATGCCCTGTGCTTTGTCCTGGGGAGTGCAAGGCCACAGTCTCTCGAGTGGGTGTCTTCACCACTGGTTCTGGAGGGGAAAACATGCCCTGTGCTTGGTCCTGCGAGTGATAGGCCACAGTCTCTCGAGTGGGTGTCTTCCCCACTGGTTCTGGAGGAGACAACATGCCCTGTGCATGGTCCTGGGGAGTACTAGGCCACAGTCTCCAGAGTGGGTGTCTTCCCCACTGGTTCTGGAGGGGGCAACATGCCCTGTGCTTTGTCCTGGGGAGTGCAAGGCCATAGTCGCTCGAGTGGGTGTCTTCCCCACTGGTTCTGGAGGGGGCAACATGCCCTGTGCTTGGTCCTGCGAGTGATAGGCCACAGTCTCTCGAGTGGGTGTCTTCCCCACTGGTTCTGGAGGAGACAACATGCCCTGTGCTTGGTCCTGGGGAATACTAGGCCACAGTCTCTTGAGTGGGTGTCTTCCCCACTGGTTCTGAAGGGGGCAACATGCCCTGTGCTTGGCCCTGGGGAGTGCAAGGCCACAGTCTCTCAAGTGGGTGTCTTTCCCACTGGTTCTGGGGGGGGGGGAACATGCCCTGTGCTTGGTCCTTGGAAGTGATAGGCCAGAGTCTCTCGAGTGGGTGTCTTCCCCACTGGTTCTAGAGGGGGCAACATGCCCTGTGCTTGGTCCTGGGGAGTGCAAGGCCACAGTCTCTCGAGTGGGTGTCTTCCCCACTGGTTCTGGAGGGGGCAAAATACCCTGTGCTTGGTCCTGGAGATTGATAGGCCACAGTCTCTCGAGTGGGTGTCTTCCCCACTGGTTCAGGAGGGGACAGGCCACACAGCAGCCCACGGAGGCAGGATCACATTGCTTCTGCCGGCGGTGACGGCTGCAAAGTGGTGGTGGTGGTGGTAGTGGGAGGCTTCTGCTCTGCCCCTGCACCCTCCGATGTCTGCACTGTGGTGGTGGTAGTGGGAGGCTCCTGCATAGACCCTGCCCCCTGTGATGTCTCCAGAACCACGGTTGGTGGCGGGGGCTCTATGACAGCTGCTGGTGCAGGCTCTTACCCCTTCTTGCCTGCTGGTGCTGGCTCCTTCCCCTTTCAGATGGCAGGTGCAGGCTCCTTCCCCTTTTTGCCATCAGGTGCAGGCTCCTTCCCCTTCTTGCCAAAAGGTGCAGGCTCATTCCCGTTTTGGATGGCAGGTGCAGGCACGTTCCCCTTCTTGCCGGCAGGTTCCTTCACCTTCTTGCCTGCTAGTGCAGGCTCCTTCCCCTTCAATATTTGTGGCCTGGAATCCTTTCCACCACGAGTAGGTGCAGATGGAACTGGGCCCGTGGACTGTGTGAGTGAGGTGCTTGGCTTGGTTCTTGATACCCTGACCATACGTGCAGGACGGGGGGAGAAGTAGGGAAGAGGTCAATGGTGGAAAAGAAAAGCTTTTTAGGGACATTGGGGCGGGAAGAGGGAGAAGTAATGGGAGTGGAGGAAGAGGGAGTGGTTGTTTGAGCTGTTTGTCTGCTGGATTTTGGTGCAGGTGCATGGGCTGTATGCTATTGTGAGGTGTATCGCTATTGGGTGTCTGAGTGCTTGCGTTTGTGTGCTTTAGGAGGGGAGACAGACACAGTGGGAGAGGACACAGGGGACGTGTGCATGGATGTTGTGGAGGTGTCTGCCTGTGAGGTGTGTGTTCTGCTTGGGGTGGTGATGATGCAAGTAGTGAATGATGATGTAGTGCAGGCAGGTGTGAGTGTGGACGTAACTAGGTGGGAGGTGGAGGAGGAGGAAGAGGAGGAGACAGTGGAAACAGTGGATGTTGTTGTGTCTGCAAATGATTGGTGTTTGTGTGAGTGCCTGTGGGATGAAGTGTGGTGCTTGTGTTTGCCTGTGACACTCTTTGGTGTTGTCCTATGTGCATGCTCGTCTGGCTGTGTGCTTGGGATGGGTTGAGGTTGAGGAGAATGGGACTGGGAAGTGGAAGTTGGAGGGGGGAGAGTAGGAACAGGGACAATGTCTGCCATCAGAGAGAAGGCCAAAGCCTGGATCGATCTCTGTTGGGCTACCAATCCAGTGTGAATGCACTCCAGAAATGCATTAGATTGTTGCATCTGGGCTGCCAACCCCTGGATGGCATTCACAATGGTTGACTGACCTACAGAGATGGATCTCCTGGCCCTCAGACGGCATGTACCCTTTCTGAAGGCGGTGGAGACTGGAGATGCCCCTGTGGCAGCAGTGGACCCTGAGTACAGGGAGGACGAGTAAGCTGAAGATGAGGATGAGGACAACAGAACATCAGTTATCCGTCAATACTTCCAATGATACACATGTGAGACAGTGCAAATGACCATTCCTCTGACTACTGATGTATTCTGTGTGGCTGTAGCATGATGGCATTAACTTCCTTTGCATCTCAACTTACTGTCCCTATGGCTTGCCATTTTACAGATGTTGGTGATATAACAACTGTGTACTGATGTGATGACTACAGACAGCTACAGGTCTTTATTTCTATGCTCTCACAGTGTTCAGATCATTTGCACTAGATGTGACTGTTTCCATAAATGCACATTTTCAAAACATAAAATACTAATAGTTGTCAAGTTATGTTCAAAGGTGTTTATTGTAGTGCTTGGAAATTAAGGACAAAGTGCAATAGAATGGGGTGATTATGGAGGAAAGTCCAGGGTATTGTTCCAAGCTGTTTCTAGCACAGGTCCAGTGTCCATGGGGCCATAGGAAGGAGAGCAAAGGCAGTACAAAATGGACAAGATGACTGTGTGGGACACAAGGGGGACAATCAGGAGAGTCTCTTTCCTGGCGGTGGTCTTCGCAAGTGTCTCTGGCTTCTGTCTGGGTCACAGGGAACGTTTGTAGAGTGGTTCACCTTCTTCAGGGGGAGGGGTGCTGGTGGCCTGTGGGTCCTGTGGTGGGGCTTCCTGCCCAGTAGTTGCAGCGGAGATGGTGCTGCTGTACTGTTGCTTCCCTCATGATGTTGGCCATGTCTGCCAGCAACCCTGCATGGCGATCAAGGCGGTGTTAATGGCCTGGAAGTCCTCTCTGATCCCCTGATACTGTCCCTCCTGCAGCCACCTGTTCTCCTGCACGTTGTCAAGGATCAGGCCCATCGTGTCCTGGGAATGTTGGTAGGCTCCCAGGATCTCAGTGAGTGCCTCCTGGAAAGTCGGTTCCCTGGGCCTGTCCTCCCCTTGCTGCACAGCAGTCCTCCCAGTGTCCCCGTTGCCCTGTGCTCTGTCCCCTGAACAGTGTGCCCACTGCCACTGACCCCAGGTCACTGATTGTCTTGGGTGTGAGGTGTGGACTGGGGTCCCTGCACAGATGGGCACACTGCTGATTGACTTGTCCTTGGGACAGAGGTGTGTGTATGCTGGGTAGGTGCTGTGGTGTTGTACCCTGATGGGGGAGGCTCTGTGGTGGACTGTGAGTGGGCTTAAGTGACTGACTGTCCAGTGGTCCCTGATGGGCCAGGTTGTTGGTCCAGATCCTGAAGTCCAGAGTTACTGTCATCACTGGGGGCATCTTCTGTTGGGGGACTGGATAGTCGTGGCACCTTCTCTCCACTGACATTGTCTGGGGCACCTGTGGGGATGTAAGTGATGTATCATGCTTCATGTCTGTGACATATTGTACATCCCTGGCTTCCCCTCTATCGTTAATGGTGCCCTGCCACCTTTGCTTGTGTATGGTGATGTATTGTGTGATTATTAGTTTCCCTATGCTGTGCATGCTTTGGAGATGGGTGTCCATGCAGGGATGGGAGGGGTGTTCATGCATTGGTATGGCATGCAGGATGTGGCATTGGGGTTAGACATATGTGTAGGTGCAGTGTGTGGGATGGAGTGGATTGATGGGAATGAGGGTGAGGGGCTGAGATGCCATGCAGGTATGGGGGGGTGATAAGTGGTAAATGTTGACTTACCAGTGTTTAGTCCTCCAGCTACTCCAGCGAGTCCCTTAGGATGCAGTATTGCCAAGACTTGCTCTTCCCATGCTGTGAGCTGTGGGGGTCCACCCCCAGTCCTGTAAATGACAAGCTGGTGCCTTGCTCCCGCGAAACGTACCTTCCCCTGTAGGTCGTTCCACCTCTTCCTGATGTCATCCCTTGTTCTTGGGGGCTGTCCCCGGCACACACCCTGTCCACGATTCTCCGCAATAGCTCCATCTTCCTGGCAATGGATATCTGCTGTACCTGTGCTCCAAACAACTGTGGCTCTACCCTGACAATTTCCTCCACCATGACCCTTAACTCCTCATCAGAGATATTGGGTGCCTTTGTGGAGACATGGGTGTTGTGTGGAGTGTGTTGAGTAATGTGATGGGGTGTGTGATGTGGGGTGCGTGAGGGATGTATGGGTGTATGTGGTGTGTCTAGTTGCCTCTGTGCTGTTCGTGTCAATCTCCTGGCAGTAATTGTTGTTTGTAAAGGGTTCTGGGTAATGTGGGTGTGTGTTTTATAGTGCTGTGGTGTGTGTGTATGAGTATCTGGTGTGTGTTTTCAGTATTGGCCAATGTGGTGTTGTTTTGTATGTGGGTGTCCATTCTGAGTGCAGAGGTATATACGTCCAATGGTTTACCGCCAGTGAATGTCCGCCGTGGTGATTTGTGGGTCATAACTCCTAATCAGTGATATGGGGGTGCCTTTGTGGGGACATGGGTGTTGTGTAGAGTGTGTTGAGTAATGTGGTGGGGTGTGTGATGTGGGGTGCTTGAGGGATGTATGGGTTTATGTGGTGTGTGTGTCTAGTTGCCTCTGTGCTGTTCGTGTCAATCTCATGGCTGTAACTGTTGCTTGTAAAGGGTTCTGGGTAATGTGGGTGTGTGTTTTATAGTGCTGTGGGTGTGTGGGTGTGGTGTGTGTATGAGTGTCAGGTGTGTGTTTTCAGTATTGGCCAATGTGGTGTGCGTATGTGGGTGTCCATTCTGAGCGCGGCGGTATGTACTGCCAATGGTTTACCGCCAATGAATGTCCACCGTGGTGATTCGTGGGTCATAATGTGGTGGGCGTTGTTTTGTTAACGTCACGGTATGGGTGTTGGATCACCACATTAGCACTGACCTTTGGTCTGGCGGATTTAGGTATGTGGCAGTATTCAATCAGATTGGTGTGTATGTGTGTCATAATATGGCGAACGGATATTGGCCACGGCGGCGGTATGTTGGCAGCCGTCACCGCGGCGGTAAGCGGGATTTACCGCCAATGTCATAATGAGGGCCATAGTTTCCAGTAGCTATTTTATTGGTACAGCCTTGAAAAAGCACCATGGCAGTATCATGTGTGCTGGATGTCCCAGAAAAAGAAGATCTGTCTTAAAAAATCAAAAGTATCAGGAGCAGGACCTGTAAATTCTTTCCTGGTAAAGTGACCTGGAAGTGGTGTGTTAGATTTACAAGATTTTACTGCATGAGCTTCTAACAAGTTCCTGCTCCATACAATGTCATTATAACTTGTTGATCCACCAGTCCTATTCACTGAAGTGACTAGCTCTCTACTTTTGCACTTGTCATAGATTGCATGGGCAGTCATCATGCATATTGGAGTTTTCTTTGTGCCGTGATGCAATTCATAAAACATGATTTGGAAAAAAAACAGTATATTTGCACAGCATAAGCCTGTCAGTTCATGGGATTGTCTTCCACTTCTTCGTTTATATCTTCAAAGCATGCATCAATGTTGTTGGCTTCTGTTCCAAACTCAAGAACTTTAGTTTGTAACAGTTTTGCCTTCCTGATATTAAACAATGATGTAAAAAATGGTAAGACAACATCAGGCATTCTTGTTGACTCCCATGATTTGCGCAGCTCTAGGGCATCAGAAAATGTGTCATTAAGTTCAAAAAAATCTTTCAGGACATTTCTTAAAATGGTTCCTGCTGATTTTACCACATCCTATGATGGTATTTGTGAGCAAGAACTTTAGGAGTCACATCAACTGAAAAGAGCATAAGTGGTTCATTATTTTTGATAGACTGACAAAAACAAATTCTGTCATTGTACATTCTCACCAGAGAAATCTTACTTTCATTATTATGGATCCCCACAGTTTCATCAAAGTTGCATCAATGTTGACCAATATTTCTCTGATCTCACTGGTTGTGAATACGTGGACAGCACTAAAAAGTGGCTTTAAAACTCTTAAACTTAATTTGCTTTTTCAAAGAGTGCAAACTTAACTAAAGTCTGATGGGTATGTTGCCGCTGGAGCTCATTGTACATTCATATTTTTTAATGTATGCACGTATGCAATTCGGGTGGGCATGCAAATATACTGCAAATACAGTCAGCTCGCTATTTAGATCAGCCACTCGGATAAACACTTCATCTTGGAAGAAACTAGCTGCAGATAATATCATGTTTGTCCTATGAGACTCACATACTCTGGTCTTTCATCAATCCTTTTGGCCCTTGTTTTGCCTAAACCACAGATAACACAATGAAGATCCTCTGCTGTCTGATCAGTTGTTGGAGGTGGATGAGGGGTAGCCATCGATCTTCTTAGTGGATGGCCATTGGGTTTGGTTGCCGTCTCTGTCTCAGCAATCTCGGATTCTTGTTGTGATTCATTGGTTTCTGCCATTCTTGGATGAATTTTTTCCAAGCTTTTTTCCATTGTATAAGACTTGTAGCACTTGTTGTTACAATAATAAAGTGTTTGATGTACCCATTAGTTTCAATCTTTTGTGAACTTTGTCTTGCTGTATTTCTGCAGCATCTCAAAGTCTCTTCTGTCTCGCCGCAGTTGATGTTAGATTAGTTTGGCGTATGACACATTTTTCTTTGTTGAAGGAGTCCTCAGATTTTGTAGATAGCAACTCTCCATCAGAAGGCAAAGATCCTCTGCTACCACTTGCTTTGTTCATGTTTACGAATTTGAATCAACGGAAAACATGCAACAAAAAAAGCAGTATTAAAATACATTACCATTATGATGGCTAAAACACATCATTATGGAGCCGCCGTCGTGGGAAATGGTGGGAGAGTTGCTCTGAGACGTTATTTTCTGTGTCTATTAGACTACTTGACACCCAAAACTATGTTTTGACACCAAAATGAAGTATATAGGTCTCATGATTCCTGAAATATTGCATCATCATTGTAACACACCTGCCATTTTTCAAAGGACCATTCAGAAAAAAACGGCCCTGATTAGCAATAACTACCCACACTAAATTACTTATTCAATGATACAAAACCACAAATCAAAATCTCTGGAAAACAATTTTTAGCGGAGGTATATTAAGGGGTCAGAACTAGATTTGTAATTTACCTTTGTAAAAAGGCCCCAGTGGCTTGTGATTCTTTTGCACTAATTCCTACCTTTGGAGGGCTCTTTTATGTATGTATCTTACATTTGTACAGCACAAACATAGCCATAAAACAATCAAATGCTTTACCAGGCCCATGGCAAAGATAGATTCAATGAATGATTGGAGAGACTGCTAAGTTTAGGTGGCAGAAGTGGGCTCTTATGGTATTTTGATGGACATACATGAAACACACCAACCATGATGTCTGATGCAAAAACAATCAACATAGTCCAAAGTGCAATCTGAGGTCATTTTAAAGATTATGTCCGTCTTGTTTCAATAATGGTTTCTACTTTTAGTTTAATCAGCTGGATTCAAGATCCTAGGTGGAGATCTTATCACATGCTTAGGAGTGGAGAAGATGCAGGTACATAAAAGTATCCTGTGTGCTGCCAGCAGAAGTCCCAAATATTCCAGCAGAGTGAGTGAGATTCTTATAGCACACCTTTGCTACCCAAAAGGGTGATTAGAAGCCAATATAACAGACTAAAGGCAGATGCCAAGCCAGATTAATCAGAGCTGGAAATCCTACAATTGAGCTTTTTCTTGCACATGGTTTCAGAGATGCAATTCCGATTGTTCTAGCAATGGGTTATTATAATGCTTGGCTGCCAAATAGGTTAAATGATGTACGCCAAGAGAGGAAGAGCCTCATCATATTAAGAAGCTTAAGGTAGATCAGACCCTAATTAGAAAGGTTTCTAAAACTTATTGAAGATCTTTAACCAAAATTATTTTGTGAATAGTGAATCAATGAAGCTCTTTAAGATATTCTGATGACGGGGACGATTCATAATTAGTCACACTGTGGGGTTCTGGGTAGTCGGAAGGCATTATGACAGGGACTTGGGAAATCCTAATTGTAAAGAGTAGCCATATTATAGCTCAGAAGAAATCAGGGCATCCAGACCCATAGTCAAACCAAAGCTACAACGTGCATGTCTTAGGCACCGCTGACCTTTCCTAATTTTTAATACTTTGCAAAGATCATGTATAGTCAGAAAATTGAGTTTTATGGTAGCAACATCTTTCCTGAACCCAACTATAGCATCTCTTAGTACTACCTCAGTCTTTATCAGCTGGTGGGCCCTATTCGGTAGTAATTTTCCAAAGGTTTTCTGATCTGCATCAATTAGTGAAAGATTCCCATATTTGGGGTTGCTTAAACTAGTGATTACAAATGATTGAACGGTAAACACCAGTTCCAAAAAATCTGAAATCTGGATATAATTGTTAACGCAATGTAACAATGCTTTTGTACTTTTTTACTCTATTTAACTAAATAAGAGTAAAAATAATAGAAAACTTGCAATTATTTGTCTTCTTCGTGTGCTAAGGCAATGCTTGTTCATTTGTACCTTACATTATGAAAAATATTAATATTTAAAACAGTCCATATTTCCATATATTAAATGCATGCCAATCTTTCATACTCATCCAGCCCTAGTCAACTGTTTTGAATGACATCTTGTTTCCAATTCACGAAAGCCCTCTTCATATTTCATTTCTTGCGCATGTAAGAAGCTTTTGTGGACTTTTTCTTACCATTGTGTTGTTAAAAATGGTAAAAAATCACAAAGTACAGTCACTTGATGGCCAGGGAGCAACGTGTTCTTAGAAATCAAGCCCTCCAGTAATTTGTGATAGAAATGTTTTTGTTTATTTGAGGAACTGGCATTAGTCCAGAGCATACAGAGCATAAAAAATAAAAATATTTACAGGAAAAATATCCACAAATTGTTTATTTGTGAAAAACTAAACCCAAAACTTTACAAATCTTGCTAACTTAATACATTTATAAAGGTTTGTGATACTTGCAAAGCATCTTTGAGGAGAATAGAATTTCACAAACTGTTTATGTGATAAAAGTAACACCATATCCAAATGTTAATCCTGTTTCCATATCCTACCTTTACTTTAGATCATTTTGTGTATCACCTAGCTCTCGGATTATTCCCTTGGATCAAGGTCTTCCAGGCCCTGACATGAAAAATGACCCAATGTACACATACTAAATTATCACCTGGAAAAGTGAGAAGATGCAGTAGACTTGAATGACTAATATGGAGTTATTTCATTGGGATAAATACTCCAGCCTTCTTCCGGCATCTCTATCAGTCTTTAATTCCCAACAGTCATGCATCTTTTCCTGCTATTTGCCTTCGTGGGAGTGGCTGGTGAGCTAACTAACTATTCCATAATATTATTAAATGAAACTTTTAAACTGTTCACCTTCCTTTCAAGATGACTATTGACTCTATCCTCACACAACTTGCAGATGTGTAGCTTAGTCAAAAATGATAGAGGTGTCAGTCTGAGATTTTCCAAAAAGCAGAGAGGTTTTCCTTACTAAGGCGGATGAGTGGAATGGGGTCTCTAAAACGTGGTATAGGACATGTTAGGAATATTAGTTTTGAGGAATATGGAAAGGTATGGCCTGCTAGTGTAGGGCCTGTGTGCAAAACTCTAGACTATGCTGTCCCCTTTAGTACAGTTTCTACTTAGGGCAGTTTAGGGCAGAAAACAGAAACACAAGGTCACATGCTTCCCTCCCACACAGAATAGGTTTAGAACACCATCAGCAATTAAAGATCCTCTATCTGATACTTCTCCCAATCACAAGGGGAGTCACATAGCGGAAACCTGATGCTGTAGTGCGGAACCCATAATTTAGGAGCCAACTTCACTTGGTGAAGCACTGTGTCCTAAGTGTGCGAGCACCACACATATGGTCTGAGAGGGGTGTGAAGCTCCAACACTGTGCAATGACCAGATTACGGTGGTCATCATCCTAGACAGACATTGTGTCATGTGGGATTAAAAAGGTGGGGGTCTCTAAAAGAGCAATGGCAAAGAAATGTAACTAGGAAAGCTTTCCGAGTGGCATTGCCGCTCAGTTTAAGGATGTAGCCTAAAACATGAAAACTAAAGTGCTGTGCTTCACAAAGCATGACACCTAGTCAGTATGTGTGTGCTTCTCTGTGAGTTGTATGTTATTGCACCCAGGCATGTTATACAACAGACACACTCCTAAAAACTAGCAAAACCTATTGGCCTGCCTATGTTTTTATCAGTATCATATAAACAAGTACCAGTGGTCTTGTTGTGAATAATAAGAACTGAAAATATTTCAGATCTGAAACTTTGGCACAGAATTAAGCTTTGCTAACATCTGCAGAAAGGGAAATGGTCTTTGGAGTGCCTCATTCACTTTTATTGCCATTCATTCAATTTTCTTCTACTGTCTCTCACTCTTTCTCCCTTTTTGTCCTCCGCGTTTCTTAAATACTCCATCTCCATTCCCCACACATTATCATTATCCACTTCTCACTGCACTGTCTTCCCATTCTCATCTTCCCCAGGCTCATTTGTTCATCTCCTCACTTTTTCATCCCTCCTCACCCACATCCCACCAACTCAGCTTTCACCCCTGCATTTTGTGTTATGCTTCTTTGGTGCTGTCAATATTGTGACTGCTCTGTAACACCTTCACACTGTTTGCCATATATGTGATCATCGCTAAGTGTCCTCTGTAGAGTGGCCATGTGCAAGAAGTCTGGACATCTTTATGAAACACTGACAAGCACGTTGAAAAATTCCCACCACCTTCAGTTCATCTCCAGAGCTCTTACTTATGTCTCATCATGAAAACTCAGCCACAACCATCAACCAGAGCCCATCCAGATGCCTAGAGGAGATTTGGTTGACATAAAAGTTCATAGCTACAGAACCTCAATATGTGGAAACAAAATGCTCTTAAGGCACGCAAGATGAAGCTAAAATGTAATCTTAACAGAGACTTCATTGCTTTTAAAGAATGCCACAAAGATTTCTGCAATCACTGTTTGAAATTCAAACACAGTTTTTTTTCCTTTTAAAGACATGAAGTAAGGACTAGGCAGTGACCCATTTCAAGGTTTTTAATTACTGCCACATCTTAGACCTGATAGGAGCAAACACATTTAAAGCCCTGCAGGCAGCACATTGATGTGAAGTGAGTGACGGGTATGGACTCTGTAAGATCCATACCCTTGACGCTGCCTGCATATCACACGCATCTTCATAGGTCCCTCTGCAATCCCAGGCCCTGTCTAAAAGTGGGTGAGCTACTAAAATCATCTTGATGGTTCTCTTGGACCCCCAAGAACAATGCGATGTATAAAACTCTGTTGCCCCTCCATTAGTTTTCTGTTTTATAATATATACTAAAAGGGAACATGTAACTTACTTATGTATTTATTTATCTTCTAATATGTCCACAGTGGTTTTATAAGGGGAAAGGCCAAGCAGAGACAATCTATCAGAGCACTAAACATTGTACAGCTGAAGGCACTCTGACAGCAGGAAGTACCATTTGACTAAAGGGGAAAACCTTGTAGATAAACATACTGAGCAGCCATTTGTCCTATATATCATGTGTATTTGCACTGATCTATGAACTTAGTCCAACAGATGCCATGAAACATGATGGAGTCATTAAATATAAGGTGCTGCTATCTAAGGGGGGGGGGGAGGGTTGCAATCCCAGTGTCTACGCATGTAACTATTTGACATGGTTCACAAAGAGAGTGGTTTTTCAAGGTCCAGTTTCTGCCAGGCAGTCTTATGGCTAGACCAGGCATTCTGCAGCTGACATAGGCGCATAGAAAAAAAACAATGGATTCTCTTCTAACAGTGAGGTCTCCACTGTTCTCCATTAGCTCTGTAGGTGCGTAACTGCACTGCCCTCTTTAGCTCATTCAGAGTGCACAGATTACAAGTGGGAGTGGCTAATTCATCTAAGAGGTCCCAGGTACTCTGGGGCCTCAGGAGGGTAGGTGAATGGCTAGGAAGAAGGATGCCGGACCACAGATGTTTTCAGATGGAATTCTCCCACATTCATAAAGACTATTTGGTTGTGATAAGAACAAGAAGGAGCAGAGATGAACGTGAGGAGTTGTCCAGACAAGTAAATAACACAAAAACTAAAAACTCTTACAATGTACTTTGTTAATAATTATAGAGGCAGAAACTAAAACCTTTAGATCCTTCAGCTGGTCAGGAACCCAGATTTTAAAGTCACTGGTAAGGCACTAGTTCTCAGGCCTTCACCATCATCTCCATATTTATCTGCTGGTCAAGCTGACACAGATGGAACTTCTTCCATACTGTCCTCCTTGACACTATGGTGCCTGTTTGTTGGCATGCCTGAGGCTGAGAGGATGTCATCACATTGATAGAGCCAAATTGGACACTTATCAGCTTCCTGTGCAACCTCTTATGTTTCAACAAGATCAGTACCATTACCAAGCAATGCATGTAGTTGTATCCTTGTGTTTACTTACATGTTGAAGGATGGATGTTTAAATCTATAACTCACTTGGGCTCCCTTTGACTTGTAGCAAAAAGCCTTTTTCTGACCTTGCAGGTGTAAACTAGTGATTTGTTGCTGAACACTCTTTAAAAAAAGATGCAAATATGCCCTATGTTTCTAAGAACAGTCAATTGTCAAATCAAATGTAGCCAAAATATAGACAAATGACATCAAGGTACCTATACACAGCTATGCATAGATTTACTATTCTTTACGCAATATTTATGTACCTTGAACCATTGTAAGTATTTAAGATACATAGAGGAGTAATTACCTTTATATACTTGCTGTCCCCATATTTTGGTATTCAATAACTTTGTTATGATATTACTGTAGCACAATATTTCAATATTACACAGACAAAGGGTGGTTTGACATAGAGGTCATTCTGGTTGTGTTTTGGGGTGGGAATAACAATTGGGAGTTCCTTTTGAGGAACAGGTGTTCAAAATGGTGGGAAATCCAGTTATGGAAGTACAGTTTCATTTACTCTGTAAAATGAATTCCATTGAACGAAGCAGTAAACATAAGAGGAACCAAGTGGAACAGTATGTGAAAATAGCTATAAAAATTAGAAAAATGTGTTTTTTGGGACTACACATATGAAATGGGTTGTCTGTGTACATAGATTCATGGACTTTATTTACCAAACATTCACACTATATTTGTTTCCAGTGGCCTTCCTTTTCGAAGATGACGACAAAATCGTCGGAGGGTACACCTGCCGTGAATGCTCTGTCCCCTACCAGGCATCTCTGAACTCTGGCTACCACTACTGCGGTGGGTCTCTGATTAACAATGAATGGGTTGTTTCCGCCGCTCACTGCTACAAATCGTAAGTCATCTTGCTAGTTAAAAAAAACTGGTTAAAATTTTTGTGCTGTCATCAGTCATCAAATTCTGTTTATCATGAGATACTGTAAAGCACAAGGTACAGCAGCTGCACTTTTTTCAGGAAAAATGTAAAAATATTTTAAAAGGAAAAAAAAGGGAATTGGATTCCCCACTTAGTATGGTCTGCACATTATTGAGCAACCATGCTCTACTAAATTCATTGTGTGCTTGCAGTGCATTTTCATGATGGTGGGTTGCAAGTTGGACAATTAATCACTATGTTATGCAATCAATTTACATGAATGCAAAGTACATGTACTTACTCCATACCAGCTGTAATTAATGTTTTCTTCATTTATTCCCCAAACATCCATTTAAGGCTTTTGATGGCAATGTCCAAACTCATTTAGTTTATGATAAGGAGGAGGTTTAGAGATGAACTTTATTTTTGTAGCTGCACATTGGCTGTATGGACAAACAACCCCAACAATTACAAAAAGCATCCCCCCTAAAGATGTGTTTCAGAGGTAAATGTGATTTAGCACTTGCCTGCTACATAAGGATAGTATGACAACTCATTGCTCAAATGGGAAGGCATTGTATGAACCTTTTTGATCAAAGTTCTCTTCATGATTCTTTGCAGATTTAATAGCAACCAAGCAAGGCCCGTGCATTCTTCACAGTAAGCCCCCTTGAGCTATTCATAGAGTGTCCTGTGATAAGAAAGTATTAGGTTCTCTGTACTTTGTACTTTTATTACTAACCTTTTTTTTAGGACTGGGATAAGGACGGCTTCAGCTGCCTTTCCAGACTCATGTTTTCCCAATAATATCATACAAAAAATTCTCACATATACAGGGGCCCCCAATCAACACTCTTTCACCACTGGTCTGTTGACACGTCACTTGAATTATACTCCCTCCTACATCTGCAGAAGTATTGATCAACAGAGCAGCCCATTCCAGCCATTCATGGCTCCACTTTCAGTAACTGCATTTTTCCCTTGCACATGTACATAGAGACTTAAAAATTAGTTTGTCAAAAATAGAAACTTCTAGGCACTTCCCAATAACTGAAAGTCTCTATGTATAGCAGGGGTACATCAATTATTTTCAAAACTCTTAACAGATGTACGTAAATTACAATGTTCATTCCTCATTTTAAACCAGTTTCAGTATATTTTAATTCTACTGAAAATAAGCAGAAGGGCATTAGATTATCTAGAGACTATATGAAGTTTTTTAAATTAAAGCCACAACTTCACAGGATTATGATTAACCTGTCAACTACTTGTTTCTGGCTTGATAGAGCCTTCTAGTAACTACTTGTGGAACTGCATCTCCTCTCAAATCAACGACAAAGCTTACACCCACTGAAAAAATAAAATAGCTTATCTTGGCACTTTATGTTTATGTTTATGTTGTACTTACCAGTGAATTAACGCTCTTTTAAAATAATAGGGTGTGATCACAAACTTTAAATAAATCAGGAAACATACTGAAATCTGTAATTTTGACTAATTATTATGAAAACAGCTTTGGCAAATAAATAATCCTATAAGAACACAAATTATTAAAATAGCAAAAGAATGTATGCAAATGTATATACTGAAGCAACACTCCCTCAATTCGGTACAGATCTTTTGAAGCAGCTGCTTCTGACCTGAGGTGGACCTCTATTAACAACAAGTGAAACTGCAGCTTCATAAAAATGCTGCAACACTTTTGCACTTGAATTGTGAGGATTAAGAGGAACGACTACTAGAACTACAGTTTTGAATAAGAATTTCAATGCTTTTGCATCTAACCTGATAGGGTCACTTAGTAATGAATATCATTTTACTTCTCCTACCACAGCGCATAGCATAAGGCAGTGCCCATTTTACTGGGACAGAAATATACTGCCACTTAAAAAACAGTTTCCCAACAATATGGTAGAAGTCTCTTGACTAGTGATTGCTAGTACCTATATATACTAGGTTGTGTTTACAAGTGTTCCATATTAAACAAGTTATTTATAGAAAGTTGCAATATTGAGTCATCATCATATACCAACATTGGCATTTTAGTAACTTTGGAACCGATTAAGCAAGAAATATTTTTTTTGTTAAAATCTGCTTATGTTGCAGATGATGGATTACATGGCAAATGTGGCAAATCTATAATTATGCAAAAATCACCATATAATCACACAATTACAGTGGCCCTGCCTATCCCCCTAAAAACCTAAGAACATGCACCTAAAATGTAATTAAAATAAATCACTGTTGCATAATTTCCATATTTAATAATCAATTTAATAATTAATATTAAATAAAAAAATAATTGTCTTTTATTACCTAATTAACTTTCCACCCTTTACCCCTACAAACGCAGCAACTTGCACATAGAATTTATTACAATAAATAAGTAATACATAATTTACATAAATAGCGTGCAATTAAATAATTAATAAAGAATTTAAAATAATGTATTAATTATCTAATTAATTTCCCATTCTATTCCCCTAAAAATGTAGCAACCTGCACCTAAATATATAATTATTTACACAGTATTACATAATATACATAATTAATATTACTCACTTAATGAAAACATATGAATTTATCAATAATTAATTCATAATTAATTATTATTTAATTTATTTCCTAGCTTATCCCCCTCCAAACCCAAAAACTCACAACACTACAAATTATAATTAATGATTAAATTACAAATTCTAAATCACTTAAAATTCAAACTTTGTTTAAAAAAATAACAATTATACAAACAATATTAACATAAAATAATATATGATCTGAAACACATTAAACCCATTAAAATAATAAAAACATGTTCTTTACAACTATATTATTGAAAACAGTAGTAACAACAATGATATTACTTACCTAAAAACATGATATTCTTGACAACAATATTTCTGCATCACAATATTTTTGTTTCACAATATTTTTTCCAATATTTCTGTATTTTGATATTTACAACTCTATATTTTGATCTAATACCATATTTACTGATCCTATTGAAATCAAGTGCACTTTATTAGAAGACACCCCACACACAAATTATCAAGGACATTTTAAACAGGTCTTGCTCAAGAGGGAAATTTAGTAACAACATGAGTTATTGTAGCTTTTTGACAGTCTTGTTAAACAGTAGCTTCTGACTTGAGAGGGACATCTAGTAAAATTCTAAAGGACTGCAGTCTTTTTAAAACACTTAATTGACTGGAAAAGGAAATCTAGTCATTTATTTAGGTAACTATAGCTTTGTGAAAGGCTAGCCAATTTGCTTTGTCAATGCTTGTTGTAGTATGTGGCAACTAGATTGACATTAACCCAACAAATGCCAGGGTGCCAATGTACTCCCAACAGCTGTTTCCATGAATATTTTCACAGACCATAAGGAAACATGTTAGGGGCACTTTCCTTGATATACAAATACACACACATGCACACACACTCACACACACACACATGTGCACCCCCCCCCCCACACACACACAGTGTTTGGCAGTATTGGCAACACTATTTGTGATGTGTACACATGTTATAATGGCAGAGATGGGTTAAAAAGATACCAAGTTCAGGGCATTCTGCCACTCATAGATTGTGCCACCACAGACACATGCATTTTGCAACCAGCCTTTGGGAAATGTTGATATCTAGTTTGGCAACAATCTTCAAATCTCCTGAACAGATTTTCTCACTTTTTCAAAAAATTACATAGGGGGGACAGATTAGGTAGATTGCAACAGTGCCAGTCCCTTTTACAGGAACCTTTCCTGGTGTCAAAGGTAAGCGTGTACATCTCACTCCATAACATTACAGATGCTATTTCCAGCCTTGTGCTTCAAACAGCCAAATAACTGGTATCAAGTGTGTTAGTTTAATTAATTGAATGGATTAAAAAAAATACTACAAAACAGAGAATGCATTAGTTGTTGACAAAATCCCAAGATTGGAACTATTGTCCTTGATGACATCCTGTCAAAGGTTGCATGCATACTTTTGTAAATTAGGAGTAAAACATATCCCACCTGACAAGTAGCAACAAGACATTGCATTTGTCTTTCACTGCAAATGCTAAGTCTAAGGATGGCTAAAACTGCATCCCCACAATTTATCTCCAAAGCTATAATTGACTAATGAACATTTTCCTGAGCTATCTAACTTGTGTATAAAAGAAATACTTTATAAACTTTCAATCTTCCCTCTACAGCCGTATCCAAGTCAGACTGGGTGAATACAACATTGAAGTTATTAAAGGAGATGAAGTGTTCATCAATTCAGCCAAAGTGATCAGGCACCCAAGGTACAACTCCTGGACCTTTGACAATGATATCATGCTGATCAAACTGTCTTCACCCGCCACCTTCAGCGCATGCATTAAGTCAATCCCCCTGCCCACCAGATGTGCACCGGCTGGAAACGATTGTCTGATCTCAGGATGGGGCAACACCCTCAGCAGTGGCAGTGAGTACACCGTACCTAACCTTTCTGTACAGAGTATCTCTTTATAAATAATGTTATACATGGTGGTGCTTAGCAGATAAAATAGACATCAGAATATATTGCAATATTGCAATTCTGTACCTGATATATGCAAATATAAATATTACCTGCACTAAAGGAAAGTGTGTCCAAGCAGGTAAAGTTGTGAAGGTAAGTGGATAGATAATCACTAATTTGCTGTCCCTCTATCAGTGGCCAGAGTGGGGTCTGGACAGGTATAATTCAGAAAGAATATGCCAACGCATCAGTTGTGATGTAAGAGAACATATTATTTTTCCCACATCATGCTCTTGCCATACTAGGCCCCTGCTACACATTTTTACCCCAATTGCCTCACATAGGAAAAGACTCACTTGTCCATACTTCCAGACTGTTATTTGTGAAAGAGTCCATTGTTCCACGAACCACCTACTTGTCTCAAGACCTGGCTTTAGTCTAAGGATCTCCAGGAACTGGGCCAAGCTTGAAGCTCTCAAGCAGTTTCAGCTTGGATATTTCCTTGAGCTCCTCCCTCCAGAGGCAGAGGTATAAGCCAAGGCTGAGCAGCTGGTCTGCAATGCTGGAGGGGATCTATTGAGAGGAATAGGAAGGGGTGGAGATGATAGAGGAGAAGTGGTGCTCTCAGGCTCTCCCTATAAAGGTAGACAGAGTAAGCTGCATCCCCATCAGCAGCAGCTTCCTGTCATCTGTCTAAGAATGGGCTTGACCAAGCAGCACACCTTTCACTAAAGACAGAGGCCTTCACCAATCTCTTTTAACTTGTGCGGATGTGTGAACATGGCTTCATACTTGACTTCATATCAGCTGGGCACAGTTGACATTTTAAATGATAATATTTTCCCTAATTATTTCCAATAATTAACCATATGCGCCAGATGAAGACAATTTATAAACACAATGCTGTCTCTTTAAAATTGATGAACAATGCAAACAGGTTAATGCTTGCGAGGATTATTGCTCTCAGAATGAGTAACCCTACCACCATGATCTTCTGCAGGTAACTACCCAGATCTCCTCCAGTGTCTCAATGCTTCAATCCTCACTGACGAACAGTGCCAGAAAGCATATCCTGGTGAAACCACCAGTAACATGTTATGTATTGGATACTTGGAGGGAGGCAAAGACTCGTGCCAGGTAACGGACGCATTTTTAAAGCAACATTTATGTTTGTAACACTATTGCAAGGAAGTTTTGACTCTCAGTGGTATTGCTCCCCCATTCACATAGTGTTTTGTTCACATATTCAGTAATGAGGACTTTTGAATTCAGTTACTGGAGTTTAAGAACCTCAAAACTCTTCAAGAATAGTGGATTGTATGTGTTTGCAAATCCGGGTTGGGTGATCCATGTGGGTGTTCCAGAAAAGAGGGTGTACGGGTCCTTTTCCTAGAGATGGGTATATTTGTAATCATATTAGCAAATTCAGTGAAGTTACCAGGACTTTCTCTAGGGTTCCACAATTGTAATTGTCCAATCTCTGCAGGTGGATTACCTGCTCAAAATGGACAGGATATTAGGCTGCAGGGATGGTGAATTTCTGCCGTCACAGAGACTGCAGTAAACAAAATGGCTGCAGCCCTCCCAATTCATATCCTTTCCCAATCCAGGGAGTTCTACTTTAGAACCTTTGGACCAGTGAAAAGAGAAGAGAAGGTGTGTGATATACCTCTATCATAAATCAATAAGTAACTGCCACTTTAGGCCCGGCACAATGTAAGGACATTCTTGCGGGATCACAGGACATCTTTGGCAAAAAAAAAAAAAATCATGAAACTGCAAGCCGCCCATCACGCCTACACCTTCCCATGGATATAATTTTGCACTTTCAAGAAAATAGGAAAAAAATACGGTCCCTGCTATTGCCCAGTATTGTTGTGTATTCAGCTGCAAAATTCCTGATTGCAATCTGGAATATGGCACATAGGATTGATATGGAGCAGGAGACATGGAACTGCCCCTTCCAAGATGGCTGCTGAGGAAACTGTGAAGCACATCCCATTAGTGGTGAACTGATAACTGGAATCCACTGCAGCCTCTGTTGTAAAAACTGTGGTTCATGCATTGATGTGATGAGGAACTGCCCCTTCCAAGATGGCTGCTGAGGAAACTGTGAAGCACATCCCATTAGTGGTGAACTGATAACTGGAATCCACTGCAGCCTCTGTTGTAAAAACTGCAGTTCATGCATTGATGTGCTGAGAAATGTATAATACTAATGCATATTGTATGATTGAATTCGAAGCAGTTTACTTTCAGTAGCGTTTTTACTCTGGCATATTTTGTGGATGTAAAAAAGGTTTTTTGACCAATGCTTCTATAAATCAAAGGCAAATACTGCTTTAATTGGACCGGGAGATGGTAACAGGTGGCAGCTAAAACACTTTCCTGAGACAAAAACATAATGTTTGCCAGAGAAATGGCAACAGAAGCCAAATTCTGAGGATGACGCCCATACATTTCCTGCAAGCAGTCAGCCTACCGGTAGCAGTTGAAACAGATTTCATTACATTATTAATTTAGCAAGCAGGGGTGAGCTGATGTGACAGTAGATGGAGTTCAGTACACTGATTTTTGAGCTCATCAGTAAATAAATACACCCTATTACAGTTAATGCACTACCCTGAGTGCAGCTACATACTCAAGCCTGTTCTCAGAGCAGCGCATTAGTGAACAGTGGAGCAACTGTTTGAAGCAGGAAGTCTGTCTTGCACTTTGTAGATGACAACACAGCCAGATTTTCAAAGGAGAACAGAGTTCTTCCTGCAGGTGCATTTAATGACCACACTTGCCTACACTGGGATGTCTGAGAAGGGACCATAGGAATCCCTTTGCCCCAAAGGTGCCCGTTCGTGGTGCACAGACTGTAAGCCACCTTTTGGTGGCGCAGAGTCAGTACATCTCCTAACTGGAAATTCATTCAACTGAAGTGTTGATATTTCTGATTATTTTCTGAGTTGCTACATGCTCCAAATTTGTCAGTGAGTGCATGTGATTTTTACATTAGAGCATGGACTTTTGGCTATTCATGTCCCTTGATCATTATACATTGTTGATTACTCCTGTTGTTATACAGACTAATATGACACTTCGATGCTCAACATGTTTGTTTAAATCATCAACATAACTAGTACAGTGTATTATTAAATGTCTCTTTCCATCAGGGTGACTCCGGTGGCCCAGCGGCCTGCAACAGCGAGCTTCAGGGTGTTGTCTCCTGGGGATACGGGTGAGCTCAGAAGAACCAACCTGGAGTCTACACCAGGGTCTGCAATTACAAGAAGTGGATTGAACACACTATCGCTGCTAACTAAATTTAAGTGACTCTAAGATATCTCACCTAGAATATACATACTGTGGATGAAGCAGAAGATTAAATTGAAACATATTAACTCTTACTTTTGTGTTTGGTGTCTTCACTATTTGATTTTTTTATTCTGTCATCATAATTAGACCTTGGAGGACTGAGATATCTTTTCATGGGCCGTTGTGTGCTGGAATTTTACTAAGATAAGTGCAAACATTCAGAGAAATTATTGCAGCTGTGCAGAGTTCCCACTGGCTGCAGATTTCTTTGATTCCACATATTGCTTAAGGATTAAATATTTTTATTGAAACAAAATCCAGCTCCTCCCCCTATGGTCCAACTAGGCCGATGAGCGTAGGCACTCCAATAGTTTGTGATATAATTCCAAAAATCTTGAACTACAGGACATTGCCAGACAATGTGAAAAATATCTCCTTGAGGGTCTCTACATCAATAACAAATTGGAGACGAGGCAAGGCCCGCTTTCTGCATATGGACGGGAGTCATTTAGGTTTGGTGTAAGCACTTGTGGAGTCAAGCAGAGATTATGGGGATATAGGTTTTGAGCCAATAGCAGAAGAGTCCTTCCTTAGTATTGCATGGCCACTATGTCTGGCTCACCTTTAGATCCTCTACAAGCAAGAAAATGGGAAAAATTAGCAGATTACAATTTGCCCCACATAAGGCATCTTCCTAATCAATCTCTGTGTTTGGAGCAGGTACCAAGTAAGTGGAAGAAGGCTAAAGTTATGTCTCTTTTGAAAAAACCTTCAGCTGACCCGGCAATACTTGCTAACTATAGACGCATCTCTCTTCTTCTTTTTCCTGTAAAAACAGTGGAACATTATTAGAAATGGGGTCTCAGGTTGGCTGTCAGTTTGCACTCTGCCCAAGCAGGACAGAGTGCAATGGAGGGCAATGTAGATACACACTTAAGATAACCCCTGCTCACTCCCTTGATAGCTTGGCACAAGCAGTCATGCATATCTCAAAGGCAATGTGTAAAGTATTTGTACCAACAGACACAGTAATACTGGGAAAACACAATAAAATGGACACCACATCAGTTTATCAAAATAACCATTACTTATCTAAATCAAACAAGATCAGAACAACAAAAATCGAACATACACAAGTAAAGTTATGACATTTTAGAAATAAAGAGTCTTACTCCATAGAAAACAATGTAAAAGTTGTTGTTACACAAAATACTTTGTTTGTATAAAAAATAAAGCCGCACGGGCGTGTGTACGTTGGAAAAGTCAGCAATGTGTCAATTCCTTACCCGCAAGTGAGGCAGTGCATTGTTTCTTCGCAGGTCAGGTAGGCAATGAGTAATTTTTATCTTCTGTAAGAGAGTGATGCATCAATTTCCAGACGGGCACCTCAGGTCTGCACAGGTTCATGTTGATTTTGACACCCAGCAATGTTGCGTGTGAAATCCGGCCGCACGAGGATGAGAATCTGTGCTGTGTGGGGTTTGCATCTATTTTAGCAGCCGCAAGAAGGTGTTGCCTCATTTCTCCAGCCGTGATGCAGGTGATGTGTCAATTTCCCAGCCACGATACAGGTGGTGCATCAATTTGAGCCACAATGCGGGTAGCGCATCATTTTTACAGCTGCATTGCAGGTGGTGCATCAAAATCTTCCCCTCAAGGCTCCTGTGTATGGATTTCCACCTTTGATTCTACCAGCTTCACCTTTCAAGGACCCAGTGACTGATGACAGGGCACCACTTGGTAGGGTAGGAGTCTCAGCAGAGTGTATGGGTGCTGGCAGAGGAAGTCTTTGATGGCCCTGAGACTTCATAACAGGAGGCAAGCTCAGTTCAGGCCATTGGAGACACTTCACAAGCAGGAATATACCACAAACTTGAGTCTTTGTCCTCTTTCAGGCAAAAGCAGCACTTGCAAGCCAACCCAGCAAAGCACGGCCACAGGCGAAGGGGCAGTACTCCTCCTCTAGCTCTTCAGCTATTCTCCTTGACAGAGGTTCCTCTTGTTTCCAGAAGTAATCTAAAAATCTGGGGTTTAGGGTTCCCTACTTATACCTCTTTCTGCCTTTGAAGTAGGCATACTTCAAAGGGAAGTCTCTGTAGTTCACAAGATCCTGCCTTGCCCAGACCTGGCTTGAGGCTCACACCAGGATGTTCAAGACTGCATTCTGTGAGGGCAAGCACAGCCCTTTCAGGTGTAAGTGACCATTCCTCCCTCCACTCTAGCCCAGATGGCCCATCAGGATATGCAGGCTACACCCCAGCTCCCTTTGTGTCACTGTCTAGTGGATATTCACAAACAGCTCAACTGTCAGTCTGACCAAGACAGGGAATTGCCAAGCAGACAGAGTCACAGAATGGGTTCAGCAAGAAAATGCCCACTTTCTAAAAGTGGCATTTACAAACTGACAATTTAAAAAACAACTTTACTAAAAGATATAGGTGGTCATTACAACAAAGACAGCCACTTTAACACTCCGACCGCCATGGCGGTACAGAAAAAACAGCTTGGCGGTCACCGCCAACAGACAGGCGGGAGACAATGTACCACCCACAGTATCACAACCTACCAATCCGCCACCTTTTCCTGGGCGGATTCACCGCGGATAAAAACATGGCGCAAACAGCCATTTCAAAGGGAAAACGCTCACTTCTACACACTCCACGAGGAAGGAGGGCACCATGGAGCCGGGACTCCATATTCTTCCTGCAATAGTCTTCCTGCTCCTATACGATGATCATCAACACCGGCGGCGAAGACAACGGTGAGTACTGCACCTACGACATAGGGGAGGAGGAGGCAAAAGACAGGGACACACACAACCAACTTCCCAACCCCCACCCCGACCCTCACCCACTACAACACACACACCAATGCATATCCAAACATTACAGTAACAACCCCCAACCCCCCCCCCGGAAGAATGCAAAGACAAAAGGAAATGAGTGGAACCATTGTAATATATCAAAATCCAGTAACCAAATATATACAGATATATATATACACATTAAACAAAATATACATCACGATTAGTAGTGCAGGTAATGCACCATTCATTGTCCGTGGACCACTGGGCCCAAAATGCTTGGGCGAGGCCCACACCAGATACCTGATCAAAACGGAGAGAACACTGCTGGGGCATCAGATAGAAATACAACAGGCACCTCAGGGGGAAGGGAAGGGGGGGCACCTCAGCCAGATGAGTGCACCACGTCAGATCCACAAGGGGTCTCCATGCCCATTGATGTATCCTGGGAAGTGCAAAGCCACAGTCTCTCAAGTCTCTACAGTGGGTGGTTTGCCCACTGCTTAATCCTGGGGAGTGCAAAGCCACAGTCTCTCAAGTCACTCCAGTGGGTGGATTGCCCACTGTACCATCCTGGGGAGTGCAAAGCCATAGTCTCTCTATGCTCTACAGTGGGTGGTTTGCCCACTGTACCATCCTGGGGAGTGCAAAGCCACAGTCTCTCACGTCTCTACAGTGGGTGGTTTGCCCACCCCATCCTGGGGAGTGCAAAGCCACAGTCTCTCAAGTGGATAACAGTCTCCACAGGTTCTGGAGGGGGACTGGTGCCCAGAGTGCTTCATCCTGTGAAGGACAGATGGAGTGGATGCATGTCTCCACTGGTTCTGGAGGGGGACTGGTGCCCAGTGTGCTTCATCCTGTGCAGGACAGACAGAGTGGATGCATGTCTCCACTGGTTCTGGAGGGGGACTGGTGCCCAGAATGCTTCATCCTGTGAAGGACAGATGGAGTGGATGCATGTCTCCACTGGTTCTGGAGGGGGACTGGTGCCCAGAGTGCTTAATTCTGTGCAGGACAGACAGATTGGATGCATGTCTCCACTGGTTCTGGAGGGGGACTGGTGCCCAGAGTGCTTCATCCTGTGAAGGACAGATGGAGTGGATGCATGTCTCCACTGGTTCTGGAGGGGGACTGGTGCCCAGAGTGCATCATTCACCCCGTGACGGTCCCAGGTGCGTCACTACCCCCGTCGCCCATGGGCTAGCGGTGCTTGCGTTGGCGGTCTTTGTCCTGTTCAGCGGTGCTTGCCCTGTTCAGCGTTGCTTGCCATGGCGGTTTTTGCCCTGTTCAGCGGTGCTTGCCTTGGCGGTCTTTGCCCTGTTCAGCGGTGCTTGAGTTTGCAGTTTCTGACCTGTTCAGCGGTGCTTGCCCTGGTCAGCGGTGCTTGCCCTGTTCAGCGGAGCTTGCCATGGCGGTGCTTGCCCTGTTCAGCGGTGCTTGAGTTTGCAGTTTCTGACCTGTTCAGCGGTGCTGGCCCTGTTCAGCGGAGCTTGCCATGGTGGTCTTTGCCCTGTTCAGAGGTGCTTGAGTTTGCAATTTCTGACCTGTTCAGCGGTGCTTGCCCTGTTCAGCGGAGCTTGCCATGGCGGTGCTTGCCCTGTTCAGCGGTGCTTGCCATGGCGGTCTTTGCCCCGTTCAGCGGTGCTTGAGTTTGCAGTTTCTGACCTGTTCAGGGGTGCTTGCCCTGTTCAGTGGAGCTTGCCATGGCGGTCCTTCATTGGGCAGCTGGGCTGTGGCTGCCGGGGCCCTCCTGGGCAGCTGGTCTGTGGCTGTCGGTGGCCTCCTGGGCACAGACTCTGGAGGTGGCCTCCTGGCCAGTGACGATCGGGCTGCCCTCCTGGGCACTGACTCTGGCGGCGGCCTCCTGGCCAGTGACGATCGGGCTGCCCTCCTGGGCACTGACTCTGACGGTGGCCTCCTGGCCAGTGACGATCGGGCTGCCCTCCTGCGCACTGACTCTGGCGGTGGCCTTCTGGCCAGTGACGATCGGGCTTCCCTTCTGGGCACAGACTCTGGCGGTGGCCTCCTGGCCAGTGACGTTCGGGCTGCCCTCCTGGGCACTGACTCTGGCGGTGGCCTCCTGGCCAGTGACGATTGGGCTGGTGTTGGCCTCCTGGGCAGCGGGGATGATGGCGGTCTTCTCCGCCGTGCACTCCTCCCAGACTTTGGAGATTTCTTCTTCCCCTTCCCCACCTTGGGAGGAGTCACAGCTGAATCAACACTCCCCCCGGGACCCTTGTGAGCGGCTTTGCTGGCTGGAGTCTTCACCCTCTCCCGCTGGGCACTGTCCAACTTCTGGTGCTTCACGGGGGGGGACTGGCTGTGCTGTGGCTCCGTGTCACACTGGCTGTCCTGGTGGCCGGTGCACTCCACATGCCTGTAACAACAGGCACCACTGGTCCCGGAGATTTTTTGGCTGAGGTGCTAGTACGGGACCTATGATTTGGAGGGGGGGTGGGAAACAGGTCAAGCTTGGTCAGGAAAAGTTTCTTAGGAACATTGGGACGGGTAGCTGGAGGGGGTTTGGGAGTGGAGGAAGAGGTAGTGGTTGTAGGAGGTGTACGTTTGGTGACTTTGGATGAAGGTGCATGCGCTGGAGGCTGTCGTGAGGTGGATGGCTGTTAGGTGGGTGTGTGCCTGCGTTTGTGTATCTTGGGAGGGGACGTCACAGACACACTGGGAGAGGACACAGGGGACGTGTAAATGGTAGTGGGGGCGGTGAGGGCACGTGAGCGTGGTGTGGTGGTGGGTGTGCTGGTGCGAGACGTAGTGGCTGTAGTGGTAGTGCATGCAGGTGAGAGTGTAGATGACACTGGGAGGGAGGAGGGAGACGACGAGGAGGGGGACACAGTGGAGGCAGTGGATGTTGCTGTGTCTGTATGTGTGTGATGCTTGCGTGAGTGCCTGTGGGATGTGTGGTGCTTATGTTTGCCTGAGCTTCCCCTGTGTGTTGACCTGTGTGCATGCTGGTCTGATGGTGTGCTTGGGATAGGCTGGTGTACAGGGGATTGGGTCTGGGTGGAGGAAGTTGGATGGGGAGGCTAGAGACAGGGACAATGGCTGCCATCAGTGCTGAGGCCAGAGTTTGCAGGGTTCGATGAAGGGCAGCCTGACCAGAATGAATGCCCTCCAGGAATGCATTTGTGTGTTGCAATTCCCTTTCTACACCCTGGATGGCATTCAAAATGGTAGACTGCCCAACAGTGAGTGAGGGCAGCAGAGGTGACAGGGGCAGGGGCTGAGGTGCCTGGGGCGAAGGTGATGCCCACCCTCCTGGGTGAGCGGGCACGGGGCGAAGGCTGAGGGGCTGCTGGGAGGGAGGTGCTGGTAGGGGGGTTGGCGGCTGTACCTGTAGAAGTGAAGGGAACAGATTTTGCCACCACCACAAGGGAGCTCCCATCGGAGGACGAGTCTGTGTCGCTGGTTGCTGATCCTGTAACCGCTGTGAAGCTCCCCTCGCCCTCCGTCCCACTGGTGTATTCCGAGTCCGTGGTGTGGCCCTCCATGGCCATGTGGTATGCAGCTCCATGTGCTCCGGTGCCACTGTACCTCCGCCTGATGATGCTGATGCACACAAGAACAGGGAGACCACAAAAGGGGGGGGACGACAGAAGAAAGGCAGGTTGAGTGCATGGCTTACCGCTACCGTTGGCGAACAATACAGACACAGAAGGCCCCTGCACTACGCCGCCCTGCTGGGCTTTACAGATGCAATTCCTGGGATATATCCTACATGCCTATGGTCGACATCTGCACACATAGATGACACAGGGGCATGTACTTGGCACTCTACAGCGGTGGGGTGGGGTGCCACATGGCCTGCATTACGGAGGGGCCTAGCCTACGGAACTCGCCCTGGCCTAGGGAAACCCACAACCCTCCTCCCCCACCCAGACACCTTCACTGCGCGCAAAGTCCGCTGAATGATGTTGTACTCACCCCCTTGTGTCTGCTGTGATGCCCTCAAGCGCCCATCCAACTCCGGGTTGGCCACCGCCAGGATCCGGAACATCAGGGGGGTCATGGTTCGACGGACACCCCTCCCACGTTGGGAGGCCATCTCCAGCTGAGCCTCCGCCATCTTCTTGCTCCAGCGGCGAATGTCCTCCCATCTTTTCCGGCAGTGGGTGCTCCATATGTGGTAGACCCCCAGGGTCCGGACGTCCTTGGCGATGACACGCTAAATATCCTTCTTCTGGTGGGCGATGACCTACATGAAATGTACAGGGGAAGAAGAGAAGTCATTAGCAACTGCACCATCGAAGTCAGTGGCCCACATCCCTAGCCTTGCCATGTGGCACATGCATTCACAGTCCTTCATGCACGCGGAACTGTGCCCCCTTCCTTCTTACAACCAGCCCTCTCCACACAGGCATAGCCCATATAACGTGCTCCCTGTGTACTTACCTGTTGGTCTGGAGGACCGTAGAGTAGCGTGGACTGGGGGAGGACCCCGTCCACGAGCTTCTACAACTCCTCTGCAGTGAAGGCAGGGGCCCTTTCCCCAGACGCACAAGCCATTGTCTCTTCCAGACCGAGGTCACAGCAGCACTTGCAGTGTAGGTCCTCTCCTGTTGAAAATCAGGTATCGAGTGATTGAACAGATATAAAATGGCGGTCACGTCCGCGGCGGTCATGTCCGCGGCGGTGCGTACCATCACCGCCGGCGTACATCGTCATTGGCTCCTGGGACCCATAGGGTCCAATGTTAACCAATGCAGCATTGCGCCGCGGTCTCTGATCGCCTACCGCAACGGTGTACAACGCCAGTGCAGTTACCTCACATCCCATTGTCCCACTTTAGAGGTCAGGCAGCCGCCATTTCAGGGGCCCACATGGCCTGATTCACAACTGCGTCACACAGACCAAGGCCATGTCGCACAACACAAATACAGGCCAGATTCTGTGTATGAATGGTGTTCTATGTAGACTGTGGGTACATACCTCTGAGTTGTTTGACTCTGTGGTCGCTGTTGTCCTTCCTAGGCACCAACCGCTGGGACATGTGAGGAGATGGCAGAATCCTCCGGTGTACCGACCGCCGGTGGACCTGTTGACAATTGAGGAGCGACATTTGATCATCACCTACAGGTTTGACCGTGCCACAATCCAGGAACTGTGTACCCAGTTGGAGCCAGACCTGATGTCAGCAATCCGCCATCCCACAGGGATCCCCCCTCAAGTGCAGGTGCTATCAGTGCTCCATTTCGTTGTAAGTGGGTCATTTCAGACAACAGTGGCCATGGCATCAGGGATGTCCCAGCCTATGTTTTCCAACGTGTTGTCCAGAGTGTTGTCTGCCCTTCTGAAACACATGCAGAGCTACATCGTGTTCCCTCAGGTGGAGGATTTGCCTGCAGTTAAAGGTGACTTCTATGCCCTTGGACATATCCCCAACATCATAGGTGCCATTGATGGGACCCATGTAGCTCTGGTCCCCCCCACAGGAGTGAACAGGTGTACAGGAACCGGAAGAGTTATCATTCCATGAATATCCAAATGTTATGTTTGGCAGACCACCACATCTCCCAGGTAAATGCTATATTCCCTGGCTCTGTGCATGACGCCTACATCCTGCGGAATAGCAGCATCCCTTATGTGATGGGTCAACACCAGAGGCACCCGGTGTGGCTATTAGGGGACTCTGGTTACCCCAACCTGTCATGGCTACTGACCCCAGTGAGGAATCCCAGGACCAGGCAGAGGAACGCTACAATGAGGCCCATGGGCGGACTAGGAGGGTGATCGAACGCACCTTCGGCCTCCTGAAGGTCAGGTTCAGGTGCCTCATATGACAGGTGGTTCCCTATTCTACTCACCAAGGAAGGTGTGCCAGATCATCGTGGCCTGCTGTATGCTTCACAATCTGGCTTTGCGACGACAGGTGCCTTTTCTGCAGGAGGATGGTCCAGATGACGGTGTTGTGGCAGCTGTGGAGCCTGTGGACAGTGATGAGGAGGAAACAGAGTAAGAAGACATTGCCAACAGGGACTCAGTTATCCAGCAATATTTCCAGTGACACACAGGTGAGAACACATTCCTGCGTACAACAAGTACTTTCACTCTTCTACCTCTATCCTGTCTGTCGATTTCAACCAGTATATGGTAACTGAGTTGTACACTTCCATTACGGTTTCACAGGTGTGGTTACCAACGTGTGTCATCTGCTTACATTTCTCATGGACTTGAGATGTGTGACATAGGTATGTTGACATTACATTTGAGAACGGATTGTGTCACTGTCATTGCTAATACACATTTTCAAAATCACAGACTGACTCCAGATTGTTTTGTGCTTCAAGGGTGTTTACTGCAGTGCTAAATATTGGAGGGGGGTTGTAAAATGGTGAGAGGTGATGGTGGAGGAATGTCCATGGCAGAGTCCAGTCTATTAGTCTCACAGGTGCATTGCCCATATGGGCATAGGAAGTGGACCTGGGGCAGTATGGACAGGGTGACAAAGTGGGACAGTAGGATGACAATCAGGGTGGTCTCATTTCTTGGCGGGGTCTTGGCATTGTGCTCTGTCTTGTTCCAGGATCTCAGGGACCGTTTGAGGGTGGTTCTCCGTCTGCAGGGGGTGGGATGCTGGTGTGGTAGTCCTGTGGCGGGGCGCCCTGTCCACTAGCGCCGGCGGAGGTGGTGGGCAGTTCTTCATCCATGCTAGTGTCAGGGGCCCCTTGGAGTGCCACAGTGTCCCTTCTGGTGTTAAGTATCTCCTTCAGCACCCCTACAATGGTGCCCAGGGCGGTGCTGATGGTTCTGAGTTCCTCCCAGAACCCCAAATACTGTTCCTCCTGCAGCCGCTGGGTCTCCTGAAACTTGGCCAGGATCGTCTCCTGGGAGTGGTGGTATGCTCCCATGATGAAGGAGAGGGCCTTGTGGAGAGTGGGTTCCCTAGGCCTGTCCGCCCCCTGTCGCACAGCAGCCCTCCCAGTTCCCCTGTGTTCCTGGGCCTCCGTCCCCTGGACCGTGTGCCCACTACCACTGCCCCCAGGTCCCTGTTGTTGTTGGGGTGGTGGGTTATCCTGGGTTCCCTGTAGTGGTGGACACACAGCTAATTGACGTGTCCTGGGTACGAAGGTATGGGCCCGCTGGGTGCTGTGCTGGTGTTACCAGAGGGTGGAAGGTCTGTGGTGGCCTGTGACTGGGTGTGGGGAACCGACTGTCCCGAGGCCCACGATGGTCCGGGCTGGTCATCTAGATCCAGTTGGACAGAGCTGCTGTCATCACTGTGGGCCTCTTCTGTGGGTGGGGTGGAGATGTCTGGACCCTCCTGTCTGGTGACGTTGGGTAGGGGTCCTGCAGGGGTATAAAAGCTTGACTATTGCATCTGTGTGTGGCATGATGTGCAATGGGTGGGTGACCGTGTACCCCAGTGCTAGCATTCCTGTGTGGGGGCTTGTGTGATGATGGTTGAGGGGGTGTTATGGGTATGTGCAGTGGGCATGCTTTAGTGATGGGTGTCCATGCTTTGTTGTGTCATGCAGGGCTTGGTGTTGGGATGGGTGGTTTGTGTTAGTAGTACATATGTGAGGAGTTGGAGTGATAGGGGAGGGGGTGAGGGTGGGAGTCTGTGATAGCATGCATGTAGGGTGGGGGATATGATAGTTAAGATTTGACTTACCAGAGTCCATTCCTCCACCGACTCGTGCGAGGCCCTCAGGCCCTCAGGATGCATAATAGTCAAGACCTGCTCCTCCCATGTTGTTAGTTGTGGGGGAGGAGGTGGGGGTCCGCCACCAGTCCGCTGTACCGCGATGTTGTGTCTGGAGACCACGGAACGCACCTTCCCCCGTATGCCGTTCCACCTCTTCCTGATGTCGTCCCGATTTCTTGGGTGCTGTCCCACTGCGTTGACCCTATTGACTATTCTTCGCCATAGCTCCATCTTCCTAGCTATGGAGGTGTGCTGCACCTGTGATCCAAATAGCTGTGGCTCTACCCGTACGATTTCCTCCACCATGACCCTGAGCTCCTCCTCCGAGAACCTGGGGTGTCTTTGCCGTGCCATGGGGTGGTGTAGGTGATGTGTGAGGTGGTGTATGTGGTGATAAGTGTGGTGATATGTAGTGGTGTGTGGTGTTTTGTGCGTGGAAGTAGTGTGGGTGATGGTGTTGAGTGCCTGTGGCTGCTAGTTTGTGGATGGTGGTGTCTCTCTCTGGCCTTCTTTCAGAATTTTTGGTCGTAGGGGTTTGTGGGTGATGTGGGTGTGTGTTTTATATAGTATTGAGTGTGTGGGAGTGGTGTGTGTATGTGTATCAGGTGTGTGTATTTCGAATTGTCCAATGTAGTGGTGTTTTGGAGATGTGTGTGTATTTTGAGCGAGGTGGTGTGTACCACCAATGGAATACCGCGGTTAAAAGACCGCCGCGTGGATTCGTGGGTCATGATAGCATGGGCGTATTTCTGTTGGAGTGACAGTGGAGGTTTTGTTTTCGCCAGTTTATCACTGACCTTCGGTGTGGCAGACTTGTGTGGGTGTCTGAATTTTGTCGGATTTCGGGATGTGTGTCATAATAGCTGTGGCGGATTTCCACGGCCACGGCGGTGTGTTGGCGATCTTCTGCACGGCGGTAAGCGGCTTTTACCGCCAATGTTGTAATGTCCCCCATATTCTTAAATTGTGAGTGCAGAGACACTTAACGTAATAGCTCCATCTGCTCCCAAAGGGACACTATACTTAAACATTATTGAAAGGCTGCCCCTATGTTAAATTATGTGAGAGACAGGCCTTGCAACAGTGAAAAACGAATTTGGCAGCATTTCACTGTCAGGGCGTGTAAAACACATCAGTGCATGTCCTACTTTTAGCATACACTGCACCCTGCCCATGGGGTGCCTTGCATGTATAAAATGGCAAGGTTTGGGCCTAGCAAGTAGGTACACTTGCCAGGTCCAATTAGCAGGTTAAAATTGCAAACACATACACTGCAGTGGCAGGTCCGAGCATTGTTTAGAGGGCTACTCATGTGGGTGACACAATCAGTACCGCAGGTCCACTAGTAGCATTTGATTTACAGGCCCTGGGCACCTCTCGTGCACTTTACTAGGGACTTACTAGTAAATCAATTATGGCAATCATGGAAAAGCCGATTACACACACAATTTATACAGGGAGCACTTGCACTTTAGCACTCTCAGCCGAGGTGAAGTGCCCAAAGTACCAAACCATGAAAACAAAGTCCAGCACACAGTCAAAACACAGTAAGTAAAGGAAAAAAAGACAGGGGAGAAAACGCCAAGGATGCCAGGTCTAACAAACGCAATGCCAGTAGGGTTATCTCACAATATCTGGAACAGTATGTACTACTAAAGGAGGGACAATTTGGGTTTAGGCCTGACCATTACATGGAGACAGCCCTCCTGAGTGTGATGGATGAGATGCGCCACCTGGCTGATACTGATCAGTCTGTGGTATTGATTCTGTTGGATCTATCAGAAGCTTTTGACATGGTAAACCACAAGACCCCCCTTGCTATATTAGGGTCATTAGATGTGAGAGATACCATGCTAAATTGGATAGGATCATACCAGCAGGATTGCTGCCTTGCAGTGACTCTGCCTCCTTTTCCCTCTGACTTCCAACCCATCCAGCATGAATTAGAATTAGAATAGTATTAGAGTTGCTCTGGAGTCAGAATATCATCCCCATCAACCAAGACACCTTTGTGACAATTGTTATATTGAATCTTCATAGTATTTGGATGTGCAAGTATCTTCAGCTATTCCAAATACAATACAATTAAATTATGGCCCGTTAATTTCCAAAACTGTTCAACCAGAAATGAAATAGTTTACCCTTGGGACTCATTGGGAGCTGTAACTATATAAAGATGGGGATTCTTCCAAACTTTTTGTATCTGTTTGGAGCAATACCGTTATATCAACACGCTATATTCTTTCGCAAAGTAGAGAGCTCTTGAAACAAGATTATTTGGCAATATAAATGCCTCTGATGCTCAATTTTCTTACTCCAACACATAGATGTGGCTGGTCTCTTCCAAACCTTAAGCTATATTTTAAGTCTGCCTTTTCAGACTGACTTGCGAATGCTATAATCTATCATTAACCCTGGCATTTGCAACCACTATATTTTGAGTTGTGTTCTAGAAGAGGAAACAGTGACCCATCGTATTTGAAGAGCACAAGCTTTAAGACTCTGTTGAGTCCTTTAAGTGAGACAACTATTTTATGGAGAAGAGCCTCTATTGCATGAATGTCCTCAAGCACATTAGACTGTTGTTGAAAAGGTGATCCTCACAGAGATCAGCATTAGATCATACAAACTCCCTACTCTCTCAGATGTTTTGGCCATCTGCCATGGCTAGCAGCTTGTCCAGCAAGGAGAGGAGTGCCATATGGACCGTTGTGGTGGTAAGAATGATGTATTTGGGATTCCTCTTCCTCACTAGAAGTGTTTTCTCCCTCTGATAAATGAGAGAAGACCAGAGGAGCACCTTTATGGAAGAGTGTGTAGGAGATTGTACAGAGGTACCTGTTTATTGAGAGCTGTGTGGAGATATTGTGTAGGTTGAACAAGAATCCTTGGCTGATTAGCTAATGGCTTGGGTTAGGCAATCCTCAGAAGTGATGTTGGAGGCAAGCTGCTGCCTGCCTGTGAAGTGACTTTCTTGGAGATGTTCTTTGTGGGGACAGCAATGTCCTTCTCCTCTCCCAGGTCCTCCTCCTTCTCCACCAGCTCCTATACCTCCCTCCTTGAAGGAGTACATTCTGACTCCAACCAAGGGTCCTGGATTTTGGGATCACCTCTTTGGGATCAGGAATTATTAGAGCAGAGGCTTGTAGCAAGGATTAAGAAGGCTGAGAAATGTCTTGGCAGGTCCAGTTGCAACTGCTCAACTGGGAAGTTGTAAGGAGGCCTTTGAAGCTTGTTGCGTTCCTATAGCTCACACAGGTGGTCATTCGACTGACCCTTGGACTCACTTGGTTACTTGGTCAAGGCAAGCAAGTCCAGCCTTCCTTTTTCAGACAGCAAGGCAGTTCTTCAAGCAGCAGGCACTCCTTCTGGAAGTAGGGCAGGCCTTCTTCTTAATCTTTCACAGGGCCAGGAGTATCCTGAAGAGTGGTTCTAGAGGTAGAAAGTTATACCTGCTAACAGCCATTATGTGCCAGTATTCCCTGTCCCACCACCGCAAGTGGGTGTGTGAAGTTATTCTCTTCTCCTGGTCAGTGCTAAAATTGAATGGGGTGACAAAAACATGGGGCAAGCCTGGTGTTAGGTTCCTTTCGTGTGCTGTAGGCAAAGCTCTTTGAAGTGTAAATGGGGCTGGGCAAAGCTCCTCCCCAGTCATCGTGTCAGGATGGCCCATCTTGTCTACACCTAAACACCCTTTGTGTCACTGTCTGAAAGTAATACCCACACCCCAACAGCAGAACCATTCACAGTCTTGTGGCCCAGGACACAGGCAGAATGCACAGCTGTTCTGGACAAGAAAGTCCAAGTTTTTGAAAGTGCCATTTTCAAAGTTGTAACTTAAAATCGACTTCACCATTAATGCGTATTTTAAATTACATTTAAGTGTAAACAGCATATATGGGTGTAAACAGCATATTTCTATGCACTCTCAATCTGAAGTTAGCTGTTTTTAAATATAATAAGTAAATACAGTTATAATCAATGGGAGAGCTAGAACTCACAACAGTGAAAACGTCTTTAAGAGTTTTTCATTGCCAGGATGTGTAAAATATTCACATGCATGTCCTACTTTTTAAATTCATGCATCCATCTCTAGGAGCCTTTTGGGGCTTCCTTAGGTGACTTATAGGTATTAAAAAGTAAGGTCTAGGCCTGGCAAAGGGCTTATTTTGTTAAGTCAAAATATCAGTTTAAAACTACGCTACAAGCTGCAGTGGCAGGCCTGAGACATGTTTCAAGGCTTTCAATATACAGGCCCTGTTTACAGGTAGGGGCATTTAGTAGAGACGTACAAGTAAATTAATTGTGCCAATCAACTGTAGGCAAATTTTACCATGTTTTATGGTGAAAGCACAACCAATGTAGCACTGGTTAGCAGTGCACAGTCTGAAATCCAACAAAAACAAGTTCAGCAAACAGGAGGGGTGAAGGCAAAACATTTTGGGGAATACAACACCAAGGATATCAGGTTTAACAGTAATAATGATGCATTAGCAATATATACAAGAAAGGAAAACATTCAACATCCATAAAAAGATTTATAAAATGTTATACAATAAAACATGTACATATGCAAATTATTAAAATGACTAATGATGAAATGCAGACTTTTCTGACCTATGAATGAAAAGGGGCACAATAGCTGCTCCCAAAATGTCACCTGATGTCATCATTGTTGATCTTTGCAAGTTGGACCTCAGGTGTTGCTGTATGACAGAAATCGGCAGGAGAGAGAAACATACATCAGAGAGTAAGCCATTTTAAATAAGGGTGGCCGAAAAAATCTGATCTCCTGGTGGAGTTTAGTGACTTTTACCCAGTTTGCATCCTGATTGGAGCGCAGAGTTCTGGCAAAATTCTGCCATTCGCTATGTGACAACATTTTTGTCACACGCGGCTCACCAACGTTAAGGTGGGAGGCAAAAGCAAAAATGTGTGTCCCTTAACATGATTTTCAGGCACTAGAATGCCTCTAGGAGATTTCTCATTCCGGGCGGTCACAGCAGGTCACGGCCATTCGCGCTGAGAAAGCTTCCACTCAAGTAAAAAATCTACTCAAGCGGCACGTTGTGCTGTACAGTGCAGAACAAGCTCCCAACACTAAAAATCAACACAAGCAGCTCAAAATGCCCATATCCCGCCCACTAACTGAACTCTGCGGAATCTCGATTAATTTTTATGTAACTCCGTGGAATTCTGCGGAGTAAAACTCCATGAATTCTGCCCAGGCCTAATCTTAAATCGTGCAAGAAGAAGCTATTTAGATGGTTTAAATACTCATTTTTAGACCAATAAAGATTACTCTCCTGCAAATTACAATGAGGCCTAACATTTATTTTATGGTGCTTCTCTTACATTGCCAAGCCTAAGGGCAATGTTATAGGACTCTGTATTATTTAATTAACAATCCCATCACATATTTACCAGGGTGAAAATAGGGATGTGTGTCAAGAAACATTTACCTACCCAGTCAGTCACAAACAAAGAGGTTAGACCCAAAGTCATAACAGTAGGTGTTTCCTGGCAGATTACTTTAGGAATCAATCTATAGTCTCTTTTTCAGGCTACATATTTCTCCTTCTTCGCAGGAATCCATCACAGGGACTCTACAGTAGAAGAAGGATTCACTAATTTTTTTTTTCCCAAAACCAGAATGGAAGGTTCCTTTTTCACTTATGCCTTTCCCTAAATTCACGATGGACATTCCAAAGTGCTGTGCGATCACTTGCTGATCTTTCTCTGTAATGGGAGAAGACAGACTGAGGAGCCTTGTGATGTTGCCTTGTGCGCCCTAAGAGGCTAAGGTATGCCCAAATTTCGGTCCCTTGCTTGCAGCACCACTGGAGTCAAGCTAGCCTGGCTGATGAAGGGTGATATCCTGAAACTTGTCCCAGGATGCTTCAATCCTGTCCAGGGAGGACCTGGCTTGGCAGTTCGGGCTGGACTGCTCCCAGCAGGGTCAAAACTGGTTTGCATATGGCTGGGTCCGAACTGGGGTGACGTTGCAAGCAAAACAGCGATGGATTAAACCCAGATCTGTGACTGAGGGTGAGTGCTTGAAAAGTTTCAACACTCCGCCCATCGTTTTATTTTGTGATGTTTCCCTGTGCGCCCTAATTGGCTAGGGTATGCCCAGATTTCGGTCCCTTGCTTGCTGTGCCACTGGATTCAAGCTAGGCTGGCTGATGAAGGGTAATACCCTGGAACTGGTCCCAGGATGCTTGAATCCTGTCCAGGGAGGACCTGGCTTGGCAGTTTGGGCTGGACTGCTCCCATGGGAGCAGGATCAAAACTGATTTCCATATGGCTGGGTCTGATGAAGGGTGATATCCTGAAATTGGTCCCAGGATGCTTCAATCCTGTCCAGGGAAGATTTGGCTTGGCAGGTCAGGCTGGACTGCTCTCATACGTAGCAGGTTCAAGACTGATTTGCAAATGGCTTTGTCCAAACTGGGGTGGCATGGTGAGCAAAAGAACGATGGATTAAACCCAGATCTGTGAATGGAGGTGAGCGTTTGCATTGTTCAGCACTCCGTCCATCATCCTTTTGTGTTGCTAAAGTTGCCCTAAGTGGGAAGGGTATGCCCAGACGTGGGTCCCTTGCTCACTGTGCCACTGGATTCAAGCTAGTCTGGCTGATGAAGGGTGATACCCTGAAACTGGTCGCAGGATGCTTGTTTCCGGTCCAGGGAGGACCTGGCTTGGCAGTTCAGGTTGGACCGTTCCCATGAGGAACAGGGTCAAGACTGAATTGCATATGGCGGGGTCCCAACTGGGGTGGCATGGTGAGCAAAAGAACGATGGATTAAACCCAGATCTGTGACTGGGGTGAGTGTTTGCATTGTTCAGTACTCCGTCCATCATCCTATTGTGTTGCTAAAGTTGTCCTAAGTGGGAAGAGTATGCCCAGACGTGGGTCCCTTGCTCACTGTGCCACTGGATACAAGCTAGCCTGCTGATGAAGGGTGATACCCTGAAACTGGTTCCAGAATGCTTGTTTCCGGTCCAGGGAGGACCTGGGTTAGCAGTTCGGACTGGATTGTTCCCATGGGGAGCAGAGTCAAGACTGATTTGCATATGGCTGGGTCCAAACTGGGGTGGCATGGTGAGCAAAATAACGATGGATTAAACCCAGATCTGTGACTGGGGGTGAGTGTTTGCTGTGTTCAGCACTCCGTTGATCATCCATTTGTGTTGCTAAAGTTGCCCTAAGTGGAAAGGGTATGCCCAGAGGTGGGTCTCTTGCTCACTGTGCCACTGGATTTAAGCTAGCCTGGCTGATGAAGGGAGATACCATGAAACCGGTCCCAGAATACTTGTTTCCGGTCCAGGGAGGACCTGGTCTGGCAGTTCGGGCTGGACTATTGCCATGGGGAACAGGGTCAAGACTGATTTGCATATGGCTGGGTCCAAACTGGGGTGACGTGGCAAGTAAAATAACAATGGATTAAACCCAGATCTGTGACTGGGGGTGAGTGTTAGAAAAGTTTTAACATTGCGTCCTTAGTGGCTAGGGTATGCCCAGATGTGGGTCCCTTTCTTGCTGCACCACTGAATTCAAGCTAGTCTGGCTCATGAAGGGTGATACCTTGAAACTGCTCCCAGGATGCTTGAATCCTGTGCAGGGATGACCTGGCTTGGAAGTTCAGGCTGGACTCCTCCTGTTGGGCTCAAGATTGATTTGTATATGGCTGTGTCTGAACTAGGGTGATGTGACAATCAAAATAACGATAGATTAACCGCAGATCTGTGACTGAGGGTCAATGTTTGAAAAGTTTTAACACTTCATCCATTATTTTATTTTGTAATGGAGCCTTGCAATGTGACACCTTCTGAAAGTATTTTTACATTGTGCTCCTTGCCCCCTCTTTATATTTTCTTGACCTAGATATTCCCCTTTTAATCTTTTCAAGGAGATTTTATTCCCTTGCCTTCTGTGTTTCCTGGTGAATCATTTACCATCTTCCAGAAAAAGGTTTCAAAGTTCTTCAGGATGTGTTTTATGCTCTAACTTGTTTGTCCTTGTACTTCATTTTTAATGTGAGAACTCAAGGCAGTGTCATCACTGTGGCTACAGGCAGTTGTCGCTGTTTCCTCTGGCAGTGTTAGCTAGAGAAAAAGACGTGACCTTACTCCCCAGCCTTTGACAAATTGTGGCACCAACAAACTCTAAATCTAGATTAATTTATGGGTCTCACTTAAAGAAGCTCTTTCGATCCTTCCCAAATTTTGACTCAAACCCTTTAGGAGCAAATACAAACATTACACCAATTGCAGGATGAAAATTTAGCCTTGAGACCTTCCTGCGGTCTTTCTGGAAGCCCCTAGCTAGTCTAGATACCCTGCTACATCATGCTAAAGCAATTTCTAGACTCTTTGATCATACCTTTTGCATTCTAATCTGTACGATGTGTTCAAGATCAATCTAAGGTGAGGTATTGTCTCAATTCCTTAACAGGAACTGTTTTGACGTGCTATGTCATTGATCACAAAAAACAATCACTGGAATGTTCAATGATCAAGTAATGAATTACTTACTGCTTGAAAGGCCTAATATCAAAGGCTCTGCAGAGGGAGGTCTCTGCAATATCCAGCAGAAGAGCCAATTCAGATTGGTTCCATCCATGGTTCCTTGCCTTCTGCAGAAGATCAATGAAAGAACGACATTTGTATGTAGTTTGGGAAATCTGGTCACCTCATTTGTTCCTGTCCAGTTCGAACTTGAAGAGCTTCATGAAAGAACAAAACCTTGGTTTTGTGAAAGGAAAACATGGCTATGTCTTACTTTGTTTTCCTATGGTGAATACTTTCAGGAGAAATACAATTCTCATGTCCCTTTACAGTACTATGTTTCAGGTATGTCTTATGTTTGTAACTACTTTTGTACCAGTGAAAGAAGTTATTGTTCTACTAATGGCATCTTTCAGAAACCATACAGAGGGGTGGTCCTTTGATATTTTTACTGCATCTGATTTAGAGTTTAACAGATGGGTTACTCAGTCACTAAAGTAACATATATCCTGTCTGTCTTTCTACAAGTACAAATTATCCTATGGTGCATATAGTTAGGCAGACTGGATATCTGTTATGTTTGTGACAGAGTAACCCACCTGCTAAACTTTACATCAGGTCCTAAGCCATCATCATCAGCATGCCTGGTTTTATGGATCCTGGCACCACAACATATCCAAAAAGCATTATTCCTTAATGCTCTTTGCCCCTTGTTTATATTTTTATCCCTTAGTTTTTATCCTAAGGTTTTTTCTTTGGATTTACCCAAGGAGACTCCATTCCTTTTCTTCCTGTTTCCCGGGGAAGTATTTCCAGCCTGTGTGTACTTCATTTTCCAGAGAAAAATTCCCAAATTCTTCAGTAAAAATGCTATGCTCTGTTGGTTTTTAATTCCATTCTTCATTCTTGGAGGCACTATTTGTTCAATGTGTAAACTCAAGGTTATGTCAACATCATGGCTAGACAAATTGGCCATGGCTAACTCACCAATAGAAAAAGGAGTGACCATTGCACCCAGGCCAGGACAGCAGTGGTTTATGACAGAGAGAGGTTTTTAGTTCAGATCACATCAGGAATCCAAAAACTGAGCCCAAAGAAATTTATGTTTCCAACACTCAGCATCTCCACAAGAGAGACCTTGCCCTAAAGCCCTAAAGACTGAACCTTAATTCCCTAAATGTACTTAATTACATTACTCCTGTATTGGAAGCAACTATCTTTTATAGAGTTCATAAAGATTTCCTGGAGCAGATCTTGTAACCTGAATGCTGCAGATTTCTAGAAATACTCAAAAGTGTAACTTTTTCCACAAGTAACAAAGGGCCACATGTACAAAATTCAGGTTTTGAGACTCGCAATTTGCGAGTCAGAGCGACTCACAATTTTCAAGTCGCAAAACCTGATGCACAACACTGTCAATGACACTGTTTGCGATTCCCAATAGGGTCGCAAATGACCTACCTCATGAATATTCATAGGGTAGGTGGCAATTTGTGACCCCATTGGGAATGGCCGCTCTCACAGGGATGGTGGCCTGCTGGAGACAGCAGACCACCATGTCTGTGACTGGTTTTATATAAAGCAGATTCTTTTTTTTAAATGCAGCCCATTTTCCTTTAAAGGAAGATGAGATGCATTTCAAAATCAAAAATGAAAAGTTTTCCGTGGGACTACTGCCAGCTCCGAAAAAATATTTTCACTGCCATTCACAAAGGGGAAGGGGTCCCCTGGGGACCCCTTCCCATTTGCAAATGGGTTAGCACCAGTTTGAAACTGGTGCTAACTGGGATTGTTTTGCGACTGCATTTGCGGTCACAAAACAATCATACATACCATCTGGATTCGGTATTAGAAAGGGACTCCCTAGTCACCCCCCTTCCTAATACCGAATCGCAAAACCCAAACAAGTTACTGAATCGCAGTTTGGGCTTTGTACATCCCAAATAGCATTTTTCAGGTCTCAAACGGCCGATTCGCCTTGAAAACTGCTTCGTACATCTGGCCCCAACTGTACGATTCTGTGTGTTGAAACGTAACTTGTATTTGTGTGCCTCACATATTTTCTTGTTTCATTGCTGCTATAATAGTTTTCACATAAAAAAAACCTGTCTTTTGCAAGTCTAACAACATTGTAGAGTTTCCCTGGAAAATTTTACCAACTTCAGGCTTGCTCAGATTAAGCCTAGATACCTTTTCAGTGTGGGACCAAATCTTTGTATCAATTGTGAATAACCACAAATTGACAAGTTGAGGGTGCGCCTCAGGTTTTGCAGCTAGATTTAACCAAAAACATCCAGAAACGCTCTTATAACTTAGAATTATTAATGCATTACTTCCATTATAAAAACAGACATTCTATACTAACAAATAACATGTGTAAGGATAAATAGCTATCATTTCTGGTTATGAATGTGACTTTATACCAAAATTGAATTTAGATGTTTAAATGATTTAAGATGCTTACCCAACAGCCATATGTATTATGCCAAGGAGAGAAATGGATTTACTTCTCTCCATGGTATGGGGAATTTCTCCCTTTCATGATCTATTTCACTTACAGATGTGGATCAAATATTCCCAAACATCACAATTTTTCTTGAAATCGAGAGGGGGGTAATTTTAACTGGTTTGACAAAGAATGGAAGCTGCACGGTTCATGTATTCTGCCCAGTGCCCACCGCTTTCATTTATTTAATTTTATTTCACTTTGTATTTTCAGCAATTATAAACTACATTTATCTAAGTTATGATCAAATCTCCTGAGAAAAATATCCTACATAAAAAAGTACAGGTTCGATCTCATAATGTATTATAATGCTACTGAAGGTTTCTTATGATATTTCTTTGAACAAAAAACACAAATCTTCCATGAAAAAGTTATCTGGAACAGGTGCATAGCTTCTCAGGTCTTGCATCTAAAGCACATTTCCTTTATTTATTTATTTAGCTGTCTGCTATCAATGCTTCCATACGTAAACATAGGACATGGTCATTACAGGAATTCTGATTGGCAAAACTTTCCTTTGGCTTTCTCACCTTTATTTTTCTTGCAGTTTAATCTGCTTCAAAATAGGTCAGACTGCTAATCTGATATTGGACCCAAGACAAAAGATGCCAGCTGCAAGACATTAGCTTTTACCCTGCCTTTAATAATTAACCCCACTTTCAATAAATAACTCGGTCTTTTGTAAGAGAAAGGGCACCTGATGTAAGCAGTTGAATTAGATTATTTAATTAGATTTCATTTGACCAATTAGTAATCCCAAAAATACATTTCATCAGTTTCAAAACTCTTTAGATCTCTATTCCAGGTGACATTGAACAGGAGGAGTGATGACAGTGAACAGACAAGAAGAAGCCTAGTGGTACCTATCTCTCATTCCTGTGGGATACACAACTAATCATGGCAAGGGCTGCTCATCAGAACATGTGCGTGTTCTGACCATGAGGGGAGGTGGGGACTGGCAAGAAGGCACAAATAACCAGAAACGTGGAGAGAAAGGGAAACAACAGGGCTTCCATTATCTATACTCTAATTATCTATTGTCACGCCTGTACTTACAAGGGCGAAAGTCCTTGGGCAGCAGGCTTCATCATAGGGCCCCTTCTCACCCCATTAACTATAGGGAATAAGGCATCCATGTTCATATCTACTTCCAGTGCCCCGGGCTGGAAAGAAAACTAATTTAAAAGTCACTGCTGGAGTCTCTGCCTGGGAATACTGGTTTTAAGTAAAGTCTGTAGAAGGCAAAATTATGTATATTTCTAAAAAATACTTTTTGGGATTTGTTTGAACATGTAAATACACCAAGAAATTACATTCCCTTTTTATTAAAGTGGATGGATTTTTCAGTTGGCTTTTAGTCTCAGGTTCAGGGACTTTCTGAAAGAATGGAAGGATTGTCAATTTAAAGTTAGAATAGGTTAGCACTGTGGTTTCTGGAGTGTATAGTGTAACAAATAAATATTGATGAAGAAAACTTTATTTGGTATTTTATGCTTCTTTTTCTTTCTTGTACTTACTTTTTAACTTTTGAAAATGGTAAACAGTGATAAAAATCTGTGAACATTTTTAATAAAATGTAAATAAAGCTGTGATTTATTCGTTAAAACTTTAAATCAAGTCTTAATAAAGCGTTACAGTGAAAGGTCTGCGGCACCTCTGTTGCTTATGAAAAATGCAAGTTAGCATACCGTCTGTGTTAACCTTCTGATCATTATGCCACCTGTCCTGGGGGGCATTAAGTCACACTTCACAGTTAACTTATTTAATATAGGTTGTGGGCCTTAGTTTCAAGTTGAACTTGTAGCATTTTACATAGCGTCACATGACTAACTGTGAACCCTTGTACCATGTTTTCAATCCTGAATGTAGTCAAGTCCCATCTGCATTCAAAATTTGACCCTTGCCATTTGTGCAGTCTTTACGGAATTTTACAGTAGGCGTATATAAAAGTCAAAGATGCTAATTGCTATTTTCCAATTGGCCGTCATGCTTTAGGGATGTAACTTATGCAGTTTGGCCGCCTCCCACTGTCCAGAGGTAAAATTAGGCCAGTTATCTTGTGAAAATATTGATCCAACCAAATACAGTTCTGCTTTTCCTACACTTTTGTTCCTGAACAAGACGCTCCTCAACATTACTTCCTAAGTTATTATTTTTGATGGTTTGTTACTAACCTCCCTGTTACCAATGTCAGGAAGGAAAGATTATGCGTTTCAGCAATGTGTTTTCTATCATCATATACCTAGATGATCTTACCTGGCAATATTGTTCCTATAGCAGTGCTAAACTGCACAGAGTACTAAGGCCAAGAAAAACAAATTTCAGACAAAGGTGCACATTAAAGACAAAAAGTTTGAAAGACCACTCTAAGGCTGACAGGTCTAACAGTTTCCTTCTCTGTTTCTTGTATCTGTCCAGTTCTTCCCTGTACTTCCTCCCACTTCATTCATTTGCTTTACTGCCTCCTAGGTTGTTTATTGATCATCCTGTTTCCAGTCGATCTCCCTCAAGTTTATTTTCTTTGAAGAAGGTCCTGAAAGAGCATTTCTTGCTGCCAATCAATGGAGTACAATAATGTTTTACTTGTTATTAATAGTTTTATTCTTGTATTGCTGTATTACACCATTTGATTTTCTAAGGTGCCTAGGATCCAAGCTCCTTAAATTAATCTACATAGAAAAGTGAAGGCCATTATCTGTTGACATTTATGGAAATGCTGAATAGTGTACACGCAGATGCAGGTGGTCTGCCTCTGCTCTTCGCCTGTCCTCGGGAATATGATGAATTTTCTAGAATATCTATTTCACGTATTCCTGTTCTTTAATTTCACCAAGGCATAATAGAATCTATACAAAAGTTCAGTTTGTACTACGTCGAGTACCAATACAGTATTAGTGCTCTCCTGCTTCAAAATGCCATTCACAAAACTATATTGTCTACGTTTTCTATGCAGAGATTTTGTCCCCATTGTGGATATCTACGGACACTTAAGTCTGTGATTCAGTACTATATTTCAGAGGGACAGTAGTGATTGACTGGAAAATGGGGACTACTTAAGTATAACATAATGAGGGTGGGGGCAACAAGGAGGGGCGTAGGGAGCCTAAAATGGGGTTTAGGGAGGTCCTTTCTCATTGATAACAGAGTTAGCCCATTCCTATTCACAAACTAGTGGTGTAGCATTTTTATATTTTGTCCAACATTTAAAATGAATATATACAATGAATTAGAATAACATGTTTTCCAAGTTTAATAGACTTGCTGCTTTTTTTCTTGTAATTTGCTATAAGTAGATCTCCACCCTGGTGGCTCCGCTAAGTTTACACTTGTAAATTTGTGGTGGGGGAGACACGCAAGTCTGGACTTTGTAGTAAATTATCACTTAGAAATGATGAATAGTAAAAAGTAGTACATTTACTGCAAAGTGTATGTGTAACTCTACATGTGTAGATTTACTCAAGTGTAAGTTTACTCTGTAAATAGGCCTCACAGGCTTGTCATGCTTGTGCATTAGTTCTGACCATTAGAGGGCTCTTGAATGTGTGTATCTAGTATATGCAAAGCACAACCTTAGCAATAAGACAGCCACACTCTGCACCGAAAGGCAAAGATACTGTCAATGAGTGATAGGAGAGATAACTGGACTCACGAAGCAGAAGTGGACTATTAAGGCATACTGATGGAGTATTCTTTAGTATTCTTTAAGTTGAAACACATGAAACACACTATCCATATTGTTTGATGTAAAGGCAATTGTGCCAAACAACACTGTCCAAAGTGCAGCACAGGGCTGCTTTAAAGCAAGCTTATGTCCTCCAGGTTTCCATGATGAGTCCTACTCTTTGATTTAATCAGCCGGGTTCACGGGTTTAGAGCCATATTCCACAGATAATCTTCCAAAATCTCCCAAATACAGGTGGAGATATTTTCACATGCTTATAACTGGAGAAAATGGGCTACATCAATGTTCTCTGCGTGTGCTGCCTGCAGTAGGTACAGAGATTCCAGCAGAATGAATGAGATTTTTTTATAGAGTGCCTGCACTATTCAAAACAACAGACAAAAGGCAGAGGCTAAAGCAGATTAGTCAGAGTTGAAAATCCAAGTTTTGAGCTTTTTCAAGAAAATGGCTTCAGAGATGGAATTCTGAAAGTCCAGCCTGGCCAGCCAGTCATTCCAACTCTTGGCTGCCGAACATGAAAGAAACACATCTGCCAAGCCAAGAGCAGAAGAACTATGGAATCCTAAAAAGATTGCCCCTAAAAGAGCATAGAAAGTGAGGAGGATTATAAGGCTGAATAAGGTTGTGAATATAGATTGGACCCTTATAAAGTTCTATTTAAGTCATAGAAAGCAGGTTAAAAAAGATTCTTTCATGACTAGTGAGACAATTAAGTTGTTTCAGAAAAGAGTGTATGGCTTGATGATAAGTAAAATTCACAAAGAGTCACATCATGGTGTTCTGGATAGTCTCGAGCCACTGTAACAGGTTCTTGGGCAGCCCTAGGACCACAGAGTTCCCATAATATATCATGTAGCAGTAATGGGGCATCTGAAACCAGAGCTTGAACTTCATTGCATGTTTTGGCATCTCTGACCTAGTGAAAGAATTGAGCATTATTATTGTGGTCATCTTTTAAACTTTCACAGCTGCTATGAAAAGATAACATTTGCCTGTCAAGGCTCTATTTCAGATATAAATTTCTGTTTGCAGTCACACAGTTGACATACTTTGTGTCAACTTTGGTCTAATTTGGTCTCTAATTGCAGCATTTGCATACTTATTAGCATGGCTTACCTTGTGAGTGACAAAGGATTGGGTCAACCCTTCTGAGTCTTTCTTAAAACTAATGTTGCATGGTTTCACTGATCTGCCTCTTGGAAATCACCCTCAATTTCCTTCTTGGTAAAACAAAATTCTAAATCAATTCAAAGATGAGAGGCTTCCACTTAGACTTTGAGTTTGTTCCAACAGTTTGGACAAAATATTTTAGTTAGATGTATTGTACACAGCATTCCTGAACTAATTGTAGGGACTTAGGGGGTTATTACAACTTTGGAGGAGGTGTTAACCCGTTCCAAATGTGACGGATTTACCACCAGCTGTATTATGAGCTCCATAGGATATAATGGACTCGTAATACGGCTGGTGGTATATCCGTCACTTTACCGTCACTTTTGGGACAGAGTAACACCTCCTCCAAAGTTGTAATAACCCCCTTAGACTCCTGAGGTATGCGCGAAAGAGTCTGCACTCGCGAAGTGATCTGTGGCTGAGCACCTACAAGGCCATCACATTCTGAATCCTAAAAGTTAAGATACTTTCTGTGGGGAACCCATGGCTCATTCTTGGCAGATTGGCTGAACAGCTATTATTTCTTCAGTGTAATGCACATAGTGCATGTTCCACAATAATCCAAAACAACAATGCAGCAAAAAAGAGAAGGCTCACACAATGTGCAATTTAAGCTGAATACTTTATGGTATTCTGATCAAACGTTGCAGGAAACATGAATTGAGTTTAGTTTCACTAAAAAATCCAGACAAAATAATTATTTTCTAAAAACAACTATAAAGGGTCTCGGTGTGTTTTATTTTGAAAGTAAAAGGAAGCAATGAGATCCGCAGTAAACTTTCCAGGTTTAACTGACCCTCCGACTTCTTTTTAGGAGCCACAGCTCTATCTGTCCAAAAAATCTTCTATACTTTCTAGACACATACTAGAAATTCCTCAGGGCAGGTAGACATAATTTCCAGTTTGAATTGAATTCCTGGCAAACTTCAGCTTCCTCATTTGACAAAATGTTGTGCATTCTTAGACACCAAAGATGAGTTCATCAGAAACTATCAATACTCTGGCTTAAGTAACAGACACTCACAATCTTGGCTCATTACTGGTCCCAGACAGTTAACAATAAAAATGGAGTGGCTCAACTAGGCCATTTTAAATCATGTAATTAGGCAATAAAGTATTTATCTGTAAGCAAATTGAACTAAAGTCCCCAGGTTCCACATCCCCTGTTGTTCTTGTTGTATGCTTTCCAGCAAAGTCCCTGTATTTGCATACAAAACCCTGGGAGATATTTCCTTTGCTTATACTGTTCTCTTCAAACCTCCAAACATTGTCCTTCTCCAGCGCAGACCCGCCTACCAACATTCAAAGGACATTTCCACTGCCAAGTCCCAATTTGCTCCTGCCCCAATGTGTAACTCATAAGAGCCTCCTCCTTGCTTCTAGAATTATGCAAGAAGCTGAAATCTGTATCTTCAACTAACATCCAGCAGATGACCTACACACCTGCTCTAGTGCCGGGATACCCTTCAGGTGATAAGCCGTGCTTTCCAAGTCCAATAACATAAGTTAAGATAACATAACATAACAACTTTAGTATTTCATCAGCTAAGAGTGACATTGAATAACCATGGAACTTAGTAGGTTGAGAAGTGGCTTAATTAACATCTTACAAACTGGCTGAGAGAGTTTTGACCTTCCAGATCCTTCATATTGAACCCCTGGGTAAGAGCAATAGAACTTGCGTAGCTTCATAAGTTGATCCTCCTTGCCTGAAATGAGTGTATCTCTTTGATGCTGCATCTAACACTAGGGGGCACATTTAGTATTATTTCATGCAGCGTGGTGCAGGAAGGGAACTCGTTGAGCTGCGTTGTGTGAAAACCATGGAGCATTTCTTCTTATCTTGTCTGGTGCACTGCGTGCTCTCTAGAGTCAACGCAGACACCCCTGCACCATCATGCAGGGCGTCTGTGTTATGGGTCGGTTTGTTTTTGTCCAGGGAGTGAAACCTTCCTGCACAAAAACAATTTTTTAGAGGTATATTTTTCTTTGTATGTGTGCCAGAAGATGCAGAACACATCAAAAGAGGACGAAATTAAGAGAAATAAAGATATTTCTCCCTGTGATACCTCTGTTAGGTAAGCACTTCATTTTGGCACAAACAAAGGTTTACAAATCTTTGTGAATCTGGTATTGTATCAAAATATATGGATGAATGCATGAGAATGCCCCTGCCCATGTCACCCCTGCCCAACGCAAAGTAACAGAAGGCACCACCATGTGCTGTGTTTCGTTGCATTTACAAACCACGCAAAGTGAAGTTGTGTGGCTTAATAAATGGCAAAAAAGATTATGCATTGGGGTTGCACCACAAAAGTGACTCAGCCCTATAGAAAATCATAGTAAATCTGACCCTAGCTCTTTATCCATTAGATAGCTGAGCAGCAGATCATGTGTCAACCACAGTTAAAGAATTAAGTGCCAGATGTAGGAAAAAAAAAAATTGCGAGTCGCATTTTGCGAGTCAATGCGACTCGCAAAATGCGACTCGCAATTTGGTATGCCAGGAAATAAACCGGTCCGATTTAGCGACTCGCATCCGGACTCGCAACGCTGTGTGCGAGTCCGCAGATTGCGAGGTCGCTGTTTGCGAGTGTGCAAAATACGAACTCGCAATTAGCGAGTGGGTGTCGCAAATCGCGAGTTCCCTCAAAATTGCTTGCAGGTGCAGCAGAGCACTCCAGAAAGCACACCAAAACACTCTGGAAACACTTCCTGGCACATGATGATGACATTGCAGCCAGGAAGTTAACAAATACACCTGGGAGGAGGCTGGACCACACCCTTTTACAACTGCCATTCTTCACACTGAGCAAGCTGCAGCAGCCATGGAGGGAACCCCCCGAAAAAGGAAAATAAAATTCTCTGAGAGGGAGCTTGAGGTGCTGACCGAAGAATGTTGTCAGCACCATGAGGAGCTCTTTGGGAGAGCTGCCCTCACTGTTCCTGAGGCCACCAAAAAGAAAATCTGGCAGGAAATGCAAGAGAAAATCAATGCCCTGGGGGTGAGCCACAGGACAATTGAGGACATAAGGAAGAGGTGGTATGACCTCCGCTCCCGGACCAAGGAGAGGGTGGCAGAAAGGCTCCGGGAGATGAGAGGCACTGGAGGGGGACCATCATCTGTGCCACCACCAACACCCCTTGAAGACAGGATTGAGGAAACCTTTGAGCCGGAGGCAGTGTGTGGATTTGGGGACCTGGACACCTCAGAGCCCAGCACATCAACCGGTGAGTACCATGTGATAAGCCTGTACCCCTATCAATGTCATACCCCATCCACCATGTACACAGGTGCATGCACAACCAAATTAGCTCCATTTCAGGGTAGAAAAAGCCAGAATGATGCATTATGGGAAATGTAGTCCAATAGGCAGTGCATAGGCAAATGTTTATTAGGAATTGTGCAAAAGATACTAGACACTGACAGTGTGTTCCCCATGTCCCACAGGTCTCCAGCAAGACACCCCCTACACCCCAAGCACCCAGGCCCAGGAGGACACCCCAGGACCCTCCAGCACCCCCACATGCACAGTCAGCAGCATTCCTGCAGTTGTAACGCCTGCTGCAACAACAACGCCAGGAGCTGCCCCAGCAACAGCCAGGGAGGATACAGGTGCGAGGACAGGGCAGCCACCACTGCGCAGGCGTCGCAGGGCAAGAGCGTCTGGATCCCGGATTCATCCTCCAACCAGCAGTGAGGCACATCTGCTGCGGGGTCAGCGCCTGCAGAACACAATATTGGGCAGGATCAGTGGGGTGCTGCACCGCATTGAAAGACACAACCATGCAAGCATGCGGCACCTCAACAGGCGGATGGACCTGATGTGCCAGAACACTGGGGACATTGCCTCTGCCATCAGGGAACTGGCGGCCGGACTGCTGGGCCAGGCAGAGGCTGGGCGGCACAGGGATCGCCAGATTATGTTAAGACTGGACAGGATGGCCACATCAATCGGCAGGCTAGCCATCAACACAACAGGCCTGTCGAGGAGGACAGTTGGCCTGCAAATTGAGATGGGCCATTTTGCTGGGGATGTTGCCAGGGGCCTGGGACGTCTCACACATATCATAGAACTAATGGAGACACGTGAGATGTCGAGGGCCACCGGGGAAACACCCCAAGATAGTGAAGAGGGCTCCACAGTGAACAGTGTATCTGCCACTGACAGTAGGGTGCTAAGGAGTGGGAGGCAGAGCACCCTAGATGCGGCAGGGACCAGCCAGGCTGGCAGGAGGGGCAGGAGAAGTTAGTCAACAGCCCGGACAAACAAATGTGGCACATGGCGTTAATGTGCCACATGAGTGGTTGCCATTTCCCTGCCCATGGACAATTTCATCTTGTATATAGTTCATTCATTACATTATTAAAACAGTTATTTTTCTTCCACTTAACAAAATGAGTGTTTGGTTAATGGGTGAGTATGGTGGGAGTTTACACGTACCGTCCAAAATATTGCGTTGCAATGTGTTCCCGTCTCAGTCTGCCTTGATTAGCTAGACTCCTATCCCCATGATGGCGGTGTGGTTGTTCTTGCTCTTCCTCATCAGGATCTGGGTCTGCAGGGGTGAGAGGTAGCCCACGTCGGGTGGCTATGTTGTGGAGGATGGCGCATGCGACCACAATTTTGAAGGCGGTAATGGGGGTGTATTGGAGGGCGCCTCCGCTGCGGTGGAGGCATCGGAATCTTGCCTTCAGGAGTCCGAAGGTGCGCTCTATCAGGTTCCTGGTCCTCTTATGCGCACTGTTGTATTGCCTCTCTGAATCATTGCTGGGTGTTAAAAATGGAGTCATGATCCATGGCCTTAGAGCATATGCACTGTCACCTGTTGGGCACAGAAGTACACTGTTAGTAAGTCCAGATAGTCGTGCACAGTGACCTGTGTGTATGTCTGCAAGGTGTATGCAGCTCTACCTAGGAGGTATCCGTCTCCAAACTCCCCACGTTCCAGGCGTTGATGTATCCCACTATGTCTAAAAATGTATGAGTCATGGGTACTGCCTGGAAACTTAGCTACGATGTCCGTGATGACGTAATGGGCATCACAAACAACCTGTATGTTGAGTGAGTGGGTACACTTTCTGTTGCGGAAAATATGTTCCAGATTAGCGGGGGGCATATTTGAATGTGTGTCCCATCTACACATCCAATGACATGGGGGAAGTGGGCAATCCGGTAAAAGTCCAGCTTGGTGCTGTTAATTTCTGCCTCATTCCTTGGTAAGTATATGAACTGAGACCTGTGCGTGACTAAGGCATCTAGGAATGCCCTGAGGAACCTTGACACTGCACTTTGGGATACCCCACCTGCCACGGCAATGACCCCCTGATAGCTCCCTGAGGCCAAGAGGTGCAGTGCGCATAGTACTTGCACATGCGTAGGGATGGCGCAGCCACGCAGAGTCTTGTGTTCTAGATGTGGTTTTAGTAATTCTATCAATTCTAGAATGGCAGCGCTGCTAAGGCAGTATTTATCATAGATCTCCTCTTCAGTTTGCTGGAAAAGGGTCTGCCTTGTTCTATATATCTTCTCCTGTCTGTGGCCCCTCCTCCTCCTCTGCTGGGCTGCGTAGACTCTCCTCCTCACTGCTATCAGGTATATCTCCGCCATCTTGAGTAACCCAGATGCCTTCTGGGTCTCCTTTTATACTTTGGTAATGGTTACCACCTACTCTGAGTTAGTGGTAACGCGACTTGCAAACTGGGTTTTTTGCGACTAGTCGCAATTTGCGAGTTGCAATTGCATATGGGTTGCGACTCGCAAATTGCGACTCGCACATTGCGGGTCGCAAAAGGGGGTCGCAACGGATGCGACTCGCAAACGGGGCACATCGCTTTTTGCGAGTCGGAAATGGGCTTTTTGCATCCCATTTCCGATTTTGCACTGTCGCAAATTGCGAATCGGCCCGTTTGCGAGTCGCAAACGTTTGCTACATCTGGCCCTAAGTCAGGAAATGAGCTTGAACCATAAAAAATCATGACATCCACCATTAATATAAAAACAGGTCCTTAAAAACACAAATTCATTTCCACACAAAGTGCTGCTGGATATTGTTTCACAGAAAATTAAATTACATGATTCCCTGTTGATTAACAAGTAGATGATACTGTGTGGCTAGCCACCTAAACCTGACCATTGTAATACCCTATAACAGGCCAAAATATTGAAGTTCAAAAATAAAGGTTTCAGCTCAGGTTCCTCCAATGTGTTTACATTTTGAAGATGAGCAACAAGTGGAGCATTGTCAACTTAAATAGGTGAAGACAGTTACAGTTGAAATACTTGTGAATGATCTAAACTAATGCCAAGCATGGTAAACAAGAAGTAGCAAACATAAGCATATTGGAAGAGTAAGGGCCACACATTTGGAGCGTGACATTTAACTTGGCCTTCTCTGCAGGGTCACTCCCAAAGTTTTTGCCTTCAGCCCTCCTGTTTTCTGAACCCGTTTTTGTTGGCTTTAGGACTCTGTGTACTCTACCACTGATAACCCATGAGAAGGTGCTTGTTTGCTTTAAACATAGTGGAATTGTCTTACACCCAATAAGCACATTTAATTTGCTTGCAAGTTCCTAATAAAATGGTACTACAGGTACTTAGGGACTGTTAATTACATACTACTAATGAACCCGTCACCTTCATTGTACAATCCACTTAAGTAGCCTTTTAAAACATGTTTCATGACTGCCTTGCAACCTGTGTGTGCAGTTTAAGACTGCCATTTCGAAATGACGAAATAAACCCTTTGCTAGCCCTCAACCTTCCTTTTTAATACATATGAGTCACTGCTAGGGCTTGCCCTAAAAAGACCAGAGGCCAAGATGCACTGTATTTAAAAAGTTGGAGATGTACTGCTAAGTTTTACATTTTCTGGCAGTGAAAAATTTCTAAATCTGTCTTTCAATAACGCAAGCCCTACCTTTCCTATGGGACAACATTGGGCTGCACTGTTACATTTAATAATTGATAACTTTGGATTTGGAAGAGGTAACACTGCAATGGTCGGTATATGAGTACTTTAAATTTAAATTCATCTTCAATGGTAAAGTTGGACTTTAAGTCACAGTTCTGAAAATGCCACTTTTAGTCGGTTGATATTTTCTTGTCACAATCACTTGGTGCTTGCAGCCTGCTTCTGAGTCACGTGACTAGATGTAGTAGGCTGTTGTCCTTTGTGTATTCCTCCCAGAAAGGGTCACAATAGAGGGTCTGAGCAGGATGGCCATCTCTGGCAAGATGGTGGGGGCGGAGCTGTCACCTAAAACACTTCCACTTCAAAGGCACTGGATAAGCTCACACACAAAAAACTTCCCAGACAGCTTGAGGCCAGGGCAGGGAGACAGGAGATTCCCGACACTTCTTGGGAGGAAGTCTCTAGACATTTCTTCTACTTCAAAATGGGTAACAAGTATAAAAAGAGGGCCCTCAAACTCACCCTTCCGATTACTTCAGGGCCTATGGAAGACTCAAAAGAAGAACTGCTCTGCTGCCCTGCTGCTGTGCTACATTAGGGATGGCTCTGCTGCTCCACTGCTTGTGAAAGAAAAACTGAACCTCCAACTTGAACCTAGGACCTCTAGAGTGTCTTCAAGGGATAGTTAACTGGCAACAGGGACATAACAGGGTCCCTTTTACCAATGCAATCCAGTGTATCTCAACGCAGGACCGTGCATCACATCTCCAGTTCGGTGGCCTTGCAACCACCAACCAATCATGACACATCTCAATACTGACAACTTCTCCCGCTCTTTGTATCTTGATTCACCTTGACCCAGGATCATTCATTGCAGCATCTCATCAGAGGGTTTGCAAGCAAAGACCCACTGTGACACATTTTGACCCCGACAACCAGCCCAGTTTGCCACATTTTAGTTCTGCACCAAGGCACCTCGATGCAAGTCCTCAGAAGCTTCCGTCACAGCTCCATAGGCCTCGAGTCATTGTGATCTCGAGACAGGACTTCGCATCGCAGCTCCTGTTTATGGCTCCTCGATGCCTGTGCTTAACTGGCAAATAAAGGGACTCCACATTTCAACGCAAAAGGAAATAAGATACTTTTAACAGCGGTCTGAACTCAGTCTGACTTTGTGACCTGGACTCAGTCCACTGCGACCAAATAGCATTAAGTGGCGTGTTGTGCTTTTAGGCACTATTATTACCTAAATTATTTGCAAATTACATATCTCTGGTTCTACTAATTGGATTTTTATTATTTTGGTGTCAAATAATTTATTAAATGTTACTCTACTTTTCTAAATTGGTGTGGGATTTTTCCTGTCTTTTCACTTTACTACTGTTTGTCTGCTGTATGAACACTTTATACATTGCCTCTGAGTTAAGCCTGAATGCTTTTCAGCCAAACTACCAGAGGGTTAAGCACAAGTCAATTTAGTGACTTTTTGTGGTTCAACCTGATAAGGAATGTACCCTTGCTTGAGGATGATGTCATGCCCTTAACCAACAACCCAATTTCTTGTAGGCGGACTACACTGGGATACGATTCATATTAACAGTAGTGTTGGGACCTGAGACTAGATTAACTAATTTAGAGATTGACAGACAGTGTACTCTGTCACAAACACTGCATCTGGAATTGGGCTGACAGTCAGTGTTCTGGTGTCGCTGTTTCAGCTGATTTCCCCATTAGAAAATGGCCTAATGGAGTAGGAGCCATCGTAGTGAGGGCATTAGTCTTCCCAGGCTATTTAAATCCAGTGATCTGCTGTCCTATTGTCCTATTTTTGCTCTGTTACTACCATGTAAAACATGGAGGTCATGAAAAGAAAAAAATCTAATGCTGACATATTTGCTTAGAATTCTTTTAGGACCCATGTTGCAGGCACGTTTTAGATCAATGAAGAAATAAACAGTTTAACTTTCCCAGTTTGGAATAGTTTGCGAATTACATGTATATCTGGAAAACAATGTTTTATGATCTCAACATCTTTCTTGAACCTATCCCGGAATCTCCTAGCATTACCTCTGTCTGAGCACACTGAAGGGCATTATTCAGTAGAAATCTTTCAAGGACTTTGCCATCAGTATCCAGTATTTAAAGAGTCTTGTTAAGTTCTTCTTGTAGGATTGTACTATAAAGACAGAATTTGATAAACATAGAGATAAAATATTTTGAAATAACTGTACTCATCATTTGAGGAATTGCAAAGACTCAAATAGGAGTTTTAGACTTACCAATATAACCAGATGCCCTGCCTGTGCACTAGACCTTGTTTGATTTCTGGTCACCGATAGCTGGTTGAATTTCCATAAGGTTTGAAAGATTTGCCTAGTTTCTTCAACTTCTGCCTGAGCTACTGGAAGGGCATGTGTGTTCCCGGGTTAGTCTACTAAACTTCTGTGAAGTGCAGCATCAATATGTTTGGACTGATCTTGCTTGTTTCATTGGGAATCAGATACAACACACCTGCAATATTCCCCCTGATTATTACTCTTGGATGCCACTAGTAACTGCCCCCATGCTTTGTACTGTATTCACACTTTTTACCATGAATAGTGTATTATACCAGGATTTACAATCAACCATTTGCTTAATTGACTTCTCATTAAATCTTTCTTCATACCAATAGGTAATTTTTCTGCAATACAACTCCATCTATCAAATACGTTCCACTCTTTCTTACTCATTCAGCACTTGTCAACTGTTCTGAATGACATCACTAATGTCCTCATCATATTTTTTTTTATTTTTTTTTATACAAAGCAAAGAAAAGATGGTTGTTTGTGGACTTCTCTTACAATAGCCTGGTAAAAAATTCCAAAAGATCTAAAAAGTACAGTGGCATTGTATCCAGGAAACAAGGGCTCCCTAGAATGCTAAGAATTCTAGCTATCCATTATTTTGTGATGGAAATGGTTGTTTCTTCTCTGAGGAACAGGTCATAGCCCAGACTATGAAGAGAATATAAAAGAAAAATATTACAAGGAAAGATATTATTAAACAGTTATTTGTGGAAAATTAAACTCACTGCAAAAGCTTTATTAATGTTGGCATTTGAAAAATTGCAAGAGTTGCAATATTTGTAAGACATGCTTGAGCAGAATTGAGTTTTCACAAAATATTGATCATGTGCTGTACATCACTTTACATGCAATGTTTAACACCGTTTCCATCTCCCGCCTTCGATCTAACATATTTGGCAAGCAACTATCTCTTGGCTTCCCTTGCAGCAAGGTCTTTCAAGAACTGACATGAAGAATTACTCAATTTAATCAAATTAACTGACCACCTGGGAATGTGAGCAGCTGGAGAAGACCTTGAATGAACAAAATTAGATTTTTTTCTTGCTATAAATACTTCTTCAGCTCTCTCTAGTCCCTGCTCAATAGACTCTTAGCAATCATGCATCATTTCCTGCTATTCGCCTTCCTGGGAGCGGCTGGTGAGTTAATTCAATGCAATTTTTTCCTGAAACTTTTAAAAGGTTCCCCTTTCTTTCACAATGACTCTATTCTCACAGTACTTGTACAGCTGAATCTTGTTCAATAATGTTGGGGTTGTGAATTTGAGATTTTCCAACAGGCAATTATGTGTACACAACTAAAAAGGATAGGGTGTGCTGGGACCACTGAAGGGTTGTAATGGGCAGGGTTAGGCATGCTAGTTTCAAGTTATTTGGAAAAACTAAGGCCAACCAGCCAGTGGCAGACCTCTGTCAGATAGTCTGGAATATGTAGTCCATTCTATTCTATTTTCTCCTCAGACAAGTGTAGGTCAGAAAAGCCCAGAAGACCACACTAGCATAATCCTCAGCAGGCCAGATTTGGGATTGGCAGTGACAGCAGGCCTTTTAGTAACCCAGGCCCAGCATCAGACCACGCTTGGAAGAAAAGAAGAATTGAGGAGAGTAGGCTATGTGAAAGAAGAAAAATAGTAGAAAATGCTGCAGAATTATAGAGTGATATGACATGGCGGAACTAAAACTAAACCTCCCAGAAAAGAGAGTTTGAAACTACCTGAACCATGAAAACCTTCTACGCTGTGGTGAGCTACACAACTAGGAACCAGTGATCCCTTGTTCATCCTCCCTTTTAATATAAAATATAGAAATGCTATCACAACAGTAGAGATAGGAACATTATGTGTGTGAAGTAGTCTGCTGAAGGACATTGACATCTATTTCATTTTACTGGGGTGTATAGTTGTCCTTTGCTTGGCTTCCTTTGGTTACTTGGTTATTCCCTAATTATGTGTCTTTGATGTCAGTGTGTCTGGATGTAGTAGGCTTAATCGTTCTTTTTCTCAATGGATATTTTGATTAATGGTAGGTTTTCATTTGTCAGTATAACACGAACGCATGTACAGATGACAGAACAAACAATTAGACAATGGTATGACTTTGAAATGTATAGTGCATAACGCTGACAGGAATTGTGTACTGTTGTAGAAGGGTGATGTGTTAGTGTGGCTTAAGCTGGATGCCCTACTGATCTAGCAAACAATGAACGTACTCACCATCTCAATGGCTTCCAGCTGATTGATTTCCCCCAGGAGGTGTCTCCTCACCCAAAGAGACGTGGCAGGTCATCATGATGTGATGAATTATAAAAAGGGAAATAACTACAGGAAGGGTAGATTGGACCAGGCTGAGGCAGGAAGAGGTTGAAGGACAAGAAAATCCAAGTCAGTACCCCATCCACCTCACCCAGTGCAGCTGAAAATAAGGATTATTTAGGCATACTCAAAAGAAAGGGATTTAGTAGGTGCAAATGATAACCAAGTATTTCTGTAAAAAAACATTCATCCTTTAAGCTTTCTTAGACTGCAAATGTGAGTTCTAATACTACATGCAATTCTCAAGTCCTGGTATATTAATCATCCAAGATATTTTGAAGGGATTGAAACTGTAACCATTGGTTTGGTCGCTATTTTTATGCCAAGTCACATACAAAAATCTGAGAAATCCTCACCAGTGAGTATTTAACCTCTTTAAATGGAAACATAAAGGAGCAGTTACAAGATGCAAGAACGTCAAAGTATTTTAAAGCTTTCTAGACTATTGTTAATAGCTTTAATGCAAACAGTGGCAGAATTTCTTTCTTAAAGAAAAATTACTAAAGAGGGATGTAACCAAAGTACTATGTCCTTGCTCTTCTATAACCTCAGCATACACAGACATGTCAAGACATGTCAATTATTCCTCACTGACAAAGGTGGCAAACCTCCTGCAGGTTTTTGAAGAAGACAGGGACACTGAGTGAATTCTCTCAATCATGGTTAGAACCCTCAGCGAGAGGCACCCCTATGCTACCACCAGGCAGATACTCAAAAGTGTGTGTCATTAATGCTTCTGAAACATGAGAGAACAAGCTTCACTCCTTACCGAATGGGTACAGCATACCATCAGCAATGTAGAGTCACTCACAGAGGAGGGACAGCTGGGCTTCACCTGTTCGGGTTTCCATAGCTTACCATCTTCAGAGAAGAAGTATACCATAGGGTCCCTCAAAAAACACCACTGTGCATCAGCAGTGCAGGCATCTATTACTCATGGAATGGATACCATATGGGCAAACATCCTACTGTCACAGAACAGACAAAAACGCATGAAGTAATAAAGAGACCGCCTCTCTCAAATGAGAGGGACAGCATAGTCCCCAGCACCAGTTCAAACACCCTTGCCTGTTTGATTGGTATGTTTCAGTATAGTAGTTTGGATTTGTCAGTGCATCGATGGTTGAGCAAGTGAAATGGTTACCTATGGACAATTGAGGATAGACATCTGTTATTGCAGTTCCAAGATGCCCCAATGGTGAATATGTGTTTACAAATATATGCAATGTCATGTTATGTGTGGATGGGTGGATGACATTCATTGTGTCTTTGGGTGGGAGTAACATTGGATGGGTTGTTTTGAAGATACAGGGTTTCAAAATGGTGCAATGTACAAGTTATGGTAAAAGAACTTCCTTTTTCTGTATAGTGAATTTCAGTGATAGAAGCAATCTAAAGAGGAACCCAACAGGAGCACTCTGTGAAAACAATAATAAATAAGTTTTAAAAAACTTGTTTTGGAACTAAGCATATGAAATGAGTTGTCTGTGTGCACAGATTCATTGACTTTATTGATCAACTCTTCTTTCTGACTACCTTTGTTTCCAGTGGCCTTTCCTTTTGAAGATGATGATAAGATCGTAGGGGGGTACACCTGCCCTGAAGGCTCTGTTCCCTACCAGGCATCTCTGAACTCTGGCTACCACTTCTGCGGTGGGTCTGTGATTAACAGCCAATGGGTGGTCTCCGCCGCTCACTGCGCCAAAACGTAAGTCATAGGGCCACACTACAGAAAGTTGACTGAAATGATACTCATTTTTGCAAATGTTTCGTAGCCACAGAGTCAACAAAGATATGTTATCATGGAATGTTCTCAAGCACATGAGGGGACAGCCTTATTTTTTCTGAAAAAAAAAATGAAAAGGTGTTGTCCTTCTGACCTCAACATGTGTTTAGAACGCATTTTGATTATGGCGGGTTGCAAATTGAGCAATCGGTGACTGAACTATGATGCTAATTTGCAATAGGTGCGAATGCCATGTGAGCTCTCCATACTACAAGTAATACACATTTTGGGGCAAATTTACTAATCTTTCATGCAACACGGGACATCATCAAGCAAAGTTGCTGAGCTGTACTGCTTGAAAGGGAGCCCGCAGAAATTCTCCCTATCAAGTAAGATAAAACACATTTCTGCTGTCTCCTAGCACTGGCTCACTGTGTGCTGCCTAGCACCAATGCTGGGACCCTTGCACAAAGGGCGCCTGTCTGTGTTACAGACAGGATTGTTTATATTCAGGAAGGGACAACTTCCTGCACAACAACAATTCCTAAATGCATATTTTCCTTTCAATGTATGCTGCAGAATGCAGCATGCATAGATAGAGGATGTAGCAAGGAGAAGCAAAGATATTTCTCTTTGTCATGCCTGCTTCAGGGAGGAGTAGCTTTTTGACACATTCCCAGGTTTACTAGCTTTAATAAATTTAGGCATGCACCAAAATCCTTGTCTGGAAGCATGGGAAAACTCAGGCTACACCCATTCAACGCCTTCCCGGCGCAAGGTAACGCAAGGCATTGCTATGTGCCGCCCTACATTACATTTTGGGAAAAATACCACTCAAAGCCACGCAAGCCTGATTTGCATGTCTTTCTGTATCACAAATAGCAGTCTGCATCATGGCTGCCCCAAAAAACGGACGCATCTATGATGCAAAATGTTAGTAAATCTGCCCCTTGGTGTAAACAAAAACCATTATTTAAGTAAGTATTTTGATGATAATGACCCATCTAATTTAGATTGTATTATAGAAAGTGTTTAGAGGTGAAATGCACTTGTCTGGCTGCATAATATCTGTTTTAGCAAGCAATTCCAATAAAATGTGTAATTTGGAAGTTAATATGATTTACAACTTGTGTACTACATACAGGAGGTGTGGCAAGTCACTGGCCAAATGGTCACGCAAAAACAATGCACACATATGATATTTCTTGGTCAACCTTGTATAAACTATGGGTACCCATTGTCTGTCCATTAAAACAGAAACATGGATAAGGCAGCATATGACTGCCTCTGCAGGGAGTAACCCAGAAGGTCAGGCTGGTGTAATTGTGTACTCTGCAAACTAAACATGAACTGATCATAGCTCCTGCTTGCTTAAAGGTGACCACCGTCAAGCTACTCACATAATGACGCTTGGTAAGAAAGTATTAGGCACTGTATGCTGTGTAGTTTTAATACAAAGATAAACACTTTGCTTATTGTAGCATGTGGCAAAAACAGGAGGGGAGCACAGTAACCCTTCAAAAGCCAGGGTGTCTATGTACTCCTCTGGCCCTTACCTGAATGTTTGCACAGACACTGAAGGAACATGTCAGGGATACTTTTCTTGACATTTGTGCCATGTGCTAAAGATACGTATAAACACTGATTAGCAGCATTGGCAGCAGCCTTTGTTACATATATACACACACCGTAATGACAGGGAGGAGATAGAGGACAGTACTCCTGCTAACATGTCCAGTGATCTGTGGTAAGGCAGTCTTTCACTGAGGGATCATGCCATGGCAATCCAACATATGCATTTATGCAACCAGCTATAGTGCAATGTTAATATCTAATTGGGCATGAGCCAACAATCTTCAAAACTCCGGTTTGCAAATCTAAACTTATTTCATAATTTCATGAAAATCTTGCTTAGAAGGGTCATGATTATGTATATATTAATGCCAGCTTCTTTATACACCATCATTTCTAGAGGTCAAAGGTTAGGGTGGTCACCTCACTCCATGACATTGCAGACATTATTTTCAGTGCTGCAAATAACTTTTACTCAAATGTGTTAGTCCAATTAGTTAAATGGATGCAAAACATCTATAATACCTAGAATGCATAAAGTTTCAACACAAAACCCCAGGGCTAGAATCTTTGTCCACAATGACATCAGTGAGGTAGTCAACTTATTAAAGGTCCTAAGTGTCCCCTTGTAATTTACCAACAAAACATAACCCTTCTGACAGATGAAAACATGACCATTACAAATTCTTACTCAAAGGTGGGTGTGACACTGTGCCCCTATAGCGCAGCTCCAAAAGTCCACAGCTATCCATACATTTTTAAAGACAAATGATAATTTTCATGAGCTATCTAACATTATCTAAGAAATACTTTTTAAACTTTCAATCCTCCCTCTGTAGCCGTATCCAGGTTAGACTGGGTGAACACAACATTGAAGTTATTGAAGGAAATGAAGTGTTCATCGACTCCGCCAAAGTGATCAAGCACCCAAAATACAACTCCAGGACCATTGACAATGACATCATGCTGATCAAGCTCTCGTCAGCCGCAACCTTCAGCGCACGCATCCAGGCAATTCCCCTGCCCACCAGTTGTGCACCTGCTGGAACTGACTGCCTCATCTCAGGATGGGGTAACACCCTCAGCAGTGGAAGTGAGTACACCCTACCTGACCATGTGTTCAGAGTATCTCTTTAGAAATATTATTTTAATTGGTAGATTTTAGCTGATGAAATACAGAACTGCAAAAATGCTAACATTTATGTACATAACATTGGCAAATGCAAATATTTCCTCCTGCCCAACGGAAATCAGATCTGCTACATCAAGTGTATCTGAGCTGACAATGCTATGCCTGTAAGTGGGCAGATAACCATTACATTGTTCACCTTCTGCCAGTGACAGAATTGAGGTCTGAACAGCCTCAGGTCAGAGGGTCTGCCCAAGAAGCAGTTGTGATGTAAAGGATCATGTATTTTTTTCTCCATCATGTTAGCTTCAGACTGGTCTCCTGCTACTTATGTTTCTATTGATTCATTAACATTCAAAAAACCTCTCTAGACTGAATTCCTAGTGTGTCCAGTGTCAGAGTCCACAATTCCACCAGACACTGTCATGTCTCAAACCCTGGCTTAAAGATTAGATCCCCAGTAATTGAGTCAAGTTCTGAAGCTCACGAAGTAGTAGCTAGCTTGGGCATTTTCCTTGATACCCCCTTTACAATCAGTGTTACAGCCCAGAGATGAGTGGATGGCCTGGAGTCACAGATGAGAGGGAATTGGGACACTTAGGCCCTCCTTTGAAATAAGCTGCTCCCGCCCCCCCCCCCCCCAAAGCAACTGCTTCCTCTCACCTGGCTGTGATTATCCATGCAGCACACAGTACCCCAACAGCTCAGGCATTCACCACATTATTTCAGTGTGCGCGCTTATGTGAACATGGCTTTACACTCATTTGACCTCGTATGAGCATGGCTCAATCAACATTATGCATTAATTATTTTCAATATTTAACCATACATATCTGGTGAAGAAGATCTAAAACACCAGACTGTTTTAATTAAATTGCTGTTTCTTTCAACTGGGTGAACATATCAACAAAGTAATTGTTTGCAAGTTTTAATGCGCTCAGATTGAGTAACCCTATTACCGTCCTCTTCTGCAGGTAACTACCCAGATCTTCTCCAGTGCGTCAACGCTCCAATCCTCACTGACAAACAGTGCCGTGATGCATATCCTGGTGAAATCACCAATAATATGATCTGTGCTGGATACCTGGAGGGAGGCAAAGATTCGTGCCAGGTAAGAGGCACCTTAGGGTGGTTTTACTCCCAATGTTTGTAACCCCTAGTAACATAGCATTTGGTTCACATAATCAGGAAAGATGAATTTTTAGTTTAGCAACCAGAATTTGTGAACATCTTAACTCTGCCAGGAGGGTGGAGTTTAGGCATTTGCAAATTGAAGGTTGGGGTAGATTTGCAGGTGTTCTGGCAAAGGAACCTCTAGAAAAGTCATCAAACATCCAAAAACATGTCAATTTGAAGGTATATTCCCTTTCTGAAAAGATTTGCAGCCTCCTTAGTCCTCTTAGCGGCAACAGCAATTATTTTATATTGGGAATGAAGACACAAAAAACCTGATATTCAATGGAGCTCTAGTGATATTTTTTCTAAAAGTGGGTACATGTTTAATTAGACAGACAAATTCAATTACATTACCAGAACTTTCCCTAGGGCAGCACAACTATATTCTTCCAAACTCTGCAGGCGGATAACCCACTCAATGAAGACAGGATATTAAACTGCAGGATTGGTGAATTTATGCTGTCATTTTAAAACAGCTAAATACAAAGAAAGCAGCTCTGCCACATCATCTCCTTTTCCCACTCCATGAAGTCCTACCTTAAACTAGTAACAAACGTGTCCCTCTCCTCTGGCCAACTCATTAGTGATGGGCAAGCAGCAGTTCCTTCTTTCACTGTGTCAGTGGCAACATAGCCGCAATTTCAAAGCAGGACAGAGATCCTGTTGCAGGAGTGTGCAGTGAGTGATTGCCCCCACCTCCAGAAGGCTGTCTGGGGGGTCCATCAGAATCCAGTTCACCCTTTTAAAAGGCACTTGTAGGGGATGCACTGACTGTGGACTGGAGTGCTGTCAGTGTGCGTTCATCTGTTTCTTTGCCTCTGTGTACACATCTGTAGTATGGCACGAGAAAATGTTCCATGCAAATGAGGTTAACACCCCTTGAGATCAGATCATGCTGGCACCACATTTGTTTGCTGGAGCAACCTGTACTACAGAAGGATTTGTAAAAGTGCCCGCAGCTCCTTCTGTAATACCATTGTCCTCAGGGTACAGAAGAACATGTTGTAAAACTCTTGTTATAGTAACAAGACTGCTGGATTTTGGGTGCAGCACCACCTGGCGTGGGGGACTGAGTCTGATCCTGCGCCGTGTGACAGCTGTCGGCCTAACTCTTCTGGCCAGCTAGCAGCACATCACCCAAAAGTGAAAGGTGAGTTGTGGCGGTCCTTAGCATGTCATCTGGAATTCTCAGAGAAGTCGTGGTGAAACAGATCTTACCCCTTTCTCTCAGTCACAAATGTCTCACACATACAAAGGCAAAACAGAAGCAGGCCTAGGTTTTATTGAATCAAGAGCATTCTATTTAAAAAGGCATGTATTGCGATTATAAGGATGATAAAACATAATAAAAGCAAGGCAGTGACAAGAAAAGTGAAACATAGGAAAAGTCCCACCATACTGTCACAAAAATGGTTCTAAAATCTCTACCTACACTACTTAGGTTTTCTACAAGAGCATGTCCTAATCTGCCAATCAGCCCCCCCTGGAGGACCCCATTCCTCATACCTGTGGTTGTAGGTAAAGAAGAAGTCTGTTGGTCTACTGCAAATCTTCCCACATGGAAGGAGCGTATGCATCAAGTCTCAGCAGAAACTGCAAAGGCGACATGCAGTGTACGGTGGCAACTGGTTGGAATTCCCCTCTATTGTGTAGAGGGCGGTAAGGTGTTTTATAATAAAACATCTGGTGTTCAGAGAAAACTGCCCTGACATGACAACAAGTATACTACTGTCTACAAGAGTTGAGAACATGATGAACGCTTTGTACTGGCAATAATTCGTAACTTACCATGAAAATACTGTGCAGAGAAAAGAATAACAAATGTCTCTGTAAAAGAACAAGCTGTTAAAAAAATAAAAACATCTTCACTAAAAGAAGGCTTCTGCTAAAATGATAGAAAAAAGATGCATGCCTCAGAAATAAAGGGCACAAGCATCAGACCTAGGCTAAAATAATGTGCCTGTGTAACAGATAGAGTAACCTCACGACAAAGGGGGCACATTCCCCTTGAGCCCCTGGGGTTTTTTGTGTGTTATGGCCCCAAGCTCTTGGCCAGGACCAAATATGTGATCCAAATCACCTAGCAGCCATGCATTTGGGTGACTGTCTCATCTAGGTCTTGCTGAGTTTGAGATGTAGGTGACCTCTTTATCTTTGAGCTTAACCCTACCATCACAAAGTTTGTCTTGTTTTATCCACCAAACAGAGCATCATCTTGGCTGTATGTGCTGTCACTGAAGGTTTATTGCTCCAAAGTATAAGAAGCAAATTAGTGTTAATTTAGGTGCAGTAAGAAACAATACATTTAATTTGGAATTTGAGGGAGAACCCAGTAGACTGTTTTAAGGCTAGAAATGTCTTAAGCTTAAGTTTTCTGTAGCTCTTTATTTTCTGAGTTTCCACATTCTTAAACTCTGTCAGTACATTTGACATGTAATTTGGACATTTGTCTCCCTTGAACATTGAGGTCTGTTCAGTTGATTTATTTCCTTGATACTATATTGTTCATTACTTACCTGCACTTTTGCCTTTACTGAGAAAACAATACCACTTATAAGATAGAGCAGTAAGATTGACTGATGCTCAACTTAAGTTTGTTTAATGTCTATTTAAAGCATGAACATATCCATTAAAATTTAGTTTGTTTATTAAATTCTTGTCTCCATCAGGGTGACTCCGGTGGCCCAGTGGTCTGCAACGGCGAGCTCCAGGGTGTTGTCTCCTGGGGATACGGGTGCGCTCAGAAGAACTACCCTGGAGTCTACACCAAGGTCTGCAATTACAACCAGTGGATTGAAGAGACGATTGCTGCTAACTGAACTGTGACTTGAGTGCATTTCACTTAGAATATACAAATTGTGAATGAAGCAGATGATTGAATTAAAGCATATTAACTCTTACTTTTGTCTTTGCTTTCTTCATTATTAGCTTTTTACAATTTTTAAGACCATACCTTGGAGGACTAGAATTCCTATTCATAGGTGATCATGTACTAATATTTGGCTAAGACAACTGCAAAAATTAATGGGGAGTTCTGCAATAGTATGGGGTTCCAACAGACTACAGACTTTCTTGTTCATCACCTAAGTTACCTAAGTGGCTAGGGTATGCCCAGATGTGGGTCCCTTTCTTGCTGCGCCATTGGATTCAAGCTAGTCCAGCTCATGAAGGGTGATACCTTGAAACTGCTCCCAGGATGCTTGAATCCTGTGCAGGGATGACCTGACTTGGAAGTTCAGGCTGGACTCCTCCTGTTGGGCTCAAGATTGATTTGTATATGGATTTGTCTGAACTAGGGTGATGTGACAAGCAAAATAACAATAGATTAACCCCAGATCTGTGACTGAGGGTGAATTGTTGAAAGGTTTTAACACTTCATCCATTATTTTATTTTGTAATGGAGCCTTGCAATGTGACACCTTCTGAAAGTATTTTTACATTGTGTTCCTTGCCCCCTCTTTATATTTTTTCGACCTAGATATTCCCCTTTTAATCTTTTCAATGAGATTTTATTTCCTTGCCTTCTGTGCTTCCTGGTGAATCATTTACCATCTTCCAGAAAAAAGGTTTCAAAGTTCTTCAGGATGTGATTTATGCTCTAACTTGTTTGTACTTGTACTTCATTTTTAATGTGAGAACTCAAGGCAGTGTCATCACTGTGGCTACAGGCAGTTGCCGCTGTTTCCTCTGGCAGTGTTAGCTAGAGAAAAAGACGTGACCTTACTCCCCAGCCTTTGACAAATTGTGGCACCAACAAACTCTAAATCTAGATTAAATGGATTTGACATAAAGAAGCTCTTTCGATCGTTCCCAAATTTTGACTCAAACCCTTTAGGAGCAAATACAAACATTACACCAATTGCAATTTCTAGACTCTTTGATCATACCTTTTGCATTCTAATCTGTACCATGTGTTCAAGATCAATCTAAGGTGAAGTATTGTCTCAATTCCTTAACAGGAACTGTTTTGACGTGCTATGTCATTGATCACAACAAACAATCACTGTAATGTTCAATGATCAAGTAATGAATTACTAACTGCATGAAAGGCCTAATATCAAAGGCTCTGCAGAGGGATGTCTCTGCAATATCCAGCAGAAGAGCCAATTCAGATTGGTTCCATCCATGGTTCCTTGACTTCTGCAGAAGATCAATGAAAGAACGGCATTTGTATGTAATTTGGGAAATCTGATCACCTCATTTGTTCCTGTCCAGTTCGAACTCGAAGAGCTTCATGAAAGAACAAAACCTTTGTTTTCTGATAGGAAAGCATGGCTATGCATTCATTTGTTTTTCTATGGTGAATTCTTTCAGGAGAAATACAGTTCTCATGTCCCTTTACAGTACTATCTTTCAGGTATGTCTTATGTTTGTAACTACGTTTGTACAAGTGAAAGAAGTTATTGTTCTACTAATGCCATCTTTCAGAAACCATACAGAAGTGTTGTCCTTTGATATTTTTACTGCACCTGATTTAGAGTTTAACAGATTGGTTACTCAGTCACTAAAGTAACAGATATCCTGTCTGCCTTTCTATAAGTACAAATTATCCTATGGTGCATATAGTTAGGCAGACTGGATATCTGTCATGTTTGTGACAAAGTAACCCACCTGCTAAACTTTACATCAGGTCCTAAGCAATCATCATCAGCATGCCTGTTTTTAAGGATCCTGGCACCACAACATATCCAAAAAGTATTATTCCTTAATGGTCGTTGTCCCTTGTTTATATTTTTATCCCTTAGTTTTTATCCTAAGGTTTTTTCTTTGGCTCTACCCAAGGAGACTCCATTCCTTTTCTTCCTGTTTCCCGGGGAAGTATTTCCAGCCTGTGTGTACTTCATTTTCCAGAGAAGAATTCACAATTTCCTCAGGAAAAACGCTATGCTCTGTTGGTTTTTAATTCCATTCTTCATTCTTGGAGGCACTATTTGTTCAATGTGTAAACTCAAGGTTATGTCAACATCATGGATAGACAAATTGGTCATGGCTAACTCACCAATAGAAAAAGGAGTCACCATTGCACCCAGGCCGGGACAGCAGTGGTTTATGACAAAGAGAGGTTTTTAGTTCAGATCACATCAGGAATCCAAAAACTGAGCCCAAAGAAATTTATGTTTCCAACACTCAGCATCTCTACAAGAGAGACCTTGCCCTAAAGCCCTAAAGACTGAACCTGAATTCCCTAAATGTACTTAATTACATTACTCCTATATTGGAAGCAACCATCTTTTATAGAGTGCATAAAGATTTCCTGGAGCAGATCTTGTAACCTGAGTGCTGCAGATTTCTAGAAATACTCAAAAGTGTAACTTGTTCCACAAGTAACCAAGGGCCACGGGTACAAAATTCAGGTTTTGAGACTCGCAATTTGCGAGTCAGAGTGACTCGCAATTTTCAAGTCGCCAAACCTGATGTACAACAGTGTCAATGACACTGTTTTCGATTCCCAATGGGGTCGCAAATGACCTACCTCATGAATATTCATGGGGTAGGTCGCAATTTGTGACCCCATTGGGAATGGCCGCCCTCACAGGGATGGTGGGCTGCTGGAGACAGCAGACCACCATGTCTGTGACTGCTTTTAAATAAAGCAGATTATTTTTTTAAATGCAGCCCATTTCCCTTTAAAGGAAGATGAGATACATTTCAAAATCAAAAATGAAAAGTTTTCTTTTAATTTTTTCAGAGCAGGCAGTGGTCCGTGGGACTACTGCCTACTCAGAAAAAATATTTTCCCTGCCATTCACAAAGGGGAAGGGGTCACCTCGGGACCCCTTCCCCTTTGCAAATGGGTTAACACCAGTTTGAAACTGGTGCTAACTGGGATTGTTTTGCGACTGCATTTGGGGTCACCAAACAATCATACATACCATCTGGATTCGGTATTAGGAAGGGATGCCCTAGTAACGCCCCTTCCTAATACAGAATCGCAAAACCCAAACAAGATATTGAATCGCAGTTTGGGCTTTGTACATCCCAAATAGCATTTTTCAGGTCTCAAACGGGCTGATTCGCCGTTTGCGACTTGAAAACTGCTTCGTACATCTGGCCCCAAGTGTACAATTCTATGTGTTGAAATGTAACTTGTATTTGTGTGCCTCACATATTTTCTCGTTTGATTGCTGGTATAATAGTTTTCACATTAAAAAACCTGTCTTTTGCAAGTCTAACAACATTGTAGAGTTTCCCTGGAAAAGTTTACCAACTTCAGGCTTGCTCAGATTAAGCCTAGATACCTTTTCAATGTGGGAACATATCTTTGCATCAATTGTGAATAACTACAAATTGACAAGTTGAGGGTGCGTCTCATGTTTTGCAGCTAGATTTAACCAAAAACAGCCAGAAACACTCTTATAACTTAGAATTATAAATGCATTACTTCCATTATAAAAACAGACATTCTATACTAACAAATAACATGTGTAAGGATAAATAGCTATCATTTCTGGTTATGAATGTGACTTTATACCAAAATTGATTTTAGATGTTAAATGATTTAGGATGCTTACCCAACAGCCATATGTATTATGCCAAGGAGAGAAATGGATTTACTTCTCTCCATGGTATGGGGACATTCTCCCTTTCATAATCTATTTCACTTACAGATGTGGATCAAATATTCCCAAACATCACAATTTTTCTTGAAATCGAGAGGGGGTCATTTTTACTTGTTGACAAAGAATGGGAGGTGCACGGTTCAGGTATTCCTACCTGTGAAATTCTGCCCAGTGCCCACCGCTTTCATTTATGTAATTTTATTTCACTTTGTATTTTCAGCAATTGTAAACTACATTAATCTTAGTTTATTATCAAATCTCCTGAGAAAAATATCCTACCTAAAAAAGTACAGGTACGATCTCATTATGTATTATAATGCTACTGAAGGTTTCATATGATATTTATTTGAACAAAAAAAACAAATCTTCCATAAAAAAGTTATCTGGAACAGGTGCATAGCTTCTCAGGTCTTGCATCTAAAGCACATTTCCCTTGTTATTTATTTAGCTGTCTGCTATCAATGCTTCCACATGTAAACATAGGACATGGTCATTACAGAGGAATTCTGAATGGCAACACTTTCCTTTGGCTTTCTCACCTTTATTTTCCTTGCAGTTTAATCTGCTTCAGAATAGGTCAGACTGATAATCTGTTATTGGACCCAAGAAAGAAGATGCCAGCTGCAAGATATGAGCTTTTACCCTGCCTTTAATAATTAACCCCACTTTTAATAAATAACTCTGTTTTTTTGTAAGAGAAAGGGCACCTGATGTAAGCAGTTGAATTAGATTATTTAATTAGATTTCATTTGACCAATTAGTAATCCCAAAAATACATTTCATCAGTTTCAAAACTCTTTAGATCTCTATTCCAGGTGACATTGAACAGGAGTAGTGATGACAGTGAACAGACAAGAAGAAGCCTAGTGGTACCTAGCTCTCATTCCTGTGGGATACACAACTAACCATGGCAAGGGCTGCTCATCAGAACATGTGCATGTTCTGACCATGAGGAGAGGTGGGGACTGGCAAGAAGGCACAAATAACTAGAAACTTGGAGAGAAAGGGAAACAACAGGGCTTCCATTATCTATACTCTGATTATCTATTGTCACGCCTGTACTTACAAGGGCGAAAGTCCTTGGGCAGCAGGCTTCATCATAGGGCCCCTTCTCACCCCATTAACTATAGGGAATAAGGCATCCATGTTCATATCTATTTCCAGTGCCCCGGGCTGGAAAGAAAACTAATTTAAAAGTCACTGCTGGAGTCTCTGGCTGGGCATATTGGTTTTAAGTAAAGTCTGTAGAAGGCAAAATTATGTATATTTCTAAAAAATACTTTTTGGGATTTGTTTGAACATGTAAATACACCAAGAAATTACATTCCCTTTTTATTAAAATGGATGGATTTTTCAGTTGGCTTTTAGTTTCAGGTTCAGGGACTTTCTGAAAGAATGGAAGGATTGTCAATTTAAAGTTAGAATAGGTTAGCACTGTGGTTTCTGGAGTGTATAGTGGAACAAATAAATATTGATGAAGAAAACTTTATTTGGTATGTTATGCTTCTTTTTCTTTCTTGTACTTACTTTTTAACTTTTGAAAATGGTAAACAGTGATAAAAAGCTGTGAACATGTTTAATAAAATGTAAATAAAGCTGTGATTTATTCGTTAAAACTTTAAATCAAGTCTTAATAAAGCGTTACAGTGAAAGTTCTTTTGCACCTCTGTAGCTTATGAAAGATGCGTTAGCATACCGTCTGTGTTAACCTTCTGATCATTATGCCACCTGTCCTGGGGGGCATTAAGTCACACTTCACAGTTAACTTATTTAATAAAGGTTGTGGGCCTTAGTTCCAAGTTGAACTTGTAGCATTTTACATAGCGTCACATGGCTAACTGTGAACCCTTGTACCATGTTTTCAATCCTGAATGTAGTCAAGTCCCATCTGCATTCAAAATTTGACCCTTGCCATTTGTGCAGTCTTTACGGAATTTTACAGTAGGAGTATATGAAAGTCAAAGATGCTAATTGCTATTTTCCAATTGGTCGTCATGTTTTAGGGATGTAACTTATGCAGTTTGGCCGCCTCCTACTGTCCTGAGGTAACATTAGGCCAGTTATCTTGTGAAAATATTGATCCAACCAAATACAGTTCTGCTTTTCCTACACTTTTGTTCCTGAACAAGACGCTCCTCAACATTACTTCCTAAGTTATTATTTTTGATGGTTTGTTACTAACCTCCCTGTTAACAATGTCAGGAAGGAAAGATTATGCATTTCAGCAATGTGTTTTCTATCATCATATACCTAGATGATCTTACCTGGCAATATTGTTCCTATAGCAGTGCTAAACTGCACAGAGTACTAAGGCCAAGAAAAAATAATTTCAGACAAAGGTGCACATTAAAGACAAAAGGTTTGGAAGACCATTCTACGGCTGACAGGTCTAACAGTTTCCTTCTCTGTTTCTTGTATCTGTCCAGTTCTTCCCTGTACTTCCTCCCACTTCATTCATTTGCTTTACTGCCTCCTAGGTTGTTTATTGATCATCCTGTTTCCAGTCGATCTCCCTCAAGTTTATTTTCTTTGAAGAAGGTCCTGAAAGAGCATTTCTTGCTGCCAATCAATGGAGTACAATCATGTTTTACTTGTTATTAATAGTTTTATTCTTGTATTGCTGTATTACACCATGTTATTTTCTAAGGTGCCTAGGATCCAAGCTCCTTAAATTAATCTACATAGAAAAGTGAAGGCCATTATCTGTTGACATTTATGGAAATGCTGAATAGTGTACACGCAGATGCAGGTGGTCTGCCTCTGCTCTTCATCTGTCCTCGGGAATATGATGAATTTTCTACAATATCTATTTCACGTATTCCTGTTCTTTAATTTCACCAAGGCATAATAGAATCTATACAAAACTTCAGTTTGTACTATGTCGAGTACCAATACAGTATTAGTGCTCACCTGCTACAAAATGTCATTCACAAATCTATATTGTCTACGTTTTCTATGCAGAGATCTTTGTCCCCGTTGTGGATATCTACGGACACTTAAGTCTGTGATTCAGTACTATATTTCAGAGGGACAGTAGTGATTGACTGGAAAATGGGGACTACTTAAGTAGAACATAAAGAGGGTGGGGGCAACAAGGAGGGGCAAAGGGAGCCTAAAATGGGGTTTAGAGAGGTCCTTTCTCATTGATAACAGAGTTAGCCCATTCCTATTCACAAACTAGTGGTGTAGCATTTTTATATTTTGTCCAACATTTAAAATGAATATATACAATGAATTAGAATAACATGTTTTCCAAGTATAATAGACTTGCTCCTTTATTTCTTGTAATTTGCCATAAGTAGATCTCCACCCTGGTGGCTCCGCTAAGATTACACTTGTAAATTTGTGGTGGGGGAGACACGTAAGTCTAGACTTTGTAGTAAATTATCACTTAGAAATGATGAATAGTAAATAGTAGTACATTTACTGCAAAGTGTATGTGTAACTCTACATGTGTAGATTTACTCAAGTGTAAGTCTATTCTGTAAATAGGCCTCACAGGCTTGTCATGCTTGTGCATTAGTTCTCACCATTAGAGGGCTCTTGAATGTGTGTATCTAGTATTTGCAAAGCACAACCTTAGCAATAAGACAGCCACACTCCGCAAAGGCAAAGATACTGTCAATGAGTGATAGGAGAGATAACTGGACTCACGAAGCAGAAGTGGACTATTAAGGCATACTGATGTAGTATTCTTTAGTATTCTTTAAGTTGAAACACATGAAACACACTATCCATATTGTTCGATGTAAAGGCAATTGTGCCAAACAGCACCGTCCAAAGTGCAGCACAGGGCTGCTTTAAAGCAAGCTTATGTCCTCCAGGTTTCCATGATGAGTGCTACTCTTTGATTTAATCAGCCGGGTTCATGGTTTCAGAGCCATGTTCCACAGATAGTCTTCCAAAATCTCACAAATACAGGTGGAGATATTTTCACATACTTATAACTGGAGAAAATGGGCTACATCAATGTTCTCTGTGTGTGCTGCCTGCAGTAGGTACAGAGATTCCAGCAGAATGAATAAGATTTGTTTATAGAGTGCCTGCACTATTCAAAACAACAGACAAAAGGCAGAGGCTAAAGCAGATTAGTCAGAGTTGAAAATCCAGGTTTTGAGCTTTTTCAAGAACATGGCTTCAGATATGGAATTCTGAAAGTCCAGCCTGTCCAGCCAGTCATTCCAACTCTTGGCTGCTGAACATGAAAAAAAACATCTGCCAAGCCAAGAGCAGAAGAACTATGGAATCCTAAAAGGATTGCCCCTAAAAGAGCATAGAAAGTGGGGAGGATTATAAGGCTGAATAAGGTTGTAAATATAGATTGGGCCCTTATAAAGTGTTCTTTAAGTCATAGAAAGCAGGTTAAAAATGATTCTTTCATGACTAGTGAGACAATTAAGTTGTTTCAGATGGGAGTGTATGGCTTGATGATAAGTAACATTTACAAAGAGTTACATCATGGTGTTCTGGATAGTCTTGAGCCACTGTAACAGGTACTTGGGCAGCCCTAGGACCACAGAGTTCCCATAATATATCTAAGCCGTAATGGGGCATCTGAAACCAGAGCTTGAACTTCATTACGTGTTTTGGCATCTCTGACCTAGTGAAAGAATTGAGCATTATGATTGTGGTCATCTTTTATACTTTCACAGCTGCTGTGAAAAGATAACATGTGCCTGTCAAGGCTCCATTTCAGATATACATTTCTGTTTGCAGTCCCACAGCTGACATATTTTGTGCCAACTTTGGTCTAATTTGGTCTCTAATTGCAGCAGTTACACACTTATTAGCACGGCTTCCCTTGTGAGTGACAAGGGATTGGGTCAACTCTTCTGAGTCTTTCTTAAAACTAATGTTGCGTGGTTTCACTCATCTGCCTCTTGGAAATTGACTTCAATTTCCTTCTTGGTAAAACAAAGTTCTAAATCAATTCAAAGATGAGAGGCTTCCACTTAGACTTTGAGTTTGTTCCCACAGTTTGGACAAAAGATATTAGTTAGATGTATTGTACACAACATTCCTGAACTAATTGTAGGGACTTGGACTCCTGAGGTATGCGAGAAAGAGTCTGCACTCGCAAAGCGAGCTGTGGCTGAGCACCTACAAGGCCATCACATTCTGAATCGTAAAAGTTAAGATACTTTCTGTGGGGAACCCATGGCTCATTCTTGGCAGATTGGCTGAACAGCTATTATTTCTTTAGTGTTATGCACATAGTGCATGTTCCACAATGTTCCAAAACAACAATGCAGCAAAAAAGAGAAATTTAAGTTGAATACTTTATGGTATTCTGATCAAACGTTGCAGGAAACATAAATTGAGTTTACTTTCAGTAAAAAATCCAGACAAAATAATTATTTTCTAAAAACAACTATAAAGGGTCTCGGTGTGTTTTATTTTGAAAGTAAAAGGAAGCAATGAGCCCAATAAGCTTATTCACTTGAAAAGTAGATGTGTTTTAAAAATAGTTCTGCTCACTTGTATCAGAAATTCTAAACTTTATGGGAATAAGTAACCAAAATCTTCCTTAACAAAAGGTATTCAAATTTTTTTGAGGCCTGTTTTTTCAGGCACTATTACATTGTTGCAAAATGCCAGGGGGCACTCACTGCTCCAGTTAGGTCTGCAGTAAACTTTCCAGGTTTAACTGACCCTCCGACTTCTTTTTAGGAGCCACAGCTCTTTCGGTCCAAACAATCTTCTATACTTTCTAGACACATACTAGAAATTCCTCAGGGCAGGTAGACATAATTTCCAGTTTGAATTGAATTCCTGGCAAACTTCAGCTTCCTCATTTGACAAAATCTTGTGCACTCTTAGACACCAAAGATACGTTCCTCAGAAACTATCAATACTCTGGCTTCAGCAACAGACTAACATCACAATCTTGGCTCATTACTGGTTCCAGACATTTAACAATAGAAACGGAGTAGCTCAACTAGGCCATTTTAAATCATTAAATTAGGCAATGAAGTATTTATCTGTAAGCAAATTGAACTAAAGTCCCCAGGTTCCACCTCCCCTGTTGTTCTTGTTGTATGCTTTCCAGCAAAGTCCCTGTATTTGCATACAAAACCCTGGGAGATATTTCCTTTGCTTATACTGTTCTCTTCAAACCTCCAAACATTGTCCTTCTCCAGCGCAGACCTGCCTACCAACATTCAAAGAGGCATTTCCACTGCCAAGTCCCAATTTGCTCCTGCCCCAATGTGTAACTCATAAGAGCCTCCTCCTTACTTCTAGAATTATGCAAGAAGCTGAAGATCCGTATCTTCAACTAACATCCAGCAGATGACCTACTCACCTGCTCTAGTGCCGGGATACCCTTCAGGTGATAAGCCGTGCTTTCCAAGTCCAATAACATAAAATAAGATAAGATAACATGACAACATTAGTATTTCATCAGCAAAGAGCGACATTGAATAACCATGGAACTTAGTAGGTTGAGAAGTGGCTTAATTAACATCTTACAAAGTGGCTGAGAGAGTTTTGACCTTCCAGATCCTTCATATTGTAACCCTGGGTAAGAGCAATAGAACTTGCGTAGCTTCATAAGTTGATCCTCCTTGCCTGAAACAAGTGTACCTCTTTGATGCTGCATCTAACACTAGGGGGCACATTTAGTATTATTTCATGCAACGTTGTGAAGAAAGGGAACTCGTTGAGCTGCGCTGTGTGAAAACCATGGAGCATTTCTGCTCTTCTTGTCTGGTGCACTGTGTGCTCTCTAGCATCAACGCAGGCACCCCTGCACCATAGTGCAGGGTGTCTGTGTTATGGGTAGGTTTGATTTTTTGCAGGAAGAGAAACCTTCCTGCATAAAAACAATTTTTTAGAGTTAGATTTTTCTTTGTATGTGTGCCGGAAGATGCAGAACACATCAAAAGAGGACGAAATGAAGAGGAATAAAGATATTTCGCCTTGTTACACCTCTGTTAGGTAAGCACATCATTTTGGCACAAACAAAGGTTTACAATTCTTTGTGAATCTGGCATTGTATCAAAATATATGGATGAATGCATGAGAATGCCCCTGCCCATGTAACCCCTGCCCAACGCAAAGTAACAGAAGGCAGCACCATGTGCTGTGCTTCTTTGCATTTACTAAACCACGCAAAGTGAAGTTGTGTGGCCTAATAAATGTCAAAAAAGATTATGCATTGAGGTTGCACCACAAAAGTGACTCAGCCCTATAGAAAATCATAGTAAATCTGACCCTAGCTCTTTATCCATTAGATAGCGGAGCAGAGGATCATGTGTCAACCACAGTGAAAGAATCAAGTCAGGAAATGAGCTTGACCATAAAAAATCATGACATCCACCATTAATATAAAAAGAGGTCCTTAAAAACACAAATTCATTTCCATACATAGTGCTGCTGGATATTATTTCACAGAAAATTAAATTACATCATTCCCTGTTGTAGATGATACTGTGTGGCTGGCCACCTAAAACTGCTTCTGACATTTTCTTATTTCTCACTCTGCAATCCATATATATTGAGCCAAAACATATTGTATATAGAATGAGGATGTTTGAGACCATTGTAATACCCTATAAGAGGCCAAAATATTGAAGTTCAAAAATAAAGATTTTAGCTCAGTTTCCTCCAATGTGTTTACATTTTGAAGATGAGCAACAAGTGGAGCGTAGTCAACTTAAATAGGTGAAGACAGTTACAGTTGAAATACTTGTGAATGATCTAAACTAATGCCAAGCATGGTAAACAAGAAGGAGCAAACATAAGCATGTTGGACGTGTAAAGGCTACAAATTTGGAGCGTAACATTTAACTTGGCCTTCTCTGCAGGGTCACGCCCAAACGTTTTGCCTTAAGCCCTCCTGTTTTCTGAACACGTTTTTGTTGGCTTTAGGACTCTGTGTACTGTACCACTGATAACCCATGATAAGTTGCTTGTTTGCTTTAACCATAGTGGAATTTTCTTATACCCAATCAGCACATTTAATTTACTTTCAAGTTCCTAATAAAATGGTATTACAGGTACTTAGGGACTGTTAATTACATACTACTAATGAACTTGTCACTCTCATTGTACAATCCACTTAAGTAGCCTTTTAAAACATGTTTCATGCCTGCCTTGCAACCTGTGTGTGCAGTTTAAGACTGCCATTTCGATATGGCAAAATAAACCCTTTGCTAGCCCTCAACCTTCCTTTTTAATACATATGAGTCACTGCTAGGGCTTGCCCTAAAAAGACCAGAGGCCAACATGCACTGTATTTAAAAAGGTGGAGATGTACTGCTAAGTTTTACATTAAAAACACCACTTTTAGTCAGTTGATATTTTCTTGTCACATGACTCGGGGGGTCATTACAACCCTGGCGGACAGTGCTAAAGCGGCGGTAAGACCGCAAACAGGCCGGTGGAAAAAAAAATTGAATTACGACCGACAGCCACTTTAACACTCCGACCGCCACAGCTTTACAGACAAGCAGCGCGGCGATCAACGCCAACAGGCAGCTGGAAGACAAAGTACCGCCCACAGTATCACAACGTACCAATCCGCCACCTTTTCCGGGGCGGATTCACCGTGGATAAAAAACACGGCAGAAACAGCCATTTCAATGGGAAAACGCTCACCTCTACACACTCCACGAGGAACGAGGGCACCATGGAGCCGGAACTCCAAATACTCCCTGCAATAGTCTTCCTGCTTCTGTACGATCATCATCAACGCCGGCGCCGAAGACAACGGTGAGTACTGCATCTACGACATAGGGGAGGCAAAAGTCAGGAACACACACACGCAACACCCCCACCCCCGCTCCGACCCTCACCCCTTACAACACATACACCAGTGCATATCCAAACATAACAGTAACAACCCCAAAACCCCCCGGAAGAATGCAAAGACAAAAGGAAATGAATGCAACCATTGTAATGTATCAAAATACAGTAACCTAATATAAACAGATATATATACACATTCAACAAAATATACATCACGGTTAGTAGTGCAGGTATGCACCAATCAATGTCCGTGGACCACTGGGCCCAAAATGCATGGGCGAGGCCCACACACGATACCTGAGCAAAACGGAGAGAACACTGCAGGGGCATCAGATTGAAATACAACAGGCACCTCAGGGGGAAGGGAAGGGGGGGCACCTCAGCCGGATGACAGCACCACGCCAGATCCATGAGGGGGCTCCATGCCCATTGATGTATCCTGGGGAGTGCAAAGCCACAGTCTCTCAAGTCTCTGCAGTGGGTGGGTTGCCCACTGTACCATCCTGGGGAGTGCAAAGCCACAGTCTCTCAAGTCTCTACAGTGGGTGGGTTGCCCACTGTTCAATCCTGGGGAGTGCAAAGCCACAGTCTCTCAAGTCTCTACAGTGGGTGGGTTGCCCACTGTTCAATCCTGGGGAGTGCAAAGCCACAGTCTCTCAAGTCTCTACAGTGGGTGGGTTGCCCACTGTACAATCCTGGGGAGTGCAAAGCCACAGTCTCTCAAGTCTCTACAGTGGGTGGGTTGCCCACTGTTCAATCCTGGGGAGTGCAAAGACACAGGGGGTCATTCTGACCCCGGCGGGCAGCGTGAGCCGCCCGCCTGGAGGGAACCGCTGAATGACCGCACTGCGGTCAAAAGACCGCGGCGGTCATTCTGGCTTTCCCGCTGGGCCGGCGTTCTAAGGGTGCGACGGGTGCAGTGGCACCCGTCGCGATTTTCAGTCTCTGCTTTGCAGAGACTGAAAATCTTAATGGGGCCCTGTTAGGGGGGCCCTGCAGTGCCCATGCCAGTGGCATGGGCACTGCAGGGGCCCCCAGGGGCCCCACTACAAACGTTCCCGCCAGCCTCTTCCTGGCAGTGTAAACCGCCAGGAACAGGCTGGCGGGAAGGGGGTCGGAATCCCGTAGGTATGGAGGATTCCCTGATTCCCTGGGGAAGGGGAAAACCGGCGGGAAACCGCCGGTTCCCCTTTTCTGACCGCGGCTTTGCCGCTGCGGTCAGAATTGCCCCAGAAGCACTGCCAGCCTGTTGGCAGGGCTTCCTCCGTCCCCGGGGGGTCGGAATGACCCCCACAGCCTCTCAAGTCTCTACAGTGGGTGGTGTGCCCACTGTTCAATCCTGGGGAGTGCAAAGCCACAGTTTCTCAAGTGGATGACAGTCTCCACTGGTTCTGGAGGGGGACTGGTGCCCAGAGTGCTTCATCCTGTTAAGGATTGAGGTAGTGGATGCTGATCTCCACTGGTTCTGGAGGAGGACTGGTGCCCAGAGTGCTTCATCCTGTTAAGGATTGAGGTAGTGGATGCTGTTCTCCCCTGGTTCTGGAGGGCGACTGGTGCCCAGAGTGCTTCATCCTGTTAAAGACTGAGGTAGTGGATGCTGTTCTCCACTGGTTCTGGAGGGGGACTGGTGCCCAGAGTGCATCACTCTCCCCGTGACGGTCCCAGTTCCGTCACTGCCCCTGCCGCACATGGGCTAGCGGTGCTTGAGTTGGCGGTGCTTGCCCTGTTCAGCGGTGCTTGCCATGGCGGTCTTTGCCCTGTTCAGCAGTGCTGGACTTTGCAGTTTCTGACCTGTTCAGCGATGCTTGCCATGGCGGTCTTTGCCCTGTTCAGCGGTGCTTACCCTGTTCAGCGGTGCTTGCCATGGCGGTCTTTGCCCTGTTCAGCGGTGTTTGCCCTGTTCAGCGGTGCTGGACTTTGCAGTTTCTGACCTGTTCAGCGGTGCTTGCCATGGCGGTCTTTGCCCTGTTCAGCGGTGCTTGACTTTGCTGTCTCTGACCTGTGCAGCGGTGTTTGCCATGGCGGTCCCTCATTGCCCAGCAGGGCTGTGGCTGCCAGGGCCCTCCTGGGCACTGACTCTGGCGGTGGTCTCCTGACCAGTGACAATGGGACTGCCCTCCTTGGCACTGACTCTGGCGGTGGTCTCCTGACCAGTGACGATGGGACTGCCCTCCTGGGCACTGACTCTGGCGGTGGCCTCCTGGCCACTGACGATGGGACTGCCCTCCTGGGCACTGACTCTGGCGGTGGCGTCCTGGCCAGTGACGATCGGGCTGGCGGTGGCCTCCTTGGCAGCGGGGATGATGGCGGCCTTCTCCGCCGTGCTGCTCTTCCCGTGCTTTCTTCTGCCCCTTCCCCACCTTGGGAGGAGTCACAGCTGACTTGACACTCCCCTCGGGACCCTTGCGAGCTGCTTTGCCGACTGGAGTCTTCCCCCTATCCCATCGGGCACTGTCCAACTTCTGGTGTTTCACAGGGGGTGACTGGCTGTGCTTTGGCTCCGTGTCACACTGGCTGCCCTGCTGCCCGGTGCACTCCACATACCTCTAACAGGCACCACTGGTACCAGAGATTTTTTGGCTGAGGTGCTAGTACAGGACCTATGAATTGGAGGGGGGGTGGTGGGAAAGAGGTCAACGTTGCTCAGGAAAAGTTTCTTAGGAACACTGGTACGGGTAGCTGGAGGGGGTCTGGGAGTGGAGGAAGAGGAGGTGGTTGTAGGAGGTGTAACTTTTGATGATTTGGGTGCAGGTGCATGTTCTGGAGGCTGTCGTGAGGTGGATGCATGTTGGGTGTGTGTGTACCTGCGGGATGTGTGGTGCCTATGTTTGCCTGAGCTTTCCTTGTGTGTTGACGTGTGTGCAGGCTGGTCTGATGGTGTGCTTGGGATAGGCAGAGGTACAGGGGATTGGGTCTGGGTGGAGGAAGTTGGAGGGGGGAGGCTAGAGACAGGGACAATGGCTGCCATCAGTGCTGAGGCCGGAGATTGCAGGGTTTGATGATGCGCAGCCTGACCAGAACTAATGCCCTCCAGGAATGCATTAGTGTGTTGCAACTCCCTTTCTACAAGCTGGAAGGCATTCACCGTGGTAGACTGCCCAACAGTGAGTGACCTAAGGAGGTCAATTGCCTCCTCACTGAGGGCAACAGAGGTGACGAGGGCAGGGGCTGAGGTGCCTGGGGCGAAGGTGATGCCCACCCTCCTGGGTGAGCGGGCACGGGCGAAGGCTGAGGGGCTGCTGGGAGGGCAGTGCTGGTAGAGGAGGTGGTGGCTGTACCTGTAGAAGTGGGGGGCACAGATTTTGCCGCCACCACAAGGGAGCTCCCATCGGAGGACGAGTCCGTGTCGCTGGTGGCTGATCCGAACACACAAAAGAACAGGGAGTGCACAAAAAGTGGGGGGGGAACGACAGAAGAAAGACAGGTTGAGTACATGGCTTACCGCTACCGTTGGCGGACAATACAGACACAGCAGCCCCCTGCACTATACCGCGCTGTTGGGCTTTACTGATGCAGTTCCTGGGATATGGCCTACATGGCTATGGTGGACATCAGCACACATAGATGACACAGGGGCATGTATACCTGTACTTGGCACTCTAGAGAGGTGGGGTGGAGTGCCACATGGCCTGCATTACGAAGGGGCCTAGCCTACGGAACTCGTTCTGGCCTAGGGAAACCCACAGCCCTCCTCCCCCATCCAGACACCTTCACTGCACACAAAGTCCGCAGAATGATGTTGTACTCACCCCCTTGTGTCTGTTGTGATGCCCTCAAGCGCCCATCCAACTCAGGGTAGGCCACTGCCAGGATCCGGAACATCAGGGGGGTCATGGTGCGACGGGCACCCCTCCCACGTTGGGAGGCCATCCCCAGCTGAGCCTCCGCCGTCTTCTTGCTCCAGCAGCGAATGTCCTCCCATCTTTTCCGGCAGTGGGTGCTCCGTCTCTGGTGGACCCCCAGGGTCCGGACATCCTTGGCGATGGCACGCCAAATATCCTTCTTCTGGTGGGCGCTGACCTACATGACATGTACAGGGGAAGAAGAGAAGTAATTACCAACTGCACCGTCGAAGTGAGGGGCCCACATCCCTGCCCTTGCCATGTGGCACATGCATTCACAGTCCTTCATGCTCGCAGAACTCTGCCCCCTTCCTTCTTAAAACCAGCCCTCTCCACCCAGGCATAGCCCATACAACTTGCACCCTATGTACTCATCTGTTGGTCTAGAGGACCGTAGAGTAGCGTGTACTGGGGGAGGACCCTGTCCACGAGCTTCTCCGACTCCTGTGCAGTGAAGGCAGGGGCCCTTTCCTCAGACGCACAAGCCATTGTCTCTTCCAGACCGAGGTCAAAGCAGCACTTGCAGTATAGGTCCTCTCCTGTCGAAGATCAGGTATCGAGTGATTCAACAGATAGAAAATGGCGGTCACGTCCGCGGCGGTGACTTCCGCGGCAGTGCGTATCATCACCGCCGGCGCACTTCGTCATTGGCTTCTGGGACCCATAGGGTCCAATGTTAACCAATGCAGCATTGGCAGCGGTCTTCGACCGCCTACCGCGACGGTGTACAACGCCAGCGCAGTTACCTCACATCCCATTGTCCCAGTTTAGAGGTCAGGCAGCCACCATTTCAGAGGCCCACATGACTTCATTTTCAACTGCGTCACACATACCTAGGCCTGGACTCAACACACTTACAGACAACTTTTTGGATTATGTTTCGTGTTCTGTGTAGCTGTGGGTGCATACCTCTGAGTAGCTTGACTCTGTGGTCGCTGTTGTCCTTCCTAGGCACCGTCAGCTGGGACATGTGAGGAGATGGCGGAATCCTCCGGTGTACCGACCGCTGGTGGACCTGTTGACAATGGAGGAGCGACATTTAATCATCACCTACAGGTTTGACCGTGCCACAATCCAGGAACTGTGTACCCAGTTGGAGCCTGACCTGATGTCAGCAATCCGCCATCCCACAGGAATCCCCCCTCAAGTGCAGGTGCTGTCAGTGCTCCATTTCCTTGCAAGTGGGTCTTTTCAAACAACAGTGGCCATGGCATCAGGGATGTCCCAGCTTATGTTTTCCAACGTGTTGTCCAGAGTTTTGTCTGCCCTACCGAAACACATGAGGAGCTACATAGTTTTCCCTCAGGTGGAGGATTTGGCTACTGTTAAGGGTGACTTCTATGCCATTGGACATATCCCCAACATCATAGGTGCCATTGATGGGACCCATGTAGCTCTGGTCCCCCCCCACAGGAGTGAACAGGTGTACAGGAACCGGAAGAGTTATCATTCCATGAATGTACAGATGGTATGCTTGGCAGATCAGTACATCTCCCACGTAAATGCTATGTTCCCTGGCTCTGTGCATGACGCCTACATCCTGCAGAATAGCAGCATCCCTTATGTGATGGATCAACTCCAGAGGCACCGGATGTGGCTATTAGGGGACTCTGGTTACCCCAACCTGTCATGGCTACTGACCCAAGTGAGGAACCCCAGGACCAGGGCAGAGGAACGCTACAATGAGGCCCATGGGCGGACTAGGAGGGTGATCGAACGCACCTTCGGCCTCCTGAAGGCCAGGTTCAGGTGCCTCCATATGACAGGTCGTTCCCTATTCTACTCTCCAAGGAAGGTGTGCCAGATCATCATCGCCTGCTGTATGCTTCACAATCTTGCTTTGCGACGCCAGGTGCCTTTTCTGCAGGAGGATGGTCCAGATGACGGTGTTGTGGCAGCTGTGGAGCCTGTGGACAGTGATGAGGAGGAAGCAGAGGAAGAAGACATTGACAACAGGGACTCAGTCATCCAGCAATATTTCCAGTGACACAGAAGTGAGAACACATTCTTGCCTACTACAAGTACTTTCACACTTCTACCTTTATCCTGTCTGCCTATTTCAAGCAGTATTTGGTAACTGAGTTGTACATATCCATTACGGTTTCACAGGTGTGGTTACCAACGTGTGTCATCTGCTTGCATCCTTCATGGACTTGTGATGTGTGACATAGGTATGTTGACATTACATTTCAAAACACATTTTGGCACTGTCATTGCTAATACACATTTTCTAAATCACAGACTGACTCCAGATTGTTTTGTGCTTCAAGGGTGTTTATTGAAGTGCTAATTATTGGAGGGGGTGGTAAAATTGGTGATGGGTGATGGTGGAGGAATGTCCATGGCAGAGTCCAGTCTATTAGTCTCATAGGTGCACTGCCCATATGGGCAAAGGAAGTGGAGCTGGGGCAGTTCCAATATGGACAGGGTTACAAAGTGGGACAGAAGGATGACAATCAGGGTGGTCTCATTTCTTGGCGGGGGTCTTGCCATCGTGCTCTGTCCTGTTCCTTGATCTCAGGGACCACTTGCGGGGTGGTTCTCCATCTGCAGGGGGTGGGGTGCTGGTGTGGTGGTCCTGAGGCGGGAGCGTCCTGTCCACTAGCGCCGGCGGAGGTGGTGGGCAGATCATTGTCCATGCTAGTGTCAGGGGCCCCTTGGAGTGCCACGGTGTCCCTCATGGTGTTCTGTATGTCCTTCAGCACCCCTACGATGGTGCCCAGGGCGGAGCTGATGGTTCTGAGTTCCTCCCTGAACCCCAAATACTGTTCCTCCTGCAGGCGCTGGGTCTCCTGAAACTTGGCCAGTACTGTAGCCATCGTCTCCTGGGAGTGGTGGTATGCTCCCATGATGGAGGAGAGGGCCTTGTGGAGAGTGGGTTCCCTTGGCCTGTCAGCCCCCTGTCGCACAGCAGCCCTCCCAGTTCCCCTGTGTTCCTGGGCCTCTGTTCTCTGGACTGTGTGCCCACTACCACTGCCCCCAGGTCCCTGTTGTTGTTGGGGTGGTTGGTTATCCTGGGTTCCCTGTAGTGGTGGACACACAGCTGATTGACGTGTCCTGGGGACGGAGGTATGGGCCCGCTGGGTGGGTGCTGTGCTGGTGTTTCCAGAGGGTGGAAGGTCAGTGTTGGGCTGTGCCTGTGCGAGGGGAACCGACTGTCCTGAGGCCCACGATGGTCCGGGCTGGTCATCTGGATCCAGTTGGCCAGAGCTGCTGTCATCACTGTGGGCCTCTTCTGTGGGTGGGGTAGAGATGTCTGGACCCTCCTGTCTGGTGACGTTAGGTAGTGGTCCTGCAGTGGTGTAAAAGTATGATTATTGCATCTGTGTGACACATGGTGTGCAATGGGTGGGTGAGGGTGTACCCCAGTGCTATTATTCCTGTGTGGGGGCTTGTTTGATGATGGTTGGGGGGGTGTTATGGGTATGTGCAGTGGGCATGCTTTAGTGAGGGGTGATCATGCTTTGTTGAGTCATGCAGGGCTTGGTGTTGGGATGGGTGGTTTGTGTTATTAGTACATTAGTGAGGAGTTGGAGTGATAGGGGAGGGGTGAGGGTGGGGGTGTGTGATAGCATGCAGGTAGGGTGGGGGATATGATAGTTAAGATTTGACTTACCAGTGTCCATTCCTCCACCGACTCCTCCGAGGCCCTCAGGATGCATGATGGTCAAGACCTGCTCCTCCCATCTTGTCAGTTGTGGGGGTCCACCGCCAGTCCGCTGTACCGCGATGTTGTGCCTGGAGACCACGGAACGCACCTTCCCCCATAGGTCGTTCCACCTCTTCCTGATGTCTTCCCGATTTCTTGGGTGCTGTCCCACTGCGTTGACCCTGTCCACGATTCTTCGCCATTGCTCCATCTTCCTAGCTATGGAGGTGTGCTGCACCTGTGATCCAAATAGCTGTGGCTCTAACCGTATGATTTCCTCCACCATGACCTTGAGCTCCTCCTCGGAAAACCTGGGGTGTCTTTGCCATGCCATGGGGTGGTGTACGTGATGTGTGGGGTGGTGTATGTGGTGATGACTGTGGTGATGTGTAGTGGTGTGGGGTGTTTTGTGCGTGGATGTTGTGTGAGTGATGGTGTCGTGTGCCTCTGTGTGGTGGGGTTGTCTATGCTGTGCTCTCTCTCGCCTTTGTCAATACTTTTTGGTTGTAGGGGTTTGTGGGTGATGTGGGTGTGTGTTTTATATTGTGTTGGGTGTGTGGGAGTGGTGTTTGTATGTGTATCAGGTGTGTGTATTTCAAATTGTCCAATGTGGCGGTGTTTTGGAGATGGAGAAGACCGCCGCGTGGATTCGTGGGTCGTGATAGCATGGGCGTGTTTCTGTTGGCGTGATGGTGGAGGATTTGTTTTTGCTATTTTATCTTTGACCTTTGGTGTGGCGGACATGTGTGGGTGTCTGAATTTCGGCAGATTCCGAGATGTGGGTCATAATAGCTGTGGCGGATTTCCACTTCTGCGGCAGTGTATTGGCGGTCATCTGCACGGCGGTAGGCGGCTTTTACCGCCAATGTTGTAATGACCCCCTAGATGTAGTAGGCAGTTGTCCTTCGTGTATTCCTCCCAGACAGGATCACAATAGAGGGTCTGAGCAGGATGGCCATCTCTGGCAAGATGGTGGGGGCGGAGCTGTCACCTAAAACACTTCCACTTCAAAGGCACTGGTTAAGCTCACACACAAAAAACTTCTCACTAGCTTACTGTGTTCCCAGACAGCTTGAGGCCAGGGCAGGGAGACAGGAGATTCCAAACACTTCTTGGGAAGTCTCTAGACATTTCTTCCACTTCAAAATGGGTAACAAGTATAAAAAGAGGGCCCTCAAACTCACCCTTCAGATTACTTCAGGACCTATGGAAGACTAAAAAGAAGAACTGCTCTGCTGCCCTGCTGCTCTGCTGCATGAAGGGCTGTGCAGCTGCTCTGCTGCCCTGCTGCTGTGCTACATTAGGGTTGGCTCTGCTGCTCCACTGCTTGTGAAAGAAAAACTGATCCTCCAACTTGAACCTAGGACCTCTAGAGTGTCTTCAAGGGAGAGTTAACTGGCAACAGGTACATAACAGGCTCCGTTTCACCAATGCAATCCAGCGTATCTCAACGCAGGACCGTGCATCACATCTCCAGTTCGGTGGTCTTGCAACAACCAACCAATTATGACACATCTCAATACTGACAACTGCTCCAGCTCTTTGTATCTTGATGCACTTTGACCCAGGATCATTCATTGCAGCATCTCATCAGAGGCTTTGCAAGCAAAGACCCACTGTGACACATTTTGACCCCGACAAGCAGCCCAGTTTGCCACATTTTGGTTCAGCACCAACACACCTCAATGCAAGTCCTCAGAAGCTCCTGTCACAGCTCCAAGGGCCTCGAGTCATTGTGATCTCGAGACAGGACTTTGCATCGCAGCTCCTGTTTATGGATCCTCGATGCCTGTGCTTAGCTGGCAAATAAAAGGACTCCACATTTCAACGCAAAAGGACACAAGGTACTCTTAACAGCTGACTGAACTCAGTCTGACTTTGTGACTTGGACTCAGTCCACTGTGAACCAATAACATTAAGTGACATGTTGTGCTTTTAGGCACTATCATTACCTAAATTCTTTGAAAATTGCATGTCTCTGGTTCTAGTGATTGGATTTTTGTTATTTTGGTGTCAAATAATTTATTAAATGTTACTCTATTTTTCTAAATTGGTGTGGGATTTTTCCTGTCTTCTCACTTTACTACTGTTTGTCTGCTGTATGAACACTTTATACATTGCCTCTGAGTTAAGCCTGAATGCTTTTGAGCCAAACTACCAGAGGGTTAAGCACAAGTCAATTTAGTGATTTTTGTGGTTCAACCTGATAAGGAATGTACCCTTGCTTGAGGATGATTTAATGCCTTTAACCAACAACCCAATTTCTTGTAGGCGGACTACACTGGGATACTATTCATATTAACATTAGTGTTGGGACCTGAGACTAGATTAACTAATTTAGAGATTGACAGACAGTGTACTCTGTCACAAACACTGCATCTGGAATTGGGCTGACAGTCAGTGTTTTGGTGTCGCTGTTTCTGCTGATTTCCCCCTTGGAAAATGGCCTAATGGAGTAGGAGCCATTGGAGTAAGGGCATTAGTCTTCCCAGGCTATTTAAATCCAATGATCTGCTGTCCTGTTTTTGCTCTGTTACTACCATGTAAAACATGGAGGTCATGAAAAGAAAAAAACCTAATACTGACATATTTGCTTAGAATTCTTTTAGGATCCATGTTGCAGGCACGTTTTAGATCAATGAAGAAATAAACAGTTTACCTTTCTCAGTTTGGAATAGTTTGCTGATATCATGTATATCTGGAAAACAATATTTTATGATCTCAACATCTTTCTTGAACCTATCCCGAAATCTCCTAGCATTACCTCTGTCTGAGCACAATCAAGGGCATTATTCAGTAGAAATGTTTCAAGGACTTTGCCATCAGTATCCAGTATTTAAAGAGTCTTATAATCTGTAATGATCACTTGTGAAGTTCTTCTTGTAGGATTGTCCTATAAAGACAGAATTTGATAAAAATAGAGATAAAATATTTTGAAATAACTGTACTTATCATTTGAGGAATTGCAAAGACTCAAATAGGAGATTTTGACTTACCAATATAACCAGATACCCTGCCTGTGCACTAGACCTTGTTTGATTTCTGGTCACCGATAGCTGGTTGAATTTCCATGGGGTTTGAAAGATTTGCCTAGTTTCTTCAAGTTCTGCCTGAGGTACTGGAAGGGCATGTGTGTTCCCGGGTTAGTCTACTAAACGTTCGTGAAGTGCAGCACCAATATGTTTGGACTGATCTTGCTCTTTTCATTGGGAATTAGATACAACAAACCTGCAATATTCCCTCTGATTATTACTCTTGGATGCCACTAGTAACTGCCCCCATGCTATGGACTGTATTCACACTTTTTACCATGAATAGTTTATTATACCAGGATTTACAATCAACCATTTGCTTAATTAACTTCTCATTAAATCTTTCTTCTTACCAATAGGTCATTTTTCTGCAATACAACTCCATCTATCAAATACGTTCCACTCTTTCTTACTCATTCAGCACTTGTCAACTGTTCTGAATGACATCACTAATGTCCTCATCATATTTCTTTTTTTTTTATACAAAGCAAAGAAAAGATAGTTGTTTGTGGACTTCTCTTACAATAGCATGGTAAAAAATTCCAACAGATCTAAAAAGTACAGTGGCATCATATCCAGGAAGCAAGGTCTCCCTAGAATGCTAAGAATTCTAGCTCTCCATTATTTTGTGATGGAAATGGTTGTTTCTTCTCTGAGGAACAGGCAATAGCCCAGACTATAGAGAGAATATAAAGGAAAATTATTCCAAGGAAAGATATTCTTAAACAGTTATTTGTGGAAAATTAAACTCACTGCAAAAGCTTTATTAATGTTGGCATTTGAAAAATTGCAAGAGTTGCAATATTTGTAAGACATGCTTGAGCAGAACTGAGTTTTCACAAAATATTGTTCATGTACTGTATATCACTTTACATGCAATGTTTAACACTGTTTCCATCTCCCGCCTTTGATCTAACATATTTGGCAAACAACTATCTCTTGGCTTCCCTTGAAGCAAGGTCTTTTAGGAATTGACATGAAAAATTACTCAATTTAATCAAATTAACTGACCACCTGGGAATGTGAGCAGATGGAGAAGACCTTGAATGAACAAAATTAGATTTTTTTCCTGCTATAAATACTTCCTCAGCTCTCTCTAGTCCCTGCTCAATAGACTCTTAGCAATCATGCATCATTTCCTGCTATTCGCCTTCCTAGGAGCGGCTGGTGAGTTAATTCAATGCAATTTTTTCCTGAAACTTTCAAAGGGTTCCTCTTTCTTTCACAATGACTCTATTCTCACAGTACTTGTACAGGTGAATCTTGTTCAATAATGTTGGGGGTGTGAATTTGAGATTTTCCAACAGGCAATTATGCGTACACAACTAAAAAGGATAGGGTGTGCTGGGACCACTGGAGAGTTGTAATGGGCAGGGTTAGGCATGCTAGTTTCCAGTTATTTGGAAAAACTAAGGCCAACCAGTCAGCGGCAAACCTCTGTCAGATAGTCTGGAACATGTAGTCCATTCTATTCTAGTTTCTCCTCAGACCAGTGTAGGGCAGAAAAGCCCAGAAGACCACGCTAGCATAATCCTCAGCAGGCCAGATTTGAAATTGGCAGTGACAGCAGGCCTTTTAGTAACCCAGGCCCAGCATCAGACCACGCTTGGAAGAAAAGAGTAATCAGGGAGAGTAGGCTATATGAAAGATGAAAAATAGTAGAAAATGCTGCAGAATTATAGAGTGATATGACATAGGGGAACTAAAACTAAACCTCCTGGAAAGTAGAGTTTGAAACTACCTGAACCATGAAAACCTTCTACGCTGTGGTGAGCTACACAACTAGGAACCAGTGATCCCTTGTTCATCCTCCCTTTTAATATAAAATATAGAAATGCTATCACAACTCTAGAGATAGCAACATTATGTGTGTGAAGTAGTCTGCTGAAGGACATTGACATCTATTTCATTTTACTGGGGTGTATAGTTGTCCTTTGCTTGGCTTCCTTTGGTTACTTGGTTATTTCCTAATTATGTGTCTTTGATGTCAGTGTGTCTGGATGTAGTAGGCTTAATCTTACTTTTTCTCAATGGATATTTTGATTAATGGTAGGTTTTCATTTGTCAGTATAACACGAACGCATGTACAGATGACAGAACAAACAATTAGACAATGGTATGACTTTGAAATGTATAGTGCATAACGCTGACAGGAATTGTGTACTGTTGTAGTAGGGTGATGTGTTAGTGTGGCTTAAGCTGGATGCCCTACTGATCTAGCAAACAATGAACTTACTCACCATCTCAATGGCTTCCAGCTGATTGATTTCCCCCAGGAGGTGTCTCATCACCCAAAGAGACGTGGCAGGTCATCATGATGTGATGAATTATAAAAAGGGAAATAACTACAGGAAGGGTAGATTGGACCAGGCTGAGGCAGGAAGAGGTTGAAGGACAAGAAAATCCAAGTCAGTACCCCATCCACTGCCCCCAGTGCAGCTGAAAATAAGGATTATTTAGGCATACTCAAAAGAAAGGGATTTAGTAGGTGCAAATGTTACACAAGGATTTCTGTAAAACAACATCCATCCTTTAAGCTTTCTTAGTTAGACTGCAAATGTGAGTTCTAATACTACATGCAATTCTCAAGTCCTGGTATATTAATCATCCAAGATATTTTGAAGGGACTGAAACTGTAACCATTGGTTTGGTCGCTATTTTTATGCCAAGTCACATACAGAAATCTGAGAAATCCTCACAAGTGAGTATTTAACCTCTTTAAATGGAAACATAAAGCAGCAGTTACAAGATGAAAGAACATCAACGTATTTTAAATCTTTCTAGACTATTGTTAATAGCTTTAATGCAAACAGTGGCAGAATTTCTTTCTCAAAGAAAAATTACTAAAGAGGGATGTAACTAAAGTACTATGTAAGTACCATCTCCTTGCTCTTCTATAACCTCAGCCTGCACAGACATGTCAAGACATGCCAGTTATTCCTCACTGACAAAGGTAAGGTGGCAAACCTCCTGCAGGTTTTTGAAGAAGACAGGGACACTGAGTGAATTCTCTCAATCATGGTTAGAACCCTCAGCGAGAGGCATCCCTGTGCCACCACCAGGCAGATACTCAAAAGTGTGTGTGATTAATGCTTCTGAAACATGAGAGAACTAGCTTCACTCCTTACAGAATGAGTACAGCATACCATCAGCAATGTAGAGTCACTCACAGAGGAGGGACAGCTGGGCTTCACCTGTCCGGGTTTCCTCAGCTTACCATCTTCAGAGAAGAAGTATACCATAGGGTCCCTCAAAAGACACCACTGTGCATCAGCAGGGCAGGCATCTATTACTCATGGAATGGATACCATATGGGCAAACGTCCTACTGTCACAGAACAGACAAAAACGCATGAAGTAATAAAGAGGCCGCCTCTCTCAAATGAGAGGGACAACATAGTCCCCAGCACCAGTGTAAACACCCTTGCCTATTTGATTGGTATGTTTCAGTATAGTCGTTTGGATTTGTCAGTGCATCGATGGTTGAGCAAGTGAAATGGTTACCTATGGATAATTGAGGATAGACTTCTGTTATTGCAGTTCCAAGATGCCCCATTGGTGAATATGTGTTTACAAATATATGCAATGTCATGTTATGTGTGTATGGGTGAATGGCATTCATTGTGGCTTTGGGTGGGAGTAACATTGGATGGGTTGTTTTGAAGATACAGGGTTTCAAAATGGTGCAATGTACAAGTTATGGTAAAAGAACTTCCTTTTTCTGTATAGTGAATTTCAGTGAAAGAAGCAATCTAAAGAGGAACCCAACAGGAGCAGTCTGTGAAAACAACAATAAATAAGTTTTAAAAAACTTGTTTTGGAACTAAGCATATGAAATGAGTTGTCTGTGTGCACAGATTCATTGATTTTATTGATCAACTCTTCTTTCTGACTACCTTTGTTTCCAGTGGCCTTTCCTTTTGAAGATGATGATAAGATCGTAGGTGGGTACACCTGCCCTGAAGGCTCTGTTCCCTACCAGGCATCTCTGAACTCTGGCTACCACTTCTGCGGTGGGTCTGTGATTAACAGCCAATGGGTTGTCTCCGCCGCTCACTGCGCCAAAACGTAAGTCATAGGGCCACACTACAGAAAGTTGACTGAAATGATTCTCATTTTTGCAAATTTTTCGTAGCCACAGAGTCAACAAAGATATATAATCATGAAATGTTCTCAAGCACATGAGGGAACAGTTTTTTTTTTTTTACTGAAAAAAAAATGAAAAGGTGTTGTCCTTCTGACCTCAACATGTGTTTAGAATGCATTTTGATTATGGCGGGTTGCAAATTCAGCAATCAGTGACTGTACTATGCCGCCAATTTGCAATAGGTGCAAATGCCATGTGAGCAGTCCATACTACAAGTAATACACATTTTGGGGCAAATTTCCTAATCTTTCATGCAACACGGGACATCATCAAGCAAAGTTGCTGAGCTGTACTGTTTGAAAGGGAGCCTGCAGAAATTCTCCCTATCAAGTAAGATAAAACACATTTCTGCTGTCTCCTAGCACTGGCTCACTGTGTGCTGCCTAGCACTAACGCTGAAACCCTTGCACCAAGGGCACCTGTCTGTGTTACAGACAGGATTGTTTATATTCAGGAAGGGACACCTTCCTGCACAAGAACAATTCCTAAATGCATATTTCCCTTTCAATGTATGCTGCAGAATGCAGCATACATAGATAGATGATGTAGCAAGGAGAAGCAAAGATATTTCTCTTTGTCATGCCTGCTTCAGGGAGGAGTAGCTTTTTGACATATTCCCAGGTATACTAGCTTTAATAAATCTAGGCATGCACCAAAATCCTTGCCTGGAAGCATGGGAAAACTAGGCTACAACCATTCAACGCCTTCCCGGCGCAAGGTAACGCAAGGGATTGCTATGTGCCGCCCTACATTACATTTTGGGAAAAATCCCACTCAAAGCCACGCAAGCCTGATTTGCATGGCTTTCTATATCACAAATAACAGTCTGCATCATGGCTGCCCCAAAAAACTGACGCATCTATGATGCAAAATGTAAGTAAATCTGCCCTTGGTGTAAACAAAAACCATCATTTAAGTATTTTGATGATAATGACCCATCTAATTTAGATTGTTTTATAGAAAGTGTTTAGAGGTGAAATGCACTTGTCTGGCTGCATAATGTCTGTTTTAGCAAGCTATTCCAATAAAATGTGTGATTTGGAAGTTAATATGATTTACAACTTGTGTACTACATACAGAAGGTGCGGCAAGTCACTGGCCAAATGGTCATGCAAAAACAATGCACAAATATGATATTTCTTGGTCAACCTTGTATAAACTATGAGTACCCATTGTCTGTCCATTAAAACAGAAACATGGATAAGGCAGCATATGACTGCCTCTGCAGGGAGTAATCCAGAAGGTCAGGCTGGTGTAATTGTGTACTGTGCAAACTAAACAGGAACTGATCATAGCTCCTGCTTGCTTAAAGGTGACCACCGTCAAGCTATTCACATAATGACGCTTGATAAGAAAGTATTAGACACTGTATGCTGTGTAGTTTTAATACAAAGATAAACACTTTGCTTATTGTAGCATGTGGCAAAAACAGGAAGGGAGGAAAGTAACCCTTCAAAAGCCAGGGTGTCTATGTACTCCTCTGGCCCTTTCCTGAATGTTTGCACAGACACTGAAGGAACATGTCAGGGATACTTTTCTTGACATTTGTTCCATGTGGTAAAGATACGTATACACACTGTTTAGCAGCATTGGCAGCAGCCTTTGTTACATATATACACACACACACTAATGACAGGGAGGAGATAGAGGACCGTACTCCTGCTAACATGTCCAGTGATCTGTGGTAAGGCAGTCTTTCACTCAGGGATCATGCCATGGCAATCCAACATATGCATTTATGCAACCAGCTATTGTGCAATGTTAATATCTAATTGGGCATGAGCTAACAATCTTCAAAACTTCGGTTTGCAAATCTAAACTTATTTCATAATTTCATGAAAATCTTGCTTAGAAGGGTCATGATTATGTAGATATTAATGCCAGCTTCTTTATACACCATCATTTCTAGATGTCAAAGGTTAGGGTGGTCACCTCACTCCATGACATTGCAGACATTATTTTCAGTGCTGCAAATAACTTTTACTCAAATGTGTTAGTCCAATTAGTTAAATGGATGCAAAACATCTATAATACCTAGAATGCATAAAGTTTCAACACAAAATTCCAGGGCTAGAATCTTTGTCCACAATGACATCAGTGAGGTTGTCAACTTATTAAAGGTCCTAAGTGTCCCCTTGTAATTTACCAACAAAACATAACCCTTCTGACAGATGAAAACATGACCATTACAAATTCTTACTCAAAGGTGGGTGTGACACTCTGCCCCTATAGCGCAGCTCCAGAGGTCCACAGCTATCTATACATTTTTAAAGACACATGATAATTTTCATGAGCTATCTAACATTATCTAAGAAATACTTTTTAAGCTTTCAATCCTCCCTCTGTAGCCGTATCCAGGTTAGACTGGGTGAGCACAACATTGAGGTTATTGAAGGAAGTGAAGTGTTCATCGACTCCGCCAAAGTGATCAAGCACCCAAAATACAACTCCAGGACCATTGACAATGACATCATGCTGATCAAGCTCTCGTCAGCCGCAACCTTCAGCGCACGCATCCAGGCGATTCCCCTGCCCACCAGTTGTGCACCTGCTGGAACTGACTGCCTCATCTCAGGATGGGGTAACACCCTCAGCAGTGGAAGTGAGTACACCCTACCTGACCATGTGTTCAGAGTATCTCTTTAGAAATATTATTTTAATTGGTAGATTTTAGCTGATGAAATACAGAACTGCAAAAAATGCTAACATTTATGTACATAACATTGGCAAATGCAAATTTTTCCTCCTGCCCAACGGAAATCAGATCTGCTACATCAAGTGTATCTGAGCTGACAATGCTATGCCTGTAAGTGGGCAGGTAACCATTAAATTGTTCACCTTCTGCCAGTGGCAGAATTGAGGTCTGAACAGCCTCAGGTCAGAGGGTCTGCCCAAGAAGCAGTTGTGATGTAAAGGATCATGTATTTGTTTCTCCATCATGTTAGCTTCAGACTGGTCTCCTGCTACTTATGTTTCTATTGATTCATTAACATTCAAAAAACCTCTCTAGACTGAATTCCTAGTGTGTCCAGTGTCAGAGTCCACAATTCCACGAGACACTGTCATGTCTCAAACCTTGGCTTAAAGATTAGATCCCCAGTAATTGAGTCAAGTTCTGAAGCTCAAGAAGCAGTAGCTAGCTTGGGCATTTTCCTTGATACCCCCTCTACAATCAGTGTTACAGCCCAGAGATGAGTGGATGGCCTGGAGTCACAGATGAGAGGGAATTGGGACACTTAGGCCCTCCTTTGAAATAAGCTGCTCCCGCCCCCCCCCCCCCCCCCCACCAAAGCAACTGCTTCCTCTCACCTGGCTGTGATTATCCATGTAGCACACAGTACCCCAACAGCTCAGGCATTCACCACATTATTTCAGTGTGCGCACTTATGTGAACATGGCTTTACGCTCATTTGACCTCGTATGAGCATGGCTCAATCAACATTACGCATTAATTATTTTCAATATTTAACCATACGTGTCTGGTGAAGAAGATCTAAAACACCAGACTGTTTTAATTAAATTGCTGTTTCTTTCAACTGGGTGAACATAACAACAAAGTAATTGTTTGCAAGTTTTAATGCGCTCAGATTGAGTAACCCTATTACCGTCCTCTTCTGCAGGTAACTACCCAGATCTTCTCCAGTGCGTCAACGCTCCAATCCTCACTGACAAACAGTGCCGTGATGCATATCCTGGTGAAATCACCAATAACATGATCTGTGCTGGATACCTGGAGGGAGGCAAAGATTCGTGCCAGGTAAGAGGCACCTTAGGGTGGTTTGACTCCCAATGTTTGAAACCCCTACTAACATAGCATTTGTTTCACATAACCAGGAAAGATTAATTTTTAGTTTAGCAACCAGAATTTGTGAACATCGAAACTCTGCCAGGAGGGTGGAGTTTAGGCATTTGCAAATTGAAGGTTGGGGTAGATTTGCAGGTGTTCTGGCAAAGGAACCACTAGAAAAGTCATCAAACATCCAAAAACATGTCAATTTGAAGGTATATACCCTTTCTGAAAAGATTTGCAGCCTCCTTAGTACTCTTAGCGGCAACAGCAATTATTTTATATTGGGAATGAAGACACAAAAAACCTGATATTCAATGGAGCTCTAGTGATATATTTTCTAAAGGTGGGTACATGTTTAATTAGACAGACAAATTCAATTACATTACCAGAACTTTCCCTAGGGCAGCACAACTATATTCTTCCAAACTCTGCAGGCGGATAACCCACTCAATGAAGACAGGATATTAAACTGCAGGGATTTGTGAATTTATGCTGTCATTTCAAAACAGCTAAATGCAAAGAAAGCATCTCTGCCACATCATCTCCTTTTCCCACTCCATGAAGTCCTACCTTAAACTAGTAACAAACTTGTCCCTCTCCCCTCGCCAACTCATTAGTGATGGGCAAGCAGCAGTTCCTTCTTTCACTGTGTCAGTGGCAACATAGCCTCAATTTCAAAGGGGGACAGAGATCCTGTTGCAGGAGTGTGCAGTGAGTGATTGCCCCCACCTCCAGAGGGCTGTCTGGGGGGTCCATCAGACTCCATTTCACCCTTTAAAAGGCACTTGTAGGGGATGCACTGACTGTCGACTGGAGTGCTGTCAGTGTGCCTTCATCTGTTTCTTTGCCTCTGTGTACACATCTGTAATATGGCACGAGAAAATGTTCCACACAAATGAGGTTAACACCCCTTGAGATCAGATCATGCTGGCACCACATTTGTTTGTCTGAGCAACCTGTACTACAGAAGGAGTTGTAGAAGTGCCCACAGCTCCTTCTGTAATACCATTGTCCTCTGGGTACAGAAGAACATGTTGTAAAACTCTTGTTATAGTAACAAGAATGCTGGATTTTGGGTGCAGCACCACCTGGCGTGGGGGACTGAGTCTGATCCTGCGCCGTGTGACAGCTGTCGGCCTAACTCTTCTGGCCAGCTAGCAGCACGTCACCCAAAAGTGAAAGGTGAGTTGTGGCAGTCCTTAGCATGTCATCTGGAATTCTCAGAGAAGTTATGGTGAAACAGATATTACCCCTTCCTCTCAGTCACAAATGTCTCACACATACAAAGGCAAAACAGAAGCAGGCCTAGGTTTTATTGAATCAAGAGCATTCTATTTAAAAAGGCATGTATTGCGATTATAAGGATGATAAAACATAATAAAAGCAAGGCAGTGACAAGAAAAGTGAAACATAGGAAAAGTCCCACCATACTGTCACAAAAATGGTTCTAAAATCTCTACCTACTCTACTTAGGTTTTCTACAAGAGCATGGCAGTATAAGTCCTGATCTGCCAATCAGCCCCCCCTGGAGAACCCAATTCCTCATACCTGTGGTTGTAGGTAAAGAAGAAGTCTGTTGGTCTACTGCAAATCTTCCCACATGGAAGGAGCATATGCATCAAGCCTCAGCAGAAACTGCAAAGGCGGCATGCAGTGTACGGTGGCAACTGGTTGGAATTCCCCTATATCGTGTAGAGGGCGGTAAGGTGTTTTATAATAAAACATCTGGTGTTCAGAGAAAACTGCCCTGACATGACAACACGTATACTATTGTCTACAAGAGTTGAGGACATGATGAACGCTTTGTACTGGCAATAATTCGTAACTTACCATGAAAATACTGTGCCGAGAAAAGAATAACAAATGTCTCCGTAAAAGGACAAGCTGGTAAAATAATAAAAACATCTTCACTAAAAGAAGGCTTCTGCTAAAATGATAGAAAAAAGATGCATGCCTCAGAAATAAAGGGCACAAGCAATAGACCTAGGCTACAATAACGTGCCTGTGTAACAGCTAAAGTAACCTCACGACAAAGGGTGCACATTCCCCTTGAGCCCCTGGTTTGTTTTTGTGTGTTATGGCCCCAGGCTCTTGGCTAGGACCAAATATGTGATCCAAATCACCTAGCAGCTATGCATTTGGGTGACTGTCTCACCTAGGTCTTGCTGAGTTTGAGAGGTAGGTGACCTTGTTATCTTTGAGCTTAACCCTTTCAATACAAAGTTTGTCTTGTTTTATCAACCAAACAGAGCATCAGCTTGGATGTATGTGCTGTCACTGAAGGATTATTGCTCCAAAGTATAAGAAGCAAATTAGTGTAAATTTAGGTGCAGTAAGAAACAATACATTTAATTTAGAATTTGAAGGAGAACCCAGTAGACTGTTTTAAGGCTAGAAATGTCTTAAGCTTACGTTTTGTGTAGCTCTTTATTTTCTGAGTTTCCACATTCTTAAACTCTGTCAGTACATTTGACATGAATTTTGGACATTTGTCTCCCATGAACATTGAGGTCTGTTCAGTTGATTTATTTCCTTGATAATATATTGTTCATTACTTACCGGCACTTTTGCCTTTACTGAGAAAACAATACCACTTATAAGATAGAGTAGTAAGGTTGATTGATGCTCAACTTAAGTTTGTTTAATGTCTATTTAAAGCATCAACATATCCACTAAAATATAGTTTGTTTAATAAATTCTTGTCTCCATCAGGGTGACTCCGGTGGCCCAGTGGTCTGCAACGGCGAGCTCCAGGGTGTTGTCTCCTGGGGATACGGGTGCGCTCAGAAGAACTACCCTGGAGTCTACACCAAGGTCTGCAATTACAACCAGTGGATTGAAGAGACGATTGCTGCTAACTGAAAGTGTGACTTGAGTGCATTTCACTTAGAATATACAGATTGTGAATGAAGCAGATGATTGCATTAAAGCATATTAACACCTACTTTTGTCTTTGCTTTCTTCATTATTAGTTTTTTACAATTTTTAAGACCATACCTTGGAGGACTAGAATTCCTATTCATAGGTGATAATGTACTAGTATTTGGCTAAGACAACTTCAAAAATTCATGGGGAGACTACACACTTTCTTGTTCACCATCTGTTTTAAGAATAAGTATTTTATTTATAAGAAAATACAGCTGCTACATCTACAGCTCAAGCGTGCCAACGAGCATAAGCACTGTGAAAAACTGCAATATAAACCTTCAACCAGCAATTGATATATCACTGAGACAAAACCCCAACACACATGCAAGTGCACAACTGATACGGGTTGAAGGAAGGCATATAGGTGCAACTCGTTATAGTTATGACATTGCACCAAACATAGTAATCATGATGCTTTAAACTTCACCTTTTTATAAGATCCTCTTTAAGGGAGCCTGAAGCCCTTTCAGTCTGTCACCCCTGCAAAGTTGACATCCTGAGGATTTTTTTGTCTTCTAATAGAAGCTCTGGATTGAAGTGGAAAGAGATCCATTTGACTAAAATTTGCAAGATACTCCAAAAAAATAAATATTAGCAGGCCTCAAGGTATACTCCACAAACTCATGCTATGTTCACATATGAATCAACACAGGCTTGCTCTTTTCTTGAATTCACAGAATCTCCTTAGCCTGTTCATATTCACAGACCACAGATTTCACCCAGGAGATCCATGCCGTCCCCTCTTGTATTTATTCTTGATTTTCATCAATCTTTTGTCCCTAGGCACAGGAGCTATGTTTTTTAAATTCCCTTAGGGACTGTATTGAAAGTTATGTTTTGCAGGTCTCAGATTGTCATCAGATTAAGGGATCCATTATTCAACTTCTTTACTTCCTTTCCTTTAGTTATCACACATCCTGCATCATCCAATTCAGTCTGCGTCTGAAATCAGGAACATTTGTTTTTCAATTCTCACATTTCCCTTCTCTCTTTCTCCTAGTACAGCTTAGAGAATTTTCTCTGAGGAACTATTGCACCTCTGAATATTATTAAAATTATTGTTGTGTGCCCACCGCTTTGAAAAAATAAGTCACCCAGATGGCTGTGGCTAGGACTATTTTGCCCTGTCTAATACACTTATGCGTTTGTCACCATTTTTTGTACCACAGGCCCAACCAGGCTTTTTAGGGCCCACTTTGACAGCTATTCTCTGTTCTGACTCAGCTTCTATGCTCCCCTCTTGCACACACCACCGCTCAGCATCACAAACCTGATATTGCAAGGGCCAGTTTACTCCACTTCAAGATCTGATGTTCTGTCCAGTGCCATCTTGTATCTGAGGTGCACTGGAATAAACTCATACTTCCATCTTCAGGCAGACCATGTGCACTCAAGGAGCACCCCACCATTCCTACAGCAGAGCCACCAGGACCCGGTTACACATATGCGATCCTGCTTATCCTCCTGCAGTCCCCAGATCAGGACCTAAAAAATACATGAGAACACTTCTGTTCCAGAGCATAGCAAGCCTTACCCCATCACCTTTTACTGTAGAAAAACAAAAGCCTAACACATTGCAGATGTTTGGTCCACCTTTTTAGATACTGTTACAAATTTGTAGTATCCGCATCATACATGTAATAGAAAGAAACTAAATTTAGAGCATGACATTTATGGAAACATTTTATCGAGTATTTTTATTCATCACTTCAGGCTCTTACAGGGTTTTCATGCACACAAAACTGAGGAGTTAAACATGGTAAAGCTTACAAATAATCCAGAAGAAAAGTGAGACACCATACATCCAGATAATTTCCACTCCTATTGTCAAACAAAGTGTTAGCCTGGAAAGGCCTTCTGATTCAAACAATATAGCAGGTAATAAAGGCCCTCTCCCTCGTTCCACACCCCTTGTCTGTGGCATGGACTTAAAACTCCTACTGGGGTCCTTCAATACTAGAGCAAGGGTGACATGAGTCCTAAAGCAAACAAGGAAATTGTGCCCAGCATCCCTCGGGTGAGTCATAATAGAAGGACAAAATATTAATGGACATTCCCTCTTAACCTGTATAATTTTTATATGGAATCAATACTGAACACACCAGTTGTATTTACAAAATGATGTTTTATTTCCTTACAAAAATAGAATTTGACATCTATAAGGCCCATATTTATGGAAAACAATGCACAACTGAGCTAGCGCAGTTGTGCGTCAAAATTATTTACACGAGTTAACACCATTCCCTAGCAACATTAGTGTGCCATATTTAAAAAAAGACACATGATGGCGCTAAGGAATGGCTAGGGTCTGTACAAAAGATGCTAGCTAGTGCGGAATGGCATTAGGGACAATGGCACTAGTGGGCCCAAAATGATGCTAGACTGATTAGCGACAAAAAAAACTGCAGCTAGTCAGCCTAGCCTAATTTTTAGATGCACAAGCAGGCAAAAAATGACTCCTGTCTAAGTATAGACAGGAGTCATTACCATAGCCCCAATGCCCACCACAGGGGGACCAGTGCCCCCAGGACAACCCCAACAGACCCAGTGCCAGCTAGAGGGCCCCATGTAAGGAGCCCCTAATGGCACATGACACACATACACGTACACTTAACTGGGATGGGCTCCCTCCTCTAGTAGTGTCCCTGTGGTGTGGGTGGTGGTGATGCTGGGGGTTGTGGTGGGCATATATGTGTTCATTCCATTGTGTTTCCCTCATGGAAATAGGCCTAACAGCACTTTAATCCCTGGGCTAACCAAGTGTTACATTTTGACGCTAATCGCCCTTAGTGCCATTCTTTAGGTCCGCCTCCTAGGTGAACATAGTTTTAGCATTGGGAGGTAATAGTGCGCTCGGGGACTAGCATCATTTTTAGGAAGGGACCACCTACCTTGCATATAATTGTCGCTATTTGATGGAAGGTGGGTTGGCGTTTCCTAAAACTGGCACTAACTGAAATATTTTGATGCTAGATCGATTTAGCGTAAAAAAACAAAAAATGACGCTAATTTTCCAAAAATATGGGCCTAAGTCTTTTGACAATTTTACAATGAAAAACATGACAATATCAAATTTCACAGTACATCTCATAATTCCATCAATTTATTAAAATTACAGTACTTAGATATCACAAACCCTACTTCTTTCTCACATTCACACCACGCACCCAAAGTCACAAGCATTCAACCCAACAAAAACATTTGTCTACTCTCAGTAAATATCTTGACAACATAGCAATGAGGCCACATTTCCTAGTTTTCCCCTCATTCTGACCCAGCCAGGGATCTCAGGTAATGGTCCACATACTTTTGGTGGAAGAAATTAGAATAGAACACCTTCTTCAGGACCTGGGCCCAACTATTTTTCACTCCACAGCAAAAAACACAGTTGGTTTGCTCTAAGCATAAACAAAAATGATTAATTTTATGAGAGGGTCAGCATAATACTAAGAATGAAGCTTTAAACTACTTCAACGTCTCAGTTCCTAGTCCAAGTTATGACTAGACCAGCTCAGATACCTTAATGTTTATGCGCTAAATCACCTTTGTGTTACCAATGTCCAAAATAAATTAATTTAGTCTTTCTACAGGTGTCCTAGTCAGTACTTCTCATGTGCTTCCTTTTGCTGGATATTCGTATAAAGAGCCTAGATATCTATACTTTGTTCGCGCCACATTTGTGTCACTTTTTTTATGCAAATGCAGCGCAAAATTAACTCCATATTTATATATTGACGCTAGAAACGTCTAGCGGCAAAATATTGGAGTTAGCGCCATTTTTTGGGATGTGCCAACCCACATTGCGTCAATGAGATGCAAGGTAGGCGTTCCCATCCAAAAAATGACGCTATCCCCTTAGCGCCATATTTATCCCCGTGCTAAAATGATGCACGGGTGGGAGGCAGACCCAAATAATGGTGCAATTATTTAACACCTGGGTCATATCAGGCATCGAATGGGTCCACAGGTGACCATCCCAAGCCCCAGAAAACCCCCACTCACATCAGAGGGATATCAGAGGATGGGGGACCCCATCCTAGGTAAGCAGGGTAGGTATGGGTAAGTATTATAGCAATTTCTTTAAAGTGCCATTGGTGGCCGTTAGAGCAGTTTTGTACCAAAATGTATAAATATGGGCCGTAGCGTTACTAATATCTCATAATCCATATGAAAGGGTGAATTTTAAATCTTTCTTGTCATGTCCCTTGTCTTCACCAGGGGACATAAAAAGTATCTATATACTTCGAGAGAGGTTTTGTTATAGCATTAATAGTCGAGATAATAGGACCCAAAACAGGATTTTTATCATTTTTATATGTCTTTGGGACACCATATAAAGCAGGAAGGACTGGGTCATTTTTACTCAAATTCTTTCTTACATATCAAACCCTTTTCCAGGGCCATATAATGACATCATTTACTTTTTAATTCAATTTCCAAAGTACATCCTCATTCATCTTTCCAAAATGCTCAGGTACTGCAAGCATCGAATTAATTTTCTGTACATAGTCGTCAGTATCCAACAAGACTATTCCTCCACGCTTATTAAAGGATTTGACTGCAAATGGGAGATATTTACAAGGAGCTTGCGCCACTTTCGGATCACTTTTTTTGATGCAGTGGTGGCGCTCTGTTGCCTGCGTATTTACAATGTGATGTATTTGGAAGTTAATGTATGCAGACTAGTGTGTTATGTCAGAAAAACTCACTTGCAACTGACACAGTGAGATTTACAAGATTTTCTTCATTTGACAGATCTGTCGGATTCCACCATTTCAAAGAATACCAGGGCACACCAAAAGTAGTCCTAGAGTCAATTCCAAGGTGGAAAGAAGAGTCCACAGTCCAAGCACAATGTAGAGGTTGATGAGATTTTATTCTTCGCGAAAAAAGTATATTCTGCAGACAACCGACACGTGTTTCATCAGAAGGACTTTTTCAAGGATGTAGGTCAAAAATCATGCACACAGAACAGTACAATCAAAATCTGGTAATACATGATGACAGGAGATTAACAACCTCTAATGTGAGTTTGAAAAAGAGATATAGGAAAGTGCAGATGTTGTATTAGAATTCAAGTGCCCCAAAATGGGGAAGAGAATGTCCAAGCAAGTGAAGGTGCAGGATAAGATCATCACCATGCTCCGTGGAAACCAGGATAAAAAGTGGTGCACATATTGTGTTCATGAGTGAAGAAGAATAGATGTGGATGGGACCTTGAATATAAGAGATGAAGAGTAAAGAACCGATGTGAAGATAAACAATTAGGTCTGCCTATATAAAGTCTGTAGCAGGCCAGAATATGAGACAGGCAAACAAAGGGACCAAGGGCCAGATGTAGCAAAAAAACAAATTGCGACTTGCAATTTGCGAGTCCCTGTGACTCGCAAATTGCAAGTCGCAATTTGGTATGAGAAAGGTGCCTCAGACACCTTCTGCAACTCGCAATGGGGTCCAAAGACCCACCTCATTAATATTAATGAGGTGGGTCGCAGTTTGCGACCCCATTGCGAGTATGGGCACTCACGGGGATGGTGGCCTGCTGGAGACAGCAGACCTCCATGTTCGTGAATGCTTTTTAATAAAGCAGTTTTTTTTTTTCTAAGTGCAGCCCGTTTTCCTTAAAGGAAAACGAGCTGCACTTTGAAAAAAAAAAAAAAAAACTTTAGTTTCGGGATTTTTTCAGGGCAGGTAGTGGTCCATTGGACCACTGCCTGCTCTGAAAAAATATTTGTTTTTCCAGTCACAAAGGGGAAGGGGTCCCATGTGACTGGGTTACCATCCACTTCTAGTGGATGGTAACTGCGATTCCATTTGCGACCGCAAAATTGCATTGCGAGTCGCAAATAGGAAGGAAACACCCCTTCCTATTGGCGAGTCGGAAATGCATTTTGCGAGTCGGATCCGACTCGCAAAATGCATTTCTGCATAGTGGAGCGGCTTTTGCGCCTCGCAAACGGCGTTTTTCGCCATTTGCGACTCGCAAATGCCTTCTTACATCTGGCCCTAAGTGAGGAAACCATATAGATCATTCCCTTTGACAAAAAACTGTGACATACTCCGGTGAGTAATCAAAAACCATGACGTTTCTTTATAAAAGCAAAAGAGGGAGTAAATTGTTAGTGAAATGTAGCATAAAATGTGAGCGCACATGGTCAAAAGATGCCGGGCACAATGCTGAAAGCGAAAAGAAATATGAGCAGTAACTGGTGTTTATTCAAAAAGAGAAATAAAAGAAAAGTTATGGCACCCGAAGTTATGCTAGGGCCAAAAAATAGCAGACCGGAAGTCAGATTGCCATGGCGTCCGGGTGTGTACCTTAACAAAGGGGGTTTTGCCGACTGAGGCAGTAGTTGTAAAACATAAGAAACCCAAGATGTTATTAAAAAAATTAGTGGTCTTCAAAAAGGGAGAAGGGTACATGGCGTTGAGTGTGATGTTAGAAAGGGGATTGCGTAATGCGGAACGGAATAAAACCACGGCAAACGCCCCCAATACAAAGGGAAACATACTGCAGAAAGTTGGGTTCCTACCTCTCAAACTACCTCCTATACACACCTTAATATATAGGCAACATTAGGGCAGCTGTCACTCACTGCACCTCCCATTTAGCTCTCTTTACTTTGCACTCAGGTTGTCTGGTGAGAAGTGAGAAAACTTCCTCCATGGTTTGCACTCCCATGGATCTGTCAGGCCTCTGCCCTACCTTGCCATGGTACTGGGTTAATTTGGAAATCTTTGGAGCATCCACTCTTCATTCATTCATGATACCTTCTCCCACCAAACAGTCAATAGCTGCAAACCCACTGGAACAGTTGCTCTCAAAGCGATCCTTGGAGCCAACTCAAAAGCTATGACTGTGTGGATCACCCCTTATCAGCTGTGATTTACACCTCAAAGGGGACATTATTCATAGCACCAGAATGTGAAGCTACAATAGCTTGTTTAAAGACAAAATATTGGAACAAAAATATTGAGAACCAAAATATCATAAGATAGGTATATGATATGGGCAAGGATATGTATACTACACTATTCAAATATCTTCACAAATGTGGAGTTATGAATTGTAAATGTGTATTTACCATTATAGACTTCTCTCCACAATATTTTGGTTTTTCAATTTTTTTGCTACGACATTCTCTTAACACAATATTTCAGTAGTTCATATTCTGGCACAAAACTGGGAACTAATGACTCTTCTCATACTAAATATGGGGTGGACAAAGGGTAGAACTTTAAGTAAACGTGAACCTGGGTTTTTCTGTTGGAAGGAAAAATCTCCCTCTGAATCCTAATAGAAAAGCTATACATTCTTACTCCATTATCCAGTGGCCAACTAGAACACACCCTGCTTTTCCTGTAAGAAAACCAGTTCTTAGGAATCTGCACATTCCTTGAGGATGAAATAGGCTCATCAGTCTTCAGAGCGGGTGACATGTCCTTGAAAATGCACTGAAAGGCGGCAACACTCCGTAAACACTTAATTTACAGACATATATCCGTTCTCATCTATGCATATATGTGTGTATGTATGTATGTAATTTATGTATATGTGTATGTGTATTTGTATGTATATGTTTGGTATTTGTATTGAACATGCCTCGCTAAAAGGCAGCATAGTGCAGTGCGGGATCAAAGGCAATCATTTAGTCAGTGTGTTACATGAGAGAAGCTGGTTTGTGGGTGGTTAATGTCTTGTGATGTAGTGTTCTTTAAATTAGTGCGTCATCAACTCCATCCTAAACTGAGGCAACATTGGGGAGGTCCTGATGGATGCACAATGTTGTTCAAGATCCTGAGTGCATATATGGAAAGGTCCTGCTGGATTGCTTTTTTTATATTTTTACTCTTCTTGGTCTGCAGACTGATGGTATCATGGCTGCTGATGTGCTGAGGACCACCAAAGATGAGCTTTTCTGCAAGATAAGCTGGGTGCTAAGTGTAATGGCTTTATAAATGATGCTGCTGATTTTGAAGACAGTGTGGACCGACAAGAGGGCCAATAGAATTTCTTAGCATGGGTGCTGTAAACATATTTGTTCAGGCCATAGATAAGGCATTGTGTGTCATATAGGATTCCCTTAAGTGGCACCAGTGTGGAGTCAGGTATGTTACAAAAAAGGGTGTTACCATCAATCACACTAAAAGACAAACACATAAGATCTAGAACATCAGTAGGCTGTACAAAACCATACACCAGTACTAACCCAGGGTCAGAACAAATTGGACTAGTTATACCATTTATGACCAAATGTGAAAGGCTAGCTAATGCATCTTCCGGTTCTATTGCTGTGGTTTATGTACCCCCCAATGTTGGAGGGTGTTTTACCCATTTCTGTTACATAATTACCATATAATCCATCTTCAATATTGTTTTTGAGGGCAAGAGCTCCTTTTCAGATAACTGAAAACATTTGTGTTTTCTGTCATCACTTAAACGAGCAATGTGGACAACGTTCTTCTTTCAATAACGTTCATGATCTGCTTTGTTTGCGAGTGCCATATTTCCAGACTTTGGAGTAAATGTGCAGGAAATCCCTCAGACTTGCATAGCAGAGAGCACATTTACCTGTGCTGCATATTGCCCCCAAAGCGGTAAGACAAGAGCCTGCTTACCTTGTGCTAATAACATGAACCTGCAGGAAGGCTGGGCAGATGTAAGGATGCAGAGGCTGAGTAAGTTTCAGGTTTTTGTTGGCTGTACATTTGAACTATGCAGTGTCTTTAGGGTTTTGGGTGACTTAAGAGGGTGATGTGGTTGTCATTCTTTGGATAGTAATTGTTGTCGGGTTTCTTTTTCTTCCTTTTTTGGGTATTCTCCCTCAGGATGGTGCTGCCAGGAGTCTCAGAAAAGAGAGAGTGGTAAGTATAAGTTTTGTATGCTGAAATTTCTTTAGTTATAGACAATCACCACACTTTAAATAGTGACTTGCATAGGGGTGAATCGAGGTGCCATGCACGAGTTTGAAAAAAGAACACCTTTGTTCTTGTTCGTCACAGAGCCCTTCATGCAGGAGAGCTATAAACTCTTTTCTTTTAAAGACACCTGTGACCCCGTGAAGTACTACTCTGTCTCTGCTACTCATCTATTCATGCAAAATCCATTGGCCACTGGTCGTTTTACACTCGGTGCCTGCTCCCCTTGGTCTGCTTTTCCCTCAGCCCATGGGGAAACAGAACAAGACAGCTTCTTTCAGTCTGACTAAACACGTCAGGCTTGCCGTGTTCCCCTCACACAGCGGCTGGCTTACAAAGACCTCTTTTTCATTCAAGGAGTCAACACATAATTAAAGCAACTATAGAGAATTTGGAGCAAGGTTTTTAAGATGCAGAACCCACCACAGTAGATTCCTGTCCCGCATCCTCCCCTCATCACTCACCTGCACTCTCCTGAGTTGCGGTGGGCTCTTCAGAATCCTCCAGCAGCATACACCATATTCCTGGGTCCCATCAGGGTTGGTGGCGTTGTCCTCCTCTAGTCCAGCTGCCTCTTGTGGTTCTCCCTCTGGTTGGCTATAAGCACCTTCCTCCTTGAACGTTGCAGTATTTCCTGTGACTTACTCTCACTCTTCCTCTGCATTCTTTTCTCCTCAGGAGGCTCTGATTGGTCCTTGCCTGTTAAGGCAATGCCTACCTGTCCAAAGACACAGGTGTCCTTTGTTAGTTTTGATTGTGTTGAGTTTCGGCCTTGTTTAACTCGTGGTTCCTCTTTTCCCTATAGGTGTTTCAGTTTCTACAGCAGCTGAATCTGAATCCCTCTTTAGTGCCCTTTTCCTCCAGGACTGGTCTGTGGTTTCAGAGGGCAAGGTGTTAATTAACTACTGGATTTGTGGAGATTGGTGTGTGTACAGAAGGTACTTGACAACTTAGAGATCACCCACTTAACATGCTTCTAGCTCTCCCCTATGGCCATGATTCATCCACGATGCATGAGTCTTCTGTTGGCTTTGTGGCTAATGTGCTGGAGAATCTTCTGACTTCTACTTCTGTAATCCATTGAGGTTTGTCGTGTGCCTCATTTAATCTGTCATTGCCTCTTTCTTACTCCTTTCTTTGCTGTTCTCTTCCTTTTTGAATAATGCTATGGCCATCACATTGTTTTGGTGGCTGGAGATTATTTTTTGTTTTTTTCCTCCCTTGTTCCCCTGGTTCTGCATAACTGTGTCTTGCTATCCCACAACCTCTATGCTTGTCATTGGCCCTCCATGCACATAGTGGTAACCATTTGATGATCCTGTCCAGAGGTTATTGTTTTTATGGGGTTAGCCATTCTTCCCAGTCTGACCTCTCTCACTATGCAACATTCCCCAAAGCATACTTTCAGCTGTTTCTGTTAATCTCTGTGTCACCTCATTGCCTACCTGAAATGCAATGGAGGTCCAACTTCAGGTTGAGCTCCATCTGTTTTTCCCCTTATACTTACCCATCTTAACCCCCCCCTAGTGTTTCTTTTGTCTCCTGTGTTCCTGTGTTCAACCTTTTCAATGTACCCTACTGTATCCCCACACTGGGACTTTTCGTTGCCACTGTCCTCTGTCTTTCTGTAAGATGTAAGAAGAATACCAGAAGGTGTGATTGCAGACATTTTATTAGTAGATATCTTACAATGTTACCATGATCACTCCACACAGAAATGTTTTTTTTAAATATTGCTCTTGCCCTTCATCTCTCTCAACCTTTTTCCACTTCATAGGTATATGTACAGTTTGCAGAGGAAAGGAAATGGCTCACTATAGATATGTATATCAAGAGACAATAGAAGAGAGATTTCATATGATTTGAAACAAAATATGTGCTGCACGACTGTGTCAATGAAACCATTTGGACTGGCCAAGTCTTATAGTGAGCTCCAACAAGCGAGGCAGACTCCAAGTTAGTAAGACTGTACTTTACACCTTCTGAGTTGAACTGTACTCTACACAGAGTGAAACTTGTATTTTTCAGTAATGATTTACATGAAGTAAATGAAAATGTTTCTTGAGGTTTGTAGCTTGCAGGAAACCAGTGACACCAAGGTGTCAGAGACACAACAATGAGTAAGATCATACTCTACAATGCACAACCCTTGATGAAGCAGAAAATGAAGGTTTTGATTTATTAATGCATAAACGTAGTGTGAAATAATCCTGTGTGACATTAACCGAACTAATAAAGATTGTACGGGGACAAAATGTGCCCTTAGAGTAGTTTGCCAACAGTTATAAGCGTGCTTTATATAACGTGGTGTATTAGAATTGCACTAATCCGACATAATCATAAACGTGTGCTACGATTTGCTTGTTTGAAATGCCTTAGCTTAGCATTACTTTAGCGGAGGCTTTGGCCTAGTGGCCTGGTCTCACGGTTTAGATGTTTGTATTTTTCCAATGTGCTATTAAACGTGTATTTCTGCTTGAAGCTGTACTTTTCCACAGAAACTGTTCACATGCTTATCTTAAAGTTTCGTGCCAGCATGGCATATTTTCTCTTTAATTCAAGGTCGACTTGCAGGTGCGGACAATGGAGGCTCTGAAAGTGAGCTAATTGGTAGACAATGTTGCGATTTGCGTACCCATCTCCAAGGATAATGTATGCTTAAGTAAAAGCTTGAGAACTGTCGTTTTTGATTGGACAATTTGAAGCTAACCCATGAACCCTCCAATGGAGACCCTACTGGATTCGAACTGTTGTCTATAAAAACCAGGTGCACGAGAAGAAGGTAGCCATTACCAGCTCGATACCCGCCATTCTGCAGACTTCGTAGCTATTATGGCCCACTTTGCTGCGACGCCATTTTGAGAGACTTTGATGCTTTCTCTAATCGAGAGAAAGAGACTTAAATGATTCTTGCCCTAGAGACTTTAACTTTGATTTGTCCCTTTGCATGAAGTAGTAGTCTTAACTTGCCGCCGTGAGGCGATTGCCCCGTTCACCCCTGCCCCTTTGTCCCGTCCCATGCTGATCGAGAAACGGTACCTGTCAGACGAAGACTTCCTTGTATGCTGATCGAAATTGGTAAATATGAAAGGAAATTGTAAAAATTGCATTGTGTTCCTTTAGGTAACCAACTGCTGATTTTTGATAAGATCCCTAGATAGGAGTTTTCTAAATTTACGTTGCTAAATTGTTTTTTTGCATGAAGTCCCACATGCCGATGCTAATTTGAGGTTAGATGAGGATTCCATATGTTGCACGATGCAATTTGAGATCTTGTTATGCTGACTAAATGTACGCAATTAGTTCATTACAGATTATCGTATTAGTGCTTTGCATTGCTATTATCGAATGCCTTGTGATTCAAATGCTACATAGATTGCACTTGTTTAGACGTTATGGACAGCTATTAATGTTCATTTATGTTTATCATTTGGTGTTGAGACACATCTATATCGTGCTAGCTTTGTTAATATAGGGAAATAAATTCACTAACTTTGCAATAAACTGGTGTGGTTATTCCTGACTGAAAGGTCAGGGTTCGCCGAAATGTATTCTGGATTAATCATTAAGTGTTATGTTGATCAAGGTATCGCTTATGTACGTTATTGATTATTGATCTGATGCGACTGATCGATTAAGAGTACAGAGAGTTCCCACTTAGTCAAAAGATTCATCGGCCTAAAGAGCGTCCGAACACAGGTAAATTGTTATTGCGGTTTCGCTCTATCAGTAGATGGTAGCAGAGGACGGTTACGTCTTTTGGGACCCTGTACTATTAAAATACATGGTGTTGAATTAACGGTTACGCATTTTGAGGCCTCATTCGAGAAGTTGAATTAGATTTTCTTGGATAAAATTGATTGACAGAATGATGATGGGCTAGGTCCACCGCGACCTTCCCGGGATCTCGGAGCTTGCGGATGGAGAGAACGGAGGTGTGGAAACAGCGTTGGCGGTACTAGTGATGGTATGAGTGAAGTTAGGGTTTTGCGCTTGCACAGCTTATTGCCGCAGGGTGTGTGAAAAGGTTGCGAGGATTTTTTTTTCTTTAAAGGATAGCGGAGGTGCGACTCCGGGTGTAGAAGTAGAGAAGTCGTCGAACTTCATAGAAATAGCGGAGGTGCGGCTCCGAGTGTGAGAGTAGGGAAGTCGTCGAACTTCATGTGCGTGTGGCGCTTTGTGCATAAAAAGGTCCACGTGGTTGTTATTGTTGAGACGGGCCCTGCGAGGTCAAGAGACTCCGGAGTATGTTGATCCATGTTGTGGTCTGGGCGGTTTAGTAGGTTGATCGGGCGTGGTCAACGACTCGGTACGTGTGTTAGGGAGTGAAAGAAGCTTCGACTTCGGGCTTTGACAAGATTCTAAGTGCACTAGAACAGATCATTGACAAGTTGAGAGAAGGTCTGCGGGTCAGATTTGCTTGCGAACGTGGGGACTGAGAAAGACGGAATAGCGGCCGAGGCTAGTGAAAGGTCCCTAAGGTCCTGAAGCGATTGTGTTACCCTTCCTGTAGTAAACCGACAGATCTGTTTTAGTTTTTGGTAGCTCGCGATACATGCAAGAAGTTGTTACGGGAGGAGCTGAGTGAAGGAAGACTAGCCGTGAGGCTTTGTCAGCCGCAGTGTGTGTGAGTGTGACGTCACTAGGAGCCGCGCTGGGATAGGTTGGTTGGAGAGAAGGGTCGCGCACGGATTGGACGCAGTCCGTGGGGCTCGTTTAGAAGGGGAAAGGCAAGCGAAGAGTATTCCGGGAATTAAAGTCACCTATTGATTACAAACTTTGTGGAATAAAAGTGACCTATTGATTATAAACTTGGTGAAATAAAAGACGAGAAAATGAAATTCCTAAAAGCATTTAGGAGTGCGATGAAGGGGGAGTCTTACATTAAAGCGAGCGTAGGAGAGGAGACGCCGCCCGAGGGCACACCAGCTTACATTGTAATGGAGGAAAAAGGGGTAGCTCCGTGTCTTTGGCTAAAGCAATGGCACAAACTGACAGAGAAACATGGGAGCGTAGCATTCCCGATACATGGGACATTCAATATAAGGATCCTAGAGAATCTGAGATTCACGATGTATGACATGAAGGTGCCTCCAAGGCCAGCCCAGTTTGAGGCTCTAGCAATCTGGGAATTAATGGCTAGACAGCAACAGAAGAACAAGTTTGAAACAAGGATGAGGAAGGTAGAAAAGACACTAGCGGATGCTAGGTGGGATAATGCGCAGAAGGTGTGGAGGTCAGATGTATTGCAGGGAATAAAATTGTTTCCCGCAATTACTAAGGAGGAAGAGGAGACAGGTAAGAAAGCTACCTGTAAGACAGACAGGAAGTGTTCCAAGGATAGAGAGGACGAGGAAAAATTGAGAAGAGAAGAGGAGTTAGAGGATGAGGAGTTAATAATGCAATTGCTGAACGACCGTCCACCACCTTATGCGGAGAATGGACAAGGTCCAAGTACCAGTTCTGCCCCTCCGGCATCGGTACAGAACAGTGAAACCCAGAGTTCAGGAGCGCCATCGGGATCTAAGGACCCGAGTTTACTGTTCACCCCGCAAATACCACAGGTTAGGAGAATATATCCAGATGTGCCCATAATGAAACCAGCAGAAAATTATCAACTGCAGATGCCAGGGTACTACAGCAGTGACAACAGTGGAGGAATGGTTCTAGAACAAACAGTAAGGGGAGTAGAGAATGGTCACAATCCAACCATGACACAGGCTGAATCAACTCAGTTTATGATGCCTCAAAAGCAGATGCAGGGAGGAAACGCTCATGCTCAGATGACGGGGAGTCAGATGGGCATGCCGGCAATGATGACCCATAGTATGGGGATGAACATGCCTCAGAACATGGGATATGGACAGAACCCAGACGCGATATCACTACCCATTACTGTAGGTCCACCGGTACCTCTGTATAGCCAGCCTAACTTAGGCATGAACAGTCAGGGATCAATGCTGCAGAATGGGACAGAGAGGAGGTGCATAGAGAACACTCCAGGGATAACTCCTATAGCGGCTCAGCCAAGTGGATCTGGATCCTTGATGGAGTTTAGTCCCATATGTGCTCAGTCTACACTGGTGAGGTCGAGCCCCCCACTGATAATACCTTTAACATCGAATACTGAAAAGTTGCCTCAACCATCAATGGCAGTCGACGTGAATGCCACGCTGATGGGGGTGAATGCGCAACAGCTGACACAGTGGTTCAACAGCTTGAATTCCACACAAAGTTCAGACAGTGGGAAAGGAGAAGATTACCTGAATAGGATGAGGCTGAACATGGAAGCACAAGAATTGGTGGAAGGGAATATGGGTGTGAACAGGTTAGAGTCCTACACGGAAGAGGAGCTGAGGTATCTATGTCCAAAGATTATGAAAGAAGTGAACAAGGTACATAAAAGTTTGCAGGAAGTGGCGGACAGAAACGGGATTGACATAGGCAAGACGAAACACTTGAGCAGGAGCTATAGGTTGGATTTTGGGACCACAGATTTTGAACACATGAGGTCAGCAGGCATGAAGGCACACCTTAGAGAATTGTTGCAGAGTGCCCAAGTGTGGAGGTGCTTAGACAAGTGGGAAAGCAGGTGGGTAAAGAGGAAGGATAAGAGGAGGGACAGTGCTACAGAGCACAACGAGAAAAGACCGCAGAGCAGCGAGACAGTAACCATGTTACCAATGAGGGAGACAGCAGGGGGAAAGTTAATACATGTACCATGGCACAGAAGCGACATTCAGTCATTTACGGATGATTTTCCCAAACTGAGAGAGAAGCCGATTGAATGGTATCAACAGACTGATAGGTTTGTCAAGCTTGCAAAATGTCTCTGGGAAGACCTGAATACTCTATTTGAGATTGTGGTTCCGGCAGATTTGTGGGAGGATTGCAAAAGAGCTGTAGGTTGGCCGACGAGTGAACCAGAGAGAGACAGGGAGACGGGTGCACCATCACCTATGGTGATGATTTTGTACTATAAAGTGATTGAGCATTTGAAGACGAAGGTTGCCGCGAAAAATGTGGATTGGCAGAAGATTGATCGAACTGCCCAAGAGGCTAAAGAATCGATTCATAGTTACTATGAGAGGTTGTTGAAGGCGTTCAAGAATTACAGTGGCACGGAAACAATTGAGGCAAAGGATATGCTTCATTTTGTGTTTAGATTTGTGGAAGGGTTGAGACCAGAGATAAGTCAGATGATAAAGTCGCATTTGATTTGCTGGCAGTCGAAACCGATTGATGAGGTCTTGACTTATGCGAAATATTGTAGCGACGAGATTGAAGTGAAACAGAAAAAGCTGAAAGAGAAGGTGATGATGATGCAACTTAAAGCAGCTCAGACAGGTCTGCAAGGTTTGCAAGGGATGCAAGGGTTCCAACAGCAGGTACCGCAACCGCAGCCGCAGTTGCAGGGAAACATGGCGTTTCAGCCACAGGCCAGAGGCAGAGGCAGAGGAGGTTTTGTGAATAATGGTCCGGATTTAAACACTGTTGTAACGGGTGTGCAGGCAATGAAGAAAGTGATGCCGTATCACGCGTGCGGAATTGTAGGTCATTGGAAACGCGAGTGCCCGATGGTGGTGCAGGAAGGTGCAGGTGCAGGTGCAGGTGTTGGTCAGCAAAACAATGATGTCAATGCATTTCAGACAATGAGGGGACCGAAAATGAGAGGTCCAAACCCAAATTTTCAGACCATAAATCAATTGCAGGGATTACAACCTATGCAGCCGCAGCAGATGCAGATGCCTCGTATGCAGATGACGCAAATGCAGCCAATGCAACAGCAGTTACCCATGGTACCTAATCAGCAAATGCAAATACCTTTGGCACCAATGAGTCAGCAGCAAGTGATGGTTCCTCCACAGGTCTCGGGTCAGGTAATGAGTACAAATGGCACTGTACAACAGTTCCCATTACACAGTGAGAGTGGAATAAACAATGTATGGGAGAGTGAGAGCTCAGAAGAGGAAGGAGATTGTGTGCTTGCAGCATCCTTAGAAGTTGATCAAAAGGGTCCGTACGTAGAGGGAAGAGTAATGGGTCATCGTGTTTCATTCTTGGTGGACACAGGAGCCACACGTTCAACTGTTAAGAGTAGTGAAGTACCAAATTTGCCACTCTCAGGGAGGACAGTTCAAGTGGTGGGAGTAGCAAACAGGCACCTGACAAACCCAATAACAGATCCGGTACCAGTCAGCATCGGTAACTATCAAGGGGTGCATCAGTTTGTGATATGTGACTCAAGCCCAATAGCACTGTTAGGGAGAGACCTATTGTGCAAATTGGGATGTTCGATCATGTGTTCGAACGAAGGAATAACAATCCAGACAAACAGTGATGGGGAAGAAGAGGACAGTGTAGAGGGGAATGAAATGGAAACGGTCGATGAAGAGTATACTCTGATTTGCCTTTTTCCGATGATAACTGAAGAAGATATTCCAGCCGAATTACGGGAAACAGTCGGAAAAGAAGTGTGGGACATGACAGGGAAAGAGGTGGGATTGATGAAAGGAGTGGAACCAGTGAAAGTGACTGTAAAGCCCAATGCAATCTTTCCCCAGACCCCACAATACCACATGCCACAAGATACCCTCATGAAAGTTGCCCAACTCATTGATGAATTTGTGAAACAGGGGGTACTGAAAGAAGTGTTAAGCAGTCCCTGTAACTCACCGATAATGGGACTAATAAAGCCAAGTGGAAAGGTCCGACTCGTGCAGGACTTGAGGAAAATAAATGACATTATAGTCAAATGCTGCCCTGTTGTACCGAATCCAGCTGTGATAATGTTTCAGATCCCTTGCGATGCTGAGTGGTTCTCAGTCATCGATTTGTCACAAGCATTCTTTTCTGTGCCTCTTCATGAGGACAGCCAATTTCTCTTTTGTTTCAAATTCCTAGACAGAGTGTACAGTTGGTGTCGAATTCCTCAAGGGTTTTCTGAGTCACCGTCAATATGCAATCAGGTTCTAAAGAAAGACTTGGAAGAGTTAGAATTGCCATTCGAGTCAACTCTAGTACAGTACATTGACGACTTACTGGTTGCATCAAAGACAGAAAGTGGCTGCACGGCCGATACCATTGCTCTGTTGAACCATTTGGGAAGGAATGGACACAAGGTGTCTCCTTCCAAATTGCAGTTCTGTCAGAAGAAAGTGAAATACTTGGGTCACCAGATAGAGAAGGGATCACGGAGAATAATGAAGGAAAGAATAACAAGTGTACTTCAAATGAGTCCACCTAAGACGAGAAAGGAGGTGAGGAAATTCTTGGGGATGGTGGGCTACTGTCGCCAGTGGATCCCCAACTTCTCCACTCTAGCGAAGCCTTTACTGAAACTGACCCAGAAGGATGCTCTGGATCAAATTGAGCTGAAAGGAGATGAGATGGATGCTTTTGTTGAACTGAAAGAATGCATGTGTAGGGCTCCAGCATTAGGTATGCCTGATTACACGAAGCCTTTCACATTGTTTTGTCATGAACGTGATGCATGTTCTTTGTCTGTCTTGACTCAAGCCCATGGTGGCGTAAACAGACCAGTAGCATATTTTTCAGCTACTTTGGATCCGGTTGCAGCAGCACTCCCAGGGTGTTTGCGCGCCGTAGCAGCAGTTGGTATCAGCCTCACTCAGAGTGAAGGAATAGTGATGGGACACCCAGTAACAGTCATGGTCCCTCACTCAGTTGAGATACTTTTGACCCGCTCCCGAACGCAACACATGACCGGACCAAGACTCACAAGGTATGAAACGATTATTCTGGGCTCACCGAACGTGCAGCTGAAAAGGTGCACTACGTTGAATCCAGCTACCTTGCTTCCTGGAGAAAATGCTGAAATTGAGAAAGCTGAAGACGTCGAGCATGACTGCCTTCAGGTGACTGAATTTTGCACAAAACCTCGACCGGACATTAAGGATACGAAGCTTGATGAAAATGACCAAATTCTTTTTGTTGATGGTTCATGTCTAAGAGACGGGATGGGGATTTTGAAAGCAGGATACGCTGTATGCACTGTAAAAGGTGTCTTGGAAGCGGGATGGCTCCAAGGAGTCTATTCTGCACAAGTAGCAGAACTTGTAGCCCTTACCAGAGCATGTCAACTGTCTGCATTGATGAAAGTCACCATTTACACTGATAGCCAATACGGGTTTGGGATTGTGCATGACTTTGGACAACTATGGTCACAGAGAGGTTTCCTGACTTCTTCAGGATCCCCAGTGAAAAACGGGGAGAGAATAAGGGAATTGTTACATGCCATTCAAGTGCCAGCTGAAGTTGCAGTGGTAATGTGCAGTGCTCACACGAAAGGACAGGATTATGTTTCTCTGGGAAATGCATATGCAGATCAAGTCGCAAGAGTTTGTGCCTTGAACTGTATATTACTGAGAGATGAATGGAACTCAATAGGTGAGCCAGAACTCGAACCAGCTGAAGCATTTGCCTTGAAGGTCGTGGATACAATAGAGGAACTAAAAGCATTACAAAATAATGTCAGGGAGGATGAAAGAGTTTCCTGGATCAAATCACAATGTATAAAGAGACAAGACGAGTTATGGGTTTCACATGAGGGAAAATTTGTTTTGCCAAATAGTCTCTTATCACAGCTTGCGCGGTTCTATCATGGGCAAGCTCACCTAGGGAGAGATGCCATGATAAGACTGTTCAAAACTGATTGGTTTAACCCCAGATTTCGTCAAGCTGCAGAAGCAGTTTGCCATCGATGTGTCACTTGCCAGCAGATGAACCCAGGGAAGGGAACAGTTGTGAACGCGAGTCACATTGGTAGGGCAAGCGGACCATTTAGTCGTATGCAGATGGACTTCATTGAGATGCCTGTGCATGGAGGTCTGAAATATGTGTTGGTGATTGTGTGCATTTTTAGTCACTGGATTGAGGCATACCCAACACGTAGAAATGACAGCCTTACAGTTGCAAAGCTATTGTTGAGGGAGTTGATACCACGTTTCGGATTCCCGATCTCTTTAGAATCAGATAGGGGAAGTCACTTCAATAACGAGGTGATAAAGTTACTTTGCGAAGCGCTGAACATTGAGCAGAAACTGCATTGTAGCTATCGCCCTGAAGCCTCAGGACTGGTGGAGCAGATGAATGGTACACTGAAATCAAGAATGGCGAAAATATGTGCATCAACAAATTTGAAATGGCCTGACGCATTGCCCTTAGTGCTAATGTCAATGAGAAACACTCCTGATAGAAAAACTGGATTGTCTCCGCACGAAATTCTCATGGGCAGGGCTATGAGACTTCCTGCAGTTCCCGCAAACGCACTTTTGAATATTACAGATGATATGGTGTTAGACTACTGCAAAGGACTGGCTGACGTGGTTCGCTCTTTCTCTCACCAGGTGGAAGTGACCACCTTGCCACCGATCCAAGGTCCAGGACACGCACTGAAAGCAGGTGACTGGGTCGTGGTGAAGAAGCACGTGAGGAAGTCGTGCCTGGAACCCCGTTGGAAAGGCCCTTTCCAAGTGATCCTGACGACAACTACCGCTGTGAAGTGTGCGGGGGTTCCCAACTGGATTCACGCCAGTCACACAAAGAAGGTGTTGTGTCCCACAGATGAGGAAGTTGAAGCGCTGAAATTGCCAGTGCCTGATAAAACAGTGCCGAGTGCTGAGACAGAACAAAAGCGAACTGAAAGCGAACAGGCAGAAGCAGGAGAGAAAGAGATACTATTGGAGGGCGAAGAGTCCGACTCACTTGGGGAAGACCAAGGAGAAAGTTCAGACAGCGACGAAGAAGCTGCAGGTGACAAAGAGCCTGAAGCAGCTGAGGGTAGCAAAAAGCCTGAAGCAGCTGAAGGTGACAAAGATCCTGAAGCAGCTGAAAGTGATACAGAGCCTGACGAAAGTAACGGTGACGAAGGGCTCGAAAAAGGTGAAAAAGCAGGAGAGCCTGATCAGAGGAGGGCTTTCCCAGAAACAGACGATACAGAAAAAGAAAAGGAGAACGTGATCGATTCCCCTGAAGGAGGGGACAAGGCAGAGCAGAACGAAAAAGTTCAAACCTCTACAGAAAAGGTCGCGAGTCCATCAAATGGACACGGTGCAAAGAGGAGACTAAGTATATCACCAGTAAAACAAAGGTCTGGAGAAGGTTTGAACGACGGAGAAAGGCCAAAAGTAAAAGAGAAAAGAAAAGAAGTGTCTGTCGTGATACCAACCTCGAGTGAAGAAAAAGACTTGACAAAAGAGGAAAGTACCAGCGAGGCAGAATCGAAAAGAGAAGCAAAATTGAAAAGGAAAAGGATACCGAACAGAAGGTATTCCGGTCCTGAATGGGCATATGCGGTCAATGACGATTGGACTGACGAGTTTGTATCTCTAAGCATCGAGAACGAAGAAGAGGAAGAGATACCAATAGAAAAGAAAAGTTTTATGGACAGTGTTGATTGAAAGGGTGATAAATGACATTGCTTGCTACAATCTAACGTGAAATAAACAACCAGCTGAGATATTGCTAAACCGGATGAGACATTTGCTAAACCGATATAGACTGAGTTATTGCCGAATTGAGACAAATGCTACTAACCGATAAGTGACTGGCCTCTTGAAGAAGACGGTGTGAACATTGCGCTCGCTCAGCTTTGTAACTGATTTGCTAAACTCGTATCATTTATAAGTGCTTATAACTCTCTGATTCTATACAGATCATGACGCAAACTAATAGAAAGAAATATTGTAAATATGTGTGTATAGGCTTGGTAGTTACATGTGTACTAATAATAATGGCGATTGTTTTTGGAACACATGGAAAGGGTGAAAATGAGACTATTGCTGCTTCTACTTTTGCTCCTGTTACTGTCACTGAACTAACCGCATTGAAAAGGCTAGCAATGGATGAGAGACTCTTGCATGAAAGGAAAGAGCTTTCGTATAATGTTTTCTATCGCTTACTAACAGAATATGTTGAGACAATGGATGCGAAAGATTGTTATGTGTGTACCCAGATACCGACATCAGTGAAGGAAGGGGTGACATATCACCACATGCCTCTTACATACGGGATTACATGTAGTATAGTAATGTCTAGGTTTTATGGTCAAACTAACATACAGTATTTTTACTCAAATTATGATGTTACCTTTGCTTATGTTCCTATAATAGCGCAGCTAAGCCAGACCGCAAAAGATTGGGATGCTAAAATTATGAGGGAATTTTTCGAGCCAATGCTACCTTTTGAAACGGCTCACGCTCATAGAGAAAATCTTACCTGCTCACTCTCTGCAGTAGAAATAAGCTTTTTAGATCGCACAGATGATAGAAGGGCTCAAATGAAGGCGAAATTAGAAAATGAGTTACATAAGAGGACTTCAGTAGATAATTATGATTTTGCTGCAATAAAGACACAAGGGAAAATTGCTTTAGATGCTTGGCATGTAGGGAAGTTTTGTATATATCGAGGTGAATCTTATTATGACAACATTTTTGTAGGGGCGAGTGAGTGTAAACATACGTTTATCTTTAAGGCCAAATGGACATTCATGATGGACGGACTTGACCCTGTCATTCCAGGTGTATATTACATTTGTGGGTATAATGCCTATTATCGTCTTCCAAAGGGTTGGTGGGGGAGATGTTATTTGGGTATAGTGTTCCCAAAGGTTTATCAGCTGGATGACGTATCGATGATTCGAAAGACATCTGGATCCCATCGTATCCAGAAAAGAGAGACCGCAGCTGCTGTGGTAGGTGATATATTTGGAGCCATGATTCCTTCATTGGGAGTTGTGCTGAATTCCATCAAAATAAGAAAGTTGTCTACTATAGTGGATAACATGTTGACAAAGTTTTCAGGTGCTATAATCCTGATGGATGCTGAACTTGCAGCGGAAAGAGCTATGACTCTTCAAAATAGGCTTGCTTTAGACATTCTTTTAGCAAAGGATGGAGGTGTTTGCAAAATGCTTGGTGCAAGACACTGTTGTACCTATATACCCGACAATAGTGTGAAAATTAAAACTATGCTTGCTAATCTAACAAAAGAAAGTGCAGATTTGAAGGAACTGAAAGAACCAGGAGTGTGGGAGAAGGTTGGAAAAGGACTTGCTTCAGTGGGACATTGGATTGGGGGAATTTGGAATGGAATATTATTAAAAATAATAGAGGGAGTTTTAATAGTGATAATTTGTATATTTGGAATTTGGGGAATAAAAAGGGGAATAATAATGATTATGGAAAGAATTAAAAGAAGAAAGGAGGAGGAAATTATGAAAAGAATGGTAGAAGAATACAAAGCGCAAACTAGGGGAACTAAAAGGAAAAGGGAACTGACAGAATTTTAATGGAATAAAATTTGTGGGCTAAATTTGTGTGATGACAAGTAGTCATCAGAGGAGGGATTGATGAAGCAGAAAATTAAGGTTTTGATTTATTAATGCATAAACGTAGTGTGAAATAATCCTGTGTGACATTAACCGAACTAATAAAGATTGTACGGGGACAAAATGTGCCCTTAGAGTAGTTTGCCAACAGTTATAAGCGTGCTTTATATAACGTGGTGTATTAGAATTGCACTAATCCGACATAATCATAAACGTGTGCTACGATTTGCTTGTTTGAAATGCCTTAGCTTAGCATTACTTTAGCGGAGGCTTTGGCCTAGTGGCCTGGTCTCACGGTTTAGATGTTTGTATTTTTCCAATGTGCTATTAAACGTGTATTTCTGCTTGAAGCTGTACTTTTCCACAGAAACTGTTCACATGCTTATCTTAAAGTTTCGTGCCAGCATGGCATATTTTCTCTTTAATTCAAGGTCGACTTGCAGGTGCGGACAATGGAGGCTCTGAAAGTGAGCTAATTGGTAGACAATGTTGCGATTTGCGTACCCATCTCCAAGGATAATGTATGCTTAAGTAAAAGCTTGAGAACTGTCGTTTTTGATTGGACAATTTGAAGCTAACCCATGAACCCTCCAATGGAGACCCTACTGGATTCGAACTGTTGTCTATAAAAACCAGGTGCACGAGAAGAAGGTAGCCATTACCAGCTCGATACCCGCCATTCTGCAGACTTCGTAGCTATTATGGCCCACTTTGCTGCGACGCCATTTTGAGAGACTTTGATGCTTTCTCTAATCGAGAGAAAGAGACTTAAATGATTCTTGCCCTAGAGACTTTAACTTTGATTTGTCCCTTTGCATGAAGTAGTAGTCTTAACTTGCCGCCGTGAGGCGATTGCCCCGTTCACCCCTGCCCCTTTGTCCCGTCCCATGCTGATCGAGAAACGGTACCTGTCAGACGAAGACTTCCTTGTATGCTGATCGAAATTGGTAAATATGAAAGGAAATTGTAAAAATTGCATTGTGTTCCTTTAGGTAACCAACTGCTGATTTTTGATAAGATCCCTAGATAGGAGTTTTCTAAATTTACGTTGCTAAATTGTTTTTTTGCATGAAGTCCCACATGCCGATGCTAATTTGAGGTTAGATGAGGATTCCATATGTTGCACGATGCAATTTGAGATCTTGTTATGCTGACTAAATGTACGCAATTAGTTCATTACAGATTATCGTATTAGTGCTTTGCATTGCTATTATCGAATGCCTTGTGATTCAAATGCTACATAGATTGCACTTGTTTAGATGTTATGGACAGCTATTAATGTTCATTTATGTTTATCATTTGGTGTTGAGACACATCTATATCGTGCTAGCTTTGTTAATATAGGGAAATAAATTCACTAACTTTGCAATAAACTGGTGTGGTTATTCCTGACTGAAAGGTCAGGGTTCGCCGAAATGTATTCTGGATTAATCATTAAGTGTTATGTTGATCAAGGTATCGCTTATGTACGTTATTGATTATTGATCTGATGCGACTGATCGATTAAGAGTACAGAGAGTTCCCACTTAGTCAAAAGATTCATCGGCCTAAAGAGCGTCCGAACACAGGTAAATTGTTATTGCAGTTTCGCTCTATCACCCTCACTCACAGAGTGACACTGTATACAGGACTTCAAAGATACAGGGTCTTATATAGAGTTTGGGGGAGGCGGTTACTCTGTGACAAACGTGACGGATATCCCGTCCACCGCATTACGATCCCATAATAGCCTATTGAGATTGTAATACGGCGGGGGATATCCATCACATTTGTGATGGAGTAACCAGTCCATCAAACTTTAAATCAGGCCCATAGTTACCAAAACCATGTTCTAATGGACAAAACTCAAATTTAGTGTGAGAGACTGTGTCCCAAGATCTGACCCAATGAGGAATTCTATGGCCCATACTGTTAGATTCACACAAAAGGAAGGGGACTGTATACAAACATGTGGGACTCTCACCAAAGAATGGGGCTGCTCTTCAAGATGTAAGACTCACGCCCAACTAATTATACCATGCTTCCTCCTTCTTTGTGCAAGCTTCTGATGTGTTTTGTGTGTGTTGTGTTGCACTGTGATCTCCAGCTTGCAACTCTGATTTTTGAGTTCCTGTCCAACTAAATCAGTCTGGTCCTGCAGCAGAGGTCTGCTTAGCGGGATTTGGTGCAATATATATGAACACTGTAATACAAGAAGCTTAATATTTAAGATAATCTGATTGTCTACCAGACTTTCAATGTTTTTTGTAAATATGTCTCCTGGTAGAAAGTGCATTTGGAAACCAGAGGCTTACATAACATCTATGCTAAGGCTAAAATTCTGACTCAATAGCAACACTAATGATATTTTGCCAAGATGCCAACGCAAAATGATTACATTCATGCTGAGTGTCAGCAGAAGGTGTCCTAGCTGACACTATCATTCATTTTTCAATTTTACAGTGGATGTCTTAAAGTAAATATATAAGGCAAACAAAAAATACACATTTCTTGAATCTGGTTGTTTGTGTCATTAGCTCCTGAACTTAGAGACATGCAATTACTAGTCTTGAATAGCTTCTATTATTTTGTCCTTCCCTATCTCTGGCTGGTTGTGTTGTATTACTTCCTTGATATTGATTTTAGATTATTTGTACTCCCCTGAATCAAGTCCTCTTCTATTTAGTGCCCCAGTCTGCACCTCCGTGTTGTAACTGTATCTTTTTTGAGGATTCTTGTGGTTTTGAGCAATAAGATCCAGAACTGTCTGAATTTTCTGAATTAATTAGAAGAACCTGTCCAGTTGTGGTTTGATCACTGAGTATCCTGGAGAAAATTATAATTGTGTTGTCAGTGTTCTTTAGTCACCATGTTAAATGTAAAAATGTTTTGCTGTCATTCTCGGAGATGTCATGCTCGGCTTGATGTACAAACTCAACAAATCAGGACAAGGTTGGGCTACCGGATGAAATTCTTTCCCCTTCTGATAGATTGGGATAGACTAATCTATCAGATGTGGAACAATTTCCCCAAGAGATTAAAGGAGAGCACAAAGGGACATAGTTAGAAGAAATGGTGCATTACTGCATTGCAGCAGGGATGAGACAAAAGTAGCTACCATGTGCAGAAATCTCTGACGACTCCATGGATGTGCCATATTTACAATGCAGGGCACCATGGCGCAAGGACCCAAAGTGCGTCAGAGATTCTGATGCATCTGTGGGAACTTTGCCATATCGAATCAACACCAAAACTGGAGCCTGGCAACTGACGCTGACAACTGACGCAACTTCAGCGATGCATCAAAATTTAGAGGTGCTGCATCAGTTGTAATTGCTGCAAGCAGCCTAATGTGTTAGGACCAATGTGAAAGTCTGTAAAATGATGGAATCCTGTACTCAGTATTAATATTGTAAGGTCTATGGCTACCATACCAATATGATTTAATTGTACTCTAGCTGTTCCAATATGGTGCCCAGATTCTATCCCTCCACCGGCCTCTCTTTACCCACTGTCCTCTTTCTATGTTTATTTTTTTGGACTATAAACAGGATGGCTTCGGAAACTCTATGCACTACTTCCACCCGTTTTTTTCCAGTCGCGTTGATCAACATCTTTGAGGTAAGTGGCTTAATCCAGGGACTCCCTAGGTTAGAGAGTAACTTTCAATAATGAGGTAGAACTCAAAGAGTACTGAAGTGTTGGACTATCTAGGCAATTTAAAATAATTGTGCCAAGGAGTAAGCAACAACAAGACACAACATGGAAGTAAAACATGTGATCACAATATGGCCCCTTAAGTGAACTTTAATGATATTTCATTTGTTCTTAGCAGCATTATTTGAAGCTCATAAAACACAATTGGCCTCCTAAAGAGCATGGGTGTGTTGGGTGGGTATCACTATAATGCATGGGATATATCACATGGCAAATATATTGTATTCACTGATTTGACTACTGCCATCTCATCAAGGTAAGAAGATATGGAGGTAAGAGGAGTAAATACTTATTTAGAGTGCAATGCACTGGTCCTCCACATAGTGGCTCAAACCCACTACACAAATGTTATAGCAGTAAAGAAAACATGGATGCAGTACATTTTGCACATTGTACTGGGACGCATTTTTCTCTCAGTTATAACTTCAGCAGTAATCTGTTGGGATATAATGTAGACAAACAGTTTTTTGTTATTTTTTTGTGCATAGTAATTCCACTACTGTACAACTTTGCATGCGGTTTTCACCAAGTGAGACCTGGAGGAAATGGTATAACCAGAACTTGTGACTGAGAGCAGTGGCAAAGAAGATGTTTCCCAGTATACACCAGATTATTGCGAGGACTGATTTTGCTGTCTTTTGGACAATGGAAACTACCCCTGTTAACCAGTGATAAAATCATTGTGCTATTCTCTTCTACATAATTGAATTGGCATTCCCCTGATTGGGATATTTAACATACATACAAGACCCTAACATATGGTACAAAGATGTACATGGGGCATTTAATGTAAATGTGGCAGACATTCTTCATTGTTCCATCCACTGCAGTCTGATGTATGGCCTGGTTGTGCAGTTTTAAACTGCAAATTCAACCTGTCAAAATAACCATTTTTGACAGGCCTAAACCTTCCTTTTAATTCTAATGCCACCCCTAAATAGACCTTATTTCCCATACTACAGGGTGCTTGGTTTTTAATAGTAAGACGTGTGTAATTTTAATGTTGATGTGAAATATGTCCTTACAGTGAAAAAGCCCTTGGATATAATGTTACATTTAATCATTTTGGGCCAGATGTATGAAACGATTTTGCATTCGCAAACGGTGCGAATCACTGAATTTGGTCATTTGCGAATGCAAAAACGTGGTCTGCAATGCATGAAAGGCATTCGCAGACCAAAAATAAGGAATCGCAAAAATAGCGATTTTTAGCATTGCGACTTGGTTTTGCGTATCGCATTTTGCGTCTCGCAATTTGCGACATGAAATACCGAATCGCAATTAGCGACTCAGTATTTCAAGTCAGAAATTGCGAGACGCTAAATGCAACTCGCAAAACCAAGTCGCAATTCGATGAATCAAAAAATCGCAAATTGCGATTTTTGCAGAATGGCCTTTTGCACATGCAAATTACCACTAACTGAAATCAGGTGGTAACCAGGTGCAACCTATATAAAGAGTCCAAGAATGCCTCAGACTCATTTCCACAATGGCTGCACTCTACATCATGGCGAGGAGAATGAGGATCTTGGCAGGTTTAAGGAGAGGGAGGAGGAGACAGGAGCACATTTTCAGAGTGCGCATTACCCTTTTTGACCAGACTGAGGAGGAGATATATGAGAAGTACAGGTTGAGCTCAGCAATGATACTAGACCTGAGAGCTGAGCTACAACCCATACTGCAGCGCACAACACATAGGACTAATAGCATACCCACCCATGTGGAGGTATTATACTCCGTCCACCTACTTGCCTCAGGGAGCTATCAAGCGGTCATAGCAGCAGCTGGAGGAGTATCAGAGAGTGCCCTCTCTAGATTTTTCAATGCATTTATCAACGCCATGCTGAGTAGGATACACCAGTACATCAGATTCCCCCACACCCCAAAGGAAATACAGCAGACTAAAATAGATTTCTACCAGATAGCACAGTTCCCACATCCTAGGTGCCATAGATGGGCCACATGTTGCAATCTATCCACCATCGGCCACAGAGTATGTGTACCGCAACCGTAAATACCAACATTCAATGAATATACAGGTGATATGCAATGCCTCCTACATCATAACTGATCTCGTGGCCAGGCACCCAGGGAGCACACATGAATCATACATCTTTCGCCACAGCAGCATTCACACAAGACTGCTAGCTGGGGAGTTTGGTGAAGGATATCTACTAGGTATTGTCCCTCTGTACACTGGCGCATTGATGGCGTTGTGACGTCAGATGGCTCACTTACTCATTATACCCTCTGTTCCTTCCAGGAGACAGTGCCTACGCAGTGCGCACCTACATGATGATGCCCTACCTCAATCCTACAACACCAGCAGAACGGAGATACAATGCAGCACACAGGACAACCCGCAATGTGGTAGAGTGCACCTTTGGGCTGCTGAAGAGTCGCTTCCGGTGCATCCCCAAAAGTGGAAGGGCACTACAGTACAGCCCGGAGACGACATGTAGAATAGTGGCCACATGTGCAATCCTGCACAATATAGCTACCGCCAGGGGCATACCTGTGGAAATATCTGATTCAGACTCTGATGAGGATGATGAGCCCATACCCCCCCTACAGCCAGCAGACAGGACCAGTGCAGCAGAGGGCAGGCAAAGGCGTGCAGACATCACGCTCAACCATTTCAGATGTAAGTAATGACAACACAACTTCACTGACATGTGTACTGGTAGTTAGAACATTTATTACCTTAACGTCAGGTAACATAAGTTTCACTAGCAGAAAAAAAAAAATAATATGGGGGTTATTCTAACTTTGGAGGAGTGTTAATCCGTCCCAAAAGTGACGGTAAAGTGACGGATATACCACCAGCCGTATTACGAGTTCCATAGGATATAATGGACTCGTAATACGGCTGGTGGTAAATCCGTCACTTTTCCGTCACTTTTGGGACGGATTAACACCTCCTCCAAAGTTAGAATAACCCCCTATGTGTCTTAAAACAAGCAGATAAGAGTATCTCACTATTGAATCATAGTTTGCTGTATCACACAATAAGCAAACAGTCCCCTGTGGCCATTACAGTCACTTTCTAAGGCCACGCAAGCCACTCGAGTGCGCAGTGGCCTCACTGGCACCTCTGTTATCGGCCTCAGTGGCAGTGCTGTGCCTGGCACTGCGACACCTAGGATCAGTGGTGGGCACTGCTACGCTGCTGAGGCTAGATGTGTCCTCAGTCTCCCCTAGTCCCAGTTCACTGGGCGTAGCAGAGTGATTACCCAGCATATTATCCACCACATTAGTGATCTGAACCAGTCCCTGTGCCACATCCCTACTGCTGTGCGCTGCCTCCACCTGTACAGCCACTGCACGCTGCGATATGAGGGCTGTTGAAGTAGCGAGGCGATTGACGGAGCGACAGAATCCACCAAACATGCCCATAAAACGCCTCTCCTGCCTGCGGTGGCTGAATCTGTCATGCCACAGCTCTGTGCACAGTTCCCTCACTGCAACTGTCAGCTCCCTGGTGTTCTCAGAAGCTGTGATCTGTCCCTCATGCAGTTTTGTGATGTTGGAATTAAGGCATTGTGTGCCTGCATCTGCCTTTATATTGCTGATATTTTCCTGTTTTGCAGGCGCTGCTGTTTCAGCATAGCGGATTCCAGGCCACGAAGACTGATGGGCCCTCTCCTGCTTCCATGTGCTGTGCGCCTGCATACTGAGGCCTCCTGCGGGGTGTTGAGTTTCACTGGGGCTGGAACTCCTGCATAACAGTGGATCTGCCTTCTGGGGAAGGTGTGTGGCCGTCATCCCCCATGTCATCTGAGTCCTGGCTCAATTCGAGTAGCGGTACAGCCCTAGCACTGCGTCTGATGGGTGCAATATTCAGTGACTCACTGGTGTTTGAGTCTGCTGCAGGGTGGGTTTCGGCATCCCCCAAAACGGCACTTGCAGATGCTGCTTGGCCTGGGCCACTTGCAACGACAATGTGCAGCATGTCAGTTATGTATGTATCACCAAAGGTTACACAATGGTAATAAATGTACAGTTACATCATATCACTATGTAGTGGGTGTTGTTTTCTTCTGGGTGTCGTTCTGCCTAATTACATTCTATGTGCTATTTTCAGCTCTGGGTTGTGGACTACCACTCCCATAAGGCATTGTTGTGCTGCTTCTAAGATGTGGAATGGACTACTTCTCACAATGCTTTGCACTACTTGCTAATTCCTAAGGGGCATTTGCACATACACATATGGGGTTACATTTCAATATTGCACTTACCTTTACTGGTGTTTGGTGTGCCGGATGTGTCTATGTCAGTGACCCCACCGACAGCTTCTGAGAGGAGTGTCGACTCCACCAGGTCTTCCATCGGGGTGGAGGGTGTCTCGCCTCCTGTGCTTCTTGCCTCCTGTAGTCGTCTTGCCACCCTCTCCTTGGCACGGCAACGCAGGTCGTACCACCTCTGTTTGATCTCCTCCACTGAGCGCTGCGCAGCTCCCACAGTGCAGATTTTTGTTTCAATGTCCGCCCAGAGTCTGCACTTCTCACTCTCAGGGACCTGGAGTGAGCTCTTTCCAAACAGACGGTCATGGCTCCTCACCACCTCCTCAGTGAGCACCTCCAGTTTCTGCTCACTGAACTTGAGTTTTCTTTTCCTCTCTCCCTTCTCCTTTCCCTGTGCAGAGGTGTCCATGGTGATGTGCAGTCCTGCCTTCTTCACAGACTTGCTCTCTGTAGCTGGGCTTTGTCTCTCTCAGTGCTCCTTTGGGTGTGGCACCTGCAAACTGCCTGGGATGACTCACTTCCCGCTTGTGATGTCATGAGGCTCTGCCAGGTGTGCTTTCTCGCAAGTTGCGATTTTCAATTACCGAATCGCTATTTTTTTGCGATTCTGTATTTGGGCCTCGCAAATCACAAGTAGCGATTTTTAAGAAATCGCTATTTCCGAATCGCAAATATGTTACATAGCATATTGCGACTCAGAAATTGCGATTTCTTAAAAATCGCTATTTGCGATTCGCAGAGGGCTTTCTTCATACATCTGGCCCTTTATTTCTGGCTAGTAATCATTTACACATTTAAAATTGGGCTTTTTGTAATATGTATTACAAACTCAATTGACTCAATTCACGGGTGAAGTCAGAGAGTAATAAATATTTTGGAAATTGTACTTTTAAACAGAAACATTTCCTCTACTTAAAGCCTCTGGTTGCGCATCTGTCTCCTTGCAGATGAATGGTCCTTTTGCTGCGGTGTGAACTTGCTTCCTGAGCTGAGACAAAGGGCTTGAAATGAGGAGGTGTTGTGTTTCGCTAGAAGAATTATTACCCGGGTTATGCCCAGGAACATGACTATCTTCAAATAGGCCTATCAATTCACAGGCAACTATTAGCTGACACTTGGGCTTTTGTTACCCCAGTCAGGCAACAATTATGAAACAAACATTTGACTTAGGCCCAGATCTGTAGCTGGGGGTGAAGGTTTCACATTTTTCAGCATTCCAATCATTATCTGTTCTTTTTTTGTATTACCTGCCTCAAGTGGGAAGGGTATGCCCAGATGCAGTTCCTGTTCTTGCTGTGCCACCAGATTCAAGCTAGCCTGGCTGATGAGAGATGATACCCTGAAACCGGGCCCAGGATGTTTGTTTCTGGTCCAAAGAGGACCGGCCTGGCAGTTTAGGCTGGACTGTTCCCATGGGGAGCAGGGTCAAGACTGATCTGCATATGGCTGGGTCCAAACTGGAATGACGGGGAGCAAAAAAAAGAAGGATTTAGGCCTGGATCTGTGATTTGGGGATGAACGTTTGACATTGTTCAAAATTCCGTCCATCATCTGTTCTTTCTGCAATTCTCACCCTAGTCCTGTGTTTGCTATGCCACCGGATTCAAGGTAGCCTGACTGATGAGGGATGATGCCCCGAAACCGGTCCCAGGTTGCTTGTTTCTGGTCCAAGGAGGACCTGGCCTTGCAGTTTGGGCAGCACTGGTCCCATGAAGAGCAGGGTCAGGACTGATTTGAATATGGGTGGGTCCACACAGGAATGGTATGGCAAGCAACAACAAAAAAGATGGATTTAGGTCCAGTTCTGTGACTGGGGATGCGTGTTTGACATTGTTCAGTATTCCAACCCACATCTGTTCTTTTTGCATTGACAATGATTATCAGCATTTACTTAAGTGGATGACGTAAACCCCTGATATTTATTCAAACTGAAACAGTAATCTAAAACATGTGATTAGCTTCTTAGGTCAGGCATCTAAACCACACTTCCCTTGTTATTTATTTAGCTGTGTGCTATAAAAGCCTTCCACACATACACATGGTGCATGGTCATTACAGAGCAATTCTTGTTTACAACACTTCCTTTCATATCGTAATAAGCTTCTTCTAAACATATAGTCAGTGTAGGAGGCTGGCCTGGCTTGCTGTGGGTACCAGAGGTACTTACACCTTGTGCCAGGTCCAGTTACCCCTTATTAGTGTAGAAGAGGTGTTTCTAGCAGCTTAGGCTGATAGAAGGTAGCTATGGCAAAGCAGCTTAGGCTGAACTAGGACACATGTAAAGCTCCTACTATACCACTGGTGTCATATGCACAATATCATAAGAAAACACACTACACAGAGTGTAGATATATGTACACAAACCAAAATTAGGTAAGTAATAGCAAGAAAAGTAATGCAAACAGTGTAGAATTACAATAGATTGCAATAGGAGAACATAGGTGTAGGGGCAACACAAACCATATACTCCAAAAGTGGAATGCGAACCACGAATGGACCCCAAACCTATGTGAGCTTGTAGAGGGTCGCTGGGACTGTAAGAAAACAGTGAGGGTTAGAAAAATAGCCCACCCCAAGACCCTGAAGTGCACCTACTACCCCCAGAGAGCACAGAAGTCGTGATAGGGGGATTCTGCAGGAAGAACAAACACCAGCAATGCAACAACAGTGGATTTCTGTACCTGAGTACCTGTAAGACAAGGGGACCAAGTCCAATAGTCGCAACAGTGTCCAGAGTGGGCTGGAGCCCAGGAAATGCCAGCTGAGGGTGCAAGGAAGCTGCCACCAGATGAAAAAAGCTTGGAGTTCTGCAAGAAAGAAGAGAGCTAGGGACTTCTCCTTTAGAAGACGGATGTCCCACGTCGTGATGAAGCTTGCAGATGTGTTCCCACGCAGAAAGACTGCAAACAAGCCTTGCTAGCTGCAAGGGTTGTGGTAGAGGTTTTTGGGTGCTGCTGTGGCCCAGGAGGGACCAGGATGTCGCCACTTGGAGGAGGAGACAGAAGGGGTGCCCAGCAACTCAGGGAGCCCTCACAGAAGCAGGCAGCACCCGCAAAAGTAGCTGAACAGGCACTTGGAAGTAAAGTGAACTGGAGTCCATGCGAAGTCACAAAAGGGAGTCCCATGACGCCGGAGGACAACTCAGAAGGTTGTGCACTGCAGGATAGAGTGTCGGGGACCCAGGCTTGGCTGTGCATGAAGGAAATCCTAGAAGAGTGTACAGGAGCCAGAGCAGCTGCAAATCACGCAGTCCCCAGCAATGCAGTCTAGCGTGGGGAGGCAAGGACTTACCTCCACCAAACTTGAACTGAAGAGTCACTGGGACAGTGTTGCTGAGTTTCAGGGACAACGCTCGTCAGGATGAGAGGGGACCTAGAAGACCAATGTTGCAGTCTTTTGGTGCCTGCGTTAGCAGGGGGAAGATTCCGTCGACCCACAGGAGATTTCTTCAGAGCTCGTGGTGTAAGGAGGAGGCAGGCTACCCCCAGAGCATGCACCACCTGGAAACAGTTGAGAAAGCCGGCAGGATGAGGCGATACAAGGTTGCTAGTAGTCGTCTTGCTACTTTCTTGCGGTTTTGCAGGCGTCCTGAGCAGTCAGCGGTCGATCCTTTGGTAGAAGGTGAAGAGGGAGATGCAGAGGAACTCTGGTGAGCTCTTGTATTCGTTATCTAAAGAATTCCCCAAAGCAGAGACCCTAAATAGCCAGAAAAGGAGGTTTGGCCACCAAGGAAGGAGGATTGGCTACCAAGAGAGGTAAGAGCCTATCAGAAGGAACCTCTGACGTCACCTGCTGGCACTGGCCACTCAGGGCAGTCCAGTGTGCCTCCAACACCTCTGTTTCCAAGATAGCAGAGGTATAGGACACACTGGAGGAGCTCTGGGCACCTTCCCTGGGAGGTCCAGGTCAGGGGAGTGGTCACTCCCCTTTCCTTTGTCCAGTTTCGCGCCAGAGCAGGGCTGGGGGATCCCTGAACTGGTGTAGACTGGCTTATGCAGAGATGGGCACCATCTGTGCCCATCAAAGCATTAACAGAGGCTGGGGGAGGCTACTCCTCCCCAGCCCTCACACCTATTTCCAAAGGGAGAGGGTGTTACACCCTCTCTCAGAGGAAGTCCTTTGTTCTGCCTTCCTGGGCCAGGGCTGCCTGGACCCCAGGAGGGCAGAAACCTGTCTGAGGGGTTGGCAGCAGCAGCAGCTGCAGTGGAGACCCCGGAAAGGCAGTTTGGCAGTACCCGGGTACTATGCTAGAGACCCGGGGGATCATGGAATTCTACCCCCAATGCCAGACTGGCATTGGGGTGACAATTCCATGATCTTAGACATGTTACATGGTCATGTTCGGAGTTACCATTGTGACGTTATACATAGGTAGTGACCTATGTATAGTGCACGCGTGTAATGGTGTCCCCGCACTAACAAAGTGCGGGGAATTTGCCCTGAATGATGTGGGGGCACCTTGCCTAGTGCCAGGGTGCCCACACACTACGTAACTTTGCACCCAACCTTCACCAGGTGAAGTTTAGACATATAGGTGACTTATAAGTTACTTAAGTGCAGTGGTAAATGGCTGTGAAATAACGTGGACGTTATTTCACTCAGGCTGCACTGGCAGGCCTGTATAAGAATTGTCAGAGCTCCCTATGGGTGGCAAAAGAAATGCTGCAGCCCATAGGGATCTCCTGGAACCCCAATACCCTGGGTACCTCAGTACCATATACTAGGGAATTATATGGGTGTACCAGTATGCCAATGTGAATTGGTAAATGTAGTCACTAGCCTGTTAGTGACAAATTTGGAAAGTAGGGAGAGCATAACCACTGAGGTTCTTGTTAGCAGAGCCTCAGTGAGACAGTTAGGCATCACACAGGGAACACATACAGGGCACATACTTATGAGCACTGGGGCCTTGCCTGGCAGGGTCTCAGTGACACATAGACTAAAACAACATATACACAGTGAAATATGGGGGTAACATGCCAGGCAAGATGGTACTTTCCTACAGTCAGAATATCACACAACCGAATATTGACTACATTAATATCACCAAAATAAGTAAATTATAATTATTATATAGATATATAATTTACTTATTTTGGTGTTGAATTGGAATTCATCATAAAAGAGTATATCTGAAAAAAATCAAACCAAAAGAAAAAGAAACCATGGACAGACAACCAATAAAATCAAACAAAACATTAAACAAACAATATAAAAGGCACACGAGGTTTATCAACTTACAACTCAAAAAACTAGACAAGCCGCAAAAAGAGGAGACTCTGCTGGATTATTTAACCAGAACCTGAAAACAGAAGTAGGTAAATATATATCACTGCTTTCTGAAGTAAGTAAAAATGAAGGACAGGAATGCACCAAAATGTTGTAAATAAGTCCCCTGGTTCGGAAGGTGATGCCCTCCCACAGAACAGACATCATGTCTGATGTCGCTTTCAACTTCAACTTCATGTTTATGTGCTTTTTCTTGTACAAAGAAAAGAAGTGATTTGTCTTTTGTTGACTTTTTTTAAAGAAAAATATGTGCAGGAAACATATCCTCAAAATGCCCATATGTGGATAAATGAGCTAGACAAAACTTTACACATGTAGCCAATGTGTTACCTTTATGCAGTTGCAAGGTGTGCGGTATTTGTGAGGCATCCCTGATGTTTATGTACCAGAGGCCACTCTGCATCCATCGATGGGTCCCTTGCACCAAGGTCTTCCAGGCGCTGACACTATATGCAAACAGAACTATCTCCTGGGAATGTGAGCAGGTGCAGAAGAGCTTGAAAGTGCCATTACTTCACGGATATAAATACTGCACACCTCTTCCGCTCCCTGCACAGCAGTCCCCGAGCAGTCATGCATCATTTCCTGCTCTTCGCCTTCTTGGGAGCAGCGGGTGAGTTAACTCCATGCGTTCACTTCCGGAAACTTTTCAAATGTTCCCCTTTGTTTTGCGATGGCTGTTGACTCTGCCTTACCTGCCGAACTGACCTCCATGGCGATAATGAGCTGCCATAGAGTGACCTCGCATTAAAATAAAGTGTGGTCTAGGGGCAAAAACAACTCACCTTGAAATCTAACAGGGTCCTAATCCCAGTTTCCACTCTTGACTAACCATCAGTGTGAACTGGTCACTTACACTCCCTGTAACTAGAGAATGAGTTGATTATAATGTAGTTGTATAGTCTCTACTCTATGTCAGGATGCTAAATGTTCTGCAAACTAACCCTTTAGAAAGTGCACAGCCCTCTGCTGCCCCCTACGAGTTGTTTACTGAATATTATATACTAGGAGTGAACATTTATTGACATTTGCTATGGGTTTTATATGGTACAGGCAAATCAATTGTGTCAGTGCACTGAGCATGGCACTGCGGGGGCACTGTGTCACAAGTATGTGTACTGCTTGAGCAATCCAGGCCCTTGTGAATTTCTGCTGTAAAGAGATGCGGGGACTTTGCATGCAGGCATTTGCCTTGCAGCTGTACACAAAGGGCATTGATCCTCAGTCGGTGCCTTGAAGCACAACCGAGATCATCCGAATATATTGGAATCATTAAATCCAAGGTGCTGCTCATTAAGGGGGTTACAACACCGGTGCAGATACATGTGCCTGCAGTTAAATGGCTCTGTTCACAAAGACAGTGGTTGCTCTGGGTCCAGGCTCTGCCTCAGTGGCGCCAGGCAGTCTTGCGGGTAAAGAAGACATTCTGCTGAAGACATAGACACACCTGTGAAACCCCCCTGATCCTCTCCTAACAGGGAAGCCTCCCATATCCCACAGTGGCTCAGTTAGTAGCTACTGCTCTGTCATCTTTAGGACATTCAGAGTATATAAATCACAACTGGGGGTTGCAATTTCACCAAAGGTCTCAGCTAGGGTTGGTTCTAAGTAAGGTAGATTAGCCAGGAAGGACGATGCAGGACCACAGGTGGTCCCAAATGAGATTTGTCCACATTATTGAAGCCTCCATTTAGTAAGAATGGGAAGAAGAAGGGACAGACGTCCTGGTGAGTAGTGGTTCAGGCAAGTGCATGACACAAAACGTCAACACTCATATCGCACACTTTACTAATGATTTACTAGTGATTCCAAAGGATGGGACAAAACCTCAGGTCATTCTGTTAGTCACAGCTCGGATTTCAAAGCTACTGCTGTGTCCCTAGTTTTCAGGCCTACACTATGACCTCCACACTGATCTGCTCAGTGCTTAATTTGTAAATAACAAGGTGCCGGTGCCCAAAGCCCTCCTCCTAAACACGCGGCTGCTGCAGTTAAATGTGGGAATACGGAATACTGAGTCAGCCTAATCCTGAATCCATCTTGGGCCTCTTCTATCCATATAAAGCCTCTCCCTGCCCCTTCGGCTCACTTTTTCTGCTTTCTCCCATTGTGATGCTTTTCCGTTATACCCTTCCTCCGTCTTCCCCATGTCTCTTTTGCTCGTAGTAAATGCTTAAGGCAGAAGAATAAGTGCGGGTCCGCAAAATTAAGTGCCGGTGCTCAGCACCGGAAACAACAAGCACAAATTAAGCACTGGATCTGCTGCTGAAGCTGCCACTGTTGGAACTTCTTCCAGACAGCCCTCTTTGAATCAATTGTGCTCTGCTGGACACAAGGCTTGAGGCTGAGAAGATGCCATCACATGGAGACAGGTCCATAGAACACTCAAGTGCCTCTGGTCCAAACAGCCACGGTTGTGCAGGATCAGTCCCTTCACTACAGCAGTGCATGTAGTTGTCTACTTGTGTTTACTTACATGTTGAGGAGTGGACATTTAAATCTAGAACTCTCCTTGGCCTCACCTTGGCTTGCAGCAAAAAGGCCTTTTCCTGAACATGTAGGTGCAAACTGGTAAATTGTTGTTAAAAGTTGTTTCAAAAAGATGCAGATATGCCCTATATTTCTAAAAGTAGAGACAACGAAGAATTTTCAGAGCAATGAAGCCACAATATAGACCACTAAAATACCATCAAGGTGTATATATACAGCTAAGCATAGATTTACTATTCCATACTCTGTAGTTATGTACCTTGAAAATATGTAAAATATGTAAACCTTCAAAGAACATAGGTGAACATATAGGTGGATTAAGTTCAGTAAAACTATATCTATTGTTGTCAAAATATTTTCATAATCAATAACTTTGTTAAGATACTATTGCACAACATTTTTTCCCACGTTTTTCCGGTACTACACCGATGAATGGTGGCATGAGATTGCAGGTGTTCAGGGTGTGGTTTGGAGTGGGGGTAACAATGGTTAGACCTGTGTGAGGAGAGAAGGGTTCAAACTGGTGAGATTTTCTAGTTTTGGTAAACGAGCTTCCTACTTCGTGAAGAGTAAATTTCACCAAAAGACGCAATGAATGTAAGAGGAATACAAGAAAAGCTGACAATATATATAATATTTTAGAAACATTTTGGAACTAGGCATATGAAATGAGTTGTCTGTGTACATAGATGATTTCTCTTGATTGACCCACCCTACATTGACACCACTTTTGTTTCCAGCTGCCTTTCCTTTCGAAGATGACGACAAGATCGTCGGGGGCTACACCTGCCCCGCACACTCTGCCCCCTACCAGGTGTCTCTGAACTCTGGCTACCACTTCTGCGGTGGGTCTGTGATTAACAGCGAATGGGTGGTCTCCGCCGCTCACTGCTACAAATCGTAAGTCAAAACATTGGTTACAATTATGTTTTTTTTCAAAAGTTTTCTGTGGTCACCTGTCAATAACACATCTGATCATAGGATATTGTCAACCACCTGATGGGGCAACTGAGCATGTTTTCAGGAGAAACATATAGCAACTTTTCTATGGAAAAAAGGGACTTGGATTAGCCCACGTCAAGAAAATAGTCTAATTTGTACAGTGCTAAACCAGCATGCCATACTGACGTCATCATGTGTTTACAGTGCATTGTCATTAGGGTGGGTTGCAAATTAGACAATCAATTACTGTATTATGCAGCCAATGTACAATGAGTGCAAAGGAAATGTGATTACTCCATATTAGTTATAAGTAATACTCACTTCATGTATACCTCACAACAATGTTTAAGTAGTGTGATAGTAATGACTGAATTAATTTAGATTACATTGAGGAAGAGGTTCAGATGTTAACTGCAAAGATCATTTCTCCCTGGAAAGGTGCATTTCAACACATAGAGCTGGTGGGCCAATTCACTAGTCAACTGGGCACGCAAAAGGCAGGCTGCACCATGATTTCCCTTGGTCTCCCTTGCATAAACTATGGTGAACCTCGGTCTCTGTGATCAGAGAAGCAGGGATAAGGCGGGCGGTGGCCACCCCTGCAGGTAGTAGGTAACCCAACCTGTGTAACTGTGTAGAATGCAGATAAATAAAAAGCAATCATGGCTCCTTCACTCTTCTCGGTGACCCCTTCAGGCTATTCACATAAAGAACTGCAAGAAGAAAGTATTAGGTACTGTACACTGCGTGTTGTTAGCACAAAGACAAACACTTATTCTAGCATGTAGCAAACCCAAGAGTGCAGAACATTAACCCTGCAAATGCCAGGATACCCAAAAACATCTGACAGCTGATTCCTGAATGTTTTCACAAGCCTGGGTGAGACATATCTGGGACACTTCCCTTGACATTTTTGTAGCATGGCAATGGTTTGTACACAAACACACATTTTGGCAATATTGATAACAACATTTGTGATGTGTGCATAGGTCATAATGGCTGTGAGGGGTTAAGGGACCGGACACCCTTGACTGACATCTCAGCCTCCATAATCATGCATTTATCATCCATGGCTGAGAGTGATCGATTCAACCTAAGTATGCTTGATAAATCAGGCACCTCATCCCAGAACAGGACCTAAAAGTAGTTGTCCAGGAGCTTGTCCTCTCTAGACTTTACTGCGCAATTACCCTCCTATCAGGCATCCCCAAAACCACGAGGACCACTCAGAGCAGTCCTACATGCGGCAGCATGCTCATACATGATCAGCAATTTGATAAAATCATTCCTATTCTATGTTCTCTACAGTGGCTTCCAAATGATGCAAGAAACCAATTTAAAGTGGCCTACACCACGCGCCAAGCACTTTCCTCCTCTTCAGCCTCATACCTAACTGAGCAACTGAAAATTTCAGGAACTAATCAGGACTCTAAAGTGCTCAGCCCCTCCTCCTTGAAGCCCACACCTTAAAGGGAGAGCACTACATGTCCCATCCCTTCTCTGGAAAAGCCTCAAGAATCTGGAACTCCCTCCCTCACAGCCTCCGCATGACCTCATGTCATGTTGCCTTCAAAAGGGACCTTAAAGACCTCTTATTCGAACAGCACTTGGGTTACACACTTTTCCACACCACCTTCGGATGCACCTCAGCCTTTCCTGCAATGTTTATTGATGAACCTAACATGATATACTGTCCACCATATTGGTTATTAACTGTTCTTCAGTCTATGTTAGTGTTGAGACTATGTGCATTTCTGCCTCATGATATGTACTGTGTTGCTCACTCATCTAAGAATATATATCTTTGTTTTACCCATTAGTTACTGATCTGTGTTGAATCTATTGTAAAGTGCTGAGATGCCCCAAGGCCAAGTCAGCGCTAAATAAAAACATAAAAATAATTTAAAAAACATCAGTTTTCATCCGTACAGCAATCCAAGACATCCAGTTTGCCACCAGCCACAGGGTAAATGTTAATATCTAAATGAGCTCGAGTCAAAAATCTTCAAATCCCCAGTGTGCAAATCTGAACATATTTTCTCATGTCATGACAACCTTATGTAGGAGGGAAAAGATTATATAGATTGCATCAATGCCAGTACCTTTTTGTACCAACCTTTCCAGATGTCAAAGGTAAGAGAGGCTACCTCACTCAAAAATATTACAGACACTGTTTCTAGCCCTAGACTTTACACCTCCAAATAACTAGTATCGTGTGTTAGTGAACGGATGCTAAGAAAAGCTCAAGATTGGAATAATTGTTCATGATGACATGAAGTAAAGTGGTCACAACATCAAAGGTTACATACATCCTTTTGTAATTAAGAAGTAAAACTGATCTCACCCGGCAAGTCCAAACATGATCATTGCATCTGTCTTTCACTACAATTGCTGAGGCTAAAGTTTGTGTGAAATTAGGTCCTCGCAAAGCATCTCTAAAGGTCATAGGTGATCTATAATTTTTTAAAGATTAATTAAAATGTTCATGAGCTAACCAACTTGTATATCAAAGAAAAACTTTATAAATGTTCAATCTTCCCTCTACAGCCGTTTCCAGGTTAGACTAGGTGAACACAATATTGAAGTTATTGAAGGAAATGAACTATTCATCAACTCTGCCAAAGTGATCAAGCACCCAAATTTCAACTCCATGACCATTGATAGCGACATCATGCTGATCAAGCTTTCTTCACCTGCCACCTTCAGTGCGCGCATCCAGGCAATCCCCCTGCCCACCAGCTGCGCTCCAGCCGGAACCGAATGTCTGATCTCAGGATGGGGCAACACCCTCAGCAATGGCAGTGAGTACACCCTACCTAATCTTGGTATACAGAGTATCTCTTCAGGAATATTGTTTCAATTAAGAGTATTTAACTGATAAAATTTCAGAACCACAAAAAATGCTAATAGTTCTATGACTAACATTGGCAAATGCACATATTATCTGCCTGAATGGAAATTAAATCTGCTATACCAAGTGAGGTCTGAGCAGGCACAAGACAGAATGATTGCCGGAGAATCAGTGTTGCTGTAAGGGAATATGTTTGTTTTCATCCGTCATATTACCTCTAAATTGTTCACCTGCTAATCACTTTCCCCTGATTCCTTCACACTCTATAAGACTCTCTTGACCATATATTGTGGCTTATTCAGTGTCAAAGAATCCATAGTTCCATGGATCACCTTTTTCCCTTGAGCCCTGACTTAGGGATTAGTGATCCCTGATGATTAGGCCAAGCTCTTGTGCAATTCCCAATTTAGATTTTTCTTATTATCCCCTCAACTGTCAGTGGTACAAGCCAAAGATGAGCAGCTGGCCTGGAATGCTGGGCGAACAGAGAAGAAATAAGGCACTTAGATTCTCCTTATAAGGGTGGGTCAAGCAAGCTTCAGCCCTTTCCGATCGGTGCAGCGACTGTTTCCTGTTGCCGATCTAAATCTGTCCATGCAGCACGCAGTACATCAACAGCACAGGCATTCACCAGTCTCTCCCAATATGTGCACGTATATGAGCATGGTTTTACACTTACTTGACCACATATGAGCATGTCTCAATAGACATGATGGTTGGCACTATTTCCCTTAATTATTTGTAATAATAAACCATATGAAAAGGATGAATAAAATTAAAAATTACAAGGATGTCTTCACTAAATTGTTTTTTGTCCCAAATGGATGAACAATGCTAACAGGGTATTACTTGCAAGGGCTCATGCTCTCAGATGTAGTAACCTTTCCACCATCCTCTTCCTCAGTGGAATTCCCAGATCTTCTCCAGTGCCTCAAAGCTCCAATCCTCACTGACAAAGAATGCAGAGATTCTTACTCTGGCAAGATCACCAGAAACATGTTCTGCGCTGGATATCTGGAGGGAGGCAAAGACTCGTGCCAGGTAAGAGGTCAAGATTCATGTTCGTGACACATTTGAAAAGTATTCTGACTTTCAATGTCAATCCTCCTCCAGTCCCATGGTTCACATATTCAACAATAAAGACTTCTTAGATTAGTTACTTGAATTTACAAACATCAACAGTTCCTAGGATTGGGGATAGTGGTAGATTTTAGGGTGTTCCAGTGAAGGGACTGCTACAGAAATCAGTCAGACCAAAACGGTCTACTTGAAGATATATTTCCACTTTGAAGAGACATGCAACCTTAGACCTGTAAAGGGCAGTGATAAGTATATTTACATTTTGGGAATAAAGAGAGAACACCTGATCATCAATGAGGGTGTTCGATTTCTTTTTCTAATGGTGGGTAAATTCTTAATTATATTGGCAATTTCATTGAACTTTCCAGAACCTTTCCTAGGGTGCCACAATTACATTCACCCAATCTCTGCCGGTGAATAACTCGCTCAAATTGGTCAGGATATTAGGCTGTTGGGATTTGTGAATTTCTGCTATCACAGAGACTGTGGGTAATCACAATGGCTGCAGTTCTAACGCCTCATCCCCTTTCCCACTCCAGGAAATCCCTCCTTAGGATATTTGGATCAGTAAAAAGAGAAGAGAAGGAGTGTGGTGGGAGTAACATAAATGGTGTATGGACTGTTATTTGTGGCCCAGCACATCCTTAGTGATGTTCTTGCTGGAGTACATGAACTCTTTGGCAAACTCTCTAAAAATAAATTAGTGACTTGTAGCTTCTTACAGTCATAAATATGCAATTCAAAGAAAATAGAAAAAAGTATAGGAATCTGTACTATCGGCCTGCACTCTTAAGTATTAAGCTGCAAAATTCTTAATCCCATTTGGAAACATGACCATACGACTAAAACACGAGACATGTGACACCCCTCTTTCAAAATGGCTGCAGAGAAAACTGCCAAGCACATAGCATTAGTAGAGAAATCATGACTGGAAACTACTTCAGCCTCTGTTTTAAATAATGCAAAGCATGCATTGCTGTACTGAGAAATGTATAACCTGAATTCATATTATGTGATTGAACTTGAATAAGTAACATTGTTCCTACTCTGGCACATTTCATAGATATAGTTAAGATTTTTTGAATCAATTAAAATGTAAACCAATGGCACACATAGTTATCAATGGCACACATAGTTATCAAATACATTCTTTTTTGGATAATTGGACCAAGAGCTGGTAATCGGAGGCAGCTAAAATGGTTTAGTAGGGGAAAAAGCTTGCACTTACCAGCGAAAAAACAAAACTAGGAAAATGCTAAGGAGGATACCACCAATTAAAACCATTTTCATTACATGAATAATTAGCAAGCAGGGGTGACTTGTGGGACAATAGAGCACCTTCAGGTCATTGATTTATAAGGTCATGATTAAAGTGCCTATATGATTTATCTAGAACACTACAGGTTGAGTGATCCCTTTGGTGAATGCAAAAGCTTTCAACCTAAACAAGATTGAAAGGGGATTGAATTCTAAGATATTTGGAGGGTCCTCCTCAAATGTGTAGTTGAATTTGATGAAGGCAGTTAGAGAAGGCAAACAAAAAGCAGAATGACCAAACCACAGTAAAAAAATAGTCTAGAGACGAGGGCCTGTTTTATGAATACAGCACACTGCCCTGGTCTTCACCACCATGCACATTTAGGCCCATATTTATGAATGGTTAGCACCATTTAATTTGGCACTAAAATGGCGGTAATCTAACTTTATATTTATATTTTGATGCTAGACCGGTATAGCATCAAAATATTTGAGTTAGCACCATGTTTAGGATGAGCAAACAAACCATGCATCAATGAGATACAAGGTAGGCGTTCCTGTCCTAAACATGACACTAACCCCCTAGCGCCATATTTGCCTCCTGATGCTGAAACGATTCACAAGGAAGAAACAGATCTAAATAATGGCGCAAATCGGTCAGACCAGGCATTCGAGTGCATGTCGGCCCATTTCCATGGTGGAACACCAATGAATGGGCACAAAGATGCCCACCCCAAGCTCCAACAACACCACCGCCCACTGCACAGGGATGCTACAGGAGGAGGAAGCCCATCCCAGATAAGTTGCAAGTAAGTTTATGTATACGCTGTGCCATTGGGTTCCCCTTTCATGGGCCCCCCTGCCTGGCACTGGGTCTGTTGGGCTTGCCCTGGAGACACTGGTCCCCTGTGGTGGGACTTAGACAGGAGTCCTTTTTGGGCTCAAAAAATGACACTAGGCTGATTTGCAGCAGAAATGTTGCCACTAACCAGCCTAGGGTAATTTCTGAATCATTGGCACCGTTACCCTAACGACATCCCCCCAGCTAGCATCTTTTTTTTTACACTAGCCATTCCTTAGCGCCTTCAGGCGTCATTACATAAATATGGTGCATGCAGGGCTTTAAGGAATGGCGTTACCTCATGTTAAGAAAAATGACACACAACTGTGTTTGCGCAGTCGTGCGCCATTTTTTATAAATATAGGCCTGAATTGGGTGCGCAGTGTTAAAGTTAATGCGCTGTCTCCAATGCGGCAGCAAACTCATGCCTATCCATGAAATGAAGCTGCGGATTAGTGAATGAGTGCATCTGCCTGCAGGGGGATATTTGGGAAGGTTCCATAAGGCTTCCTTTCTCCCAAACATGCCCTTCTGAGGTGCACAGCCCCTGCAGAATTTCTTTTTGGCATGCAGTAAGTGTGCATCCTAACTGCTTATTTGCTTGCGGGCCCACGCCTGCATGTCAACATGGTGTAGGCTGCAAAGTCTTCCCTCTTTCTTATTGACAGTCATTATGCAAACGAGGGAACACCCCTTTGAGATCGCACCGGCACCCTTTGTTACAGAATTATTTGCACAAGAGACTGCAGCCCCTTTAGTCATACCAAAGTGCTTCAATGGTTTAGCATTCCCTTTGTACCCTGGGATTTTTTTTTTAATTATGGCCTCAGCTTTTGGATTGACAAGTGATCTAACTCTCCCACAAGGTATACATCTGGATGACTGTTTCACTTGGGTTTCTTCACGTTCCGTTCACATAATTAGGCATGAGGAATTTTTAGTTTAGGAACTAGAATTTGCAAACATAATACTCTGCCGGGATGGTGTAATTTATGCATTTGCAAACTCAGGGAAAGGAGTCAATTTGTGGGTGGTCTGGGAAAGGGACCACTTGAAAGGCAGCCATCACCCAGTAACCTGTCCTTTAAAGGTATGTTTCTTCTCTGAAACAAATTGAAGTCTTGGTCCTGTTAACATCAGAAGAGTGTATATTTTCAAGTTCTGAATGAAGAGGAAACACCTGATCATCAAAAGAGGTGTAGGGATATTTTATGTAGGTGTGGGTAGATTTGTAATTACATGGGAAAATTCCATGATATTTCCAAACCTTTCCATCATGCAGCAGAATTATATTCCCCCAAACTGCAGAGGGATCACCCGCTCAACAAATAAAGGACATTTGTTGTCAGGGGGACTGTGTGTAAACACAATGGCTACAGCTCTTTCACATCATCGCCTTTCTCCAATTCAGGAAGACTCATTCAAACCTAGCAATAAACTCAAGCCTGTCCTCTAGGCAACACATTAGTGATAGGCGGACCAACTGTTTGAAGCAACTGGTCTTTCTATAATTTTCTAGTTCCCAGTGTAGGACAAAGATCCCACTGCAGTCAGGTGCTGTGAGTGCCTCACCAGTCTGCAGAGGAATGTCTGTGGGAGTCCAAAGGATTCTATTCCTCCTTTCAAAGGGCATTCTTAGAGGATGCACTGACTATGCACCACATTTTAGTGGACCATAATCAGTGTGCCTCCAAATGCTCCTCTGCCTCTGCACCTACATCTGTAATACAGCACTGGAGTAGACAAATTATCCTTGAGATATTACCGGCAGTTCATGCACGCCGGAACAACCTGTATTACAGAAGGGATTGTATAAGCGGCTTCTGCTTCTTCTGTAATACCAAAGTGCCTTGGGTTGCATGGCCATTTTTTTCATTATGGATTTATGATCTAGCTCACTGAATAGGCACAGATTTGGGTGCTGTCTCGCTTGGGTCTTTGAGAGGCGCACTACGGATTTTTTCTTTGAGGTTAATGCATCAAATACAGATGTTTTCTTGTTTTGTTCACCAAACAGAGCTTCAAGGTTAGTTCATGTGCTGCCGCCCATGGATCATTGTCCCAGAGTATCATAAGCAAAAGAGTATTGTTTTATGCGCAGTAAGAAATTAGGCATTAAATTAGTATTGTGCTTTTCTTACTTTTATGAAGTTTCTCACACACAAAGAATGTCAATACATGTGAGTACTAAATCAGAGCATGGAATGTGAGCTATTTATCTCAATTAAATATCAGGGAATGTTCCATTTACCAAACTTCTTGAAAATATTGTATTGATAACTTTCCTAAACTTCTGCCTCTGCTGAGACAATTCCACTTGTAAGATAGAGTAGGAAGGTTGATTGATGTTCAACGTAAGTCTGTTTAAAATATCAACATATCCATTAAAACGTAGTTTAATTAATTCATTTGTATCTTCATTAGTTTGACTCCGGTGGCCCGGTGGTCTGCAACGGCGAGCTCCAGGGTGTTGTATCCTGGGGAGAGGGGTGTGCTGAGAAGAACCACCCTGGAGTCTACACCAAGGTCTGCAATTACAACAACTGGATTGAAGAGACAATGGCTGCTAACTAAAACTGTGTGACTTGATGATATCTCATTTAGAATATTCATATTGTGAATGAAGCAAAAGATGGAATTAAAGTGTATTAATACTTACAATTGTCCTTGTTTTCACTATTAGCATTTTGTATTTTTTAAGACTAGACTTGGAGGACTCAAATTCCTATTCATAGTCAATAGTGTACTCATATTTGGCTGAGATATTTGCAATAATGGAAACCTTTGAAGTAGTATGGCATTCCTACTTGCTGTAGATGTTATATTCTACCATATTTTGCTTTAGGATTAAATAATTTATTGAAAAAAAGCAGCTGCTGCACCTACAGCCCAAGCAGGACAAATAGCATAGGCACTGTATAGACTGCAATGTAGAATTTTGACCAACCCTGAATATATAACTGAGACAACAGTGCAACACAAGTCAAGAGCACAGATGAGGGAGGATTAAGAAGCAACAGAGGTGAAACTTGTTATAGTTATACAACTCATGGAAATCAAGTACATTTACATTTTCAATTTTAGGCATATGCTGCAAGAAAAATGATATGGGGGTACCCTGTTGGGTCATCTAGAAAGCAAATATATCATGGCTGATACTGCATAGGTGGAAAGGTATGTAATTGCTATAATCTGAAAAAATCAGGATTTGGTCTCCAGATAACATTCTAGACCTACTTTTCTTAGCCTCGGGCAAGACCACCTCCCCTTCAATTGTAAAACTCAGTTCCACAATCATGGTGTCTTTAAGCTCAAAATTGTTGTCAAATGCCTTGTAGGGAGCCTGTAGATCTTACAGTATTTTACTCTTGCAAGTGTGGCATCCTTCAGATTTATTTTGGACAGGGAGCTTGTTAGTCTTACAGTCTTTTACCCCTGCAAATGTGGGGTCCTGAACATTTGTTTTCTCATGGAAACTGTGTTTTGGATCAAGCAGAGACCCATTTGACTAAAAAATGCAAGAGACCTCAGAGAAAGTGAATATAAGAGGGCCTTATGGTATCCTTCGAAGATTCCAGAGGGTTAATGTATGGATCAACACAGGATTCACCCTTTTCTTGAAATCACTGAGATCCTCCTTAGCCTGGTGATACCAAGAGACTACGCACTGCACCCAGGGTGTCTGCGCTATTATTCTTGGTTTTCATCAATCTTTTTTCCATAGCACCAGAGCTATGTCTATTGGAATTACCTTATGTTAAAAGCATGTTGTGCAACTAACTGTGGTATCAGATTAAAGGATTCAATAGCCATCTCATTACTTCCCTCTTTCTGGTTTTGATGCATCCTGCATCATCCACTGTGGTTGCAGTCAGTAAACAAAAGTCTTTGAATCCTCCACTCTCCTTCCTCTGTTTCACCTAGTTCATCTAGAGGAATTTTCGATGAGTAACTATTGCACCTCTGAAAATTGTTTTTGTGTGCCCACTGTTTGAAAAAAGCTAGTCATTCAGCAGGCCTTGGATATGCCTTATTTGCCCCAATCCTCATGCCCCATCACTCCTCTGCACCACAGTCCCAATTCTCTGACCAGGAGTCCTAGGGCCCACTTTGGTAACTGACCTCCACTCAGCGTCCATGCTTCCCTCTTGCACACACCACCACTCAACATCATGAATCTGATCTTGCTAAGGCTAGGTTACTCCACTTCAAGATCTGCTGCTCAGGTAATTGCCATCTTGTTTCAGAGGTGCACTGGGATGATTTCATACTGCCACCTTCAGGCAGTCCTTGTGTTCATGGGTAATCATGAATTACTAGTCCAAATTTATGGAGAAGCCACCAGAAGCCTGATACACCTATGCAGTCCTGCTTACCTGCCTGCATCCCTTAGAGCTGGACCCAAGTATAGTGTTGTGCTCCAGCAACAAGAGAACACTTCTGCTCTAGAGCCTGCAAAGCCCTACCCTATCACCTTTTAACTTTAGAAAAACACAAGCGGCTGCCAGGTTGGAGATTGTTATCCCCAGCCCGGCGGCTGCTACTGCATGGCGGTCATTGTGGTAGCTTGAGCCAACCCACCAATGACATAATGTGGTGGTATGTACCGCCAGCCTGTTGGCGGTACTACCGCCACATTTCCACCGACCGCCGGGGTCATAATGACCCCCGAATCTCCGAATGAGCCTAATTTAAATCATCCTTCAAATGTTAAACTTGCATGAGCTTCTTGGAATAATGGTCACACAATTGAGGTTCTATTGATGAATGATAAGACTATAGTTAATATTGTTGAAGTGATAATGTGCTAAATTCCATTCAGTATCACAACTTAGGTTATTTGCATTTACAGATATACTCCATTAATAACTTGCCTGATAAAGAGCAACAGGATCCATTCTGTTAGTCAATCAATACATAATGCAGATCAACAGGTTTTTCATGGTATCCTTAGAATTAAATTGTATACTACACAGATTTTTGATTAAAAATATACATTATCTTCCATGTTGAAATGTTCAGGATTTCAAATGAGAGAAGAGAGACATTAGTTCAAATATTGTATCATAAAATATTGTAGAAATGCTGCACCTCCCCAGATGAGAAGTCACAAGAAGAATTATCTTTATTTCTCCTTGTTTTTCCTCCAGATTGCAGCACACATAGAAAGAGGAGAATTCCTCTCAGGATTGTTTTTGTGCAGCAAGGTGTCCCTTCCTGTGCAAAACAATACTGCCTACAATGCAGGCACCCTTGCATAACAATGCAAGGGTGCCCGCATTGGTGCTAGGCAGTCAGATGTGCGCCAGCACTAGTAATGGACTGGAATGCACTGTATAATGGTAAATATGATGCATTCCTGCCCTTTCCCTTTGACGCAGCACAGCAAGGTGTCAAAGATTGTGACTTTTGCAATTCCATTTAATAAGATTAATTACTGATTCCATGTTACATGTGATTCTCTCCTGAATCGTTTTGCCAATCCTCTGTTCTCGATTGGTAACCAACTCAATGTTTTCTTTGACAGATTCATAAAACAGCTGGTTGTGAGGGGTGAGGTTCTCTGATTGGATATGCTAAATGATACTCTATAGTAAACCTTCACTTCAAGTCCTGGTGTTCACCCTGTACACTGTTCCTTTCTTTAGACATTTCCTCATCATAGAAGAGAGATTCTCTGTTCTTTAATTTGCCTCTGATCAAAGAATCATTGAGGACATGTGCATTATATCCAGAAGCGTGGACCTTTTATCATCATGATTGCTTCATTCTTGAAATCTTTCTGAATGGTACATATCCCTCAGGCCATCAACAACAGCTCAGAAAGAAAGATAATTAATTAAGCTGTTTAAGGAACTTAACAAAAGTTGCTTTTCTTTCTTCTCCTTTGCTTTCCTAGCTGAATAGCAACACGCAGAGGAGACATTTATGGAAAAATTATTACTTTTTCCTCTCCTTGGGTAGTTATAGAAAAGTTTAAATATGTCTGCATGTTTCTGTGCATTTTTTGAAAAATCTGACTTGTATTAAACTAATATGCTTTTGCAAGAATTATCTAACAGCTTTTTTATCTTTAATTGAGCACTGGAGATTTTATTTTTATTCTTCATGTTTACAGGCTCTCCCTTTCATGTGAATGAGCTGTGCACCAATCATTTAAGTAGTTTGTGAAAAAGGTGATGATTTGACTATGTAAAATAAGAAATAAAGTACCCCCTCAACCCTATATAACAAGGATATTGCAAGTCAAGTCGGAGATGTATAACCATATACAGGAGCACAGCCTTTCACTTTATAAGGAAAATAACTATTTTTTTTGGCTTTCAGTATCCACCTACTGTATGGCAGAGGGTACTTTATCCCTCATATTATGAAAACAATTGTGCATTCTGCAGGCATGTGGGTGAGATGGAGGGGTGAAAGAGGTGCATCATCTTTCTGCTGTACCACTGTCAGCAGGAGCAGAGACCTCTGCAGGGCAGTGTAAACATGAGAAGGCCTGGCTAGAGGATGGACAACATGAACTGTGACTGTTTCAAGGGTGAAAGAACTGCCTAACATGTAACATTTACAGATGAACACATGCAAACAATGTTTGTGTCTGCCGTGCAGTGCCTTGTACACTATTCCATAACAAGGAAGCACTTGGGTTGCACATCTGTGTAAATGATCTGTGCTTGGACTGAGTGGTATTAAAGCATAAATAGTGAAGCTTTACTCCTATGAGGAGATACTGAAAGGTAGAGTGGACCTTTGGGAAAGTGCTTGATCAGTTGTATTCCTGGTATTAACTAGGTTTCAGCCAGAAACAATCCAAAGTTTGAACCTCTCCTTACAGAAATACTGAAGTGAGGCTAGGAGAATATAGCATTGCAGTTGATGGTGGCAGTAAACAGTTTAGCAAAGTTGCCAAAAATGATCCCAATGAAGATTTCTTCTCTTTGGATAATGAAGCTCTCGGAACCAGCCGTCCTGCGCGGCAGCATCCAGCCTGTCCCGCTGCTGACCAGACATCCTGAAGCCAGAACCAGGTGCCTGATCTCAGGATGGGGAAACACCCACAACAGTGGCAGTGAATAGAACCAGAAGAGGCCACACACAGTACCTCCTCGTCCATTCCCTCACTTGTCGCCACTGCATGTGAGGCCCCGCACCTCCCCAGACACCAATCCCGTAAACTACAACCTAATAAAAGTCCCTCCCCCACCACACCTCCTGTTAGTAACAAGCTCCAACCAACAATTGTAAGTTGTATCCTAGGGAGGGTGGGCAGAACCATGGCGGCAAGAAAGGAAATAGGACTCTAAGTAATGCACTTCCCAGAAAGTACTTAAGACATTAGCAACCTTTGTCACTAGAACTCATCTCTCATGCTGGACTCTCTTCTCCACGTTTCACTGTTTATTCTTTATTATTTAGCATAGCATTTGTTTGGGATTGCATATTGGTCCATAGCGCACAAATAAATCATGCTGTCGACATGCTTTGGCAGCCTGATCTTACCAAAATGTAAAACTATCCACAGTGTCATTCATTGTCTGAAATGAGGGAGATGGGGTTGGGTGGGCGTGTGGGTTTGGACGGGGGTGTTAAGGATTATTTGCAGGCCCTCCCCCTTTGATACCTACCCCAGTAAGGCTATGAGTGACAAAATATGTAAGTGATGGTACATTATAGAGTAGCTTATAGCAGCTCTGTTTTTATATTAGTGTGCTGATTCTCTTGGCCAGTGCCTCGGGCCCCCCATGTGACCAATTATGCCCCCATCAGGGGCCCTCACCCCAGTCTGAAGGCCCCTTCCTTACTCCTTCAGGGATCTTCTTCTCATTGTTATAGTGATGTTTCATGCGCACGCCACAGTTCTTACAAAGATGCCGATTACCTTGACATGGCAAGGCAAGACTAGATCTCCAACCACACATTTCACCTATGAGCAGTACCTTGCACATCATGTATCTCTCACATATGGCATCTCTCAGCACTGGTCAGGAATATTAGAGTCTTTATAATATATTTTCACATTCAACCATTGACCTTCCTAGTTCTCTGACTTGTTGAACTTCTGCATGATCTTACATTAGACACCTACTGTTCCAGACCCTCTAACACAGGATTCAAAAGTGCCCCACACCTAGAAAGCCAAATCTACATTTTGTAGAATAAAAGGTCAGGTCTTCCTACTAGATGTCTTAGGAAAACAGTTTGAAGCAAGTAATCTGTTTCTTTGTTTCTTTAAACACTTTGTACCTGCTGTTGGTGATGGTATTTCACACTCTAGTTTGATAAATGCTTTAACTATCCTCTCCCACAGGTAAATACCCAGATGAGCTTTAGTGTACCATGGCTCAACGTGTCTGAAAACTCATATCCAGGCAGAATCACAGCAAACAGTTTGTGTGTGGGATACTTGGAGGGAGGCAAGGACTTGTGCCAGGTAACTGGTGGACTGTATTTTTGTCTGTCTAGAATTTTCCAATTCGGGAAATTTCTAGTTCCCCAATATCGAAAGTTCACAAAAAGACACAAATTCATAACAACAATATTGACCTTAATTTGAGATACAAACTTAGTCCATGTCAAAAAATCAAATGTCGGTTCAGATGGAACACAACAAATGGACTTGAGTATCTTCTTAAAGGAGAATTATCAGGTTGAAAAAGTTTCAAGAAGAAGACATTTTTAAGCTATGGTAATCAGGTGTTAGAAAGTTGAAAAATTGTCAATCTATGGTCATCAGGTGTTACAAAGTTTAAAAGTTTTCAAGGTATGGTTATCGGGTGTTAGAAAGATGCAAAAGTGGACAGTCGTTAATAGGATGGTAAAACCTTAGATATATTTAAATCCCAACATTATGAAAGGTCGACTGGGCCTTTGCCTTGTAGCATTAGAATCATTCAGTACCAGTATGTTTTTTGATGTTACATTTGTGTCAAGAATTAAGGTGCCAAACGAGTGAAGAAAATTGGATTACTACTATTGACACAAGTGTCAGTATGCTTTTTAACTTTGGTTTAACAAATGCGCTTTGCAGGAGTCACATGCCAGATGGTGTAGTGATGCAAGAAAGAGCAGCTGGTGCTCCTAGTAGAATTGATAGCTCGGTGAGCAGAAGAGATGTCACCATGATTGGGGTTTATTTCCTGAACAATACCCTTTTACCCAAAGTCTTAACAGAAGACGTTTGCGTGAAGCAGTGCACTTACCAGCAAGCTGTTGATGTCTCTTACCTTAGCCACATCTCATTACAATACTTTATTGCACTGGAAGTTGCCTTTGTGGATTGATCTGTACTTTGACAATGAAAACATCTGAGGAGAACAGGGTAAATGAAAATCAGTGAAATTGTTACTAAAGTCACATTTGTGGTCCGATTATCAGAGACTGAAAAAAGCAGAGATCACTTTAATCTGCAAAAAAAAATGATATATTCAGCATCGTTTTGTGGAAAAGTGGCATTATTTTATTCCCCATATATCTGTCCTGTTATATTTCCATATATATGTCCCTGTGCTTAGCTAGCAAGTGGCCCATGTTGTTTGTGGACCTTCAGGCAGGTTTGGCTTTTTAGGAGTGTTGAAATTGATGACTTGTGTTTGTTTCCACCACAGGCGCAGACTTCCACCAATACTAGTGGGGTGTAGGTGAAGGGCTATACATATATAAAACAGAAATGAGCAAAGACCATGGCATTTGACCACACTGAATGTAATCACACATGGGGGCACACCTCTGTTTTGGGGGGAAAGGAATGCAGACAGGTTTTCAGGCAGTAACTAGTGCTGTGTTACATGCAGGGAACACTGTTACTATTTTACCATTAATTCACTGAGGCGACAGTATAGAAAAAGTTGGAGCAGCTGTTTTTTTAGCAGCCACTCCATGTTTCACAGTACAGGCGGCATGACCTCCACAAAGGGTGGGCAGAGATTCCCCCTTCAGGCTGGTGCACTGAATGACCATACCCACCTGCAGGGAACATCTAGGAGGTCTATGGGACTTTTTCCAAATGGAGAAGGTGCCCTCAGAGGGCGTAATCTTGGTAGCACAGAGTCAGCAGGCCCCCTAACAGTCTCTGTACCTCTACACCCTTCCATAGGACGGCGCAGAGGCAATGTTTTTCCCTCATTACCATGTGGTGAGGGTCCCATAAGGAAACGCCCCTTAAGATGGCGGTAGAGCTATTTGCGCATCGGTGCCCTCTGTATCACAGAAGCTGTGATACGAATGTCTGCCGCCCCTTCTGTAATACCACCGTGCTCTGGAGGCACAGGGAATATGTGCCATCCCACTGCGTCCCCCAGAGCACTGGATGTAATACAGCGCCTGGAAATCAATGCTGCTACATCTTTCTAGGCATACATTGAAAAGATTTTATGAACTCAGAGATGGATACATGGTCACACCCTCGCCCTTTCCACAAATCACTCAAATCATTGGTGTCTTGCTACTTCATAAGAGAGAAATTAGATGTTTGCAAACACAAAGAATACAAGTGTTATCTGTGTTGCAACATTTAATCCACTTAAAAGCAGTTAGTAATTTGCTGTAAAAAACATTATTAGTTTCATGTAAATCAGATTTTAAAAAGGGTGTAGTTCAAATTGGACAATTTTTTCTTTCTTTTAATGAACAATATCTTCTTAAAATAAACGTTTCCATAAATATCTCCTGTCTGGCAATCACTAATCATTGTAGAAAAACAGATGAGAAGGCAAAGCCAGTTCCCATTTTCCTTGTTTAAACTGCAGCTATAATTAGGCTCGGTGGCCTGCTCTCACCCGGACTGCTGGCCCTCACAGGAAGCATTATGATGACACAACTCAACCGTAACAACTTAAGACAGGTGAGCAGCTACATCAGTTTCTTACTGCACTGGCTATCTACCAGCCTTTTCATGGCGGGAGGCCCGCAATGAAAAGGCTGGTGGACAGAGGACTCATGATCAGCACGGCGGTGCTGAACTCAGGGCCGCTGTGGCTGACCACGACTCTGACTGTCACCACCCCGTCTGGATCCATGATTCTGGTGGTGGCTGTGGTCCCATGGCGGTCCGACCACCAGGGTCATAATCTGGCAGTCAGACCGCCAAGAGTGTGGCAGTCTAACTACCAGTGCGGGCTTGGTGATCTTCAGACCACCAAACTCACAATGAGGGCCTAAATCTCACATTTCCAATGTCAGGCACGTATTCACAGCACCACTTTATTTCTTCTCCTGCATAACTGTGGGCGTAGTTCACACAAAAGGAAATATAACTTCCTGCGACATAACTTTAATATGTCCACTTTACGTTACTTCTGCATTATGAGACTCCAACAAACCCACTAATACTTCCACATTTTTCTCAGGGTGACTTCGGTGGCCCTTGGTGTGTGACAGTGGCCTTCAGGGTGTCTCGTGGGGGTGGGATGCGCTCTTCCAAACTACCCTGGAGTCTACACCAGGGTCTGCAGCAACGCTGAGTGGATTACAGTTAATTCTTAGTGACCCAAAGACCTTAAACGCCTTTAAATGGTTTATTCATTGACGTAAACAGAAGCTTAAATAAACACAGTCACTCTCTATTGACTCCTGGTTGCACTTTTGAGTAGATTTGTGTGAGCTCCAGCACCAGATCTCTTGAGGTGGAACAGCCAACAGTGAGATTGTTGAAACTGGGCCAATTCACTTTTGTGCATAGTGTCTAGGAATGTTGCCAATACTGTAGAAAGACAGCTATATCTATCATGTTTTGCTTCTAGTCTTTCAATTAGAACAATATAAAAGCAACCCTCACATTTGAAGCAGGAAATCGTATTTTGTCGAAAAAACATGATGGGAAAATTTATATTATGTTTTCAAAAAAGAGAAAACAACATTTTTACACATATATATATATATATATACTCTTCTGGCCACCAGAAGACAACTGTAAAATTTAAATTTTACTGACATTGGGTAATCAGCATTTATTGAGCAATGAATTTGAGTGCAGATTTTCATTACAAGTATATAGTTTATGTCAAATAAGAAAAGAGTAGACTAGGGGTCTGATTTAAGAAAAGTGGCACTGCACCCATTGCAGCGCCACTTTTATTGCGCCCCTTAGCACCCTCCTAATGCCGCCATGGCGAAAGTTATGGGAACTAGCTTCCAAATCTTTGGTGCTAGTTCAGAATTTAGCAGAATTAGGGGCATATTTAAGAGCCCCTAGCACAACCAGAGCGTCACTTTAGGTGACGCTCCGGTGGTGCTACAACTGCACTTTTTGTGGCTTAACGCCACCTTGTAAATAAGGCCCCTTCACACGCAGCAATTTGTGTGGAAAGGGTGTGCAATGGGTGTTGTTGTGGGTGTGCCACAGCAACACCCATTGCATTTTGACACTGCAACATATTTCCGTGTTTTCGTAAACCTGAGGCAGCGTAAAAATCTAACGCCACCCCAGGAGTGTTGTTAGCATGGTGCAACGAGGAGAAATGCTTTCATTTCTCCTTGCTTTTTGCTCTTTCTATGTGTGCTGCATTCTGCAGCACGCATAGAGAAAAGCAAATTGCCATTTAAGATTGTTTTTGTGCATGAAGGTGTTCATTCCTGCACAAAAACAATCTCCCCCTCAACGCAGCCATCTTTGCACTATGGTGCAAGGGTTGCGTGTCGGCACATGGCAGAATATTTAGCGGTGGTGCAGGGGAAAACACAGCGGTGCCTGTATACTAGTAAATATGGCGCATCCCTTCGTTTTGAAAATGATGGTGCGTGACACTGCCAAATTTGGCGAATCGATGATCTCTGACATTTTCTGTTAAATCTGGCACATAGAGTCAAAACATTTGACACTAATCCTGCAAAGCCCATTGAGGCCCAGTGAAAACAATAGTGTGCCTCCTTTTAACGCCTGCTCTGAGCAGGTGTTCAAAGAGACGAAAAAAATGATGAAAAAAGAAATATTTTAGATTTTTTTGCACCATTTTTTCAGCCTTCCACAACGGGGGAACGCACCCTTTGGCTACAATATGCCTGGCGCAGGCATTATGTAGCGCAAAGGATTACAAAGTGGTGCAATGCATGCAATCCTCCACTTTGTAAATTTGGTGAGGCGATTTTGGCCTCGTTGGGCCACGTTAGCATAAAAAAATGAAGCTAATGTTGCGCAAGGAGGCGCTAGGGTCTCCTAAATATGCCGCAAGGTTTTTCAGCAAATTCGTCAGTTTACAAATTACGTAACCCAAGGCTGCTTTGAGTTTTGTACCCACATTTATTTTGTAGACTGCACGCTGCACTTTAGTTGTTGCTTCCTTTTTAAAGTCTTTTTAAAGTCATTTCTCCTTTGAACTTTGGTAGGATGGATTCAATTCTAAGTGGGGTCTGGTAGGCCATGTTGCTTTCTGCAGAAAATGATCAAATTTGCAGGTCATATGAACGTAAACTTAACTAGTACATGTCCTTGGCATTCCCCTTGTGAATGCTAAAAGTGAGTGCACAGTGGAGTATCCACTACAGTGGGCAGACCATTCAATACACAATCTTGATGTCATGGTACACTGTGACTCTTTCATTGTGTACACAGACAACTATGGAGCAAAAATTGATGTGTTACCTGAAAGAGTGCATTGCTGCAAACAGCTGCCACTCACCATGGCTGGGCAGATTGCAATAGTAATAATGTTGGTCTTTCCTAAGCTCTTACAACACTTTGCCAACACACATAACATCCACTATAATTTTGCCATATGGGACATGGCACTGATGGTCTCCCTCACCTGGCAGCTGGAATAGAGGCGGTGAAACTGCATCCCATCAGAAAAGTGATTCTGAATTCCATTAGTGGCTGGAGAGTAGAATGGACCTGGTCCACGATCTGGAATCACGGAGCGAGAGGCTGGGACTACCGTGGCCATACTCACAGTTGATCCCAAGAGAGGAGAACCCTTGGGCAACTTTGACATGAAAATCAATAGCATGGATGAGATATTCATGGATGTGGCATGTAAAGATTTCTACAGCATACAGAACCGATCCTGGGTTGCTTGCTCTTGCTCAGGGAGGACCTGGCCTGGCAGTTCAGACTGGACTGTTCCCATGAGGAGCATGGTCAAGACTGATTTGCATATGGCTGGGTCCAAACGGGGGTGGCTTAGTGGGCAAAGAAATTATGGATTAATCCCAGATCTGTGACTGGGGGTGAATGTTTGCATTGTTTACCATTCTGTTCATCTGTTATTTTTCCTTTTGACACCTTAAGTGAGAAGGGCACGCCCAGATATGGGTTCCGTGCTCACTGTGCTACTGGACTACAGCTCGCCTGGCTGATGAGCAGTGAACTCCTGAAACTGGGCTCAGGATGCTTGTTTCTGGCTTGGCAGCTTGGGATGGACTTGTTTTTGCATATGGCTGGGTCCAAACAGTGGTGTGGTGGTGAACAAAAAAAAGATGGATTAAACCCAGATCTGTGACTGGGAATGAATGTTTAAACTGTTCAGCATTCTGTCCATCATCTGTTCTTTTTGCTTTTGTCACCTAAATGGGAAGGGTATCAAAGCAAGGACAATGGGAGCCCTTGCATAGAGACTGTCATTGATCAACGTTGGATCCGTTCCTGTCACTGGGTCTTGGCTCAGCCACACAAGTGGGGCAGGGTCTGTACAGATGGGAAAATGGTGTGTGGTAGGAATACTGTTGATTCTTGCAGATTCTGGAAGTTTCCATCACATAAATGTAGGGAAAATGCCTGGTTTCAGGCAAAGTTGGAAATTTGCAGGGCATTGTGGGTAGGGAAATGGTGTGGGATGCATGTGAAGAACACTACCCTTGACTCCCCAAGATGATTAGTTTTCAGAAGTGTCTGGCTCTGGTAGATTTTTCCAGGTGACAGTGTACCCAAGTTGAAAAAGTGCATTCACTCACCATTTTAAAGATATTGGTAGTTAGCCAGGCTCTCTTGGCCCATATGTCAAACCAAAACCCAAAATAGTCAAATGTTCTCTTGCTTTCCATTGGGATGAGACGCTTTAGTCTGCAGGGTGGCGCAAAGACTGTTTCCCCCTTCAGTTGGGGAGGGAGCATGACCATGTCCATTCTGGTGGGCAGCCCTCACCCCTCTTTTTTTATTCCCTCTCTTCTAATGGGCTGATTCCCCCCGGGGAGGCTGATTGGGGGTAATTACCTCAATCTGCCCCCGGGGGGACATAAAGACTGTATCCCCATGTATATGTGGTAGGGGCATGTGTAGGAGGCTTGCCTGGCTTATATAAGGGTACCTTGTGGTCCTCACACCTTGTGCCAGGTCCAGTTATCCCTTATTAGTAGAATAGAAGTGTTTCTAGCAGATAGGCTGATAGGGGTAGCTATGGCAAAGCAGCTTAGGCTGAACTAGGAGACATGCAAAGCTCCTACTATACCACTTATATCATATAGCACAATATCACAAGAAAACACAACACTCAGAGATACTAAAAATAAAGGTACTTTATTTTAGTGACAATATGCCAAAAGTATCTCAGAGGATACCCTCAATTAGGAGGTAAGTAATATACACAAATTATATTTACACAAACCCAAAATAGGTAAGTAACAGTAAGAAAAGTAGTGCAAACAATGTAGAATCACAATAGGATGCAATAGGTAGACATAGGTCTAGGGGCAACACAAACCATATACTCCAAAAGTGGAATGCGAATCACGAATGGACCCCAGACCTATGGGAGGTTGTAGAGGGTCGCTGGGACTGTGAGAAAACAGTAAGGGTGTCCAAGATACCCCACCCCAAGACCCTGAAAAGTAGGAGTAAAGTTACCCTAATACCCCAGAAAGACAGTAAAGTCGAGATAGGGGATTCTGCAAGAACAACAAATGACAGCAAAACACTGAAGATGGATTCCTGGACCTGAGGACCTGTAAAGGAAGGGAACCAAGTCCAAGAGTCACGCAAGTTTTCGGGGGGGGCAGGAGCCCACTAAACCCCGGATGAAGGTGCAAATAGGCTGCCTCCTGGTGGAAGAACCTGAAGATTCTGCAACAACAGAAGGTTCCAGGAACTTCTCCTTTGGTCCGAAGATGTCCCACGGCATGCTGGAGGATGCAAAGTTGTTTTCACGAAGAAAGACTGCAAACAAGCCTTGCTAGCTGCAAGAGTTGCAGTTAAAGATTTTGGGTGCTGCTGGGGCCCAGGAAGAACCAAGAGGTCGCCCCTTGGAGGAGGAGACAGAGGGGGCGCTCAGCAACTCAGAGAGCCTCTGAAGAAGCAGGCAGCACCTGCAGAAGTACCATAACAGGCACTTAGAAGATCTGAGGACAGCGGTCAACTCAGAGTCACAAAGGAGGGTCCCACAACGTCGGAGTCCAACTCAGTGAGTTGGGCAATGTAGGACAGAGTGCTGGGGATCCAGGCTAGGCTGTGCACAAAGGAAGTCTTGGAAAAGTGCACAGAAGCCGGAGCAGCTGCAGATCACACAGTACACAGGTTTGCTGTCTGGCGTGGGGAGGCAAGGACTTACTTCCTCCAAATTTGGACAGAAGGGCCACTGGACTGTGGGAGACACTTGGACCCAGTTTCTGTGCTCCAGGGACCACGCTTGTCAGGATGAGAGGGGACCTAGAGGACCGGTGATTCAGAAGTTTGGTGCCTGCGTTAGCAGGGGAAGATTCCATCAACCAAGGTGAGAATTCTTCTTGGCTTCTAGTGCAGGGTGAAGGCAGACAGCCGTCAGAGCATGCATCACCAGGAAACAGTCGAGAAAGCTGTCCGGATGAGGCGCTACAATGTTGCTGGTAGTCTTCTTGCTACTTTGTTGCGGTTTTGCAGGCGTCCTGGAGCAGTCAGCGGTCGAATCTTGGCAGAAGTCCAAGAGGGAACTGCAGAGGAACTCTGGTGAGCTCTTGCATTTGTTATCTGGTGAGATGCTCACAGGAGAGACCCTAAATAGCCCACAGAGGAGGATTGGCTACTGAGAAAGGTAAGCACCTATCAGGAGGGGTCTCTGACGTCACCTGCTGGCACTGGCCACTCAGAGCTGTCCATTGTGCCGTCACACGTCTGCATCCAAGATGGCAGAGGTCTGGGACACACAGGAGGAGCTCTTAACACCTCCCCTGGGAGGTGCTGGTCAGGGGAGTGGTCACTCCCCTTTCCTTTGTCCAGTTTCACACCAGAGCAGGGCTGGGGGATCCCTGAACCGGTGTAGACTGGCTTATGCAGAGAGGGCACCATCTATGCCCATCAAAGCATTTCCCAAGGCTGGGGATGGCTACTCCTCCCCAGCCCTTCACACCTATTTCCAAAGGGAGAGGGTGTAACGCCCTCTCTCAGAGGAAATCCTTTGTTCTGCTTTCCTGGGACCAGGCTGCCCAGGCCCCAGGGGGGGCAGAAACCTGTCAGTGGGGTTGGCAACAGCAGTAGCTGCAGTGGAGACCCCGGAAAGCAAGTTTGGCAGTACCCGGGTTCTGTGCTAGAGACCCGGGGATGCATGGAATTGTCACCCCAATACCAGAATGGTATTGGGGGGACAATGCCATGATCCTAGACATGTTACATGGCCATGTTTGGAGTTACCATGAGGAAGCTACATATAAGAATTGACCTATATGTAGTGCACGCATGTAATGGCGTCCCAAACTCCGGGGAATTTGCCCTGAACAGTGTGGGGGCACCTTGGCTAGTGCCAGGGTGCCCACACACTAAGTAACTTTGCACCTAACCTTCACCAAGTGAGGGTTAGACATATAGGTGACTTATAAGTTACTTATGTGCAGTGAAAAATGACTGTGAAATAACGTGGACGTTATTTCACTCAGGCTACAGTGGCAGTCCTGTGTAAGAATTGTCTGAGCTCCCTATGGGTGGCAAAAGAAATGCTGCAGCCCATAGGGATCTCCTGGAACCCCAACACCCTGGGTACCTAGGAATTATAAGGGTGTTCCAGTGTGCCAATGAGAATTGGTAAAATTAGTCACTAGCCTGCAGTGACAAGTTTAAAAAGCAGAGAGAGCATAAACACTGAGGTTCTGGTTAGCAGAGCCTCAGTGATACAGTTAGGCACCACACAGGGAACACATACAGGCCACAAACGTATGAGCACTGGGGTCCTGGCTAGCAGGATCTCAGTGACACATATCAAACACACTGACAACATAGGGTTTCCACTATGAGCACTGGGCCCTGGCTAGCAGGATCCCAGTGAGACAGTAAAAACACCCTGACATATACTCACAAACAGGCCAAAAGTGGGGGTAACTAGGCTAGAAAGAGGCTACCTTCCTACAGCATGGCCATGCCCACGGTAGGCAGCCCCCCCTCTTTTAAAAACAAACAAACAAACAGAATCCCTGGAAACTAGTGGTCTTTCTACCCACTGCGGGCCCTATCAGGTGTAAATACCCTATCTGCCCCCCGGGGGAGAAGGGGCAGAAAGACTTTGGTCCCCATTTATGTGGGGTGGGGCCATGGCCATGGCGATGGTGGGCAGCCCTCCCCTTTTATAAAAAAAAATATCCCTGGTGTCTAGTGGGCTTTCTGCCTCGCTGAGGGCAAATTGGGGGTAGTAACTCCCAATCTGCCCCCAGCGGGGGTGGAAAGATTGTGCCTATTTTTGTGGGGGCATTTCCTTGCCAATTCTGGGCAATCCCCAACCATAGACATTTAAAAAAATGTGTATCCCTAGTGCCTACTGGGCTTTCTGCCCACCTCAGGGGGAAGATAGGGGGGTATTTACCCTATCTGTCCTTACGGGGGGCAGGAAGACTTTATGGGGGGTGGGGCATGGCCGTGCCATGATAGGCAGCACCCTCCCCTCTTTAAAAAAAATCCCTTGTGTCTAGTGGGCTTTCTGCCCCCCTGGGAATAATAGCCCCTGTTTGCCCCCCAGGGGGGCAGAAAGACGCTGCTTATTTTTGGGGGGGCAGGGCATTGCCGTGCCCTTCTAGGCAACCCCCACACTTTCCTAAATGAAAGTAATTGTCTCTGGTGCCTGGTGGCCCAGGGGGGCAAATTACAGGCTATTGCACCATCTGCCTTCCAATGGGGGGCAGGAAGACTGAATTAATGCCCAAAACAATTAAGGAGGAGCAAAACCATTGCCCAAGTGGCTGCTCCACCCTCTCTCTGATGTCTAGTGGTGGATCCCTACTGGGGATCGCCCTCCTGAGGTAATCCCAAGCAGGGATCCACGAGGGAAAGGAACCTTTGGAAAGGGGGAACGAATAATCTATCAGTTCTAACCTGAGAAGAGGTAATAAAAGCAGTTTGAATTAAAGTTTTTTGGTAACAAATGTGTGGCTGATAGCAATGGCTTTTGTATTGAATGGGCCCTGAAAAACAGCTTTGCAAACAGGAACGACTAGGTTCCTGGAGTGACTGTGGTGCTGTATATGTCTGGTTTATGTGCCATGGTGCTGCACAAGTTGTGACTCTCTGCATTATTGAATGTCCATGGTGATTTACACAAGAGAATACATGGATTATGACATGACAATGTTGTTTCCTAATTTTGCTAATACATTAGTGTATTGAATACTTTAAAAACTAATGTTTTGGTATGGCAGTTACATTGTACATACTGGGAAATACCAATTCTGGCATTATGCTTTTTGCTTTTCATACCATGGTAGTGTGAAGACTGGCACCAGTTTGATTCTTGACAATTGAGACCTCTGACTGAGGCCCCCTGTTAACCAAAAAGCACATTGGTCAAGTCCTCCGAGTTATCCAAAAGGCAAGATCAATGGTATCAGTGGTTGAAAACTTTGAGATGTCTCCTGGGGGGTATCAAACAAGTCGGGGAAAGGAGACATGTGCATTAATGGGGCTGTTCACAACACTAAATTACACTTATGAGTAAGACACAAGTTCAAGTTTATCATAGACTTTTAATTCTTACACATCTCCAACACCAGAAAAAGGGAGTGGAGCCAAACTTATGAGTGTAAGTTACTACTTTGGCAGTCGGTTCAGCAGCACACATTGCCACCCACTGCAATCTAATCCAATAGAATGTAATGGAGGTAGGGACTTAAACTAAAACCCCACTGGAAATAACTATAAATTCAGTTAAATTATATAAAATACTAAAGAAAATATATATAATAATAAAACATATTTATTGCTTGGCTATAAAATATTTTAACAACCTCTTTTGAATGTAAAAATTAATGTAGGAGTGCATTATAATAAAATATAATTAAGTTACATTAATTAATACTAATTATTTATTTTAATAATAATTAATAATCCATATTACAAACAGTGCTTTTTACTTTAAGTGGAGGTTTACGTTTTAACCTAGAATTCAGTTAAATAATTCTAAATTCATTTAATTTGCTATAATTAAATTAATTAAAGGTATATTTCAAAATTAAGTTAATACTACTGTTGCAATTTTTGTATTTTCTTATACATTTAAAATAAAATATACATTATGAGTTTACCATAAAATGTAATATATTAATATTTTTAGTAACTTTTCCAATGTGTAATAAACATTTTTAGTTTTCCCTATACTTTATCATGCAGAAAGTTCCACTCCAACCTCAGAGTCTCCATAAGGTAAAGTGAATGGAAAATGGAAAAAGTTTACTAGAACTCAAAAATAATTTGTAATTTTTTATGTTAAATATAATTGCAAATTGATTCTATATATATAAACACCCACAGAACTACAAACCTAAGTATGAATTTAAGCTTTTATTAATTTAAATATGTTAAATTAAATTACAATTATTTTTCGGAAGTATAAATTAAAGACTATGGGGGTCATTACAACATTGGCGGTATAAGGCGCTTACTGCCGTGCAGAAGACCGCCAATACACCATCGCGGCCGCGGTAGACCGCCACAGCTATTATGACACACATCACGGAATCCGCCGAAATTCAGACACCCACACAATACCGCCACACCAAAGGTCAGCGATAAACATGCGGAAACAAATCCTCCACCTCCACGCCAACAGAAACACGCCCATGCCATTACGACCCACGAATCCACGTGGCGGTCTTTCAACCGCAGTATTCCATTGGCGGTACACACCGCCGCGCTCAAAATACACACACAGCACCAAAACACCGCCACATTGGACAATTACATATACACACACCTGATACACATACACACACCACTCCCACACACCCAACACAATATAAAACACACACCCACATCACCCACAAACCTCTACTACCACAATTCACGAACGAAGGCCAGAGAGATGGCACAGAACAGACAACCCCATCACACAGAGGCACACAACACCATCACCCACGCAACATCCAAGCACAAAACACCACATACCACTACACTCACCACACTCATCAACACATACACCACCCCACACATCACACACACCACCCCATGTCACGCCAAAGACACCCCCGCTTCTCTGAGGAGGAGCTCAGGGTCATGGTGGAGGAAATCATCCGAGTAGAGACACAGCTATTTGGTTCACAGGTACAGCACACATCCATAGTCAGGAAGATGGAGCTATGGCAAAGAATAGCGGACAGGATCAACGCTGTGGGACAACATCCAAGAAATAGGGAGGACATCAGGAAGAGGTGGAACGACCTACGGGGGAAGGTGCATTCAACGGTATCCAGGCACCGCATCGCGGTACAGCGGACTGGCGGCGGACCCCCACCTCCTCCCCCTCAACTAACAACATGGGAGGAGCAAGTCTTGTCCATCTTGCATCCTGAGGGCCTCGGAGGAGTCGTTGGAGGAACGGACACTGGTAAGTCAAATCTTAACCATCATAACCCCCACCCTACCTGCATGATATCACACACCCCCACCATCACACCCTCCCCTATCACCCCAAATCCTCACCTATCTACCCATGACACCAACCACCCATCCCAACCCCAAGACCTGCATGACATAACTAAGCATGGACACCCATCACCAAAGCATGCCCACTGCACAGACCCAGAACACCCCCCAATCATCAGCACACAAGCCCCCCACAGGAATGCCTGGACTGGGGTTCACGAACACCCAACCATTGCACACCATGAAACACACACATGCAATAATCATGTACTTATACCCCCGCAGGAACCCGAAGGAACGTCACGACACCAGAGGGTCCAGACAACACCACTCCACCCCCAGAAGAGGCCCACAGTGACGACAGCAGCTCTGCCCCACTGGATCTTGATGACCAGCCTGGACCATCGTGGGCCTCAGGACAGTCGGTTCCCCTTGCCCAGCCACAGCCCAACACTGAGCTTACACCCTCTGGTAACACCAGCACAGCACCCACCCAGCGGGCCCAAACCTCCCTGCCCAGGACAGGTCAATCAGCGGTGTGTCCACCACTACAGGGCACCTAGGGTAACCCACCACCCCAACAACAACAGGGACCTGGGGGCAGTGGTAGTGGGCACACGGTCCAGGGGACGGAGGCACAGGAACACAGGGGAACTGGGAGGGCTGCTGTGCGACAGAGGGAGGACAGGCCAAGGGAACCAACTCTTAACGAGGCCCTCTCCTCCATCATGGGAGCATACCACCACTCCCAGGAGACGATGGCCACAGTCCTGGACAAGTTGCAGGAGACCCTGCGTCTGCAGGAGGAACAATATTTGGGGTTCAGGGAGGAGCTCAGAACCATCGGCTCCACCCTGGGCACCATCGTAGGGGTGCTGACGGACATTCAAAAGATCTTGAGGGACACCGTGGCACTCCAAGGGGCCCCTGACACTAGCGACGACGATGAAATGCCCACCACCTCCGCCGGCGCTAGTGGACAGGACCAACACACCAGCAACCCATCCCCTGCAGACGGACAACCACCACGCAAGAGGGCCCTGAGATCCAGGAACAGGACAGAGCAAGATGGCAAGACCCCTGCTAGGAAATAAGACCACCCTGATTGTCCCCCCACTGTCCCACTTTGTTACCCTGCCCAAATCGGAACTGACCCAGCTCCACTTCCAATGCCCAGATGTGCAATGTACCTGTGAGACTAATAGACTGGACTCTGCCATGGACATTCCTCCACCATCACCCATCACCCATCACCATTTTACAACCCACCCTCATTTTTTTGCACTTAACCAAACACCCTTGAAACACTAAAAAAAAATGGAGTCAGTCTTTGATTTGTAAATCTGTATTATCAATGACAGTTTTATAATGGGATACCCATTGGAAGGCTAACATACCTATGTCACACATCACAAGCCCTTCAAGGATGCAAACAGTTGACACGTAGGTTACCACATTTGTGAAAATGAAATGGAAGGGGACAACTCAGTTAACAAATAGTGAGTGAAATGTCGGTACAGGATAGAGGTAGATGTGTGAAAGTTAATGTAATGGTAAAAAAGAAAATGTTCTCACCTGTGTCTCACTGGAAATATTGCTGTATGACTGACTCCCTGTTGTCGTTTTTGTCTTCCTCAGCTTCATCCTCATCACTGTCCACAGGCTCCACAGCTGCTACAACACCGTCATCTGGATCATCCTCCTGCAGAAAAGGCACCTGGCGTCTCAATGCCAAGTTATGGAGCATGGAGCAGGCGATGATGATGTTGCACACCTTCTTCGGTGAGTAGAATAGGGATCCACCTGTCATATGGAGGCACCTGAACCTGGCCTTAAGAAGGCCGAAGGTGCGCTCGATAACCCTCCTAGTCCGCCCCTGGGCCTCATTGTACCGTTCCTCTGCCCTGGTCCTGGGATTCCACACTGGGGTCAATAGCCAGGAAAGGTTGGGGTAACCAGAGTCCCCCAATAGCCATACATGGTGCCTCTGGAGTACACCCATCATATCAGGGATGCTGCTATTCCGCAGGATGTAGGCGTCATGCACAGAGCCAGGGAACATAGCATTTACCTGCGAGATGTACTGGTCTGCCAAACAGACCATCTGGACATTCATGGAAGGATAACTCTTCCTGTTCCTGTAGACCTGTTCACTCCTGCGGGGGGGACCAGAGCTACATGGGTCCCATCAATGGCACCTATGACGTTGGGGATATGTCCAAGGGCATAGAAGTCACCTTTCACTGTAGGCAAATCCTCCACCTCAGGGAAAATGATGTATCTCCTTACGTGTTTCAGCAGGGCAGCCAACACTCTGGACAACACGTTGGAAAACATAGGCTGGGACATCCCTGATGCCATGGCCACTGTTGTCTGAAAATACCCACTTGCAAGGAAATGGAGCACTGACAGCACCTGCACGTCAGGGGGGATTCCAGTCGGATGGCGGATTGGTGACATCAGGTCTGGCTCTGACTGTGTACATAGTTCCTGGATTGTGGCACGGTCAAACCTGTAGGTCACGATTAAATGTCTCTCTTCCATTGTCAACAGGTCCACCAGCGGTCGGTACACCGGAGGATTCCGCCGTCCCAGCTGACGGTGCCTACGAAGGACAACAGCGAAGAAACAGTCACTCTTCCTCCAGGTATGTAGCCACAGTCACACACAAGAGTACACCAGACAATAAACCCTTCCTGTATGTGTGTTGAGTGTAGGCCTCAGTATGTGTGACGCAGTTGAAAATGAATCCATGTGGGCCCCTGAAATGGCAGCTGCCTGACCTCTAAACTGGGACAATGGGATTGTGGGGTAACAGCGCTGGCGTTGCACACCGTCGCGGTAGGCGGTCGTAGAGCGCGGCGCAATGCTGCATTGGTTAACATTATGGGTCCCAGGAGCCAATGAACAGGTGCGCCGGCGGTGATGCTGCGCCCCGCCGCGGACGTCACCGCCGCGTACGTCACCGCCGTTTTCTATCTGTTGAATCACTAGATACCTGACCTTCGACAGGAGAGGACCTACACTGCTAGTGCTGCTGTGACCTCGGTCTGGAAGCGACGATGGCTGCTGCGTCTGGAGAAAGAGCCCCTGCCTTCACTGCACAGGAGTTGGAGAAACTTGTGGATGGGGTCCTCCCCCAGTACACGCTAATCTACGGTCCTCCAGACCAACAGGTTAGTACACAGGGAGCACGTTGTAGGGGCTAGGCCTGGGTGGACAGGGCTGGGTGGAAGAGGGAAGGGGGCAGAAGTCATACAACAGTAAAGCATGGAAATAGATGGGCCACATGGTCAGAGTATGGAGGGGGCCACACACATTGATGGTGCAATTGGTAATGACTGTTCCTCTTCCCTTGTGCATGTCATGTCGGTCAGCGCCCACCAGAAGAGGGACATTTGGCGTGCCATCGCCAAGGAGGTCCGGACCCTGGGGGCCCACCAGAGATGGGGCACCCACTGCCGGAAGAGATGGGAGGACATTCGCCGCTGCAGCAAGAAGACGGTGGAGGCTCAGCTGGGGATGGCCTCCCAACGTGGGAGGGGTGCCCGTTGTACCATGACCCCACTGATGTTCCGGATCCTGGCGGTGGCCTACCCGGAGTTGGATGGGCGCTTAAGGACATCACAGCAGACACAAGGGGGTGGGCTGTGGGTGTCCGTAGGCCAGGGTGAGTTAGTTAGGCAAGGCCCCTCCGTAATGTAGGCCATGTGGCACTCTACCCCACCTCAGAAAATTAGCAAGTTGAGGTATAGTTGCCCCTGTGGCATCCATGTGCGCAGATTTCCACCATTGCCATGTAGGCCACATCCATGAAATTGCATGTGCAGAGGGCAGGAGCGCGGCGTTGTGCATGGGGCTGCTGCGTCTGTCTTGTCCTCCAACGGTAGCGGTATGCCATGCACTAAAACTCTCTTTGTTCTGTCTCCCCCCTTTTCCTGCTCTCCCTGTCCTTTTGTACATCAGCATCAACAGGCGGAGGTACAGTGGCACCGGAGCACGAGGGAGCTGCATCCCACATGGCCATGGAGGGCCACACCACAGACTCTGAATACACCAGTGGGACGGAGGGCGAGGGGAGCTTCACGTCGGCCACCGGATCACCAACCAGCAACACAGACTCATCCGCCGATGTGAGCTCCCCTGTGGTGGCAGCACCATCTGTGCGCCCCACTTCTACAGGTACAGCCGCCACCCCCCCTACCAGCACCGCCCTCCCAGCAGCCCCTCAGCGTTCGCCCCGTGCCCGCTCACCCAGGAGGGTGGGCATCACCTTCGCCCCAGGCACCTCAGGCACTGCCCCAGTCACCCCTGCTGCCCTCAGTGAGGAGGCCATTGACTTCCTCAGGTCACTCACTGTTGGGCAGTCTACCATTGTGAATGGCATCCAGGGTGTAGAAAGGGCGTTGCAACACAGTAATGCATTCCTGGAGGGCATTCATTCTGGTCAGGCTGCCCTTCAGCGAACCCTGCAATCTCTGGCCTCAGCACTGATGGCAGCAATTGTCCCTGTGTCCAGCCTCCCCCCTCCAACTTCCTCCACCCAGACCCAATCCCCTGTACCCCAGCCCATCCCAAGCACACCTACAGACCAGCATGCACACAAGTCAACACACACAAGTAGCTCAGGCAAACATAGGCACCACACATCCCACAGGCACTCACACAAGGATCACACCCATACAGACACAGCAACATCCACTGTCTCCACTGTGTCCCCCTCCTCCTCTTCTCCCTCCCAGTCTTGTCTACACACACACCTGCATGCACCACATCTACAGGCACTAGGACTCGCACCAGGACACCCAGCACCACACGCCGCTCACCTGCACTCACCACCTCCACTGCCATTTACACGTCCCCTTTGTCCTCTCCCAGTGTGTCTGTGACGCCCCCTCCCAAAGTACCCAAACGCCGGCAATCACTCACCCAACATCCATCCACCTCACAACAGCCTCCAGTACCTGCACCTGCACCCAAAACAGCTAAAGTGACACCTCCTACAACCACCTCCTCTTCCTCCACTCCCAGACCCCCTCCAGCTACCCATCCCAGTGTTCGTCAGAAACTGTCCCTCTGTCAAATTGACCTTTTTGCCCCCCCCCTCCAATTCATCAGTCCCGTCGTAGCACCTCAGCCAAAAAGCCCCCAGTACCAGTGGTGCGTGTTCCAGGTTTTTGGAGTGCACCGGCCACTAGGGCAGGCAGTAGGACCCGGAGCCAAGGCACTGGCAGCCCACCCCCTGTAAAGGCTCCGAAATTGGAGAGTGGACGACGGGACCGTGTCAAGACTCCTGGTGGGACAACAAGTGAAATGAGATCGAAGGCGATTGGTGAGTCAGCTGTAACTCCAAAAAAGGTGGGGATGGTCCAGAGGAAGTCTGCCCAGCCTGTTGTGAGTGTCACGGCAGAGAAGTGCGCCATCATTTCCGGCGGTCCAGACACAACTGCCAGCACCGTTGTCACTGGTCCAGAGACCACCGCCAGAGTCACAGCCCAGGAGGGCCCAAGTATCGTCACTGGTCCAGACACCACCGCCAGAGTCAGTGCCCAGGAGGGCTCAAGTATCGTCACTGGTCCAGAGACCACCGCCAGAGTCAGTGCCCAGGAGGGCTCAAGTATCGTCACTGGTCCAGAGACCACCGTCAGAGTCAGTGCCCAGGAGGGCTCAAGTATCGTCACTGGTCCAGAGACCTCCGGCAGAGTCAGTGCCCAGGAGGGCCCAAGTATCATCACTGGTCCAGAGACCACCGCCGGAGTCACAGCCCAGGCGGGGCCAGGATGCCACAGCCCCGCTGGGCAATGATGGAACGTCATGCCACACACCAATGTCCAGTGTGGAAATCGTCATGCCACACACCAATGTCCAGTATGGAAATTGTCATGCCACACACCAATGTCCAGTATGGAGATCGTCATGCCACACACCAATGTCCAGTGTGGAAATCGTCAAGCCACACACCAATGTCCAGTATGGAGATCGTCATGCCACACACCAAAGTCCAGTGTGGAAATCGTCATGCCACACACCAATGTCCAGTATGGAAATCGTCACCAATGTCCAGTATGGAGATCGTCATGCCACACACCAATGTCCAGTGTGGAAATCGTCATGCCACACACCAATGTCCAGTATGGAGATCGTCATGCCACACACCAATGGCCGTATCAGAACCCCCATGGCAAAGCCCCGCTGAACAGGGCAAAGACCGCTATGGCAAAGCACCGCTGAACAGTCCTGAACCGCCATGTCAAAGCACCGCTGAACAGGGCAAAGACTGCCATGGCAAAGCACCGCTGAACAGTCCTGAACCGCCATGGCAAAGCACCGCTGAACAGGGCAAAGACCGCCATGGCAAAGCACCGCTGAACAGTCCTGAACCGCCATGTCAAAGCACCGCTGAACAGGGCAAAGACCGCCATGGCAAAGCACCGCTGAACAGTCCTGAACCCCCATGTCAAAGCACCGCTGAACAGGGCAAAGACTGCCATGACAAAGCACCGCTGAACAGTCCTGAACCGCCATGTCAAAGCACCGCTGAACAGGGCAAAGACCGCCATGGCAAAGCACCGCTGAACAGTCCTGAACCGCCATGGCAAAGCACCACTGAACAGGGCAAAGACCGCCATGGCAAAGCACCGCTGAACAGTCCTGAACTGCCATGTCAAAGCACCGCTGAACAGGGCAAAGACCACCATGGCAAAGCACAGCTGAACAGTCCTGAACCCCCATGGCAAAGCACCGCTGAACAGGGCAAAGAAAGCCATGGCAAAGCACCGCTGAACAGGGCAATGCACCGGGTAGGAATGAATGGACCAACACATCAGGCATCCTTATCCCATGTGCAGCTGGGACAGTGACAGGACACTACCTTTTACGGGGAGGCTCAACCAGTCTGGGCACCAGTCACCCCCCAGTACCAGTATGGAGCTGCATCAACTTGTGAGACTGTGGCTTTGCACTCCCCAGGATTGAACAGTGGGCAACCCACCCACTGTAGAGACTTGTGAGACTGTGGCTTTGCACTCCCCAGGATTGAACAGTGGGCAACCCACCCACTGTAGAGACTTGTGAGACTGTGGCTTTGCACTCCCCAGGATGGTCCAGTGGGCAAACCACCCAGTGTAGAGACTTGAGAGACTGTGGCTTTGCAGTCCCCAGGATACATCAATGGGCATGGAGCCCCGTCGTGGATCTGGCTTTGCATTCATGTGGCTGAGGTGCCCACCCTTCCCTTCCCCCTGAGTTGCCTGTAGTGTTTCTATCTGATGCCCCGGCAGTGTTCTCTCTGATTTTGGTCAGGTATCTATTGTGGGCCTCGCCCATGCATTTTTGGACTGTTTGTGCACGGACATTGTTGTGTACATATATGCACTACTTCTCGGATTATATATGTAAATATGAGTGATTTTAGAATACATATATTTGTATATTTTTGTACGACATGTATAGTGGCACATTACAAAGTTTGACCGAAATTCGCATTGTCTTTGCATTCTTCCGGGGGGATTGTGGGTTGTTACTGTTCTTTTTGTGACTGCATTGGTGTGTATGTTGTAATATGCGAGGGTGGGGCCGGGGGTGTTTGGTGGGTGTCCCCCTAACTTTTGCCTTCCCCCTCCCCGTGTCGTAGATGCAGTACTTACTGGTATCTTCTGCGCCTACGTCGCTGTTGGTCGTGAAGGAGCAGAAAGACAAGGGCAGGTAGTATTTGGAGTTCCGGGTCCATGGAGTCGTCGTTCCTCGTGGAATGTGTAGAAGGTGAGCGTTTTCCCATAGCAAAAGCTGTTTCCGCCGTGTTTTTATCCACGGTGAATCTGCCCCGGAAAAGGTGGCGGATTGGCCTGTTGTGATACTGTGGGCGGTACATTGTCTTCCGCCTGTCTGTTGGCGGTGACAGCCGCGCTGCTTGTCTGTACCGCCGTGGCGGGCGGTGTGTTAAAGTGGCTGTCTTTGTTGGCGGTTTCCCCAGGGTCATAATTCCCTTTTTTTGTCCGTCTGAATGTTTGCGGTATTACTGCATCTTTAACACCGTCCGCCAGGGTTGTAATGACCACCTATATTCCTATCTAAAGTAAAACATAATATTTTTTATTTTGCATTAATAAATACTGAAAGTCAGATTCAGTATTAATTAAAAGTAATTTAATTACATTTTGGTACAATTTAATCCTTGATTAAGATTTCAGTTTTACCAAATGGTTTTTAAGATATCTTTGAATAAATAATAAATATGTTTTATTTATATATTTTGTACACTAAACTATCTTTATTTTTATATTTTAAATGATTTTAAATAATTTAATTAAACATTATTCCCTATGACGTTTTATTTTAAATCCCCACCTACAATGATTTACTTGGTAGGATGTGGCTGAACCAGTAGTTGCCCACGTGTGGTGTTGGACTTACTTCAGCTGTGAACTGCAGTAATCTACCATCATTTTGGGTCCCTTTCTGGCTGTTGTAACTTTCGAACAGTTTGTGAACAGCATCAGGTGTACTTTTTTGTAGGTGGGTGCGTCACACTTGCGTCATTTTTTGACACAAAAGCATCATAAACACAAAGGGCCATATTTATACTTTTTGACGCTAAACTGCGCTAACGCAGTTTAGCGTCAAAAGATTTTGCGCCGTCTAACGCCATTCTGAAGCGCCATGCGGGCGCCGTAGTTATGGAATGGCGTTAGCCGGCGCAAGCGGACCGGCGCTGCCTGGTGTGCGTGGAAAAAAACCACGTAGACCAGGCAGCGCCGGCGTAGGGGGAAAATGGCGTATGGGCGTCTTAAAATGGGGCAAGTCAGGTTACGTCGAAAAAATCGTCGTAACCCGACTTGCGCCATGTTTTTTCGACGCCCATCCCCCATCAACATGACTCCTATCATTGTAAAGATAGGAGTCATGCCCCCTTGCCCAATGGCCATGCCAAGGGGACTTCTGTCCCCTGGGCATGGTCATTGGGCATAGTGGCATGTAGGGGGGCACAAATCAGGCCCCCCTATGCCACAAAAAAAAAAAAAAAAAAATACTTACCTGAACTTACCTTAATGTCCATGGGATGGGTCCCTCCGTCCTTGGGTGTCCTCCTGGGGTGGGCAAGGGTGGCAGGGGGGGTCCCTGGGGGCAGGGGAGGGCACTCTGGGCTCATTTTGAGCCCACTTGTCCCTTAACGCCATGCCTGACCCAGGCGTTAAAAAGCGGCGCAAAAGCGCCGTTTTTGGCCACGCCCACTCCCGGGCGTCATTTTTGCCCGGGAGTATAAATACCACGTAAAGGCCTGGGAGTCATTTTTTAAGACGGGAACGCCTCCCTTGCATATCATTAACGCAAGGAAGGGGTTCACGCTAAAAAATGACGCACTCTCCGGGCACTTTGGCGCCCGAAGCGTCTAACGCCATAGTATAAATATGGCGTTAGTTGGCGTTAGTTTAGCGTCGAATTTGCGTCGAAAAAAACGACGCAAATTCGGCGCAAACGGAGTATAAATACGGGCCAAAGTATAATTGAATTTTGTACGTTTGCGCCGCTTTTGCATTAAAAAATGACGCAAATGCAACGCTAAAAAAGAAAGCAGAGGCATACCTGCCACATGCAAGTTTGTGGATAGCATTTTGTGCTATAGCTGTAGAACTATTGCACTAACACAAAACATACCACAAAATGCAATTTGTGAATAGGCCGCACAGCCTGTCGATCATGTGCTCATACTTGTAATTACTGTGTGTGATGAGAGTTTATAGAAAAGAACTCTCAAAGCAAAAACGGATTCAAAAACTTTGTGATAAGATAATATGTAAATGTGTCAAAATATTGCAAAACCATAATTTACTTTTGCTGAAACATTTTTTTTAGCCAAGGTTATACTTTATTTTGTCAAAGCTGCATATGAGGCCTAACACTGCAAACCATGTGCAGGGGTGACCTTTAACCTCAACTGGTGTTAGTTTCCATGAAAACATCTTAAATTAGACACCCCAGGTCGACACCCTGGGAAGGGAGCAGCTGTGGAAAACCTTGACAGATGCTGATATGATTGTTGGTTTTCTATAAGTACTTGGTCTGTTTCCAACCCGCACACAACCGGTCCGTGCAAACATGCGCTCTCTGCTGCTCCTCGCTCTTCTTGGCGCTGCCGGTAAGTTCGATACTGAAGTGGACAAATAGTATTTTTATTATGTCTTGCATAGCCTTCAAAGCCCCGAGCTTCTGTTTATTCACATTTCCAGGGAGTTTCCATTGTCACATGTTCTATGTTTACATTATTTTAAGCCATACCAGTTTAAGTTCAGTTCTAATCTGGTGTCAGAACTTCGATAGTGCATTCTGAGGGAGGGTAACTGATTTACTGTCAGTATGGAGGGCCCGGGTGTAAGGTATGCTCGCCACTGATGCCCACTTTTTTTGAAAAGTTTGAAAAGAAACAATAAAAGCCTGATTTATGAATCTTAGCCATTTTCGCAAACTGAAGAAACAGTTTTATACAATCGAGATTAAGCACTCATTATTTTGAAAAAATGTCGACCTTGTTTTGAAACAGGTTCATATTCATGTAAAGGACTTTGTGCTTGTCGAATACTGGATTAAGCGCTTCGGGGCATCTTTCTATAATGTAAGGCTATTGTCAGAAACGTGTGTTTCATCCCTTTAAGCAGCGGAGCCTGGGTCTTCCTCAAGGACTGAGGTTTATTTAAAGAGACATTACCCACACGGAGGCTCCGGCCCGCAATAGGAGCCCCTTTGCCACAATCTCAGGGTGCAAGTGCAATACACAACTGTTCTGGCTCCATACGAGGCTCAGCTGGCCAGCATGTCCCGGATGAAGTCTCCTTCAGTCCTTCTTCTATTTCTCGTCCCATTGCACTGCCCCTTGCACCAGGGAACATCATGCATTTCATAGCGTGGGGTTTGAATCTGCCTCATACATGACCCTCTTCCAGTTTGCATCCAGCTGGATGCCCACCTCCGTCACCACACCTCTGTATTTCTGAAAGACAATGGGCCTGATTTAAGAAAAGTGACGCTCCCGCCAGTGCAGTGCCACTTTTCTTGCACCCCTTAGCGCCCCCCTGGCGCCACTGTGTGTGCTTATGTGACTATATAGAGGCGCACAGCTGTGGAACAATATCAAATAAAAGGAAGGGCTTGAATGAGGACCCAAAATACTGCCAAAAAACGAGACATTTCCAAGGCTAAGGTTATTACCATTTGAGGGCAGTCCTTTAGGTCCTCATTCAAGCCCTTCCTTTTATTTGATATTGTCCCGCACCTCTACATAGTCACACAACACCTTGGTGGCTTGCAATATCCTTATAAAGCTTGGTTGGGCTTTTCCATCCACCAAAGTCCGACCAGCAGGTTGCTGCTAGTGTGGCCTCCTCCTCATGGCCCCATTAAGAATTTCCCGCTGGGTCAGTGGTCAAAAACTGTGTTTCCACCTGTTGGCCCAGCGGGAAACGGCCTACAGCGTTGTCTCCGGCTCATAATATAGCCAGCGGCAATGCTGTGGTGCATAGGGTGCACTAGCACCCGTTGTGATGTTCACTGTCTGCACAGCAGACAGTGAACATCACGACTGGGCTGGCGGGGGGGCCCCCTGCACCCTGTCTCCACCATGTAATTGCTGGCGGAGAAGGGACTCATAATCCCCAGGCAGCGCTGCCCTGGTGGATTAGGACCATCAGCACCGCCAGACCGACGAAAACTCGTAATCTGGCGGCGCTGGTGGTCCAACCGTGGTGCTACTGCATTGCAGCAGTCCAACCGACACCATGAACCTTGCTTTCTTAAGACCGCCAGGGTCGTTATTGACCCCTTTGGTGTCTAATGTAGTTCTTAGAGGGCTTGATCCATGGCACACAATGGTGCTAGAACAATTTTTAAACTGGGGGTGCCGCCATCAATGTTACATCACTGAATTAAAAGAGATTCTAAAAACCAATGCATCACCCAAACAAGAAGTGTGGCCACATCCAGTCAGCAGGAGAGTGCTAAGTGGGTATTATGTACCCCATGTTGCATTTAGCTGCACATTGTCACAGATATATCAATAAAGCATGGCGTGGTAGCACACTGTCGTTTACAGAAAGCACATTTTCCATTGAAATGACTGCTGCATTTGCATAGACGTACATTTTTATAGATAAAACTATATGGTACACAAATGATAATGTACGGAAATTGGGTTTCAGTGACCATTTGTCATTTGCTCATCACCCATTAAAATGACTTGATTTGTTTTGGTCCTACTGAAATCTTTGTTTACGTCAGATTGCAGAATTAAAAAATAAACGCTTTAATTATGCTTTCCTAACTTTATTTATTTTGGAATATTTGTACTGTTCACAACAAACTGGCACAGCACAGTGCTGCGCCAAAATCAGCAGTGCTGCGTTGCACCAGTTTTGAAAAGCAGGGATGCGTTGTATTTAATAGAATACGGCACATACCTGTGTTTACCCCTGCACCGGTGCTAAATTAGCTGCTGAGCGCCAATGCAGCTAGCCTTGCGGCATCGTGCAAGGATGGCTGGGTTGTAGGGGAAATTGTTTTTGTGCAGGAATTAACACCTTCCTGTTAAAAAAATCTTCAATGGTGATTTGCTCTTGCTATGTGTGCTGCAGAACGCAGGACACATAGAAAGAGCAAAAAAACTAAGAGAAATGAAAGCATTTCTCCTTGTTGCGCCCTGCTGACACCACCCCTGGGGTGGCGTTAGATTTTGGCCCTGCCTCGGGTTTACGGAAACTCGTAAATCTGGGGTAGCATCAGAATGTAATGGGAGTTGCTGTAGCACGCTCACAGCAACATCCATTGCATGCCCCTTCCATCCAAAGTGCTGCGTGTGAAGGGACCGTATTTACAAAGGGGTGTTAAGCCACAAAAAGTGGCTTGATGCCACCTTGTAAATATGGCACAGGGCATAGTGCCACCAAAGTGTCACTAAAATTGACCCTCCAGTGGCGCTAGGGGCTTGTCCATATGACCCTAATTTCTATAATAAAAGAATATACAGCAATTTCTCAAAACTCTGGACTGACATTTGACCTCTGTCTTTGAATGCACAACAAACATGACAAGATAAACATAGAATTTAAAGTCACCTGTAAAGAACATTCACCTTGGAACTCCAGCACAGTTATGTTCAGGGTGGTGCAGCACCTCCTCACCCCCACACCCTTACTTACAGCGTCTATAGTGACGCATCGTCAGGATAGCCCCTGACTTTATATAATCGTGTTATGTCCATTCATTTCATTTAAATGTGTTTGCATTGCACCCTTCTGCTTGCTAGACTGCCAGGCACAGAAAAATGACTAAAAAATACTTCTCATCTTATAGTTTTTAGGATCAGAAATGGCTTCATTGGCAAAGAGGGAATATTGCTTAGAGAGACAGAAAGGACTGTGGTGATATGCAGTGCTTACTATGAGGCATCAATAATTATTCACTCCATTGCATTCTGGGGTATTTATTTATTTTTATTTTTTGTTTTCAGTTGCTTTCCCTCTAGAAGATGATGACAAAATTGTTGGGGGATACACTTGCGATCCACACTCCGTCCCCTACCAGGCATCGCTGAATTCTGGCTACCATTTTTGTGGCGGGTCCGTCATTAACAGTGAGTGGGTGGTCTCGGCTGCGCACTGCTATGAATCGTAAGTTGCCATCAGAGTTTTATATTTTTCCTGTATAGTCCAATTTCACAAAAGCCGTGCCTGAAGGTAGCCACAAAACTACAAACACAATACCAGATTCTGATTCAGAGAATTAGGGTGTGTGGACCTCTAACCTAGGAGATAAAAAGAACCGCTCTGGATTATTTACAAATATGTTAGATTTTGGAACCCTAAATTTAGCATTTAAAGAAAGACTGTGGGTCTTACCAGACTGGGAAGACAGAATGTTACTTAGCACCATCAATTCATACTTTCAAGAGTATCCTCATTGCTTACGAAGGAGGGATAATGGGAACCCATCAAACTATTTTAAATTCAAAAACATCCATTGATACTGATTATATTTGTGTTGCTGAAAAAAAGTTGGAGGGAAAGAATGGGCATCATTTGAGTTTTGGCGGATGAAATAAAGGCAGACAGAGTGGCGGAGAATGTAGGGCACCCTGCCTTTACTTTGTCAATCAAATTGAGGGAGGTCCACTTGCCCCATGGACATCTCTGTACGTAGGTAAGATCTGCCACGACTGTGGTTCCTGTCTGTCTTGGAAAAGTTTGACAGATGGTGTTGTCAAACACAACAGCAGGCCTTTACACCTTTCTGAAGTTTTACATATAACAAAAACCTCCCAAAGCAGGTCTATGCTTTTGATAAATGCAAAACTAGAGCACCTACACCATAGGAGTTAATTCCCCATGGTGTGGCAATCATTTGTAAATTTGTACTGCCAATCAGATTGACAGCATCGAAACAGTATTCCAATCATCCGCTCTAAATTGAGTGGACTTTGGGTGTCTTACCTCTAGCAGCTCGTACTCTGTTGGGCTGTAGGAGTATGTAGGTGGCAGAGCCAAAATAGAATACAAAGCCAGAGTAGGCTCCATCTTCAAATGAGTGTGGGTTTGACCAGCCCTAAACTGGTGGATGGACCGAGAGTTTGGTGGTGAGGATGTTCCCTGCCAAACTCTAAATCAGGGCCTTATTGCCTTACAGGACCGGCCTGGCACTGGGTTGCAGTACCCAAGGTTATGGCCTTCGAAGCCCATGGAATCATGCGAGTTGAATGACATTGAGGAGGGAAGGCTCCTTCTTTGAGGACTGCCTTGCCAGGCTGAAGAAGAAAGTTCTCTGGGTATGAAAGTCAATAGTGTGAATGGTCCACTGTGCCACCCTCACTACCCTCTTGTGTTTTGTCCTGTTGGATATTGGCCCCAGCCAACACTGGCATCAGAAAAGGAGAAGATGTACACCCTAGAATGTGTCAAGAAGCTCTCTGTTTATGTACCTCAAGGGCCGCAGATGAAGATGGAGGTTAAGAGGGAGGAAGGAAAGACATGCAAGGGCTCTGACAATAGTAACATTTCCTCAGAGAAAGAGAAAGGATGTGCTGTGGAGCTCTACATTCACCCACCTACCACAAAACAGCCTCCACAATGAAGTTCACCTCCACAACCGCGAAAGCAGGCTCTGAAATACCGGGGAATAGTTTGTTTTTACTTTAAAATCTGCAACGCATCTGTTAACTGGGAGGCTACACAGGGCTATTTAAAATGAATAAGGTGTTGGATTCCAGAAACAATCATATTACTTGCTGTGGCAGTGGAAAACATCATATAATTCAAAAAATGGCTTTCAGTTTTGGCGGAAGAGGTCCAGAAAATCAGTCAACCCTTTTGGGATATACAGGTAAAGTTGCAAAATATGGTAAATATCTCTGATGATGTTGTGGGGATAAACTAAAGAGATTGTGCATATTGGTCCATCCTGCATGGAAGGTCACTAGAATTAAGTTTGTCTATACTACTAGGGGTAACAAAGGGAAATTTGCATTAAGTTAATAGTTCAGATCTAATGGCAAACCCTTGTGTGTTTTATCCAGTCCTCTTGCTCCAGGTCAGGCTATCTCCAGTGCTTTATGTAGAGCTTCCAGGGACCAGTCCCTATTGTGTGAGCATATAATTATTCTATTCACCATTGATCCATCCATGAGCCATAGATTATGTACAGAATTCCTAGAGACACCTTCAGCTGGAGTTGCATATTAATATGGAGGTAATACCCTTGGGCAAGAAAACTTTACTTTTCAGCTTTACCTCCAGATATATTCAAAGCAAACAAATGGAGGCTTGTGTGCTTTGACAATGATTCCATATTTTTTAGAAGTATTTAGAAGTAGTTTTGTGCTAGCGAAATGCAATCATGGGTTTCCGCGCTCTGATGCAGAAACACCAGATGAATAATGTAGCATTACTGCATTATGATAAATCTGGTTAAGGGCTCAAAAGAATTGAGTGGTAATTGTGTACTGCATATTTTTGCGATGAAAGCCCTAAAATGGTCAGTCAGATCTCAAATTCAGACAAGGAGAATTAGCCAAACTGAGAACTTGGTAGACATGGACTAATTCTTCCTATTGTGGATAGATCAGTACTTTAAAAGCAATCACTGCCAGTGTATAAGGAGAAATGTAATCTGAGTTACAGAAAACTATCCTGTTCCTCTACAGGCGAATCCAGGTCAGACTCGGTGAACATAACATCAAAGTTATCGAAGGCAATGAAATGTTTATCAATTCTGCCAAAGTGATCAGGCACCCAAAATACAACTCCAGGCTGTTGGATAACGACATCATGCTGATCAAGCTGTCTTCACCCGCAACCTTCAGTTCACGCATCCAGGCCGTCGACCTGCCCACCAGCTGCGCTCCAGCCGGAACCGAATGTCTGATCTCAGGATGGGGCAACACTCTCAGCAGTGGCAGTGAGTAAAAGTGTAGCAGGCTAGACACATATCTCAACATCTTTGTAGCTAATGTGTCTTTTAGAAAACCTTATCTTATTATTTTCTGGTTTTAGATGTTTCATTTATTTAAAATGTTTATATTCAATGACCTAGGAGCTGAGGCAATGGGGCACTTTACAAAATCCAACAGTAAAATAAGTAACAGCAGCATTACAAGAGAGCATCATCACCCGGATGCCAGTCATTGACATTGTAAGGTGGAAAAAATGTTGCATGTCTATGGTGGCGCTGGGTGCAGGTTAATTGTGTAGATGTTTGTCTCCAATTTAACAATGGTGTTGTAATGGCATATGGACTCAATCTTCAAAGTAGTCTTCCTACTGGTGCAACACAGACTATTTTCTTTTTGATTAACCTATCATTAAGGACCATATTGAGTTTCCTAGGCACATATGATGCTTGATTCTATGTATCTGAAGGGATTTTGTTATTGTGTAGGGGAAGAGAAATTACTCATTCCTCACTACTGTTTATATAGGAATTGATAATATTTTCTAGATAGGGGTTATTCAAAATTTTGGATGGTGTATCCTGGAAACTTTTGTACAATTCACATTTTAATAATAATCTTCATTAGTATAGTTACGCCTATCTGGAAAAAATATGATAAAAATGTGTCAAAAAGGTGGAACAATGCTCCTTTAATTCAAAAAATTTAAAACAATTTGAAAATGATTCTGTTGAAAAGACCTCATTAGAGTGGGTGATAAAGGGAAACATTTCCACAAATGCCCTACCTCAGTACAAATATTGGAGAAGTGCTTTGTTTTCATTGGTCTGGATTCTGACATGATAAATCTAGTCTCAGTGAGCAGCTCAGAACTTTCTTGAGACCAAAGTATATAGGAAAGGCAATGTGTGGTTGATTCCTGAAATATGACACGCCTTTGATGAATATTAAGAACAACTGTATGCAACCCAGTTGTTAGTGTGCTGCAATTGCTATGCTACAATATCTGGCGCAAACTACAAAGGCATTGGTAGGACAACATGACAGGGAACCGCTATGGTAGCTCTTATAAGTGGCTGGAATGAGAGGAGTCATCATTTACACACTTCCCAAGCAAAACTCCTCATCTATGTTGAGGAGAAACCAACAAGCACAAATCTATTAGCTTTGCTACTAGCAAAAAGGATGGTAGTAGTGAAATGCAACCACTAGTGGTGTAAATGTGGTGGCTTGCATACTTGGAATATTGTACACAGCCTGATGAATTAATTGGCGAGAGATAAGCAAATGGTTTGCAGTGGAAAGAGTTTGATACAGCCTCACGGTGGCATGCAGGGCTGTTGTCATAAAAATATAGACAGCTTAGGAGGTCAAACTGGTGACACAAAGGTGCTTGGGATATAGAGTGGGAGTGCTCTCACATAACTACACTGCAAAATAATTAGACATAAGATAGAAAGTGTATTGCCTGTCAATATACACCTGATATTCACTTTTAGAATGTACGTAAAGTTGTGAGCCAATAAAATGACAACACCATTTTGTCTGTATAAAATGATGCTGCCGGAATGTACTTCCATTTGAAATATACATAAAGTTCAAAGGACATTTTGTTGACTGACCCACGTGGCAACAAGCTGGCACTGCAGTTTCATCAAAAACACAACTCTAAATGTTGTGGGTGTATTGCTCCATGCCAGGTGATGTTGAGGCCGCACTGCTCCCACGGTTTGTCTGCCACCCAGCAAAGCTCCACCCAAAAGCTATTTGTGTGTGGCATAATTTCTTGACTATTGCTACAGCTCAGGTATCTTGCATGATCACGTTGGAGGTCCTAAAACGACTGCAAATTACCAGGGAATAGCTATGTCCCTGGGTTATTCTTTTGAGCCACTGTGTTTTTAACAATTACTCTCATAGTCTAGTTAATAATTTTCTGACATTAATAAACTTAGTTTATTTTTCACTTGCCCTGGCCTACACCATTGATTCAAGTCTTATGTCTGTTATTGACTGTACCGTCATAGTTACCTCCTCAATATTGTCAATTTCTGTAAACAGATTATGGACCCCTCAAACATTTAGGCATTTGTATATTGCATAAATATATATGTTCATTGTGTCTAACTTGGGTTTCTGGTTATGTTCTTCTTTTTAGTTAAACAAGTGTTGTATTTCCCATTCTAACTTTTTTGTGTCAAGGTCCTACATATGAGTGGAGCAATTTGGAGTCAGATACTCTTCACTTTCTGTTGCATATTCTGATTATCAAAATTGTTTATCAATCGGATAAGGATATTACTTTTGCTTTTGTGCTCAGATATTTAACAATACAAATTTAAAAAATACATTTTAGAATCTTATTTGACTATGGGTGTGTTCCACATCATAATCTTGTCCTACAGGTAAATATCCAGATCTCCTTCAGTGTTTGAATGCCCCGATACTGACAGATAAAGAATGCGAAAATGCCTACCCTTTCCAGATCACAGAAAACATGATCTGCGCTGGATTCTTGGAAGGAGGCAAGGATTCCTGCCAGGTAATCAATTGATTTGTCTTCATGGACTGCAGGAATGTACAGATTGGAAATCTTTACAAAGATGAGTTTGAACACCCAATATGAACATCTGAAACCTTAAAAATAAGAGAATATATACCTAAGCAAATAGCATAGATGATATTAATGAAGAAAAGTACTAGTTGACTTTTACCTGAGCCACTGGGTTAAAGGGGTGAAAATAAGGACTGTCTCTCCTTTCCTGACTTTAAAATACAAACGTAAACCAAGGGCGTTGAACAGTACTTCTCAATGTCTATGACATCAGAAATGGGTCAAATACTGATACTAGAAATGTTTGGCACATGCTAACAGACCAAGTCAGAAAGTACTTTATTAACAGGAACCAAAGTGTGTTTTAAAAGAAAAAAATTAAAACAACCCTGAAAATCTTCTTCAGGACGAATTAACACATTTTCTGAAAATTGGATACAATGCATTTAAACTTTAAGTCTCCAGTAATTAAATGGTGTCAGCTACCATGTTGTATAAGAAACCTTTGTGCATCTAGATGAAAATGGCATCACTTGCTTCAGACTCAGCACTATGAATATTTTAGCATTAACACGTGCATTTATTACAAGGTTCCCATGAGAGAGAACCACGCCATGTTAGGCTTTGGAGTAGTGTGCTGTATCAATGTGACTGCTTAGGACATTTCATTGTTTTATTGAACATTAGGAATAGCATGCAAGACAATCAATTTAACATGGCTAAAGCCGTATAGTAACCATCACAGAAGACATTGCACATTCTGACGGTGGTCGTGATCTTTGCAAGGACCTGACTTTTAAGCTGTAAGATGTCAAGGAGTATGCGGACCATCGTGTTTCTCAAAATGTATTGCGTTCTATAATTAAGCTATAAAACAGCTGAGGAACAATTGATCAAAGAACCTCACCTTTAGAAATGTAAGCACATAGCTAGTTGTGTGTGTGTATGTCACCGTAAAAGGCATTCATGTATACATCCACTTTCAGCAATATGATATGTAAGAGTCATAGATAATCAGTAGTATTTCATATTCGCAGTTACCAAAAGCTGCCAAGATTCTCAGACAGACAGAGGATAGGACTGCAGGCATGCAGCTACAGACCAGAAGAAAAGGCCAAGATACTTCTCTTTCATTCCTGCATGATTGCAACTTAGCTGAGAAGGTCTGACAGTAGCATTTATGGACTGGGAGAACATTAGAATACCACAGGATATATCTATATTTTTGTGGCAGAGCCACGAGGAGGGGGGTAATGGATCACATCTGAACACTTTCTGTGCCAGGCAGCCACAAAGATCAATTAATTAATTTAGCCAGCATGGAGACCATCATACTTCTACAGTAGCTTCAAAATATGTCTCTGTTTCACTTACATGCTACATTAGTAACCTAAATAAAATGATAATTTGTACCAGGGTATCTTGACAGAATTTTGTGTGACATAAGTCCTGGGTTGTAAACATTATTTACAAAAATATTGCCCACTGCAGTTAGTAGGACATTTACACTCAGTGGGTGGGAATGTCAAAAAATAGGTCTATACCCGATATTCTGATAGAGTGTCAATTAAACCAGGAAGGGAGCAGAACTGAGCAGATAATGCCCACACCAAACATCATCAGCATTGAAGATTCCTGCAGAACACTTAGGCTCAACTTGCTTCAGTAGGTGACCAGTGAGTAGGCATACCTTTAAAGTGACTTGTACGTTTATGCAGGTGGCCCTCGTGCTCCCTCTTCACAGTGAACGTTAGAGGCAGTAAATATGACATTGTGTGGCATGTCTCATCATAGGTATAACAGAGATGTATGACAATATATTGAATGTAGCCCATTTTCAGAACATACAGGTATTAAAATCTAACCTTCAAAAATGAAAATCAAAGATCTCTCACAGACAGAATACTACTGCAAACAAATATCCTCTTTTACGGAATATGATACAGAGTTCTCTGGACATTTCCAACCGGTGTCATTTGCAGGTGAGAGCAAGGAATGGCCATGAAGTCTATTCATATCTGGGACTTGGTTATCAATGGAGTGGCATGAGAAGAACCTAAATGAATTGAAATAGCCAAGACCCTAACAGTTTAATGTTCACCTTGGCCAGAATCACCCTCTGAGGAAGCTATCTATCTAAACTTGATACATTGTAGAAAACATTTGCAACACAGGTATCCAAAATAAGGTAATTTTAAAAGATGCAGGAATTGAAAAGTGTTTCAGGATGGAGACAAAAAGGAAACATTCAGGAGAAAAAAGATTATGACTTGGAGGAAATTCATTATTAGCCTTTTACAATAATACCTATTTAGAGGATCCTTGGCATCAATATCATCTAGCCCAGAGGTTCTGTAGCACATGGAAATATGAAACAAATATCTTAAGCACTGGTCCAGTAGAAGTCCGTATGCCTCCTGCCCAGGCCATTTGGGAAGATCACAGATCATCGTGGTGAGAGAATGAAGTGCAGGTCATATTGTTGCAATGAACGTCAAGCACCATGACCTACATACTAAAGAAACCTACGGCTGACCCGAGCGACCTGAAAAACTTCCACCCCATCTCTCTCCTGCCTTTCCCAGCCAAGGTAATAGAGAAGACCGTCAACAAACAGCTGACCTCCTTCCTGGAAGACAACAACCTGCTCGACCCCTCACAAACCGGATTCCGAACCAATCACAGCGCGGAAACCGCCCTCATCTCAGTCACAGACGACATCAGAACCCTGATGGACAACAGTGAAACAGTCGCCCTCATTCTCCTCGACCTCTCGGCTGCCTTCGACACCGTCTGTCACCGCACCCTAATCACCCGCCTCCGCTCCACCGGGATCCAAGGCCAGGCCCTGGACTGGATCACCTCCTTCCTTTCAAACCGTTCCCAAAGAGTTTACCTCCCTCCGTTTCGCTCAGAACCCACCGAGATCATCTGCAGCGTACCTCAAGGCTCATCTCTCAGCCCGACACTCTTCAATGTCTACATGAGCCCCCTCGCCAACATCGTACGCAAGCACGACATCATCATCACCTCCTACGCCGACGACACCCAACTTATACTCTCCCTCACCAAGGACCCCGCCAGCGCCAAGACCAACCTACAAGAGGGTATGAAGGACGTCGCAGATTGGATGAGGCTCAGCCGCCTAAAGCTGAACTCTGAAAAAACGGAAGTCCTCATCCTCGGCAACACCCCGTCCGCCTGGGACCACTCCTGGTGGCCCACGGCCCTCGGCACCGCCCCGACCCCCACAGACCACGCCCGCAACCTCGGCTTCATCTTGGACCCTCTTCTCACCATGACCAAGCAAGTCAACGCCGTGTCCTCCGCCTGCTTCCTCACCCTCCGCATGCTCCGCAAGATCTTCCGCTGGATCCCCGCCGACACTAGAAAAACCGTGACCCACGCCCTCGTCACGAGCCGCCTGGACTACGGCAACACCCTCTATGCTGGGACCACAGCCAAACTCCAAAATCGCCTGCAACGCATTCAAAACGCCTCGGCCCGCCTCATCCTCGACGTACCCCGCAACAGCCACATCTCCGCACACCTGAGACACCTGCATTGGATCACCTTTCGACTTCTCACCCACGCACACAAAGCCCTCCACAACAAGGGACCGGAATACCTCAACCGACGCCTCAGCTTCTACGTCCCCACCCGCCTCCTCCGTTCCTCTGGCCTTGCGCTCGCTGCCGTCCCTCGCATCCGCCGCTCCACGGCAGGTGGGAGATCTTTCTCCTTCCTGGTGGCCAAGACCTGGAACTCCCTCCCCACCAGCCTCAGGACCACCCAGGACCACTCCGCTTTCCGGAGACTCCTAAAAACCTGGCTTTTCGAGCAGCAGTAACCCCCCCTTTCCCCTAGCGCCTTGAGACCCGCACGGGTGAGTAGCGCGCTTTATAAATGTTAATGATTTGATTTGATATGAGCCCGATCAAAACAAGATCAGAGACTTTGGAGACAACTCTCAGGAACTACCAAAATAAATTGGTAGGGAGTTGAAGGCGAGACAGGTGGGAACTTAGGGAAGAGCCAGGGAGAGATTAATGGGAAGGCATAAGCGGATTCTGTGGTACCTACAAGGGAGTTATTTGCGGGGATGCCCATAGGAAATCAGCTATGATGTCCAGTCAACCTTACAGAAACAAAGAAGTACCCTCTTTGAATTGATGTCTTTGCACGCTTTACAACTCGAAAGTCCCTAAGAAACGTTATTTGTGCTGGTTACATTACCATTTGTAGTCCACTTTGCAGAACATGCAAGATTTTTAAATTTACGTTTTAGTCCAATATCAGACATTCACATTGGTATTGAAGGCCATATGGGGAGTGGTTTTATTTATAAAGTGGGTTTTTTTTTAGACAAAAAAGAGACAGTTTTTTAAGACCACTGATATGTTTACAGAATGTTACGTTTATATAATGTCATCAATTGACACAATGCTTTTGCCACCCCCTCAGGAAACATATGTGTTTTCTATTTTTTAAATAAATTTGAAACAGAATTGAAAGTAAAGCGAGCCATTTTATGCTAAACTAAAAATTGAGCATCATAATTCAATCTTCTGCTGACACAGAAAGTTAAACTATTTAGGGCCTGATTTAGAGTTTGCCAGATGAATTACACTGTCACAAGCATGATGGATATGCTGTACACCGTATTACAATTGCCATTGGATATCATGCATTTGTAATATGGCCACAAGATACCCGTCATGTATGTGAAGGAGTAACCCATCCTCCGAACTCTAAACCAGGCCCTTAGTATTCCAGATTCTTTTCAATGTGATCCAAGGCCAATGATCTGGCCCTGCCTACTCAACACCAGCCTGTAAGCAATACGCGTAGTCCGGATGTCAGTTTCTTAAGGTACATTTCTCATGCCTGACGTTGTGGAAACCACCTTACTGTTCCATCTTTTAGTAATTAAAGTGTGCAACACCAAAGGTAAGTCGAAATTCCTAAATGTTTAGGTCCCCACTGGGGCAATCTCTCTCCATAAAATGGCACTTATGTTTTTAAATGATATGATGATAGCAAACAGTGAATATGCAGGGGAAACACATTATATTCAATCTTGGAACAATCAAAAGTTAACACCTTGTGGGATGTAGGAACACACTCAGGATCGAGCTATAATGTCTTCAAATAAAAAATGTTGGGAAATCCTGAAATGCCCCACCCCCATCTTCCTCCTCCTGCCTCGTCAAACTTTGCCATTCCATCTAATGCAGATGATCATGAGATCGATTTTTGGAAAAGAATTACAGCAAAATTGTAGAAAATGTGGCTAAAATTTAATTTCCCAGCAGACTTAATTGTGCTTCCCTTGTCAAATTTCAGCTGCTCCTCTTATCAGGAAGAGGTTCATAGTTTGATGTGTAGTTTTGCTGTTGGTTTCGAGTGGCGACTATCCCCTGGTAGTGATTTGGTGTTTGATTTAAAATTCATGGTAATCCATACTAAAGGGTCAGATTTGTTTTAAACGTAAATATCAATACGTTTTGTCTTAGGAATCATTGTGCTCCACCTGGACACTTTTGAGAACGTAAGAATGAAACCAATGTTGAAGTAAAATTCTCTTCCATTGTCTATAGAAACACCCACATCTAGCCTGCTTTAATACTGCAAGTTGGCAATAGACCTTTTAAATCTAGTCTTATTTCTTATAATATTGGGCACAAATCTTACATTCAATGAGAACCTTCACGTAATTCAACAACCAGGTGGCTGTGTAGTGTCCCTTCCAAAAAATGGCTGTAGAATCCCTTAGAATATGGTCAAATGTTGACCTGAAATAAATTCTATTAAAATGTAACAAGACATTCATCATTAGAAGGACAGGGTTTCTTTCCATTGGTGATCTTCCTAGCCCAGCCCAACTCAGCCCTAATTTAATTCAGTTTTAGTTTACTGGACATGTGCTATGTAGCCTAAATTGTGGTACTAGCTCTGGAGATCCTCTCTAATTTATTTTCCCCTAAGAGACTCATAAATGAGACTTTTAAATGTTCTGCAAAGAAACTCCCAGGCACCAAACTCACAGCTCATTGAACAGAACAGCAGCATCCAACAAGATTCCCACAGGAACACAATATCAGGAGCATATAACCGCTGGATGACCAGACGTCAGCCTGCTTTGAACCCCTCATAAATGCATACAGTGGCACCCCTACACAACTGACAATGCAAGAAGACTACACTAAACGCAGACTGTCCACTATGCAAATTCCAACAATATTACATATTGTCATGTTCACCCTTTGATGAAATAGCAGTATAATTTCCAAGAGACCATATCAAAGCAGTGTACAGTCAAAAGGTTTGCTTTCTTGTTCTCCCACACACTTTGCTGGTCTGCCAGCTTGACACACTGAAAGTGTTTGGATATGACAATGAAATGAATGATTGTTGGGCTATACCGATGATATGAATGATTGTTGGGATATGACAAACGATATGAATGATTGCTGGGATATCACAATGATATGAATATTTGTTGGGTTATCCCGATGATATGAATGATTGTTGGGGTATCCCAATGATATATATGATTGTTGGGATATCACAATGATATGAATGATTGTTGGGATTTCACAATGATATGTATGAATAATTGCAGGGATATTCCAATGATATGAATGATTGTTGGGATATCCCAGTGATATGAATGATTGTTGGGATATCACAATGATATGAATGATTGTTGGGCTATCCCTATGATATGAATGTTTGTTGGGGTATCCCAATGATATGAATGATTGTTGGGATATCCCAATGATATGAATGATTGTTGGGATATTCCAGTGATATGAATGATTGTTGGGCTATGACAATGATATGAATGATTGTTAGGCTATCCCTATGACATGAATGATTGTTGGGTTCTCCCAATGATATGAGTGATTGTTGGGATATCACAATGATATGAATGATTGCTGGGAGATCACAATGATATGAACGATTTCTCTTTTCCGTAGGGTGATTCCGGCGGCCCGGTGGTCTGCAATGGCGAGCTCCAGGGTGTCGTCTCTTGGGGGAGAGGATGCGCTCAGAAAAAGTACCCAGGTGTCTACACCAAGGTCTGCAACTACGTATCCTGGATAGAAGACACCATTGCTTCTAACTAAAGCATGCTTGCTCGGTGTTCCTTCAAATGTGATTAGTGTATATATTGCTGATGATGTAGAAAAATAAAATGAATAAAGTAAGTGTTGTGTTGCAGAACATGTACTTTCAGTCTTTTAGGATGTCTTATACCAGACGTAATAGAATGTCCAGTTTCATACACACATTGTGGCATTTGATCGCTTCCAAAGTGTTGAATTTCCTCAGGAAATTATGAGAATAATGTCTAATTTCTCAGGAAATTATGAGAATAATGTCTAATTGGATGAAAAATTCTGATTCAGGCCCCACATGTGGGACCTATAGGATGTTTTTTGCTATTATAAGAAAACAGTGCCGTGCAGAAGAGGGAAAATTTGAACAAACTCTCTAGGAACCCCCTCTGAAATTCAGTTTCTTTCACAAGAAGGATTTAAATTTCGTGAAATAATCATAGAAATTTCAGAAACTTTCTGAAATGTTCCATGCAGAGTAACTATTTGCACAAGCTCTTAAAATATGAGAGTGTTTTTCTTTTTCAGATTTATTTCAGGCAGCGGAATACTGCATTACATATATTTTACAACAGCAACATCCGAAGGCCCTAATTTAAAAATTGAATTCTACACGTGTGTCTTCACAGTGAAAAAGTGCAAAAGTGTAAAATGTCCTCCTTTGCAAGCAACCCTCTGAGTCTACCAAACTTGGTGCTCGTGGGCATTCTAGGGCGGGGGGTGAGGAATGCAGAACATTCCTCCTTCAACGAGGGGAACTAAGACCGTTTAATTTTCCCGCTTCTCTTTGTGGAACATCCCAACACTTTTTACAGGATAAATTGGAATAATAAGCAGTGTGGTCCTTGTTTGAGCCCTAAAAATAAAAAATGTCCTTTGACCAATATATTTTTATGTAAGTATTTTAATTCCCCCAGCAAGTTTGACTCATAGGAGTGTTTTTTGCAGTTATGGTGGTGGTGGCTTCTACTTGACTGGAAGTACACCTTGTTTCGCATTTAATATTATTTATCAAAGTATCTGGTATGATGTCTTCTATGCAGCTCGAGGGTTTCACAGACGTAATGGTCTTGTTGAGCACTTGAGGTGCAATGAGGATGAACTGAGTCCAATTAATTATGGATTTGCAAATGAAAGTGAGGGTTGTCTTTGATCGTGGAGATGATATTGTTAGAAGTTCCGTGTAATCTTGCTGGCAAATTAATATTGAGTTTCAATTTTCTCTAGAATGTCGAATAGTTGGTAAGGGATCTGTGTTTAAGGTTTTTGTGGACTATTGGACTATTTCACTATACAAATTTGGGTCTAGATCTGATTAGTTGGGATTTATTCATGTAATTTTGAGTTCAGCGGCTGGAACAAAAAATAAACAATTAATTGTTCATAATCCTTTCGACACATTCCAAACAGCAGGTCAAAATAAATCAGTACCGGAATTGAGCAGTTTTATTTATTTAAAATAAATAAAAAATTATACAGTGTTTCAAGGATGGAATGTTTGTTAGCATGCTTTTTGGTTTCCTAAAATCCAAGGCGACGCCTAAATGTAATCCAGAAGTAAATGTTAATGACTTTCATACATAACCTCTTCAAGTGTGTTAGTCAAAAAGTGGAACCGGGCATGATTTCATATGTTAAAAATAATGTATATATCACTTTTGTGTGGAGCTGATCAAACCACAATTGGTATTCGAACAGGCAAAATGATATTAATTTCCATCAAGTATTTATGATGTAAAAATTATTTTATGTAAACATGTGTGCAAATTCTCTTATTTGCAGATACAAACAAATTGGGGTTTGTCAAACATTCATTTTCCAATAGTCGTCTTACTGTTATGAAGACTGCATGTTTAAATGTGAATAACAAAATGATCAATTCTGAGAATTGGCTTAGACCTTAAGAGATGTTTAGCTACAAACTCGTCCTTCACTTGATCTTTTAAATGGTTTTCTAGAAATAGATTAAAGAGTGAAATGCAGACTGCACCTGGAGTTTGAGCTCTTTTTTCCAGTAACCACCCACAGTCACAGGATGCACCACCAGCAGGCAGCTGTGTCTGTGCGTAGACATGCGGCGCGCACATGCAGGATGTGGTGGAGAAGGAAGGTAGGTGTATCTATGGGGTGCGCTTTTTGTATGAGTGTGTGAGGCCGTGGGGACAGGGGGCACTGTGATACATTTCAATGAGCTGCCTTTACAAAAACCCTGCATGCTTCTGAGTACCTCACAGTGCTACGGAAAGGGAGTAGTGTTGGTTACATCAGCAGATACTTCCATGAACCTCCGCAATGCCCGCTCCTTGGATCGCCCTCCCATCACAGGACACATGCTACAAGAAGACACAAGGTTATGTTTAACAGATGCAGAGACAACATACCAAATGCAATGATTTCCAAAATCAGGCTTTCCAAAGTATTGACTTTTGAATGTGTAGTGTGGTAAATTTCCACACTGGATCACTGGTTAGGCTCTGCAGCCATAAGGACATTTCTGTTTGATATTTTGGTGGCTACCTACCAACAACTAGACAACTGTGAAGGAGCTGTGTTTTCACTGTAAGACATGTTGGAATATTCTTCTGGTTCTAGCAGGTTCGCGCAGTCACAGAAGTAGTTCCAGGTCAGGAAGTGGTTGGGTTAGTTACAATGCCATTGCGACAGGGCATTCACTGATGTGATAAATACAGCAGCAGCACACTTTGGAGCAGGAACAAGGCTTGTTGTTTTAGGTAAGAATTAGAAGCCATTTATTAAGTCACAATAGTTTAGGTTTCTTGCCTTGGCTGTGCGAAAGGTCCTTTCCAAATTTGTCGTAGTTTTTGATGTAAGAGTCACTAGTGTGTGAACACTCAAGCTTACTTTGGAGAAGGGACCAGGCTGATTGTTCTAGGTAAGAAAGAGTGATCTTTATAGGTATTGTTCCAGGTAAGAAAGAGTGATCTTTATAGGTATTGTTCCAGGTAAGAAAGAGTGATCTTTATAGGTATTGTTCCAGGTAAGAAAGAGTGATCTTTATAGGTATTGTTCCAGGTAAGAAAGAGTGATCTTTATAGGTATTGTTCCAGGTAAGAAAGTGTGATCTTTATAGGTATTGTTCCAGGTAAGAAAGAGTGATCTTTATAGGTATTGTTCCAGGTAAGAAAGAGTGATCTTTATAGGTATTGTTCCAGGTAAGAAAGAGTGATCTTTATAGGTATTGTTCCAGGTTAGAAAGAGTGATCTTTATAGGTATTGTTCCAGGTAAGAAAGTGTGATCTTTATAGGTATTGTTCCAGGTAAGAAAGTGTGATCTTTATAGGTACTGTCCCAGGTAAGAAAGAGTGATCTTTATAGGTATTGTTCCAGGTAAGAAAGTGTGATCTTTATAGGTACTGTTCCAGGTAAGAAAGAGTGATCTTTATAGGTATTGTTCCAGGTAAGAAAGAGTGATCTTTATAGGTATTGTTCCAGGTAAGAAAGTGTGATCTTTATAGGTATTGTTCCAGGTTAGAAAGAGTGATCTTTATAGGTATTGTTCCAGGTAAGAAAGTGTGATCTTTATAGGTATTGTTCCAGGTAAGAAAGAGTGATCTTTATAGGTATTGTTCCAGGTAAGAAAGAGTGATCTTTATAGGTATTGTTCCAGGTAAGAAAGAGTGATCTTTATAGGTATTGTTCCTGGTAAGAAAGTGTAATCCTTATAGGTATATCAAGGAACAATTGTTTATAATTTAATGTTGCTTATTACCTATTAATCAGATGTCACTCCTGGCATGGCTTCAGTGTCTGAAAACCCCACTCTCTATTCCGACTGCTAACAATGACCCACACATCTCTCTATGATGTTGGCTTGTATGGGGTTGTATAACTTGTATTAAACAAGTTGTTCTTGACTCAAGATACTTACCCAATGGATGCCTTGATGGTTGGTGATATGTCAATATCGCCCCCTACGCAAGACCTTCATTGTGGCAAAATGCTGTGGCTTCGGGTAAGTGACAATATTGTTGTCTGATCCCCAGTTGTGTTTGAATCCGAGAAGAGGATAGTTGTGCTCAAGTACTGTAATGACTGAAGAAAATCGAAAAAAAAAACATATACAAAGGGTTCGAGAAAATCCTTGTGATCCAGGGTTCAGCAATAAATGAATCATAGCCACACAAAGACAGAAAAAGCTGTAAGAACACTGAATGCAAAAGCTTAACCTGGATACATTGATAAATTAAGCATCCTCTTTAAAAACTAAATGATGCAGTTAATGATGAACGGATTGTTCATGGCAGATAGTTTAATTGATGGAGTCTGGTGGTGCCATGAGACTTCGGGGAGTCCTGAGTCGGGCATGTGCAGGCCAGCCTGGGTGCATTGTGGTTTTTGGGTGCATTGTGGTTTTTGGGTGCCTCGGGTGTTTTTGTGTAGTCCGGCAGCACTGTGAACACCGAGAAGCTATATTTCGGCGCTGGGACCAGATTAACAGTGCTAGGTAAGGTTTGTGGTCGCACAGTGTGCTCTGAGGCTGCAGTGGGCCCAGGGACTCCTCACTGGCTCGCACAAAGTGTGTGTGGCAACCTGCCAGGGTGGGAAAGGCGAGCTCACTGTCCGCTTTGCTGGGCACACTGCCTTCGCTTTGTGTCTGTGGCGGGGTGCACACAGGCCGGTGGATGGGAACCCCACTCTTACAGAGAGGGAGTTTAAATAAAGGGTCGTGCGCGGAGGCTGCTGGGAGTTAGCGGTAACAGTGAGCCCTGTGCCTGGTCTAGGATGCGAATCTGGACATAAGAGTCCTGCCAGTAAGTAGCACTATCAATAAGATTGATTTAAGCTTCAGATTTCCAACAATCAGGCTGGCATGTAAGGCTAAAATGCATTATTTGACCAGCAGAATGAATGAGGGGGTCTGGGGGCAGTATAAACGGACAGGGGTGTAAACTGATAGGAGTACTAAGTGACAGAAAACATAATATTTTGTAAAATAACCAACAGTTTTAGGGTTTTACAAAACAGTGGGGGAAAGTGTGCTTGTTTCTTTGTGTTAAAGTTGGTGGTGAAATCCGTCAGACACCTCCGACTGCACCCAACTGTTTATCAGAAAATGCATTTAGTAAGGGGGAGTAACACCCCCTGAAGCTGCGGCCCTGAGTCCTCAGGCGGGTGCGGTGGCTCGGAGAGACCTGTGCTGGGCCCCCTCGGTGCCTCGAGGCAGGGTAGTTTTGCCACAGTCCCAGAGCACTGTGTACCAATCGAGAAGCTCACTTCGGCTCCGGGACCCGGCTGACGGTCTTAGGTAAGAAACTCCCTGCGCACGGGGCAGCGCCTCCCTGCACCACCCTAGAGGTGAGAACTGGGGGACACCGGCCACCCCTGCGCCCCGGTCACTAGCCACGCTAGCCCGGCAGTCAAAAGTAGATCCTGAAACGTAAGTGAACGCAAACCAGGCGAGTGCGCTTCTTCGGGCGTTTCGGCTTCAAAGCGCTTGACCACTGAGCAACATAAAGCGCCTGTCAATGACGTATTGTATGCTAAATTATCTGGGAATATAGAAACAGCGATGTAGAGCAGAAGATTAGCGCGCAGCTCTGGCAGGAGCAGGCGACGGCCCTGCTTCCCAGTTTGTGAAAACCGTGTGATCTTGAGCTGATCTCTTTTTGCGTTTGTACATCAGTTGAATGGTTTGAAGTCATTCGGAGGAGAGGGGGGAGCTAGAAAGAAGCTAAATGCCACTGTAAAGAGCTATGAGGGAACATGAGGGGATTTACTGAGACGCTCAGTCCTGAGAGTCCTGTAACCGTACATGCCCTTTCCCCACATGTTCACAAGTAGTGGTGGACCACAGGCAGGGCCGCTGAAATTATTCGATTGTACGGCCACAGCAATTTTCCCATAATTATAGATTTGCCACATAATCCATAATCTGCCGCATAATCTACCTCAAACGGTTCAAAAGTTACTAAAATTGCAACAGCATGTGTTGCTCCATGGTGGAAGGTTTGCAAAACTGGATTGGTCACCTTTCTTTTGCCTGTTACTATACTTGGGTATTAAATTGGTACTAATGAGGTACAACCAATGCCCAGACAGTGTTACCAGGTTTAAACATGTCAAAATAATGATAATGATAATTTTGTAACCCTTACAAAATGTGCCACCATATGCCACACAATTTGCCTTTTCATGCCGCATAATTTACTGAACCCTGATGCATAATTTGACCCTCTCCTGCCGCATAATTCCACTGGCCCTGACCATGAGCGGCAGCCGCGCTTGCACCCTTAACAAGCGGCATGCTGCAGACTGCAGGTGATGCTGGGAGGATCCATACTTTGTAAAGCCTCGTTTGCTTTTTCCTGAGATTGAACCCGCGTCTTGTAGGTCTTTAACAAGCCCCAGCGCGGGCACTGAACCAGCTGAACTATCTCAACTGCCAATCCACAACGCACGGCTTAAAACCGGAAGATCTGTGTCTGTTTCCCACAAAGTAAGTGAAGACATCTGAATATTGCACACTCAGCATCCCTCAAAGTAGGCAAAAAATCCCAAGAGGGTTCTGAACTTGCAACACAAATACCCGACCCTAAATTAGCGAAAAAAAACACCCGGATGCAGTAGAAATTGTTACAGACGCAAATTACCTTTTCTTTTTCTTTTGGGCATTATATTTACGCAATACTTCCAGGCAAAGACAGCCTTTTCTCTTCCAGTTTCAACACTTACCCAAGCCATTGTAGCCTCTAAAATGTGAGCGAACTGGGTGTAAAGTGCACTTTGGGAGATTGTGATCACTCACATGGGGACCGATGATTTTGTAAGTGTTTCCTGCTGCCACGGCTCTTCCCGGGGGTTTCCACATCCCACCCTAACTATAAAGCCTAGCATCACCGGGGCACAGGTGTTTGCACCTCCACAGGTGCTGGACACGTCACCAGATCTTTATTCTCTGCCCCAGGAGGATGTGGTCCTGTCTGTTAATAGCTTTACTACTTTAAAAATACAGTTTATTTCCCGAGGGGTCTGCAGGTCAAAGGTTGCGATGCTGGCAGGGCTGCCTCAGCCCTTTCTCTTTCCAAGGACATTAAAACGAGCGTCATTAACGTGAAACGGCAAAACGTTATGCTTCTAGTTCTGCGAGACATAAAGTACATTTAATATTCATTATGTAAATATCTCACGAGGTAGTGTCGCAAGAAATTGGACCTTAAAAAGAGATACAAATTATTTATGATTTTACTGATGTCTGAGAGATTTGTTGAAATAACTGATGTTCTGAAAACTATGCAACGTGAACATAATTTTCTGCTAATATTGAAATAAAAGATGTTGACAGTGTAATAATCACCCAAACCGCCTCGTGTCAGTTAGCATTAGGCACTGACGTTTTTCATTTCTGTGGCGGACAAACTTGTGTGGGCAGCTTTGTCAACCATTTAAAAGCCACTTACAAAGGAAAGTGACCAGTTATCATCTGTAAAGGGTCTGGTGTGGGCTTTCATCTCTTGTGTGGACAAAATCTAATATATTTGATCACTTTCAAGCAGAAGCAGTTTTTGGGAAAATCTGGAAGTTATGCTGTTGATGGTGAACTTTGTGTCAAGTGCGGCGCGTTCACATGTAGGTGGAAAATACTTTCCCAGTGGTACCTCTCCATGATTGAGAGAACGCCCCGAAGAAATAGAGGTGTGCAAAGGTGCAGAGCTCCTTCTCACGTTTTGAGTCTTTGCAATCTTAATTAATTTCGAGACCGTTCCAAAGGTAAAACAAATTCTACAGTAGAAGAAGACCTCAGATAAAAATCAATGTACAAAAGAAAGCTAATGCAGAAAAACAAAAAACTCTTTGTCGTGAGAATTATCTCGCAAAAACCTAGTGACGTTTTCAGTAAAGTTTCCCCACAAGTGAAGTTGGTAAATTCAGCAAACTTCTCAGACTGGTGAGGCAGAGAGTTTGCCAACTTGTTGCCAGTCAGACAAGGGTTTGTAAATGTTTCTGTTGCTCAAGGTGTCATGTTAGACCTTCCCAGAACTGAACATGAGACATCACTGGTGAACAAGCCAAACCCTGACCTGGATGTACACAACCAATGCCTTCCCAATACACAGGCGGAGAGCCACAGCAAGGCATGGGCCGGAGAGCCACAGCAAGGCATGGGCCGGAGAGATCTCTGAGGAGATGCAGTAAATCCTTAGTAAAGCAACTAAGGATAAACACAAATCCAACGTTTAGAAGGTAAGTCAATCTCTTTCTAACTCTACGCAACCATCTTCCTTCCACCCTTGAACAATACTTAGCCATCATCACCTAAAAAAATCAAAAGAAGCTTTTTTAGGTAATTCATAACACCTGCACCCTGAAACTTTCTGGTTCTGTGTATATAATCAAAGGAAGTAATCATTCAACCAAACAACCAGAATTGGTACTCCATAAAAATGTAAACATTCTACCAGTTTAGCACCCACCAGGGTTTGGCACTAGTCACTGGACAGAAACTTCAAAATTCTAGACCAATGACCAGACTCGATTTGTATTTCATGAACAAAGTTATGCCTTTTGATTTTTTCAAATAGAGCTGAGAAGGTAAGACAAGACAACCCCTGTTCACGCCTCTTCAAGAGCCAGTTTGGTATGCCTCCGGGTTCAATCCTGACACCCACTTGTTAAACCTAAACCCAGAAGTTGAACCCCTAAACACGTAGGTGGTCTGAGAGGATTGCACTGTCAGTAGACGGATGATACGCAGTTATAAATACAAACTTAAATAACCAGGCTCCAGAATCTACGACTAACTCCTAAGACAAAATGTAAACTTCAGTGATGTTCCACAGATATCTAAAGTTGAATGCTGGTAAGCTTCATTCCTTTCTCCGGTCCCCCATCAAGTCAAATAGGATCCCAAACTTGATTTATGGACTAAAATCCATTTCGACCTTCCCATTAATGTAAAAGTCCTTGCAGTTTTACATGGTCCATAACTCAACTTTGGGTCCCCATGAGCACAGGACCTACTTCTGGGTGTGACCAAACCTGGGCCACCTGCTCACTGTCCCAGAGGACTCTGGCCACATCTCACTAAAGAGGCTCAAACAGGCCGGAACGTGTCTGCGGGTGCTTGTGTTCTCAATTAGACGGGACCTGGTCTGGCGGTTTGGACTGGACAGTTCCCACTGAGGCAGGACCACTGCTGATTTGTGAATTGCTGATTCCTTTCCGTGGAGGCATGGTGGGCAAAAGAATGATGAGCTGAGATGTGGCTAAATTTCATCCATGCATTCCACCCATCACATATGTGCTGTTTTCAATAACTCTACTTAGAAATCCGCATTAGGAATGTGGCTAAAGGTACTTCCATTAACCACAGTTTGTGCAAAAATGTACGATTTTCATCTTCAACTGTGACCTCAACATGGAGAGTCACGTCCTTATTATCTCACATTTTGATGAAGGTGACCCCCTTCTGAGGGGTCTCCCCAGAAGTCACCGGCTCCTCTCAAGACTACTCCATGTTCAGCTGCCAAGTACTCTTCATTCAACCATGCCCTCAGTCTCCTAGAATGGCTTTGAAATGAACACCGTATCAGCTGTGAAACTGCCTTCTGAAGCTACAGGGTCCTCAGAAGGAACACCCCTCAACACACTGCTTAGCTAGCCCATAAACTCTCTTTCTCAGGGGAACACATAGTGGCCAAAACACCATGTCTTAGAAAAACATCTACAGAGATACTTTCTTTGAAAATGTAAGGTTAATTCTTGCCCACCTCAGTTTGGCTTCTTTGCTCTTAGGGCTTAGTTCACAAAGGTAAATTTGCACATGTAAAATTACTCATATAAATTTACTCATGTAGATTTAGTCTTACACTTGGGTGTAACTCTACACTCTTACTATCCTCCATTTCCGAGTTATATATACACCTACGTGCTAACTGCATTGTCTCCAACCCCTGCTGTTCAGATGGTGGAGAGGAGACAGCTAAGGTTGAATGTAATAAGTGTAATGTTCCTACTAGAAACTTTTGATAGATCGTGGGGGGGCAGAGATCTTCCCGTGGTAGAGTAGAGCGGAAAATAATAACAGTTAACAATTAACAAAATGTAATTATTATTAGCCTAGAACAAATAAAATAAAAAATTACATCACATTACCTAATCAAAGTAAATGTTCATGAGATAATTCAAAGATTAATTTAATTTATAAGTATTAGTTTTAATGAAGATTAAAACATAATACTCATAAAGTAAATTCATATTCTAAAGTTATATTTGTTACATTTAATTAGGATGTGTGTGTTTTTCTATTCATTTTAAATAACGTTATGTTTATTTTTAAAGATTTAATGTTTCATTTTATTTATTTAAAATAGTCTAATTATTATTTTTAAAATGACAAAACAATACTTGTATTTAATCTATAAGCATATAATAGCCATACGTGATGCTAGATTTACTCCAAGGCTGGGCTGGAGTACATTGACATCTGTTTTGGGACTTTGTAATTTTAGAAGTGCAGTTTGTGAATAGCAATGGGCATACTCCTGTGTGGGTGGGGTGTTTTATTTTTTGCACGTCCCTCTTAAACCCCTCCCTCCTTAATCTTTCCTATTTAGCTGTAAGTGCTCCCCATTTTTCAAGCACTCACCCATCCTTCCCACATTTACTACTAAAAGGTGGATCTACTTTTGTGGAGATCTGCGCACAGAAAAGACAGAGTGGCAGAACTCTTCACACATAGGTTTCTGATGTGCATTTTGCAGTACCTGTGGAGCACTGCTCTGGTACTAGCAAACACACTATAAGATGCAGTGTGTGTAATGGTCTCTCAATCTTTTTCCTACTAATGAACTACCTGCCTAGATCCTTCCCCATCCACTCTTATCTCCCTTCACATCTAGAATCAATATCTGTTTGCTACACATTAATTCCTATACACTCTTGTGTAATTTGCTTCTTTTTGTTGTTTACTGCAAACAAATACATATTTTCAATCTTAACCCATTTTTAAAAAAAATGATTATTGTTGGAGAATGTGGTAGCCTTTTTTGGGGTCTAACTCGTGCTCATAGAAAACTCTCTGAGAAATGTACATTAATGGCAAAGTGGATATTTGCTCACCCCTAATTGCAAAGTGATCAGGAAAGTGTTATTCTGCAAGACATTTTCAGTTTTCTAAATTAATTTAATTCTGTCAATGTTATATGTTTTTCCAGACTTGCCTGAAAGTTATGGAACCCCAATACAGATTGTTTACTGTTGCTTGTTCTCAGCCTTGATAAACACCAACAGAACTAAACGTGTCGGCTGCCCTGATTGTTTTATGTAATCAACAGCTCTTCCGCAAGTACTACATAAGTGTGACCTCTTGCAATGAAATACAAATTAATTTAAATTGGTGCACTGACCCACATGTCCACCATGGGCTTGATGATTACTTTTGTAACTGATTCTAAGTGTTCTCCAACGCTTTCCTCATATTTAGAGTGGACCCTTACGTTTTAAGGACCCCACACACAACACCCAGGGTAGCAGTTGTTTCATTTTGTTCAGGGCACCACTGTTTTATTAGTGCAGATCTAATTTCAGTTTATATGTCACAAGTTTCTCTCTTTACTAATGCCACAAAGTTGCAATAGGATGTCCAACTAGTTTTTTGTCACTGCTGCCATTGTAAAAGCAACACCAAGTTACCAAGTGAACTAACCCGCTTTCGGTCCCTACCACTAAAACACTGAGGACTTCCTCCAAGTGTGTGACTGGGTATCCTATCATTGGAGGACTCGCTACTGCTTATAGAGCCATTACAAATAATAGGGGTCCAAGCACAGGAGGAGAGCAGAGGTCTTGATGTTGTACTCACAGACACAACACTGTCCAAGTCGCCCTTACTGAGCAAAGGCCTCTCGATTCCAAAAGAACATGCCATTTTTGCCTTGTTGCTATTGAGATGGGATCTGAAATGAAAAAATGTGAAAAAGTTACCCAAACAGACATTTTTGTCCAGATATGTGCCAGAGAAAAAACTATTTGAAGAAACAAAAACAAATATTCCATCTGTCCACTCCTATGCATAATTGCAAAGAGACGCATCTCATGTGTCACATCTACTGGCTTTTAGCAAATGGGACTTTGCGTAATGGGACATGTAGGTTTTGCTTTTACCTTTTTATAGACATAACTGTCCCAGGTCTCAAATTGCTGGTACCAGAAAATCCACCACTCTATTAGGGGAACAAACATGGACTGACTCTAGACCTCATCTATCACCAATGGCAGAACCTAATTCAAATGTTCCTCTCATCACTTTCTTCTCGTTAAGTGTTAAATGCGTATACTTGAATCCTGGTTTAACCTGGCTGAGGATGGCCGACAAACTCTAGAAGCTGCTTTGGTCTCATATTAATTATAACTCACAGGTTAAGGACAGGTGTCTGCAGGGGTCACAGGGTCTGGAGGAAAAGTCACTGAGGCACAAAAAAACTTTCAGGACAAGGTGCTGGCTTTTAGAAATCCAAGGCAGGGCAAAATCCCCCAAAGCAGGAGGTACAGAAAAGGAGATTTGGGTGAAGCAAGAATAAACCATCTCTGGCCAGATGGCATAGCTGGAAAGTGGTCACTGGACTCAAACAAAAAACAGAAGCCCACAAAAAGAGATAGAATGGCTCTGGGGGTTGGAATAACATGCTGAAGTATACTGCTGCTGTGGTACTGATAAACTGGAAGCCTTATATAGTACAAAACAAAAAACAAGATGGAAGGAAGGAAGATGAGTGACATGAAAGGACAGCCATCTTGGATCGGTTGCATTCAATAAACCATAGAGAGAAGGTACCTGTCCTAGAATGTTTCAGTAGTCAGGATAGTTTCTTGGATTGGAACACCCTTGATGCGTGCAACATGAGAGCTGCACATGCTCAGAGAGTGCCCTGTCTGCCTCTTGGAACTTCAAACAAGTTACCATATCCACATCAGGCAAACCCTGTACTGCCCACTGCTCCCCACAATGGGCGACGCTGAAGAAACAGTGTCCAGGCAGAAAAGAACTGCAATCGTAGGAAAGCCACCACACAGACATCCTGAGCATGAGTACAAAGTGGTTGTGCCTCCAAAGTCCATTGGAAGAATAAGTATGCAGAGCAGACCCCTTCCACATATTTGACAGAGTGGATATAACATCAAGATGCCATAACTATAATCATGTGCTCATATGTGTGTTCAGTGCTCACTTTGCAACAAGACTCTAGCTATACCTTCCCGATGAAGCACAAGAAGATGGAATTCAGTCTTGGGCTGCCTGTGTTCCTAGTTAGAGTCAGCTTGGCATGGCTGGATCCATCTCATTGAAGAAGGGCATGACAGATTTTGACATGTCTGGTCTCTGTAGTATGAAAATGAGCAAAGCAGAATGGACACAGCATACCTGAAGCTGAGAGGCCCCCGCCACCTTTTGGTTTTTCCAAGTGCTGGGATGGGAGTGTAAAGAAGCCCCGGACAGGTTTACCCTCATAAGTGAGTCAGTATAAGTATGAACATCTCCAAGAGAGTTAATGGGGTTCTCCTTTTAAAAAATGAGGGCAAAGGATTCACTTTATAGAACAATTTCCCATATATAATGCAATAAGGAGTACTTCTTACAAGACGTTATGTAGGTAAACTCATGAAATACTCCATTACTTCAGAAAGATTATTTCTACGTTATAGCAAGTCATGTAGATGCCTATAAGAACATTGTGCCCCACTGTCTCAGAGCTGTTTTCTGAATGCCGGATGACCCCCCAGCCCATTCTACCTTCAGAGAACTCCAGTTATCAATGGAGTTTGAAGCATTGTTCTTGTGTCCCTCATGGCTGCCCACATCCAGCCAAAGGCAACACAAGTGCTAGGCTTTTACCGCTGTCAGACATGTAAAAACTGAGGGACTGATTGCAAAGTAACTGCTTCCTGGCTTTAGATTGTTTGTCTACAGAAGAACCGGTAATGATCACAGGTTGCTGATTGTTCATGAAGAACCGCTTCTTTCTTTTTCAGAAGAAGATGTACCAGTCAGAGAGCCAAATGTTGTGCTGTTCAACCCTTCTGAGCAAGAGATCAGACAAAAGAAAAAGGCCACTCTTGTGTGCTTGGCATCCAACTTCTATCCAGGCCTTTCAAAAATCACATGGTCGGTGAATGGTGTGGAGAGGACTGATGGAGTGAAGACAGATGATGACCCGACTCAAGGTGAAAGGAGTAGGATGTATTCAATGAGCAGCCGTCTCCGACTGTCAAGGAAGGAATGGGCAACCTCCTGGAAATCCTTCCAGTGCACAGTACGCATCTACTATCCCACCGAGAAGGAAATACAGAAAGAGATTATGGGGAGAGAAGGTAAGTTGTGACTTCTCACAGTGCTGTATCCAGTGTCACATATGTCCAGAAAGTTTTGTGGTACATTAGCATAATTAACAACATTTATCACCTATAGAATAAACATATGATCCCTTTTACAATGCATTGTGGGTAGTCAGGGACAACCCTGAAGACTATAATATTTATAAGTCGCCATGGATTGCCACCATTATATCAAATCCATACTTACCTCCCACTTTCAAAATAACCTCTAACATGTTTAGGGCCATTAATATTTTATAATGTTTACTTAGGTCTAATCATTTTGTAGCAATGGGAGAATCAGATGCCATGTGTGAGAAATCCAGGTCAGATCCACAGGCAGCCAGAAGTTACTTAGCCCCAATTGTTACAAGATGAATCTTTTGCCTTCGGGTGGTGCTGTGGATTAGAGACTCAGAACTCAGCAGCACAACAAACAACACAGCTGGGGATTTTACTTTTAAAAGCAAATGCAACTACAAGACATACAAGACCAAATACTACACACAAAATTAAAACTACATACTGATTGGCAGTTGGAAATACCAACAGAGACACACTTTAAAAAGGCACACCGCATGGAACAACTACAATGATCAAACAACTTCCTAATGGAGAAACTCACCCCTATGCTGGAGGTACCTTTAATGGGTTGATTGCTAGCAGAGAATATGCCCTTAAAATATGAAAACGTCCTATGTGCCCAAGACAACATGTGATATGCAACCATAAAATTAAGGTCTACTGGTTCTCAAAGTTGATGATGATGATTGGATCTCTGGAGGGAGCACACTGCTTCTGACAGCCCCCAAATATTGTGTCTACCTTCTTCGGTGCCCCTGCCTCACATGCCATTGCAGAATCAATATGCAAATTGACTTCCACCCTGGAGGCTTCTGGGCTGCTCCGCTGCCTACATGCGATCCTTTTGATGCACAGGCTCTCTCTTTCCTTTATTTTTGCCTAACAGTTGGCTTTTTTTCAAAGCACCCTTTTAGACAGATGCATGATATGTTCCTTGCTCTACTGAATCAGTGACCAGGGACTTAATCCATCCAATTGTCTAACCTACCCAATCATTCATTCTGGAGTCCACACAGCTTTTGAGTACATCAAAGTCCAGTTGGTGTCTCCCATGACCCCCAGATCATTGCATCAGGCCGATCAAAGATACTGTAGCACTAACCTTTAGTGCACATATTGTAGAAAGTCTGTTTACTCCCAAACATCGCTTAACTTTCTTTTTCCATTTTCCGTTTCCCCATCTCCTTTCCTGTTGCTTTGTTTACTGGTCACATGACAGGATTTCAATGAGAAAGAGAGTCAGGGCCTACATTGTTCTTGCAGGAATAATAGCACTTTAAGGTCACTGCATTTGTCTTTGTCAGGATAGTAAGCCCTCACATAAGATCAGTGATATGGTCAACCAAGGACTTATGCTGCATGATTTGGCAAAAATGCTGACTTCCCTTCAACAGGGCAATAGGGGATTAAGATTAGCATTGAAAGTGTTCCATAATAAAACAACAGCTTCATCTCATCAAGTTGACAGTTTTCAAGTAAACGTCTCATTAACAATAGCAAATCCATGGCCTTCCTCAGTCAGTGTATCCCAGCCAAGGCCCAATATACAGCTCTGCAATGCAATGCTCCAGTCCTATATTTTCTTTGAATTCTGGGACTTGTATTCTTGTTTATGCCATTATACAACAGGACTACACGTCCCAGAATCCAAAGGAATAAAAGATTGGACTGAAGCAGCACATCAGACATGGACCTGGAAACTTGTCTGCTATGTATGTCCAAGGACATTATTTGTTTCTTCGGGAGAGCCTCCCACCGTTATCACACAGCCTACAGCTTCAGTAATGTCATCAACCCCGGTTGCGCAGGTGGACACATCATCTACAATATCATTAACTCCACCAGAATGCTTTTCGGGAGGAGTATAAAAATGACACTTTATTTGTTGTCTAAATTATTACCCAGATGAAAAATCTATATAACATTTACACTGTTACATTTAGGAGGTACAGCAGCATCTAGATATATTCCGTTTGGTAAACAATTATCTGCCTTCAAGTGAGAAATGAAGAACATATTGATAAGCAGACAGTTTGAAACAAGTAAATAATAACCTTGTGATGTACCTGAGACCTTTCAATCTGTTGGTTGCAAAGGTGAGATGAGAAAGGAAAAAGGGTCTATTTTTTTTATCAAGGCTTAAAAGATGACTTGATCAGTATTTTAGCCCAGATAATGGATCTGTCTGAGAATTGTGAAGAATTAATTGAATTAGTAGTTACATTTGTCAACGAATTGTCTGAGAGATTAAGTGGAAACGGGAGATGGTATCACAAAGTGCCAAAACTGGTGAAGTTAATGAACAAATGAAAATAGAGGGGCCAGAGGGCCCTAATCTATGGAAGAATGTGAAAAATGGAGGACACATAATTTGAGTTTATGTTGTGGTAACACTAGGCATTTCCTTATTAAGTGTCACCAAAACCAAAAGTTAAACTGAAGTTGACATCAGTTGCTCTAGAGGAGCTATACCCATTGATAGCCATGGAGAGTAGGGAGAAATCAGAACCACTGGTAGCCATATATTGTTAGGTCAAATTACATAACATACAAGGGCAGAGACTCTCACAATAACCGGTTATGAGCGGAAAGTGCTCAGCTTTGATTCACTCCAGTTCTAAGCAGTCTCTGTAATTCCTTGGTAAAACTTCATAATCCTGAGACTGAATAGATTGTCTGACACATTATTCTGAGATCTTCATTTTGCAAGTCTTCTTGTTGGAACTCTGCAGAAACAAAAGTAAGTATAGGAAATATACTCCGCCTAGTTGATCTGTTAGATAATGTCATAGATACGTTATTATCCAAGGACCAGGATTTCCTCTCACATTTTTGACAAAGGTAAAGCAGTTCCCTTTAACCTCATACACCTTTTAACTGTAGGATTAATCTTCAACCTGGAACATAGATGCAGTGCAACAGGATGTCTGCCTTAATTTAGAAGGAGAATGAGCATTTAAGAGCACACCTAGACAAGTTACTTGAAATTTTGTGTATTCACCCATCCCAATCATCATCTTCCTCAATGAAACAATTCTCAAATCTCAGGTCTCATGTCAGGTTAGAACCATAGCTCAGAACAACTAATGGAAAATATTAGGTGCTGTAATTAAACATAACGGCGCCCCACTTTTAAATTTGGTGGGAGAATTACTATATTAGTGGTACACTCCTTCACCATTGCAACGTATTATATATATCTCCAAGATGTAAATCAGACCCTTTGCTTTGCTATGTGAAGGCAAGGTAAGTTGTCCTATCCAAATCTGTCCTTTAAGGAGTTTATGTATCTTATTGAAAGTAAAAAGGTCACCATGGAAAATGTGCATTTGGATATTATATTATTATATATTATAATACGTGTACCCATCTTATTTTATTTCAGAATGTGGACTCACAGAAGGTAAGCCTGTCATTTAATGTGATTAGCATTCATTGACCATACAAATTTAGAGAAGCTTAGTCTTTGCTTCTAGGTAAACATCCTCCTTCCATTAACCTAGTGGAAAACAAGTCACATGCACATTTACTTTTGTTTGCTGTTTCCTGACAAAGAGGGAGTAATGCAACTTCACTATTATATTGGATTTTAATTTACTGTTAAAATAAATCTTTGAATAATGTTCTAGCTGTTCCCAAAGTTAAGTACTATATGTTGTTATAGTGTAAGCCAGTTTTAACCTATGCGAGTACCTCTGTATGGGTGTTGTACTGCAGCACTACTGTCAAGAATAGATGACCCTGCAGAGATATACATGGAAATGAAATGCTGTGTCTACACTGTTGTGTCACTTCTGTTTTTGTAAATGATGATATCACTGACAATGTTATATGTATTATCATCAGTGGTATCACTAGCGATGTCATCTTTGATGTCTTGTGCAAGAGATCTTGAGCAGTGCAGTGGTGCATTCTGACTGCACAGAGAACAATAACTGTGATATTTCAGTTGCTTTTGGGTGCTGTAACATAACCTAATCAATCTGAGTACACAAATATAGTATCCATTATCTTAAGGTCTTTCAGTGATTTTATTTGATTTTGTAGTGATTTGCTTTAATAACCAAATAGTAATGCTCAGCAACAATGTTAACAGTGCCTGTCTAGCCAAGCCCATGCCAAAGCCACTACCCTGGTACACATTGGACATTGTCAGTGGCTGTGAACATCAGGCTCTGGACCACATCTCGTGTCCAGTGCCACTTCCTCCAGAACCAGCTGGGAATATTCTGCTGATGTGTCTGGCCTTTCCCTTGCCCTCTGTGTCCACCTGTAGCCATGCCCTGCATCTAAAGTCACTGCCCTAGTACCCATTGGGCATTGCAGTGGCTGTTCCCATCAGGTTGTAGTCCACATCATGTGCCGAGGACAACTTGCTCCTGGATCAACTGTAAATACCCTGCTTCTTTATCCATGTTTAATGGCCACAACGTGATGTGTTTATCCATCTTTTCCCAGTACTGCTGGCCCTAAAGGTCTTTATCTATGGACTGAGCTCACTTTCGGTCTGAGAGGTAACTGGACTTGTCCCTTAGCCTCTCTTACAAAGTTCTAGGTGAGGGCATATTCAATGGAAACACCATACACTGCTTGCCGAGTGACCTCTACTGCAGAACGTGGCCTTTAAAAAGAAAAAAACAGAACACTTTCCCTTTTACCACCAAACACACTGGACAAGGCTTTCTGCATTCAAAGTGTGACCATTTGCCACATCCTTAAGCCCGCAGCCCACAGGACACAGTCTTTTGTAATTTCCAGTGGGGCTTGGGAGTTGTGTCTGACCTTGGCTGTACACTAAATTTAGACATCTAAAAAATCTCTTTTTCTCAGATATATTGATGAGAGTCAATGTTTCATAAGATGTTCTCAGGTCACTTGGGTAACGTATTGGAGTAGGACATCCAGGTGCATCGCCCTATTTTGACATTTTCTGCTAGAGCTCCTTTCATAAAACAACTAGCCTAATTAATATTAATCAGGCGCGACAGTTTGTAACCACCTGTGATTTTTTTACCCTGCCCATGTCCATTACAGTGACTAGTGCTGTTCTCTAAAAAAATGTCCAGTTGTGAGGACATAGGGGAGAGCAGGCACTGGCCTTCTGGGGAAAGGAGATGTCTCGCAGTGGCAGCTTTCCCTTTGCATATCAAACACCACTCCATTTCGGGTGCTGGTATGTGATCAATGGTGTGCGACCTCAACTGCGCTCACAAACCATTGATGCACTCCTCCCTCAATAGCAAAAAAAAAAGCAAAAAAGATGGTGATGTCTTTTTCATGGCGTCTCCTATTTGTGGTTTGGCAAAGGTCACAAAAGCCATTTTATGAGTTGGAAAAAGTTTTAGAGTTCATAAACAGGCTTTTGTAATCAGTAAAAAGGTAATCTGAAGTAAAAGCAATATACCTTTGTCACAAGTAAGAAAAGAGGACAGGAACTTTAGTCAACTGAGTAAACATAAAACTGCTTTTTTATATCTTGTGCCAGTAACTTTTGTGAGCCTTTTTAACAGGTAGCACACTTCTATAAAAAAGACGAATGTTGCACACTATTTATTGAAAATAGTAAGTGTGACTCATCTCTCGCTAGCCCCTCTGACATACGTTACATTTTTTATATCACTCCACGTAGTTCACTCACACTTAGCCGCTTATTTTGAGTTTGGCGGGCAGAAAAAGCTGCCGGCCAAACTCTCATGGTCAGGTTACCGCTAGTGCGGTCCCCTTCCTGCGGCCCCTATTAGGAGTTTCCCGCTGTGTTTCTGTCCACTGGCCCAGCGAAAATAAGCCCACAACATTGACATTGGCTCATAATTCAGCTGCCGGCAAAGTTGTGGTGCGTAGGGTGCACCAGCACCCATCGTGCTTTTCACTATCTGCAAAGCAAACAGTGAATAGCGCAATGCTGCTGGCCATGGGAGCCTTTGCACTGCCCATGCCAATTGCATTGGCAGTGCAGAGGCCCCCCTGAGGCCCCTTTCACCCCGTCTCCACCAGCATTTAAATTGTGGTGCAACTGGCATGTAAACGCCGGCGGAGAGAGGGATCGTAACCCAAGGTGAACGCTGCCCTGGCAAATTGAGACCGTTGGCACCACCGGCGGAAACGTGGTGGTGCCAGCGGTTCCACTGTGTCGCATTCGCCACAGTCGTAATGTGGAGGCCAAACCCATTAGGTCTCAAGATCGCCAGGGTCGTAATTAGGGCCTCAGTTCTGTGATCTGCATAGTACACGTTCTTTACAGCAGGCACATTAGCCCTCTGCGCTACTTTATGATGAGTCAAAACACCCACTAGACAAAATTGCATTTCTTGGCAGCAGGAACATTAATCACCGGAGTTATCTTGACATTTTTATTGTTGCCTGAAAACTGCTGGACAGACAAGGAAATTCAGTTAAACCAAAAGTTATTTTTAAACCCACCGCCCCCCACTAAAGTCAGCTCGAGGTGCGGCTGCACCGGTCACACCGCCCTAACGCCGCCCCTGTGACTCATTATGAACATGTGCTAGACATTCAGTCAAGTATTAGTGAAAATGATGAACCACAATTTTGACTTTTCTGTTACAGATTCGTACAAAAGACATGCAACTTCTGTGAAATTCACATACGTTTTACTTCTCTGCAAAGCAGCACTGTATGGCCTCGTGGTGACTGGCCTCACCTGGACCTTTAAGGTAATAGACATTTATCAAGCACACGTTTACTGCTCTCTCTTTGAGCCACATTGCACACACCTCGCCTTGAGTAACTAAAAGAAGCAGACACTCACTTGCACTGTTTTTCTACTTCAGTGTTAGGGACTGGAGCAAACAGGATTTACCATTCACACAAAAAGAATAATAAACTACACATTTGTCATATATTTTTGTTGTTGCTTGAAACATGGATTTCCCATGTTTGCTTTGCTTACATCAATAGGTACCAATGAGCTTTTAGTGCAACATTGTGCACCTGACACTATTATTTATGGCATTAAATGCTTCCTAGCAGATTGCTGTATTTACCGAAGTCCTTTTGCAGGCGTAAAAACGATATTCGCACATTTGAGACTTAGCTGGTCATCGCTATGTGAATGGGGTCATGCATTTTCAATAGGCCTGGGAGAAATTTTAATTATGCTGGAGTAATCGGAGTAATTTCAGTAGGTATGCACTACTCTTGTCAGGCAAAATTGCTGCCAGTACACAAATGCACCAGCTTGAGTAATTAAGGGGAATATCTGTGAGAGGCTTGCGCCTCCGGAGCACCAATTTTTGTGGTGCTTTGGCTGCGTAAACCTCTCTACCATATCTTTGCGTGGCTTTGAATGGCCTCATAGGTATGGAGTATGACAAGGCAGCGCAAATCGCCTATGGATTTAGACATTGCCCCAGATTTACCTAATCACGTAAACCTAGAGAAGTGCAAAAACCTTACGCACCCCGAGATGAGGCGTGATAAGGAGATATATCTTTATTTCTCCTCGTTTTTTCCTCTTTTCATGCTGGAGCACACACGGAAAGAGGAAAACACCTCTTGGGATTGTTTTTGTGCAGGAAGGTATTTCCTGCACAAAAACAATCCTCCACCAATGCAGGCACCCTAATACCATGGCTGCTGAAACAAATCCAGTGCAGGGGAAAGGAAGGTAATGCCTCATATTGCATAAATACAGTAGATCCAGCCCATTCCCTTTGGCACAGGGCAGCGCAGCACGATGACTTGTTATGGTGCTCTACAGCAAAGCCCCATAAATTTGGCCTTCAGAGTCATTTTAGGCAAAAATCCTATGGCAGGAGCAGATGACCAACATACTAAGAGATTACGAAGGGATGCTGGCTACTGCTGATCATGTTCTGCAGCATTTAGTGCTATTTTCTCTGGGTTATTTTGGATGCAAGGGAGTAATTCTGGGTAATTTAGTGGTAATTACAAGTAATTACACTACAGAGAATTGTGCCAGTACAGTACTTTACTATGTAATAGTAAAAAAAAAAGAAAACATAGCTCAGCAAAATGTTCCTTTGTATAATCTGGCCCCAGTTGTATGAAGGGGAATAGGATGTCAAGCTGTGATGAAGAGTTTATAGAAAATTTAGATTTTAATATGTAGAGGCCTGGGAGTGAAAAGGTCTGCGCTGAGATGTAATATTTAAAAAAATACAAAGCTGATACATTCTATTAATTGTAACATTAATTGAGTGGAGCAAGTAACTTTACCTGAAATGCATAGAGGACCTCATGAGGCCCAGGATACTTCACTTGAGCATTTCACCTGCTGAAAGCACCTGCTGAGAGCAGGTGAAAAGTCTGGGAGAAATTCTGCTCGAAATTGGGAATAATGTCAGTAATCAGCACCGATCCCTACAAGTTATTCCACATTCCAGGAACAAGGATTGTCATACAGTAACCACACATACATACACAGACTCACAGACACACACACAGACACACCAACACATACACACACACACAATTTACATTCCATCTGTACAATGCTCCTTGTTAGTGGGCCTAATGTGTTCCAAATTTTACAATGACTCTTAACAGACAACATTATGTATAGCTTGCACGCCACAGGGTATCCTCCAAAAAGTGGTGGCTGTACTGTTCACTATATTTTGAGTGCATAGGACTTAAGTGCATTCTAAATAGGATAGATGGTTCAGCCACAACTTGGTGACATTTTCACATCCACAAACTGTAAATAAGACCCACATCATCACAGTCGGGATTGACAAGGAGTAGTCATTAACTTCAGTTATTAATACATTATATTTATAACTCTGCTAATTCCTGGTGAGTTGAGAAGTCATCTTTTAGATGCTGGTCTAAATGGTAGTTGACTTAGGTCAGAGCACACGCGAAAATATATTGTATTTGTGCTTGAAAGCACTTCCTTTAGTTGCATAGTCAGAGAACATAGCAGCAGGCCAAGTTATCATGTCCATTGTAAACAGAAATCTGAATCCAACCACCTGGAAGATGCAGGTGATTTAAACTCCCAAGTACCGCAAACCTTTTGAGCCTTTCCTGCTGTGTATGTCAAACACTTGCTGTTGCGCTCCCATGGCCTCCGCTGTACCTGATAAACATGGACCATAGGAGCTGTGAAGGTGGACATCAGTCAGTCAATAATTCTCCTCTGGCTCTGCCAAACTAACTGCTTTCCTTAGCTTGGTAGAGGTGAGATGGGAGAGTGACCCACTCTCTCCTTCTGCAGCTCCAGTGACACTGTGAACCATGGTAGACTTAAGGGGAAAAAATCTCAAAGAGTGTCCTTCCCAACAGCTTTCTCTCACACTCTGTTTCCAATCTGTGATACATATAACCTGAGAAGATTCATGGGGTGTGAGAGATGCATGGGGTGTAGGTGTACGTTAGGGCATTGCAAACCCAGGCCTACACAGAGTTTATTGACTGCTATTACTCTTCCAGTGGAGCAGTCAACGTACAGTGTCCTAAAACTTCATAAAACCAGGAGCTGTCTCCACAATGAGTCTTGATGTCTTATAAGCAAAGCAAGACTTGAGTTTCTTCTGTTATTTAGAGTTGTTCACTCTGGGAAGAGGTTGCAGTTCAAGGGATTACATACCAACCAGCAAGCACCAATTCATTTCTTACCAATTAGCATCCAGCAAGTGTTAACTATTCAGCTACCTAATCACCAGTAAATCTACATATGAATTAAGAGTCAATCGAAGTTTATTTTATTAAAATGAATAGCACATAACAAATGTATACTAAGCAATATCATGCATAAAGTAGACTACATCACTCTGTTATTAATTATCTGACTACGGATTTGCAAACTTGGGATAGGGATGCTGCTTTTGTAATTTGCCAACATCTGCTGTGTAACACTTGACAAATGATTTCAGCTTTGGAATTATACATTTCTGTTTCACGTCAATGGGATCTTAAAATCCAGATTATTTGTCTATGTTTCCAGCCTCCTCCCTATGCCATCATGCATTCTGTAATGTGCTCTTGACCAGAGCCCACCCACAATTCCTCTGAACATATGTGAGAATACATGTTGAAGGCAGTCCTGCTGTAATACAGATATTCTCTGTAAAGAGCTTGACTTCTATTTGAATCTAGGGCTGTCCGTATTGAGCACATTAAAACATATATTAACTGATATTATCTATTGTTCTCTTTAGGTGAATGGCAAGCATTTCAGCTAAGATACAGTGGGACTGACAGTCTAAAAGTGCACTGCCGTGCGCTAGGACAACACTTTTCGGCACAGATTTAGTATTTTATCTATATCTGCACTTAAATTATATTTTATCTTTTTTTTCGATGTTGTGTGGCAGTCATATCCATCTGCTCCCACTTGATGTCGTTTACAGAATGTACATATTATGATCACAGTACCCGTTAGCATCATGCACTCCTACCCGATAGTGTCTTAGGTGGTAAAAAGACATGTTCAGATTTTAATGCCATACAGTCAAATTGTATGGTACAGTTCAACATACCGAGTGCATTATATTGAGCTCTATTTCAAATGCAAGTTTGTAACCTAAAATGTTGATTTTTATGTAAAATTAACTGAGCTTGTCTCATCTGCTGTAAAATATCTCATCTAATTCTTTAAACTAATTTTACCTCTTGTAACTGCATTACATTACTCGTGTGACCATGTCCCTCCAGGTCTTTAAGGACATTGTTTCCAGTCCTGGACTGTTGTGTGATAGCCTAATGGTGCATGTTCTTTTTAGTCTCTTTGATGCTATTGAACTTTTTTGACAAACATATCTGAAAACAATGATTTGTAGGTGAAAGGTTCAGGAATGAAGACTTGGAGTGAGGTGATTACACTGTGTGTTACTTTCAATTGTTTGCTGGCAAGGTAGGCATCTCTGGTATCCTGAGTTTGAGAAATGTATTTTTAAATGTTTCAAATTCTGAATTTTTAAAGATGCTTATCTTCAAAACTCCACCAGGCCTCTGAGGACTGTTATCAAGTAGCACATATCACATGTGTGTTTGTGTGCAATTCTTGCTGTGATGTAAATAAAGCTGCAACAAGCTGGGGTGGTGCTTCAACAATCAAGGTCACAAAAAAGGAACACACACACATATGAGTTGTCATATTTTTTCTTTGAAACTAATGTTGATTTTTATTATTGCAGGATATAGGATTTATATGTATGTTTGATTCCCCTCTGCCTCACAAATACAATCAATAAAATGTTGCAACAAACTCCTGTGAACAGGAATCAAAACTGAGAATGGTATGTACAAAATTGGGTATTAGTGGAAGGGGATAAGTAACCACCTCAAATAACCACAATACGTGTCAGGTAAACCTATGAACTTACGAAATTAGCCTGAGGTCAACCTCCTGATAGCTATCACAGTGCAGAAAGGCTAACTTAGAAGCAATGTATAAAGTATTTAGGCAGTACTCAAACAGTGATAAAGTCAAAACATAGCACAAGAAAAATGTTAAGCCAATTTAGAAAAATAGAATAATGTTTGGCAAATATTATGACACCAAAATAACAAAAATCCCAATAGCGGAACTGGAGTTATGATCTTTTAAATTTCAGACTTCAAAATAGTGTGAAAAAATGTTAAACGCCAACTGTGGTAATCTGTTCTGCACTTGACTGGGGCAAAGATAACATGTACGCTGACCATGGTGGAGCGCGGGTCATATACAGGGACTACATTGGTTCCAGGAAAAAAAATTGCTTCCAACGTGGTAGCCTTCAGTGAGAAAAAGCATTGGTTGGCATCAAGAGAGGGAGGCTCAGCATTGACAGATAATGGTGTCGGTAAAGGAAGAGGGCCAAAGAAGTTCAAGCTTCACATCTCAGACGTTGATCAGATCCCTTTTGACAGTGGTGCTGGTGAAGCTGCGGTTTGGATTCGAGGAGGCCTCACCATTGATGGATTCCTGGATCAAGAGACGCATATAGTGGGAACTACGGCAAAAGACAGAGTGGTGATGCACCCATGTCGGATCAGCTGTTAGTGGTTCTCCAGGTAAAAAAGTTAGCAGACATTTTCTAAGTCTCAGGATTCAGGACGAGTTCACTCTGACACTGGTCAAGGGGGACAGCACTTGGGGATCAAGACTCATTCCAGCAGAATCTGACACTGTGATGTCAACAGAGGGCCCACAGTGATGGGCGCTGGTCTGGCTGAATAGACAAAAGAAGGGTGCAGGCCTGGGTGTTAGCTAGATCTGCTTGTGGCAAGGTAGGCCTCTTTGAATGTAATTAAGTCTTTTGGTCCAGCCCATGCTCCATCCTGTTAAGGTCACAACAATACCTTTCCACACCTAAGGCCTTTTGTACTGGGAGCAAGTACACAACACATTCACACCATTGAAATGCTTATTACTGGCTGGCAGAAACCAGAGAGCAAAATACAAATTTAGCTTCCGGGGACTTAGGGCAGGTCAAAGTTAACTTTTAAAAAATTACTTTTCCGTAATATCTACAAAGCAGTTAGACTTCACAATTGAAATGGATTTTTAATAACTATCAAAAATAGTTGTTTAATAATTTTTCTAGCTAGCCCTTTCCCGAAGATATAGTACTAGTATTTAATATTGCACCTTCTATGGAACAGTGAACCCTGCTGCAGTGAAAATATCCTTGAGGTGCTAGTCACTGTGCAGACATGCTTAACATTACCCTCTACATTTTCTACTTGTAAATATCATCCACCCAGCCTCAGTGGTTGGTAAGGCTTGCTTAGGGGTGAGATAAATATTTAGAAGGAGTGTTTTAAATGGTTGAACTTGTAGTTTAAACCTGCACAGTAGGCTACTGGTAGCCGGAGTGCAGTCGTGTTTGCAATGTCACTGCAGTAGGTGGCACAATGAGTGCTACAGCCCCTTTTAATTTATCGGTCCTGGGTACATATTGGGCACCATATACTTGAGGCTTATAGTTATGTTAAAAATGCCAATTTAACCATGTTGAAAGGAGGAGTACATGCACTTTACTCCTGGGATGAAAAGCACAGAGTTCGACTGCAAGCAAAAATAAGGTTCATCAAATAGGCAAAAAATAATTCAGGGCAAATATCCAACAATTAAACATGGGCCAAAATATGAAAAAAAACACAAGCGTTGGGTTCATTTGCAGGTGTGATGCGCAATTTTAAACTAATCCTGGAACTGCCATTTGTATCAAAGTACAAAGCATTCTTTTTGTGTAATACTGTGCACATTTTGAATTTGTACATATGAGGTCATACATGACAGTCTTTTCTGTCACAGTGCAGAGCTGAGTGCCTGTTTTATGCTCCTGCTGTGTGTAAAGTAAATTAATTTAACCCTGTGTTTCCTTGAGTTAGTACTTAGTTATTTTCAGACAGCATAGCTCAGAGTGTTCGTCAAATTACAGGCTGTGTTTCAAGGGATTATCAGCCCCTAGATAGCAGAATCCAAAGCATGCATTATGGCCATGCCAATGCAAATCATCATGGACCAATAACATGTTATCTAGAGCAACTGTATTTATAAATGCATGATCACAGATTTATTACTACACTGCAAAGGTCAAATTCCATGTTATTACCATAATAAATTGGAACTGACATGAGAAAAGCACTGTTTGCTACATGGCAGATTAGTGGACATACTATATTACATCATGCATAATTAAGGTCTATGCATTGTCATAATTTGTTTTGTTGATTGATAAAGATTTCTAATTTATTCATACATAATTTACCACATCGCAAATCTCCTGAGCAAGTGCATGAAATTCATAAAAGATGCTCTTTCCCTAACCCTTGTATGCACAATAGATGCAAACCAATAGTTAAATAATATCAGTTTTTTATATCTATTACTTTTTATTATTACACACAAAAATATATATATATATATATATATATATATATATATATATATATATATATGTATATATATATATATATATATATATATATATACATAATATAATATATAATACAATATATTATAATATAATCATACAGACAAGATATATTGCATGAATACTCATCATGTGATGCCTCAAGGGGATTATATTTTCTCACCATCTGTCTGACACTCTAGTAAGAATACTCATTGATCTTAACTAAATTAACAATTACAAGTGTCCATATGAATGAACAGACTATGCACTGATACATCTCTCTTGACATAGATGCATTTGCATATCTCTTTAGCGTGCTTAGTTCAAATATTTCAAATCAGCCCCTCTGCATTTATTTTACAATTCACTTGTACTTGTCATATGACTATTATTGAAATCGACTTAGCAACGATTTAGCATTTTCCTCATTTAACCAGCAGTTTAAACATGTTATATTTTGAAGCAAAATTCTTCTGTAGGCTGAGCACTGTTTTTTCTTTTTTTGGTGGAACATGACAGGATTAAGTAGGTTTTCAATCACTCAATCAATCAATCACATTTATAAAGCACAGCAAATCACCCATGAGGGTCTCAAAGTGCAAAAACAGCCACAGGTAAGGGTGGTACTTCATTTATGAGACAAGCCCATGAGTGTGCCTTTGCAGCTCCAGCTTCTATGTTTGCTTTCTGTACTTTCCTAGAATGCCTTAGCCTAGGACCAGCTTTAGACTGGTGGTGCTCGGTGCGACAGTCCTTTTTGGTGCCCTCTGCCCCCCTCCCAACCTCCTGCTTGGATTGCCTCACTACCAATGGGCGAAAGTGTCCCTCATCTCTCCAAAGCCCTCTCTCACATACAGTTAATTTGTTTTAAGGCACTGGTAAAGACTGGTTTTACTAATAAGAATGTATATCTACCCAAACCAATGCTTTGTAGGAACATTAGTAATAGATAATGAAAGACTGAGGAAAAAAACATAACATCCTAACCCATTTATGCAGTTTGAGTGCAGCTCTTTGATGACAGTTCTTAGCAGTCACTGTTCTGTATTAGGTTTGTATCTTGTGAACTGCGGTAACAAAAGCAAATCTGTTGGAAAAGCAGTCCACTCAGCTATCCACATACAATTCAGATCTGTGATCTGCATATATGATACTTGCAGCAGGCATATTAACCCTCGGCACGACTTTATGGCGAGTCAAAACTGACAGAAGACAAAAGTATGATTTTTCTCTGTAGCAGGAATATTAGTCAGAAGAGTTGTCTTGGCATTTTTATTCATTGATGCTTGAAAGCTGGACACACAAGGAAGGCTGCAGCAGGTGTTTTTAAATGGTGAGTAATTGCTAAACACAGCGCCCCCCTGAGGTCCGTGCCCCCACTTCCCAAGTAAGCGCTCAGTGCGGCTGCACCAGTCGTACTGCCCTAAAGCCAGCCCTGATTTAGCCATAAGTCAGAAGAACTGCTGAAAAATTGGTTAGGGCCCATGGTGGGACATTAGTGGTCTAGCAATAGACCCTGTGGGATCCCACTGCCACTGGACTTGAAGAGACAAGATGAAGAACAAAGATTTGTACTGTCTGCTGTCTAAGTGAGAAACATCTGAGCTCCTGGACCCTGCTCTCCCTTGTTCCCAAGATCCAGAGAACAGAAAACCATCTCAGGAGTGTGTCCATTCCGCCAGGGAGAGTAAAACACTGGACTCTGATGATATTGGAAATGGGAACTTCTAATGGGAACCATCACAGAAGATTCCCTCAGCACTCCCAGAGCAGATGTAGATGGGGTCAGGTTTGGGGAGGAAATGCCCCATAACAACAAATGGTCCAGCGACTCATATGGACAACAAGCACGGAAGTCTGAATAGGGAACAAAAAGTTGTCAGATGCTATTGTGCTAGTTTGCAGCCTTTTTATAGAAACCCTAAAGCACTCTGCTAGTTCTAGTAGCCCAGACAAGGAACTGCCTGTTATCCCCCCTATGTGTCCTGGAGTGGGGCAGCTGCCCAGAGACGGCCCTCAACAATATTCAGGTCCTTCATTGCCTTTCGTGTGTTTCTCAGACAGAATCGAATGGTCATCTCTATGCGCCTCATTTCCTCCATACTGCTCGATGAAATCCTGACAACCTGGCCTGCTGCAGCACACAGGGCACTAAAGAACAAGAAGCATATTTATGGAAAGGTTCTTGCAGACAAGAGAGAACTAGTTTCCCAAGGATACTCATATCTCCTAATTCTTCCTTAACAGCTTTTATGATGTTGGTCATTTCAATCACATTTTCTTTCTTTCAATGCATTTGTTTGCAATTTTCCCCCTTAATTTCTTCTCTTTAATGTTGTTTGGCTGCTGCTAAAATGTTTTACCTACATTTTCGCTGAAGGAGGCCTGCTGCATTAAGTCACATATATCAGGGTTAAGATCAGGATTCTGTTATAAAACACTGCTTTACTTAACAAGGCACTAGATATCTAGCTTTGCGGCACAAAATACTCTATTCTCCTCGCAAAAAGTAATCCAGTTTGTTAAAACATGAATATAGATTCGAGACACGGTGCTCCTGAAAATTAGCCTTTCTTGCCTTTGCAAAAATAAGGAACATTTTCTACTCGTATTTGTTCTTAGTTACCAAACAGGAATCTGCTCTCATTGGATGGATGTGGAGGGAGTGAACACCTACTGCTACATCAATAATATCTGTGGGGCACATTACCTCTTTGGACCAGGAAAGATCATTACTGCCAAGGCCATTGATGCTCCTTACTGACTCCTGCCATTGATGTTAAATTCGGCCTGTGCCATTGATAATCATTACTGCATGAGACACTGTATGCTCATTACTGCCTGAGATTATTGATGCACTTTCCTTTCTGGTGCCATTGATGTTCCATACTACCGAGTGGCACAGATTAACATTACTTCTTAGAGCTATTGATGCTCATTAATGCTTGGGGCCATTGAGACTCTGTATATCCTGATGCCATTCATGTTCACTGTAGGCTAATATTAATGGCCATCACGGCCTGAGTTCACTGATCTTCATTACTGATTGTGGCCATTGGTGTTTATTAATGCCTGACGCAACTGAGGGTCATTACTGCCTGGAGTCATTGCCGTTTATTACTGCCTGGGACCAATGTTGATCATTACTGCCTGGGGCCATTGATTGTCACTTCTATTTAGGACCATTCGTTTGTTTACTACCTTGGGCCCTTTACTGCTCTGCTTAATTGATGCAGATTACTGTCTGGGGCACATATTGATGATCATTACTGCCTGAGGTCATTGTTGTTCAAGATTATCTGAGTGGCATTGATGGTGATTGCTACCAGGGGACATTGACATTTGCACTGCCTATGAGCATTAATGAACATTATTCTTTGTGACTGTTGAAAGTTCTTAACACCTGGGGTCATTGAGTTCCAATAGGAAGTAATGTTCTTTAATGCTGTAAAGTGTGTAAGTACCTACTGTAGAGTTTCCTCACTCCATATATATATGGGCACCGGTTAACAAATAGGCTGAAGCCACTGAGAAATGTGTCACTTATAACTAAATTCCCACTGCAGTAAATTCACTGTGCCACACCTATGTAATATATAGGGTATGGGTTGCAGACTATTGAGCTATTTGTTAGCCATTTCAGAGCTCTCCCTCCCCCATACCATGTGCTTTGTACTCTTACTGTGTGCACCCTGTGGTGTGCATCACCGCTTGTCATGATCCTCAACCACATTTCTCTTTTCTGGACTGTCAACATCCACTGTGGTCCTGTAATCACTTTGCTGCCTCTCTTGCCTGGTCATGATAGAAAGCAGCAGGCTATGGCAATCTCCTGATCCAAGATGCCCTTCCCATAGGATGTCCTAGAGCAAGAAACCATCACAAGAGCAGGAGAGAGGCAGACTGGAGTGCCCACTACTCCCATAGTAAATTAGGCAAAGTTGACAAATGTCAACAATCATTTCCCAATTCCCAATTCCACACACATATGTTCTTTCATAAACCTAACCATCCATAGAAATAGGCAGTAGGAATGCACTTGGTTATATATTCTTTGGACTCAATAACACCATTTAGTTGATGTTGTTTTGCTGGCAACTAGGTAATGTTATGATTTGTTTCTACAGATGAGGTGTCTACATTCTTGTCCTGTTAGTTACTCAAGGTGGGAAGTTAGCAGCAGGTTGAGGCTTTGCTATAGTGCAGTCGCTCATCTCCAACCCAGATGCAACATTGACCATGGGACACAGGTGCTCACTTTCCAGCTTCTCTGACATGACACTCGCCTACATACTACTATATAAAATGTCAGCTATTTTTTTTTAAATCAGAGGAACTTGTCTTGACACATTCCACGTACTGCGAATGTTGATAAGGATAGGTGTGCTTGACAGAAGCTCTGTATAAGTATCAGAAGGATGCCTCAAGACTCCCTTACTGGTGGATCAGTGGCAGCAGCAGCACAAGTCAGGCAGTAGAGGCTAAGCTGCAGCCAGGAACATGATGGGACCCACCAGCAGACGCCTGCAGGGAGTCACAACTTCTAGGTGAGGATGTTTGTTTTAAATGCTGAATGTAAGGGAAACAACACAAATGAGTGGCAAATTGAGCCAAAAGTAAGTCCTGCCTCATTTTCTCAGGGAAATAACTATAATAAGGTAGGTTTTGGTTGGAGAACACTGGATCAAGCAACAGCATTTAACCTGCTTAAAGATCTTAGTCGACACCAGCTAAGATCAAAGCCGGGGGGGGCTGTCATCAAACTTTTTAAGCACGGTTCAAGAATTTGGGTCAAAATTACAGTCCAAAAACACACACTGGCAGAGACAGCTTTAAGCTGGTTTCCAAGAAGGACTCGGATACAAAAACAATCAAACATCTGTGAAGCCCTTAAGACTCACTTTGTCAGTAAGATCTTATTTTAGACTATCTAGCCACTTGCAAAGCATTACTGCAAAAGTTACCACCACAACCCTTGATCAGAATTTGGAACACACTTTGAGGAACTCAGAAACTTCTATAACACTAACAGAACCCAGCAGAGGGGTCCCTGGATTCAATGTCAAGAGTTCTTTGAGGGGCCTACTACCCCATCCAATGGAAAATAATTGTCACCTGTCACCAGATAGCGGCCTCTTAACAAATGCTCCACTTTCCAGCAAAGCAGAGGAATTTTTCCTATGGGCGTGCTCTATTGTACACAGTGATATTTTCATATCAAACAACTTTGAACCTTTATCTGAGTTGAATCATAGGGATGGTAATACAGGTTTAGACCCATCACATGACATACCAGAACATGAAGAGGGACCACAAATCAGATAACAAATGAGATATGACCTCATTTGGTGACACAGCACAATTTACAAACACAGCCGCAATCTCCAGCAAGACAGTCACCACATGACCGGGCCAGATATGGAATGCAGTTTATTTTGAGGGAAAACCATAGTGAAATCAAAATCAGCTTTGTGATATCTGAGGGAAACCTAAGAGATACAAGGCAGGTGGAAGATGCTATTTAGGGAAATTGATGAGCAAGCTGGTAGAAAGAAACACACAAGATTTAAAGGTACATAATCCTCAGGATAAGACTACTCAAACAGCACTAGATAGATAGGAAAATCAAGACCGAAGAAACAATATCCAGATTCTAGATGTGCTGTAAGGAACATAGGGACTAAATTTAAGACATTTGTTACTGGTTTAATTCTAGCTGGCCTTTTTGGTAGAGTTGTGCAGAGAGACACGAAGCAGTAGATTCAAAGGGAACATTGAGAAAAGTACAGGCTTAACCCAAACAGAAAAAAAAATCCAAGCAAAAGTGTGGTACATTTCCATACTTTCTTAATTAAAGATTCAAATCTCTTGAAGATTCTAAAAACAAGTTAATTATAATAATATTTTTTCCTGCCCGTTAAGATCTCTCTCATGTCATGCAACTGGGGAACGGCAATAGGTTGTTGGGAACAAAATGGTGAAACTGCAGACTCTAGTTGAACATTCTCATCTACTCTTAAAGTTATGTTAGGTAATAAATGCACTTTCTAAAAAATGAAACTGAGGCTGACAAACTAATAGAATGAAAAGGCTTGATTAACACTTCATAGCAGAATCTCACATGTGACAAACAGCACTTAAGAGTCACAATGGGAGTGGGGTGACACAAGAGGGCAATTTATTAATAGCATGAAAATATACATTAATTCACATTAAGTGAACAAAGTACAGGGTATGTTGAGGGAGCGCACTCAAACAGCTAACATAAACCTAGATGCAAAAAAGTTTGGTGGGTTTCTTAGGAATAATTGTTACTAAGTGTTAGAAATGGGGTTCCTGGTTGGCTGAGATATAAGCCAAGGTCAGGCAGGGACCACCACTCTAGTCAGGTTAAGTCAGAAACACACTTTAAATTAAAGTGTGCTCACCCTCTGGTTGCTCGGCACAGAGCAGGCAGGCTTAACTTGAGAGGCAATGTGTGAAGTGTTTGTGCAACACACACACACACAGTAAGATAATGAAAATACCACAACAAGACTCCACTTAGGTTTAGAAAAATAGAGAATATTTATCTGAGCAAAATAAGACCAAAAAACCACACTTCCAATTAGTAGGAGTTGAAGTATGATTTTTTTCAAGAATAAATGCAAAAATAGAGCTTAGAAGTCATTAGCATTCAGAAGGTTACAAGGGACCAGATCAAATCCAAAGTTCAGGCTGAACGCAATGGAGGGTAGGCCGGGTACAGAACCCACGCAGGGTCCGCTGTAACTGTACCTTTGATCAAGCAAAGCTTCAACAGCATGATGTGTTGACCTTTTCCATGCAGTCGCGTCACTGCTTTGTGGCCAGGCTCCGTTGAAGTGAATGCGATGCATTGTCGTCAAACCGCACAGGCTATGAATCCGCTGTCATCGAGCAGTCTCTGTATCGGCATAGAAAGGCGATGTGGCGAACCTTCTCCCACAGTTGATGTGATGCATCAATTTTTGCAGAAATCAGCTGCAGAACCTCTTCTGAGGCCCAGAGCTTGGAGGGGACAACTCAGGCAAGGGTAAGACTCACAGAAGGCAGGGCCCAGAAGTGCCAGCAGAATTTGAAGACGTCTTTTGTGTTCCTGAGACTTCAGACAAGAGGAGGCAAGCCAGGAAGCCCCTGGAGCTCACTCAGAGGGAAGGCAGATGCCTTCCATCAGAGCCATGAAGCAGCAGGCACCAGGGCAACAAGCAGAAAAGCAGTCCTTCCACACAAGCAGCCCAGATGAGTGATTTAAGATGCCTTCCATCAGAGCCATGAAGCAGCAGGCATCAGGGCAACAAGCAGAAAAGCAGTCCTTCCACACAAGCAGCCCAGATGAGTGATTTAAGAAGCACAGCAGTCCTTCTGACAGAGTTTTAGTTCAAGATTTAGAAGTGTCTGATTTTAGGTGGTCAGAGACCCAGTACTTATACCCAAAACTGCATTTGATGTAGGGTGGTTGACTTCGAAAGAACTTTCTGAAGTGCACAAGAATCCCTTTTAACCCAGTCCTATCTGGCAGTCTATCTTTGGGGAGTAAAATCACAAAATAAAATGATGGACGGAGTGTTGAAACTTTTCAAACACTCACCCCCAGTCACAGATCTGGGTTTAATCCATCGTTATTTTGCTTGCCACGCCACCCCATACCCCAAGTGGGATGGGTATACCCAGACGTGGGTCCCTTGCTCACTGTGCCACTGGAATCAAGCTAGCCTGGCTGAAGAAGGGTGATACCCTGAAACCGGTCCCAGGATGCTTGTTTCCGGTCCAGGGAGGACCTGGACTGGCAGTTCGGGCTGGACTGTTCCCATAAGGAACAAGGTCAAGACTGATTTGCATTTGGCTGGGTCAGACTGGGGTGGCATGGTGAGCAAAAGATTCCAGATCTGTGACTGGGGGTGAGTGTTTGCATTGTCAGCACTCCGTCCATCATCCTTTTGTGTTGCTAAAGTTGCCCCAAGTGGGAAGGGTATACCCAGACGTGGGTCCCTTGCTCACTGTGCCACTGGAATCAAGCTAGCCTGGCTGAAGAAGGGTTATACCCTGAAACCGGTCCCAGGATACTTGTTTCCGGTCGAGGGAGGACCTGGCCTGGCAGTTCGGGCTGGACTCTTCCCATGAGGAACAGGGTCAAGACTAATTTGCATATAGCTGGGTCTAAACTGGCGTGGCATGGTGAGCACAAGAACGATGGATTAAACCCAGATCTGTGACTGGGGGTGAGTGTTTGCATTGTCAGCACTCTGTCCACCATCCTTTTGTGTTGCTATCTTTGGGGAGTAATCAGTCCTTTGTGTGGGGTGTATAAGTTTCTCCCATCATTCCTGCCCAGGAAGCACCATCAGTATGTAGATGAATGCAGATGCAGTTAAATGCCCTGTGTTGTGGCTGTCTGGAGGGAATGCAGAAATGTAGCTGTCACCCAGCCCAATCCAGAAGTGTATTTTGAGACAGGCTATCAGCCACACAGAGCAGTAAGTTCAAAGAAATGACCATTTTCTGAAAGCAGCATTTCTAAAATAGTAATGGTAAATCTGACTCACCAGCAAAGGGGATTCATCATTAACATTCTGAAGATATAAAACATGACAAAGCTACTCCTTTCACATCAGGAATATAAAGGAGTAGGCTGTGCAGTAGTGAAAAACAAAATAGGCTGCTTGTTGCTGCCAGGATATGAAAAACCTAAAGGTACCTGTCCTACCTTTAACCTACATAGCATCCTCCCCTTCTGTTATTTAGGGTCTAACTTAGGGGTGACTTATATGTATTAAAAAGGGAGTGTAAGACTTGGCAAGTTGTTTTAAATGCAAACTTGAAGTGCAGTAAACTGCTCATACAGGCCCTGCAGTGGCAGGCCTGATAAAAGTTTGAAAGGTTACTTATGTGGGTGGCACAATCAGTGCTGCAGGCCCACTAGTAACATTTGAAGTACAGGCCTTTGGTATATGGTATACCACTAGAAGGGACCTACTAGTAATTCAAATATTCCAGGCAGGTATACACCAACATCATCGTGTTTAGGGTAGAAGCACATGCACTTTAGCACTGGTCAGCAGTCATAAAGTGCTCAGAGTTCTAAGGCCAACAGAAAGAATCATCAAAAATAAGAGAAAAAATGCAAAAGTCTGGGCAAAGACTATCCTAAGGATGACATGTCTAACACTAAGGGTGTTTAAAATGTGCATAATTTACTTTCGTATAATTATGCAAAGTTATTACACAAAGGGCCATATGTACGAAAGCTCTTTCCCATAGACACAGAATGGGTAAAATCCTTTGGTACATCTGGCCCAAAATTTGAAGCAACTATGTGAAATACAAATCTGTCATTTGAAACTTATATTTTAGTGCAGAATGCTTCCTCACGTTGAGTTTTGATGCAAGGATGCAAGGATTCATTTAAACAAAGAGTACCAGAACCAACTGCTGCTTTTGTTTTGTTATTGTTAGTTCACAGTAAATGTTTCACCACAAATTACAGTGAATGTTTCCCTTCATTGTAAATATTTACTACGCATGCAGCATAATTATGCCAAGTGGTGTCTGACATACAATTGGGAATTTTGCATAACAAACATAGGTCCTCGTTACAACCCTGTCGGTGGCTGATAAAGTGGCAGTAATACCGCCAAATTATGACCTTGGCGGTGATAACTCCCAAAGACAGACAATGTACCACACCAACCGCCAAGGCGGAAACAAAAGGCACCACGGCGGTAGCCGCCGAATGGCCAGGTGGGAGACAAAGTACCGCCCACCACATTAAGACACACAAAACCTCCACCTTTTTGGGGGCGGTACCAACGCTAACAAAAGCCTGGCAGGAACAGAGCTCAGAAGTGAAAGGACTCACCATTGGAGACACAGGGAAGAACCACGCCGCCATGGAACCGAAGTGCATTTTTCCCAATGATCTTCTACGTTATGCTCCACCTGCCGAAGACGACGATGGTGAGTACAGCCGCCTCGCACACAAGGGAAGGTGGGAGAAAAACGAGAGTGAGATACACGCACCATACACACAACCAGCTGCACACAAAAAACAATTTGTCCCTGAAAAACGGCAGAATAATGCAAGGACAACAGGAATGGATGAAAGTGATTGTAATCAGATCAAACTCAATAATTCGATTTGTCAATGAAACAGACATGTACACATGTACACAAAGAGACACTGCCCAGTCCAATGTTCAAAGTCCCACATGGCCACAGGGCCCAACTCGATTCCTGACCACATTTGTATAGTACACTGCAGGGGCATCAGTTTGCAAATAGGCAGGCATCTCAGGGGGACGGGGGAGCACCTCAGCTGGATGCGGGAACAAGCCCACTGGATCTGTAGGGGGCAACATGCCTATGGGTTTGTCCTGGGGAGTGCTCTGCCACAGTCTCTGGAGTGGGTGTCTTTCCCACTGGTTATGGAGGGGGCAACGTACCCATTGCATTGTCCTGGGGAGTGCAAGGCCACAGCCTCTGGAGTGGGTGTCTTTCCCACTGGTTCAGGAGGGGGCAACATGTCTATTGCATTGTCCTGGGGAGTGCAAGGCCAGAGTCTCCGGAGTGGGTGTCTTTCCCACTGGTTCAGGAGGGGGCAATGTGCCCATTGCTTTGTCCTGGGGAGTGCAAGGCCACAGTCCCTGGAGTGGGTGTCTTTCCCACTGGTTCTGGAGGGGGCAACGTGCCCATTGTTTTGTCCTGGGGAGTGCACGGCCACAGTCTCTTGAGTGGGTGTCTTTCTCACTGGTTCTGGAGGGGGCAACATGCCCATTGCTCTGTCCTGGGGAGTGCACGGGCACAGTATCTGGAGTGGGTGTCTTTCCCACTGGTTCTGGAGGGGGCAACATGCCCATTGCTTTGTCCTAGGGAGTGCAAGGCCACAGTCTCTTGAGTGGGTGACTTGCCCACTGGTTCTGAAGGGGGCAGACTGCACAGCAACCCCTGGAGGGTGGCTTACATGGCGTCTGCCCGCGGTGACGGCTGCACTGTGGTGGTGGTTAGAGGAGGCTCCTGGGCAGTCCCTGTACTCACTGATGGCTGCATGATGGTTGTTGTTGGAGGAGGGCCCTGGGCAGCCCCTGCACTCACTGATGGCTGCACATCAACAGATGGCAGTGGGGGCCCCGTGACTTCTGGTGGTGGTGGCGGTGTTTGCCTGACAGCTTCCGCTGGCATAGAGTGCCCGTCTCCTCCTGTTCATGGGTCGGGGAAGCCTTACCCTTCCTGGCAGGGGGGATGGGCTCTTCCCCCCCTCTGCCTGGTGGTGCAGGCTCCTTCCCCTTCATCACAGCTAGTGCAGGCTCCTTCTCCTTCCTCACAGCTGGTGCAGGACTCTTCCCTTTCATCCCTGGTGGTACTGGCTCCTTCCCCTTCAGTGCCGTAGGTCTGGTATCCTTAACAGCACGAGTAGATGGTGCTACCACTGCCCCCATGGACTGTCTGGCTGACGTGCTGGGCTGTGCCCTTGGAACCCTGCCCAAACGTGCAGGATGGGGGGAGGTGGAGGGAAGAGGTCAATTTGGGAAAGGAAAAGCTTTTAAGGGACATTGGGGCGGGAGGAGGGCGGAGTAATGGGTTGGAGGATGAGGGAGTGGTTGTTGGAGGTGTATGTCTGCTGGATTTGAGGGCAGGTGCATAGGCAGTATGCTGATGTGAGGTGGATGGCTGTTGGGTGTCTGAGTGCTTGTGTTTGTGTCCTTTAGGAGGGCACGGTGGAAGAGGACACAGGGGACGCATGCATGGTTGTTGTGGAGGCGTCTGCCAGTGTGGTGTGTGCTCTGTTTGGTGTGGTGATAATGATAGTGGATGTAGATGTGGTGCATGCAGGTGTGTGTGTGGATGTAACTGGGAGGGAGGTGGAGAAGGAGGAGGAAGGGGAGACAGTGGAGGCTGTGGATGTTCTTGTGTCTGCAACGGTATGTTGTTTGTGTAAGTGCCTGTGGGATGAAGTGTGGTGCTTGTGTTTGCCTGTGCTACTCTTGGGTGTTGCCTTGTGTGCATGCTAGTCTGTCTGTGTGCTTGGGATGGGTTGGGGTTGAGGAGAATGGGACTGGGAAGTGGAAGTTGGAGGGGGGACAGTAGAAACAGGGACAATGGCTGTCATCAGAGAGGAGGCCAGAGCCTGAATCGATCTCTGTTGGGCTGCCAAACCACCACGAATGCCCTCCAGGAATGCATTGCATTGCTGCATCTGGGAGGCCAGCCCCTGGATGGCATTCACAATGGTTGACTGCCCTACAAAGATGGATCTCAGGAGGTCAATAGCCTCCTCACTCAGGGCAGAAGGGCACACTGGGGCAGGGCCTGAGGTGCCTGGGGCAAAGAAGATGCCCACCCTCCTGGGTGAGCGGGCACGGGCAACTTGCTGAGGGGCTACTGGGAGGGCAGTGCTGGTACGGGGGTGGCGGCTGTACCTGCAGCTGGGGTGGTCACAGAGGTGGCCTCTGGAAGCTCCTATCGGAGGAGGGATCAGAGTCTGTGTTGTCCCCCTAAAGTCTCCGCTGCTCCCCTTGCCCTTCGTCCCACTTGTTCCCTCGACGTCAGTGGACTCTGCTTCCAGGGTCCTGTTGGATGCAGCTCCCTCTGTTGCTGGTGCCTCTGCTCCTCCTCCAGATGATGCTAATGCACACAAGGACAGGATGAAAAAACAAGAAAGGGGGGAGAGAGACAAAGGATACACTTGGTCAATGACTGCACCAACACCACTGTTGGCGTACACAGCACCCTCACACACAGGGAACCGCCTACACACTATGCATTTCACTACCAGTGAAATGGCTAGTCAACAAGGCATGAGGAGGAGCACAAACCGCCAACTGCAGCACACCTGGGACCCACACAGCTCTGCCTAGAAGTGAATACTAACAACCTAGGTTACCTGTATTTGCCATGCAACCATTAACCTGCTAAGGTCCTACACTGCTATGTCTGGCCTGGCCTTAGGGGTACCCACTCACACACAACCACCATCCGGATACCACCCTACCAGCCATAAGTTGTAATGATACCAATTGTACTCACCCCCTTGTGGCTGCTGTGATTCCCTCAAGCACCCATCCAGCTCAGGGTAGGCCACCACCAGTATGGGGGCAATCAGGGGGTCTGACGGGCACCCCTTCCTCATTGGGAGACCATCCCCAGCTGGGCCTCCGTGGTCTACCGTGCCAAGCGTCTCAGGTCATCCCACCATTTCCGACATTGGGTGCTTCGCCTTCCATAGACCCCCAGGGTCCGCACATCCTTTGCGATGGCATGCCATAATCCCTTCTATTGATGGGACCAGACCTGCAGAGGTAATACATACAGGAGAACTCCATTAAACAAACAGCCCAGCCTGTCACAGACGTGGCCCACCATACCCGATCCCATCACACAGGTCACAGCAGCACATGCAGTGTAGGTCTTCTCCTGAGGAAGGTCAGGAAACAAGTGAGGATTGAGATAGAAAATGGCGGTCACATCCGCAGCGGTGTACACAGTCACCACCGGCGTAGATCCCTATGGCCCAATATAATCCAATGAGGAAATGCACGGCGGCTCACGACCGCCTACCGCCACAGCACACAATGTCGGCAGAATTACATCAGCTCCACCTGTCCCTCCACACAGGACAGGTGGCCGTCATTTCAGGGAGGGTGAACAGGCCTATCGATAATTTCTGTGTCAGAGGATAAATAGACACATACTTTTAAATTACACTGTCCCAAAACATGATTGCACAATGTGGACTGTTGTTGTGGTATATTTGTTCAAATTGTGACAGCCTACTCACTCTTGTGTCCCTTAGATTCCTACTGCTGCGGATGAATACGAGATGGAGACTTACCTCCGTGTACAGACCCCTGGTGGACTTAGCTACACTGGAGGACAGGCATATAATACTCACCTATAGACTGGACTAGGCCACAATCACAGAGCTTTGTGCCCAGTTGGAGCCTGACCTGATCTCAGCTATCCGTCATCCCACTGGGGGATCCCCCTCTTGGGCAGGTTCTATCAGTGCTCCATTTTCTGGCGACAGGTTCTTTCCAAGTGACAGTGGGCTTGGCAGCAGGAATGTCACAGCCAATGTTCTCAGTCGTGCTGGCAAGAGTCTTGTCTGCCCTGGTAAAACGCATGTGGAGCTACATTTCTTTCCCCCAGGTGGAAGATTTGGCCACTGTGAAGGCTAGATTTTATGCAATGGGGCATATCCCCAATATCATTGGGGCGATTGACGGTACACATATTGCGTTTGTCCCCCCCCGCCAGAATGAGCAGGTGTACAGGAATCCACTTCATGAATGTGCAGATGGTGTGCCTGGCGGACCAGTACATCTACCACGTCAATGCTAAGTATCCTGGGTCGGTGCATGATGCCTTTGTCCTGAGGAATAGCAGCATCCCAAATGTGATGGCCCAACTACAGAGGCACATGGTGTGGCTTATAGGTGAGCCTTGGCCCCCACCCAGGGTATATTGGTGTATGCCTTCTGCTGTTAGCGAAATAGGATAGTATGTGGCTTAATGTTGTCCCTCAATACTTGCAGGTGACTCTGACTACTCAAACCTATTGTGTCTGCTGACCCCTGTGAGGAATGCCAGGACAACGGCTGAAGAACGTGGCACATGAGTGAACAAGAAGGATAATTAAGAGGACCTTTGGCCTCCCGAAGGCCAGTTTCAGGTGCCTCCATCCGACAGGTGGATCCCTGTGCTACGCACCCGAGAAGGTCTGCCAGACAGTAGTGGCATGCTGCATGTTGCACAAACTGGCCCTCAGTTGCATTTTATCCAAGGGTGTTTATTGTAGTGCTAATACATTGAGGGAAAAGTGCAATGAAATGGGGTGATGATGGAGGAAAGTCCAGGGTATTGTTACAGTCTGTTTGTAGCACAGGTGCAGTGTCCAAGGGGACATAGGAAGGGAAGCAATGGCAGTTCAAGGTGGACAAGGAGACAGGGTGGGACACAAGGGGGACAATCAGAAGAGTCTAATTTCCTGGTGGTGGTCTTGGCAAGTGTCTCTAGCTCTGTCTGGATCGCAGGGAACGTTTGCGGGGTGGTTCACCTTCTGCAGGGAGAGGGATGCTGGTGGCCTGTAGGTCCTGCGGTGGGGCCTCCTGGCCACTAGCGGCATTGGAAGTGGAGGGCTATTCAGTTGACTGGCTAGTGGTAGGGGCCTGCTGGTGGTGTCACTGCCTCCCTCATGATATTGGCCATGTCTTTCAGCACCCTGCAATGGAGATCAGGGTGCTGTTAATGGCCTGCAAGTCCTCCCTGATCCCTTGATACTGTCCATCCTGCAGCCGCCTGTTCTCCTGCATGTTGTCAAGGATCTTGCCCATTGTGTCCTGGGAATGTTGATAGGCTCCCAGGATCTCAGAGAGTACTTCCTGGAGAGTTGGTTCCCTGCTCCTCTCCTCCCCCTGGTGCACAGCTTTCCTCCCAGTGTCCCTGTTGGCCTGTGCCCCTGTCTCCTGAACAGTGTGCCCACTACCACTGACCCCAGGTTCCTGATTGTCTTGTGGGCGAGGTGTGGCCTGGGGTCCCTGTACAGGTGGGCACACTGCTGATTGACGTGTCCTGAGGACAGAGATGTAGGTACGCTGAGTGGGTGCTGTGGCGTGGGATACTGAAGGGGGAGGCTCTGCGGTGGTCAGTGAGTGGGCTCGAGTGACTGGCTGTCCAGTGGTCCCTGATGGGCCAGGTTGGTCCTCCAGATCCAGAAGTCCAGAGTTACTGTCATCACTGGGGGCCTCTTCTGTTGGGGGACAGGTTAGTGGTGGCACCTCCTCTCCACTGACATTGGCTGGGGTACCTGTGGGGATGTAAATGATGTGTTATGCTTCATGTTTGTGAAATTTGTACTTCCATAGTTTCCCCTCTATGGTTGGTGTTGTCCTGCCAGCTTTTGCTTGTGTATGGTGATGTATTGTGGGTATATTTGTTTCCCTATGCTGTACATGCTTTGGTGATGGGTGTCCATGCAGGGCTGGGAGGGCTGTCCATGCATTGGTATGGCATGCAGGGCTGGGCATTGTGGTTAGTCAGATGTGTAGGTGCAGTGTGTGGGATGTTGTAGAATGATGGGAGTGAGGGTGAGGGGTGTGATGGCATGCAGGTATGGGGGTTGTAAGTGTTAAATGTTCACTTACCAGTGTCCAGTCCTCTGGCTACTCCAGCGAGTTCCTCAGGATGCAGTATTGCCAGTATGTGCTCCTCCCATGCTGTGAGCTGTGGGGGAGGAGGCGGGGGTCCACTGCCAGTCATCTGTATGGCAAGCTGGTGTCTTGCTGCTGCGGAGCGTACCCCCCGTAGGCCGTTCCACCTCTTCCTGATGTCGTCCCTTATTCTTGGGTGCTGTTCCATGGCATTGACCCTGTCCACGATTCTTCACCATAGCTCCATCTTCCTTGCTATAGATATCTGCTGTACCTGTGCTCCAAACAGCTGTGGCTCTACCCTGACAATTTCCTCCACCATGACCCTTGACTCCTCCTCAGTGAAATGGGGGTACCTTTGTGGTGCCATGGGTGTTGTGTGATTTGTGTTGGTGAGGGTGAGTTGAGTAATGCAGTGGGGTGTGTGATGTGGAGTGAATGAGGGGTGTATGGCTGTATGTGGTGTGTGTGTCTAGTTGTCTCTGTGCTCTTCTTCTCAGTCTCCTGGCAGTAATTGTTGTTGGTAAAGGGTTGTGGGTAATGTGGTGGGTGTGTGTTTTATAGTGGTGTGGGTCGGTGGATGTGGCGTCTGTATGGTTTTCAGGTGTGTATTTTTCGTATTGGCCAATGGAGTGTTGTTTTGTCTGTGGGTGTCCATTCTGAGCGCGGCGGTATGTACCGCCAATGGTTTACCGCCGTTGAATGTCCGCCGTGGTGATTCGTGGGTCATAATGTGATGGGCATTGTTTTGTTGGCGTAACGGTATGGGATTTGGGACTGCCAGTTTATCACTGACATTTGGCCTGGCAGATTTGTGTATGTGGCTGTATGTTGTCGGATTGGTGTGTGTGTGTGTCATAATATGGTGAACGGATATCCGCCACCGCAGGGTAAGTTGGTGGCTGTCAGCGTGGCGGTAAGCCAGATTTACCACCAATGTCATAATGCGGGCCATAATGATTAATTTCCAAAATTAATTGAATTATGCTGGTGTAATTTAAATTGTTGCCCAGGACTAGAAAAAGTACCCTCATTTTCTTAATATACGTTACCCAGGTGCAAAGGTGGGTGAATAGGCTCACTCAGCTACCTAACTTGAAATGTGAATGGGCTGAGGTCTCAGAAATGACAGAGGACACTTATGGAATATCTGAGAGTATGTGTTGTCCAATTACTAATATTCCAAGAGTCCCACTTGACTGAGCTTGTGAGTAGAAGCCTATTTAACTATCAGAGATGGATTCAGGTGCCAACTTGGACAACACAATTGTGCATTGCTAAGGAGTAGCAATTTTGATCAGAAGAAATTCTGGAACCCAGGAATTAGGGAAGAGATGGAAGTGAATGGGAGACGGGTTATTGTGTTACAGTGAATAGGTAATTGTCAGTTTACCTGAGAAGGATATTTTGGCCTAACGTTTGTGAATGAAGAACCACTGCAACAGGGTTTCCTTAGGTTATTACAACATAGGACTCTGATCCTTTAGAGGGCAGGGAGGGGGGGAGATTTTAATGTCTCAATAACCTATTTTCTCTCTGGGTCTAATGTTTGAACTCAGGCAAAACACGCCTAAGATGACTAGAAGTCTTAGGAGTATTTTAGAAGATCTGAGGTTAATTGACTTATTAAGGGAGACAATGAGGCAGCGCAGGTAGAAATAATTTCATAGCAAACAATATAGGCAGAGAACCAGAAAAGACTACTGGTTCATAGATTGCAGGGGAGCAGGTCAAGTTAAGCAGGGTACATGTACCCCATCATCTTTGTCTGATCAGGCAACTGCCTGGTAAGATTTAGAGTCTGTGGGTAGACCTCCCGGCATCAAATGGACCATGGAGAAGAGACAGATTGCTCATGCAGGTTTAAATTAGGTAAAGCAGATAAAATGGGCTCAATATATGGACTTTAACACAAGAAGTTGTTTAGAAAACATTTGAGAGATGTATATAAACGTATATAAGGGACTTTAGCACAGAATAGTCAGTAGCACTCATTAAATTGTAGAAGAATAAAGAGAGATTTCTGTAGGATGAAATCAATGACGGGAAAGGTCACTGCGGACTCTTGTAATTAAAATGACTGCAGCTTACTTAATCAAGACTTAGGTCAGTTATTGAACAAAAACTTAAATATAAATGGGAAGCTACCTATAACTTTTGGGCATGGTTAGAAAGTAGGGAAAATACTGACCTGTAAAGTCAACACTCAAGAGACATGCAACAACATTACATGTATCCAAGTTGCTGAGGATGGAACTGAGCTAACAATGTTGGAGGGAATTGGCCACACATTTCAAAGGTTCTAACAGAATCGTTATCATAAAGCAATAGCCCTAGGAGATCAAAATATATCAAATGGCTAGACTCACTTCAGCTGCCATCTTTGAGCACTGAAGATCAAAAGATTGTAGGACAAGATATAACAGATACTTAGTTCCCCTCTGCTTTAGCAGAAATAAAAAAATGGAATGCCACTGTACCAGATTGTGTTCCCTGGGATCAGTACTAGTGCTTACCTTAAAACATCTGCTTGGTATGGAAAAGTGTCAAAACTCCCTTCATCATGAAATGATGCTACTATTGTAGTTATTCTTCACACAAAAATCCTAGATAGTGTGAATCATTCTGCCCAATCTCCTTGCTAAATACTGTAGTGCTTTCCTCTTATTTAGTTTCTAAGCACATACATAAACCACTAGAAATGCACTTGTGAGGTCAAAGAAGACTTTTATTGTTGTTAATTCTTCCCCAACCACAATATTTATGAATGACGAATTAGTAGCTTTCAAGTCCGCGTTAATCAAACAAAATATATCAGTTTGCAATATACACAGCAGGTTATATTTATAAGATATTGAATGCAAAGCAAAACAAATACTTCACCGTGTGGGAACTATCTACAGCTTCATCTTTCTAAGGTCTGCAAGCTGATGACCCCTGTCAGCCGCGAGAAAGAGAGATTCATCTACCCACACGGGATTGCTGGCAGCTGGCGCCAAGCTCCAGCACGAGGTCCGGCAGATTCGAATCTGACTCTCTGCAGCCTGTGTCATTCGTTACAAAGGTGTGCCCCCTCGTCTCAGACCTGGGAAACTGAGCAAGCCTTTTGGAGACTGGCCAGGTCTCCAAGACTACTCCTGTTCCCAAGCTCAAGCAGAGAGAACAACACCCATGTACTCTCTCTTATCAGGTCTAGTCTACTGTGAGAAAAACATCTTGGTTCATCTGGTGCAAAAACACAGCTTGGAAAAATACAGCTTGGATTCTCAACTGCAATGTCTAACTCCACGTTAAAGGCAATGGGCAGCTAACCTAAATATCAAATGCAATGTCATGTTAAAGGCAATAGGCAGCTAACCTAAATATCAAATGCAATGTCTAGTGTCATGTCAAAGCCAATAGGCAGCTGAGCTGAATATAAAATGCAATGTATAATATCATGTCAAAGCCCATAGGCAGGTAAGCTGAATATAAAATGCAATGTATAATATCATGTCAAAGCCAATAGGCAGTTAAGCTGAATACAAAATGCAATATATAATATCATGTCAAAGCCCATAGGCAGAATATCTAATAGCATGTCAAAGTCAATAGGCAGCTAAACTGAATACATCATGTCAAAGCCAATAGGAATGCAATGTCAAAGCCAATAGGCGGCTAGACTGGATACAGCATGTCAAAGCCAATAGGCAGAATACAGAATGTAATGACTAATGCAATGTCAAAGCCCATAGGCGGCTAAACTGAATACAGAAAGTAATGGCTAATGCCATGTCAAAGCCAATAGGCAGAATACAGAATGTAATGACTAATGCAATGTCAAAGCCCATAGGCGGCTCAACTGAATACAGAAAGTAATGGCTAATGCCATGTCAAAGCCCATAGGCGGCTCAACTGAACAAAACATACCATGTGCTACTGGTGAACATTGAGCAACTAATATGCGCAGTGGTGAAACACAAAGTCATTGGTCAAAACAAAACTTTATCAAATGGCAGTACAAATACAGACAATAATATCTTTGCCCTGATTTTGGCAAGGAGACTATCAGCAGTCGTGGGGAAAGTTATCTATGAGGACCAGCAGAGTTTTATACCCAGAAGGCAGTAACATGACCAGGTACATCTGTTAATCAGCACTATAGATCTGGCAACAGCATTTAAGACTCCCCTCTTAGTGACAGTGTTTGATGCTAACAAGTATTTATGGGCTTCTTCACAAAGGTTTGGGGTGCCTATGCTTTTTATTAATGCTCTAAAAACTCTCTACACAAGCCCATCCACCAGAAACCTAATTAATGGACTCCTGACCAAACGGTTCCCCATAGGATTTGGTACATGACAAGGGTGCCCCTTATCTCTCATTCTTTTTTATTTATATATATATTACGCCTTGCCCAACAAGTCCGGGCTGATGACAGAATACAAAATGGGTTTAAGGTAAAAGATAATACTGTAGCTGAAGGTTTTATATTTTTTTAAAACAAGGAGGCAAGACAGAGATTTGAGCATTGAACTGAGAACTTTGGGACACTATCAGATCAAACAAGAGAAGACAGAGGTAATGATATGTAATTTAGACAACTATAGCCATCCCACGAAAAAAAAAAAAAAAAAAAAATAGATAAGGTAATAGGACATTCAGAGTCACTATGATTGAACCTGATTCCCTAAAATAACTTGGTTGGGAAGCAGGTCAGATAAACAGATTGCTTAAAAAATGGCAGAATTCATCACTTCCCATTTGTGGGAAGATGAACGTAATCTAAATGTGTTTTCTTCTTAAACTCACTTTTCTTTTCAACTACATTCCTCTAATTGTTGGTAAACAGACTCTTCACAAGGTCCAGAGAAATATAAATAGGTCCTTCTGGCCTCCAAAAGAAGCTGGTATATCATTGACAAATTGCTGGAGCACATTTAAAAGATGACCTAAGCAATTTCCAGATATTGAGCTCTATTTTTGGGCATTCCAATTTAAATTTGTTAGGATTCTTTTAGGCTCCCTGACTGAGACTGATAAAGGATGGTTACTTAACGCAATGTTAAATTATATGTAACACCATTTATGGTTTCCTGTAAAGGTTTGGAGCTCATACGTTCTTTAAAAGGGTAAGGCTTAAGATTGTAAAAACACCAATTGTATGGTACAAGGTTAACTAGGATAGGCAATTCATTCACACCCATATGGGACACAGGCACCCTTTGATCCCTGAAAAATTGATTTAGCCTTCCACTCAAGAAAACAGATGTAGAAACCTGTGAAGATCTGATTGAGGGAGACCTTGCAAAATCATTGGACTATCTCAGCACCAAAACCAAAGGAAATCTTTCCATGTTAAGATTTTGCTCAATTTCATCATGAATGGATACACAAAAAGAGGAAGTAAAAGCTACAGCTGACACTGAAAAGGACCTCCACGTGTCTGAGAAGATAAGTAAGGTGGTTACAAAACGGGACAAATTACCAAGCTGAGGATTTAAAAAGATCTCCACTTCACACCACTTCACACCACATGGGATCGATACTTGATAAACGAGCAGTTGGAAAAATTATGGCAAGTACCTTTTAACACTCTTTAACTCTAGTAAGATGCCACACTTAAAAGGAACCATCTTTTCACTTTACGTCGAGCATACTGAACCCTAACAAGTTATCAAAACTGACTAGGACTGAAGATGTAAGTGTGATGCCCCAAAAGCAGATGATGTACATAAGTGTGTTATCTGCCCTGCTTCAACTTAGTTTAGAAGGATGTAGGTATGGTCATAATTAAAGTGATAGGACAGAATTTCAAGGTAAGGTCACTCTTATCTTATTTGGCATTCAACGGAACAATAAAGATATACTGGCACAGGGGGGAATGCATCTTTTACTTGATGTTGATTGAAAGACTTGTGATTTGTGATAAATGGCTAGAACTAATAAATCTTAAGAAATGGATTAATCAAGTACATCAAATTTATAATTAGGGCTTAGGCTGTAGGAACACAAAGAAGGCACCCTTCTGTTTCAGATAGCTAAATGGTTGGAAATTAACAACACAATGTTTTGGCTCTCATGTGGTAAGAAGGAGAATTGTAGCTGTATTCCCTACAGTGATGACTTTCTTCAACTCTTTAGCACCACAAGTACAGAGACGAGACACCCATGTGAACTTAGCATAATTAGTCATTATGGCTATCAATCGTGTTGGGGTGATTGATGTGGACTTTGAAAAAGGGGAAGGTAGCTATAAAATAATTTTTCTAAAATTACACTGAGCAGAACAAAACTGGTTTAGTGACAAGATCTTAAAAATGCAAGTACTGTGAATTCTGTTCTTCAATGTTTACAGCTACTGTATGCTTGGTTCTTAAAAGGTAACGATGTTACTCCTTCAACAAATCATGTAAGGTTAGCAATTATTTTTCGCCAATTGTGTAGTTTAGCACTGCAGAGTTTAATTTGTACGATAAAAAACAATTTGCTGTAATTGAGAGTTTTCCTCTTCTTTATAAGGGGATACAATGTCGGCATTAGACAAAATGATGTCTACCACAATCAGTAGGTTCACAATGGGATGGGTTAGCACTGCACCTGAGCTATAACACTTTCTTTTTAGCTTTTGAAACATGCTCTCTCTTGGCCTCTGAGGACCATGAAATGTTACTTATATGCATAACATTTTTGTAAAAGGGACGCCAGCTTGAGAGAACAAGTCAATTAAATACTTCAAAATATTAGCAAACCCCAAAAAATCTTTGTACATCATAAATACATTTGGGGGATAGTCATTCTGATACAGTAAGAACCTTCTGTTCTGCCATCTAGAGTGTGGAGGGTGTGTTGATAAAGCCTAGGGATTCCAACTCTGTGATATAAAACAATATATTTTATTATTGTTGACATGTTTACTCATAGGCTGAATGTGTTCAGTTTCCTTTTCTGAGTAGATCGAGCAGTTGTCAAACTGAACACTGATGGACATGTTCAGGAACTCTCAGAGTAAACTTTTCACAAAATATTGGAAGCCAGTGGGTGTTTAAGAAATGGAACTATGCATGACACAGTATTCCAGAAAAACAAATTGAGTTTGAAACGCTGTATCAGCTTATCCTTTCACTTTACAAATGCCCAAGGTAGTAAATATCGTGAAATTGCTTGGATGACGAAGTAGTACAGGAATCTCTGGTAGGAGATATGTTATTCAGTTATTGGGACACCTGTTGTTGATAGAAACACTCTTCTCTCCATTTGCACTGGGTTTAAATAATAGGGTTGATGCACCAGGAGATCTTGAAGGATGGAGAAACATGTTTGCCAAGTGCTTCTGTGGGTAGTCTCTTAGATGCTGGTTTTAGCCTCAGTTAGGACACAGATCTCTATTGCAGTAAAAACGACTCCCCTTCTGCGGTAAAAACATTATTGAATTCTGTTACATGCTCAGGCAGTGATATATCATTCTCAGTGGGTCCAGCTATGCTGTGGGTCCCCTCAACTTGAAGACAAGGCCAAACTGGTGGGTACTGAGATACAATGGATTCATTTCTTTATCCGCAAGACAGGATGATAGGAAAAAAGGGGATGTGAAACTGTCAGTTCTCAAGTCCCATATAATGTATGAATTATGCTCAGTGTGTCATGGTATTAACAAAATGGCCAAAGACCAAGCACATCCATGATAATGATGTGGAGATGTTCCTAGTGCTTGTTACATTCCTGATTTGGTAGATTAATAGTGTTATAATTTTGTACCAGTGGTTAAAAGGCCGGAGGTGAACAAACTGCCATCGAATGCCCCAAGCTGTTCAGGGGATAACAGAACTCAAAGCAATCCCTGGTTGCTGCTGAATCATCAAGCACCACTATGTGCTCCTTCCACTAGTTTTGGGAAGAATTCTTGAGATAATTGTCCACCCTCACAAGAGTATCCTAAAAATGCACAACAGTGATCAGACTCTCCTAGTTTCAGAAGTACGGTAGTTCCCGTTAATCTAAGGCAAACATTCTTGATGAAATGGAGTTTACAAACACAATTAGGACGCTGGCCATTACATCTAATGGAATCTCTTTCTTTTGAAAAAGCTATGGCCAAAGCTGCTGTCTCTATTTCTCTTGTTTGTTCACAAACGTCTTTAATGTGTGGTGAAGGTGTATTGTCATGCCTTCTTTTGTCTCCCTTTCTTAAGAAAGGAAATGGTCAAGCCCGAGATCCAGATTAATGTAACTCACCAAGGATCTGGTTTACAAGACTACTTGAATTAAAATAATTAGTTACAGAGATGCAATTGGTATCTCTTACCAGGGAGACCTCTTAATCAGCAGCATCCCTATGGGCTAGGAGATGAATAAATAGTACATGTCAGAGTATTGTAATGGTTCTCATTCCATCAGGGGTTTATAGAGATTTTCAGCCTGACTGGAGTCCATGGTGATTCTCAGTCTAACATGACCCACCACTGCTTTGAATACTGAGCTACACTTTCTATTTTGATGAAGGCTTCCTGCTTGGATTTCATTATTTGTACACAAACTAAGGGATGAACTATCTATTCAGGAATTGAAGCTGAAATACTTCAAGGTATAGTAAAACATTCTAAGCAAAAGTGTAATGTAGACATCTAGGTCCTGAGCCGCACAGATTGGCGTATGAGGACGTGTAACGTTCCCCCGTGGTCCTCCGGCCTTACTCCTGGAATTCATCAGAACCACACGGGTAATGTACAGGAACATCTTTGTGAATCAGTCCCCTATTGTTGAATTTCCTCATAAAATATCTAAAGATGTTAAAAATAAAAATGATTTTCATTTAAATAATCAAACAAGAGTAATTGTCTCTGACCCAACACACGTAAAAGACCTGCTGGCACAAACTTCATGGGGCACTTGCCAATAAGTATATCCTGGTTACCTCCAGGCTCTCTCTTACCTCATGACACAGAGGCCAGGATTTTCCAGCACTGTTTCACCTTCTAAGAAGAAGTCTGATGACCACTGATCTGAAACATTTACCGGCCAGGTATTCCTAAGGGTCTGATACTACATGAACCAGGGCTCTTAAGCTGCTAATACGCAGGCTGGACCTCTACAACTGATGCTGCCAGTTAATAGACCAGACCACACTCAGAACTGTGGCAGCTGATTTTACCGTTCTGCACTCTGGATCCGAAGCATGACATAGCAAGTGCAGTCACCCACTATAGCAATGGTCACCTGATTGTTACACCACCTGTACCTGCCAGTGATACTGACAGCTCCAGGCCCAGAGTAACAAACATCTTGCACTGGAGTTGTGTCACAAAAGGAACATAAATCTGTGCAATTTCTTTTTCATTTTTTTACACTGGAAAGTTCCCTCAAAGTAATGCAAATGAGCACTTTGCCCTGCTTTGCATTACTTTGCTTCAATGAGGCATTCCATTTATGGTACATGGGCATTCCCATGCAACCACCCATGGTTTGTGAAGCAAAACCATCTCTACAAACAATAGAAGACAGAGGGGGTCATTCTGACCGCAGAACGACGGAAGCACCGCCAACAGGCTGGCGGTGCTTCAAAGCCCATTCCGACCGTGGCGGTAAAGCCGCGGTCGGAAAACCGGAGCCGGCGGTTTCCCGCCAGTTTTGCCCCGGCTGGGCGAATCCGCCATGGCAGCGCTGCGAGCAGCGCTGCCCTGGGGATTCCGACACCCTTCCTGCCAGCCTGTTTCTGGCGGTTTACACCGCCAGGAAGAGGCTGGCGGGAACGGGTGTCCTGGGGCCCCTGGGGACACCCGCTCCTAGCCCATGCCTAGCAGACAGTGAAAAGCGCGACAGGTGCAACTGCACCCGTCGCACACCTGCAACACCGCTGGCTCCATTCAGAGCCGGCTTCAGTGTTGCAGGCCGCCTTCCCGCTGGGCCGGCGGACGCTAACAATGTTAGCGCCCGCCGGCCCAGCGGGAAGGTCGGAATGGCCCCAGCGGTCTTTTGACCGCGGAGCAGCCAAATGGCGGTTCCCGCCAGGCGGGCGGCGACTGCCGCCCACCGGGGTCAGAATGACCCACAGAGTTTTGCTCCAAAAGATCTTGCCAGTTTGAAAGAGGTGATAAAAAGGAGAAATGCTTTTATTTCTTCTAACTTTTCCTGCTTCATGTGTGTTCTGCACTGAACAGGGCACATTCCAAGTGGGAAAAGTTTCAAAGTTTGTCTAGGCACAGTATCTTGTACTTGAAGGGGATTCTTCCAATACAAATCCAGGCACTTTTGCACTGTGGTGCAAAAGGTGTGTGTGATGCTCAGCTGCCTGATTATGCAGCAGCACTAGGAAGAGAGTAGGAAAGTGCTGTCTCTCTGTAGATAAGGCACTTTCCTGCTCTCGCTTTGTCCTGCGATGAGCAGCTGTGCTGAGTGACACTTTTGATAATCTGGGCAGTAGTTTCTTTAGTTGTGGCCAATTCACCAGGTGGACAGAGACGTGGGGAATGGGCCTGTCCAATGACCTTGACAGGATATTTTTTTTACCTAGGGCGACCAACACAGATGCTGAGTGCAATAAGTTCTGGAGCCTCTAACAATTGTGCCTTAACACACACATGTCTGATCCATGTAAATATATAAGAGTATATTGTGAGTTTCTCTGAATGCACTAAATAAACTTCTGAATTTTACAATGCTTCTTTTGCTCACTTTCCTCCTCATCATAGGAGACACCCTGGTTTCCTCCCTCGTTCCATGGTATTTATAGCTGTGGCTGAGTTCACCTTCCACATCCAGACGAGGGCACAACTCTAACCACTTCTGCCCACACCACTGTGTCCACTCTCCTACACCGTCCACACTTCTGCGCTATAGCTTCTAGATCTCTTCATGGTGCTGTCCCTGCTGGTCGGCCGACTCGTTGGTGTCATTAGCGCTCCATCTTGTTCTCCTCTATCCCTTCACACAAACTTCTGTCTTTTTCCAGTCCTGCCTCTCTCCCTAGTCCGTTCCGGGATCTTTACCTACCTGGTTGAACTGTAGTTGTGATCAGTGCTCCAGACCTCCACTCACAACACACCTGTAAAGTCACTGACCATTGGCATGAGTCAATAGCGACTGCAATGTTGTGGACCAGTGATGGACTTACACAACACTCCTCCATATGGTTAGTAAGGTTGCTGTCATTGCTTCTTAACTTAACCATCAGCCTGTACCTTCCTATGTAATACATGAAAACCCACTGCGCAAACCGGCCATTAAGCCTAAGAAATCTACAGTCTGTTGTCTGTGTCTGCTTTAGAGTGAGTCAGCCTGTCTCTCTGTAGGTCAAGTGTCTATTGAAAATTTTGTGAATTAATACTTGGGGGTTATTACAACTTTGGAGGAGGTGTTAATCCGTCCCAAAAGTGACGGTAAAGTGACGGATATACCACCAGCCGTATTACGAGTCCATTCTATCCTATGGAACTCGTAATACGGCTGGTGGTATATCCCCCATGATCTGGTAATATATCAGGAAGTGTATTCAGCTAACCCTGAATGATTCCTTTTTTTTTTTTATTTCCACTGAATATATTGAGACATCAGACATCTGAAACCCCATAAAAGTGGAGTGGTGTAAACTTAGATCCTTTACATGTCAGTCATTGCGCAGAAACACATTTATATCAGACATTGCATCTACTGCATGCTTTAAAAAGTGTTAATGTGTGCCTACTTAAATGCTTTAATGAAATATAACCATTGAAAGGCTGAAGATTTATAAACGTGCACACTAATGTTCATTTAAAATTATTTTATGTATTCACTATTCATGTTTCACATTTACACTTTAAGTTGTATTAGTTGAAGTAACATATTTTCTTCTTCACGTTGTGCATTTACTCTGAAAGTTGAAAGTGCATACATATAACCATGTATTTATGATGCACATTTAATGTTGAGATAAAGTTAAAATGAGTAAAGGTCTTAAATCTTAAATGTATTTCTGTTTGGATAGCATGACTTTCCTTTGCAGGAGCGTTTCAAGGTTTCATTAGCAAGAGAAAAGGAATCTTGATGTATGTGTGAGTTTTACTGATAGCAAGGCCTGTGAAGAGAAAGTCCTGGTATGAGACCTGAAGATTTAATGTACTACCAGGAAGAAGCCTGGGTGATGTTACAATTTACAAGAAGATGAAAATCCCATTATTCCTGAAAGGGAGGGGGAAATTCCACTGATGTTGACGGTGCGGTTTGTTTTCATTCATGCTTGTACTGTTAGGAGTTAAGGCAGATTCCCTTCAGACTCCGAGGGATTCAGACCCCTCTGCTTCCCTTTATTCTTGCACATGTGAGCCTTAATGTTAAACACTGGTTCCTTTTCTAGAAGACCTCGACTGAAGTTTTCACTATGCTGACACCATCCCACATTTTCATATTTCCTTAAGCAAACCTCGCATGTTTGTGTTGCCTTAAGCAACTCTTCACCCATTTTGAAGCCTTATTCCAACTTTCTAAACCTTCCTTATTTCTTACTTAAAACTGTGATTACATGATTCTAGAATCATTTCACGTTTAAGGGGGAGAACTGAGTTTCTTAATGGATCATCTATTTCTAATTCTCAGTTTCTGTATTGCTATGAGTATAATAGATCTGTACCTTAATCTATTGAGACTGAACCAATTGTGATATTTCAGCTTTCCCCATGCAATTCTGTATTTTTTAAAAATCCTAACGTCATGCATATACATTCAGTTGATTAATGATTGGGAATAAATCAACGTAACTTTAATTTTCGGTTCCTGATCCTCACTGTGGGGCCAAATGGGCTTCTCTGTAAATTAAGTTGTTTGCTATTGTAACTCTCATGTGTTTCTCTAACAAAGTAAAAAGTTATTTTGGATGAGAGTGCAAATTCACACTCCTGTGCACTCTCAAGAGCCTCATCCTCTCACGCCTCAGAGTTTACTACCTTTTTAAAGATAATCTGCACTTGCTACAGCTGGTGCAGTGAGACTTATCTGATCTTCATTTTTTTGCAGTTTACCTTACTTCCACAGATTGTGGGTCTGAAAGCAGAGCGGTGGGAGAGTCGCTCTATTTACAGTCACACCTGCAGACGTTACACCACAGGAAGTGGTAAGTATTGCTCCGCTTCCACATTTGGTGTCTTCTTTCCAAACACTCACTTCTTTATTCCCCGACAACTTCATTTTCAAACATATTTGAATTTGTTTGTTTGACTAGCCACCAGCCTTTGGGCTAAAACCATAAACTTCCCATCAGTATTGTTAGATTCTCATTTCAGTTTCCGTCAGAGAATCCGCTATTTTACCGCCCTCCTCGCACTGCGCCCCAGTTATTTTTTTCCCTACTGCTTACCTTTCAGGAATCATTGTGATAAAAAGGAGCACAACATGTGAGCTCTACCTGCACTCACCCCTCCGTGAGCACGGTGAAGTGCTGCTTATCAGAGGCGTAACGTTAGCACCCAGCGCCCGCGTGGAGTCGGGGGGCCCCGAGCACCACAGACCCCCTCAGCACAGCCGGCACTGTGCAGTGGCCCCCTGGCCTGAGAGCTCCTGACTGGGTCTGGGGGGAGGGAAAGGCCCCTCTATGTACTTTCCAGAGGGGCCATCAAGTTTTGTTCCGTCTCTGCTGATAATACCCCACCGCACAGAGCACATAATGATGGCCTAAACGTAAATCCACATCTGTACCTCGTATTGTCAGGAGAAAATGGAAGTTGTTCTGCAAGTAGATGACAGCACATTTCTATGGACTCACTCTAGTGGGGCTTTTCAGATGATTGGAATGTCTATAGGGGAGTGAAAAAGTGAATAACTTCTCTACATTTATGTGAAATGTCAATCACTATGCAAAATTAGGCATGAATTGTGGAAAAAAGTGAAAAGTAAAGGTGATGTCATTCCTTCCATTAGAAGATACATTGAGATACCTGCATTAGTTTGTGCAGTAATTTGCTCTTACAACACATTTTTCTCGAACGTGTATCCCTCAAGATATTTTATCCTCTAAATATTCCTCTGCAACATAACTTTCTGGGAAATTTTGCACTGTCATAATTTCAGAATTTTTGCGCAATTTATGCATGCGTAGTTAAACATTTCGCGCAGGCTCAATCTACAGATGTCTGTTGGGAGGAGTCAGTTTGAGAACCATCTGCTCTTCTTATATATTTTCTTTAATTTGTAGGTGACAGTCCCTGGTGCAGAGATGAGCACTCTTTCCTCTTAGACCAAGACACTGCTAATTGAAGGTTCACGATTAAAAGTTTGCTTAGAATTTAAAAGTTTTGTTGTTTTTTCTGAGATAAACACATTCGTTTCTGTTGCCCCTACATGCCTAATATATGGCTGTTCTGTGTCAAATTCCACATATGCACAAAGTCTATCTGTGACATAAAAAACGTATTTCCTTAATTGCCATTCTCCTGTCAGGTGATGCTGACCATGTAGATAACAGGAGCTATATATGAATTCACAGCTGAAACATTAACATACTGATTCATTGCCTCAATGGCTGTGCATTAAATGTGAGTCCCTCCTCTGTGTCTATGGCTTAGAAAAACATCCCGCTGGGTAGGAAAACACTCTAGTAAACTATGAGTCACTTCCACTCCCACAGCCACACTGGTGGATGAAATGTCCATACCTGCCAGCTTACAAAGGAATGTCACTGTGTGAAGAGGGAGGCGTTCCTCAAGCAGAGAGCTACCTATAGAAGCTCTCTGCCCTCCTCCACCAAACACCTACCCACCCCCCCAAATAAACCCTCCACCAACGCCCCCACTGCCTTCTCTCCCAACATAAACAAAGAGACACTGAGGCTGTCGCCAATGTCCTTGGGTGTTTTCACCCCCTTAATGGACGTCGGCTGCTTGCAGCCTCCAAAAACAAGCAGAAAAGCCCCTCTGTGCAGTGGTTTCCAGCGAGCTTTGTCTGCCACCGTGTGATTTCGACTCCTCGGTGTGTGACCGTGTGAAGGGAGACAAAATATCTGACACACGGTGGCACCATGTGCGTTGTCAGGTCTGAATGTCTGACAAGGAAAATGTTATGGTGATATTTGAGCCTCTGCTTAATATTCAAAGTTGGAGAGATGTCTAGTAACAGAGGTACCATACATTTTGTTAATTTACTGGAGTTCCCCCCGCAATAAATGCTTTAAATTCTACATCTCCTGTTCCAGCAAGAGAACCTTCAGCTGTCCCTCCAGTTTGTCATAAAGGCTGCATCTCAGCGCTCTAGTTGTTGAGAGTATTGGTGGGGAACCAGATGACAGGGGGCTGCTGCCGCTGTTGGAAGTAAATGCTTTACTCAGACCTCCGTTTTACATGGATGAGGACGGTATATGTGAACTTTATAGGAATCTGCCTTCATTTTAGCTTCCAGAACATTAACTGTACTTTTCATGACCTAATCATGAAAGAAGACTTTTTATCTAAAAGATGGTTCATCTTCAAATCCCAGGAGAGGATCCGTACTTCTCACTGGGTGAGTTCAGCTTAGACTTCACCACAATGCCGAAAATTAATATGGTACCATCATTAAATGACTGGGAAGGTGCATATATCATATTTCTGTTGCTAAGTCCCATGGAACTTCTTCAGTGACTTTTGGGAGGGAAATAAATCGGATGTGTGGATGTAATTTGCTTTAGAGTATTTAGGCAAAACTATGGTGAAATTATGTCTAATGCAAAACATGATTGTTATTTATTTTACTGTGTCTTATTAATACCAGCAGAGAATGTGCACCATGCACACCACGGGACTGTGGTTACAGGCTCATTGGTAGCTCAGTGGGTTACTGTTCTGTCTCAGAGATCCATTTATTACTTGTAGTTCATAAGTCATTATCCCAATAGAGCACGGTGAGCTATGAATGTCGTCAAAGAGCTGCATTCAAACTGCACGGTATAGGTTAGAATTGTATGTTTTTCCCAGTCTTTCATTACCTTCATGTTGCTAAAAAAAAGGGGGGTTGGATAGAAATACATTCTAACTTCCAAAACCAACTACAATCATTGTAATATGTTTTCAATCCTTAACCCTAGGTTTGTCCTTCTTCAGGGCATATATTAAAAGATACGTCTACTATTATGGATTACGTGATTCATATACATTGTAATCCTCATTGTTGTATGCGACATTTCCTAAAGACTGATTTACACACCTGTGGTTCAGTTTCTCTGAATAGTTTGGGTGTGGTGTAAAGTGCTCTGACACCCTACATTGGTGTGAATACTTGGGTGAAACAAAGAACATGCATTTACAGGAGGAGTTTTGGGGAGATCAGGTGCACTGTTGGATGGTGGTGGTGGGGGACTCCGTGGAGAAGGAGGTCACGGGGTGGGGGAGGGACGCAGGAAAAGGTTGTTGCACCGGGCACCACCAGTGCTAAAGCCAGCCCTGGGAATAGATAGGACTGAAAACTAATTAAAATATAATCAAATGGGTCCCAGGAAACATAAAGAGGCCAAAAGATACGGTGAAGCAAGAGGACAGAGACAGATTAACGTAGGGAAAGAGACAGGGAAACGTATGATTACAAGGGAGAGTGCAAGTTTAATATCTGAGACACAAAGCTTTTTTTGTGAGGAAGCTAATAAAAGCTTTGTGCAACAACTCTCAGCGTAGCATTGCCTCAACTTTCCTGTTGCCCCAATTTTGTAAATGTCAAGTCGCATTGTGGTTTTGTGAGAACCACCTGCCATTTCCTGCAAATAATGTTTTCTACCTCAGACACCATGTATGCAAGCATCCCCAGTAGGCTCCATCAGACACGTGGCCGTCAATGCCGTGCAGTAACCTGGGGGCGGGGCTCTTTTTTGTATGAGACCGCATCACCGTGGGGACAGCCACTGTGATACATTGTAATCCGACACCTTTACAAAAACCTCCTCTACGTAAGATGCACCGGTCTGATTGTGATGGAGACCAGACTCTCCTGTCTCCAAGAACGCCTTTGTGGACCACGAAAAGGCTCTGCGTCTGGGTGCGCTACCGCGACATATACTGGAGAAACGTTGTGTCTCACTGTTTTAGGATAATTCCACCTTTAGGGCATCCTTCTATATTGGATTCACTTCAGGAGAACAGACTTTCAAGACAAATCTAGGCCTCATGTTTTGCCATTCTGGTGTTTGTGGTTTCTGCAGATCTATGATTTTGTACAATCAAGGGCACACCGTGTACTGGCCGAGAGGTGCATTTTGGAGGAGGGACACGGCTGACTGTTTTAGGTATGTACTGTCTTTAGAATTCATTTACATGCAGGACAACTGCATTGTGACTGTGGCAGAACTGTGAAGTACGTATGCAGGTTCATAAATAATATTGGATGCAATGTGTTTGTGAACAGGACTAATTATCACAATCACTTCCCCCAGAGATTAAAAATGGTTCACAATTAGTTGTGTGAAAAAAGACAAATTTGATGCACATCAATCTGATCACTTTTTTTTTTTTTTAAATGGCAAATTCACAAAGATGGCAGCATTTTTTTAAACAATATGATGTTAAAAGTCCCCTTGATTGTCACAAACTTATCAAAGACTTTCCGAACTCTTGAGTGTCTAACTGTAAAGAAGAGAACGTTTTGAAATGTCATAAATCTCTTAATGTGGTGAACACTTTACCAGCCATTGTGACTTTCTCCAGCCTGCAGGTGTGTAATGATCTAGTTTGTTGTACTGCATGTATTGTGCCTTATTTGAGGTTATGCAAGGCTTGAGGAGATCAGATGTACCTTTTTCAGATGCATGGACCATGTGTTAGTATCATGCACATACCACTGCCAGCTCTTGCCTTTGAATCTGAGAAAAAGTGCAATCAAATTGACCAAGTTATGCGACCATCTTTATTGGATGAGACTGGTAGTATCTGATTTTTGCCGGTAATGGAGCACAGGCTGAAAAATGGTCCTTAAAAGAAATTTGTGTCTAGACTCTAATAACAAAACGTATGCAAACTTCACATTAGAGCCATCTCCGAGGGCCCCCCTGAGCTGAGGTTTAGAGACATTTGATCACCACTGTGTTCCTACTCTGAGCTCTTCTTCGGCAAGGGCACCAGATTGACTGTCTTGGGTAAGAAAGCCTCAAACCCATGTTCATGTTGACCAGACACAAATAGTTCTACCTTGGGAAATGCTTCACAATGATTCACCTGTGTAAGGGAATGATGTGTTTGTACATTTTTTGTGGTTTCATTTTAAAAACCTAAAGTTAAATTGGGGCAGGTGCATTGGAAACATGCCACTGGGGTGTACTGAAGAGGCGGGATACAGGTAGAGTTTGCTGATCCATTTCAGGTGTAGGTTTCTGTGCAGCCGGCCATCAATGTGAACCGCGGCGAAGCCTACTTCGGTCAAGGGACCAAGCTGACGGTGCTAGGTAAGAGCACGCTTATGTCTCAGCGAGAGGCGATCTCTCAAACTGCAGAAATAGTGGATTACAAGGGTCTAGTCTGATAGGAATCTCCAGCACATGTACCTGTCTAACTGAAGGCATGAATGGGTTAACATGTATTTGTTTTTCTCTACCTCTTGACACAACCTATAAGTTACTCTTTACAACTGCTTTGAGTTTTCTGTTTTCATTAAGAGAGGAATGGCAGTTTGGACAATTAAGTGGATCATGTGGGTAAGGGAGCAGAGTAGTAAAATTGTGTGGACATAGAAATAGTATTATACCGATTTGCATGTAGAATTGTTTTGAGTCATTGGCAGTGACTATGGCACGAGCCAGCAGTTGGTACTACCATCTAAAGCTCGCTGGAGACAAACATGGTGCCGGGTTGGCTGGTGACAAACCACATTACCACGCATCTGTTTTCCAAATACAGCGGTAATGCCTTAGGACTGAGCCACTGTGACAGTCGGGCTTAACTAGGATGTAGTGGAATGCTCTAAATGAGGGTTCAAGCGAATAGCATTCTCCAAGGCGGCTTTACTTGAATGACACCCCCTTCGTTAAGGTGAGTGACCTACCCCACTCGATGTGGAAAAGCGCATCATTCTGTTGTATAACTTAAAGAATGACAAATCGCTCAATACCTTAGGCTTAAATCGAATGTGTCCTTCATAAAGTTCAGGTGTGCAGGGCGGTTGTTAAAGGGTTTGGTTAATGGGGCGGAGGGACCCAGGACTTTCTCTGGCACAACTATTTCTAAACGTTTAGAGTGGCACAATTACCCCCAAAAATTATAGAGCTCATGGATATTAAATGCATTTTTGTAGTGTCGGAAGGGCCTTTTTAGCACTGCATGTCCTAGGTTTGTGTAGCCACCACCAGGAACACACTGAAGAACATTTCCTGTCGGTGAAATGGAGGTAGAGAGATGATGTAAATAACCTACACTTTGGGGAGGGGCGGAACCGTTTCCTGGGAGACGCTGGAAGTGGGAGTGAGATTTCCTTAGGATCCAATCAGCAGGAGAGCCACTGATTGGCAGACGCGTGGCAGAGGGTGAAAGGACTGAAACACAGCCAAGTTTTACACCAGGGGTGGACCTCTGTGCTACGGGGCAGGATCCGTGCTGTACTTCGGAAAGGGAACCAAAGTGTCGGTAATAGGTAAGCACCCGATCTGACCTACCATCCTAAATGTATGTCTGTAAAATATAGCGCAGCGCTATCCCACATTGCAGTGTTAGGCGCTCAGAAGCAGAGATCCCCTGGGGATACACCAACCCTGGGAGGGGGGGCTGCCAGAATACTTAAATATTACAGTGTAAAATTACATTATTGTTAAGGTGAGGTGTCAGTCACTTCCAGAGTCCAGGGAACAAGTACTGGAGGAATGAACCAATTACACACGCATTACGGATTCACACACCGATGCCTCGGTTAAAAGATTCGATTCTTTAAACGAAGACAACAGTTACAGTACAGTTAAGTTATTACAATATAAATCATACCATTTACATAGTACACAGCGGTGTAAAAGTCCGTAATATTTAAAGTCAGGCTTGGAGGAAGGACACTGTGGCTCTGTCCTGAGCTGTCGTGAAACTGGATTTAAAGATATCTACGTAATCCATGTACTTTACTTGTGTTAAGAGGGCATTTTGGGGAACGCTTTATTACATCATCTTAAACATAATTTTGAAAATATTTTATTATATATCTGTCACCCTGATTGAACATGTGAGCGGGCAGTTCAGGACGTTTAAGGAACATCGCTGCCACGTTTTACCGCAGCGCAAACTGAATGACGAAAGAGTTCGTCTTTGACTCATAATAATCAATGTCATGAAATACACAACATCGACAATACTAGTGAGGGAATATGCAGGTGTGAGAGCCCAGGCCCCTCACTCTCCCAGTGTAGCTCTGTGCACAGATGCGGTTGTGAGAGTGCAGCCCCCTCATTGTAGCTCTGTGCACTGGTGCGGTTGTGAGATTCTAGTGCCCACTCAGGATCCCACAGGCTGGGCTGTGCACACAGGTGGTTGTGAGAGTGCAGCCCCCTCATAGTCTCATTGTAGCTCTGTGCACATCTGGGAGTGTGAGAATCTAGTGCCCACTCAGGATCCCACAGGCTGGGCTGTGCACACAGGTGGTTGTGAGAGTGCAGCCCCCTCGTAGTCTCATTGTAGCTCAGTGCACATCTGGGAGTGTGAGAATCTAGTGCCCACTCAGGATCCCACAGGCTGGGCTGTGCACACAGGTGGTTGTGAGAGTGCAGCCCCCTCATAGTCTCATTGTAGCTCTGTGCACATCTGGGAGTGTGAGAATCTAGTGCCCACTCAGGATCCCACAGGCTGGGCTGTGCACACAGGTGGTTGTGAGAGTGCAGCCCCCTCATAGTCTCATTGTAGCTCAGTGCACATCTGGGAGTGTGAGAATCTAGTGCCCACTCAGGATCCCACAGGCTGTGCTGTGCACACAGGTGGTTGTGAGAGTGCAGCCCCCTCATAGTCTCATTGTAGCTCAGTGCACATTGGGAGTGTGAGAATCTAGTGCCCACTCAGGATCCCACAGGCTGTGCTGTGCACACAGGTGGTTGTGAGAGTGCAGCCCCCTCATAGTCTCATTGTAGCTCTGTGCACATCTGGGAGTGTGAGAATCTAGTGCCCACTCAGGATCCCACAGGCTGTGCTGTGCACACAGGTGGTTGTGAGAGTGCAGCCCCCTCATAGTCTCATTGTAGCTCAGTGCACATCTGGGAGTGTGAGAATCTAGTGCCCACTCAGGATCCCACAGGCTGTGCTGTGCACACAGGTGGTTGTGAGAGTGCAGCCCCCTCGTAGTCTCATTGTAGCTCAGTGCACATCTGGGAGTGTGAGAATCTAGTGCCCACTCAGGATCCCACAGGCTGTGCTGTGCACACAGGTGGTTGTGAGAGTGCAGCCCCCTCGTAGTCTCATTGTAGCTCTGTGCACATCTGGGAGTGTGAGAATCTAGTGCCCACTCAGGATCCCACAGGCTGTGCTGTGCACACAGGTGGTTGTGAGAGTGCAGCCCCCTCATAGTCTCATTGTAGCTCTGTGCACATCTGGGAGTGTGAGAATCTAGTGCCCACTCAGGATCCCACAGGCTGTGCTGTGCACACAGGTGGTTGTGAGAGTGCAGCCCCCTCATAGTCTCATTGTAGCTCAGTGCACATCTGGGAGTGTGAGAATCTAGTGCCCACTCAGGATCCCACAGGCTGGGCTGTGCACACAGGTGGTTGTGAGAGTGCAGCCCCCTCGTAGTCTCATTGTAGCTCTGTGCACATCTGGGAGTGTGAGAATCTAGTGCCCACTCAGGATCCCACAGGCTGGGCTGTGCACACATGTGGTTGTGAGAGTGCAGCCCCCTCGTAGTCTCATTGTAGCTCTGTGCACATCTGGGAGTGTGAGAATCTAGTGCCCACTCAGGATCCCACAGGCTGGGCTGTGCACACAGGTGGTTGTGAGAGTGCAGCCCCCTCGTAGTCTCATTGTAGCTCTGTGCACATCTGGGAGTGTGAGAATCTAGTGCCCACTCAGGATCCCACAGGCTGGGCTGTGCACACAGGTGGTTGTGAGAGTGCAGCCCCCTCATAGTCTCATTGTAGCTCAGTGCACATCTGGGAGTGTGAGAATCTAGTGCCCACTCAGGATCCCACAGGCTGGGCTGTGCACACAGGTGGTTGTGAGAGTGCAGCCCCCTCATAGTCTCATTGTAGCTCAGTGCACATCTGGGAGTGTGAGAATCTAGTGCCCACTCAGGATCCCACAGGCTGGGCTGTGCACACAGGTGGTTGTGAGAGTGCAGCCCCCTCATAGTCTCATTGTAGCTCAGTGCACATCTGGGAGTGTGAGAATCTAGTGCCCACTCAGGATCCCACAGGCTGGGCTGTGCACACAGGTGGTTGTGAGAGTGCAGCCCCCTCATAGTCTCATTGTAGCTCAGTGCACATCTGGGAGTGTGAGAATCTAGTGCCCACTCAGGATCCCACAGGCTGGGCTGTGCACACAGGTGGTTGTGAGAGTGCAGCCCCCTCATAGTCTCATTGTAGCTCAGTGCACATCTGGGAGTGTGAGAATCTAGTGCCCACTCAGGATCCCACAGGCTGGGCTGTGCACACAGGTGGTTGTGAGAGTGCAGCCCCCTCATAGTCTCATTGTAGCTCAGTGCACATCTGGGAGTGTGAGAATCTAGTGCCCACTCAGGATCCCACAGGCTGGGCTGTGCACACAGGTGGTTGTGAGAGTGCAGCCCCCTCATAGTCTCATTGTAGCTCAGTGCACATCTGGGAGTGTGAGAATCTAGTGCCCACTCAGGATCCCACAGGCTGGGCTGTGCACACAGGTGGTTGTGAGAGTGCAGCCCCCTCATAGTCTCATTGTAGCTCAGTGCACATCTGGGAGTGTGAGAATCTAGTGCCCACTCAGGATCCCACAGGCTGGGCTGTGCACACAGGTGGTTGTGAGAGTGCAGCCCCCTCATAGTCTCATTGTAGCTCAGTGCACATCTGGGAGTGTGAGAATCTAGTGCCCACTCAGGATCCCACAGGCTGGGCTGTGCACACAGGTGGTTGTGAGAGTGCAGCCCCCTCATAGTCTCATTGTAGCTCAGTGCACATCTGGGAGTGTGAGAATCTAGTGCCCACTCAGGATCCCACAGGCTGGGCTGTGCACACAGGTGGTTGTGAGAGTGCAGCCCCCTCGTAGTCTCATTGTAGCTCAGTGCACATCTGGGAGTGTGAGAATCTAGTGCCCACTCAGGATCCCACAGGCTGGGCTGTGCACACAGGTGGTTGTGAGAGTGCAGCCCCCTCGTAGTCTCATTGTAGCTCAGTGCACATCTGGGAGTGTGAGAATCTAGTGCCCACTCAGGATCCCACAGGCTGGGCTGTGCACACAGGTGGTTGTGAGAGTGCAGCCCCCTCGTAGTCTCATTGTAGCTCAGTGCACATCTGGGAGTGTGAGAATCTAGTGCCCACTCAGGATCCCACAGGCTGGGCTGTGCACACAGGTGGTTGTGAGAGTGCAGCCCCCTCGTAGTCTCATTGTAGCTCAGTGCACATCTGGGAGTGTGAGAATCTAGTGCCCACTCAGGATCCCACAGGCTGGGCTGTGCACACAGGTGGTTGTGAGAGTGCAGCCCCCTCGTAGTCTCATTGTAGCTCAGTGCACATCTGGGAGTGTGAGAATCTAGTGCCCACTCAGGATCCCACAGGCTGTGCTGTGCACACAGGTGGTTGTGAGAGTGCAGCCCCCTCGTAGTCTCATTGTAGCTCAGTGCACATCTGGGAGTGTGAGAATCTAGTGCCCACTCAGGATCCCACAGGCTGTGCTGTGCACACAGGTGGTTGTGAGAGTGCAGCCCCCTCGTAGTCTCATTGTAGCTCAGTGCACATCTGGGAGTGTGAGAATCTAGTGCCCACTCAGGATCCCACAGGCTGGGCTGTGCACACAGGTGGTTGTGAGAGTGCAGCCCCCTCGTAGTCTCATTGTAGCTCAGTGCACATCTGGGAGTGTGAGAATCTAGTGCCCACTCAGGATCCCACAGGCTGGGCTGTGCACACAGGTGGTTGTGAGAGTGCAGCCCCCTCGTAGTCTCATTGTAGCTCAGTGCACATCTGGGAGTGTGAGAATCTAGTGCCCACTCAGGATCCCACAGGCTGGGCTGTGCACACAGGTGGTTGTGAGAGTGCAGCCCCCTCGTAGTCTCATTGTAGCTCAGTGCACATCTGGGAGTGTGAGAATCTAGTGCCCACTCAGGATCCCACAGGCTGGGCTGTGCACACAGGTGGTTGTGAGAGTGCAGCCCCCTCATAGTCTCATTGTAGCTCAGTGCACATCTGGGAGTGTGAGAATCTAGTGCCCACTCAGGATCCCACAGGCTGTGCTGTGCACATAGGTGGTTGTGAGAGTGCAGCCCCCTCATAGTCTCATTGTAGCTCAGTGCACATCTGGGAGTGTGAGAATCTAGTGCCCACTCAGGATCCCACAGGCTGTGCTGTGCACACAGGTGGTTGTGAGAGTGCAGCCCCCTCATAGTCCCATTGTAGCTCTGTGCACATCTGGGAGTGTGAGAATCTAGTGCCCACTCAGGATCCCACAGGCTGTGCTGTGCACACAGGTGGTTGTGAGAGTGCAGCCCCCTCATAGTCTCATTGTAGCTCTGTGCACATCTGGGAGTGTGAGAATCTAGTGCCCACTCAGGATCCCACAGGCTGTGCTGTGCACATAGGTGGTTGTGAGAGTGCAGCCCCCTCATAGTCTCATTGTAGCTCTGTGCACATCTGGGAGTGTGAGATTCTAGTGCCCACTCAGGATCCCACTGGCTGGGCTGTGCACACAGGTGGTTGTGAGAGTGCAGCCCCCTCATAGTCTCATTGTAGCTCTGTGCACATCTGGGAGTGTGAGAATCTAGTGCCCACTCAGGATCCCACAGGCTGTGCTGTGCACACAGGTGGTTGTGAGAGTGCAGCCCCCTCATAGTCTCATTGTAGCTCTGTGCACATCTGGGAGTGTGAGAATCTAGTGCCCACTCAGGATCCCACAGGCTGTGCTGTGCACACAGGTGGTTGTGAGAGTGCAGCCCCCTCATAGTCTCATTGTAGCTCTGTGCACATCTGGGAGTGTGAGAATCTAGTGCCCACTCAGGATCCCACAGGCTGTGCTGTGCACACAGGTGGTTGTGAGAGTGCAGCCCCCTCATAGTCTCATTGTAGCTCTGTGCACATCTGGGAGTGTGAGAATCTAGTGCCCACTCAGGATCCCACAGGCTGTGCTGTGCACATAGGTGGTTGTGAGAGTGCAGCCCCCTCATAGTCTCATTGTAGCTCAGTGCACATCTGGGAGTGTGAGATTCTAGTGCCCACTCAGGATCCCACTGGCTGGGCTGTGCACACAGGTGGTTGTGAGAGTGCAGCCCCCTCATAGTCTCATTGTAGCTCAGTGCACATCTGGGAGTGTGAGAATCTAGTGCCCACTCAGGATCCCACAGGCTGGGCTGTGCACACAGGTGGTTGTGAGAGTGCAGCCCCCTCATAGTCTCATTGTAGCTCTGTGCACATCTGGGAGTGTGAGATTCTAGTGCCCACTCAGGATCCCACTGGCTGGGCTGTGCACACAGGTGGTTGTGAGAGTGCATCCCCCTCATAGTCTCATTGTAGCTCTGTGCACAAGTGCGGTTGTGAGAGTGCAGCCCCCTCATAGTCTCATTGTAGCTCTGTGCACAGGTGCGGTTGTGAGAGTGCAGCCCCCTCATAGTCTCATTGTAGCTCTGTGCACAGGTGCGGTTGTGAGAGTGCAGCCCCCTCATTGTCTCATTGTAGCTCTGTGCACATCTGGGAGTGTGAGATTCTAGTGCCCCACTCAGGATCCCATAGGCTGTGCTGTCCATACAGGTGGTTGAGAGAGCGCAGTTCCCTGATAATCCCACAGGTTGTGCTGCACACAGAGGAGGTTGTGAGAGTGCAATCCCCATACAGCCCCACAGGCTCTGCTGCCACAGATGTGCTTGTGAAACTGCAGCCACCAGGAATCCCACAGGCTCTGCTGCCACAGATGTGCGTGTGAGAATGAAGCTCCCAAGAATCCCACAGGCTCTGCTGCCACAGATGTGCTTGTGAGACTGCAGCCCCCAAGAATCCCACAGGCTCTGTTGCCACAGATGTGCGTGTGAGACTGCAGCCACCAAGAATCCCACAGGCTCTGCTGCCACAGATGTGCGTGTGAGACTGCAGCCACCAAGAATCCCACAGGCTCTGCTGCCACAGATGTGCGTGTGAGACTGCAGCCACCAAGAATCCCACAGGCTCTGCTGCCACAGATGTGCGTGTGAGACTGCAGCCACCAAGAATCCCACAGGCTCTGCTGCCACAGATGTGCGTGTGAGACTGCAGCCACCAAGAATCCCACAGGCTCTGCTGCCACAGATGTGCATGTGAGAATGAAGCACCCAAGAATCCCACAGGCTCTGCTACCACAGATGTGCTTGTGAGACTCCAGCCACCAAGAATCCCACAGGCTCTGCTGTCACAGATGTGCTTGTGAGACTGCGGCCACCAAGAATCCCACAGGCTCTGCTGCCACAGATGTGCGTGTGAGAATGAAGCTCCCAAGAACCCCATAGGCTCTGCTGCCACAGATGTGCATGTGAGAATGAAGCTCCCAAGAATCCCACAGGCCCTGCTGCCACAGACGTGCTTGTGAGACTGCAGCCACCAGGAACCCCACAGGCTCTGCAGCCACAGATGTGCTTGTGAGACTGCAGCCATCAGGAGTTCAACAGATGTGCTTGTGGGACTGCAGTCCACAAGAATCCCACAGGCTCTGCTGCCACAGATGTGCTTGTGAGGCTGCAGTCCACAGAGAGCCACAGACCCTGCTCCACACACAGGTTTTATTACAGCCTTGTCAGTCTGTGGTCTGGAGCTTACCAGCTGTATTTCGGCTCAGGGACCAGAGTCACCGTTTTAGGTAAGAGATAAACCCTACGTCTAATAAAAATGTATTTTGAAGGCACTAGCCTCTCTGTAGAGAAGAGGTCCCTAGCTGATGATCACATTCAAAGGGAATGTGTGGACATCGTGAGACTACTGTATAGAGAGGATCCCCCCACATGTAAAGTTCTAGAAAATTCGGTAGGATCCACATTTACTCCTGGTGTCCTTTAGTTCTACCAGACGTCTTCTTCAAAATGAAATGTATCTAATTAAGTCGATTGAGACAAAGGAAGAAATCGCATCATTCTGCCCCTTATTTTACTATTTGGAACTAGTTTGGGGATAAGATTACGCACTAAAAACAGGTGTGCCAAGTCTTGGGATTTTTCCTCAGCCTTCCCAAAGACCGATAGAGAAATGTGCATATTTTTCAGGAGATTGCAGGTTTTGTATTTTATGGTTTCCCTGTGAAAATTGGGAGCTTTGCAACAATGAATTCTGCTCACATCCTCATTAGATGCTGGTTTATCAATAAATGTACGATTCTGCTAAAGACAGGATGTGCAGCATACACTCGGTGTTCTCCTGGGCAAATCAGTTGTCTGGGGCGTAGCTTGGTCAGTTAGATTAGGGGTGTGGGATCTTCAAATTTCCCGAAAATCAGACTGGCACTTTATGTTAAAATACATTATATCACAAGCAGGGCGCACGGGAGGGGCGTGGGGGCTGTGAAAAGTGAGAGGAATGTGGATTGGTGAGGGTACCGAGTGAGGCAAAGCATTATTTTGTAAACTAATTTAAGTTTTGAAGACTTTCACCAGGTAAGTAAACATTTCTGGTGAAACCCGGCAGACACCTCACTATACCCGACTGTAAGCAGCTGTATCCAACTATTTACCAGAAAAATACATTTAGTAGAGGGTGTAATACCCCAAACACCCCCCGAATCTAAGCCCCTGGCATTGAAATTCTTCACAAAATCTAGACTTGAAGACATGATGTGAACCCGACACATTGAACAAGTAGCATTGATCACCCCCCCATGCTCCAGGTTCGATGATGGTCAATTTCCCATTGCGTGAAAAGTATTTTGCTAAAACAATAGGTGGAGAAAATAGAAACATTGGGTTCTCGGTGGAGAAAATGTGAGAGTTGCGTTGTTTGCTGGTCCATGCAACCTCCCTCCTCTCTGCACACTCTCAACAAAACAAACCTACATGGTCCAGCCTTACCCTTCCTCCATCAACGATAGCTCCCCCAGAAATGTCTTGTGGCTTCCACTTAGTCCATTCATCCTCTGTGCCTTCTGCTAAGATGAGATGCTGAACCTGCCCTTCTCACTTTCATAAACCTTCATTTTATTACCAGTTCTTCTACAAGTACTTTCCTGCTGGAAAAAAAATACTATTTTGGACTATATTTAACATACTGTATAGTATTTAATATTGAAATTGGTATCAAGACTGTAGCAGAGGACCACACACATGTGTAATTGTGTATGTTGCCACCTTCTGGAGCTGGGATGCTTCTCCTCCTGTGGGCACCCATCAGGTAATGGGTGAACATGAATTACATGCACAGTTACCCTCTCACTATTTGTAAGGCCCCAAGACTCAGTCACACTCTTTGGTTCATTTATCTATGAATTTAGACCCTACATCTACACTTTCTGGTAGCACTTCCCGTCCAGGGAACATGGTTTCCAGCACTGGCCCCACCCCTCAAAGCACAAGGCACTTTTTTTATTTGCTTCAGAAATTATATCTAATGAATTAGCCTTTGCTTACTTGGGTGCTCTGGGAAGCAGATATGTTACCCATGCAGTGTTGAATTTTCTCTTGAGTGCATTTCGGACTCGTAACAAATCCTGAGGATAGAGTATTTTCTCTTTAGCAATGTTTTTATAATTTATGTAAACTTTTATGGTTTGTTTGAGCCGAATAAAGTACTTATGACTGACTGACTGAATTTAGACGATCCTTTATCAGTGCTTCGCATTCCCATCCTTAAGATTGGTGAAGAACGAGTCACTGCATCCGGCCACTCGCAATATATTGTGAGAGCATCTTCCATCAATATTAGGAAAGCTGCCCAGCCTGTCGGAGGGCAGAGAGATCAGACCGAAGTCTGTCACAATGCTGATCCAGTTTACCATGGGTGGAAGACGCACCTCTTTAAAGAACACTACATCACAGTGCATTAACCGTCCACGAGGAAGCTAATTAGTCAAACAAGTAGCTAATTGCACCCTGAACAGTCCCTTATCCACATTCTGTCAAAATTGGGCTTAGACGTTGTGTTCTGGGCTCCATTCAAAAACTGTTGTCTATGTGTGAATGTGTTTTATTCTTGGAAATTCAGAATACAGAAAATGGGGGAACGATACTACTCACAAAACAATCTTATGAACTGGGCCCAAGGTGTTTACTCCAGCTCAGCTTCATTTGAAAGATTGATGAATGTACCCTGTTGGTTTGATGTGTTTTTTTCCACAATATCATTTATGTTTATGCTACAGAATGTTTAATCACCATCTGTGAGAAACTTGTATTTCTCTAAGAGTGGTGAAGTCAATTTTACAATATTAGAATTGATCTTTTGTAAATTTCAGAGGATGGACTCAACATCACTGAACCAAACGTGGCTCTTTTCGACCCATCGCCACACGAGGTGAAAGAGAGACGGAGCGCCACGCTGGTGTGTCTGGCTGCCAAGTTCTACCCTGACCATGTGGTCCTGAGCTGGTCAGTGAACGGGGTGGAGAGGACGGAAGGGGTGAAGACCGATGACCACCCTACCCGGGGCAGCGACAAGATGTACTCCCTGAGCAGCCGTCTCCGGCTCTCAAAGAAGGAGTGGTTGAACCCGCAGACCACCTTCAGGTGTAAGGTGTACTTCGACCCCACAAAACAAAATATCATCAAGGAGACCAGAGGCAGAGAGGGTAAGACACGACGGGCAGGGTGGTTCAAAGAGAATATGCTGTTGTAGGCTGGGCATCACTTGCCTGTTCTCACCCCCTCCACACCCCATTATATTTCCTTATTTCAAACATGCACAGTAGGGCTCGTGGTTTCACCCTACACGGGGTGGGAGGACTTCATGCCTGCTAGAAAAAATATAAGCCCCTCAGGAGAATGGGTAACTTTCTCAAAATGAATTAAAAGATTTTGATTTTAATTAAAAAAGTAAACAAAAATAAGGCTCACTTGCAATATGTAATTCAGTTGTGGTTTATGTTTGTAGTTCACTTTTATCAAGCTTTGGTCAAACTTAGGGCCTGATCTAGAGTTTGTTGGAGGGGCTACTCCATCACAAACATGACTGACATCCTGCCCGCAATATCACGAGTTCTGTAGGCTATAATGGAATTGTAATATGGCGTTGGGATATGCATCACGTTAATGACAGAGTAACCTACGGCCGAACTCTCAATCAGGCCCTTAGTAATAAGACTTGTGCCCTGACTTAGAACTCAGTGGATTGGTTACTCCATCACAGTGGTCACAGACATTCAGTCCACAAAATCTAAATCTGATCATATTCAATTAGATTTAGATTTCTGCAAACAGGATATCCATCGCTGTTGTGACTGAGTAACCTGTCCGCCGGGTTCTAAATCAGGCCTTATGGCACATTATAGGCAATGACTGTGTTGAACTTTGCAGGGTTAATTTTGAGAACGTGGAAGTCAGTCGGCTTCATGGAGTCAGTTTTGTAGAATCCTTGAGCAGCTCCGGTGCCAGGATTTCCGCGAACCTTTGGCAAGATGACAGTTTGCATTGGGCGGCTCCCTTTCCTCCAGCGAGAAGGCATTTTACACCATTTGTCACAATCTGGCGCGTTCCTGTGCCCGGGGCTGCCCAATAGACACTTCTGTTTCTTTATTTTACGTTACAACATGTACAACTTCTAGTACATCATTCAGCATAATTCATACTGAACGAAAAATGTGTTTTAATTGTCTCTTCTTTTCACTGTATGTGAGTGTGGATTTAATATCGAAAAATACATATAGTTTGCCTTGACACTGACAGGGGTCACCTTCCACATATAAATACACAACCAACAGATTCTATAAGGTTGCTTATAGCAGTTCTGTTTTGACCTAGCAGGGACAAGTGACTAGTGTTAATTCAACATTAAAGCAAAATAATCCATACAAAAGGCAAACATTCACACCAAACCATAAGTGCTCTTTTTGTGCATGCACTAATATATACAAATATAACTTTTAAGTTAGTCTGGTAAAAAGTGTAAAGGACTAATGCAAACTTAAGATACTTTGGGTTTGGGGACGACATTACATAGTGTTTCCTCCAGTACAAAAAAATAAAACAAATCCATTTTCACTTTATTTGCTGATGGGGGTAATTGATTACAACGTTATCCGCAACACAAACCCCATAAAACTTTTTCCAGGAGAGCAGATTGGAGAACAGACTGCATTACAGAAGTATTCCACTGCTGCAAACAACAGGACCAATACTTTTTGCAATATTTTATTGCCTCCCTAATATGGGATGTAGTAAAACATTGTGCTCCAGTCCATATTACTGAAAGATATTTGCACCAGGGCAAAAATAAAAGAATTTGTGAATCTAAAAGAAAAAAGAGCAATTTTTTAAAAACTTTTTCTGCTCCTTGCATATTCAAAAAATTGAAGAAATTGGTATTATCTCAATTTAGTCCCAACTTTCACATTTGAAAATGTAGAACGTGTGTGTTCTCAATGTATTAAGATAAAACCAGCATAACTAATGTGAAATCACTTTTCTCCAAGTGTGCCCCAGGGTGTATACAATCTCCACCACACCCTATTACACAAGTAGTGAGAATAGGACACATATATTCATCCTTTATCCGTTTGCCCAACAAATTATTATCTATTGACTCAAATAAGTGCCCTTTCAGGTATGAATGGGTGTAGGTGTCTGGTCTCCATAGCTTAAGACAGTTACATGTCCCCACAGTGTTGTTTCACTGTTTCACACCCAGAGGACTGTCCTGCTCTCTGTGGTCTGTGCAGGGCAAGGCCCAGGTAAACAGGGTACAAAGTAGAAGAGCATCAATTGTCCTTTGTGCCTCTTTCCTTGGTGATCAGGGCTCAGCATCACCTCCCCTTATCCTCCCCTGATGATGGCTCAATTCACTGTTTGTCATTTCTGAAAACTAAATAACAATGCAAATGCCTGCGCTGACATTTTGTTTTGTTTTCTCCCTCCAGGATGTGGCGGGGTGACAACAGGTGAGTCCGACAGAGCCTTCCTTTCTGTTGTGGAGAGACTTTTGTTCAAACCCCACCACTCTTCAGTTTGTAGAATTCTGCAGGAAGGCTGTCAGTGCTTCTGGGTTTTGTCATTGATGGCAAGGAACACTGAGGAATCCTCTGTGTATTATGTGGTCCCTGACACAATGTGGTAGCCACAGTGTTAGAATGGGCAGCAGGACAGTGCCTCACCTCAGTGGTTAGGGGGGGGTTAATCCATCTAGGTCTACCTGTAGCTGAAAAAAGAACAAATTAGTATGTCCTACCCTGGACCACAGTCTGGAAGTCATGAGGTCCTTCTACATGGCAGGCAGAGTCCTACTGGAGCGCTGATGATCAAGGAAGGCGTTGGTCCTGTGCATCTGTGCCATGTGCGGGCCACGGCTTCCTGCAGGCCAACCTCTACACCGGCCATCCCACACCAAGCAATGACTGACAGTATGATGAAGGATCCTTTCTGAATCGGGCTCAGCAAAAGGACCTGTCCAGATGTTTATAGGATGAATTATTGAATCCATGTTAGTCTACCAAACCAAAAAAGGGATTTGAGTCACATAAATGACAGGATAATCCTGTTCTAAAATAGGAATGCGTAAGGTCACACAGTCATAGTGCATCCCTCGGGGTCATGGGTGTTAAGTCTGGTGCAGTAATGTCACCCAGAGAATATGAAAAGAGAGGAAGGACCATGGGTTCAGATCATTCCACAGAGTGACCTTCTCAGTGCAGTCAAGCAAACATCTTACCAAGTGCACCAAAACTCTCAACATTATGGACCCCTTTGAGCTCGAGGTCAGAGGAGCTCAGTGAGTGTTCAGCATCTTCCAGTCAGTAAACACTGAATACAGTTGCTGATATTTTTGAGAACTAATTTGACCCTTTCACTTCTTGGTACTAATATGACTTAATTAGAACTGAGCTCAACATACATTTGGAGGTTGAGTCCGTGAGTCCAGCAATTAACCAAGTTAGTGTACACAGTGGAAATGTAATGATGTTTGCATTCATAAGCTTCTTTTATCTAATCTAGAACTCCACAGAAGGTCGTTGACAACTAAATAAAGTTGCCGTTCTACTTTCAGAATCCTTTCGTAAAAGTGCAAACACGGCTAAGTTCACCTACGTGCTGCTCATAACCAAGAGTGCCTTCTATGGACTGCTGGTAACACTGATTGCATGGAAAATTAAGGTGAGAAACTGCACCATTCGGCACCTTTTCATATGTATGTATTTATTTATTTCACTGCTTTTAACTGTGCCACCTTACCCCTTTGAAGTCACTGTGTAGTACCATGCAGCATTAAACCTCTGCCCACCCTTATCACAATTACAGCCAAAACAGTCATGTAAGATTCAGCTCAAACTGGAGTTCATGGCCTTCAGTGGGATATTTCACCTGGTCAGACACTAAACAGTTGTTACCTCTACATTCACACTTATGTGTTTTTAGCTCTCTTTAACAAGTGTCAAGCATATTGCGTTACTGGATGACCAGGAGAACTTTTATTGCAGCTGTCGACTTGCTTGAAAATATTAGTTCATTCTGACTATTGTAGTCTGTGTTCAGTTCAATTTAACTAACTCACCTGAAAATGATCATTTGTTTAGAGAAGGTTCTGGACCAGAAATATTGAATCCCTGTGAAATGAAGTCACCTGGTTACATCAGTGACAAATTCATCAGGCAGGTGTGGGGCTGAGACAACTCAGAGGCGAGGGTGTTCGGTATAAGGAAAATATTTGCTGTAATTGAAGATACCTCTCTTGTAGGCAGGAAGTCAGGTAGCCATTCACGTAGTTAAAAAATGTAGGTTTATTAAGATAAAGTTTACTAGGTTACAAGTTACAGGTAAGTAGGTAAATGGGTAAATGCCCCACCAGGAGCAGCATCCAACTGCTCGGCCCACTCTCACCTCTGACCCTCTCTTCACTCATCAGCATCCCGTTACATCACACACAGTGGCTGAGCAGCAGGGAAGTGAGGAACCATGGAGGGGTGGAGAGGATGTATCACAACAACATAAGGTTACAAAACATCTCCTCCCCTTAGAAAAGAAATAGAAATACAACTGGACAAAAGATGGAAGTCCTGTAAATATTCAAACACATAAACTATCAAGCAAGAAAATACCATTACACACTCGGATCAACATGACAGGAAAATGCATGACAGGAAAAGGAACAAACACTCTTTAATGCACTTGTTGATCCGTAACCCATAAGGAAAGAGTAATACTATATCAGGGTGCAAAACACAACACTCACTTTATACTGCTAACACAACCAGGATCAATGCAACAATCGGGTGCAACACACACACCCTTCTGCTTAGCAATTAGCCACTTCACTCTTTACTCTACACTCATCCCAACACACAGGACTTATTGTGAGAATTAAACAATGAGTGCCTTTCAACCCGACCAATGGGTCTCTTCCGAACCTCACACATTCTCTCTGCCAGGGACACTCTGAAATGGGTATATTTCAGCCTTCACACATCCCCACACACAGGGAATTTGCACAATGGGTATCTTTTTAACCCTCACAGATCCCTATACACAGGGAATTCACACAGTCGGTATCTTTTCAACCCTCACACATCTCCTCACCCAGGGACTCTCTCTCTGCAATGGCATCTACCAACCCTCACAGATCCCTATAGACAGGGAATTCACACAGTCAGTATATCTTCAACCCTCACACATCTCCTCACCCAGGGAATCTCTCTCCGCAATGGGTATCTACCAAACCCTCACATATCCTCTCACCCAGGGAATCTCTGCGACAGGTATTTTTGAACTCTCACAAATCTCCACACACAGAGAATTCACACATGGAAAAGATTTCAACCCTCACATATTCCACACACAGGGAATCTCTGCAATGGGTATCTTCCAGTCCTACACTCACCCAAACCTCTGACCTCTGCACAGGTAACAAGAGCACACATTAGCTCACACTCCACTCTTGCATGCCCTACAGCAGTATTTACATTGAACATTTAAGATAGAAATAATTAAAATACACTTGACTGCAAATATAAAAAACAGCAAAGAGAGATATTCACTGAAGGAACAAATCTTCCACCCCGGTGAGCGACTTCTCAGCCAAACATACAATCCTGAACACAAACTACAGATCCAGTTAACACAATGAGAGGATAAGTTGTTGTAAAAATCCAGCAATCATTTACCAAAAACGGCATGCAAGTCAAGCATTGAGGTCTAAGTAGATAGTCCTGCATAAATTACCCCAGTTTCCCTTTAAATTAATTACACAATGTTTTTCTACCTTGATTACTTGCTAGGTAAATCCTACTTCGGTGTCTGCAGCCAAACAGTAATAGTGTGGTAGTCCTACCTCACTTTCCACCACAGATGAAGGATGCTCCCTAAACATCCACAGTAACTTCCTGCACAGCTCAACTGTCCTCAAGCAGAACGGCTGTTCTAAGGAAGCCACATTACTCTGCGCTGTTTCCTGTGTATGACTTAATGTCAAAACTTCTAGAACTGTTGGACATAAATTAGTAGCAGATACGAAACTCATTTGCCAGTAATTCATATTCAGATAATAGCTCACAAAAAGTTTTGGAAACAGCTATACTCTGCCGTCTTTCAATTAGCTTCGGTGCTAGGCAAGTATCTAAAATGTTCATGTATTAATCTAATCATTCATGTAGTCATACAAGAACTTATGTGTTGTTTCATTTCTGTACAGCTGCACGGTGGGAAGCATTTTTCTTGAATTCCATATAAATGCATCTGACGTTGGAAGTGAGTTCCAGGCCTTGGCTGCAGCATCATCACCTCTTCAGCAATCCAGGCTGGAGGCACCTGTAATATTCCTTCGATGTATTATGTATTGTTATGGATTGTTCTGCGCTTCTGCATGGGGGCAGCCTGGAGCCATCTGTCCTGTTATTGAATACAATGCACCATCAATAGTCCATGGACTTACTAGGTAACTCCATGAATCGGTGAACTCACTCCAGACTGAGGCCTCATCATGAACGTGTGCAGGGCAGAGCAGTGTGCACAGCTCTGCCCAAGTGCCTAATTTAAAGATATGTCCCATGTCGTTGCAAGCACAGCTCCATGTTTGTGTGAGCTACACGTGCCGCATGACCTCCACTCACATTCGGAGACACTGAATGAATGCACACTCTAGAAACAACAATTTCTTCAGAAAGATGTGTATCTGACCCTTCAGTGCCTAGAGCCGCAGCGCTACTTCACAATACAGCTCAGTTCCAGCGCACTGCTCCCACCACAGACTATGGAAAGTCTCACTTGCTACAGCTCTTATCCTTTCAATTTTACAATAAAATTCCATTGTTTTTTATGTTGTATTTTGATTTGTTGTCTGTAGGATGAAGGGAAAATGAAATAAATATAATCAGTAATGAGAGTTGCCTTTGTGTGTTTGACATCAGTTTGGGTTGCTGGTATTTGGTGACATGTGATGGGGACACAGTGTGGCTTAAGGTGACCGGGCAGCAGACACACTCAAGATGCAAGGGGTCCGATCAGAACAGAACACTACAGGGTCATGTTAGTCCTCCGTCATTCTCTAGAATCAAGGAGAAAGAAACAGATAGACAGAATTGTTTGACCTGGAGTGGAATTGTGAGATGTGGAACTAAGTGACGTGGATTGCAATTGTGTAACAAGGAGTGCAACTGTGTGGTGTGGAGTGCCATTATGTAGAGAGGAATTATCTAAAGGGGAGTTGAATTATGTTATGTGATCAGTAATTATGTGCTGTGATGTGGAATTATGTGGCATGGTGTGGAGTGGAATAATGTGGTGTGCTGGAGAATTATGTGGTTAAAATTGTGTGGTGTTGATTTGTGTGGTGGGGTGTGGAATTGTGTGGCACTGAGTGGAGTTGAATTATGTGGCATGAAGTGGAATTATGGGGCGTGGACTTATGTGGTGTGGAGTTGAATTATTTAGCATGAAGTTGTCTGGCGTGGAGTGGAATCGTGAGATGTGCAACTGTGCGGCATGAAGTGCAATTGTGTGACATGGATTGCAATTGTGTAATATGGGGTGCATTGGTTGGAGTGGAGTGCCACTCTGTGGAGTGAAATTATGTGGCCTGGAGTGTAATTATCTGATGCTGAATTATGTGGTGTAGAATTATGTGGCATGGTGACGAATTGAATCATGTGGAATGGAGTAGAATTATTTAGAGTGGAACTGTGTGGCGTGGTGTAAAATTGTGTTGCACAGAATTGTGTTGCATTGACTAAAGTGAAATTATGTGGCATGGACTGGAGTGTAATTATGTGGAGTGGAGGTATATGGCATGGAGTCTAAAAGAATAATGTGGCATGCAGTGGAATTATGTGGCATGGATATGAATTTTGTGGAGTGCTCTTATGTGGCCATGGAGTGGAATTATGTGACATAGAGCGGGCTGGAATTATGTGCTATGGAGTGGAATTGGGTGGTGTGGTGTAGAATTGGGTGGGATGGAACTGTGAGACATGGAATTGTGCTACATGTTATTGAGTGTTGTGGAATTGTGTAGCGTGCAGTGGAACTATGTGTCTTGTAATGGATTTGAGGAGTATGGAATTGTGTGGATTGCAATTGTGTGACATGGAATTGGTTGGAGTAGAATGGTGTGGAGTGGAATTGTGTGCAGATCGAATGATAGAAAACAAAGAACATAAGTGTGATTTTGGAAAAACTTGGGAAGCAAAGCAAGGAAAGTGAGGATAAAGGCAAGAAAAAAAGTAGTGACATTGAACAGCATGTGGTAAAACAATAAATCTGACTTTTTTCTTTCAGTGACATTTTGGAAGCTATTTTCTAACAGACAAAGAGGGGGCGAGAATACTATATGCAACTATATTCAACCTGAGAGTTGGGTGAATAATTTTTCCAAACTCTACGCCTTACCTTGCAATCTCTCAATTCATGAATCTCTTCTTCAGCCGCCGGTTAGAACGGGCTACCTACCTGACGATCTAGGACTAGACTCCTTTATTTATGAAGATCCAATTATTTTTTCTTTGGAGGAAAATACATCAGCAATTAACTCCCTAAAATCTGCTAAAGCGCCAGGCCCAGATAAGATACCGGGGGATATATACAAATCCGACCTTGTAATATGGTCCTGGTATATAAATTTGATCTCAAACAGGATTGCAGCTGGGGGCCACATTCCGAGTACTTGGAAAGGGGCCAAAATAATTCCCATCTATAAAAAGGGCGATGTGAGGTCCCCTGTAAATTACAGACATATTAGCCTTATTGATAATCTTCACATTTTTGCAAAACAGCTTCTGGAAAGGCTATTAAGTTGGATTCAAGACCATCAGGTGTTATCCCCACTCCAGACGGGTTTTCGCCCAAAACCAGTACAGTAGATCAGGTTTTTAGGCTGATGCTTTTATATTGGAAATATGTAGTGCTTGCCAAGCAAAATTTATATGTCGTTTTTGTGGACCTTCGATCTGCTTTCGACATGGTCCCCAGAGAAAAACTATGTGAAGTGTTGCATAGAATGGGCTCTCCTACCAATATAATCCATCTATTACAATGGTTACTTGAGAATACTTATGCCCAGGTGAGATGGGGTAACCAGGGAGAATTAACAGATGATATTCCCATTCGGGAGGGGGGGTCATCAAGGATGTGTCTTGGCCCCAACCCTATTTACTTTATTTATAAATGAGGTGGTACAAGTTTTGTCTCTCTGTCAGAATGATGCCCCCTCTTTAAACGCACAGAAATTCCCTATATCACTTTTTGCAGATGATTCTCTCCTCATCTCCGAGACCCCAATGGGTCTTCAGACTCTTGTTGACAGGTTCAAACTACACTGTGCGGATTATGGCCCGGAACTGAATGCGAGCAAAACTAAGTTAATGGCATTTAGTTCAGGATCAGTTAGGAGATGTTCTATTATTTTAGATGGGACCCCTTTAGGTAAGGTCAGTTCAATAAACTACTTACCAAATAAGCTATTTTGGAGTGAGGATTTCAAATAACTTACAACAGGAGGATCAGATTAGTAAAAGTGTGGCACTTCTCCAGCATTATCCTGCGTTTTTATAAAAGCCCTGAAACGAAAGCCATCTCTCCGGCTACTAAGATCTACTTGGCAAAGGCACAGGGCGCGGCCGCCTACGGTGCCATGGTGTGGGGGTTTTATAATAGCAATAGATTGTGGTCGAATTTTTTTTTGCCAGGGTTCTATTTGCTTGCCCTCGTAGCACACCCTTGACCCCGGTTTTTCTGGATCTCGGGTTTAATCGTATCTCTGATCTGAAAGCTCTGAGACCCTTACTCTTTTGGGTAAGAATATGGACTACTCCTGAGCTTATCACATACAGGGATTCTCTTCTTGACCTCCTAAAAAGACCGAATGCAGTTTCTATCCCATGGCTCAGGCATGTGTCAAAATGGTCTTGTACCTTGGGGCTTGAAAGTTATTGGGAGAATCCACAGAACTTAGGGAAGAACCACAAATCATTTTTTAAATCCGTTTACTGGTCTTACGTAAGAAACAATCTCTTCCTTTGTACATCACATGGTCGGCTGAGTAATCAATTTCTTGATTTCAAGTGGTATCCCCAGTTCGAATTTTATTTAGACCTTATACCCAATTTATTGGGAAAGAGTTTGTATGCTCGTTTTTGATTTGGGTGTTCACCGCTGTTGTCTTTAACCGGCAGTTGGAGATCATCATTAACATCTGATCGATGTCCTGCCTGTTGTGACAGTATTGAATCTGTTGAACATTTTATGTTTTTCTGCCCGGCATATTCCATTTCCCGGCGTAAGTGGATTTGTACAGTTTGCCGAAATCTGGGCATAAGACAATGTTGTTCTGCTTTAAGGATTTTGAAAAGTGATGCTTCAATTATTTTAATTTCTGCGGTTAGCAAGTTCCTTGTGGCTGCCTGGCATATACGCATTTGTTTTCTTTAAAACATTTAAAATGTTTTGTAAATAAGTATGTTTTGGATAAGGAGTACGAGGTTTCACATTTTATTGTAATTGTTGGTTGACATTTTAACTCCCTCTATGTTTTAACTTATTTATTTATTATTCTTTTTTTTTCATTCTTCTTACCTAATTCATGATCTTAAATTGTTTTATGGTTTTTGCTTTGATGGTTATGTTGACCGAATAAAGTTTGTGTTGATATATATATTTGTGGAAACTTGTGCAGACTTGGTTTATGGGCAAAGGACATCTGAAGTGTGTAATAGTGATTGAAGGTATAATCTGAAATGAATGTGTCCGTAATGGAATGTTGCAGTTTTTGTGCGACAAATGCTTGTGTGTGTTAAGTAAATGAAAGCTTGGGTTTAAATAATGGGTATTACAAGTGAGAAGAGAGGAATATAAAAAAGTTTCAAAATGTATGCTTTGTAAATAGCTGTGAAAGTGCATTGAATTTATAATAGGGTAACATCTTGCATTTTAAGTCAGAGTGGGTGTGATAGTACATTTTTTACGTGGCCCACACTCCATCACTTCGACATGAACTTGTGACTTTGTTCCAGCCAGTGCAATCAGCTAGTCACAGTTGGCACTTTGCGATTTTTAGCACTATTTTCGGGGAAATTTTAAATCTGTACAATCTCTAGTTCAAATGATTGGATTTTGGCCATTTCACCCTTCTTTTATTTATTTAAAATTACACTATTTTTCAAGTGTGGTGTGGGATCATTCTTGTGTATTGTACTAATGCTATCACTGTTTGAAAAGTTGCACAAATATTTTTCTCATCGCCTCATGTTTAAACCTGACTTCTAGGTCCGAAGCTGCCTGAGAGCTGAGCATAGGTTAATTTGGGGTTTCCTTGAGACTCCACCCTGACAAGGATTGTGGTTGCTGCTTGAGTCGGGTTTCACCTCCCTCAAGCACAATTTCTTACAAACCTTTTGTGCTATTTCCAATAAAGTCCTGCAGTGTCACGCAGCCTACCTACATGCTTTCAACTTGTCCTTCTGGATGTCAGCAAGAGTGAAACGAAAGAGTCAGATATGAAAAGCCATTGTATCTGGAAGGTGCTGATGGGCAAGCAAAGGGTATGCTACTGTTGTAGAAGGAAATGCAGGATAGAAAAACAAGGATCTGCGCAGAGAAACCTATACTTTTGCTGGGTTTTGTGGTAGACATTTAGCTCCACAGAAAAGAAAGAAAGAAAGAAGTCTCTTCACGCATTAAAGAAATTAATCTGTGGATCAGAGTCATGCTCTGTGAGGTCCATTGTGCAGTCAGTTCAAAGCATTATCCACTGAGAGTTTGGCCTGATCATCAACACGTTGCTGTGTTTGTTTAGGAATACAAAGAGCTCTGCGGATATGGCGGTCCCCTTGCTGCAATCATTTGCAAAGATGTCTTTTGTTATGCTACATATGCTGAACCCCACATAGGTTTCAAAGGTAGCACCAGATTCATTGGTATCATTTCTACTGTGGTTTTCCTTGAAAAATATAACAAAACCTTTCTCGGTTTATAGACGTATCTCCTTAATCATCAGTGAAGCAAACGTTAGTGCTAAACAATTAGAAACCTGATGTGTGCAGATCAACCACATCCAACCACAAAAATCTAATTGGTAAGAACAACCATGACTTTTATACCACAGTAGATTGAGCCATGAAAGAGGAATCAACATTTCTCACAGTTTTCTAAAACTCCAAAACATTTGATAATTTTTACGGTTTCTGTTCAGCATGTTAAGTTCTCTCAGGGTTTTTTATGCTGATATCATTCTTTTCCTTTGAAATCTAAACTCGTTCTCTCAAATTGTCATGTACAATATCATCAGCTAACAATTTATACAATGTTAGTAAATCATGGTTTCTAAGGGGTATCTTACAGTGACCAATCAGGACGTTCTATTGGAACAGTGCAGCTAGACTCTGAGTAAGCCATACAGTTTCTAACCCACTGATCACCGTGATATCAAGGCTGTCCCAGGTGCCCTCTGCTGTTTTCCATATAGGTGGATCACCTGGCATATAAACCTGGAAGAAATCAGATGACTTCATTGATTAGAATGGAGTCTGGTAACCATGAAATGAAGTTTTACACATAGGACCTTCTAGTGGTACTACAATAATTCCAGTAAAGTATTACAAAATGCTATTCAAAAACCCAAGAGTGTAAATCTCCACCTCTTTTATCTTTTATCTTTTCTAATGGGAGATCCTCACACATGTAAGTTTACTACTTAATAGTAAATGAGGGAGGGGCGAAGGGGAGTGGCTGCAAATAAAAAGGCATCCTTACTACTAAATGGGAGGGGTTAAGGTGAAATGAGGAAAGGTTTTGGAAGGATTAGGGAGGGGTTTAGGGAGGAACATGCACCCACCAACAAAAGAGTAAGGGCCTTATTATGACCATGGCTGTGGCGTCCCCCCAATTGTATTACAGTGCTCCCTCTGGGCTGACCGGTGAGAACATCGTAGTACGCGGTTCCCACTGGGCTGCCCAGTGGGAACAGTGCTACAATATTGGTATTGGCTCCCTTAAGGGAGCCGATGCCGAAACCATATTACACAGCACCCTCGGAGTGTGCACTGTCTGCAAAGAAGACACTGCACATTCCAAAAGTGTTGGGTGGGGGCCCTGCACTGCCGATGCTGTGCTGTGCCGCCCTGTGGCCCCTGACACTGGTTTTCTACCAGTCTTCTTATGGCAGGGACCCCACCATGAGAAGACTGGTGGAAAGCAGAGTTGTAATTAGCCAGAGTGTTGATGAACTCAGCACCGCCCTGGCTAAGTACAACTCACACCATTATTGGAACCACGTGCCCAGTGGAAATGGCAGTCCCCTGGCAGGTCCACCCATCTGGGTTGCAATGTGGTGGTCGGACAGCCACAGTTGCAGACGTTTGACCATCACCACATCCTAATGAGGCCCTAAGTACATTGCTTTCACAAACTGCACTTCTAAAGTTATTGCAGCCACAAAAGGACCAAAAACTGTAGTAAATTACTCCAGCTCAGTGATGGAGTAAACCCAGCACCATAAGTCAACAACAACTGATGTTTGAACACCCTCCCGTGGAAAATAATGGAGATAGCTGTTTAAAATAAAACCTCTTAACAAATAATGTAACATTACATTATTTAAAATACTTAAAATATAAATAAGTATAGTTTAAAGTATAATGTATAAAATAAAACAGTTAATATTTAGTTATAAAATATCTTAACTTTGTTTGAATTAATGTAGCATTATTTTTATTAAAATGTAATTAAGCTACTTTACATTTTATACACCACTTTTAATGATTGTTAATGCTTATTAAAGTCATTTATATTTACTTTATGTGGATTTTTGTTTCATATTTTTAAAGTACATTTATCAAATTAATTTACAATAATGTGTATTAAAAAATATTTTTAATAACATTGTTTGCAGTTTACTTCATCACAGGGAGATCGCCACAACAAGTATGGAGTATCACTAAGGTGAAATATTGGTAAATGAAAAAAAAAGTTTATTTAACTCGAAAAAATAGCAAAGATATTTTTATGTCCATCACTCTCAGTCTCCCTATAACACTATTTTGAAAACATGGAGTGATTCCAAATTGTTGTAACATTAGAAAGTGAGCGTCCCAGGTCTTCCACACTATTGCCGTAATTATGGGCGGCAGTAACATTAGGGTCCCCTCACCATATTTTGCAAAGTTCCATCTTCACTTAAAAAACATAATCAACTCGTATAAAACATGGGGACCCTAATGCACCTTGAATGGCTCTTTAAATAACGACCCCACAGTTATGGAAATATGTAGCTTCTCTTTTCTGTTGGTAAGCACCCCACATGGAAACTGTAAAAACAGTAGAAAAGTGTCTGAAAGCACCTGGCACATGTGCAGCACTGGCTTCCACAGGATGTGGTTTGACATTTGCTCAGTTGCCTGCTTCTCAGAAGCTGTGGTGTGAACTACAGTGTGGAGGTGCTTGCAGGCCTCCTGTGCAAGAACAAGAAAACCACCAGCCAGCCCCACAGCAGACCTGCACTCAAGGCCGGCGGAGTGTCCTGCTCCCAGTACTTCCGCCTGTGGCAGCTTCAGTGTGTTGATGCAGTCACACATTCTCTACACAGCTGTTTGTCTGCAATCTCTATTTTTGTGACACCACATGCTTCTGTACCTGCACCTGGATTGTTGGGGTCACAGAACATCCTTTTGAAACCAGACTAAAGATGAATGGTGGAAGGTTCCAGGTGTTACACCTGAAAGAGGAAAGTAAACATTGCTTTGTAATTTACATCATCATTTGCTAATCCTGACAAGTACGGAGTTTGGTTGAGGCGGTGTTATAGAAGCTATGATAGGATGGGGGGGGGCAGAGGTGTGCAGCAGATGTAAGTGGGACAGTGCTAGACATCACTCAGTGGTTGTTGTTTATATTATATAAATATGTGAACACATTTGTTTATATTGCATGTACATATTTTATTTACAATGTATATAGCTATATATATTTGTCACAAAAAAACACATATTAAAGTAATGCTATAACTAGGTGTGATAATTAGTAAAAAAAAAACCTCGGTGATTCACTGCAAAAAAAAAAAGATTAAGGTAACAGGTTAGTTAGGTGAATTTGCCAGTGACAACATTAATGTTTTGAACTAAAATAAAAACACAGAAATTCACTAGTTACGGTTAGCTGAGCTAAATATATCTTGCGCCTGCCATGCACTGCTTCTAAACTCACATATTACATCACTCATGAAATGTTCTATGACTTCATTTATGACGTCACTGATGACATCTCAAATGTCCCCCATACCATTTTGTTATATTTTGACCCTGGGTGTGGGCTCCCAAGGGCCTCCAGAGACTCAGGATAGGGGACCAAGACCTAGCTTCCTGCACTTTCTGAAAGAAGTTTCTGAAAAATGTATTGGGATTTGGCATTTTGGGATCCCCCCTTTTATTTCAGCCCCCGCTTAATGGATCACCTTGCAACTCTGCATGCCCAAACCAGTTAAAAAGTAGCACTTTTGAATGCGTTGTAGGTGATTTTGCAGTTTGGCTGTGGTCCCGGCAACACCCTCTACGCCAGGACCACAGCCAAACTGCAAAATCGCCTACAACGCATTCAAAACGCATCGGCACGCCTCATCCTCGACGTACCCCGCAACAGCCACATCTCCGCACACCTGAGACACCTGCATTGGCTCCCAGTCAGCAAAAGGATCACCTTTCGACTTCTCACCCACGCACACAAAGCCCTCCACAACAAGGGACCGGAATACCTCAACCGACGCCTCAGCTTCTACGTCCCCACCCGCCTCCTCCATTCCTCTGGTCTCGCACTCGCTGCCGTCCCTCGCATCCGCCGCTCCACGGCAGGTGGGAGATCTTTTTCCTTCCTGGCAGCCAAGACCTGGAACTCCCTCCCCACCAGCCTCAGGACCACCCAGGACCACTCCGCTTTCCGGAGACTCCTAAAAACCTGGCTATTCGAGCAGCAGTAACCCCCCCTTTTCCCCTAGCGCCTTGAGACCCGCACGGGTGAGTAGCGCACTTTATAAATGTTAATGATTTGATTTGATTTGACTTTTATGTAAGTTTTGTGGAGATTCGTTAAACTGTGCCAAAGTTATTAGCCACACAAAAAGCACTTACTATAACTATGAAGTGCTGAACGCCATATGTATGGTATGATGATGGCCCTGATACAAGGCCAAGAGGGATATTTAATTCAATTAGTGTTTTCAAGAATATTACACAGATGATAAATGTTTACAATTCAATTATGTAGAATATGGAAGTTTAAATTATGGTTAATAACTCCATTAGTGCGTGAGTCGGACAATGGCCAACACACGCACACACTCCCTGGTGCGGGCCGTGACGAATGGCTGACGTGAGGTAAGGGTTTCAAAAAATCCTCTGGGGCATGCATTGCGCCACTTTGTAAATCTGGCGTGGCTCATTTGGCCTTGTTGGGCTACATTAGCATAAAAAAAGACGCTAATGTGGTGCAAGGAGGCGCTAAGGGCTCTTAAATGTGCCCCTTCATATTTTACCAAAAGAATAGATGTATACCCGGTATACAATGAAAACAAATTGCAAGGTGCAGCTCATTTATTTGCTCTAGGTACTTTGGGTTCTTGATGAACCAACAAGCCCTGTATATCCCCGGAACCAGAAGTGTCCAGCAGACTTACCCGTATATTGCTTTCAAAAATCTGCCAATGATGGAAAAGGTTACAGAAGAAAATGTAGACAGAAATGGCTGTTTTCTCAGCTCAATTTTAATATGTTTTTATTTTAACTGTAACTGTCTATAGGAAAACCTTGAAGGATCTACACAAATGACCCCTTGCTGGATTCAGAATTGTGACTCCTTTCAGCTCTCTGGGATTCACCAATGGTTTCACACCCATTACCGTCACTAACTGGAAGGAGTCTGAAAGAACAAAAAATAGTATAAATGGGTCATGTCCCAGTAAAATGCCACAGCTGTGTTAAAATTTGGTTTTATGATTCAAGTCTGTATGTTCCTGAAACGTGGGAAGATGGTGATTTCAACAATGAAAACCCTTTGTTGAACCCATTTGCAGAGAAAAAAACACATGATTTCTTCTGCAGCCCTTTTTTCCCCAAAAAACAAGTTTTAGTTGTATTTTGGCTAATTTCTCTGTCTACTCCAGGGAAACCCACAAACTCTGGGTACCTTTTGAATCCCCAGGGTGTTGGGAAAAACAGACACAAATCTGGCATGGATAGCTTATGTAGAGAAAACGTTATGGGGGCCTAAGTGCAAAGTACCCCAAATAGCCAAAAAAGGTCTCAGCGCTGGGAAGGAAAGGCCCAAGAGGGAAGGGGTTAATGAACTTTGGACACACATGAGAATACAGAGATACTACCTACAGATATTTCAAGATGGCATTTGTATATGACATTTTTGTTTGGTTGTTTTATGAGTATTCACTTGTACTGCACATATGGAGCACTGGTGTTGTTGGAGTCATATCGTGAACAAGACCTTGTAGGTGGAAACGCTTTGAGTTTTTGTGGGCAATAAACATTTAACAAGCACACTTGAGTGAGCAATAATCACTTTGTGTGGCTCAGGACTTTGCGTACATATATTTCTGTCCTTGAAGCTCTGATCAGGAGGCCAGCCAACTAGTCCTTGGAGTCACTCTGGTGGTTCAGACTTTTTACTTTTTCCTGCCTCCCTGCCCTGGCGCAAGCTTGTCACAAAAGACTGTTGTCAAACCCTTTGTAAGTGTACTCAGGCAGAACCTTTCTGATATGCAAGTGTGGTAAATGATAGTTCTTCACCATCAATAAGTCATAGGTGGTCCTCCCTGCCATCACATCAGTCAACAGCTAACACCTATGTCAGGCTTAGGGTCATGGTGAAAGTTATTCTCAATAGGTCAGTTATGTGGCATTTGTCATGACCTTTCCCCAATGAACCAATAATGCCTGAAGTCTTCCTCAATGGCTGATCACCACAACCCAATGAAGCCTTGTGTACTCAAAATAAGCTTTACAACAATGTAGCCATCAGTCATTCAGTCTTAAAATTACAAGTTGTACAAAATTACAGCAGACAAAACCACACACACCTCCTGCAAAATGATCTACTACAAGGACCTTACAAGGATTATTACACAAAACCCCTTGTGTACTTCAGTAATATATGAATTTCTATGTAACAAAAATATCTGTCTACTCCATTTAACATCAAGTAATACCAATGCACCATTAAGGCCACAATGGCCTATACTCACGCTTTTTAAGGTACGGCTACTACATCTGTCATACCTCTTCACAATATTCAGGTCAGACATATGGCTTTTGACAAAACTTTCACAACAATTGAATCAGGCCCATAGCCTTCACTATTCGCTTGACACCACAAACAAATCAGAGTTTCTGTATTTAAAATACGCCATCCAACAAGGCACATAAATTACATTACAAGCACTCTTTCTGAGCTGAAGCACATTAACTGACCAATCACATTCTGTAGGGAGGAAAGTCAACATACTGGTGAAGCTAAAACCCTCCTTTCAGTAGTGCTTCTTGCAGGTCTTTTTCTATTGGTCTCCTAGGTCTGGAGAGAGCTAAAATTGCAATTATTCAATGGGTTTTAGTCAAATTACCTCTATTTCTGGAGCAACACTGACATCTAGAGGTGAGAGCAGTTTGTAAAAGTTGCCCTCTTCAACTTTTGTGGTGATATGTAAGTGCATTATCGGTTTCCACAGCGAAAGTATTGAGTTGTTGTTCAATTAATTCATGAACAATATTTTGGGAGATACTAAGTTACCACTATTTTTACCATGAGTAGAGAAGTCTTGTCTGAAATGTCTCCAATGCACATCTCTCTGGATAGCGATGATGTGTATACAAAAAATCAGACAGAATGAATCTCTTAAACTTTTTCTGTTTAGTTTCTAATTACATATGCTGTGTGTATGACACACAATCAATATCATTTTCTCTCTGTCCTCTTTAGAGTAACTCAGTACAGAGGTAGAGGGCAGAGTTAGTTCTGCTGGGGGAGGAGCTGTATGCTTGAACAGGCCCAGATGCTACTGGCCGTGCAAAGAGTTTGGGACACATAAAAGTAAAACTTTAGAAAAACACATAAATCCAATCATATCTCTGCAAATGCAAAGCCAATAGTTCTGACCTATGTTTGAGTGAAAGTGCATTGGTAAGTGATGTTGTGTGATTGTGGTTTGATGAGTGATGCAAGAATATGATTAATGGCCTGATTACGACGGTCTGACCACCACCAAAGCTGTGGTCTGAACGATTTGGAGCCGGCCTGACCATCACATTATGACCGTGGTGGTCATGCCATGGTCGGACCACCAGCACCACCAGTTTTCCTTCACAGGAGGGACTGGTTGATGTACTGCCATGTAAAGGCTGGCAGAGACACGGTGCAGGGTGCCCCAAGGGTGCCCCTGCACTGCCCATGCATTTGGCATGGGCAGTGCAAGGGCCCCCCTGGCCAGTCTCTTTGCAATGTTCATCGCAACAGGTGCTGGTGCACCCTACGCACTACAGCATTGCCTCTGGCTCTATTATGAGCCGGCGTCAAAGTTGTAGGCCAATCCCGCCTAGCCAGTGGGTGGAAGCACTGTTTCTGCCCGCTGACCCAGCGAGGAACTCTTAATGGGGCCCGCAGGAAGGTGGGCACACTGGCGGAAACCTGACAGTCGCGACACCGTCCGCCGAAGTCATAATGACCCCTATGTAGCTAAATCTATGGATGGGTGACTGAGTGCATGAATGAATGGGTGAGTGCCTAACCACATTGGTGCTTGGCTTTGCATTGGAAGCTGAATGACTGGTGAGACAGAGCAAGGTATTAGAAAAAGTCCTTGGGTCTGATGTGGAGAAGGGTATTATGGAGACACTGCCATAGATTCTAATGTCACGCTGATCTTTCCCTAGAACTACAGAAGCAGACATTTGGATATTTCTTGGTGAAAATGTGCAATCAGCATTTTATGTTCTTGGCCTGAGTCTCTGGCTGAGAACAATAATTATTGCAAAGTATCGGACTGAATGATATCGTATTTCTGACTCCCTCTGTAATGAAAATGTGTAAATAAAAAAATGTACCCAGGTAATGAAATCACATTACAAAAGATAAGACTGTAAAGCTGAAAAACTCAGCAGGAAAAACGATAATGTTAAATTTAATTTACAATAATATTTAACATTAACATTTTTTTACTGATGTATTATAAATTTTAATAAACGTTTTTCATTTTTCCTTATACTTTACCATAGGGAAATCTCTACCCAGACATTGCAATCTCCCTATGGTAAAGAGCAGGGAAAAGTAAAAAGGTTTATTTTACATGACGAAAAACAGCAAACATATTTTCATTTGACTGTTAATGTAAATTGTTCGTATATATTTATTTCAAATGTAGAACAAATAAAAAAAAAAACGCTATTAACTTAATTCTTAATTAAAACTTTAATTAATCCAAATATATAGTATTACATAAAAAATATTTTTCAGAAGTTTAAACTATAAAAAGAAAATATGAGTTATTATGTGCTGATAATTATTTGAAGGGCTGTATTGAAATAATTTACAGTGATTTATTATATTTCATCAGAAAAAATGTTAAATTAAATATATACATTAAAAAAGGTTACATACTTTATAATTAATTAATAGATATGTTTTGCTTTTAGTTTTTTAAAATATTTTTACCTGGTTTAAATAATTTAAATTAATTTAACATTATTCCCACTAGGGCTTTATTTTAAGACATTTTCTCCATTATTTTCTCGAGGAGGATGCTGCAGTACCAGTGGTTGGCATGTGTGGTGCTGGACTGATTCTAGGTTTGAGTTGGAGTGATTTACTGTTGTTTGTGGTTCCATTTTGGCTTTTGTAACTTTAGAAGGGCAGTTTGTAAATAGCAATGGGTTTACTCTTTTGTGAGTGCGTGCATGTCCCTCCCTAAACCGCTCCCTAGACCTCCCTACACTCCTCCTTGCTTCCTCCTATTCCTCTTCCATTTAGTTGTAAGCATGACCCATTTTCCAGCCACTTGTGTGGTCCCTTCCACATTAACTACTAAGTAGTCATTTTCCATGTGTGAGGATCTCCCCATCAAAAAGATAGACGAGGTGGAGATTTACACCAGTAGGTTTGTGAATAGCATTTTGTAGTAGTTTAGTAGTACTATAGTACTAACTAAATGTGCTACAAAATGCAGTGTATGAATAGACTCCAAAACATTTAAAGCATTCACTGAGTTGTGTTGTCGGCAGCCAGCGTCCACCACACAGCAATCACTGCACTGAGCTTTGGCTCTGACAACAATCCTACTATTGTACTATGGTAGTGAAACTTTAGTGACAACAGTACAAGACTCATTGAATTAGTGTAAACACAGTAGTTGTGCCTTCTTCAGGTACGTTCAACTCTACTTTACTGCCCCATCCCTAACTTAAACAGCAGTTCTGCGGTTGGAGTTGTGACTGAACTGAAGAAGCATTGTCAATGGAAAAAGTCAGGCTGGCTTGCAAGTCACAGACAATACTGTTTCCGGCATCAATCCTGTTATTAGAATTGATCCTTTCTTTACGTTACAACATATAAATGGTTGAACAAGGTTTGGGTAAATGTATTGGCACTGCCGTGGCTGGAGTTCCATTTAGTTCTACTTGCATGGTATCATTTAATAAATTCAGAGGTGCCCATTGTGACATAGGAGTAGTTTATTTTGTTTTCTTGTTAACATACTTTACAAATATACACCCTGCCACCCCTACCGTGGGGCTCATTGTGTGCTGGTGCTTCAAGCTTAAAGCTGGGGTTCACAGTTTCTGGCCCTTAGGCCGGGATCGGTGTTCTCTTGTTCCCTTATCTCCCTTCCTCCCCCCTCCCATCCGCGAGGCTGACCTCACCCTGTGCTTGCCCCGTTTTGTCTTCCCTTACACATACAAGGAACACACTCTCACCCACCTTTTGCCTCTCCTTCTTTCCCCACCCACTGCTGCCTCACTCTCCCTCTTCCCTATTCTTCCTGCGCATCCTATCTCTCCCAGCAACTTCCATCCTCCCTCCCATCGTGTGCTATCTTGCATATGCACAGATGATCTCCACTGCGTCCGGTTCTCCTTTCCCAAAGCGCGTCCTCTCCTGGAACGTCCATGGCTTGATGCACCACATCAACCGCCAGAAGGTGCTCTCCTACCTGTGATCAAAGCAGGCGTTAAATGGGGGCTTCCATTCTTTAGAATGTATTCCTATGTACTCTGCAAGAGTAGAGCCAACATTTTGGCGCTACTCCTGCAGAGAACATCAATAACTTCACATTAAATGACGCTTTTGCCCCCTACCCTGCGCCATGGTGTGCCGTATTTTAAATACGGCTCACACATAGTGGCGGTAGGGGGGCACTAAGGGGCGCAGGAAAAGTGGGCAGCACTCCGTGCAGTGCCACTTTCCATAAATCTGTCTCTTACTGTACACAAAAGCTACTGAGTGCGATCTGTACTGCAACCTCCCCTAGCAATCAATGACAATTTTTTTGAGAGATATTGCACCCGCTGCACAGAGCTATTGGGTTTGGGTAAGTTTGCTGCTAATAACCTCTTAATAATTGGGCAACCATTTTTGGAATTCTAAAAATGTGTTTTGTACCTTTAAGAGTTCTGCTCACAGATGGATTTCCATGTGTATAAGTCCACCAACATGACCAGTAAATGGGAATGCAGTGGGTGTTACAGGCAAGAACACTCTGTGAATCTGTGAACACCTACAACCCACACCTGGAAAAGTGTGGAGACAGCAGATGGTACCGTTGGCACGTTGCAGTGCATGATTAGTACAGTGGAGATGGCTGAGGGTAGGGTGTTTGAAGATGTAATGTTGTGACTGGCAACGTTGCATATTATTACTTTTAAACTTCAAGGCTCTGCAAAGTGTGGAGCCCACAGTGTTAGGTGTTTCATTTATACACGTGGGAGATACTGATAAACTCTTCATCCAGTTAGACCAACCTCTAAATGATAGAAGACTCAAGGTGGAAATCAGTCACTGATTACTTGGCTTGTGTCATTTGGGTTTGGAAGTGGACAGCAACAGATGGTACCACAAATGGCAAAGCAGAGGCCTGGCTTCTGACATACGGATGGCTTTGTGTGAAGATGCCTTCCATCAGGGGAGACCTCTGAGCATCCTTCTTACCTCCCAGTATGTGGAAAATGAATTGCCAGGTCACTGCAATCCTTTTTAAAAGAGTTGGACCTGGGAGTACCACGAGGCCTGTCGAGGGAAGTATTACTTCTGGCATTCCAAACAAAGGCTTTCAGGCCACTTTATAGTCAGATACAGGAGAAGGTGCTAAAATTTGTGATGGGTGGAGTGGACAAAAAGGGCACATTGACAGCAAGTCATTAAAGATTCCTTGACCGGGAAGAATCAACAGAATGACCTAGAAGTCTGTCTGTCCTGCCATGAAGAGGTCTGAGGTGGCTCTTGGTTTCACTGGAAAACAGAGTGTGGTCATCATCTTTAAAAGTACCAATGGTTGCCCATCCACCTGTACTGCCTCACGGGCACAAATAGTGACATTGTATGGGACAACCAGCAGCCCAGCTGAGAGTGGAGAGTAGACAACCCTCTGGGGCCCACGATTGGAGAGAGACCTGGGTCCTATAAGTCTTCTGTCAGAGCCTGGAAACTCTGGAAAGCAGAAGCACATTTTTCAGCCTCTTCAAAAAGTGGGGCTTAGTCATTTTCCAACGTCTGCGTGGCCAGGACAATGTTCCGAGACTACCCAATGTAGGTGTAACCTCAGCAGGAAAACTTTCCAGGTTCATCCCACTTTGAGCCTTTTCCATGAAAAAAGTCTTCAATGGAACTCCACAGTTGAGGTATCTGACCTGGAAAAGCCCACCTCAGCTTTATCACATATTTCTCTGACAAAACGTCTGCCTGCTCTGCCCTGGGCGTACGATGTACAATGAGTTCAATATAACTGTACGGTAGTATGACATGTTATTTACAGTGTTTATGAATAACAGAGGGGTCCTATGAATCACTATATAAGAACAAGTTGGTAATATTAAACAACAGTAAAACAGCCAAAATTAACTCCAGATCTGAAGGTGACCTTGGAATTCCAAGCGGAGTGATGTGACACGATCTCACATTGTTTTTGCAGAGATAAGTTTACATCAAGTTATTTTGTGGACATTGAGGATCATGACAACAAACTTCAGATATTCCCCATGTATTTCAAGGCTGCTAAATCACAGAAAAAGATATGTCTGTAAAAATAGATAATAAAAAGGATTTTAAATAGTTGTTGACCTGTTATGATTATTTTTGGTTACACAAAAAGGCAAGTGAATGACAATAAAGAAAATGAATAACATGTGCTGAAGTGCTTGTGCCGTTGTCCATAAACAATCCTTTGCCAATGTAAGGGGACTTGAATAACAGAGCGACCTGGAGAAAGACAATCTATGTTCACTTGCATCTCCCTTCAGATCATTTCTTCTACTCTGTTACTTCCAGTGTGCCGCTCTCTGCAGTCTCCTGTGTACCCCTGAGGTGTGTGCTGTGTAATACAGTGTGTACTCCCATCAGACGCTGCCACCACAACTGTGTACAGTGTTCTATTGTTGAAGTTTAAACTTCCTGGGAGGGACAAAGTTGGCATCTTTGGGTTACATCAGGAAGTGGCTAGTTTAGAAACTTCACCAGTAGCACGGAAGCATGTCAGAGAGCAAACTCTTGTGGTCACAGGGGTGTGCCCAGGGGGAGGGGTCTTTTTGTATGAGACTGTAATGCCGTGGGGACTGGGGGGACACTGTGGTACAGTCCTATGGGGTCTCTTTACAAAAACATCATGACAGCAAGAGGCCCTTGGCTCAATGTGAAACAGCCTTTTGATGTTTTATGGTTTAACATTTTTTTATTTTGACAATTTATTTTGAGTGAAGGTCGAGCTGCATTTTGAAGGATATTCCTGTGATGGGACTAACTCCTGGTCTAAACTTGTTAAGAGTTGTCCTGGACCTCTGCTTCGGGTAAGCTATGGTGTTCCCATATTTTCATACAATATCTGTAATGGTCATGGCTGTATTAAAGTAGATGTGATGTTGTGTCTAGATATTTGATCTTTGTGTTTAGTTAACAGCTCTCTGTAACACACCGTCTGCATCGATATAAAGTTATCTAGTATTGGCATTTTATGGTCATCACCAGTTTCCAAAGTCATCCTATGCGCTTGTTCTTGCCATGAGTCAAAACAGTCCATGTGAAAAGTTTTTTTCTGCTTTTAGATTGAAAATAAAAACTTTCAAAGTTCCAACCCGTTCTGTCTTAAACACATATATGTCTTAAAAAGAGCTTTTCTCAATAGGCCCACCACGCACTAACTCTTTCCTACCTTTAGCCAAACCTTGGGTAGATACAGTTTGGATCAGAAGACTTAAATAAAAGAGGTCCCATCTCATGGCTGGTGTAGAGTGAATTTGTTAAACTCACAACACATGCAGTATATTTTGTCTGGTCCCAGAGCACTGTGTGCTAACTCTGAGCAGTACTTCGGCAAAGGAACCAGGTTAACCGTGCTCGGTGAGAACTTTGTCTACTTGTTCAATCCGGTGTAATGTCCAAAACACACTGATACTCCTTCTTTCTTCTGAAGTTGTTGAACTCCAGGTTGTGTCTCCTTGTGAAGTGTGAAGAAGCTGAGCTGTTCATGTGTATGGGGTGAGGGTCTCAAAGGATGTTCAGTGTGAGCCCTGACCTTCAGTCTTGCCTCAAAGCATGTTGGGTAACAGATTCTTCACAAGTATTAGCGGTGGGTTCTCTTGAGTGCGGGCGCCTTATTCTCTGTTAGCGACTGTGGCAGTTTTCTGTTGTTGCTTCATCACTGTGAAACTACGAAGCAGCTCACTTCGGGCAAGGCACAAAACTAACCGTGTTGGGTAAGAAGACATCAGTGTTATCAACTATGTGTACCTGAAGCTTCTAACCTACAAGTCATTGATTTAGGTGTGTTAGTTAAATTAGTTCAATGGAAGCAAAACAAGACTTTAGGACGCTGAATGCTATCCCACCAAAGCACAGGACACGATCCAGTGTCTGCGGTGGCCTGGAGAGGGGTGGTCCTAGTGGGGTCCTGGCAGTGGTAGCTGAGGTGTGAGAGTCGTGTGGTGTCCCACAATTCAGCGTTGTATCTCAGAGCTGAATGGAACTGTGTGAATTAGTGAAACCCTAAGGCATGCAGGGGGGGGTCACTCAACACCATTCCTCTAGTCCGATTTCTATGCACCAACTACTTGTTAATGATACTAGCAAAACCAATCTTGGAAAAAGAACAATTCTGTCCAAAGCAGGAGAACATAGATTTATTTTCTAGGGAATAGAGTAATTCCAGAAATTATGAATAACACACATCAGATGGAAAATCTGTAAAAGCATTTGTTGAAAGGGGGGTAGGGTGTGAGTATATCAGTGGGGAATCTTAGTCATGTTAGTTACACTTTTAAATATTTCCCAAAGATTCTCAGGTGTGCTCAACCTCTGTGTGATATTGTTTTATTGTAAACGTAAAGCATTAGTGTAGACAGAGAGGGCCGACCCCTGAGGTCCTTCCCCGGGTATTTATTCGCAATTTTTCAATCTACAATGTGTGACATAGGACAAGGTGTGCCCTGGTCAGGCGATTGTGCTGTTATGAGCGGACTTTTCATAGGACCGAAGTTCTACATTCAGTGCCTCTTGTAGTAAACTCATGTATTATTGCAAACATAAACCCAACCTCCCCTCTGTAGAGATACATGGTCACAAAGTGCCTGTAAAATTGCCATACATTCCTTGTGGGCAGTGATATAGTCTCATCTCCCCTTAGACTTGTTTTTTCAATGCTATCAAGCGCTTCGGTTCGCCTGAAGCCACATTTTCTCAGTGGAAGATTTAACGTGTGTTTGTGACGCCTCTCAGGTGTGTGTTTAACACCGACCCATATCTTAATCCTAATGTCGGTTCATTCTGATGAAATAACGAATGATATACTTCAGAGGACATGTGTACCCTACTGTCCATGCCCCTGATTACATAAAGTGGGGCACAGTACCCCCTGTAGACCCACTGAGCCGCCTGTTCCCCTGCCTTCTGTGCTCCCCACCAGTACCGCCTACACCCCCACTCCAGTTTTTAACCAGCCAGGTGAGGCTGTGCTACAGAGACACTCAGTACTTCGGAGGGGGGACCAAGCTGACTGTCCTAGGTAAGAGTACCACCCCGGCCATGGCCTGTAGGGCCTGTGTGTCTGTCCAGGGCGCCCACCCTGGGACATGTGGACTTTAATGTGAAACACCTGTCTGTGGTTTAATTGTCTACACTTGTCTATAGCTTTAAATAGACTGACTCTCGGTGTGATCCTCGGACAGATAGAGTGAGTGCCTCAGATATCTGGGACAGGGGCAGTAGTTTTATTTGATAAATAAATGTGCTTTTCTGTAGCACCCTCAAACCTCTTGTGCTAATTGTCGCCTGCTGAGGAGGTTTTGCATAACTGCCAGTCTTTGCAATCTACACAAATAAAACTTTGCATAAGAAATGTAAATGTCCTGCGTGAAGCAGGTTCATCAGGGGTGGAGCTGACAAAAGATGGACTCACTGCTCTCCAAGGGGTGAAGACAGAGGGTTTGTAAAGGTGAGAAAAGGCTGTGCTCTGGGGGAGATTCAGGACTGGACCTTGGAGTGGGACCCAAGTCACAGTGTCAGGTACATGGTTCTTCATTGACACTTCTCTTGTTTATAATTCACGCACCTGCACGCTGATTGGCTGAGGGAAATCTTATTTTTTTTAAGGAAACAAGTAAACAAGAAGGACGTAGAAAAGGGTTCCAGAATAAATGTTAAATTCCCAATAATTGATAAGGGCCTTTATGCAGGCAAACATAGTCAACTAGATCCTAAATGTAAAGAGATGAAGCCATTTTCAAAGTGTCTCCAAGAAACATTTTATTAGATCCCTAAGGATGTATTTTTATTTACATGAGCTGGACACATCCGTGACTATAAATAAGAGTCCTGAACATCACATCCCCTAGAAGTTGAGACGCCCGGAACTTTATTAAGTAGAATGAATTGCATTAGGAAGCTGTAATTCGAAGTAGTTTGATGGACTTCGACCCATAATCTGACTTCACAACTGTGCATTCAACCAAAAATATGTTGTGTGTTCACGTGAAATCCAAAAGGCCGAGTCAGGGGATGATTTAAACTCAAATCAGGAAAAGATGTTGAATCTGGAATGACCCCTAAATTCGAATGTCTAGGTTAGTGCAGGTTCGGTTCACCTAGGACCACATCATATTCGAAGGTGCCTCGAAGTCATGCCACACAACAGTCTTGTGAAAGCCACAAGCTGTTGGAAGCAGAGGTGTCCACACACAGGTTTTGTGACTGCCCTGTGTGTCTGTGCTCCGGGTATGAGCAGTACTTCGGATCAGGCACCAGACTGACTGTGGTAGGTAAGTCTCACATCAAACTCAACATGTGCCCCTTGGATGAGATGGTAACAAACTGGCTCTTTTCAGACCATCTTCAGAAATAAGGACACGTGGTAATTTTGGGTCAAAGGCAAAATTATCTCAAGACACTTTGAGAGGAATCAGTTTCAGAAAGTTATTTTTGAGTGTAAATTACACAAGAACCCACATATTCCTCTAACAAAATGCAACAAATGTAAAATATGTTGTCTTTGATTTTCCCTTTATTTGGGGTAATTTACTGTGTGCCATAAGGCACGGGGTGCATTATCTGTGAACACGTACAGTGCCTGGTTCGGGCTGTGGCTGTACATTGTTACCAGTAACTGTCTACAAAATGAGAGTTGGCAAATTTCACTTTTTTACTCTTTTAACATTTAAAATAGTTTAAGGAATGGGCCAATTAGGCTACCAAAGGTATTCGAAAGGGAAATACATTCTATGCCATAAAATCAAGATCAATGATTGCCAATGTGGCTTCTCCTTGAGGGGCCTGGTAGTCCTGTACAACCCTCGGGTCTCAGCATGGCTGAAGCTGTAGTGATGGGCAGACATGGCCCAGAGTGAACACTGGAAACTCCCAGCTGCAGGAATGTCCTGAGGCTGGAATATTTCACCTGTAGAGAAAGGATGAGGGGGGGTGTTGTTGGGTGAAAGGGGCGTGTCCTAATGAAAAGAGAAAGAGTGGTAAACTGTGGACAATACAATAGTGTTCCACTCATCACCATAGAATGTAATTGTATTATTGGGGGCTATTAGCATTGTTAAAGGCGATTTGAAGTTCAAAGTTTGTGTTGTACTTAGTATCTCTTCTGTGCCTTATTGTGTGACATTTTAAAACAAGAATTCAGAAATCAAAATGAGTCTATTATGGTATCTAAATGCAGAGGTATTGTCGGCATGGGGCCAACAGCATTGGCTTTTAACATAGAACGTAGGAGAGCCCTTTGTTGATGCCTCAGCACAGGCCAAAAACAAAGGGCCTGATTTACATAATGAAAAATAAATTATTCCGTCTGCCGAAATCTAAATGTCATTATACCCTATGTGATTTAGACTTCGGCAGAAGGGATATCCATCACAGTTGTGATGGAGTAACTCATCCGCCAATATCTAAATTAGACCAAAGACTGTGAACAATTGTGCAAGCAACTGGGGTCAGTTGTCAGGGTTAGACATCTACAAAGATGGCGTTTGCACAGATCTACAGACAAATCAGTTTCACCTCTTATGAATCAATGTGCATATCAAGATAAACTGAGTATCCTCAACAAGCGTTGGTGAGTGTAAATAAATGGTGTGTGTTCTCCAGCAAAATGCCAAGTAATTAGGCAATGTGGTTTCCATGATTTCCAGAGGATGGACTCAACATCACGGAACCAAACGTGGCTCTTTTCGACCCATCGCTGCACGAGGTGAAAGAAAGAGCGAGCGCCACGCTGGTGTGTCTGGCCACCAAGTTCTACCCTGACCATGTGGTCCTGAGCTGGTCAGTGAACGGGGTGGAGAGGACGGAAGGGGTGAAGACCGATGACCACCCCACCCGGGGCAGCGACAAGATGTACTCCCTGAGCAGCCGGCTCCGGCTCTCGAAGAAGGAGTGGTTGAACCCGCAGACCACCTTCAGGTGTAAGGTGTACTTCGAACCCACGAGACAAAACATCGTCAAGGAGACCAGAGGCCGAGAGGGTAAGACGCGAGGGACAGGGTGGTTCAAAGAGAATATGTTGTTGTAGGCTGGGCATCACTTGCCTTTTCTCACCCCGTCCACACCCCATTATATTTCCTTGTTTCAAACATGCACAGTAGGGCTCGTGATTTCACCCTAGACGGGGTGGGAGGACTTCATGCCTGCTAGAAAAAATATAAGCCCATCAGGAGGATGGGTAAATGTGTCATAAACAAGGCATTTGAAAAGTAGTAAACAGATGAACTAAAAGATTTTGATTTTAAATAAAAAAATAAACAAAAATAAGGTTCACTTGAAATATGTAATTCAGTCGTGATTTATGTTTGTAGCTGTTCAGAAAACCTCTAGTCACTTCACTTGTATCAAGTTTTGGTGAATCCTAGTAATAAAACTATGTCACATTATAGGCGATGAGTGTGTTGAACTTTGCAGGGTTAATTTTGAGAACATGTGGAAGTCAGTCAGCTTCGTGGAGTCAGTTTTGTAGAATCCTTGAGCAGCTCCGGTGCCAGGATTTCCGCAAACATTTGGCAAAATGACAGTTTGCATTGGGCGGCTCCCTTTCCCCCAGCGAGAAGGCATCTTTACACCATTTGTCACAATCTGGCGCGTTCTTGTGCCCGGGGCTGCCCAACAGACTCTGCTGTTTATTTATTGTACGTTACAACATGTACAACTTCTAGTACATCATTCAGCATAATTCATACAGAACGGAAAATGTGTTTTAATTGTCTCTTGTGTGAATCTAATATTAATCATAAACAATATCAATTGCACATATTATGTACAGATGTCAAATGTGTCTATGAAAAGGAACATTAGTCATTTAATTTCATAGAACAAATAAATGTATTTTGCCTTCACATTGAAAAAGGTCACGTTTTATATATATATATATATATATATATATATATATATACATTAGATTCTATAAGGTAGCACATAGCGGTTCAGATTTTCCCTAACAGGGACTAGTGACTATTGTTAATTAAACATCAGAGAAAAATAATCCATGCAGAAAGCAAACATTTAGAGCAAACCATAAGGGCACTTGTTGTGCATGGGCTAATAGGTACAAATATACAAATATAATTTTTAAGTTAGTCTAGTAGCACGTACTTTGATACAAAATTGTAAAATAACTAATGTAAACTTAATATCCTCTAGCTTTGGGGGCGACATTTCATAGCCTTTCCTCCAGTACAAAAAACATAAAACCAATCCATTTTCACTTTAGTTTGCTGATGTAGGTATTTGATTGCAATGTTCTCCACAACACAAACCCCATAAAAGTTTTTGCAGGAGAGCAGATTGGAGAACAGACTGCATTACAGAAATATTTCACTGGTGCAAGCAACAGGACCAAGACGTTTTGCAATATTTTATTGTCTCTCTAATATGGGACACAGTAACACATTGTGCTCCAGTCCACATTACTGAAAGATACTTGCACCAGGGCAAAGTAAAATAACTTGTGAATCTCTTGTGAAGCTGAAAACACAGGTGTTTTGTGGATTTCTTCAGCTGAGTAATTCCCAGAATTCCCAGTCCATGTAAAGTCGTGATAAAAGGAAAATAGAACAATTGTTTTTTCACTTTTTCTGCTCCTTGTGTATTACAAAAATGGAACAAAGTGATATTATCTCAATTTAGAGAAACTTTTCACATTTGAAAATGTAGATCGTGTGTGTTCTCAATGTATTAAAATAATACCAGCAAAACTAATGTGAAATCACTTTTCTCCAAGTGTGCCCCAGGATGTATACAATCTCCACCACACCCTATTACACAAGTAGTGAGCACAGGACACATATAGTCATCCTTTATCTGTTTGTCTAACACATTATTATCTAGAGACACAAATAAATGCCCTTTCAGGTATGAATGGGTGTAAGTGTCTGGCCTCCATAGTTTAAGACAGTTACATATCCCCACAGTGTTGTTTCACAGCTTCACACAGAGAGGACGGTCCTGCTCTCTGTGGTCTGTGCAGGGCAAGGCCCAGGTCAACAGGGTACAAAACAGGAGAGCATCAGTTGTCCTTTGTGCCTCTTTCTTTGGTGATCGGGGCTCAGCATCAGCTCCCTTAGCCTCCCCTGATGATGGCTCAATTCACTGTTTGTCATTTCTGAAAACTAAATAACAATGCAAATGCCTGTGCTGACATTTTGTTTTGTTTTCTCCCTCCAGGATGTGGCGGGGTGACAACAGGTGAGTCCGACAGAGCCTTCCTTTCGGTTGTGGAGAGACTTTTGTTCAAACCGCACCACTCTTCAGTTTGTAGAATTCTGCTGGAAGACTGTCAGTGCTTTTGTGTTTTCTTGTGTGGCAGGGAACACTGTGGAAACATCTGAGTATTTTGTGGTGTTTGTGACACGATGTGGTAGCCATATTGTCGGCATGGGCAGCGGGACAGTGCCTCAGTGGTTAGCGGGGGTTAATCCATTGAGGCCTGCCTGTAGCTGACAAAAGAACAAATGAGTATGTCCTACTCTGGACCACAGTCTGGAAGTCATGAGGTCCTTCTACAAAGTCGGCAGATTCCTAATGGAGCGCTGATGATCAAGGAAGGCGTTGGTCCTGTGCATCTGCGCACTGTGCGGGCCACGGCTTTCTGCAGGCCAACCTCCACACCGGCCATCCCACACCAAGCAATGACTGACAACATGATAAAGGATCCTTTCTGAATCAGGATCAGCAAAAGGACCTGTCCAGATGTTTACAGGATGAATAATTGAATCCATATTAGAATACCAAACCAAAAAAGGGCTTTGAGTCACATGATCCCCAGGATAATCCTGGTCTAAAGTAAGAATAAGTCGGGTCATACAGTCATAGTGCATCCTGCGGGGTAAAGGGTGTTAAGCCGGTTGGAGTAATGTCACCCAGAGAATATAAAAAGAGAGGAAGGACCATGGTTCAGATCAGTGCAGCGAGTGATCTTCTCAGTACAGTCCAGCGAGCATCTTAATAAGTGCACCAAAACGCTTAACGTTATGGACCCCCGTGAGCTCGAGGTCAGAGGAGCTCAGTGAGAGTTCAGCATCTTCCAGTCAGTAAACACTGAATACAATTGGCTGCTGTTTTTTGAGAAATAATTTGGCCCTTCAACTGCTTGGTACTAAAATGACTTTATTATACCTGAGCTAAACAAATATTTGGAGTTTGAGTTTGTGAGTCCGGGAATGAACTAAGATAGTGTTTGCATACATAGGCGTCTTTTGTCTAATCTAGAACTCTACAAAAGAGGGTTCTTGACAACTAAATAAAGTTGACGTTCTTCTTTCAGAATCCTATCGTAAAAGTGCAAACACGGCTAAGTTCACCTACGTGCTGCTCATAACCAAGAGTGCCTTCTATGGACTGCTGGTAACACTGATTGCATGGAAAATTAAGGTGAGAAACTGCACCATTCGGCACCTTTTTATATGTATGTATTTATTTATTTCACTGTTTTCTAATGTGCCAACTTACCCCTTTTAAGTTACTGTGTAGTACCATATAGAATTAAAGCTCTGTCCACCCTTATTAAAATTACAGCCAAAATAGTCATGTAAGATTTAGCTCCAACTGAACTGGAGTTCATGGCCATCAGTGGGATATTTCTCCTGGTGAAACGCCAAAGAGTTGTTACCTCTCCTTTCACACTTATATTCTTTTAGCTCTCTTTATGAAGTGCCAAACATATTGTGTTACCGGATGACCAGGAGAACTTTTATTGCTTTATTTACTTTCATGCAAAATATGACTTCATTCTGACAGTTGTAGTCTGTGTTCAGTTCAATATAACTAACTCACCTGAAAATGAGAATTTGTTTAGGGAAAGTTCTGGACCAGAAATATTGAATCCCTGTAAAATGGAGTCACATCAGTGACAAATGCATCAGGCAGGCACAAGGCAGAGTGAAGTCAGAGGCAAGGGTACTCAGTATACGGACAGTGTTGTAATTGAAGATCCCACTCTTGTAGGCAGGATGCCAGGTTGCCATTCACATAGTTAAAAGATAAAGATTTATGAAGATAAAGGCCCGCCAGACCTGCGATGGCAGTCAGACTGGCACATTATGACCATGGCAAAAGCACCACGGTTCGACTGCCGGCACAGCCAGTTTCCCTTCACAGGAGGGGCAATGGTGCCGGCAGTCCTAATCCGCCCGGGCAGTGCTGCAGTAGCACCACCATGTAAAAGCTAGCGGAAATGGGGTGCAGGGGGCCACCTGGGGACCACTGCACTGCCCATGCACTTGGCATTGGCAGTACAGAGATCCCCATGGACACCCTCATCGCACTTTTCATTGTCTGCTTAGCAAACAGTGAAAAGTGTGACGGTTCTGTTGCACACTATGCACCGCAACATTGCCTCCGGCTCAATTACGAGCCTGCATCAATGTTGTGGGCTGTCACCCGCTGACTCAGTGGAAAACTCGTAATAAGGGCTGCTGGAAGGTCACCGCACTGGCGGTGACCGGACTGCAGGAGTTTGGTGGGGGCCTTTTCTGCCCGCCGAACTCGTAATGAGGGCCAAAGTGTCTTATGTTACAAGTTAAAGGTAAGTAGTAAATGGGTAAATGCCCCACCAGGAGCAGCATCCAACTGCTCGGCCCACTCTCACCACTGACCCTCTCTTCACTCAAGCACTCATCAGCATCCCGTTACATCACACACCCTGGCTGAGCAGCAGGGAAGCGAGGGACCATGGAGGGGTGGAGAGGATGCATCACAACAACATAAGGTTACAACACATCTCCTCCCCTTAGAAAAGAAATAGAAATACAACTGGACAAAAGATGGAAGTCCTGTAAATATTCAAACACATAAACTATCAAGCAAGAAGATACCATTAGACTATCGGATCAACATGACAGAAAACTGCATAACAGGAAAAGAAACAAACACTCTTTACCGCACTTGTTGATCCGTAACCGATAAGGAAAAAGTAATACTACATCAGGGTGCAAAACACGACACTCACTTTATACTGCTAACACAACCAGGATCAATGCAACAATGGGGTGCAACACACACACACCCTTCTGCTTAGTAATTTGCCGCTTCACTCTTTACATTCATCCCAACCCACAGGGCTTATTATGAGAATTAAACAATGAGTGCCTTTCAACCAAACCAATGGGTCTCTTCCAAACCTCACACATTCTCTCTGCCAGAGATTTTCCACAACGGGTATCTGTCAACCTTAACACATCCCCACACATAGGGAATTCTCATAATGGGTATATTTTCAACCCTCACACATCCCCACACACAGGGAATTCGCACAGTCTGTATCTTTTCAACCTTCACACATCTCCTCAACCAGGGAATCTCTCTCCCCAATGGGTATCTGCCTACCCTCACATCCACTAACCCAAGGAATCTCTGCAACAGGTATTTTTCAGCCCTCACAAATATGCACACCCAGGGAATTCACACACTGGGTATCTTTTCAACCCTCACATATTCCATACACAGGGAATTTTTGCAATGGGTATCTTCCAGTCCTACACTCACCCAAAATTCTACACACGTAACAAGAGCACACATGCAAGCTCATAGTACACTCTTGCATGGACAAGAGTATTTACACTAAACATTCAAGATAGAATAATTAAAATACACCACTGCAAATATGAAAAACAGCACAGAATGATATTCACTGGAAGAACAAGCTTTCCATCCCAGTGAGCGACATCTCACCTGAACACACAGTCCTGAACACAGACTGCAGATCCAGTTAACACAATGAGAGGATAAGCTGTTGCAAAAATCCAGTAATAATTTCCCAGAATGATGGCAGAGTCCAAACACTGTATGCACGTCAAAGCATTGAGGTCAATGTATATAGTCCTGGATGAATTTCCCCTGTTTTCCTTTAAATAAATTACACAATGTTCTTCTACCTTGATTACTTGCTGGGTGAATCCTATTTCAGTGTCCACAGCCAAACAGTAATAGTGTTGTAGTCCTACCTCACTTTCCACCACAGATGAAAGATGCTCCCTAAACATCCACAGTACCTTCCTGCACAGCTCAACTGTCCTCAAGCAGAACGGCTGTTCTAAGGAGGCCACATTACTCTGCGCTGTTTCTTGTGTTTATTTTTATCCAAGCTTCTAGAACTGTTGGACATACATTAGTGGCAGATGCAAAACTCATTTGCCATTAATACATATTTAGATAATAGCTTATGAAAAGCTTTGCAAACAGCTATACTCTGCCGTCTTTCAATTAGCTTCGGTGCTAGGTAAGTATCTAAAATGTTCATGTATTGATCTATTCATTCATGTAGTCATACAAGAACTTATGTGTTGTTTCATTTCTTTACAGCTGAACGGTGGGAAGCATTTTTCCTGAATTCCATATAAATGCATCTGACGTTGGAAGTGAGTTCCACGCCTTGGCTGCAGCATCATCACCTCTTCAGCAATCCAGACTGGATGGCACCTGCAATATTGCTTCAGTGTATTATGTATTGTTATGGATTGTTCTGCGCTTCTGCATGGGTGCAGCCTGGAGCCATTTGTCCTGATTTTGAATAAAATGCACCATCAATAGTCCATGTGCTTACTAGGTAACTCCATGAATCGGTGAACTCACTCCAGACTGAGGCCTCATCATAAACGTGTGCAGGAGAGAACAGTGCACGTGTGAGCTGGTGCATAGCAGAGCAGTGGGCACGTGTGTGCTGCAGCAGGCAGAGCGGGACAGAGCTGTGTACGTGTGCTTGCAGGGAAGAGCAGTGGGCACGTGTGTGCTGGTGCATAGCAGAGCTCTGTTCTACCGCACTTCTCAGTGTCCCACCACAGAATATGGAAAGCCTCACTTGTTACAGCTCTCATCCTTTCAATTGCATTGTATTTTATTTTGTATTTTAGATTTGTGTCTGTAGGATGAAGAGATAAAATGAAATAAATATAATCAATAATAAAAGTTGCCCCCATGTATTCACGTCAGGTTGGGTTGCTGGTATTTGGTGGCATGTGATGGGGGACACAGTGTGGTTCAGGGTGACGGGGCAGCAGACACACTCAAGATGCAAGGGGTCTGGTCAGAACAGAACACTACAGGGTCATGTTAGTCCTCTATTATTCTCTATAAGCAAGAGAAGGAAATTGACAGATTTTACAGAAATATCTGTTCTAATGACGGATTGCTATGATTTAGACTTTACCAGGAGGTTTACAATGTACTCCCTTCAAAGAGGTGAGGATTTCACCACACTCTTGGAGAAATCCCTGACTTCAACCCATCAACCCCATCACCTGGGCACCATGAGCCCACCTGTTGGTGAAAAAACTGATTCTCATCCCACTGTCGAGCCATCACAAACCCACTAGTTGGAGAAATCCTTGACTACGCAAACATCAGGCCACCATGAAACCACCTCTTGGTGATGCTACTGACACACCCATGATGCCCACCGAATATGAATCAAGTGGGAATGCAAGCCTCCTCTTTGTGAGGGTGGTTACAGTGGATCTGGCCAGCTCAGAGATGAAACTAGTCCCCATCTCCCTCTACATGGACCACACACAGGAAATTCTCCTTAGAGCATATGTATCTCTGTCACTGTCCAAGAGGGCATTTGTGGCCTGGAGGAGTTCACTTTAGTGGACCACGATCACATGCCAAACAGCTTTCCCACCCTCGACAGTGCCTAGACAATATATTAAACACTGCCAAAGACAATAGGTCTCGACAACGTGAGAGTTGTTGCCTTTGTCAATGTTGTTTAGTCAGGTCGTATACAGTACAGTACAGCTGCTGTTCCGCATGGCTGAAAGTAAGTGAAAAAAAGGCTATGAAGGGGGTGGGAAAAGTTGCACAAGAGGAGTGGAGGTTGGGTGGTGAGAAGTGTCCACGTCATAGTACTTTGTTTTGTTATGTTGGTTGGGACAATGAGAGTGAGAGCCAACAGCATGGAAAACAGGTGGGAGATAAGAACCCAACACAACAATGGGTGGGAGGGAGCAGATGGACGGGGAAAGGCGAACACAAATGAGGGTGGTGGGGAGCAGAAAAAAACAGACAGGATCAGGGTGCTGGGAGGGAAAAGAAGCAGCAAGGGTTGGTGGTGGGTGGAAGTGAAAAGAAGAAACATGGATTAGGAAAAAGGAGCAACATGGATTGGTATATGGGAGATGGCCTGAAATCACAAGCACTCTTACAGGAAATAGCTCCAAACATGGGAGCAGTGGAAGGACACAAGCACTTGGTCCATGCTCCAGGGTAGGGTCAAACACAAGATAAAGACATGACGCACGCATGCCATGAAAATAGGAACAATGCAAATGAAGGTAACCAATGGTAAGTTATGGGTGAACTGTAAGCCTTCTGTGTGTAAAACAAAAATGTCTCAAAGAGACAGTGCATGCACTGTCTAGCCGAGATCTATTAAAGGAACAAAAATGCTACCCAGAAAAATATGCAGCTTGCATGGAGAATGCTCCACTGATGTGGTTCTTCTTGGAGGAGGATTGATCAGGTGAGGCTTGAGTCTAGAATGTTGGTTTCTGTTCTGAGAATACCTTTGGAGATTTACTAGGACAAGGAATGTGCTTTTGCATGGGTGTTGCCCATGGGCATTGTCAGGTAAGATTCTATAAGGGCACCAATTAGCTGGAGAGAAGGGGAGAGGTGTATAGACAAAGTATTTGTATCCATCACTTTTGGGTCAAGCGGGGGGACCGGGAGGAGCAGAGGAGCATATTATGGACAATATGGAAAGAAAAAAATCCAAATATAAAAATATAAAAATGAACTATGGTGCATCCAGTGCTATTGAGCTTTTAATTTTAAACAACACATTAGCCCTTGCTGTGTTGTAGCACTTTTAAAATTAGTTTTAGCCACGTTGCAAAGCATCCGTGCTGCTGTTTAGCATGGCTACAAAACACCAGCAAAGTCAATAGCTCTCACATGCAAGATCTATTGGCAAAGCTAGTGGATATGTTGTTGTGAAGTGGCATTGTGTGGCATGGAGTAGCATTGTGTGGCATGGAGTTGTATTGTGTGGTATCAAGTAGGGTAACACTGTGAGGAGTAGAGTCTAGTGCATTGAATGGTGTGGAGTGGCGTTTTGTGGCACTGTGAAGAGTGGAGTGGCATTGTGTTTTGTGGAGTAGAGTGACAGTGGTAGAATTATGTGGTTTGGATTGGAATGGAATTATGTGGAATTATGTGGGGTGGAGTTTATTTATTTGGTGTGGAATTAAGTGGCATGGAATTGCGTGGCATGGGATTGTGTGGCATGGAATTGTGCAGGGCTGAGTGAAGTGTAATGACATGACATGGAGTGAAATTATGTGGTGTGGACTGTAACTATGTGGGGTAGAGTTATGTGGCCTGGAATTATGTGTCATGAAATGGACATATTTGGCATAGAGTGAAAGTATGTGGCGTGGAATCTTGTTGAAGGCTGTGTGTTTGTCTTTTGTGGAATTGTGAGACTTGGAATTGTGTGGCATGGAGTGCAATTGCATGGTGTGGAGTGCAATAGTGTGGGGTGGAGTGATATTGTGAGGACTTGAGTTATGTGGTGTGGAATTAAATCACGTGGAATGGTTTGGAATTAGATAGCATGGTGTGGAATTATGTGCTCTGTTATAGAATTATTTGGTGTGGAGTGGAATTATGTGGCATTGATTGGACATGCCACATGGTATGGAATTTTGTGGAGTGCAATTGTGTTGCTCTGAGTGGATTGGAAAAATGCGGCTTGCAGCGGAGTGAAAATATGTGGTATGGAGTAGAATTGTGTGGCATGGAGTGGAGTGAAAGTATGTGGAGTGGAATCATGGTTCATGGAGTGGAGTTTATATGGCATTGAACTGTGTTACATGGCATGGAACTGCGTGGCATGAATCAGATTGTGAGATGTGTAATTCTGTGGCAGGGAGTACAATTGTATAGCATGGAGTGCAATTGTGTGCCATGGACTGCAATTGTGTGGAGATTAGTTATGTGATATGAAGTACAATTAAGTGGCATGGTATGGGGTTAGGTGGTATGCTGTAGAATTATATGGCATGGAGTGGAGTTATGTGATGTTGCACAGCATTGTGTGGCACAGTATGGAACTGTGAGGTGTGGAATTGTGTTGAGGAGTGGAATTATGTGTCATGAAGTGGAATTGTGTAGCACAAATTTGAATTATGTGGCATGGACTTATGTGGCATAGAGTTTAACTTTGAGGCATGGAATTGTGTTAGGTGGCATGGAATTGTCTGATATGGAGTGGAATTGTGAGACGTGGAATTAAGTGGTGTGGAGTGCAATCATGTGATGCAAAGCAGACAGTGTGCATTCCAAAGGTGCTTGGCAGGGGGTCCCCTGTGGCCCCCCCGCACTGGCTTTCCACCAGGCTTGTCATGGCCAGGACCCCACCAGGAGAAGGCTGGCAGAAAGCTGAGTTGCAATCAGACAGGCGACACTGAACTCAGCACCGCTGTGGCTGAGTCCAACTCAGACCTCTGTTGGAGCATTGGGAACCACATTCCCAGTGGAAACGGCAGTCCCCTGGCAGGTCCATGCGCCAGGGTTATTATGTGGCAGCCGGACTGCGACAGTTGCGACAGTCTGACCATCACCACCGTAATTCTGCCCTAAGTCCATTGCCGTTCACAAACTGCACTTCTAAAGTTATTGCAGCCAAAAACAGACCCAAAACGGTAATAAATTACTCCAGCTCAGCGCTGGAGTAAATCCAGCACCATAATTCGACAACAACTGATCTTGGAACACCCTCCCGTGGAAAATAATGGAGATTGGTGCTTAAAATAAAACCTCATAAGAAATAATGGAACATTAAATTATTTAAAATACTTAAAATAGAAATAAATATAGTTTAATGTTAAAAAATATATAAAAGTAAAACAGTTATTATTTAAGTATGAAATATCCTAACAACGTTGTTCGAATTAATATAACATTATTTTTTACTAAAATGTAATTAAGCTACATTAAATTAATTTTATACACCACTTTTAATCGTTGTTAATGCTTAATAAAAACACTTATTTTTTTACTTTATGTAGAAATTAATTTTTTATTATAACTTCAGAAAAATATTTTGCATTTAATTGTATATATTTAAGTTAACTGAAGGCTCAATTCAAAATTCGGTTAACAGTCCTGTAAGCTTTTTTTATTGTGTTCTATATTTAAAGCACATTTATAAAATTAAGTTACAATAATGTTTAACATAAAAATATTTTAATATTATTTTTGACAGTTTATTTGATGACAGGGAGATCGCCACAACAAGTATGGAATCTCACTAAGGTGAAGTATTGGGAAACGAAAAAAAAGTTTATTTAACTCGAAGAAATAGTAAAGATATTTTTATGTCCATCACTCTCAGTCTCCCTATAAAATTATTTTGAAAACATGGTGCGGTTCCATTCAACAAGTGTGGGTCCCAGGTCTTCCACACTATTGCTGTAATTATGGGCGGCAGCAACATTAGGATCCCCTCACCATATTTTGCAAAGTTCCATCTTCACTTAAAAAAATACATAATCAACTCATTGACTGTATAAAACATGGCGACCCCGATGCACCACGAATGGATCTTTAAATAACGACCCCACAGTTATGGAAATATGTAGCTTCTCTTTTCTGTTGGTTGGTAAGCACCCCACATGGAAACTGTAAAAACAGTAGAAAAGTGTCTGAAACCACCTGACACATGTGCAGCACTGGCTTCCACAGGATGTGGCTTGACATTTGCTCAGTTGCCTGCTTCTCTGAAGCTGTGGTGTGAGCTACAGTGTGGAGGTGCTTGCAGCCTCCTGTGATAGAACAACAAAACCACCAGCCAGCCCCACAGCAGACCTGCACTCAAGGCCGGCTGAGTGCCCTGCTCCCGGTACTTCCGCCTGTGGCAGCTTCAGTGTGTTGATGCAGTCACACTCTACACAGCTGTTTCACTCCAATCTCTATTTTTGTGGCACCACATGCTTCTGCACCTGCATCACTGGGGTCACAGAAGGACCTTTCAAAATCAGACTAAAGATGAATGGTGGAAGGTTCCAGGTGTTACACCTGAAAGAGGAAAGTGAACATTGCTTGTGAAATTTACATCATCATTTGCTAATCCTGAAAAGTACAAGCAGTGTAATTTGTACAAGCCTGCCATGTGCACTGCATAGGGCAGTATTCTGAGTACGGGGTTTGATTGAGGCGGTGTTATAGAAGCCAGGATGGGAGGGGGAGGGGGCAGAGGTGTGCAGCAGATGTAAGTGGGACAGTGCTAGACAGCACTCAGCAGTTATTGTTTATTTTACTTGTATGTACACATTTGTTTACATTACATGTGTGTACATATTTAGTTTACAATATATATATTTCTTCACTAAAAAAACAAATGTTAAAGTAACGCTTTAATTAGGTGATAAAACGATCTGTTTTAAATTAATAAAAAAGCCTTTGAAATTTACTGCAAAAAAAACAAAAATTAAAGTAATGGCATGTTAGAGGAATTTGGCAGTGACAACATTAATGTTTTGAAACTCATCACTTGTAGTTAGCTGAGCTCACTATAACTTGTGCACGCCATGCACTACTTATGAACTCACATGTTGCATTGCTGTGATCATTTATGACGTCACTGATGACATCTCAAGTGCCCCCCTCCCATTTTGTTAAATTTTGGCCCTGGGTGTGGGCCCTCCGGGGCCTCCAGAGGCCCATGGTGGGGTGTCTCACAGCCACTTCCCCTATATGAATACAGCCCCACGAGTGATCTCTCCGGAGCATAACACAGTAAAGGGGGCCCACCCACCATTTTGTTTAATTTTTTTCTCAAATCTGCAGGAGTCCTGATAGATTGCAGCATTTTTGACATTTTTTAAATTCCTTTATTGCCCCAGAGGTGTCCCTCAGGGTCCCCCCATGGGGCCTTAGGGGTCAGGGCATCCCTGGCCACAAGTTTTTTTAAACATGTTCAGGGCAGGGAACTAAATCAATATTTGTCTCATGTTGCTGGCAGCCAATCAGAGCACTCGCTCCCACTGGAGTCTGACTCTCCTGGGAGCAAGAAGGCTCAAGAGAAATAAAGCTCTCTGGGCCAATCGGAACACTCTATTTTTAAATTGATGCTCCCACAAGAGTCTCTTGAGACTCTCATGGACCCAACCACCTAAATATGCAATTATTTTTTAACCTTAATTTTTCAAAAACTACTGAATGGATTTTCACCAAATCATAAAAAGCACACTCTGCAGACCAAGATCTAGGTTCCTGCCAAATTTGGTGAGATTCCGTTCTACAACACTTGCTGTAGCCTCTCTGAAAGAAGTTTATGCCATCACATATATCCCCTTTGTCTCACTGTCTGGGAGCAATGCACAAAGACCAATTGCCAGCCACAGTCACGTGACTGGGATGCAGGCTGCATGCACCAAGAAGCTGGGAGAAGAAAATACCAACCTTCTGTGGCATTTGTTTAGGATTGTTACTTAAAATATGACCTGACCATTAAAGAGGGATTTTAATTACAATATTTTAGACTCGACGCGTGACATTCCTACGTGCTTACATTTGAAAGTTATCACTTATTAATTGTAAATAGTTAACCCAATGTTATCCTCTAGGAGAGGCAGGCCTTGTTGTAATAAAAAACAAACTTCAGTTTTTTAACTACTAGGACATGTAAACGTTAAAGGTTTATGTCCAGATTTTCAAATACACTGCATGCTGTGCTGTCAGCTGACTAAGGGTGACATGTATTTTAACAAGGAAGGCTCAGGCCTGGCAAAAAGCTTATTTTGCCAGTGGGACACAGCAGTTTAAAACTGCACACACAGGTTACAATGGCAGGCATGAGACATGTTTAAAGCACTACTTAAGTGGGTGGCACAATCAGTGCTGCAGGCCCATTAGTGGCATTTATTATACATGCTCTGGGTACATATAGTACCATTGTTCTAGGGACCTACAAGTAAAATAAATGGGCCAAGTGGGTATAAGACAATTTCACCACAGCAAGCATGTGCACTTTAGCACTGGTTAGCAGTGGTAAATTACACAGAGCCATAAGGCCAACAAAAAATGGGATCAGCAAAAATGGAGGAGTAAGGCAAACAGTTTGGAGGAAGACCACCCTAAGACTGACAAGTCTAACGCTCAGGCTTATTATTTAATAGACCTCAGTCCACAGTTAAGGCCTATGTCAGGCTTATGGGCACAGTCATAATTATTCTTAATAAGTCAGTTATATGGCAATTGCCATGAACTTTTCCCAATTAACCAATGATGCCTGAAGTCTTCCTCAATGGCTGATCACTACAACCAAATGAAGCCTTCTGCATTCAAAATAAGCTTTACAACAATGCAGCCATCAGTCATTCAGTCATAAAATTACAAATTGCACAAAATTACAGCAGACAAAACCACACACACCTCCTGCAAAGATGGCCTACTGCAAGGGCTTTACAAGGACTATCACACAAAACCCCTTGTCTACTTCAGTAATATATGAATTTCTATGTGACAAAAATATCTGTCTACTCCATTTACCGTCAAGTAATACCAATGCACCATTGAAGCCATACTGGCTTATTCACAATCTTTTCAAGTGTGTCTACTACATCTGTCATATCTGTTCATAATATTCAAATCAGACATATGGCTTCTGACAAAACTTTCACAACAATCGAATCAGGCCCATAGTATTTATCATTCACTTGTTACCATAACCAACACAGAGTTTCTGTATTTAGAATATGCCATGCAGCAAGGCACGATACGAGCGCTCTTTCTGATCCAAAGCACATTAACTGACCAATCACATTCTGTAGGGGGGGGGAATCAACATACTGGTGGAGCTAAAACCTTTCTCTCAGTTGTGCTTCTTGCAGGTCCTTTTCTATTGGTCTCTTAAGTCTGGAGAGAGCTGCTCTATCAAGGCAGAGCTGAAATAGCTGTTATGCAGCAGGTTTTTAAGTCAAATTACATCTATTTCTGGAGCAACACTGACATCTAGTGGTGAGTGCAGTTTGTAAAAGTTGCCCTTTTCAACTTCTGTGGTGATATTTAAAGTGCATTATCGGTTTCCACAGCAAACATATTAAGTTGTTGTTCTCTAATTTCATGAACAATAATTTACGATAATTGTGGAGTTCTAATAGATACTACGGCAGCACGATTGTAACCAGGGCCGGCTTTTGGGCGGTGCGAGCGGTGCAGCTGCACCGGTCACTGACCTCAGAAGGGCGCTGTGTTTAGCAATAACCTCTGAAACTTGTTATTTAAAATCACCTGCTGAAAAGTTCCTTGTGCCTCCAGCCTTCAGGAAACAATTAAAATATCAAGATACCTCTTGTGATTAATGTTCCTGCTAGGGAGAGTGATGGGAGTTTTGCCTAGTGGCAGCCTTGACTCAACATAAAGTAGCATAGAGGGTTACTATGCCTGCTGCAAAAAATAGAACTATGGGGCATATTTAAGAAAAGTGGCGCTGCCCCCCTAACGCCACCATGTGTGTGTCATATTTAAAATACGGTACACCATGGCGGTAGTTAGGGGATTAGCATCAGAATTTTTTACGCTAGTCTAGTACTTTGCAGGATTAGCGTAAAAAATATTGAGGCCAATCTTGCAAAGCACCCATAGGACCATTGTAACCAATGGAAGCCTCTGTTTAACACCTGCTCTGAGCAGGTGTTAAAAGTGCTGGAAAAAAATGACACAAAGAAATCTGTCAGGTTTCTTTTCTCCATTTTTTTGGCTCCCCCTTAATGGGGGAATGCCACCTTTGAATACATTATGCCTGGCACAGCCATAATGTAACGCAAAGGGATATAAAGTGGCACAATGCATGCATTGCGCCACTTTGTAAATATGGCACAGCGTTTTTGGCCTTCTAACGCCACATTAGCGTTACAAAAATGATGCGAATGTGGCATTAGAATGGCGCTGGGGCTCTTGAATATGCCCCTATATTTTATGTGGATAGCTGAGTGGATTAGTAAAGCCAGCCCTTACAAGTGCTTTAAAACACATGAATGTATGTGAGAGGGGAGCGATTGAGAGATGAGGGGCACATTTGCTGGGTGGGTGTGAGTGAAATTGAGCAAGAGGTCATGGGGAAATGGGGCCCCAAAATAAACTGTCGCACAGGGCGCCACCAGTCCTAAAGCCGGCCCTGATTTTAACCATGAGTAAAGGATTTTTGTCTGAAATGTTCCCAAACCACAACTCTCAGGACAGTGATGATGTGTATACACACACAGAATTGATCCCTGAAACTATTTCTGCTTAGTTTCTAATTACGTGTGGGGTGTGTGAGACACGTTTTACTACCATCTTTTTTCTGCTCCTCTTCAGAAGAATTCAGTAAAGAGAGAGGGCAAAGTCACTTCTGCTGGGAGAGGAGCTCTATGCTATAACAGCCCTAGATACTTCTGGCCATGCAGAGAGCTTGGGACACATAAACGTAAAACTTTAGAAAAACACATAAATCCAATCGTATCCACGCACTGGCAAAGCTAATAGTTCTGGACTATTTTTGAGTGAGCGTGTTGTTTAGTGATTTTCTGCATATTTGTGGTTTGGTGAGTGGATGATGAAATAATCAGTGATTTTCTGGATCGGTGACTGAACGCATGAGTGAATGGGTGAGTGACTCGGCAAATAGGTGGTTGAATGGGTGTTGACATCGTACATTGACTCATTCTCCTAGTTACCCAGCCACACACCGCAAACCTGCCAAACAATGAAATAGCACTTTTAGCCCTACAAAAGCAGGACTTCTTGGTTGTAGCATTGCTTGTCTTTGCATTAGAAGCTAAATGCCTGCTCAGAGGGAGCAAGCTATTAGAAAAAGGCCTACGGGCTTATTTCCGAACTTGTCACGCAGTGCAGTTGCAGCAACTCACCTTGTTGCGCTGCTCTCCGTGACAGGGAAAGGGAAGAAATGCACCTCATTTAAGGCAATATGGTGCATTCCTCCCTTTTCCCCCTGCGCTGGTGCCCTTTTGGCAGCCTAACTCCAATGCAGGCATCCTTGCACCATGGTGTAAGAGTGCCTGCTTTGCATGCAGGATTGTTTTTGTGCAAGAAGGGACACCTTCCTGCACTAAAACAATCCTGAGCGGTATATTCCTCTTTCTGTGTGTGCTGCAAAATGCAGCACACATAGAAAGAGGAAGTAACAAGGAGAAATCCAGCTATCTCTCCTCATTATGCCTCCCTGGGAAGGCGCGTCTTTTGCACATTCCCAAGTTTACCAATTCTGGTAAATCTGTGAATGCGTCACAAACCATGGGAGTTGCGTGTGGACACCCATGCAATGCCCATGAATCGCCTCCCTTGCACAGAGTAAGTCAATGCATCGATTTGCGCTGATTTGCTTTTCTCCAGATTTATGGACCCACTGAGGACCATACAAAGTGACCTTGCATGGTTTCATAAATCTCATTTAGGACCTGTGTTGCTCTTGCACCACCTCGCGTTATTACAAGAGTGATGCGATTTGGCTTGTAAATCTGCCCCCTAGAGGCTGATGTATAGAAGGATGCTATGGAGACACTGCCGGAGATTCCTATGCCATTCTGATCCTTCCCTAGAACTACAGAAGCAGACGTTTGGATACTTCCTGGTGAAAATGTGCAGCCAACAATTTATGTTCTTTGTCTGAGAACAATACTTACAAAGTATGGGGGGTGATAGGGTCTAAATAATATCAAGTTTTTACTCCCTCTGTAATGCAAACGTGCAAATGAAAGAAACTACCCAGGTAATTAGGTCACATTACAAAAGATAAGTCAGCAAAGCTGAAAAACTATAATGCTAAACAATTAATTTACACTAATACTTAACATAAAAATATGTTTACTAATGTATTATGAAGTTTAATACACATTTTAAATTTTCCCTATACTTTACCACAGGGAGATCTCTTCCCTGCCATTGGAGTCTATTGATTGTAAGGTGTACGGGAAAGTAAAAAGGTTTATTTTTCTTGAAGAAAAATAGTAAACATGTTTTATGTTAAATATTGATGTAAATTGTTTGTACATATTAATTTTAAAGGTGGAACAAAGTAAAAAAGCTAAAGCACGACAATCTTTAATTTTAATTAAAACCTTAATTCAAATAAAATTAATAAAAATATTTTTCAGAAGTTTAAATTTAAAAAAAGTCAATATTTGTCATTGTGTCTTGATAACTATTTGAAGTGATGTATTGAATTCATCGACAGCAATTTGCTATATTTTGATCAAACATAATGTTACATTAATTTATACCTTAAAATGGGTTATTAAAATATTTTATAATTAATTAATATATATGTTTATGTTTAGGTTTTTAACACTAATATTTTTACCTGATTTAAATAATCTACTTCAATTTCACATTATTTCCACTGCGGCTTTATTTTAAGTCCATTCCTCCATTATTTTCTCGAGGAGGATGTTGCAGTACCAGTGGTTGGCATGTGTGGTGCTGAGCTGACTCTAGGTTTGAGCTGCAGTAATTTACTATTGTTTGTGGTTTCATTTTGGCTTTTGTAACTTTAGATGTGCAGTTTGTAAATAGCAATGGGTTTACTCTTTTGTGAGTGCGTGCATGTCCTCCCTAAACCCCTCCCTAGACTTCCCTAAACCCCTTCTTGCTTCCTCCTACACATCTCCAATTTAGTAGTAAGCATGACCCATTTTCCAGCCACATGCATTGTCCCTCCTATATTTACTACTAAGCAGTAAGCTTACATGTGTGAGGATGTCCTATTGAAAAGATAGGAGAGGTGGAGATTTAAACCTGTAGGTTTGTGAATAGCATTTTGTAGTAGTTTAGTGGTATTATAACAGTAACTAAATGTGCTACAAAATGCATTTTGTGAACAGACCCCAAAACATTTATAGCATTCACTGAGTTGTGTTGTTGCAGCCAGCGTCCACCACACAGCAATCACTGCACTGAGCTGTGGCCTTGAAAAAAATCCTATTATTTGTACTATGGTTGTGGGATTTTAGTGACAGCAGGATAAGACTCATTGAATTAGTGTCAGCATAGTAGTTGTACCTTCTTGGGGTACTTACAACTCTACATCACTGCCCCATCACATCTGTGGTTAGAGTTGTGTCTGAACTGAAGAAGCAATGTCTATGAAAAGGGTCAGGCTGGCTTGCAAGTCACATACAACACTGTTTCTGTCATCAGCCCTGCTGTTAGAATTGATCTTTGGAGTTGTACAATAATAGCCTTGGTGCATTATTGTTATTACATTTCTTGATTTTCAGCGAAAGGCTACGAAGTTTAAGGTACTTATTTATAGTTCTTGGCTCTCCATGTCTCTTACAATCTTTGTTTGTGAAGGATATTAAGTTTTCTCTCTCGTCACTCCAGTACTCACCTTGCTACCTTTCACTCTAGTACCTTTCCTGATAGTTAATCTACTGCGGAAGATGCTGAAGGGGGTTCAAGTAGGACCCTTCCTCAGGTTCCTTGGTTGAATACTTCTAACACTACCCTTCATGCTTCCAGGCTGGCAGGCAACTATGATCAGAGCCACTAGAATTAGGCAACAGTGGAGGACCAACTTATACGGCAGGGTTGACGACATTATGCAACAAGAAAAGGAAATGTGACACATTATGTGACAGTTTTACTTTATTACTTTCTCACTTGCACATATTAATAGTGTCTGGACAAAGGTTTCAACTCATTAGGACCTGTTTAATACTCAGATACAACAATAAAGAACTGAAAGATGAATTGACCACCTTTGTAAAGGGCCCTCCACTGTGCTGAAACATGTATTGCTGAGTTTTATTAACTTTTGATCTGTTTGATTTAGAGGCACACTTTTTTTGTTAAATTCTGGAAATTATGCAGCATATTTTAAATTATTTGGCAAATGCAGCAAATCCATCATTGTGCGAAAAGTACTGCAGCTGCAGCATTGCATATTTTCATGACCTTAGTCATGATAATTATTGTAATTGGCGTTGTTGCCGATCTAGCATGTCAGCTCTCCAGCCTGTTTAGGAGGGGGTTACCAACTCATATCGGTAAAGCCACTTGGTTATTTGCCTTCTACTTCATGCAGGAATTCTTCCCTGGTCACTTTGGGAATATCCTAAATTGGCATCTATGGCTACACTGACCTTCCGGACTACTTCTGTCCAAAATCTACCTGTTATGGGCATTCATACATCATGTGGTAATGGTCGACATTTGGTGACTGGCATCCTGGACAGATTCCAAACCCTGTTCCAAAAATATCCTGTTTATGTGACATTCAAATTGTCAACACTTGAAGTAACAGCATCACAAGTAGCAAAGCGCACTAGTCTTTTAATGCGGCAGTGGTGTGCGTTGTGCTTGGATCACTAGAGCGCTGTCTTGTCAAAGCATTGTGGGCCCCTCATAAAAAGGCAAACTGAGACAAGAAAGAGGGGGAGTGACCGAAATGACCATCTTTTCTGTGACAGTCTCCCAGATGTTTGTCTTCTGTTACTGAGCCCATTTTTATTGTCATTAAGACTCCTCCCACTTTACTCCTGCTAACGGTAGTAAAGTACTTGTGCTCTCCCTTTAAACATGGTAAAATGGGCATATTTCTAATTACATTAAATTTACTTTTAAGTCCCTAGTACTTAGTACTACATGAACCTAGGGCATGTAAATTAAATACTACTAGTGGGATGAGCATGCAGTTTTAATCTGCCTTTTCAATGTAGTACGTTGAATCTCATACCTGGCCTAAATGTTCCTTTTAATACTTATAAGCTAGTCCTAATTTGGGCCCTGAAGGTCCATAGGGTAGGGTGCATGGTATTGAAAATGCAGGACACGTATATTTAATGTTTTACATGTCCTAGCAGCAAAACAATCCTCAAAGCCATGTTTAACTGTAGCAAGGCTGACTCCCCGATAGGAAAACAGGGAGTTGCATTGTAACAACTTGCCATGCTTCATTTTAGTTTAGGGGCAACTAGGAAAATGAATCAAGGACTCATTTTAAAAGTTATTTAACATCCAACCTAATGGCCAAGTCAGATTGTATATACCTATTTTAGTAATTACACTTTTAGAAAGCTGTCAGTTCTCTGCCTAAACCAAGGGTCTTTCTGCCAGGGTTCAGTGTCACCTGAATATTGAACAGCTCAAAAGTGGTGAGATGTGGATTACTCCCACAGAGTGGACAAAAGGCTTGTGTGTGGAGGGATGTTTTTATTCCTTGAGCAGGATAGCCTGGAATGCTGAGTCCAGTCCATTCCTGAGCCTCGAGTGATGCCTACCCTATAACTGACAGATGTAGCTCACACCTAGGTCTGCCTCTCTTTGTCTTTCTAGTCAGTTTGGCTCCAACCTCAGTACAAATGGAAGGCTGCCTCAGAACTGGTTTGGAGTGGCTGTAAGGGAGCGTTTGCCCATTATCATAGCCACACTTCTGGGTGGGGACAGGGAGTTCTGACCAGAGGAAGAAGGGTTCTCCATGTTGGTTCTGATAGAGAGGGGCACTGTGGGATAGTTTACAATACATTTTGCAGGAAGTGTTGGAGAAGTGGGTAGGGTCGCTCCTGGGAAGTTTCGACTCATTGGCTATGTAGTGGTCAAGAGTTTCCCCCACCTACAGGCTGGCACTGGGCATAAATGTAGTAGCAGCAGTGCCCTCCTCAGAACACTTCTGGACCTGTGAAGATCTGAAGAAGTACTGCCCTACAATCTAACACCTGGAGGAAGACTGGACCTGCTTCCTTTCAACTCAGGACACAAGAAGCTACTTAATGGGTCAGTTGTCTGACCTCCTGTTTGAGCCACAGGGGCAGAAGAAACTTGCCAAAGCCTCTCTCTCTGCAAGGGCCCAGGTGATCAGTCCCAACTAGACCTGTCTCGGCCCATGCTTCTAGCCTCTCTGGAGTGAGTCCTAACACCCAAGTGGTGCCCCCCTAGGTTCGGGAACCTTGGCTGGTGTTAGAGTGTACTCCTTCTGTCCTTAAATTGCAAGATCTCAGACTTGGAAACTTTTAACAAATCTTCCTCCAGAGAACCAGTGGGAGACTGGGTCATCCGTCAAGCCAAAGCTGTCCACGTCAAATAGCAGTCTGGATTCAACTTTCCGCCCCGTTGACGAAGATCTTACCACCAGAAAAGTTATAAGTCCAAAAGTGGAGAACGCCAGTGGGATAGATGTCGAGCTGCAACCCATTGAGGCCTCTCTGGACACAGACTTCAAACTTTGCCCTCTTAGAGGTTTCTTGCCTTGGACAACAACCCTGCTCAGACTCCACTCTTCTACAACCCCCATCGTCACCCAGTGTCAGATACAGCTTACAGCATGACCTGCTGATAATTCATCGATGTTCACTTTTGCTCAAGAAAAATTTCTAAGTCAGAAGGCAAAATTTCCACTGGGATGATGTTGGTCTCAGTATCTATGTAATGCTCTATTATGATCAGCCTTTACCTTTTGACTTTGACCGGGTCTGCAGCGACCAGAAGACCACAGTGATGTTTTGTGCTTTTTTGGCGCTATTTTGAATTCAAACTTCATCAGTTTTCCTCATTGGATTTTTGTTTGTTTGGTGTCATCTTATTTTTTTAAATATTCTCTGGTTTTCTAAGCTGGTATGGGATTTTTCTTGTGTTGTGTTTTCGCATTGCCTCTAAGTTAAGCCAGACTGTTTTTTTTAACAAGCTACCAAAGGGTTGGCAGAGGTTTTTCTAGTGACTTTAAAGGTTCACCCTGACAATGACCGTGAATATTATTTAAGGTGGGCTTTCACCCCCTTCAACTAATACTCACATTTCTTACAGTGAGTCAAAAGCACACACACTCCCTCTAGAAAAATTGACATTTACTCCCAGAGAAAAGAGGCAAGTTTACATGTACCTTCTCTTTGGGTATATCCACAGGGGCTCACTTATCCAGCACCAGCATAAGGTCTGTGTGCAGGCTGTTTGCATCCACTTCATCTCTGCTGGGGATGGTGGAAAAATATAGGTTAGGTGTTACAGAAAGATGCTACCATTAGCATCAGAACTAAGTGCAACAAACATGTTGTGGGTGACCTGCAAAGGTAACACAGGGAAAACTAGAATGAGTTAATACAGCACTATTTTCAAGGCGCTTAAGTGCGCTGTCTACAAAGTCCTTTCAAAGTCCATCAAGTACCAGGCCTCCCCGCCATACACAGAAACATTTTTTGGCAAACATGGACATGTCCTGATGATGTATCATGGGAACTTTATGTGTCTCTGCACAAATAAAAGGTCAATTATAGTGCAGTAGCAGGGTAAACACATGCAATTACAGCACTATCACAGACTTAGGTGCTGATGTATATATTAGTGGTAAGAATAATCCGTCATGACGCAGTATCATTATCACCAAATTTAGATGCAGGTGGACCATTGGTGTAACTAGATGAGGACTACTCCTCCATCTTGGTTACACCCCTCCGATGGCCTGACGGAGTAAGGCCTTTTGAGGCTGACCTATAGGTCCACCCACCTAATTTGGATGGTCGAACATACAGGTCAGATTTCACGCCTGCCACTTCCAGGAAAACCCCAATGGTGAGGGGCAGTGAAAACTAATGCCCATTCACAGTGGGGGATAGCTCCCTAGGCAGAGGGGCCTTTTGTTTAATTTCAAAAAGATAATCACTATTTGGGATGTTCTCTATAGAACTAAATAATAAATAACTTTGAAGGATGGCTGTATCATGTTGATGGAGCCGTGCATCAGGTCAAACTTTAAAAAGTGTTGACAGGGTCCACATGGTGGCGGTTCCTGCTAATGCTTTAGAAATGACCGCCCTCTGATTTACCACAAAAGAGTGCTGAGAACATGGTGTTCTGTTCTGGAATTATGAAACTCTGCGCATGTGTGGAGCTACTACAGGGGCACTCTTGGGGTGTGTGTGCTGTTGCTCAGTAATGACAGAAGGTAGTGGCTGGGAGGACTCACTTAGAGAGTTCAGCACTGATAGCTGGGCTCAGGGGGGGAAGGGAAAGTGAAGACAGGCTCTTTGTCGGTGGATGCAGAAGTAAAGTGGAGTAAGGCATCAATCAACATATCTTTCCCTCCCATCAATAAATAGCTATCCACTGAGCTCTCGCAAAAGTGAGTAATGTGTGGCAACAGAGCCAATGGCAGGAGCGGACAGAGTAATGTGTGGCAACAGAGCCAATGGCAGGAGCAGACAGAGTAATGGGTGGCCACAGAGCCAATTGCAGTAGTGGACAGAGTAATGTGTGTCAACAGAGCCTATGGCAGGAGCGGACAGAGTAATGTGTGGCAACACAGCCAATGGAAGGAGCAGACAGAGTAATGTGTGTCAACAGAGCTAGTGGCAGGAGTAGACAGAGTAATGTGTGTCAACTAATGTGTGTCAAAAGAGCCAATGGCAGGAGCAGACAGAGTAATGTGTGTCAACAGAGCCAATGGCAGGAGCGGACAGAGTTATGTGTGGCAACACAGCCAATGGCAGGAGGGGATAGAGTTATGTGTGGCAACACAGCCAATGGCAGGAGCGGACAGAGTAATGTGTGGCCACAGAGCCAATGACAGGAGCGGACAGAGTAATGTGTGGCCACAGAGCCAATGGCAGGAGCGGACAGAGTTATGTGTGGCCACAGATCCAATGACAGGAGCGGACAGAGTAATGTGTGGCCACAGAGCCAATGGCAGGAGCGGACAGAGGAATGTGTGGCCACAGAGCCAATGGCAGGAGCGGACAGACCCTTTATCCCATTCTGTGTCTGCTGTGGGCTGATCCAACATCTGACTGACGGCTCAAGAGTCCAGTGGTGGCAATGGGCTGTCCCTAAGTCCCTCAATGTATTTAAATGTACACTTTATTTTTATTTCTGTATGTTTTATTAAAGCAGTCTAGGAAGACCAAATAGGTTATCAATGTATGTTTCCCCAGTGAGATAGGATATGGAAAACCCTTTTATTTCATGTAGAGGTTGGTTGACCAGGAAAATATATTTAAGTTCTAAAAAACTGTTATATTGTCAATTCACATTTTGACCAGAGAGTCTCCTGTGAGTTTCCTGCCCGTTCATGAACACACAGGGAAGTGGGGGTGCGTAAGAATCCTACACTTTGTGTCCATTACCATCCATCATATTGGAATTTTTGTAGATATCTTAAAAGTCAGAAATCTGTGTAAATGTGCGTTAAAAACTGTGATGTGTCAGTTTCCAATTTTCTAAAAAAACTTTTTCCCAATCAACACCTATTTAGGCTCTCGTTCTGAGTTGTGTGGACTAACAAGTCTGCATGTTTCTTGCTGAAATACCACACCGAACAAATAAATATTTTACTAAAACAAATGTTTTTTCGCTCATGTACTCTACCTCCGAAAGCAGGTGTAATATGTGTGTTGGAAGAGGTCCAGACTCGGGCATTGCAAACCATGAAGGGGTCGGTAATTCTGTCAACCGCGTGTAATTCCACATTCTCAACCAAGGACTCTTGGCCAGCACCGGGGAGGGTGATAGCTGCTGGAATCCGTAACAAAGTGTGGGCTATCACCACCCATGTTTGCAGCCATGTCAGAGAGAGGGGCTCAGAGGTACAAGGCCGGTGTGGGTGTGTGTGGGAGATGCTTTGTGTATAAGCACTGCAGCCTCCCATAACACTCAATGCCATTATTTCTGAGAGATATTGAACCTGTTGCACAAATGTATTACTTTGGGTAGGTCTGCTGCAAATTACCTCTTAAGAATTGCACAACCATTTTCGGAGTTCTCAAAGGTTGTTTTTGTACCTTTAAAAGATCTTCTCACAGATGACTTCCCATGTGTGTAAGTCTTCCTACATGACCAGGCAATGGGTATGGGGTGAGTGTTACCGAGCAGGAACACTGTGAATTTGTGAACACCTACAACCCACACATGGAAAAGTGTGGAGATAATAGATGGCACAGTTAGCATGCCTCAGTGCCTGATTGGAACAGTAGAGTTGGCTGAGAGTAGGGGTGTTTGAAGATGTATTGTCATGTGAGTGTTGCATTTCATTACTTGTAATCTTCAAGGCTTTGCAAAGTGTAACTTTGGGAATGTGTCAAACCCCATGGGTGTTTGGAGTGAAAATCCACTGCAATGCCCATGGAACACCCCCCTGACCAGAGTAAGGCAACGCAGTGACTGGCCCTGTCTTGCCTTACTCCAGATCTGTGAGGCCTTGTAAAGCCACGCTAAGTGGCTTTGCATACCCTCATAGATATGGGTCTGCGGTCTGCGCTGCCGTAGCGTCACAAAAAGTGTCACGGCGCAAGGGGTTTGTAAATGTTCCCCTGGGCGGGATCTCCAAAGGTCAGTTGGTTGCCCCTCCGTACTGCCTCATGGACACAAATAGTGATGGCAGAACAGCAGCCCAGATGAGAGTGGACAGTAGTTGATCCTCTGAGGTCCTGGACTGGAGAGAGTCCTGGGTCCTATAAGTCTTCTCTCAGAGCCTAAAAGATCTGAACAGCAGAAGCACATTTTTCAGCCTCTTCAAAAAGTGGGGCTTAGTCATTTTCCAACCTCTACATGGCCAGGGCAATGTGCTGAGGCTGCCCCATGAAGGTGTAACCTCAGCTGGAAAGCTTTCCAGGCTCATCCCACTTTGGGCCTTTCTCAAGAAAAGTCTTCAGTGGAACCTTGCAGTTAAGGTATCTGACCTGGTGAAGCCCACTTCAGCTTTATCACATATTTCTCTGAAGAAACATCTGCCTCTTCTGCCCTAAAGTCCAGAGATTGATCAGATGTACACTGTACAATGAGTTGAATGTAACTGCGCAGTAGTATGACGTGTTATTTACAGTGCTTTTATGAATAACTGAGGAGTCCTATGAAGCACTATATGAGAACAAGTTGGTAATACTAAACATCAGTGAAACAGCCACATTAAAGATCAGATCTGAAGGTGCCCTTGGAATTTCAAGAGGTGTTCTGTAACATATCTCACATTGCATGTACAAAGGTAGTACTTTCATAGACATTGACATTGACATTGACAGCAAAAATCTTCAGACATTCTCCATGTACTCCAGTGCTGCAAAATCACTAAGAAAGATGTCTGTAAAATGGGATAATAAAAATAAATGTTCAATAGTTGTTGACATGTTACGTTTATGTTTGGTTACACAAAAAGGCAAGCAAATGTCAACAATGAAAATGCATAACATGCACTGAAGTGCTTCAGCCGTTGTCAGCAACAAGCCTTTGCCCATGTAAGGGGACCTGAATGACAGAGGAGCCAGGGACAATCTGTGTTCACTTTTATATCCCTTCAGGGCATGCCTTCTACTCGGCCACTTCCAGTGTGCTGCTCTCTGCTGTCTCCTGTGTGCCACTGAGGTGTGTGCTGTGTATTACTTTGTGTACTCCCATCAGACGCTGCCACCGCAGATGTGTAGAGTGTTCTATTGTTGAAGTATAAACTTCCTGGGAGGGACCAAGTTGGCATCTTTGGGTTACATGAGGATGTGGCAAGTTTAGAAACTTCACCAGTAGCACGGAAGCATTTCACAGAACATGGTCTTGTGGTCACAGGGGTGTGCCCAGGGGGAGGGGTCTTTTTGTATGAGACTGTAATGCCGTGGGGACAGCGGGCACTGTGGTACAGTCCTATGGGGCCTCTTTACAAAAACATCATGACAGCAAGAGGCCCTTGGCTCAATGTGAAATAGCCTTGGGATGTCATAGGGGTAGACATTTAAGAGTGCACATCCAGACGCACGATGAAGGAGATTCCAGTGAAGGGATTAATTGCTGCTCAAACTATGTCAGGAGCTGCCCTGGACCTCTGCTGTGGGTAAGCTAAGGTGTTTTCCACCTGTCCTGCTCATGACTGTATAGAAGTACAAGTGATGTTTTGTCTAGATATCTGATATATGTGTCTAGTTAACAGCTCTTTGTAACATACCGTTTGCATCTACATGAAGGTATCTAGTATTGGCATTTTGTGGTCACCATCAGCTTCTAAAGCCATTGGCTTGCGCTTGTTTCTGCCATGAGACAAAACAGTCCATGTGAAAGGTTTTGCTGCTGGTAGATTGAAAAAACAACTTTGAAAGTTCCAACCTTTTCTGTCTTAAACACATATATGCCTTAAAAAGAGCTTTTCTCAATAGGCCCCCATACACTAAACTCTCTCCTACCTTCAGCCAAACATTGCGTGGATTCAGTTTGGATCAGAAGACTTAAACAAAAGAGGTCCCATCTCATGGCTGGTGTAGTGTGAATTTGTTAAACTCACAACACATGCAGTATATTTTGTCTGGTCCCAGAGCACTGTGTGCTAACTCTGAGCAGTACTTCGGCAAAGGAACCAGGTTAACCGTGCTCGGTGAGAACTTTGTCTACTTGTTCAATCCAGTGTAATGTCCTAACACACTGATACTCCTTCTTTCTTCTGAAGTTGTTGGACTCCAGGTTGTGTCTCCTTGTGAAGTGTGAAGAAGCTGAGCTGCTCATGGGTATAGGGTGAGGGTCACAAGGGATGTGCAGTGTGAGCCCTGACCTTCAGTCTTGCCTCAAAGCATGTTGGGTAACAGATTCTTTGCAAGTATTAGCGGTGGGTTCTCTTGAGTGCGGGCGCCTTATTCTCTGTTAGCGACTGTGGCAGTTTTCTGTTGTTGCTCCATCACTGTGAAACTACGATGCAGCTGACTTCGGACAAGGCACAAAACTAACCGTGTTGGGTAAGAAGACATCAGTGTTATCAACTATGTGTACCTGAAGCTTCTAACCTACAAGTCATTGATTTAGGTGTGTTAGTTTAATTAGTTCAGTGGAAGCAAAACAAGACTTTCGGACCCTGAATGCTATCACACCAAAGCACAGGACACGATCCAGTGTCCGCGGTGGCCTGGAGAGGGGTGGCCCTAGCGGGGTCCTGGCAGTGGTGGCTGAGGTGTGAGAGTCGTGTGGTGTCCCAGAACTCAGTGTAGTAAATCAGACCTGAATAAACTATAGAATTTGCCTTTGTGAAACCCTAAGGCATGCAGGGGGATCACACAAGGCTCCTTTTCTACCTGAATTTCCATGCACGAACCATTGTTTATAATGCTAGCAAAATCAGTCTTGGAAAACCAACAATTCTGCCCAAAGTGGGACAACATGGGACCATTTCCCAGGGAATAGATTAATTCCAGAAATTACCTTTAACACACATCAGATGGGAAATCTGCAAAAGGATTTGTTGAAAGGGGGTAGGATGTGAGTACATCAGTGGGGAATCTCTCGGTGTTAGTTAGACTTTTTAAATATTTCCCAGAGTCTCAGGTGGGCTCAACCTCTATACGGTATTGTTTTCAGTGTGCCCTGGTCAGGTGATGGTGCTGTTATCAGCAGACTGTTCATAGGACAGACGTTCTACATTCAGTGGCCTCTTGTAGTAAACTCATGTATTATTGCAAACATAAACCCAACCTCCCCTCTGTAGAGATACACGGTCACAACGTGCCTGTAAAATTGCCATCCATTGCTTGTGGGCGGTGATATAGTCTCATCTCCCCTTAGACTTGTTTTCTCAATGCTATCAAGCGCTTCGGTTCCCCTGAAGCCACATTTTCTCAGTGGAAGATTTAACGTGTGTTTGTGACGCCTCTCAGGTGTGTGTTTAACACCGACCCATATCTTAATACTAATGTCGGTTCATTCTGATGAAATAACGAATGATATACTTCAGAGGACATGTGTACCCTATTGTCCATGCCCCTGATTACATAAAGTGGGGCACAGTACCTGCCTGCAGGATCACTGAGGTGACTGTACCCCTGCCTTCTGTGCTCCCCACCAGAACCGCCTGCACCCCCACTCCAGTTTTTAACCAGCCAGGTGAGGCTGGGCTCCGGAGACACTCAGTACTTCGGAGGGGGGACCACGCTCACTGTCCTAGGTAAGAATAACACCCTGCCATGGCCTGTAGGGCCTGTGTGTCTGTCCAGGGGGCCCACCCTGGGACATGTGGACTTTAATATGAAACACCTGTCCGTGGTTTAATTGTCTGCACTTGTCTACAGCTTTAAATAGACTGACTCTCGGTGTGATCCTGGGACAGATAGAGTGAGTGCTTCAGATATCTGGGACAGGGACAGTTGTTTTATTTGATAAATAAATGTGCTTTTCTCTAACACCCTCTACCGTCTATAAATGCGTGAACCTAATGCGTGCAATTCAGCCGCTGTGGAAATATTGTCCCACATAAACCTCTTTTGCCAATTTTCGCCTGCTGATAAGGTTTTGCACAATTGTCAATCTTTGCAATCTACACAAATCTGCACAAATGATAACTTTGCATAAGAAATGTAATTTTCCAGCATGAAGCAGATTCATCACGGGTTGAGCTGACAAAAGTTGGGAGCACTGCCCCCTCAACAGACAACTGTTCTTCTTGAGTTAAGGGGTAAAGGCAAAGATTGGTAAAGGTGAGAAAGGGCTGTGCTCTGGGGGAGATTCAGGACTGGACTTTGGAAGTGGGACCCAAGTCACAGTGTCAGGTGCATTGTCATTTATTGACACTTCTCTTGTTTATAATTCACGCACCTGCACGCTGATTGGCTGAGGGAAATCATAATATTGTTAAGGAAACAAGTAAAGAAGAAGGACGTAGAAAAGGGTGAGAGACTGAGTGTCCAATTTCCAATCGTTGATAAAGGCCCTTATGCAGGCAAACATAGTCAACCAGATCCTAAATGTAAAGAGAGGAAGTCATTTTTCAAATTGTCTCTAAGAAACATTTTATTAGATCCCTAAGGATGTATTTTTATTTACATGAGCTGGACACATCCGTGGCTATAAATAGGAGTCCCAGCATCAAATCCCCTGGAAGTTGAGACGCCCGGAACTTTATTAAGTAGTATGAATTGCATTAGGAAGCTGTAATTCGAAGTAGTTTGATGGACTTCGACCCATAATCTGAATTCACAACTGTGCATTCAACAAAAAATGTGTTGTGTGTTTACGTGAAATCCAAAAGGCCGATTCAGGGGATGATTTAAACTCAAATCAGGAAAAGATGTTGAATCTGGAATGACCCCTAAATTCGAATTTCTAGGTTAGTGCAGGTTCGGTTCACCTAGGACCACATCATATTCGAAGGTGCCTCGAAGTCATGCCACACAACAGTCTTGTGAAAGCCACAAGCTGTTTGAAGCAGAGGTGTCCACACACAGGTTTTGTGACTGCCCTGTGTGTCTGTGCTCCGGGTATGAGCTGTACTTCGGGCCAGGCACCAGACTGACTGTGGTAGGTAAGTCTCACATCAAACTCAACATGTGCCCCTTGGATGAGATGGTAACAAACTGGCTCTTTTCAAAATATCTGCAGAAAGAAGGACAAATTCATGTTTTTTGTGTCAAAGGCAACAATATATGTATATTGATATGTTCTTGTGCTTATACATGTACACCCTCTGTATGTATTTATGTCTCTATACATCTACTACTTTACTCATACTGTAGAAGGGGAATACCTTTGACTCTACCCAATGCACTACTCTATGTCTCACCCTAAACCTCTCGCAATATACCCTCTGCCCACACTCTCTGACTCATCCCAAACCTCATTCAACCACTATGATCTCTAAAACAACCCTACTAGACGCTTCCCTCCATTGACTCATCCAAAACCTCATTTTACTAGTCTGTTCTCCCTAATCCATTTTAAGAGACTCTTCCCTCCCCATCTCTCCTTTTCCTCATCCCGGACTTCATCTTACTACTATCACCTCCCAACTGACACTTTCTAGACTCATCCCTCTTCTATCCCTCCATTATGCTTTTCAGTCCAACTAACAGACGCCGCTCAAATTAACTCATATTTCCCATTACTAATCCACCACCAATCCATTTTGGGTTCTGGAGTAGCGTGCTACTCGCCGGAAAGCACTTTGATGCCTCGTCAGGGGTAGGAAGCGCTATATAAATAAAATTACAATTATCCCAAGACACTGTGAGGACAATCATTTTCGGAAAGTCATTCTTGAGTGTAAATTAAACAACAAAACCCCACATATTCTTCCCAAAAAAATGCAACGAATGTAAAACACTTTGTCTTGGAGTTTCCCTTTATTTGGGGTAATTTACTGTGTCCCACAAGGCAAGGAGCGTGCATGAGTGTAACACGTACAGCGGCCGGTTCGGGCTGTGGCTGTACATTGTTACCAGTAACTGTCTACAAATGGAGATTTGTCAATGTTCAATTTTTTCTACTCTATTAACATTTAAAATAGTTTGAGGAGTGGGCCAAGTGGACCACCAAAGGCATTTGAAATGGAAATACATTCTATGCCATAAAATCGAGATGCAATGATTACAAATGTGGCTTCTCCTTGAGGGGCCCGGTGGCCCTGTACGACCCTCGGTCTCAGCATGGCTGAAGCTGTAGTGATGGGCAGACATGGCCCCGAGTGAACACTTGAAATTCCCAGCTACAGGAATGTCCTGAGGCTGGAATATTTCACAAGCAGAGAAAGGATGAGGGGTGAAAGGGGCGTGGCCTCATGTGAGGAGAAAGGGTGGTAAACTGTGGACAATAAAATATTGTTCCACTCATCACCATAGAATGCACTTTTCTTATTGATAGTTATTAGCATTATTAAACACGATTTGAAGTTCAACCTTTGTGATGTTCTTAGTATCTCCTCTTTTCCTCTCTGCATTATTGTGTAAAGTTCTAAAACAATATTTAAGAATTCAAAATGAGAGTTTTTAAAGGTAAATGAAGGCAGAGGTATTTTCTGAATAGGGCTGACAGCACTGGCATAAGATGGAGCTAGGAAAGCCCTTTGTTGATGCCACAGCACAGACTGTACAGAGTCAGTGGGCAGGTGTGCCATCAAGTGCAGCCAGTGGTCAGGGTTAGACATCTACAAAGATGGCATCTGCATAGATCTACAGACAAATCAGGGTCACCTCTTGTGTATCAATGTTCATATCTAGATAAGATGAGCTTCCTCCACAAGGGTTGGTGAGTGTAAATAAATGGTCTGTGTTCACTAGCAAAAAGTAATTAGACAATGTGGTTTCTATGATTTCCAGAGGATGGACTCAACATCACGGAACCAAACGTGGCTCTTTTCGACCCATCGCCGCACGAGGTGAAAGAGAGACGGAGCGCCACGCTGGTGTGTCTGGCCACCAAGTTCTACCCTGACCATGTGGTCCTGAGCTGGTCAGTGAATGGGGTGGAGAGGACGGAAGGGGTGAAGACCGATGAACACCCCACCCGGGGAAGCGACAAGATGTACTCCCTGAGCAGCCGGCTCCGGCTCTCGAAGAAGGAGTGGTTGAATCCGCAGACCACCTTCAGGTGTAAGGTGTACTTTGACCCCACGAGACAAAACATCATCAAGGAGACCAGAGGCAGAGAGGGTAAGACAAGTTTTGAGGCTAGTGCTGCACATGGTCCGTGTAAGTGTATTTGTGCATGTGCATGTGTTGGCGTACATGTGTGTGTTTTCACATGTGTGTAAGAGTGCAGGAGCGAGTGTATGCATCTGTATGTGTGTTTGTCTGCATAAGTATATATGTGTCTGCCCACATGTGCATATGTGTGTGTGGTTGTGTGTGCACATGTCTGAGTGGGTACGTCCCTTCATATGTGCTTTTAAAGGGGTCAAAGTGTACCTACAATCTGGCAGAGTCCTCTGTGCACAATCTCCAATCCTACAGTGGAAAGGTGGTCTCCGCATACAAATGTATTCACCAGAATCTATAATATTGCATAGTGCCCCTTGAATATCATTAACAACGCTGGCAGAAAACAGTGTTTGATAAAATTCGTATCCATGGTCATTTCAGGCTAAAAACTTAGATAATCCTCAATATCTTCAGGTTAAGTAACACGTTAAAATCATACCTGATTTTATTCTCTTTTGTAAATTATTTTAAATTTAAAAAACCTCCCCTTTGAGACTGAACCTTAAACTCTTTCCCAGTCCAACCTAGCTCAGTACGGTGCCTCAATAGATGGGTAACTTGAGGTATTAAAAAATGCCACAAAATCTGCTTTGAAAATCGTTGAATCAATTTTGAAATTTGTGGCCCATTTCAAACAAGAACAGGAGCTCTGATTAGCCTTTGTGAAGCCCAAATGCATGCTTTAATTTCATAAATATTTAATGAACATTGAACACCTCTGAGAACTGCACAGGAAATGTGAATTAAATGTGTTTTCTTCCCTCCCCAGGATGTGGCTTAACCCCAGGTGAGAAACATTCAAACTTCTTTGTCAACCACAGGGTAAGAATAAACTGCGCCTACATATACATACATTTTAAAATCGTGTTCTTCAACCTTGCGTCTGCAATACACAAATTGTACTTTCATCAAGTAACATCAAAATGTCACAAAATTCCTTATAAAAAAGATTTTGCTGAAATCTTTTTACAACATATTTGGCTGAGCGAATTTCCTGGAAAAAAATAAGTCTGGTGGTCCTTTGTCCTGCAAACTAATATGTTGGAAGATTTAAAAAAAAAAAAAAAAAAACTTTTTTTTATCAATGTACGGAAATGCAACATTTACGGTTCATTGGGGCACTTCATGTGGCCAGTATATATTTTACAAGATTCACTGTTCCTTGAAGGTCACCTTCACAAATTTAGCACCCCAATAGCTGCTAGATGTTCTCATTACAAAAAGTGAAAAAAATCAAGACAATTGCCTCACTTCTTAAGAGAGTAAACAAATATATTCCATTTCCGGAAAGCTAGGATTAGTAAACCCCAGCCATACTTCATTTGGAGGCCTCCTCTTCATTGGTGTGTGGAGGTAAACTATCCTCATACACCCCTCAACCCCTGCAGAGGGGCTCACTAGTGTCACTGCTAGGTTAGGCACCAGGTCCATGGGTGTTACTTGGGACAGCATCACTACTAGATATGTAGGCCCGTATTTATACTTTTTTTAGCGCCGCATTTGCGCCGCTTTTTGACGCAAAACAGCGCAAACCTACAAAATACAGGGCCATATTTATACTCCGTTTGCGCCGAAATTGCGTCGTTTTTTTTGACGCAATTTCGACGCAAAACTAACGCCAACTAACGCCATATTTATACTATGGCGTTAGAGGCGAATAGCGCCAAAGTTCCCGGAATGTGCGTCATTTTTTAGCGTGAACCCCTTCCTTGCGTTAATGATATGCAAGGGAGGCGTTCCCGTCTAAAAAATGACTCCCAGGACTTTACGTGGTATTTATACTCCCGGGCAAAAGAGACGCCCGGGAGTTGGCGTGGCTAAAAACGGCGCATTTGCGCCACATTTTAACGCCTGCTCAGGGCAGGCGTTAAGGGGCCTGTGGGCTCAAAATGAGCCCAAAGGTGCCCTCCCATGCCCCCAGGGACCCCCCCTGCCACCCTTGCCCACCCCAGGAGGACCCCCAAGGATGGAGGGACCCACCCCAGGGACATTCAGGTAAGTTCAGGTAAGTTTTATTTTTTATTTTTTATATTTTATTTTGGTGGCATAGGGGGGCCTTATTTGTGCCCCCCTACATGCCACTATGCCCAATGACCATGCACAGGGGACAGAAGTCCCCTGGGCATGGCCATTGGGCAAGGGGGCATGACTCCTATCTTTCCAATGATAGGAGTCATGTTGATGGGGGATGGGCGTCGTTAAAAAATGGCGCAAGTCGGGTTAAGACGATTTTTTCGACGTAACCTGACTTGCCCCATTTTAAGACGCCCATGCGCCATTTTCCCCCTACGCCGGCGCTGTCTGGTCTACGTGGTTTCTTCCCACGCAAACCAGGCAGCGCCGGTCTGATTGCGCCGTCTAACGCCATTCCATAAATACGGCGCCCGCATGGCGCTTCAGAATGGCGTTAGACGGCGCAAAACTTTTTGACGCTAAACTGCGTTAGCGCAGTTTAGCGTCAAAAAGTATAAATATGGGCCACAATGGCATTTTGCAAGTTTGCGCCGTTTTTGCGTCAAAAAACGACGCAAATGCGGCGCAAAAAAAGTATAAATACGGGCCCTAGTACTGCTATCAGGGCTAGGACTGGTACAACTACTGCTAGTAGTAACACACTAGACACCAGGCTCTACTTCCATTACTAGCGCTACCACTGAGAACAGCTGTTATAACATATATTGTGCCTGTAACTGTTAGTACTAATACTAGTGCTATTACTATGACTACTACTTCTGCTAAATAACATCCCCTTCTCAAAGTAGTACTACTACAATGTGTACTATTCCTACTGGTACCACTAATACCATAAGTACCACTAATGCTAGTAAAATACCACCATTATTCAACTATAATTGGACCAAATACCTCTGTGAGAATGAACCCCAGTAAGAATACAACAAACTACTAATAGGGGGAGCCCTTCTCACACCATCCTGCTTTATCCCACCGCCTTCTGCTCACACATCCTGCTTTATCACACCGCCTTCTGCTCACACATCCTGCTTTATACCACCACTTCCCACTCACACATCCTGCTTTATACCACCGCCTTCTGCTCACACATCCTGCTTTATACCACCGCCTTCTGCTCACACATCCTGCTTTATCCCACTGCCTCCTGCTCACACATCCTGCTTTATCCCACCGCCTTCTGCTCACACATCCTGCTTTATCCAACCGCCTTCTGCTCACACATCCTGCTTTATGCCACCGACTTCTGCTCACACATCCTGCTTTATCCCACCGCCTTCTGCTCACACATCCTGCTTTATCCCACCGCCTTCTGCTCACACATCCTGCTTTATACCACCACTTCCTACTCACACATCCTGCTTTATACCACCGCCTTCTGCTCACATATCCTGCTTTATCCCACTGCCTTCTGCTCACACATCCTGCTTTATCCAACCGCCTTCTGCTCTCACATCCTGCTTTATCCCACCGCCTTCTGCTCACACATCCTGCTTTATGCCACCACCTTCTTCTCACACATCCTGCTTTATCCCACCGCCTTCTGCTCACACATCCTGCTTTATACCACCGCCTTCTGCTCACACATCCTGCTTTATACCACCGCCTTCTGCTCACACATCCTGCTTTACCCCACCACCTTCTGCTCACACATCCTGCTTTATCCCACCGCCTTCTGCTCACACATCCTGCTTTATCCCACCGCCTTCTGCTCACATATACTGCTTTATCCCACCAACTTCTGCTCACACATCCTGCTTTATCCCACCGCCTTCTGCTCACACATCCTGCTTTATCCTACCGCCTTCTGCTCACACATCCTGCTTTGTCCCACCGCCTTCTGCTCACACATCCTGCTTTATCCCACTGCCTTCTGCTCACACATCCTGCTTTATCCCACTACCTTCTGCTCACACATCCTACTTTATACCACCGCCTTCTGCTCACACATCCTGCTTTATACCACCGCCTTCTGCTCACACATCCTGCTTTATCCCACCACCTTCTGCTCACACGTCCTGCTTTATCCCACCGCCTTCTGCTCACACATCCTGCTTTATTCCACCGCCTTCTGCTCACACATCCTGCTTTATCCCACCAACTTCTGCTCACACATCCTGCTTTATCCCACCGCCTTCTGCTCACACATCCTGCTTTATCCTACCGCCTTCTGCTCACACATCCTGCTTTATCCCACCGCCTTCTGCTCACACATCCTGCTTTATCCTACTGCCTTCTGCTCACACATCCTGCTTTATCCCACCTCCTTCTGCTCACACATCCTGCTTTATACCACTGCTTCCTACTCACACATCCTGCTTTATACTGCCGTCTTCTGCTCACACATCCTGCTTTATGCCACCGACTTCTGCTCACACATCCTGCTTTATACCACCGCCTTCTGCTCACACATCCTGCTTTATCCCACCGCCTTCTGCTCACACATCCTGCTTTATAACACCACTTCCTACTCACACATCCTGCTTTATACCACCGCCTTCTGCTCACACATCCTGCTTTATACCACCGCCTTCTGCTCACACATCCTGCTTTATCCCACTGCCTTCTGCTCACACATCCTGCTTTATCCCACCGCCTTCTGCTCACACATCCTGCTTTATCCCACTGCCTTCTGCTCACACATCCTGCTTTATACCACCGCCTTCTGCTCACACATCCTGCTTTATCCCACCGCCTTCTGCTCACACATCCTGCTTTATGCCACCGCCTTCTGCTCACACATCCTGCTTTATCCCACCGCCTTCTGCTCACACATCCTGCTTTATACCACCGCCTTCTGCTCACACATCCTGCTTTATACCACCGCCTTCTGCTCACACATCCTGCTTTACCCCACCACCTTCTGCTCACACATCCTGCTTTATCCCACCGCCTTCTGCTCACACATCCTGCTTTATCCCACCGCCTTCTGCTCACACATCCTGCTTTATCCCACCGCCTTCTGCTCACATATACTGCTTTATCCCACCAACTTCTGCTCACACATCCTGCTTTATCCCACCGCCTTTTGCTCACACATCCTGCTTTATCCTACCGCCTTCTGCTCACACATCCTGCTTTGTCCCACCGCCTTCTGCTCACACATCCTGCTTTATCCCACTGCCTTCTGCTCACACATCCTGCTTTATCCCACTACCTTCTGCTCACACATCCTACTTTATACCACCGCCTTCTGCTCACACATCCTGCTTTATACCACCGCCTTCTGCTCACACATCCTGCTTTATCCCACCACCTTCTGCTCACACGTCCTGCTTTATCCCACCGCCTTCTGCTCACACATCCTGCTTTATTCCACCGCCTTCTGCTCACACATCCTGCTTTATCCCACCAACTTCTGCTCACACATCCTGCTTTATCCCACCGCCTTCTGCTCACACATCCTGCTTTATCCTACCGCCTTCTGCTCACACATCCTGCTTTATCCCACCGCCTTCTGCTCACACATCCTGCTTTATCCTACTGCCTTCTGCTCACACATCCTGCTTTATCCCACCTCCTTCTGCTCACACATCCTGCTTTATACCACTGCTTCCTACTCACACATCCTGCTTTATACTGCCGTCTTCTGCTCACACATCCTGCTTTATGCCACCGACTTCTGCTCACACATCCTGCTTTATACCACCGCCTTCTGCTCACACATCCTGCTTTATCCCATGGCCTTCTGCTCACACATCCTGCTTTATCCCACCGCCTTCTGCTCACACAACCTACTTTATACCACCGCTTCCTACTCACACATCCTGCTTTATACTGCCTTATTCTGCTCACACATCCTGCTTTATGCCACCAACTTCTGCTCACACATCCTGCTTTATACCACTGCCTTCTGCTCACACATCCTGCTTTATCCCACCGCCTTCTGCTCACACATCCTGCTTTATCCCACTGCCTTCTGCTCACACATCCTACTTTATACCACTGCTTCCTACTCACACATCCTGCTTTATACTGCTGTCTTCTGCTCACACATCCTGCTTTATCCCACCGCCTTCTGCTCACATATCCTGCTTCATACCACTGCCTTCTGCTCACACATCCTGCTTTATCCCACCACCTTCTGCTCACACATCCTGCTTTATCCCACTGCCTTCTGCTCACACATCCTGCTTTATCCCACTGCCTTCTGCTCACACATCCTGCTTTATACCACTGCCTTCTGCTCACACATCCTGCTTAATACCACCTTTTTCTGCTCACACATCCTGCTTTATAATGCTGTCTTCTGATCACACATCCTGCTTTATACTACTGTCTTCTGCTCACACATACTGCTTTATCCTGCCTTCTTCTGCTCACAGGATCCTGCTTTATGACACCGCCTTCTGCTTACACATCCTGCTTTGTCCCACCAACTTCTGCTCAAACATCCTGCTTTATACCACTGCCTTCTGCTCACGCATCCTGCTTTATCCCACTGACTTCTGCTCACACATCCTTCTTTATCCCACGGCTTTCTGCTCACACATCCTGCTTTATACTGCTGACTTCTGCTCACACATCCAGCTTTATACTGCCGCCTTCTGCCCACACAAATCTTCTTTATCCCACTTTCTTCTACCCGCGCAATCCTCCTTTATCCCGCCGTTTTCGGCCCACACAATCCTCCTTTTTCCTGCCTTCTTCTGCTCATAGAATCCTCCCTTACTCCGCCTTTTTCAGCTCACTCCATCCTGCTTTATCCTGTCTTTCTGTGCTCCCACATCTTGCTTTATTCCTCCTTTTTCTGCTCACACATTCTGCTTTATCACATCCTTATCTGCTCACACATCCTGTTTTATCCCGCCTTCTTCTGCCTGCACAATCCTCCTTTATCCTGCTATATCCCACCTTCTTCTGCACACACAATTCTCCTTTATCTTGCCTTTATCTGCTCACACATCCTGCTTTATCACACCTTTATCTGCTCACACATTCTGCTTTATTCCACCTTTATCTGCTCATTCATCCTGTTGTATCCCGCCTGCTTCTGCCCGCACAATCCTCCTTTATCCCACCTTTTTATGCTCCAACATCCTGCTTTATCCCACCTTTATCTGCTCACACATCCTGCATTATCCTGCTTTCTTCTACCCGCACAATCCTGGTTCATCCTGCTTTCATCTGCTCACACATCCTTCTGTGTGCTGCCTTCTTCTGCTCACACCATCCTGCTTTATCCCACCTTTATCTGGTCACACATACTGCTTTATCCCGCCTTCTTCTGCCATCACAATCCTCATTTATCCCACCTTTATTTGCTCACGTATCCTGCTTTATCTCACCTTTATCTGCTCACACATCCTACTTTATTCCACCTTTTTCTGTCAGCACTGTCCTCCTTTATCCTGCCTTCTTCTGCCCACACAATCCTCATTTATGCCACCTTTATCTGCTCACACATCCTGGTTTATCCCACCTTTAACTTCTCACATATCCTGTTTTATCCCACCTTTATCTGCTCACACATGTTGCCTCATCCCATCTTTATTTGCTCACACATACTGCTTTATCCCACCTTCTTTACTCACATCATACTGATTTATCCCACCTTCTTCTACTCACACCATCCTGCTTTATCCCACCTTCTTCTGCTCACACCATCCTGTTTTATCCCACCTTCTTCTACTCGCAGATACTGCTTTATCCTACCATCTTCTACTCACACCATCCTGCTTTATCCGACCATGTTCTACACATCCTGCTTTATTCCACCTTCTTCTACTCACACCACCCTGATTTATCCCACCTTCTTCCACACACACATCCCGCTTTATTCCACCTTCTTCTGCTCACACATGCTGCTTCATCCCATCTTTATCTGCTCACCCATCCTGATTTATCCCGCCTTCTTCTGCCAACACTGTCCTCCTTAATCCCACCTTTATCTGCTCACATATCCTGCTTTATCCCATCTTTATATCCTCACACATCCTGCTTTATTCCACCTTCTTCTGTCCGCATATTCCTCATTTATCCTGCCTTCTTCTGCCCACACAATCCTCCTTCATCCCACCTTCATCTGCTCATATATACTTGTTTATCCCACTTTTAGTTGCTCCTATATCCTGCTCTATCCCACCTTTATCTGCTCACACATACTGCTTTATCCCATCTTTATCTGCTCACACATACTGCTTTATTCCACCTTCTTCTCCTCACACCATCCTGCTTTATCCCACCTTCTTCTACTCACACCATCCTGCTTTATCCCACCTTTATCTGCTCACATATCCTGCTTTATCCCACCTTCTTCTACTCATACCATCCTGCTTTATCTCACCTTCTTCTACTCACACCCTCCTGCTTTATCCCACCTTCTTCTACACACACACTTCCTGCTTTATCCCACTGTCTTCTACTCACACCATCCTCCTTTATCCCACCTTTATCTGCTCACATATCCTGCTTTATCCCACCTTCTTCTACACACACACATCCTGCTTTATCCCACCTTCTTCTACTCACATCATCCTCCTTTATCCCACCTTTATCTGCTCACATAGCCTGCTTTATCCCACCTTCTTCTACACACACACATCCTGCTTTATTCCACCTTCTACTCACACCAACCTGATTCATCTCACTTTCTTCTACACACACATATTGCTTTATTCCACCTTCTTCAATTCACACCATACTGCTTTACTGCATTTTCTTCTGCTCATATGTCCGACGCTTACATTATTATAAGTTATCTCCACAAATAAGTAACTCAAAGTATAATTACTCTTCGAAATTTATGGCATCTAAAATGTACTCAATGAGTTTGAACTCAATGAGTTGACCTAACACACTCAGATCACTAAGACAAAGCCAACGCTCCAGCCCTAAAGATAATATACCACTGTGGATTGACTGACTATTACATGCAATTACTGATAGTGCTGCAGGGCCAATGCTTGAAACCCAGAAGGAGTAAATATCAAAAAGAAATTAAGTGAGCACCTTTGTGAGCTGACTAACTTATGAGCCTCATCGAAAATAATGGGAGTAGCTTGTACATGTTCAATAGGAGTAGAATATTATATGAAGAGGTGTGTAGGAAGGCGCGCAACAAGATTAGAAAATCATGGACAACCTTGTCTGACGATAAGTACTTTCTAACAAAGGATTTATATTTCAGACTCCTATCGTCAAAGTGCAAACACAGCCAAATTCACATATCTGCTGTTAATTGCCAAGACTGCTTTCTATGGACTCCTTCTGACAATGTGTGTGATGAAGATGAAGGTGAGGATGTTTTCCTTATAGTTCCTCGTTATGTATGTCCTACTCTTTGTCTATGGTGCATTGCCCATGGTTTCCATTGGCCTCTTGGCGCTGTTTGGTCTTTGAACGCCTGGTAATGGGTAGCCCTATATGGAGGGCATCTATGTGGGGACGCCATGCCTTCATGCCTCAGCTCAGGTATCTGTGTTTTACCTCTAATTAACTTCTTCTGTTTGCTCCTATGACTCCTTTATTTCTATTGGGCAGTTATGGCCTGTGTCTTGTGATTGTGTCTCTTCTTTACCTCTGCATGAGCTTCCTGTCCACTGACTACTCCTTTTTGGTTGTTGGTTATTAGCACAAATGTCTCCTTAGGGTGTCTGGACTTGTGCTTTCCTCAACCTCCTTGAATATGTTGAGTTAAGCAATGCATGGTCCGCTGCCATCATTGTTGTGGAATGTGACATACATGCCCGTGTATCCTGGTTCCACTGTGGCCTCAAGTGACTCGTCCTTCTTGAAGAACCTTGTGTCCAGTGTCCTGCTAGAATGCTGTTTCTTACTTCTTTGTAAGTAGGATGACAAAGTGAGCCGGAGATAAAGATTCCACTCATATGGAGAAAGGTGAGGAAAGCTTACAAGAAAGAGGAGGGCAAAAGGAGAGTAAATATGCGGTAACAGGTAACACCTGTGGAAACGGGATCTCAAATATACAAAGGAGAACATGGGACAGAAAGGACATATTAAAAGACCAAAGCAAGCGAATAGGGATAAGGAAAGCAGGAAGTGAGAAATCTGAACCAAAGAGGAACAAAGGGGTGTTTGTTTGTGGCCATGGAGTGAAGTGCACATCCGCCAATGATAAGCAGGTGAAGAGGCATCAGAGTGAAGAGGAAGAGGCAGCAAGAAGAAGGGTCAGACAAGTGCAAGGGAGGATGAGAGGGTTAAAGGTATACAAATGTAGCAGGAGAGATTGTCAGAAGTTGCTGGTGAGGATTCTTGACTACTGAATTCAGAATGGGGTGAAGAATGGTCACAGAGCACCTGTGAACAAGTTCAGTTCTAAATGTGGACATTTGTTACTCAGAATGTTTGCTCCATGCAGTGAAAGCTTTCTTCACATCTCTCTGTCCCGAGTTCTCATTATTGACTGTGCATAATAGACGCCCTTGGCCCCCGCCTAGTGTGTCCTTCATGTTCAGTCCCTTCTCCTGCTGCCTTCTTTTGTATCCAATCATCTCTTTTATCTCATCCTTGTTTGTCCGATCTTCTCCCCTCCCGTTGTTTGTATCCAATCATTTATCTCAATTCTTTCCCAAGTGTTATTTTCTTCTCTTTAACTTCCATATACCCAATCGTCTTAGTACACCCTTGTCTAGGTGTCAGTTTGAACAATCCCAGAAGGTAGGTTCTTGCCCTGCCTTTCTCTGTTTCACTGCGACCAGATACCACATTTACTATAGTCTTATGGTTTGCTGCTGAGGACTATGCCAGTCATTAAAGGTCCTCTGCCCAACTTATATGCCCAAGCCACACACACACATGCACACACACACAGATATATATATATATATTTATTCATATATTTATACATATTGTGTGTCTATATATATATATATATATATATATATATATACATTTACTGAAAAAAACAAAGGTTATAGGGATGATATAGTTATGTTCTAAATGTACTCATACAAAACCATAATAATTTAGCAGATATAGTTACAGTTCTTTCAAGTAACTATAACTCACGCCCTAAAATAACTATAATTTTGGTCTCACCAATGCAGCTTTTTCTTAAAAAAATTCACTACTAATGTTGCATTTATAGTTTTAAGGACGTTATAGAAGTTGTCATGGCTGCTATCATATCTGGGGTAATTAGCAGTGCATGGCGAGGATGTGAGTTATAATTACCTTAGGGCATGAGCTATAGTTATTTGAAAGAACTCTATAACTGCTGAATTTATGTTGTTTTGTATGAGTAAATTCAGAACCTAACTATAACTTCCCTGTAACCTTTGTTTTTTTCAGTGAATTTCTAAGGTCCGTTTAATTCTATTTTCTAACTATATTGTAAATTTCTGTTTTTTTTAATGAAAAGTAATTTTCATTACTATACATTAATCCAAACACCACCGTGCGGCCCTTGGCGGTGCAGCCAAGCCCTGCAACCAACCCCTAACACAACCCAACCCCATGCTGCGCACGGCCATCAGTCATGTGCAGCAAGGTTGGTCGCAGGTCCTGGCCTGAGGCCAGGCTCTGCAGCCAGCCCCTACAACAACCCAACCCATGCTGCACACAACCTTGGGCCAACCCCTATAACCACTTAAACATGTGCGGCACACGGCCTTTGGCCATGTGCCAAGGGTTGGCCACAGAGACTAGCCGGTGGCCAGGCCATCCGGTCGACCAGACCCATCGCTGTGAGAGAAATATTTTCCTCTGTCTTCCTGCCTGCATCTTTGCAGGCAGGGAGACAAAGGAAACCTCTGCGTGCAGCGAGGGAGAGCTGTTTGAATGCTCCCCCTCACTGCAAGCAGAGTGTTTGCTGTGACTTGGTGGCAGGTGTCAAAGCTGCTTTCAAACCACAGCAAACAGCTATGTCATGGGAGTGGGCACCCCAGGACATAGCAGGAGTGGGCTGTGGGGGGTGGTAGTCCCCAGGGCAATGATTGGCTCCTTGATGGGGTCTCCAACATAGAATAGCCCCAGGGGAGTGGTGGTCTCCAGGGCTGCCGGGGTTCTGAAATGGACCCCCTTTCTATTTTTTTTACAGTTTGCACTGGGGAGGTGGTAGTCCCCGAGGGCTGCAGGGGGCTGTGTGACCCTACTGCTCATAATAACTGAACTGCCTCAGGATAGGTGGCGGTCCCTGGGGCCACAGTGTGGCGGGGTGGGCCCCCACATTTATTAATTAGAAGCCCGGAAGGTGGCGGTCCCCGTGGCTGCAGGTGGGACAGAAGAGCCCCCTGCATTAAAATATTAAACACCCCCAGGACCTGGCTCACTCGAGGGCTTGATAGAAAACATGTGTGGGACACCACGTTGTTTTCTTTTTTCATTTTGTCCAGATTCACGATCCCGTTGTGGATTTGTGGCAACATGTTTTTAAATAGTGGTTTTTAGCCTGGGGGGTGGGATCCCTCTAGGACTCCACCACCAGAGTTAAGGGGTCAGGGTGTCTGAACCCTGGCCTTGTTTCTTAATTTTTAACCTTTTTCCTGGGACTCAGCTGAAGTCGATTCCCAACATGGCTGCCAACACTTCCTTGTTGAAGTGCTCATACACCATTTGTGTGTTTCATTGTGAGTGTACCATTGCTATCAGGATCCTATAAATTCCTATAGTGTAGGATGAACATGCATAGTACACACAACACACACACCCACACACACACACTCTCAAACAGACACCGACAGCATGCGCAGACAGAGACAGGCACAGTGAAAAAGGAACAAAAAATGTTCGCACACACACACAAAGTCAAATAGACACATGCAGTGTGCGCACATTCACCCAAGCACACAATAACAACACCAATTATAAATTCCACATTGTCTCATCTTTCTTGTTCCCCACTAAGATGTTTTTAAAATATAAATCAAAAAGGCTGACACCCTTTAGAGTAAATACTGTTTAGAGTGAGTGATGTGCAGAACAGTATAACTTGTATCCATTGTATAATATTTTTAATGCTTTTTTAATTTTAGCCTAACAATGAGAAGATCTTTTCCTGAAAAACTATTTGAGCAACTGAACTTAAATCCAACCAACTCTTCACATCCTGCAGATGGCCGGAGCTGGAGGGCCCACGTAGACAGTTGCAAATGGACAGTCAGATGTGGATGGTCACATGGTCACATTCCACATGTTTGCACTGACTTTAGTAGTCACTGTATATCTGTGTTGTTAAGACTACTGCCAGGATGATTTTGCTAGCTGTCTACCAGATCTATGCAGAACACAATGACTTACCCTTCTTTTGTCCTCAATTAGAAATCAACTGAACAGAGTTGTTTCTTGAGATTGTAAATGAGGCATGTAACTAATCCATGAATATTATTGCAGCATTATTAAAAAATTACATTTACTTCATAAGCTTGTTGTTGCTGATTTTTAACCAGAGTCCATTGTGATAAATTGAGTTGTTGATTGTTGAGGGGGATGAAGCCCTACTCAAGCAAAAGCCAAAGTCCTTGTTAGAGTGCAGTATAAAAAGTCACCTGTGCTTAGCCCTACGGTAGCTTGGCACAAAAGCAGTCAGGCTTAACTTAGAAGCAATGTGCAAAGTGTTTATGTCAGACACAAACAGGAAAATGTCAAAACACAACACAAAAAGTCCCACACCAATTTGGAAAAAATAAATGCAATGCAGGGCAAAAAATAGAGTAAAATGTAATATATTATTTGACACCAAGACAACAAATGTCCAATTAGTAGAACTTGAGATAAGCAATTTTAAAGGTTTAGCCAAAAAGAGTGCTTAAAAACACAAATGCCAATAGCGGTTATCTGGATGTGATAGACTTGGACAAAGTCACAAGTTCAAGCTGACCACGATTGAGCGTGGGTTGGATACAGGGATCAGGTTAGGCCCACTGTACCTTATGACCGGGATGAAGGGAGTTGTGCTGCTCAGTGGCGGTTCCTAGAATGGTACTGCGACAAGACGCATCATACATCATCGGTTCCAAAGAGAGTCATAGGGTCTTGCTTTCGAGTTGCGTCATACTGCATTAGTTGCGATGGGGAGCTGCAAGGGCTGAGTCAAGTTGCATTTGTGCTGTGTCGGTTCGATAGTCAGCACAGCTGGGCTTGCAGAGCACATTTATCCTCACATCCATGGGATCAGGATTGGGGAGGCTTCACTTGGTGAGTTAGTGCTCACAGCAGGCAGAGTCCAGGTGCAGGGTTCATGGGTGTTGGGGCTTGTGGTGTCCCAATAGCTGAGAACAGGAGTCTACCCAACTAGCACTTGGAGTCAACCCTGGGTTCAAAGTGAAATATTTAGTGTGACTCTACAGAGAGGGCCAAGTCCAACACTTCCAGACAGTGACACGAAGGGGGTTTAGCTGTGGACAAGATGGGCCATCCTGACCTGATGACTGGGGAGGAGCTGCATCCAGCCCCACTTGCACTTCAAATGTTTTTGCTTCCTACCCACACAAAGGTGTCTGACACCAGCCATATTTCTCTCCTCTGCCCTCACTCCTCACTGGCCTTCTCCTGCCCACTAGCAAGAGTTGATGACAACTAGATGGCGGATTTGAGGGTGGGAGGCTGAAGAATACTACTCATCTGTGTTTAGCCATTTCTTTGCCCTCAGAGCCATAACCATCATGCTTCCAGAGGGATTCTGCATCTCCCTGTAACCGCTTTCAAAATCTTGTCACTAGCTTGTAAAATCTTGAGTCAAAAAATGAGTCAGGAGCCTATTAGGTATCTTCTTTATTTACGCGTTTGGCCCTTAGGTACAGTGTTAGGTGCAAAACTCTAGTCAGGGCTTCACCCCCTCACCAACTGTCCCTATCTGTCAGCTTCCACTCCCTTCCAGTACAACACCTATGCTTTAATAGTTTTATCAATTTCTACATGTGCTGTCCAGTGCAGATCACAAGCAAAGTTGGACACATTTTAGAGTTTTTAATCTTGCTCCACAGTTACTCCTGCTTTCTGTAGGAGTGTGTGTTTGGCACAAATATGGGTCTACCATTACTCTTCTTTGGTGCCCGCAACATTGATCAGCTTCCTTAGGGGCCCTTCCCAATTCATCTTCTAAGGTCAAAAATCCAGGCTTTGTGCTGGATGAGAACCTATCTTTGAAGCCTCGGGTGACCAAGGTCACCTCCACCTGCTTCACAGTACACAAGCGGGTGAAAAAGATCATCTGGATACTTCCCCAATCAGCCCAAAGGACTGTGATCCAAGCCCTTATCTTGCTTCGCTTAGACTATGGCAATGTGCTGTATTTAGGTATTGATAAGGCTTTGATCTGTTGGCTACAGCTAGTCCAGAATTCAGGCACTAGACTTCACTATTGGCTGCCAAAATGTGCTTTGGCCTCACATCTTTCCAATGAGCTTCATTGTCTTACGATTTCAAATCCCATCCAGTTCAAAGCTCTGTACTACATGTGCAAGGCTAAAGCTGGATTTGGAATACTGTATAGCCAGGATATGGTGGTGCCCTATCAGCCCACATGTATGCTCAGGTCAATGAGTCAGGCCCTGTGCACAGTGTCCAGGCTCCATCTGGCCTATTTGGGAGGTCACTCCCTCACATCCTTGGGCTCAAGACCGTGGAACTCTCACCCAGAGCCTCTAAGAAATTTTACTTCACTTCTTGCATTCGGTAAAGGTCTTAATACCTGGCTATTTTAAGCTGCTGCTATCTGTCACCCTACCATTTGCTTAGAGCATGGAAACCCTATGTGGGTAACTGTCATGCTTTATAAGACTATAAATAAATAAAAATAAATAACAATGTTAGTAGATAGATTTTTTGCATCAAAACCAATGGTATTTACATAGCAATGCTCATATACCACCTATGGAACGCCCCCCTGAAGCAAAGTAGCACAATGTTTATGTTTAAGCATTTATGTTTTTGTTTAGGCATTTATAAAGCAGATGGCTCCCCTCAGGCCTCCCAGCGTTGGGTGAGATAGTAAGCGGCCTCGATGGAATCACCGAGCCAACTGGGAAAGTATTCCGAAATAGTAAAAAAGGGATTTATGGGAAAAGCCATGCTTTGAGCATCTTCCTGAACATAAGTTCATCTTCCAAACATCTTATCTCCAAGGGTAAGGCAGTCCATAATTTGGATGCAACATAGGTAAATGATCTACCTCCCCATCTGGCTTTTCGAAAGCTTGGGATATTCAGGAAACAGTCCTGTCCAAATCTGAAGGGTCTAGAAGGGAGGTATGGCGATGATAGCCCTCTCAACTTATGGAGGCCCTTGAGTTGAGGACTTTGTGTGCCAGGCATATTGTTTTAAACTTAATTCTTGCTTTAATGGGCAGCCCGTGCAACGTTCTTAAGGCCTCTTTTGCTGACTCAAGTCTGGGTTTTTTCAGTAGTGTTCTCGCGGCCGCATTCTGCACTACCGGTAGTTTTTAAGAAACATATTTTGGCAAACCTAGGTATAAGGAGTTACCATAGTCCAAACGTGACATCTAAATGTTGCATAAATGTAGCATAAAGAGCAAGTTTATGTTACTTTGTTCAACTTTCCAACACAAATCCTGGTTTGCGTTGGAAAGTAAATACTACAAATCACTTTGTGCTAGATCTGTGTTACAGAAGTAGCCCAAACCAGGTGCAATGTGTTAGTAAATCAGGTCCCACAGTGATTCAGAGTAAGAATAATTGAGAGTGGGTACTACGAATGAGTGAGTGTAACAGTGAGTGAACGACAGCGGGTGAGAATGGTTGCAAGTGAGTGAGAATAAATGAGTGAAAAAGAGTGTGAGTGATACTGAAGGTTTTTGGGTGAATGTAAGTGAGCTTCCATGAGAATGTGGTGTGATGATTGCAAGGCAGATGTTGTCCCTGGCATACTGAAGTAATTCTTGTCTTATAGAGTCAACCATGGTGAAATATTGACTTTAGGATGCTGAAGGAAATTCTGGGCATAAATGGCATCCTGGCAAAATACTGATACTGGCATACCACAAGAAACCCTTGGTATATGGACACCCATAAACAAATGCTAGCATACATGAGTAAGGAAATGTTTGCCATTGGGGGCACCGATGGCAAAATGCTGACCCTGACATACTTAAGTGGTTTTTGACATAAGGATCACCCATGCCATATGGACAGCATTAATTGAAAAGTACCCTAACTGGCATAGTTTATATCATTTTTGCAATATGATGGCACCCGTGGCCCATGGGACACTCATGACATAATTCTGGCCCATACACAATGAAGGTAATTTTTAACAAACAGTGGCACTCACACCATATTTTATTATTAACACCTCCATGTGCTCCTCCCACTGCACTCCCCTGGTGCCCCTTCACTCGCCCACCTCTTTTAATTTATGTTGGCTGTCACTGGGTAACGGACACAGCGATCTTGACAAGAGAGGTCTTCCTATTCTATGGAAGTTGGCAATTCATATATGTGGACCCCAATTACAGGTATGTGAGTAAATTCTAATCCCTGAGAAAACTGGAGGTTAGATTAGTGTAAAAATCATAGCAGCCCCACAATTCCATGTCAGATTCTTCCAAGAAAAACATGGCAAAATATATTGAGGGAAAAGGCAGGAAAAAACACAGGAAAGATGCAAAGTTTGTTGTGGTAAACTCACATCCTCCATGTTATGCCTCATTTCCAAAACTCAGAACAGGAGGTATTTACTCCTCCAGGTAAATACACCACCCATTATGATAATATTCCTCAGTCCTTGTTATATTGTTGGCACATGTTTGAGTTAGAATTGATGATATATCTCACTTAGCACTGAAAAGAAACTCAAATACTTTCATGTATTTGCAATCATGTTAACCGTTCGCCTTTAGTGTATTTACAACAAGCATTGTTTGAAACAAATGACTGATCTCAATCACTAGGTGATGTGCTGTTATACTGACCCTTAAATAAAGCAAGTAGCTGTTGATTTGCATCAGCACTCCAAACTTAGTGGCAACTCTATGGTTACCATGCTTTTTCTGGGTTGCCTATTGGTAATGGGCGAGCCAGGACAGAAAACTCTAAAAAGCGGGATACCCTTATCAAGGGAAGCAAAGTATTGGACAAAGGGCCTAATTTAGAACTCAGCAGACAAGTTACTGACCCTCGGGTAGGTCGCTCCCCTGCTCACGCAGCGCCACCAGTCCCTGACTGCCCTCCTCACCGTTCTCATCCTGTGAGTGTGTGCGAGTGTCCCCCCTCTTTACCCGTGTACCCCGAGTGCTTGTGCTGACTGACTGACCGGAATCCTCCTTTCTTCCCGTGTATCCCGTGCGTGTCCCCCTGAGTGCCGTGTGCCCCCTCCTGCCGTTCTCCCTCATTTTCAGCCCCTCCCTTTAGAGTTTTACCTGTCCTCTCGCCGTTTTTTTTGCCGCCGTTCTTTTTGCCGCCTTTTTCGCTGCTTTTTCTTTTTCCCGCTTCCAGATTCCCCCGCCCGCCCGCCTCCCGCCTCCCAGCTGACCCCTCCTCCCCGGCTACCCTTAAATGGCGGCCGCTGCGAGGCAGAGGTAGCGACCACTGACCCTCCGGTAGGTCGCTCCCCTGCTCACGCAGCGCCACCAGTCCCTGACTGCCCTCCTCACCGTTCTCATCCTGTGAGTGTGTGCGAGTGTCCCCCCTCTTTACCCGTGTACCCCGAGTGCTTGTGCTGACTGACTGACCGGAATCCTCCTTTCTTCCCGTGTATCCCGTGCGTGTCCCCCTGAGTGCCGTGTGCCCCCTCCTGCCGTTCTCCCTCATTTTCAGCCCCTCCCTTTAGAGTTTTACCTGGCCTCTCGCCGTTTTTTTTGCCGCCGTTCTTTTTGCCGCCTTTTTCGCTGCTTTTTCTTTTTCCCGCCTCCAGATTCCCCCGCCCGCCCGCCTCCCGCCTCCCAGCTGACCCCTCCTCCCCGGCTACCCTTAAATGGCGGCCGCTGCGAGGCAGAGGTAGCGACCACTGACCCTCGGGTAGGTCGCTCCCCTGCTCACGCAGCGCCACCAGTCCCTGACTGCCCTCCTCACCGTTCTCATCCTGTGAGTGTGTGCGAGTGTCCCCCCTCTTTACCCGTGTACCCCGAGTGCTTGTGCTGACTGACTGACCGGAATCCTCCTTTCTTCCCGTGTATCCCGTGCGTGTCCCCCTGAGTGCCGTGTGCCCCCTCCTGCCGTTCTCCCTCATTTTCAGCCCCTCCCTTTAGAGTTTTACCTGGCCTCTCGCCGTTTTTTTTGCCGCCGTTCTTTTTGCCGCCTTTTTCGCTGCTTTTTCTTTTTCCCGCCTCCAGATTCCCCCGCCCGCCCGCCTCCCGCCTCCCAGCTGACCCCTCCTCCCCGGCTACCCTTAAATGGCGGCCGCTGCGAGGCAGAGGTAGCGACCACTGACCCTCGGGTAGGTCGCTCCCCTGCTCACGCAGCGCCACCAGTCCCTGACTGCCCTCCTCACCGTTCTCATCCTGTGAGTGTGTGCGAGTGTCCCCCCTCTTTACCCGTGTACCCCGAGTGCTTGTGCTGACTGACTGACCGGAATCCTCCTTTCTTCCCGTGTATCCCGTGCGTGTCCCCCTGAGTGCCGTGTGCCCCTTCCTGCCGTTCTCCCTCATTTTCAGCCCCTCCCTTTAGAGTTTTACCTGGCCTCTCGCCGTTTTTTTTGCCGCCGTTCTTTTTGCCGCCTTTTTCGCTGCTTTTTCTTTTTCCCGCCTCCAGATTCCCCCGCCCGCCCGCCTCCCAGCTGACCCCTCCTCCCCGGCTACCCTTAAATGGCGGCCGCTGCGAGGCAGAGGTAGCGACCACTGACCCTCGGGTAGGTCGCTCCCCTGCTCACGCAGCGCCACCAGTCCCTGACTGCCCTCCTCACCGTTCTCATCCTGTGAGTGTGTGCGAGTGTCCCCCTCTTTACCCGTGTACCCCGAGTGCTTGTGCTGACTGACTGACCGGAATCCTCCTTTCTTCCCGTGTATCCCGTGCGTGTCCCCCTGAGTGCCGTGTGCCCCCTCCTGCCGTTCTCCCTCATTTTCAGCCCCTCCCTTTAGAGTTTTACCTGGCCTCTCGCCGTTTTTTTTGCCGCCGCTCTTTTTGCCGCCTTTTTCGCTGCTTTTTCTTTTTCCCGCCTCCAGATTCCCCCGCCCGCCCGCCTCCCGCCTCCCAGCTGACCCCTCCTCCCCGGCTACCCTTAAATGGCGGCCGCTGCGAGGCAGAGGTAGCGACCACTGACCCTCGGGTAGGTCGCTCCCCTGCTCACGCAGCGCCACCAGTCCCTGACTGCCCTCCTCACCGTTCTCATCCTGTGAGTGTGTGCGAGTGTCCCCCCTCTTTACCCGTGTACCCCGAGTGCTTGTGCTGACTGACTGACCGGAATCCTCCTTTCTTCCCGTGTATCCCGTGCGTGTCCCCCTGAGTGCCGTGTGCCCCCTCCTGCCGTTCTCCCTCATTTTCAGCCCCTCCCTTTAGAGTTTTACCTGGCCTCTCGCCGTTTTTTTTGCCGCCGTTCTTTTTGCCGCCTTTTTCGCTGCTTTTTCTTTTTCCCGCCTCCAGATTCCCCCGCCCGCCCGCCTCCCGCCTCCCAGCTGACCCCTCCTCCCCGGCTACCCTTAAATGGCGGCCGCTGCGAGGCAGAGGTAGCGACCACTGACCCTCGGGTAGGTCGCTCCCCTGCTCACGCAGCGCCACCAGTCCCTGACTGCCCTCCTCACCGTTCTCATCCTGTGAGTGTGTGCGAGTGTCCCCCCTCTTTACCCGTGTACCCCGAGTGCTTGTGCTGACTGACTGACCGGAATCCTCCTTTCTTCCCGTGTATCCCGTGCATGTCCCCCTGAGTGCCGTGTGCCCCCTCCTGCCGTTCTCCCTCATTTTCAGCCCCTCCCTTTAGAGTTTTACCTGGCCTCTCGCCGTTTTTTTTGCCGCCGTTCTTTTTGCCGCCTTTTTCGCTGCTTTTTCTTTTTCCCGCCTCCAGATTCCCCCGCCCGCCCGCCTCCCGCCTCCCAGCTGACCCCTCCTCCCCGGCTACCCTTAAATGGCGGCCGCTGCGAGGCAGAGGTAGCGACCACTGACCCTCGGGTAGGTCGCTCCCCTGCTCACGCAGCGCCACCAGTCCCTGACTGCCCTCCTCACCGTTCTCATCCTGTGAGTGTGTGCGAGTGTCCCCCCTCTTTACCCGTGTACCCCGAGTGCTTGTGCTGACTGACTGACCGGAATCCTCCTTTCTTCCCGTGTATCCCGTGCGTGTCCCCCTGAGTGCCGTGTGCCCCCTCCTGCCATTCTCCCTCATTTTCAGCCCCTCCCTTTAGAGTTTTACCTGGCCTCTCGCTGTTTTTTTTGCCGCCGTTCTTTTTGCCGCCTTTTTCACTGCTTTTTCTTTTTCCCGCCTCCAGATTCCCCCGCCCGCCCGCCTCCCGCCTCCCAGCTGACCCCTCCTCCCCGGCTACCCTTAAATGGCGGCCGCTGCGAGGCAGAGGTAGCGACCACTGACCCTCGGGTAGGTCGCTCCCCTGCTCACGCAGCGCCACCAGTCCCTGACTGCCCTCCTCACCGTTCTCATCCTGTGAGTGTGTGCGAGTGTCCCCCCTCTTTACCCGTGTACCCCGAGTGTTTGTGCTGACTGACTGACCGGAATCCTCCTTTCTTCCCGTGTATCCCGTGCGTGTCCCCCTGAGTGCCGTGTGCCCCCTCCTGCCGTTCTCCCTCATTTTCAGCCCCTCCCTTTAGAGTTTTACCTGGCCTCTCGCCGTTTTTTTTGCCGCCGTTCTTTTTGCCGCCTTTTTCGCTGCTTTTTCTTTTTCCCGCCTCCAGATTCCCCCGCCCGCCCGCCTCCCGCCTCCCAGCTGACCCCTCCTCCCCGGCTACCCTTAAATGGCGGCCGCTGCGAGGCCGCGCAGCGGGCGCGCGGCTGGCGCGCCGAAGGCGCACCTAAGGCAAGCCCGTCTGCGCCCGTCCGCGCCTGGACCGCGCCTAGCGCCACAACCCCTGGCCCCCGCGACCCCCACCTCCCCCGCCTGACCCACAACTCCGCCTTCCTCACTGCTCTCAACCCCGGCCGCACGCCGGCCTGCTGCCGCGCCACCCCGAAGCGGACCCACGGACCCTTCACCTGCTGCAACTGCCATTTCACCTGCCTACGAACTCACACCACACCCAACAGGAACGACTCGCCCAGAATCAACCTCAACTGCATCCTGGTCAACACCAGATCCGTCCACAGGCACGCCATCGAACTGTGGAACCTCATCGACTCTACAAACCCGGACATCGCCTTCCTCACCGAGACCTGGATGAACCCCTCCTCGGCACCCGACATCGCCATAGCCATCCCCGACGGCTACAAAATCATCAGGAAAGACCGCACCAACCGCACCGGAGGAGGCATCGCCATCGCCCACAAGAGCTCCATCCGCATCTCAACCTACACCGACAACTCACTGCCCGACGCCGAGCACCTCCACTTCTCAATCAACAGCGACCCCAAGACCACCCTCAGAGGCACCCTGATATACAGACCACCAGGACCACGCACAAAGTTCAGCGAAGACATCGCAGACTTCATCAGCCCACACGCACTCCCGTCCACCATCTACATCCTCCTAGGGGACCTCAACTTCCACCTGGAGAATCGCACCGACAACAACACCACCGCCTTATTGGACAACCTCGCCAACCTGGGACTGAAACAACTAGTCAACACCCCCACCCACTACGCCGGACACACGCTGGACCCCATCTTCTCCTCCAGCAAACACATCTCTTTCAGCCACACCACTGTACTCTCCTGGACAGACCACAGCTGTGTCCACTTCAGCTTCAAGAAAACCAACGTACACCACCACGCCCAACAACCACCAAGAAGACAGTGGAACCGAATCTCCTCGGAACAACTCATATCGACCCTCTCTCAGAACCCACCCACCAGCACTACAGACCCCAACGAAGCCGCCAACAACCTCACGAGCTGGATCTCAGACTGCGCCAACCTCCTGGCCCCCCTGAAGACCCAAGCAAACAGAAACAGCCACAAGAAAAATTCCTGGTTTACCCCCGACCTCAAGGACTCCAAAAAAGAATGCCGCACCCTCGAGAAGACTTGGCGCCTCAACCAGACCGACGAAAACATGTCTGCTCTCAAAAACGCCACCCGCAAACACCACCAACTCCTCCGCGCAGCACGAAAATCAGCCTTCCAGAACAGACTAGACAGCAACGCCCACAACAGCAAGGAACTATTTGGCATCGTCAAAGAGCTCTCCAACCCCGACGCCGAAAACAACTCCATCCCTCCCTCACAGGACCTCTGCGACTCCCTCGCAGCTTTCTTCCACCACAAGATCACCGACATCTACAACAGCTTCACCACAACCAACTCGAACCCGCCACCGGAACCCGCCACCGACAACACCACCATCCACACCTGGAACTCAACCTCCACTGAGGAAACCACCCGCGTCATGAACTCCATCCACTCAGGATCACCATCCGACCCCTGTCCGCACCACATCTTCAACAAAGCCGACAACATCATCGCACCCCACCTCCGAGACGTCATCAACACATCTTTTTCCACCGCCACCTTCCCGGAGAACTGGAAGCACGCTGAACTGAACGCCCTCCTAAAGAAACCAACAGCAGACCCCACCGAACTCAAAAACTTCCGGCCCATCTCGCTCCTACCGTTCCCCGCCAAAGTGATCGAGAAAATCGTCAACGCCCAACTCACCACCGCCCTGGAAACCAACGACTCACTCGTCCCCTCACAGTTCGGCTTCAGAGCTAACCACAGCACCGAGACCGCCCTCATCGCAGCCACGGACGACATCAGATCCCTGACCGACAAAGGAGAAACCGTGGCCCTCATACTCCTGGACCTCTCTGCAGCATTCGACACGGTCTGCCACCGCACCCTGATACGTCGCCTAAGCAACGCCGGCATCAGAGGCAAGGCCCTGGAATGGATCACCTCCTTCCTCTCCGGAAGAACTCAGAGAGTCCGCCTCCCCCCCTTCAGATCCACGGCTACGGAGATCATCTGCGGCGTCCCCCAGGGATCCTCCCTCAGCCCCACCCTCTTCAACATCTACATGACCCCCCTGGCGAACATCGCACGCAAACACGGACTCAACCTCATATCCTACGCAGACGACACCCAGCTCATCCTATCCCTCACCAATGACCCCACCTCAGCAAGAACCAGACTACACGAAGGCATGAAGGAAGTAGCGAACTGGATGACAGACAGCCGGCTTAAACTGAATACAGAGAAAACGGAGGTCCTCATCCTCGGCCCTACACCTACCGCCTGGGACGACTCCTGGTGGCCTCCTGCCCTAGGCAGCACTCCCCAACCCACCGACCACGCACGCAACCTCGGTTTCATCCTGGACTCTTCCCTCTCCATGACCAGACAGGTCAACTCGGTGACCTCAGCATGCTTCAACACCCTCCGCATGCTCCGCAAGATCTTCCGCTGGATCCCCACCGACACCAGGAAGACCGTCACCCACGCCCTCGTCACCAGTCGCTTGGACTATGGGAACGCTCTGTATGCCGGCATCACCATCAAGCTACAGAGGAAACTACAACGAATCCAGAACGCTGCTGCACGACTTATCCTGAACATACCCCGCCACAACCACATCTCCGGACACCTGAGGAAACTCCACTGGCTCCCAGTCAACAAGAGGATAACCTTCAGACTCCTCACCCACGCACACAAAGCCCTGCACAACCGCGGACCAGAACTCATCAACCACCGCATCTCCTTCTACACTCCTCCTCGCACCCTACGCTCGACCGGACAAGCCCTGGCAGCTGTACCACGCATTCGCAAAGCCACTGCCGGAGGCAGGTCCTTCTCTTACCTAGCAGCGAAGACCTGGAACTCCCTTCCCAGCCACCTTCGCGCCATACAAGACCACCTTCACTTCAGACGGCAGCTCAAGACCTGGCTCTTCGAGCATTGAACCCCCCCCCCCCCCACAGCGCCTTGAGACCCTTACGGGTGAGTAGCGCGCTTTATAAATGCGACTGATTGACTGATTGACTCCATTACAACGGTCCGCCAAGATCTAAATCCTATTAACTTCTGTGGGATTTAGAGTTCGGGGGATAGGACACCAGTCACTGTTGTCACAGAATAACCCATCTGCTGAGTTCTAAATCAGACCGAAAGTCAGTAAGAAAGTCTCACCTGTACACGTATTACTGAGACACCCTTTTCACAGAAGAAAGGCTACTGGACAAAGGCCAGTACACAACAGTGGGGAAAACCACTAAATCATGTTTATGAGGCCACACAAAGCCACTTTCTGTGGGTGTGAATGGCCTCATAGATATGGAGTAAGACAAAGCAGCGGAAACCACTGTGTTGCCTTACACTGCATTAGGGAGGCGTTCCTTGGGTGTTGCATGGGTGCTGCCACGCACCAGCCGTGGATTTTGATGCAACAACTCCCTACAGGAGGCACAACAGGGCGAACTATCTTTATTTCTCCTTGTTTCTTCCTCTTTCTATGTGTGATGCATTCTGCACTCTGCTGCACAAAACCAATCCTGCATGCAATGCAGGTACCCGTGCGCCATGGTGCAAGGGTGCCTGTGTCGGTGCTAGGGTGCAGAAATGGCACCAGCGCAGGGGAAAGGACAAGAATACACTGTATGCCATATGTTCAGTGCATCCCTGCCCTGCACCAAAAACTCTTAAATATGGGCCAAATTTACTAATGAAGGAGTAATGTACAACCTATGAAGACAACTCAAGAGCTTCTTGCTTTATTTAAGGATCAATGAGAGAATTAGAGAGCCCTGAAGAAAAGATTATCCATGAAACATCTAAAAAGAATCATGGGAATCTGCATATTCCTCTCTGATAATAAAAATACTTTTCTACGAAATATTCATGATTTAAGGGCTACACATGCAGTGATCTAAGAGTCCAGCACCATGACACATTTCTGATACCTATTGGACATAATGAGTACTTTAACACCTTTGCTAGCTTGAATGTCTCTTCCTGGGTCACTGTGTCATATGCAACCGTGGTTCCTAACCTGTGGTCCAGGGACCCCTGCAGACCCTCGAAGCCTACTGAAGGACTCTGCAATTGCTTACAAAATGAAATAGTAATAACAGAATAACAAAGTGTGTATAAATAAAGGGGTAAAACAGAAATGTTAAGAACATTCTATAAAGGTGAAGGAATTAGAAATTAGATGCTAAAAACTAATTTAGTATCCCCGAATTGCTTTTTGGGAGCCGTGCAAGTGCTTCAAACAGAATGTAGTGTGGATAATGAGCACCTCACTTGTAGTTAGAAAAGCTGCAATCTTCCAATTAAAATTATGATTTTTTTATTTGCAAATTAATATACCATCATTTTGGCATATTTTATGAATGCCTAAGAACTGCTTGTATAGAGGATGAGGATCCCCGGATAGCGTGTAATTTAATAAGAGCCTTTGTAGTGCTGCAGTTTGTTCTTTAGACAATGGATTGTAAAGGCAGCACTGTGGGTAAAGGGTGGGGTGTAAAATGTATATGTATCAATGCTCTTGTTTGTAAAGAAACTGTTTACACATAGATGTCTGAAAATGTCTCTTCTGCATGGAATATAGATATCACAATGCACTTGTTTGTTGCTCATCAAGCTCCCTTCTGAGTTCTGAGTGAATAAATAAAGATTACCCAGTTATACACACCAGCAACAGATAAAGTGGTTGCATCTCCACAGACCTCATGGAGTTACTTTCTATTGTTGAAATAGACTTGTAGTCGTGTCTCATTGCTGGACCTACACCCTACAGGTGTACCCCGACATCACATTGTCATTTGAAGGGTGACTCAACAATAGTGCCATAACACGGCTGTGCTGTAACAAGACACACAGGGCCTGATTACGATCTTGGTGGATTCATCACTCCTTCACAAACTTCACGGATATTCCATCCGCCATACAACAAGTTCAATAGGATATAATGGAATCGTAATTTGTGTGATTGAGTTACCCCATCTGCGAGATTGAACTCAGGCCACAGTTTTGTAGTAATTTCCTAAGAGAATGAAGGACATGGTTGAATTGGTGGGTGCTGTCCATGGCCCATCAGTGCAGATGAACACTCTTCAGATATAGTTTGTGTTTTTTTTATAATGCAGGTTTGCATGCAGACATGAAAGATGCTGAACCTTGAGTCTATGGAGAACTTACATATGAGTTCATATTGAAACTCTGAGATACCATGCTGTAAGCATTTATTCTCAATATGTCACAGAAAACCTCAATCACGAGTTATGTTTTGAATTATGGTTTGCAATGAGGCTGTTATTTAAACTGACCCAACGGTGCATCCTATGTTCAATGAGAGCTATACTGTCAGGCAGGGTGTAGGCGCCACAATTGCACTACCCTCACATGCCTGCTAGGGGTCTCTTGTCACCCCTCCTTTCTTGGTGCAGGTGTTATCTTGGCTCCCATTGGTCAGAGCTTGCAAAGAGTATTTTCAGGACCAAGAAGGTATATGAAGTCCTGGCTTTGCATCTGGTGATGAGCTATATCTTCTCAAGGAAAGTTTGTGGAGATCTATAAGGTAGTGCTTAATTTGAGCTGGTGGTTGCCCTTGGAGCCCTCCTGCTCTCCTTTATGGGAACCATTAATTATTTATCCATCATCAGACTTTGACCCAGAACAAGAGAGAGAAAAACAGAAAAGGATGAAGGAAAATATAAACAGGAAAACAGTGACAAAGACAGGAAGCAGGGAGGAAAAGAAACAAAAGAAGTGAGCTGACGGGGCAGGGAGTGTCTGTGCCGGGTCGGAGAGACGAGAGGTAGAAACAGGACTACACACCCTTGGCATTAGCAGGGCTTTAACTGGGCCGGGTCTCTCCGGGTCTCTGACCCATTAGTAATTAAAAGAGGACATTCACTATATTCATGCCCCTAAATGGACTGTCAAATAACACTGATCGATTTTTGAACAATTAATCTAAAAAGGTTAAGGTATTCCATGCTCTATTTAGTTCCTCTTAATATTTCACGAATTTACTTGATCTTGCACCAAAATAGTGGTCAGGCACCATGCTTTAATTATATAGGCCACGCCCCATTTTAGAGACCGCCTACTTTTTTGCATCCCAATTAAAGTACTGGTTTAAGGCACTCCGCGGGCTCCTGGGAAAAACGTCAGGCCGAACATTTATTCTTTTACAAATTAAACATTAACACTCCTTGAAATGCCAGCCTTTGATAAAAAAATACATGTTATTTCCAAAAACGGTGAGAGAGTTTTTATATTGCATCCAGCCTTGGATGTTAATCATGTTTCTGGGGACTGCACCAGAAACTGACCATTAAAGTGGGCATTCGGCGAACTGGACCAGTAATCACATAACAATAACTTGTTCATAATACCACAGTCCTGTAGTTTCGGATCGCTATACAATCGTTGCTTTTAATGCCACCCAGTTTAACTGTACTATATGTACCATCTTTGGAAGGATGAACGGCCGTGCCAACCTAGCAGGATAGAAATTGGTAAGCAATTGGAAATTGGTGCATATATTAGCATGAATCGTTTAACTCGCTGAGCTATTTTGCCATATACAGTATTTTGCAAACCTCTCCAGGGCCTCCTCTTCCTGAGCTCACCCCTGGCCTCAATGTCACCACAGAACCCACATATGAAGTGACTGCCATCAGCACACAGTGAAGCAAGGGCCTGACATATGATGTGTTTGTGGCAGCCCTGGGCTTCCTCTGTCAGCGCACTTTTATTTCACCGCATAACTTAGAAAAACATGCGGTCTACTTTCTGCATAGAAGCAAGGAAAACATCTGCCCAGAGTGCTCTGCACACCTGCTAGGGGGCGGGGGGGATGTGGTTTGACATTTACTCGATTCTGTTTCTCACTGATGGGAAAGTGCGAAGGCCCCGGGTACTAGGGCTGCACCCCGCCTGTGGCGTGAGATACACCCACAGTCTGTGAGCCGCAGCTGCAGGAAGGACACATGTTTCTCAGGGGTGGTTTGGTGACGTCACCTCGCCCGCCATCTTACTGTGGTTTGATGCTCTGCATCTGCTAATTCTGGAAACTGTTAGGGAGAGAGTAACTGCATTTTGGGTTGTTACTACAGCCAGTACTGGTGGAGTCTGGCATAGCTGTGCCGACGGCACCTGTGAGTGGGGGCTCTGAAAGGCAGCCATGTTCACCTGGGGTCCGGCTCCTGAGAGCTGTCTGGTCCCATCACAGGAACAGACCCAGTGCTTAATTTGTAAACATTAAAAAAAGCGCCGGGCTCAGCAGCTCACACCACACATTGCCCCTGTTGGGGTGCCAATGACAGCAACAACACAGGTACTAACCTCACAGTACCACAAGTGTGACAGTTTGGAATATTCCAGCCCCCCACCTTTATAAGAATGGCTTGGGCGGCAGATAGCCATCTTTAGGCCCATATTTATACTTTTTGACGCTAAACTGCGCTAACGCAGTTTAGCGTCAAAAAGTTTTGCGCCGGCTAACGCCATTCTGAAGCGCCATGCGGGCGCCGTATTTATTGAATGGCGTTAGCCGGCGCAAGCAGACCGGCGCTGCCTGGTGTGCGCGAGAAAAACCACGTACACCAGGCAGCGCCGGCGTAGGGGGAAAATGGCGCATGGGCGTCTTAAAATGGGGCAAGTCAGGTTACGTCGAAAAAATCGTCGTAACCCGACTTGCGCCATTTATTTTCGACGCCCATCCCCCATCAACATGACTCCTATCATTGTAAAGATAGGAGTCATGCCCCCTTGCCCAATGGCCATGCCCAGGGGACTTCTGTCCCCTGGGCATGGTCATTGGGCATAGTGGCATGTAGGGGGGCACAAATCAGGCCCCCCTATGCCAAAAAAAATTATTAAAAAAAATAAAAAAATACTTACCTGAATGTCCCTGGGGTGGGTCCCTCCAGCCTTGGGTGTCCTCCTGGGGTGGGCAAGGGTGGCAGGGGGGGTCCCTGGGGGCAGGGGAGGGCACTCTGGGCTCATTTTGAGCCCACTTGTCCCTTAACGCCATGCCTGACCCAGGCGTTAAAAAGCGGCGCAAATGCGCCGTTTTTAGCCACGCCCACTCCCGGGCGTCTCTTTTGCCCGGGAGTATAAATACCACGTAAAGGCCTGGGAGTCATTTTTTAGACGGGAACGCCTCCCTTGCATATCATTAACGCAAGGAAGGGGTTCACGCTAAAAAATGACGCACATTCCGGGAACTTTGGCGCTATTCGCCTCTAACGCCATAGTATAAATATGGCGTTAGTTGGCGTTAGTTTAGCGTCGAATTTGCGTCGAAAAAAACGACGCAAATTCGGCGCAAACGGAGTATAAATACGGCCCTTAATGTATATTGAATAAATAATTAACTGTTGGTGTGGCCATCTCTAAATCAGCCAGACAGTGCCACCTTGTGGCAGACTGTCGCAAGTGCCTGTGTTGACAATTAAGTGCCAGTGTGAGAACTGGAGACAACAAGCTCAAATTAAGCAATGAGCAGAAGACACGGCTGGGAGGGCCGATAAAGCTTTACCTAACAACATAGTGTTGTACAAAACGCACAGTACACACATAGCGCACAACTGGCGTACCATTATTAGGGGCATTGACAGGCAGAGGCAAATAAGTGATAGAACAGAAATCAACCTTAGGGTCAAAGACTCTTGTCATGTGAAATTACCAGAATTACGCAATTACACTTCTTCAAATAATTGTGAGTAATTTGGGGCAAAAATCATACCACAAGAGCATAGTATCAACAAACTTAGAGAGCACGAGCAGCTGCAAAGTTCTGCTATGTTTGTACTGTTGCATTTAGAGCTGTTTTCTTAAGTCAAAATTCATCCTCACGCACATTTTGTAAATATGGGTGTATTTTGTGCTACAAAAATATTTTTTAAATGCGGGCTCTCTCTCCTCGCGTACTTATGAGTAATATTGTGGTAGTTATACATAACTACGTGCGTGGTAATTACTCAAGTGACCCACACCCCTAGTTAGTTGAGGGATCATACAGTGGCTCCCACAAACACAGCCTGCTTATCCTCATCGGCCAGTTGTTTTTCACGATGTGGACTTTGTTCATCATGGGCAGCTTTCGCTTCCTTCAACAGGTTAATAGAGCGCAGATTCAATCAACTGAGATTTTTATAGCGCTACGCTTCACCCGCAAGGGTATCTAAGTGCAGGGCTCCTGCTGCTGAAGGAGGGATCAGTCGAGATGCATTGTATGGTGAATTGAAAGGAGTAGACGGTGCACCCATTCACACCACTTCACCTTCTCACTCCGGAAGACATTTCCAATTCACAAAATACTTTGGGCTTCATTTACAAGCCCTTTGCACCACCCATGCGTAATTATTTTCTGGCTCACTGGTGGCACTCACTGTGCACTGCACTGCTCCAGATTTACAAACTGACACATTTGGCCCAATGCATCAGTTTGTAAAGCAGTGCGTCAGATTATACCTGCGCCAGGTATAATGTATGCAGGGTAGGCGTTCCCAGGCAAAAAGTGACACAGAACTGTTGCAGTGAAATTTACAACATTTTACTGTGCTATTCAGCGACTTCACTGCCTCAGAACTTTACCACCTCAAAACAAGTGCAAAATTGACACATGGCTTTTTCCAATAGCACCATCCTCGCATTGCCAGAGTAGCGCCATTTTTACAACCCTACTCCAGCAATGTGTGAAATTAGCGCCATAAGATGCGTCAGAATTTCTGACGCATCCGTGAAAACATGTGTCATGGAGCTCTGTATTGTAAGTAGAGAGCATCCATGGGGTCGTTATAGGATCTTAAGGAAGGGCAAGAAATCTGACACATCAATGCCAATGCGTCACATTCTTATAGATGAGGCCCTTTGTTCACTTTGGAACTGGCTGTTTTGGGACTGCAGAGCCTGTGATTTTGCAAGTGGCAGGATTTGTGACGGGAAAACAGTTTACTAAATGAAACCTTAAATCTGTAGCACAAGTGAATTTTGTCCTGCACTGTTATCTACAGCACATTTACTAGTCTGGAACTATGAACTATATTTTTGCAGAGTACAGCTGAGTGCTTACCCAAGGACTCACATCCTTAGCTGGTGTTCCTGGCTTTTCTTCACAAGTAGTTTGCAACTCTACAAAGCCTGTGCGAGATACTAGCACTACAAAGGAAAGTCACATGAAAGAAAGGATACAGGGAGACGATGAGCCCAGGCCTCCTCACAACATTTCTACCACTAGGCAGCATTGTAACACATTTCTCTTTTCAAGGTTTAACTGGCACTTTTTTAGCGAATGCTTTATATTTTTGCTACAAACTTGTTATTTGTAATTTACTTTCTACATTGTTATTTTCCTCCCTACTTCATCTGGAACATGATTTATCTGTACTGTTACTTTGGTTAGTTGTTGCTCTCGCATCACATGCATGTTCTCTTAGGACGTCTTTGGTGCTTGTGCCCTGATACCCAGAGTGAGCAGCAGTTCCTGACAGTAACAAGCTAACCTTGGGTCTCAGGTTGTTTGTGTGTTGTAGGCCAATGGGCCCCCTGCTGGACTAGGGGTGGAACTATACGTATTGCCAGTGGTGCAATGCAAAATGATGGGGGCCCGCCTGCAGAATGGGCTCAGTGGGGCCCCCCTGAATGGTTGGGCCTTCTCCTACATTGCAAGGGCCTGCTCGATAAAGAGGAGTGCCTTTCCTGAGCGTTTAACTATTTCTTATTCTATGCCTTTGCATACATTCTGCAAGGAATCAAATTGCATGGCTGTGGGGGCCCCCTCCAAAACAAGAAACCTGCCCACGCACTGCAGGGTTTGGGGGAGCCTCTGTTGCGCCCCTGCATGTTTAGAGTAATGGACGCACGTGTGACGTACCCTGTTCCTGCACCTATTCCTGGTGACAACGCACCATTGGAATCCTGATAAAAGGTGGCAGGGGACCAGAAACATCTCCCAATACTTTAGTGAGTCTTTCCCCGCCCCAAGGGTTGCCCAGCACGCAGAGTAGATCAAACATGGGCAACAGGGACAGGGCTTGTGTCGTAATTGCACAAGGTATGCCCTAAGTGTATCTGACTCCGCCCACCATCCTGTCCAGCACAGTTTGCAGTCAAAGACTTCTGTCAATAGTTTTATTGTACAACATTCTCTGGTCGCCATCAGGTGTTTGATAGGTACTATCAAAGTCCAACTGAGGGGGCGACCGGGGTTAAGCCCTGGGCAGGTCAGTAAGGTGGGTCCAGACTCTGTGTACCACCTCAAGCAGTGACATAGCAAAGGTCCCCGCAGCTCCCGAAGGTGTGGGGGGCCCGATCTCCAGGGAGCCCCCTCAGCACAGTACACTGTGCACAGGCAGTAGCCCCCTGACTGGGGCCCAGGGGAGTGGGCCCCCTCCAGGTACTTTGCAGGAGTGCCACTTGAAGTTTTGTTACGTCACTGACCACAATATGGTGGACGTTGTAAGGAACAGGAAATATATAGAATGACGGCCATCGACCACATATCCCCAGACCAGCCTGCCCTCCATCTCCCCACCCTCTCACTTACCCAATGACTTTTTAAATATTTGAATATGTTTGGCATCATTTACCAGTAAAACTAAGCCAAGTTGGATATGACGGTTTCTGCTGAAATGGATACATATTAACCTTCTAAACTTCTATTACTATTGGTTTCAATACCTTCCCATGTGGCTTTATTTGCACATTTGGGCACTCTTAGTGTTTTTTGCACTTTTATTCTTTTGTTTCTTTAGTTATGACGTGAACATATTTCTGTTGAGAAGCTTCAGCTTGGTCCGTGAGTGACGCAATGCTCCAGCATGAGGAATTAAACAACAGATTCCCACGCATTTATTTTGCATCTTGAAATAAATAAAAACGCAATTACATTACTTACACTGCATTTTGAGTTATGTTCTGCGTGCTTTTCCAAAGCAGCGCTTTCAGTTCAGAAAAGAAAGGGTGCCATCTAGAGGGCACAGGGGAAATAGTCGACATGTCAGCTGACCAGCAGGTAGATCCTGAGTACTCACAAACATTTTCCCAGGGGCCAAAAAGTGTGGTCTATGATGTGACCTGGGGCCGCATTGGTGCCGGCACGGTGAGGTCAGGCGGGGTGGGTGGAAAGGGGTGGGATTGGAGGTGAGGTTGGTGTAGGAGAAGGGAAGCATATACATCTAGTGGATGAATTGCACAATGTGAAACCAGGAAACCTAGGATTACTGTTGGCTCCCACACTTTATTACATTGTGTGATCCTAGGTATTTGTTTTATTTCACTTTCTCGCCTTTTTCTTCAGTATCACGGTGGGGGACAACCAGATATATGACTTCAGGATGTGCTCTGTACAAAACTGTCTAACGTTGTTCATCTACATTAGAAACTCAAGCGACCCAATGAGTGCCCATAATAACTGGCTTGCCGTGTTAGTTCATTATTGGCATTGTTGTCAGGATGGGAGTAAGAATTAATGTTTCTAAATTCATGTTTGAATACTATCACTTTTAAAGTAATACTTATCAATGTACTGATATAATCTGATGCACTAAGGTGATACGGTTCTCCACGTCAAATAAATAAACGTTTTTAATTTTGAACATAGTTTTATCATATTTTACACTTTTGCAGTAAGGTGTCTGTTGGACCTGGTATCCTTGGCGTGGTCCCCCCTAACTTTTTGCCTCTGCTTCCCAGGCTGTTGATGTGTGCTGGACTCTGTTTATTCTGTGTTTGATCATCTCAGCACGTTACCACTGCTAACCAGTGTCAAAGTGCAATTGCTCCTATGTAAAATGTATGTGTAATTGGCTTATCCATGATTGGCATATATGATTTACTAGTAAGTCCCTAGTAAAGTGCACTAGAGATGCCCAGGGCCTGTACATCAAATGCCACTAGTGGGCCTGCAGCACTGGTTGTGCCGCCCACATTAGTAGCCCTGTAAACATGGCTCAAAACAGTGTCTGTGGGTACAGTTTTAAACTGCCAAATCGACCTGGCAAGTGTACCCACTTGCCAGGTCCACACCTTCTCTTTTCACACATGTAAGGCACCCCTAAGATAGGCCCTGGGTAGCACCATGGGCAGGTTAAAGTGTATGTTAAAGGTGGGACATGTACTGATGTGTGTTACATGTCCTGGTAACGCGTCCCAGCTTTGATAATTATCTCTACAATGGGACTCGTTTTAGGCCAATGAATCTTTTTACCCTGATTGAGGACTCCTTAGGACAAGGCAATCACGTGACATCTGAATTAACCAATCAAAAATCGAGTCAATATCCAAGTTAATTAATTCATGCACATTTAAGAAGAAACGAAAACACACCATAAACAAGATTATGAATATTTATTCCATATTAATTACAATCTACTAGCATATTAATTAGTCTCAATACCAGCAAGTACATTAATAAAACTACTATATGGCAACTGGAATAAGATTTTATCAAGGCAAAGATCATAAACATCAGCACAATCCACGAATTCAACATTAATCAGACTTTAGCAGAGTTATCATTAGTACATTTTTCAACAAAGCGTAGATTCTGTCATTTGTCTATTTGCCAAATTCAGTGAACTCCTCGACTATCCCCTAATTAGCAACAGCATGTTGGGCTTCATGCAAAACAATTTAGTAACATGAATTTAGAAAACTTCTAACTATGGCCTCTGTCAAAAGAGCAGTTGGTACCTAGAAAGGAAAGGCAAACAGACAATTACAATTCAGCATTGTATAGTTACCCTCCGTAATGGGTCAGCATTCAGAGTCAGTCTTCGTCCTCAGGACAGCAGTCGGTTCGCAGATAGAACAGCAGAGTCTCAGCAAGTTAGGTAAGGGAACTCTTCCCACATAAGGAGGAGAAGCACACCTCGGGCAAAGCTGTAAGTTGAGGATGGTTCGAAGATTCAGAATGAAGATTAAACAGAATTTCAGAGTAACAGCAAGAGTGTCTCGCTCAAAAATGTCTAATAATGGCTGATTTATCCTCGTGTCTCCAGGTTATATCAAATGTGTCAAACAAGTCCCTAATTCCCAATTGGTCAATATTTGGTGCATCATTATCTCTATCCAATAATCCGACGATCACCTTACTAGAGTTTTCCTACTTTAGACAGTTCTCAGCAAGTTCATTGGTTTCTGGGTTTGATGCCTCCAATGGGTAGAATGTCAGGTGAGGAAAAATTATATTTGTTACTCGAGTCAGTAGTTCCATTGTCTTCCCTAGTCTAGACGACCTTGTACCTGTTGCGCATTACACTGTTGCGCTTAGCAAGAATGTCTCCTTCAGCAAGTCGTGTTCTCATGAGAAAGAATTTACTAGGGTTACACACATCTCTAGCTCCTGAAAAAGTACAGCTTCATGTCCTTCAAGAAACATTACATTACACGTTAGAAAAATACCGTTAATATGAGACCAGGCAGCTAGGCCCAGACCCTTGCTAACTAAGGCCTAATGTTAATTTACCAATTCCAATACATGATTCTTAACACTAATACAAAATCATACATTAATACGTTTGTAATCCATTATTAATCATTTGCATTAATCATTGAATACAATGGTGGCCACTCCCCGTGGGCACATTTTATACACATGCGTTAGCGTTTTACATTTTCTTATGCGATTTCACTAAGCATTATATTGCAAGCTTCTCATGTTAATTATTCAATTTAAATCACGCTCCATCAGTCCTAACAGTGAAATACTACTAAATTCAAGTTTTCACTGTTGCAAGGCCTATCACTATCATAGGTTAACATGGGGCTGCCTTTAAATAACTTTAAAGTACAGATTCCCTTTGAGAGCAGATAGAAATGTGGAGTTTGGGTTCTCTGAACTCACAATTTAAAAATACATCTTGTAGTGAAGTTGGTTTTTAGATTGTTAGTTTGAAAATGCCACTGTTAGAAAGTGAACATCTTCTTGCTAAAACCATTCTGTGACTCTGCCTGTTTGTGGATTGCCTGTGTGGGTCAGTTTGACAATTGGGCTGTTTGTGAATCCCCTCTAGACAGTGAGGCAAAGGGAGCTGGGGTGTAGCCTGCATATTTTGATGAGCCACCTGTGCTAGAGTGGAGGGAGGAGTGGTCACTTGCACCTGAATGGGCTGTGCCTGTCTTCTCACAATGCAGTCTCCAACCCCCTGGTGTGTGTCTGGGGCCTGGCCTGGGGAAGGCATGATCTTGTGAACAACAGAGACTTTCCTTTGAAGTAAGTCTACTTCAAAGGCAGAAGGAGGGTATATGTATTGGACACATTCCCCCTGAAAATTAGATCACTTCTGGAACCAAGAGGAACCTCTGCCAAGGAGAGGAGCTGAAGAGCTGAGGAGGAGTGCTGCCCCTGCCTGTGACTGTGCTTTGTTGAGCTATCCTGCAGTTGCTTCTTCTGCCTGTGAAAGGGGACAAAGACTGGACGTTATGGTATATTCCTGGTTGTGAAGAATCTCCAAGTGCTTGGACTGAGCTTGCCTACTGTTTTGAAGTCTCAGGCCCATCAAAGACTTCCTCTGCTAACATCTGGACTCTCTGCTGAGACTCCTGCCCTGCCACGTGGTGTCCTATTCAGTCACTGGGCACTTGAAAGGTGAAGTTGGCAGACAAGAACTGAAAATCCACGCACAGAACGTTGTGCGGGGAAATTTTAAATGCACCATTCGCAACGCGGCTGATAAACAATGCACTGCCGGGCTCAGGGCTAAAATCAATGCTCCACCTGCATCGCAGCTGGGAGATCGATGCATCGTAGCTGGAGAAATGACACACAACAGCTGCTTGCTTGCGGCTGCTGATAATGACGAAAATCCCATGCAGTGCAGTTTTCTAATACCGTGCAACAGGATTTTCCACGCAACGTCCCAGCGCAGATCTGAGGTGCCCCGCCCGTAAATCGACACATCGCTCTCTTGCAAGGGAGAAAAACAACGCATTGCCAACCCAACTGGAGAAGAAACGATGCACGGCCTCCCTTGCGAGGAAGGAATGGACGCATTACTGCCTTTTCCAACGCGCGCTCGCCTGTGCAGCTTTATTTTTGACGCTAACTAGCTACTTTGTGCAAGACCATCGTTTCCATTGTTTGCTCTGGAGTAAGACTCTTTTGAAAATTCATATTTTAACTTGTGCATGTTGGATTTTTGTTGTTTTGGTGTTGTTTGATTTAGATAAATATTGCCTATTTTTCTAAACTGGTGTGGTGTCCATTTTGTAGTTTCTTCACTGTATTATTCTGTGTGTTGGTAGAAATACTTTACACATTGCTTCTGAGTAATACCTGCCTGCTCATGCCAAGCTACCAAGGGGTGAATGGGGCTAACCAGGTGTGTTTCTCCCTTACCCTGACTAGAGTGAGGGTCCTTGCTTGGACAGGGGGTAAACTGACTGCCAACCAAAGACCCCATTTCTAACAACGTCTTTAAAAATGAAGGGGTTCCTAAAGTTAAGCAGTGCAGAAATCCCTAGTTACTTCCTTTCTTGAACACCAATTAACCTTTAAATAAATGTGTGGCTGTTTATTTCACTTCTTTTTATTGTTGGTGCTGAGTCTAGTAAACAACAGCTCAGTGCTGCTGTTGACCAGGGGGCCGCAAGTAAAGATCAGGAGGGTCGCATTACCAACCCCCCCCGGGCCATACTGAGTATCAAAGAGCTAGAACAATTAAATCAAAAAGCCATGATACCCATCCGATGTTTCACTTAATGGTGCTGACGTCATTCATGACAAATATCTGCAATTATGTCAAAATTGGTTACAATAAAGAGGCATGCATGCATTATGGGTCAGGAACAGAGTTTTTGTTTATTGCATGCAAATTCAAAATCCGTTTTTCATTAAAAAATAATATTTAACATATAAATAGGATTTGGATAAGCCCTCTTCAGCCATTGCTCTGTTGAAGTGTCATACACAGTTTCGTTCAGCCCACAGGGCAGCATACAATACGCGGGGGAATGGGTCAGCCCCGTCACCTATGAACTATTTATGGCCATGTGACGCAGTGCAGTGCAGCAAGTCAACTTGCTGTGCTGCACTGCGTGACAGAAGAAGGGCAGGAATGCTCTATATTTAAAAGAATACAGAGCATTCCTTTTGTTTCCCATGCATTAGCGCCCTTTTCGCAGCCTAGTGCCACTGCTGGCACACTTGCACTGTGGTGCAAGGGTGCCTGGGTTGCATGCAGGATTGTTTTTATGCAGGAAAGCACACCTTCCTGCACAAATGCAATCGTGGGAGGCATATTCCACTTTCTATGTGTGCCGCAGAATGCAGCACATGTAGGAAGAGGAAAACAATTAGGAGAAAAAGAGATATTTCTCCTCATTACATCTTCCTTGTGTATCCCCAGATTTACAAGTGCTTATAAATCTGGGATGTGCCAAAGTCCATGGGAGTTGCGTGGGAACACTCACGCATCAACCTTGCAACACCTTCTTAAGGCAGAGTAAAGCAACGCAACGATTTACGCTGGTTTGCGTTTCTCCAGATTTTTGATGCCACTGAGAACCATGCAAAGTGGCTTTGCGTGGCTTAACCGCTTCTGTGCCTTGGACGAGATGATCTCGTCCAAGGCTACAGTTCCCCTGTGCCTTGGACGAGATCATCTCGTCCATGGCACAGGGGAACTTGGGGGCGCGCTAGCGCGCCCCCCGTGCACCCCCCTCCCCCCCAAAGTCGGGGATGGAAGGGGAAGACCTTCCCCTTCCACCCCCGACCCCCCCCACCCCCCCCTGTGACGTCAGCGCGCGCGCTGATGTGTCACAGGGGCCTCCCTCGTCGCGCTGGAAGCTCTTTTTATTGTTATTGACAAAAGGGAGCGACCCCTTGGGCAAGGGTCGCTCCCAGGGGGGGCATATTTTCGGGAAGGCCTTTTCTGCCCCCCCTGGGGGCAGATCGGCCTACTATTAGGCCGATCTGCCCACGGGGGGGCAGAAACCTCTAGGCACCAGGGACCATTTTTTTTTTTTTTTTTTTTTGTTTCATTTTTTTTTTTTTGGTGGGGAGCGACCCCTTAGGCAAGGGTCACCCCCCTTGGGGGAAAATTATATTTTGCCCATTTCTGCCCCCCTTGGGGGCAGATTGGCCTATTTAGATGAGGCCAATCTGCCCCCAAGGGGGGTAGAAACCACTAGACACAAGGGAGTTTTTTCTTTGCGTGAATTTCACGCAAAGGGAGCGACCCCTTAGGCAAGGGTCGCTCCCTGGGGGGGAGGGCAATTTATTTTAGGCCATTTCTGCCCCCCCTGGGGGGCAGATCGGCCTATTATTAGGCCGATCTGCCCCCGGGGGGGGGGCAGAAACCTCTAGGCGCCAGGGGAATTATTTTTTTTTTCTTTTTTTTTTTTCTTTGTTTGTTTTTTTAGAGATGGGGAGTGACCCATCAGGCAAGGGTCGCTCCCCAGGAGGGCAAATTGTATTTAGACCATTTCTGCCCCCCTGGGGGAAGATTGGCAGAGTTTAGGTCAATCTGCCCCCAAGGGGGCAGAAACCACTAGGCACCGGGGATTTGTTTTTTGGTGCCAATGTCACGCAGGGGGAGCGACCCCGTAGGCAAGGGTCGCTCCCGGCGGGGGAGGGTGGGGGTTGGGGGGGCAAATTTATTTTAGGGCATTTCTGCCCCCCCCCTGGAGCCGGCTGAGCTACAGGCCAAACACCACAGGTAGGCACCTTGCAAAAAACACCTCTGTTTTCTGTGAAAAAATATGTTGTGTACACGTTGTGTTTTGGGTCATTTCCTTTTGTGGGCGCTAGGCCTACCCACAGAAGTGACGTACCATTTTTATCAAGAGACTTAGGGGAACGCTGGGTGGAAGGAAATTTGTGGCTCCTCTCAGATTCCAGAACTTTCTGTCACCGAAATGAGAGGAAAAAGTGTTTTTTGGGCCAAATTTTGATGTTTGCAAAGGATTCTGGGTAACATAACCTGGTCAGAGCCCCGCAAGTCACCCCATCTTGGATTCCCCTGGGTTTCTAGTTTTCAAAAATGCACTGGTTTGCTAGGTTTCCTCAGGTGTCGGCTGAGCTACAGGCCAAAATCCACAGGTAGGCACTGCTTTTTATAAAAAAATGTGATGTGTCCACGTTGTGTTTTGGGCCCTTTCCTTTCGTGGGCGCTAGGCCTACCCACGCAAGTGAGGTATCATTTTTATCGGGAGACTTGGGGGAACGCTGGGTGGAAGGAAATTTGTAGCTCCTCTCAGATTCCAGAACTTTCTGCCACAGAAATGTGAGGGACATGTGTTTTTTTAGCCAAATTTTGAGGTTTGCAAAGGATTCTGGGTAACAGAACCTGGTCCGAGCCCCGCAAGTCACTCCTCCTTGGATTCCCCTAGGTCTCTAGTTTTCAGAAATGCACAGGTTTGGTAGGTTTCCCTAGGTGCCGGCTGAGCTAGAGGCCAAAATCTACAGGTAGGCACTTCGCAAAAAACACCTCTGTTTTTTTCCAAAATTTAGGATGTGTCCACGTTGCGCTTTGGGGTGTTTCCTGTCGCCGGCGCTAGGCCTACCCACGCAAGTGAGGTATCATTTTTATCGGGAGACTTGGGGGAACGCTGGGTGGAAGGAAATTTGTAGCTCCTCTCAGATTCCAGAACTTTCTGCCACAGAAATGTGAGGGACATGTGTTTTTTTAGCCAAATTTTGAGGTTTGCAAAGGATTCTGGGTAACAGAACCTGGTCCGAGCCCCGCAAGTCACCCCTCCTTGGATTCCCCTAGGTCTCTAGTTTTCAGAAATGCACAGGTTTGGTAGGTTTCCCTAGGTGCCGGCTGAGCTAGAGGCCAAAATCTACAGGTAGGCACTTCGCAAAAAACACCTCTGTTTTTTTCCAAAATTTAGGATGTGTCCACGTTGCGCTTTGGGGTGTTTCCTGTCGCCGGCGCTAGGCCTACCCACGCAAGTGAGGTATCATTTTTATCGGGAGACTTGGGGGAACGCTGGGTGGAAGGAAATTTGTAGCTCCTCTCAGATTCCAGAACTTTCTGCCACAGAAATGTGAGGGACATGTGTTTTTTTAGCCAAATTTTGAGGTTTGCAAAGGATTCTGGGTAACAGAACCTGGTCCGAGCCCCGCAAGTCACCCCTCCTTGGATTCCCCTAGGTCTCTAGTTTTCAGAAATGCACAGGTTTGGTAGGTTTCCCTAGGTGCCGGCTGAGCTAGAGGCCAAAATCTACAGGTAGGCACTTCGCAAAAAACACCTCTGTTTTTTTCCAAAATTTAGGATGTGTCCACGTTGCGCTTTGGGGTGTTTCCTGTCGCCGGCGCTAGGCCTACCCTCGCAAGTGAGGTATCATTTTTATCGGGAGACTTGGGGGAACGCTGGGTGGAAGGAAATTTGTAGCTCCTCTCAGATTCCAGAACTTTGTGCCACAGAAATGTGAGGGACATGTGTTTTTTTAGCCAAATTTTGAGGTTTGCAAAGGATTCTGGGTAACAGAACCTGGTCCGAGCCCCGCAAGTCACCTCTCCTTGGATTCCCCTAGGTCTCTAGTTTTCAGAAATGCACAGGTTTGGTAGGTTTCCCTAGGTGCCGGCTGAGCTAGAGGCCAAAATCTACAGGTAGGCACTTCGCAAAAAACACCTCTGTTTTTTTCCAAAATTTAGGATGTGTCCACGTTGCGCTTTGGGGTGTTTCCTGTAGCCGGCGCTAGGCCTACCCACGCAAGTGAGGTATCATTTTTATCGGGAGACTTGGGGGAACGCTGGGTGGAAGGAAATTTGTAGCTCCTCTCAGATTCCAGAACTTTCTGCCACAGAAATGTGAGGGACATGTGTTTTTTTAGCCAAATTTTGAGGTTTGCAAAGGATTCTGGGTAACAGAACCTGGTCCGAGCCCCGCAAGTCACTCCTCCTTGGATTCCCCTAGGTCTCTAGTTTTCAGAAATGCACAGGTTTGGTAGGTTTCCCTAGGTGCCGGCTGAGCTAGAGGCCAAAATCTACAGGTAGGCACTTCGCAAAAAACACCTCTGTTTTTTTCCAAAATTTAGGATGTGTCCACGTTGCGCTTTGGGGTGTTTCCTGTCGCCGGCGCTAGGCCTACCCACGCAAGTGAGGTATCATTTTTATCGGGAGACTTGGGGGAACGCTGGGTGGAAGGAAATTTGTAGCTCCTCTCAGATTCCAGAACTTTCTGCCACAGAAATGTGAGGGACATGTGTTTTTTTAGCCAAATTTTGAGGTTTGCAAAGGATTCTGGGTAACAGAACCTGGTCCGAGCCCCGCAAGTCACCCCTCCTTGGATTCCCCTAGGTCTCTAGTTTTCAGAAATGCACAGGTTTGGTAGGTTTCCCTAGGTGCCGGCTGAGCTAGAGGCCAAAATCTACAGGTAGGCACTTCGCAAAAAACACCTCTGTTTTTTTCCAAAATTTAGGATGTGTCCACGTTGCGCTTTGGGGTGTTTCCTGTCGCCGGCGCTAGGCCTACCCACGCAAGTGAGGTATCATTTTTATCGGGAGACTTGGGGGAACGCTGGGTGGAAGGAAATTTGTAGCTCCTCTCAGATTCCAGAACTTTCTGCCACAGAAATGAGAGGGACATGTGTTTTTTTAGCCAAATTTTGAGGTTTGCAAAGGATTCTGGGTAACAGAACCTGGTCCGAGCCCCGCAAGTCACCCCTCCTTGGATTCCCCTAGGTCTCTAGTTTTCAGAAATGCACAGGTTTGGTAGGTTTCCCTAGGTGCCGGCTGAGCTAGAGGCCAAAATCTACAGGTAGGCACTTCGCAAAAAACACCTCTGTTTTTTTCCAAAATTTAGGATGTGTCCACGTTGCGCTTTGGGGTGTTTCCTGTCGCCGGCGCTAGGCCTACCCACGCAAGTGAGGTATCATTTTTATCGGGAGACTTGGGGGAACGCTGGGTGGAAGGAAATTTGTAGCTCCTCTCAGATTCCAGAACTTTGTGCCACAGAAATGTGAGGGACATGTGTTTTTTTAGCCAAATTTTGAGGTTTGCAAAGGATTCTGGGTAACAGAACCTGGTCCGAGCCCCGCAAGTCACCCCTCCTTGGATTCCCCTAGGTCTCTAGTTTTCAGAAATGCACAGGTTTGGTAGGTTTCCCTAGGTGCCGGCTGAGCTAGAGGCCAAAATCTACAGGTAGGCACTTCGCAAAAAACACCTCTGTTTTTTTCCAAAATTTCGGATGTGTCCATGTTGCGCTTTGGGGTGTTTCCTGTCGCCGGCGCTAGGCCTACCCACGCAAGTGAGGTATCATTTTTATCGGGAGACTTGGGGGAACGCTGGGTGGAAGGAAATTTGTAGCTCCTCTCAGATTCCAGAACTTTCTGCCACAGAAATGTGAGGGACATGTGTTTTTTTAGCCAAATTTTGAGGTTTGCAAAGGATTCTGGGTAACAGAACCTGGTCCGAGCCCCGCAAGTCTCCCCTCCTTGGATTCCCCTAGGTCTCTAGTTTTCAGAAATGCACAGGTTTGGTAGGTTTCCCTAGGTGCCGGCTGAGCTAGAGGCCAAAATCTACAGGTAGGCACTTCGCAAAAAACACCTCTGTTTTTTTCCAAAATTTAGGATGTGTCCACGTTGCGCTTTGGGGTGTTTCCTGTCGCCGGCGCTAGGCCTACCCACGCAAGTGAGGTATCATTTTTATCGGGAGACTTGGGGGAACAGAGATTAGCAAAACAAGTGCTATTGGCCCTTGTCTTTCTCTACATTTTTTCCTTCCAAATATAGGAGAGTGTGTAAAAAAGACATCTATTTGAGAAATTCCCTATAATTCACATGCTTGTATGGTCACCCTGGAATTCAGAGATGTGCAAATAACCACTGCTCCTCAGCACCTTATCTTGTGCCCTTTTTGGAAATGCAAAGGTTTTCTTGATAGCAATTTTTTACTCTTTATATTTCAGCAAATGAATTGCTGTATACCCGGTTTAGAATGAAAACGCACTGCAGGGTGCAGCTCATTTATTGGCTCTGGGTTCCTCGGGTTCTTGATGAACCTACAAGCCCTATATATCCCCGCAACCAGAGGAGTCCAGCAGACGTAACGGTATATTGCTTTCCATAATCAGACATTGCAGGGAAAAGTTACAGAGTAAAACGTAGAGAAAAATTGATGTTTTTTTCACCTCAATTTCAATATTTTTCTTTTTCAGCTGTTATTTTCTGTAGGAAACCCTTGTAGAATCTACACAAATGACCCCTTGCTGAATTCAGAATTTTGTCTACTTTTCAGAAATGGTTAGGTTTCTGGGATCCAGCATTGGTTTCATGCCCTTCCTGTCACTGACTGGAAGGAGGCTGAAAGCACAAAAAATTGCAAAAATGGGGTATGCCCCAGTAAAATGCCAAAATTGTGTTGAGAAATTGGGTTTTCTGATTCAAGTCTGCCTGTTCCTGGAAGCTAGGAAGCTGCTGAGTTTAGCACTACAAACCCTTTGTTGATGCCATTTTCAGGGGGAAATCCACAAGCCTTCTTTTGCAGCCACTTTTTCCATTTTTTTTAAAAAGAACGAAATTTTCACTGTATTTTGGCCAATTTCTTGGCCTCCTTCAAGGGAACCCACAAAGTCTGGGTACCTCTAGAATCCCAAGGATGTTGGAAAAAAAGGACGCAAATTTGGCTTGGTTAGCTTATGTGAACAAAAAGTTATGAGGGCCTAAGCGCGAACTGCCCCAAATAGGCAAAAAAAGGCCTGGCACAGGAGGGGGAAAAGGCCTGGCAGCGAAAGGGTTAAAAAATCTGACAATGTTTGTGGTGCTCTTGCACCATATTGCATGGTAGAAGAGCAAAGCGAAGCAGGTCATAAATATAGCCCCTTGTTGGCAATGTTAGTTACATTTGAATCAGCTCACAGGACAATCACTGGTGTTTGGCTTGTCAGTCAATGTGAATGACTTCACTTTGTCCCATTACATCTGACCCTACAGGGCAGTGCTGACAGGCAAATAAGTCCTTGTTTGGCCTCTCTGCCTATACTCCGTGGGGTTGCGATTCCACACCAGGACAGTCAGTGGCACCAGAGGCACTACCATGACCCCCAGACATGCAAGCGGCCATAGCACCTAAGCACCGAGATTCTGCAGACTGAGAGTGGAAGCAACAGTGCCTGAAGTGACAAGAGTTTGTATTACTGTACATTCCACCATTCAGGTGTGAGGTGCTTATTGTGGTATTTTGACTCAAGTAGACCTCTTGTGAAAGTGAACTATATTCCCTAGACCATGGGTACTCCCAAACATTTTCCCAAGGTATTGGGTCTTGGGTATGAAATGTTATGGGACAAAGGAAATTAAATGTTACGGGGTTAGGGTTTGAAAGGGGAGTCAGCTAAGACTTGAACCTGAGCTCTGCTTGTTTGTTAGAAATGGGGTCTTTGGTTGGCAGTTGGGTTACCCCCTGTCCTAGCAAGGACCCTCACTCTAGTAAGGGTAAAGGAGAATCACACTCACTTAACCCCCCCCACCCCATTGGTAGCTTGTGACGAGCAGGCAGGCTTCGCTCAGAGACAATGTGTTAAGTATTTGTACGAACACTACAAAATGACACAGGTTTAGAAAAATAGTAAATATTTTATCTAAGTAAACAAGACCAAATACTATAAAAATTCTCAATATACAGTTAAAAACAAGAAAACGGTGCCTTGAGGCATAAATACTTCAAGTCGGTATTATGCAGCGTTGTGACTGAGTTGTTTCCTACAATGTGACACCATTGGCACCGTTTACAGAGTCATTCGACCTCGGGTACAGTACCTTAAGAAACAAGTAGAAAATAGACCAGTGCACCGAGTCGGGGAGAGCGGCTTCACTGAGTACGATGCGGCGTCAGTTCCGGTGCCAGGGCACAGAAGGACAGTGGCTTCACACAGTGGGGTTGGGTCCTCACTACCTGGCAGTGGAGTTGAAGCAGAGTCAGATGTGAAGTAAGTCCCTTGGTTCGGGAATATGTGAAGTCCGCCGGAGTCACGATGCTGCGGGGCAACCTCACAAGGTCACGATGACGTCACAGGGCCGCAGGCGCTGCAATGGCGTTGGATCGTCACGGACATTGAACTTACAACACTCCGGTGTCTAGAAGTCGTGCGGGATCAGTGGTTGCAACAACACAAGGCCTACAGGGTCATCCGACTTCTATGAGATCCACGGCCTCATGGCAGGCAGCGTCGCAGTTCCTGGGTAGTGGCGTCAGCTCACAGGCTCATTGGATTCGTCACACTCAGCGAGGTCCACAGTCTCAGGGCAAGTGGCGTCGTGGTTCTGGGCAGCTGCGTCCTTTGCGAAGTCGCACAGCAGCATCCAGCGGCATTAGACTAGTTTTTCTCCAGGAATTTACTTCCAGGGGTCTAGGAACTGTAATGGCACCCTCCGGAAAGGTAGAGTCCACAGCAAGTAGACTCAAATCTGGTTGGTGAAGCCTTTGCTGTCCCCGAGGCTTCAAAACAGGAGGCAAGCTCTACTTTAAGCCCTTGGAGTCACTTCTCAAGTACGAATGCAACAAGGTGCTGTTTCTGACCCCTTGCACAAGCAGAAGCAGCAACTTCAGGCTAGCCCAACACAGCACAGTCACAGGCCAGGGCAGCACTTCTCCTCAGCTCTTCAGCTCTTCTCCAGGCAGAGGTTCCTCTAGAATCCTTGAAGTAATCTAAAGTCTGGAGTTTTGGGTCCAATACTTATATCCCTTTCTGCTTTTGAGGTTGGCAAACTTCAAAGTAAAGTCTCAAGTGTTTGTAAGATTCTTTCTTGTTTAGGCCAGGCCCCAGCCACATACCAGGAGGTTGGAGAGTGCATTGTGTGCGGGCAGGCACATCCCATTCAGGTGTGAGTGACCATTCCTCCCTTCCCCTCCAGCACAGATGGCTAATCAGGATACAGCCCCACTTGTGTCACTGTCTAGAGAGAGGTGCAAACAGCCCAACAGTCAAACTAACCCAGACAGGGAATCCACAAACAAGCAGAGTCACAGTATGGTTTAAGCAAGAAAATGCCTACTTTCTAAAACCGCATTTTCAAACACACAGTCTAAAAAACAACTTCACTAAAAGGTGTATTTTTAAATTGTGAGCTCAGAGACCCTAAACTCAATGTTTCTATCTGCTCCTAAGGGGAATTTGTGTTGTAATAACATTTAAAGGCTGCCCCCATGTTACCATATGAGAGAGATAGGCCTTGCAATAGTGAAAAACAAATTTGGCAGTATTTCGCAGTCAGGACATGTAAAACACATCAGTACATGTCCCACCTTTAACATTCACTGCACCCTGCCCATGGGGCTACCTAGGGCCTACCTTAGGGGTGCCTTCCATGTACAAAAAAGGGAAGGTTTAGGCCTGGCAAGTGGGTACACTTGCTAGGTCGAATTGGCAGTAAAAGCTGCATATACAGACACTGCAGTGGCAGGTCTGAGACCTGTTTACAGAGCTACTCATGTGGGTGGCACAACCAGTGCTGCAGGCCCACTAGTAGCATTTGATGTACAGGCCCTGGGCACCTCCAGTGCACCTTACTAGGGACTTACCAATAAATCAAAAATGCCAATCATGGAAAGCCAATTACATATACATTTAACACAGGAGCACTTGCACTTTACCACAGGATAGCAGTGGTAAAGTAACAAAAACAGAGTGCAGCACACATCAACAACCTGGGAAACAGAGGCAAAATGTTAGGGGAGACCACGCCAAGGATGCCAAGTGTAACAATGTTGTATCCAGTATTTAGAGAAACCAATAAATGTACCTGCATTTGGTGCTCGATGTTATCTTGTGTTTTCCTACCCCAAACCTTTTCACAGGGGTCAAAGAGTATGGTCTGTGGCTTTCCCCAAAGGCCGCATTTTTGCCAGAAGTGTGGGAGTGGGGCCTTTTGTGGGTGAGTGTGTGTGTGGGGATGTGTAAGGTGGGCATATGACAAGTGAAGTATGCAGATGATGTGGACAGTGAGTCATGGAGGTATTTTGAGGGTTTCATTCCACACTGCCATCTAAGTTAAACTCATGGTCTCTAGAAGAGTCATAGATTTGACAATACAGTGCTATGCTGTATCTGAATTGCTATCCCTCTACCACACCTGCTTGCTATCACTACTTTGCAAGAGTCAAGTGTAAACAGGAAATAACCTGATTATTAAATTGGAATGAAAAAAACAGAAAACTTGGTCTCAATCTCAGATTCCCCGCTTGACCGAATTGTGTGATCCTAGGCAATTGTTTTATTTCACTTTGCAGTCTCTGCTTCATGATCACATATACGAGCACCTTGAAATGCATTCATTCAGGATATGCACCATACAAAACATTCTGCAAAAAATGATAATGTTTCCATGCATAATACCAACCCATTCCATCCCAGGGGGTGGGTCCACATAATAGCTGACATGCCTATCAGCTCACTCCTCTCAAGGTGAGAGGAGGCGTAAATGTTTCTAGTTCATTGTTTACAACTATCACTATAAAAAATACTTCTCAATGCAGTGACATAATCTGATGTACTGAGTGAAATACTTCTGCATGTTAAAGAAATGCACTTTCTTGAATTTTCAAGAGACGTTATCAAAGTTGACACATTTGTTGAAACATGTCTTTAAAAATAAACGTTCTAAACATTAAGTGGTGCATGATAACTTATGTGCTTCTTTTCTTTTTCAGTAAGCATTTAAATGAATGTTTGTCTGTTTTTTTAAACATCTTTCTTAATGTTAGTGCTCTCTCAAGTAAAAAGCAGCCCAGTGATGCTGTTTACCAGTGGGACCAATTGTGAAGGTCAGGGGGGAAGCATGCGACCCTTGGGCCATACATTGAGTATCACTGCCCTGGACAGTCCTTCACACTCAGGGTTAACATGTCACTACCTATGCGTGTGAGGCATATGTTAGTGAGCATTCAACATGGTTGCTGTGATCAATCTTCTTCGGTGTTCCAAAACTGAAAATTAGACACATAGGCCCTCTGTTAAGTTCCACTCCACAGACAACTTCTTCTTTTTTCAAGTTCTCTTTATTCTCGTAAAAAGTCACAACACCTTCAGCAGATACAGAGCTAGCCACTCTTTCTCTTCCTTCAGATCCTTCTCTCTTCCCATCATTCCATTTCACACCTCATCCTACTACCTCATCACATTCTAAGTTCCATAAAGGAGATACTACAATGAATGGTGAAATCTCCACACACCTCCCCCCTTTCACTATAGGAACAAATAAATCAAAAAGAGAATAATAGAATAATATAATAAACTATGTACAACAATGTAGAGCATCTAAGAAATTTTTTAACGATCAAGTTTGCAAACATTCCCCAAGTTCCATGTAGATCCATTCTCTAAAACCACCACATTTTTCCTTACATTCAATACACGTTGAGGAGGATAAAATTTGCTTTCTCCTTTAAGAACAATACCTTTCTTCTTTACTGCCACCCAATCTCCCCTTCGTATAATGCTAGATTTCACACACATCCTCCTGTTGTAGTATGTAGCACCCTTTTCCTGCATTTTTTCAACCCTTGCTCTTATTGACTCTCTATCAACCACCACCTTCTTATTTGTCTTCAACCACACAGGACACTCTAGCACACCCGGTTCTCTTCCTTTCAATGATACAAAAGGTGACACTCCTGTTATAGAATGGGGAGTCGTTCGATAGGTCCACATCATTTTTCTCAACTCTTTTTTCCACGGAAGTTGATTCGCCAAAGATAGCTGTATGTTCTCCATAATCAATCGATTTACCCTCTCCACTAGACCATTGGCTTGCGGATGGAAAAGCGCTACCCTCTCATGTGTGATTCCAACTCTTCGTAAATAATCAGTCATTTCTGATGATATAAATTGCACCCCGTTATCGGACACAATGTATTTTGGTATGCCCTCTTCCATGAATACCTCCTCAAAGAACTCTATTACTACGGAAGTTCTCACATCCCCAACCACCTTAGTAATGAACCATTTAGAGTGATAATCCACTAACACCAGAATATATTTACACCCCATGCCCAGACAGGATATAGGTCCAATAAAATCCACAGCCAGTTTCTCCCATGGACCATTAGGAAATTTTATAGGAGCCAAAGGTACATGCCTTACCACCTTGGTCTTGTCACTGTTGGTACATGCCACACAATTCCTCACAGCCTCTTCCACTTGTTTGTCCATCTCAGGCCACCAAAATGTTTGCCTTACCTTCCTTTTCATTATTCCCCTACCCAGATGTCCTTGATGGGTAATCTCAATAATGTGTTTACGTACACTAACAGGTGGAACCAATTGGTCCCTCCTTAATAACCTCCCACTGACTATACTTAGTTGATCCCTAATTCTAAAATACTTTACTAAGTCACAATCCTGCTCATCACCATTCCTCCAACCATTAACTACTCTTTCCTTCACAACCTGCATAGTTGGGTCACTTACCTCTGCCTGTTCCCATTCTTGCGCCGTTATAGCCACGTCTCCTAAAATAGTGTTCACTACATCTTTTGACTCCTCTTCTAAAAACTCTCCTTCACTCACAGGCGCTCTAGACAAATAGTCCGCCATAACATTCTTACTACCCTTCACAAACTCCACCGTAAAGTTGTAGCTCAAAACTGATAACAACCATTTAGAAATTCGCGGGGTAATACCTCCCTCCAGCCCACGTCCCCCTTTAAAAATGTAGGTAAGTGGCTTGTGATCGGTCTTCAATTTAAAGGGTAAACCCCATAAATAAAATTTAATATGGTTTATTCCCCAACAACAAGCTAGGGCCTCTCTCTCTATTACGGAGTATGACACTTCAGCACCTTGCAGTCTTCTAGACGCAAATCCAATCACACGTTCCTCACCTTCCTTAACCTGAGTTAACACAGCACCAACACCTACATTACTAGCATCAGTTGTCAAAAAGGTTTTGGCACATGAATCAAATATCCCCAACGTGGGAACCTTTGAAATATGATCCTTAAGTTCCCGAAAAGAGTACCTACAACTTTCATCCCACTCATACACTACTCCCTTCTTCATCAGTTTTCTTAATGGTTCAACAATCTCAGAAAAGTTCTTAACAAACTTGGAGCAATACTCTGCAAGTCCAAGAAATGACCTCAACTCTTCTTTTGAGCCGGGTTCAGGGGCATGTCTGATTGCAGATACGATGCTCTTCTTCGGCCTAATCCCATGTTCATTTATTGTATGTCCCAAATATGTCACCTCCCGTTTACGAATCTGACACTTCTTCTTCTTAATCGTCAAGCCATTCTTTTCCAACCTATGTATTACCTCATGGAATAAAAGATCATGATCAGACTCATTTTCTCCTATGATTAATATGTCATCTTGGAAACATAACACACGACCCATGTCCCCAAAAATTCGCTCCATTATCCTTTGGAACACCGCAGACGCAGAGGCAAGTCCGAAAGGCATCCTCTTATATCTGAAGGCCCCTAGCGGTGTCACGAAGGATGTTAAATGCCGTGAATCCTCATGCAAATTTATTTGGTGATACGCAGAAGACATGTCCAACACACTAAATGTATTGCCCATCGCCTTCACTGATAGCATCTCTGTGATATTTGGAAGGGGTTGTCGGTCAACCCATATGCACTTGTTGAGATCTCTGAGGTCAATACACAAGCGAATCTTCCCATCTTCCTTCGGCGCGACGACGACCGGAGCCAACCATTCAGAAGATTCAATTGGTTCGATAATATCTTCCTTCAATAATTTCTCTAATTCTTGTTTCAATGGCTCCCTCATTAAGTTTGGGACATTTCTTACTTTATGCACCATAGGTGTAGCATTCTTTTTCAGTATAATTTTATGCACAAACCCCTTTAAAAGTCCTAATTTAGAAGAGAAAACCTCAGGATATTTCTCAACTAAACCATGTTCCATAGATTCCGTCACAGCACCAATATTAACATCCTCCGTGAGTGACACAGGTTCTTTTGCGTTAGGATTCAGAATTATACCAAGATCTTTCTGATGGCGCCAACCAAGAAGATTTGTACCAGAATCTGTGATATATACCTTCCCCTGAATGATCCTTCCTTTGAAGGAAATCATCATGCAGCACATTCCTATAATCTCTATTCTCCTTCCTGCATATCCCACTGCTTTTATATCAGGCGTTGATAGATTTTTGCACAAGGAATTAGCCCATCCAGACTCAAACACTTCTTTTGAAATAAGAGTGAATAAGCTTCCTGAGTCAACTAATAACCTAACTGGAACATCATCTAACATAGCTTGGATATGCGGTTTATCAAGTGCCTCAGTGCTCTCCTTTTTGATTCTTTGAAGTGAAATCTCTTCACAATTGTGGGAAATCAACTCTCCATGGACCGTCAAGATTATATCTTCCATGGTTTCGCATATATCTTGTACCTCCTGAACCATCTTGTTATCGGTACCCACTTTGGATTTGCAAACTTTGGCAAAATGCCCTCTTTTTCCACAATTGCGACAAATAGCATTCCTGGCAGCGCACATTTTACTGGAAGCTATATGCCCTGGAGCATCACATCGATAACATTTTATTACTCTCCATTCCTGTATTTTCCGTTTCTCAATTTTATTCACTCTAACAACATCATCATCCTTATCGGACTTATTCCATCGTAGTGCACCGCGAGGTTCTTCTTTCTTCTTTATTTCTGCTACAATCCCCTGTTCAGCTTGTGCAGATTTTACATCCATTTCTTGCAGCCATACAGCTGCATGCTCCATTCTTTTAGCGACCTGTATTGCTTCTTCCAAGTTCGGATCCCTCAATAACAATTTTTCGCGTATTCTTTTATCACTTGCACATCTTACAAGTTGATCCCTAATTAGAGAATCAAGTAAATGATCAAATTCACAAGATAGACCCAAGCCCCTTAAACTCGCTACATAAGATGCAATGTTTTCGTCTTTCTGCTGTATTCTTGAAAAAAACTTATGGCGTTGTAATACCAAATTTGTTTTCGGGATGAATTGTATATCTAACATCTGCATAGACATTTCAAAGATGTTAGAAGGCTGACCGTCTCCCATTCCTAACGATACTTCTGGTAGATTTTCATATATCCTTCTACCTTCAATACCAAGGTGATGCAATAATATAGCTTGGCGTCTAGGAGGAGCATATCGATCACTGCCAATAGCTAACATATAAGTGTTGAAAATTTTCTTCCATTGTTTCCAAGGTATGGGTGGATCACCTGGAGTCGCTAGAAACGGAGGTGGCGCTAGTATACTTTGATCACTCATTTTTCCCTTCTACTTTTTTTTTTTTTTTTTTTCCTAAATACTAATCTAAAAAAAACTAAATATTCGTTATATTCTCCAATAACATTTAACTTATTTATAGTAGTTATACAAGTGTAGTTGATAATGAAGAAATATGAATAGTATGTCTTCACTTTCTCCCTCTAATTTGCATTCATTGCACAAATGAAATAGTCTCTCTTCAGTTTCCTTTTTGTTTTTTTTTTCCAGTTCCTCTTCTACTCCCTTCCTTGATTCTCATCGAAATCTAGGTAGGATTACTCAGTTTAAAACTATTCCAGTTTTCTCATTTTCTTTCAAAGATAGATAGCGCACATAAAATGTTCCTAAATGTGCTGCAAGCGCAGTGTGTGTCGTTATTTGTTTATCCTCCTTTTTACTTTTCTTCAAAGTAGCACTCGCGCGGCACACGCAGACAGTTGATGGTAATGTTTATTTCTTTTAAAATCCTAGAGCACGCGTTAACTCGCGCAGCTGCTTCGTGTTTATTTTTCTTTGAATTAACGCTATTGAAGCGTGATGGAAGTAAAATCAATGAACGTGTGTCAACGCGCGCATGGATTAGTAGTTCTTCGTGTTTACTTAGCGCGCGCACCCCCGATAGTCGGTTGAGCACGAGGGAGCTAAATGGCAAGAAATTAATAGGCGCGTGTCAACGCGCGCACATTCACAACGGCAATAAACGACTCGAAAAGGATTTGAGCAAAGTGAAGTCCATAGATCTAAAAGTCAATAGTTGAAAGTTGCAAAGTAATTCCCATGTATTCAGGTAATACCAAATATTATTGTTTTGAGTACCTTTTGTCGAAGCTTCCTAGAAGATCAGTCTCACAACTGTCCAAACAATCCAGGAGTGAAGGTGTTCCTCAACCTGTCTCCTGCACAGGTCCTCGTCGCCAATGTTAAGTTCCACTCCACAGACAACTTCTTCTTTTTTCAAGTTCTCTTTATTCTCGTAAAAAGTCACAACACCTTCAGCAGATACAGAGCTAGCCACTCTTTCTCTTCCTTCAGATCCTTCTCTCTTCCCATCATTCCATTTCACACCTCATCCTACTACCTCATCACATTCTAAGTTCCATAAAGGAGATACTACAATGAATGGTGAAATCTCCACACCCTCATTATAGCAATGGCGGCAAATGCTGTCTACTGCCACAGCGACGGCCACCAACATACTGTCGCCGTGGCTACCAACCGTCCACCAAAATATGACCGTAGCCGGAATTGCACCAGAAGGCTGGCAGAATTCTGGCTATGGTCATGGCGGCGGACGACGGTAAAGTAGCGCTCAGCAGCACCACGCCAGCAGAATGCCGCCGACCTTATCATGAGCCATGATACGGCCTGGCGATGTTCTGCTGGCGGACGCTGCTGCTGGCAGCAACGCTGCGTCGCTTCTCCTGCCGGAGGACCCCCTGCAAGCAGGTAAGTAGGATTCTCCGACAGGAGAGGGGGATGGGGGTTCTTGTGTGCGTGTGTGGGGGGTGTGTGTGACTGAGTTTGAATGCATGCATGCGTGTGTAATGTGTGTGTGCATGAATGGGTGTGATTGTACGTGCATGTTGTGTCGTGTGATTGTGTGTGTGCCTGGATGTATGTTAGTGAGTGTTGCTGTGAGTGTGTGTTAATGTACTCATGAGTGGGTGAATGTGGGTATGCGTGAGTGTATGGGTGTGTATGTATATGAATGTATGTGTGTACATGGGGAGTCGGAAGTGGGAGGGTGGGGGAGGACTGTGGGGAGGGAGAGGGGGGCAGAGGAGACCCCCATCAGTGCCAGGGAAGCAATTCCCTGGCACTGATAGTGCCTACTGCAATGGTTTTCATGGCAATACAGAAACCACGGAAACCATGGCGGTGGGCGGGGTCATAATGCCATGGGTGGCCTAGTGACAGCCGCCAGGCTGGAGAGTGTAGTCTCCAGCCCGGCTGTCGTTACCGCCGTGGCGGTCAGTGTGTTAAATTGGCGGTTTGGCTTTCCACCAATGTCATAATAGTGGCGGTATGTACTGCCAGCCTGTTGGCGGTACTACCGCCACTATTACACCGACCGCCAGGGTCCTAATGACCCCCATAATATTCATCACACTGTGGGCCTCATTCTGACCCTGGCAGACGGCGGAGGCCGTTCGCCAGGGTACCGCCGCTGAATGACCGCACCGCGGTCAAAAGACCGCGGCGGCCATTCAGACATTTTCTCTGGGCCGGCGGGCGCTCTCCAAAAGAGCGCCCGCCGGCCCAGAGGAAATGCCCCTGCAACGAGGACGCCGGCTCAGAATTGAGCCGGCGTAGTTGCAGGGGTGCGACGGGTGCAGTTGACACTGAAATACTTTGCGGGGCCCTCTTACGGCATAGGCATGGGCACTGCAGGGGCCCCCAGGGGCCCCGCGGCACCCCCTACCGCCATCCTGTTCATGGCGGGTTTCCCGCGGTAGGGGGTGTCAGAATCCCCATGGCGGCGGAGCGTGCTCCGCCGCCATGGAGGATTCCCCCGAGCAGCGGAAAGTCGGTGGGAGACCGCCAACTTTCCGCTTCTGACTGCGGCTGAACCGCCGCGGTCAGAATGCTCGTGGGAGCACCGCCAGCCTGTTGGCGGTGCTCCCGTGGTCGGGTGGCCGCCAGGGTCAGAATGACCCCCTGTGTGTCCATCCTAAGGTTAAACTCATGCGTTGCTTGAATAGTCCAAATTACGCATACTACCATGTCACACTAGGGGCCAGATTTATGCTAGCCTTATGCCATTCCAACGCCACTTTAGCATAATTTTTTTTTATGATAATGTGGTATTGGAAGGGGTAAAACACTGCGCCATATTTACAAAGTGGGCAATGCTTGCATTGCGCCATTTTGTAACCCCTTGTGCCACATTATGCCTGCACCAGGCACAATGTATCCAAGGGGGCGGGGGGTTCCGGCACTAAGGGGGCTTTATAAATGTCACAAAGGAATCTATGAGATTCATTTGCGCCATTTTTATCGGCATTTTTTAATGCCTGCTAAGTGCAGGCATTAGGAAGAGGCTCCATTTATTACAATAGGTCTCTGGGTGCTTTGCAGGATTAATGTCACAATTTCTGATGCTAATCCTGCAAAGCGCCAGACTACCGTAAAAAAGGATGATGCTAGTCACCCTAACTACTCCCGTGGTGCGCTGTATTTTAAATACGGCGCTTCCATGGTGGCGTTAGGGGGCGCTAAGGAGCACTAGAAAAGTGGTGCTGCACTAGGTGCAGCACAACTTTTTATAAATCTGCCCCTGAATATTTTTGTCAACAACCATTACCACATTGACATTTCAGGAGTCAGGATGTATTGCTGTTTTGTGCTGGATTCTGCCAGCAGACTGGATCAAGGGCTTTGATTTTGGAAATCATTTTCCCACCAGAGTCTGGTTTTCTGTCACTCCCAAAGAGACCAAAATAGTGTCTGGCTCTGGAAGCGTACTCCTCCCCAGCAAGGAGCAGGGGGTGCCCCAAATGTGGCTGGGCTCATTCTCCGGGTGACTACTCCGTCAGATCGCTTAAGCATTCACAGGCTTTAACATTAGCAAGTTAGCCTTGTGTCACCCACTAGAGTAGCCCTCTACAACATGTCACCAGGCCTGCCAATGTAGCTTGGTTGTGCAGTCTGAAGCTGACATTATGATCTGGCAAAACAAGACACCTAAAAAATCCTTTTTAATATTTATAAATCAGCCCTAAGGAAAGCCCTGAATGTTCATAGGGGAGGGCGCATGATAATTAAAAACTAGACCACATGTATATTTAATGTTTTCCATGTCCTGGTACTAAAAAACCTTCAAAGATAGTTTTCACTGTGCCAAGGCTGACTCTCCAGTAGGAAAACACTGGGTTACACTATAGCAACTTAAAGTCATTAATTTCAGTATGGGGACAACTAGAAAATGATTCAATGACTCACTTTAATAGTAATGTAAAGTACAACTTAGGGGTCACATCAGATTTTAAGTTGCTACCTGGGTGATGAGCCCTAACTAGGGTGAAACCTGTCCTGGTTTGCTTGTGTTGTGGTTTGGGGAAGACCTGCCCTGGAAGTTCTCTGTGGACTGTTCCCATGAGGAGCAGGGTCAAGAGCAGGGTCAAGACGGATTTGTATATATCTGAGTCCAAATTAACCACTACCTCCCTGGTGCAGGTCACGACCAGTGGCCAACACCAGGGAGGGGGTTAAAAAACCTCCGGTGCTTTGCATCCAAGGATTTTATTTTTATTTAAAAATACCCCAGGAGACACAGAAGATCTTCCTTGTCCCCCCCGACACCCACCCGCCCCTTTGTGATGTCAAAACGCCACAAGGCACGCTGACGTCACTGTTTGTGACGCTTCCTGCTCCGGTGGGGGTAGCATCCCCAAACGGCCTTCCCGATGTTCAGGAAGGCCTCTTTTGAAAGGGGAGACTCTCCCCTTTCAAACAAGGCCTTCCTGCGAGGGCCAGGAAAACCCCACTATACACCAGGAATTTCACTTGGGGGGTTGGCCCCCCTCGGCAAACGGCAAGACAACTGGTGCCGGATATATAGCAATCACTTTTGTCAACGTGTGTGGGGTTTCCCTGGGGGCTGCGATCAGCCCCCAGGAAAACCACACCCACATCTAAAAGTGATCTATATATATATATATATATATATATATATATATGTCCACACTTTTCCTCCAGCAAATTCAAGAAGAGGCAGCACTCCAGAGCGGGTATTCAGCAATTTAATATGTAAACTCAACAGGAACGTGTTTCGGCAAAACTGCCTTCGTCGGCCAGTTGGCCACCATCTTGCTTTGCTATTTATACATGATATATCGTCTTTCTTCACTTGTAATCGGCATCATGAAACAACTTTCTTTTAAACATCAGAATACTTTTATCTATAACTGTTAAATTCATTGTTACACATTAATATCAAATTTTGATTTAGACAAACAAAATTCTGCTGCAATAGCACTCCTTACATCTAATGCCGTGAATCCACCTGAAATAAACGACATAACGATGCTGATAATTCCACAATTTTTAAATAACTAAATTACTTACTCAATTTCCTATTAGATATATATATATAGACATATTCACCACCAGTTGTCTTGCAGTGGCAGCTTGCGTCTTCAAAGCAATGTACATACTTCAACTGATGCGTTTCAACTGTAGCTTTTAGACAGCAATAAAAAAAGTCAAGTAAGTCTTGTGATTATGTTTCTGCTACAAAACGATCAGACTTTTGGCTAGTGGCAGTTTCGATGCCATAAAGTAGTGCAGAAGGTTTATATGCCTACTGCAAAGATCACATCTGTATTTTATGTAAATAGCTGAGTACATTAATAAAGTCAGCCATTACCTGCGCTATAATACAAATGAAATGTATGTGCGGGGGCCTATGGAGAGATGAAGGGCACTTTTGCTGGGTGGTAGTGAGGAAATTCGAGGAGGAGGTCATGGGAGTGAGAGCAACAATAATGATTGTTGGACTGGGCGCTAGAGGCGCTAAAGACTGTGACGATTGATATGTGACAAAGTGAAGTAATTGTGTGTCTTTTTTTAGTGTCTTGAAAGAACGTGCTGATTGATGGAAGAAGCGAAGGTAAGGTGACCTCTACTGTTGCTCATATCACACACATACACACCAACCAGCAATTTTGTGACTGTCTACGTAGGCTAGTGTTTCAGAGCGACAGTTCAGCCAGTAGCAGAGATGGCATCTCATTGGATGACTGCTGCTGAAGCCCTAACTCTGGTTATAGTGGATAGCTCTGACGCAGGATCAGAGACTGAGACAGCAGATACTGAGACAGCATCTGAGGGATAGGACAATGGCACATACTCTGCGAGTGATTTTTCAGTCAGAGGGGTCCCATTCGATAACTCCTCTTCCAGTGATTATGAGGTAGGTGATGAAGACAGTCCTGCTGTCCCTTCGCAAGTACAGTCTGTGCAGCGGGACAATAGCGGGTTAGCACAACCCAGAGAGCAGGTACATGCAGCTGCAAGCACATAGAGAGAGCTCTCTTGGGAGCTCACAAATTTAGTTCAGCCCCAAATTCCACCGCCAAAATCGTATTGTGGAGACATCAAAACTATCTATCACAAAACAACCTGGTTTTGTAAGGCAGGCACCTGCATTTTTGGTCCTGGGCTCAGCAGCCTTATACGGAAACCTACCAAACCCAGACATTTCTGGAAACTAGACATCCGGGGGGAGTCCACAGAGGTGTGACTTGTGTGGTTTCCCCAAAGTTTTCTTACCCAGTATACCCTGCAAAGGTGAAATGTTGAATAAAAACTAATTTTTTTCTTGCATTTCTGTCACACAAACTAAGGGAATATGCTGGGATCCACAAAATTGCTACCCCATTTGAGTGCCTGTACCTAGTGCCTGTGTCAGGAATGGATCACCCCAGGGTCAACAGTTGCCCTCATGCAAGGACCAACATTGACTGTTGTGTGATCTATTCCTGTTGTGGGCACTAGGCCTACCCACACGAGTGAGGTACCATTTTTATCAGGAGACTTGGGGGAATGCTGGGTGGAAGGAAGTTTGTGGCTCCTCTCAGATTCCAGAACTTTCTATCACCGAAATGTGAGGAAAAAGTGTTTTTTTGCCAAATTATGAGGTTCGCAAAGGATTCTGGGTAACAGAACCTGGTGAGAGCCCCACAAGTCATCCGATTCTGAATTCCCCTAGATGTCTAGTTTTAAAAAATGTATAGGTTTGGTAGGTTTCCATAGGTGTCGGCTGAGCTAAAAGCCATTGACCACAGCTAGGCACTTTGCAAAAAACAGGTTAGTTTTCTTTGGGAAAAAGTGATGTGTCCATGTTGTGTTTTGGAGCATTTCCTGACCCGGGCATTAGGCTTACCCAGACAAGTGAGGTACCATTTTTATCAGGAGACTTGGGGGAATGCTGGGTGGAAGGAAGTTTGCAGCTCCTCTCAGATTCCAGAACTTTGCAGCACCGAAATCTGAGGGAAAAGTGTTTTTTTGCCAAATGTTGAGGTTTGCAAAGGATTCTGGGTACAAAACCTGGTGAGAGCCCCACAAGTCACCCATCCTTGATTCCCCCAGGTGTCTAGTTTTAAAACATGCACAGGTTTGTTAGGTTTCCCTTGGGGCCGGCTGAGTTAGAGGCCAAAATCCACAGCTAGGCACTTTCCAAAAAACACGTCTGTTTTCAATGCAAAAATGTGATGTACCCATGTTGCATTTCCTGTCGCGGGCATTAGGCCTACCCATGCAAGTGAGGCACCATTTTTATCTGAAGACTTTGGGGAACACAGAATTGCAGAACAAGTGTTATTACCCTTTGTCTTTCTCTACATTTTTTCCTTCCAAATGTAAGACAGTGTGTAAAAAAGACGTCTATTTGAGAAATGCCCTGTAATACACATGCTAATATGGGCACCCCAGGATTCAGAGATATGCAAATAACTACTGCTTCTCAACACCTTATCTTGTGCCCATTTTGGAAATACAAAGGTTTCCTTGATACCTATTTTTCACTCTTTATATTTCACCAAATAAATTGCTGTAGACTGGTATAGAATGAAAACCCATTGCAAGGGGCAGCTCCTTTATTGACTCTGGGTACCTAGGGTTCTTGGTGAACCTAAAAGCCCTATATATCCCCACAATAAGACGAGTAGAAAAGTTGTAACAGTATATTACTTTTGAAAATATGATGTCGCAGGAAAAAGTTACAGAGTAAAACATGGAGAAAAATGGCTGTTTTTGTCACCTCAATGTCAATATTTTTTTTATTTCAGCTGTTATTTTCTGTAGGAAAACCTTGTAGGATCTACACAAATGACCCTTACTGAATTCAGAATTTTGTCTTCTTTTCAGAAATGTTTAGCTGTCCTGGATCCAACATTGGTTTCACACCCATTTTGGTCACTAACTGGAAGGAGGCTAAAAGCGCAAAAAATAGTAAAAATGGGGTATGTCCCAGTAAAATGCCAAAATTGAGTTGAAAAATATGGTTTTCTGATTCAAGTCGGCCCGTTCCCGAAAGCTAGGAATATGGTGATTTTAGCATTACAAACCCTTTGTTGATGCCATTTTCAGGGAACAAAAAGACATGCAGCCTTTTTCCAATTTTTCTGAAAAAAAACTAAATTTTAGCTGTATTTTGGCTAATTTTTTGGTCTCCTCCAGGGGAACCCACAAACTCTGGGTACCTTTAGAGTCCTTAGGATGTTGGAAAAAGAGGATGCAAATTTGGCATGGATAGCTTATGTGGACAAAACGTTATGAAGGCCTACGCACAAACTGCCCCAAGCAGCCAAAAAAGGGCTCAGCACGAGGGGGTCAATGGACTGGGATGCAGCTGAGGGATTAACAAGAGATTAGATTAATTCAAGTATTCCATCCATCAATTTGTTGTATACTTTATTGAATTGATCGTTATTATTGCACGCCTCATTTTCAGAGAAGGGCTGTTTAAATCCATATAAACATCGCTACAAAGAACTTGCCTTCAGTTCATGGTGCATACTTTCCTGAATGACCACATGAATCACTTTGGTTTTTCAGAAACATTCTAATTTCTTCGCAAAAACCACCCACATCAATATTTCAGCCTTGAAAAAGGCCATGTGACGAAACACGTGTCGGCTGTTCGCAGACTATACTTTGTCTACAAGGAATAAAATCTTCATCAACCTCTATACATTGTTTGGACTCTGAACTCTTCTTTACACTTCTGAATTATTTCTCAGACTAATTATGGTGTGCCCTGGTTTTCTTTGATTTTGATAATGGATGTTGACTATTTGTAGCCAATTATTATTTTGGTGACTTTTTTTATTCACCTCACTTTGCATTTTGGAATATGATTTTCATACAAATATTCTATTTTTTTATTTCACAGTAATGGATGTGGTTAATGAAAACACCTTTACTGTCTTAGTATCCATTTCTAACAGGCTCACACAGGTGGACCACCTACAGACCCAGTACTGGAGAGAAATGTCTGAATCATGTTATCCCTGATCCTTGGTGGTAGTAATCAGACCAGCCATGGGAGTGGTGTGGTGTAGAGGATAGAGCTGAGCAGAGGGAATGGATGGATCTGCCATGGCACTCTCTGAAGGGGCTACAGGTAAGCTTTCTGCCTCAAACGCTTATCCCAAGACCAGGTAATAAAACATTCTGTGGCACAAAATGGGAAGTGGGTCTCTGTTGAGTATTTGGAGGCTTTCAGAGGCAGGAACTCACATCACTGAACTTTTTTAAAAGTACAGTATTGACTAGGAAAAAAAATATTTGACCAACCAAAAGTGCCACCCCGAGTATGATATTTTTCTCTTGGCTTCATCTAAGTGCTTATCCCACAGCTGAGCTTTTTGTACAAAGTTTGATGCCACAATGAGACAGTTTGGCTGTCTATCCATCCACAAAGTGTAATTTTTAGGTCTGGCTTGGCAGCGCAGCTGTCAATAACCTATTGTTACCAACTCTTTAAAATATACATAGTTGGACTTTGGTGCTCATCTTAGGCAATTGCTATTTAGTGTGCACTCTGTCTCCCATTGGGTGCTTGCATTGCAAGGCATAAGGGGCTATTTACGATTAGTTTTCAAACGCAGCAGGCATTCTAAAATTATTTCAATCAGGAATCCTTGTTGAGTCACAGACATGTGCACATACATGTTTAAACACACATATACACACACACAAGATAATGGTGTACAAACCAGCTGATTAAAACAAAACACACATTGACAAAGCCAATAGGTCTCACTTCAAATTGGTAACGCATTGAGAAACAAACATGCACAATTACAGTTTGCATACATCAGCACAGTAGTGCTTAATTTGTAAATAAAAATGTGCCGGTGTCCAAAGCTGTTCTCTGAAACACACGGCTGCTGCAATGAAATGTGTGAGCACGGAATACTGAGGCGGCGTAATCCTGAAGCCATCTCCGGCCTCTTTAATCCATTTACAGCCACTGCTTCCCCTTCAGCTCACTTTTGTAGCTTTCTGCTTTCTCCCTTTATGAACCTTTTTCGCATTTTTTCTTCCTCCGTCTTCCCCATATGTTCTTTTGCTCACAGTAAATGCTTGAGGCAGACAATTAAGTGCTGGTGCCCCACACTGGAAACAACCAGCTCAAATTAAGCACAGTAAAGCAAAACCTACCTTTTTTGCGAGTGATTGTTGGCATCTGCTTTGTCCAGCTTAACCTATCTGAACAACAGAGAAACTTCCGAGTTCAAAAGCAAAACATTTGATTGAGACAATAGAATAACTTTTACCCAGTCACACTCCATCACAAGCCAGTCACGAATGGTAGAGGGGCTCCACATTGATGTGCCTCTTTGAAAATAGGATATTTTCGTTTTTCTATTGCTTTTAATTAAACATTTGTAATGTTTCTTTACTCTTCGACCCCTTCCTATGATATTCTTCATTTTGTGGGAGTCTCATTCTTTTCTCATTATAGTCTACTTTGAAACTTCTAAGCTCTTTAATTCTTAACTGTATTGTATTGTTATTGCCCCTCAGTGCACTTGTCTGAAGAAGGCCAATAAGCTGACAACATGCTTCCAAGGCTGAGCCAGAGAATACTACCGGAACCAGTTTACTATTGAGGTTTTTGATTGATTGGGTCTTGTGGGAGCTCAGTCACAGTTCTCATTATGCCCAGGTTTACTGTACTTTTGCTTCGGGTTGTGTTACTTTTAAACCGTTTTGGCATTTACTAAGGGATGCAAAGCGACTTTGCATGGTTTGGAGTGGTTTAGTAAACACAAAGTAGTGCAGGACAGCGCACATCACTGCTTTGCGTTAACCCGTGTCAAGGAGGTGCTCCTTGGGTGGTGCATGGGCGTTCCTGTGCTCTAACCCATGGCTTTTGACACAGTCCCACATTTATAAGGTGAGTGAACCTGAGATTGCACCAAAAAGCTATGCCTCCCTGAAGCAGGAGGAAACATATATTTATTTATCCTTGTTACTCTTTCTTTCTATGTGTTCTGTATTCTGCAGCACACATAGAAAAAATAAATTGATTCTAAAGATTGTTTTTGTGCACAAAGGTATAACTTCCTGTGCAAAAACAATCCTGCCAATAACGCAGACACCTTTGCACTACAGTGCAAGGGTTCCTGCACTGGCGCTCGGCAGCACACCGTGCACCAGTGCTAGGAGATAGCAGAAATGTGCCATATCTATAGATTTCTGCTGTCTCCCTTTCTCGCAATGCAGGACAGCAACTTTGCAACCTGAAACGTAAGTAAATATGCCACATCTTGAAGGTTTCTGGAATGAAGTTTTCCTTCTGCAGGGTCAGACATATTATGACTCCCTGATGTAACTTTATTTGGAAGCCTGGTGTAAGTGATCCATATCCATGGATTTAGTCAGTACCACATGTCGATTACAGTGGTGGCCACCACAATTTAAAAGTAGTGGGTTGGGTGGAGGAGGCATGGGGGGATGCGGGTGAGGGAGTGCTCAGGGGGTGCAAGGGGTTTTAATAATAAAAAAATGATAAAACACTTACCTGGTTCTGCTGGCCGCCTCACACTTATCTGCTTCCTGGTCCCAGCAGTCCATGGGACAGATTCAGACACTCTCTTTGCAATTCCTGCACTGTTCTCATGCTATTACCATGCATGGCTTCAGCACTGGGAATGGCCGATGTTGTTTCTCCAACCCGGCAGTCAAATACAGCTGGGTTGGAGAAACCTAAGTGCGCATGTCGGTTTGGCTAGCCTAAAACGGGCCAGCCAAACTGCCATGCGCACTTAAGCGCACTCCACTCCCCCTCCTCGCTCCCATGACCCAGACCCACCCATCCCAGCACTCGCTGGCTCAGCCAGCAGATGAAAAAAAGAATGATAATATTGTTTTATTTTTCAGTTGCTGGCTCTGAGCCAGTGGGACGATGCTCGTCTGCCATTGTGGAGGAGCTGCGGCTGGGCGATTAGTTTGCGGGTGGAAGATGACTTTCCACAGTATGGGCATCTACATGTTGATGCCCTTGACCATGCTATTAATTTGGGTGGGAAGTAGACTTTAGAACTGAATGGAAATCATTACTTTAATTAATTTCAGCACTAAGAAATGGGTGCTGTAATGTTAGGATGACAAAAGAAGGTTAGTAGTTCAGATTCTGCTCCTTTCACACCCAGATTTCATGAATAGGAAATGTTAACTCATTGAGTGGAATACAAGATGCAGGTTTACGGTGATGCTGACTTTATTCGGAGGCTAGTTTTGAAACTGATCGTTGGCTTGTGTTGTGGTGGTGGACAGTCTTGTAGGATCTCTGTCAAGGAGCACACATCCATATTTTAAAGCAGGCAGAGAAGGATACCCCATGTGACTCTGCATTATACCCCACTGATGATGATGAGAGCAGATTCAGTGTTGCTTAGATGCCTGAACCTGGGTACATGTTGTTCTGTTCCATATATTCCTGAACCTGTCAGTAACCTTCCTTTGGATTATATCACTGGGGTAGAGTAAGACGGAAACAAGTCAGTAGTTAGCAAACGTTTTAGGCTCAGCCAATGGCTTCTTCGGGCGAGACATGGTGACAACATGTTCAAGGGGGCACGCAATGGCTTCCATGGTAAAGTAAGAAACCATAGTTGTGGCACACAAGATGCTTAGATTTTGAGGGAAGATATTGCCTCCTTGCCCACCGGGTATAATATAGTGATTGTTGGTTGCAGAAAGGTTTGGATAACCAGAGGATAAGTAAAAAATGTTGGGCTACTTGAAATGGAGCCCCAAGTTTGACAATTTCGGACTTAAGGAAAATCTTAAAGTCCTTGCGTTGTCAGTGGGTCACACAGATAGTGTTTGTGTGGCATTCAGATTGGCCAGTTCAAGAAAGATGCTAACAATTTCTCCTGTTTGGATTGTGCCTAACATTGCCTTAACGCTTTGTTGCACTTACTCCCATCAGTGGCGTATCGCAAAATGATAGGTTTCCCCGGCAGAAAGTGATGTGGGGCCCCTGCGTCTCCCATATCTCACCAATATTCATTGGCTTTGGGATATTTGTGCTCCCCCATTGAATGGTTGAGGGGCCCTGAAGAACTGGGCCCCTTTCTACACAGGGGCTGCAGGGACATTTATTGTGCCCCTGAATCTAGTGTGGCCCCCCTCCTCCCACCAGAGAAATCAAAGCAAGTTATAGATGCCCAAGATCCCATAGTCCATACGGTGGATGCCCAAAGTCCATCATGGTGGCCCAGATCCAACCAAAGAAAGCCTCACAAATGGTCACGTTCAAATGGTTCAATTATGATGTTTCAAGCACCCTTATTCCTCCATCACCACATATGATTTGCGGGGTCTGACAGAGTTGCTTAAACAGCTGCAAATCTTATGGGAGCACCAATAATGTAGTTAGAACAAAGGTGATCATATTGGGGTGGATCTGTCAAAAAGTTGCATCCTTGTTATAATATATTATGCTTATATGTGCTTTGCAGGTGGGTGGTTGCAATCTCCAAAGGTTGGTGGAAAGTGGAGAGTGGAGGAACTCACCGTATCAGGATCTGTAAAGTATGAGACTATAGGGCTGGGGGATTTAATAGGGTGACTCAAGAAACATGTTCATGTTGGGAGGTGATGTTCATGGGTTTGTGCTACTGTAACATCAACCCTTGGCTGTATAAGGGGCATGGTGCCTTCAGGAAGTTGCAATAAAACTCTCATATTCTGCATTTGGGCTTCTGCTCATATATGATAGTTTTTACTGTAGCAAATGTGCTTCGAAGGCCTCTTTCAACTATACAAAGGATCCCTTCAGTGGGATAGGTGTCAATTGTATTTAGTCACAGGTGAGTAAAGTCTGAGGAACCCTTTAATATCTGAACTTCTCAATGTGGAGAGTTGCCTCTAAAATGTTGAACATGTGGTTTGTTTGTGAAGAATTCGAGGCCAATCTTGCTTGTGACAGTTATAATTGGTTCTGGGTACTTTTATCAGGTATTTGGGATAAGAAAAAATCCCTTCGTCACCTATCCCTTCAAAAGATTGTATCACAGACTTTACAAGAGACAAATAACATCTATCATTAGCTTAACGTCGATTGAGAACTCTTTCATTCAAAATTCTTTTTGTTTTGACCAATAAGATTGAACAATCTAGTTGGAAAATATCATCCACTAGGGTGAAGTAGTCACTAGGCATAAGATTTCATGTTCTGAAGTTTCTCAAAGAAAGTAGGGACCCTGGTTCGATGACCTGCATCCTGCACCCAAGGGTCTTGGCTTGTGAATGTTTTGCTTCTCACCATCAGAGTTAGCATCACTTCTGCCTGGTTCCTGGTCTGCAAACAAAACAAGTAAGACAAGTGTTAGCACACAAAGAACCTTGGACCACTAGGTTGTGGGAAGAACGTCCATTAAGGCATTAAAGTTTACTGAAAAATGCATACATACTAAGATTTGCCACAGGAGCCATGGAAGTAACTGACAGGCTTATTTATAAGAGGCTTGCACCGCCGGAGCTTCACTTTTTGGGACGCTCCGGTGCCACAAACTTCGCAACCACATCTGTGAGGCCACGCAAGCTCACTTTGCATGGCTTTAAATGACCTCGTAGATATAAAGTAAGGCAAAGCAGCGTACGTCACTGCGTTGCCTTACTCGGCACCAGGGAGGCGTTCCATTGGCGTTGCAGTGGGTTTTCCCTCACAAACCCAATGGATTTTGACTCTGTCCCAGATTTACTTAATCACATAAACTTTGCAAAGCACCAAAACCTTACACGTTCCCAGGGGAGGTAGTAATGAGGAGAAATATTTTTATTTTTAGTTGTTTTTATGTCTTTCCATGTGTGTTGCGTTGTGCAGCACACATGGAAAAGGAAAATACCTCTTGGCATTGTTTTTGTGCAGGAAGGTATCCCTTCCTACACAAAAACAATCCTGCATGGAACACAGACACCCTTGCACCATGGTGGAAGGTACAAGGGTGCCTGCATTGGAACAAGGCAGCGTAAATATCACCAGTGCAGGAGGAAAGGACAGGAACGCACTGTTTTGCATAAATATGCTGCATTCCTCTCTTACGCATTGGTATAAGGCATTGCGGCAAGAAGCCTTGTGGCACTGCCCTGAGCCAATTCCCCATGAATAAGCCCCTGAGTCCCTGCTTACTATGAATCACTATAGGACCATTGACTTTATCTGAGATCTTTTAGATAACCGCTTGTCTACACAGTGCAAACACACAAATGGAGCAGATATCTGAAACCAATAAGACACTCTAAAAGCAGAGGCCAATGTCTTTTTGAAGACAAGTTAAAAGGATTGCAAACTGCACCCAAATACTCGTTTGCTCCTGTGAATTCCACCGCTAAGAATTTGTGTCAGTTCCAGGGTCTTGTATCATGTAATGCCTGTGTGTGCACCATGAACTGAGTAAAGGCATGCACAAATTTCATGTATTTCCCAATTCGGAGGTCTGCAACTCTGAACTTGATGCACATTGAGTAGCCTTTCATTACTACAGCATGTGTAAATGTGCCCTACGCGGAGCAGTAGACCGGTGTGTGCAAGGATGAATGAGTGTGCCCATAATCTTCCTGGTTATACCCCAAAGCCTGCAACTTTTCAAGGAAGCTGGTTGCTTGTTTTGAATCTAATCTTTCAGGCCACTGATTGAAGCACATATGACCAGTATTTCATGGGCAGCAGTATGGCGACTGCCAGAACTCTGCAGGGATGAGTTACTGTTCCGTCTGTGTGACTTAGTTATGCACATGAAGATGGGATTACCATGTTATGAAGAGCAAATTGATCCAGCAGTATGACCTAAAGTTGCCCCACTTTCTCTCCTTGACTGTTCATGGTTTTTGGCTAATATTCCCTCCTGGGTGAAGGTCTTTTACAAAGGCGAGGCTGTTCTCAAGGAACCATCTTTCTGTTATCCCTGCTATCAAACAGTTGATTTTGGATACAAGATAGGAAATGCCCAGAGCTTGTTTCAGGGCCAAATGAGTGTTGACAAAGCCCACTTTAACATGAGAGCCTGATTTCCAATAATCTGTTGCATTTAAATGGAGTGCACTGAGTCCTCTTGGACTGTAACCGATGCACATGGCTCTGCTTGACTGAATGGGCCAGAAGGTCGAGAACTGAAGTACTCACTGCATCAATCAATCAATCAATCAATCATTTGTAAAGTGCGCTACTCACCCGCATTGGGGAGTCAGTGACATAATGTAAAAGGGTGCCCTCTTTGCGAGGAGGGGGCCCTGAGTCTCACATATATCACAGATATTACAGTAGTGGCGGTGATCATTGGAAGGGTTGTTGTGTAATTCTTGCCAGGAGTTCACAGCTTTTTCCAAAGTTTGCCTGGGATGTTCTCCAGTGTGACAAAACAGTATTTTGTCATGGGTATCCCCTTATGCCAAAAGTTGTGTATGATAAGCCAGTATCAGAATTTTGCCATTGATGCTGCCCATATACCATGACTGACCCATATGTCTGAGACCAAGAATTACTTTGGCTATACCAGAACCAAGTATTTCACTAGAGCGGTTCCCATTTGCCAAGTATTACATCTAGTATTTAATTTTGCCATGGATCTCTTTTCGTATGCCAAGAATTACCTCTGATGTCCCAGCTCCAGCATGTTATCACCCATGCTAAGAATTTCCTCTTGTATGTCAGCACCAGCATTTTTCCATGTGTGCCCATATATCAAGAAATCCTTATAGTATGTCAGGGCCTGCATTTTGCCACTGTCACCTTCCCTTGTGCCAAGAATTACATAGTGTCAGCATGTTACTTGAGTGCCCCCATACGCCTAGGATTATATTAGGTACCTGATTGCCAACTACAAACTCACAAGCATAAAATACACAATTAAACACACTCTTACTCACTTGCTCTCTCTCACTCATCCTCACTTCTGCTCTCTTTTACTCTTTCCCCACCTCATCTCACTCACTCACTTACTCATTCCCACTCATGCTCACTTCCACTTACTGTCACTCACACACAAACATACTCACACTTACTGTTTCTAATTTTCACTTACAAACACACACTCATCCTTTGATGCTCACTAACTCTCACTCACACTTCCAGTTGTACAGGTGTTCTGCAGATACATAGGATTCATTAGGGCCCTTCAATCCTCCGAGCCATGATGCTTCGATACCCGCTGTACCATTGATAGCTATGCCCTTGAATCACTTCCACCCCTGTAATAAACTCAACTCAGTCACTCTTAACTCACTTACACTCTTTCTCTCACTCCCTACATAAATACTCACCTTTTAATACTCACACCCTCCCACTGATTATCACTCACTTTCACTCTCATTGACACTCCTAAACACTCACACACACATTTTCTTTCAATCTCTTGCCCTTTGAATCACTCACAAACACACACTCACACATGCAAGGAGAAACAACGTTTTAACTTACCTTGCTTCCTTGACTGTCAACTTGGAAGCTCCATGGCAGCAACTGAGCAGGAATCAGGCACTAGACATTGGAACCAGTAAGCCATGATTCCCAGCAACGAGCTACATTAAACAGCTGGACCAGGTGTGACTAGTGGAAGTTCCACCTCAAGCCCTCTCCCAGCTTCTTGCTAGACTGAAAGCACAGTCCCCACAGAAGATGGGACAGTGCTGGGGATCCTGCCTCTGCAGTCCTCTGTGTCCCCTGACCTGCTTTAAGGCCAGGAACTCGCTCCACATGCCGCGCAGCTCCACCTAACTGTGCCCGTGCCCTTCACCCTGCCCTCGCTACGGCTGTGATTTTGAGGCCCTCATCCCTGGTGTCTAGTGGGTTCTGTGAGTATCGCGTGTTTGTCACTGTATCTGTCTCTGTCTTTTTTGTGTCTTTTTGCCTTTTTGTGCCATTTTGTTCTTGTTGTGCAGTTTATGTGCTTCTGCGCCTTGTCTGTGCACTTCCCGCCCATTTTTTCAGCTTTCTGCCGCTCCTGCTCGCTGCTGCGTCCCTGCGGCCCTGCACACCTCACTCCCCCAGGTGCTCCCATTCCCTCCCCGCCTCCCAGCTGCTCCTCCCTCTCACCTCCCCTTCTTAATGGCGGCCGCTGTGTGGGCACGCCAGAGGCAGGCCCGTCTGCGCCTGTCCGCACCTGGACCGTGCCCAGCACCAGACCACCTGGCCCACACTCCCCCCACGCTACCCGTCGCCGCTACAGTGCCAACAAACTTCATGCCCTCAACCCAGGCCGCTCCACCGCCTGTGTCCAAGCCACCCCAAAGCACACCCACAGACCCTTCTCCTGCCAGTCCTGCAACTTCGCCTGCCCCCAAGCCACCAAACACCATGCCAGAACCACAAACAACCACCTCAGCTGCATCCTCCTCAACACCCGCTCCACCCACAAGATCACCGTCAAACTCTGGGACCTCCTCACCTCATCATCCCCGGAAGTCGCCTTCCTCACCGAAAACCTGGATGAACCCCTCCTCGGACCCAGACATCGTCATAGCCATCCCCGAGGGTTATAAGATCACCAACCATGACCGCACCAACAGACCAGGAGGAGGCATCGCCATAGTCCACAAGAACACCATCAGAATCTCAACCAACGCCAATGAAACCCTCGACAATGCTGAACACCTACATTTGCCAGGTTCACATCAACGCCAACACCACCCTCAGAGGAACCCTTGTGTACAGGCCCGCAGGCCCCCGACCTCAGTGCAGCGACTCCATCGCCGACATGATCAGCACCCAGGTCCTTGCCTCTACAGACTACATTCTACTCGGCAACTTGAATTTTCACCTCGAGAACGCCAACGACAGCAACTCCACCGCCCTGATCGACAACCTCGCCAACCTTGGCCTCAAACAACTGGTCATGACGCCCACCCACTCCGCCGGCCACACACTAGACCCCGTCTTCTCCGCCAGCAGCCACGTCTCCTTCAGCCACACCACCGAACTTCACTGGACCGACCACCACTGCCTCCATTTCACCTTCCAGAAACCCATAGCTCACCACCGCCCACAAAGGATCCCCAACCACAGTTGTAACAAGGTCTTGGAAGACCAATTGATCTCCACTCTCGCCCGGGCACTGCCACCTAGCACCACCGACCCCAACACAGCCGCCCTCAACCTCAGACAATGGCTAGACGACTGCGCCAACACCTTGGCTCCGTGCAGAAAATCCCCAAACAACCACACCAGCGCCAAGGCCATATGGTTCACCGACGACCTTCAGTCCTTGAAGCGGGAATGCCGGAAAATCAAGAAGAAGTGGCACCACGAACCAACAGAGAGCAACCTCGTCACCATCAAGACTGCCACCCGCAAACACCACCAGTTTATCCGGACCACCAAAAGATCCTTCTGCAAAGACCGCATTGACAAGGCCCACGACAGCAAAGAGCTCTTCAGCATCGTCAAAAAACTCACCAACCCCAAGACCTCTGTGACTCCCTCGCCACATTTTTCCATCGCAAGATCACCGAAATCCACGACAGCTTCAACTCCTCACCCCTCATCACCACTGCGACCACCACCAACCCTGACGTCCCCAGCCACTCCAACCACTTGCTCTCCTGGACCCGAATCAGCGACAAGGACACCATCAAAACCATGAGCACTATCCACTCCGGCTCTCCCTCTGACTCCTGCCCCCACCTTGACTTCAACAAAGTGAACCCCATCTTCACCCTCAAACTCCGTATGATCATCAATAGCTCCTTCGAGACCACCGCCTTCCCAGAGAGCTGGAAACACGCCAAAGTCAACGCCCTTCTGATGAAACCCAAAGCGGACCCCGAAGAACTCAAGAATTACCGACCCATCTCCCTCATCCCCTTTCCGGCAGAGGTTATTGAGAAGATCGTCAATGGCCAACTGACCCGCTTCCTTGAAGACAACAACACGCTGGACATCTCCCAATCAGGATTCCGGAGGAACCACAGCACCGAGACCGCCCACATCGCTGCAACAAACGACATCAGGACTATACTCGACAAGGGCGAAACCGCGGCCCTCATCCTCCTGGAGCTCTCGGCTGCTTTTGACACCATCTGCCACCACACCCTATGCACTCCCCTCTACGATGCAGGGATCCACCACAAAGCTCTTACCTGGATCATGTCCTTCCTCTCCAGCTGAACGCAGAGAGTCCGCCTTCCGCCCCTCCTGTCGGCGGCCACCAAAACCATCTGACCTGTCTATTTGAGCAGCAGCAGTCCTCCCCTCCTCACTCCCCCGCGCCTTGAGACCCTAGCGGGTGAGTAGCGCGCTTTACAAATGTCTGATTGAGTGATTGTCTTTTCAATGGACCCAGGGATGCACTGCTGTCTGACAACTCCATTTCAGCAGATACACGGTGCTGTATGAGGCATGTGCAGTATGTTTGCTAAATAAAATGGATTTCACCTGTGTGAGGGGATTGCAGTGGAACTACAGCCATCCACTCCAGACATCGACAAACTGAGTGATGCGTTTTTAAACAGCTCTATTCAGTTGAAACATATCTCAATCCTCTTTGGCCTACTTTTTAAATAGGATGCACTCTGCCCAATGGGCTGTTTAGGGCCTACCCCAGGGGTAACTTATATGATTTAAAAAAGAAGGTTTATGCCTGGTACAAGGTTTATTTTTGCAGGTCGAAATGTCAGTTTTAAACTGCACACACATGATCTGCAATGACAGGCCTGAGACATGTTTAAAAGGGCTACCTAAGTGGATGGCACAATGAGTGCTGCAGGCCCACTTTTAGTATTTAATTACAGGCCCTGTGTACATATAGTGCCACCTTACTAGGGACTTACAAGTAAAGTAAATATGCCAATTGGGTGTAAATCAATTCACCATGTTTAAAGGAGAAAATACGTGCACTTTAGCACCGGTGAGCACTGGTAAAGTGCACAGAGTCCTAAAGGCAACAAAAAGAGGTCCAGAAAACAGGAGGGTGAAGGCAAATGGTTTTGAGCTGACCAAGTAGAAACAATGAGTAATATATTTCAGAATTGTCTGGAACCAGGGGCCCAAAATGGTCCTTACTCAAAGCCATAAAAGTGTTTAAGAGGACTCTGTTTAAATGATGTCATGTGTCAGTGACTGCAAAACAAGCAAATGTCTACCAAGCACTGGAGCACTGTTGAAAAGACCAACGCCATGGCAAACACATTATCAGACGTATAATGGAGGCCTAGGAATATTCTAGGAACGCCATGAGTACTCGAGCCAAGCAGAGAGTGTAATAAAAGTTTTTTTTATGATGAAAAACAAAGTTTCGCGTGCCAAAAATAGGGACAAAAGGGAATCTGCTCTATGTCAAACCATTTCTGCTTTCAAAGTTAAATGCTCTGAAGGCAGAACTCCCTTCTCGATGTAAAGTGGACTGCACAGAACACTTGCAGAGGTACTTCTGAAAAAGTTTATACATTAAAAGTAAGGTGCAAATATCCTAGCATGTGTGCAGTTAGAGAGTTACGGTGTGTTTATGACACCTGTCTCTCCACAGAGACTTCAGTGAGCACAGGAAGGGAGGCACACCTGTTACTATAGCTCACTGAAGCCTGAGGCAGGTTTTTGCTGAGCTCCCACCTCGGCCTCACTCACTGTGTGGCTCCACGCGCAGTAATACACCGCCGTGTCGTTCGCTTCTAGGCGCTCTGTCTTCAGGGTGAACATCTGGCCCGTAGGCCTCTCGGCGCTGAAGTGTGTAACCGTGATCTCTTGGACTGAGTTCACTGCTACAGAGTAGGACAGCTGAGTGAGCTTCCCGCCGTGCTGCTGTCGGTACCAGTACATGTCAGGTGTGGAGCCCCCCTCCACGGTGCACTCCAGGGCAGCGGGGGCCCCAGCTTCCTTCACCAGGGACCTGGGACTTTGAACAATCCGCTGTGAAAGTGTGTCTGAAACAAAAAGTCAACACACTGTGTGTTACTAAACAATAAAACGTCTGCACACCGGGGTGAGAATAAATGAACTTTGCACTGGTGGAAAGTTGAGCAAATGGTACATTGCCCTGGAAATACACTCCTTATGTACCCCGCTGTCTGCGCGCTGTTTGCACCCTAGATAGAGACAGCGCCTACCACGTTTGGTCCAGGCAGCGCTATGTACATTTCTAAATTAATATATAATAAATACAGAGGAGCTGCTACCACAGAAATACAAAGCGGGTTTTACAATAGGTCAAAAACAGGGAAGAGAATGATTGCGGCCACGTGAGACCCTGTCAGGCAGTAGGCACTAGAAACTGCTCTGAGGGGCAGTGGGCGCTGCTTGTAAATACCACATCACGTTTCAAGGTGTCACCTGCACAGAGCCTGCAGCAGTCTTTCAGGGCTCGTGTGGAGCCCAGGGTTGTGAGAAATCAGCAGTTTAACTTAAAAAAAAAAAAAAAACAATGGAACCAGCATCACAGGATTGGCAAAGTTAAAGAGAGGATGAAAAATTCACATTTCACGGTGGAAGAAACGCAAAAGCTACATTTTAAAGGCACGTTTTAGGACAACATTAGAATTTGTGATAACAATCTTGTTCAAAAAGTTTCCTTGTGAGAAATTATATGTGAAGAAAGAGGAAGGTGGGAAGTCTTACAACTTCCCAAACATTTTAAAGGTTTTAACTTTATGAAGCTTCATTAAAGTTTAAGCAGGGCCTCTTTGGTAAGTTGTTTCCCTGTCACTTTCCTGACTCTTTAGATTGCCCCAGGGTCTGCTCTGGCTGCCTCCCTCACTGCCGGTTTTTGCCCCAGGGCCTGCTCTGGCTGCCTCCCTGACTCACAGTTTTTGCCCCAGGGTCTGCTCTGACTGCATCCTTCACGGCCGGTTTTTGCCCCAGGGTCTGCGCTGTCTGCTTCCCTGACTCACAGTTTTTGCCCCAGGGCTTGCTCTGACTGCTTCCCTGACTCACAGTTTTTGCCCCAGGGCCTGCTCTGACTGCTTCCCTGACTCTCAGTTTTTGCCCCGGGGTCTGCTCTGACTGGCTTCCTGACTCACAGTTTTTGCCCCAGGGTCTGCGCTGACTGCATCCTTCACTGCCGGTTTTTGCCCCAGGGTCTGCTCTGACTGCCTCCCTGACTCACAGTTTTTGCCCCGGGGTCTGCGCTGTCTACTTACCTGACTCACAGTTTTTGCCCCAGGGCCTTCTCTGCCGGTTTTTGCCCCGGGGCCTGCTCTGGCTGCCTCCTCCACTGCTGGTTTTTGCCCCAGGGGATGCTCTGCCTCCCTGACTCACAGTTTTTGCCCCGGGGTCTGTGCTGACTGACTCCCTGATTCACAGTTTTTGCCCCAGGGTCTGCTCTGCCTCCCTAGCTGCCCGCCTGCACCCTGTGTCTGTCTGTCTGTCTGTACCAGGAGAGGTCCGGATTCGCGGTTCCCTCCAGAGGGCACCAGAGGGGGGCCGGGTCACCTCTGCGCCGAACTAGTGATGTTGGCTCCTGCCTGATGGCCTGAGACAGCACCTGAAATGCAAACACATTCAACATATAAAGAAATATGATGACGTTTTCGCCGAAAGGTGTAAATGTGGATTACTCACATGAAACAAGAATTGAGAAGCAAGTGGACGTCAAACTAAACTCCATCGTGTTATGTAATCAGTATAGGGCCCGATCTTCGGGGCCCCGGGCCGCCTTGGTGCCTCACCGGGGCTGATGCTCGGGTGTCTATGTGCTCCAGGGTGACCCCCCTCATCCCCTCCACCCTGCTGCGGTGCTGTGCACAGAGCTCCGCCCCTTCCGCTCCCGCCCCCTCACACTCCACTCTGCCGAGGATCACACGAGTCTGCACATTTCAATCACTGACATTCCGGTGCCAGGCACCACACAAGATGCACAAAAGATGCCTGGGCATACAATTCAGCCCTCCGTCAATATCAGAGGGCGAGCATTAGGGTGCAGCCATCCCTGCACCGATCCTTGAACACATGTGGGCTGGGAGTGTTTATGTACCGGGCTTTCAGTGGCCCGGATCCTGCCAAGCAGGTGCTGAGACGGGTCCCTACCGGGCTCTCCATTGGTGCCCTCACCCTCGGGGTGAAAAAGCAATCTTAACTCGGCCGCAGTGTCACCCCTCACTGCCTTTTATGTACCTTCAAAGAGACTCGTCATATAGGGGCCGGATGTATGGAGCTTAAGGTGGGCAATTTCCTAATGGTGCATTTTTGCGATCCGCTATTAGGAAATCACAAACTGCTCTGTGCAACAATGTGTTTAACACTGTTTGCGAGTAACAAGTGGGTCGCAAGAAAACTGCCTCATTAATATTCATGAGGCAGGTCGCAATTTGCGACCCATTTGGGAATGGCCACAGTCACAGGGATGGTGGCCCGCTGGGGTCAGAAGACCACCATTTCTGTGACTGCGTTTTCATTAAAGCAATTTCTTTTAATAATTCAGACCATGTTATTTAAAAGAAAACCGGATACGTTACAAAAAGAAAAATCTAAAGTTTTCTTTTCATTTTTTAAGAGTATACAGTGGTCCGTGCGACCAATGCTTGCTCTTAAAAAATATTTACCCCCTATTTGCAAAGGGGAAAGGGTCCGTTGGGGATCCCTTCCCGTTTATGAACGACTTACCAGCAACTTGAAATCGGTTGTAACTTCGAATGGTTTGCGACCGCATTCTTGGTTGCAAAACATTCCTACATACGAGTGCGACTCGCTATTAGAAAGGGACGCCATAGGCACGCACTTTCCTAATAGCGAGTTGCCAACCCTATTTTGCGAGTCTGCTACCGATTCACAAAATAGTGTTGGCTCATGGAAAAAACCCTTTTACCAATCGTAAACGGCCCGATGGACTGTTTTCGACCAGTAAAAGGCTTCATACATGTGGCCCATAGTTCTTTCACAGTCTCATCAGTTCAGAACTGAAGCATTTTCAATATTACATACAACAAAACCATTGTACTTGTTTATCTTATTCAACTAACAACCATTGACAAAGGCAATAAGCCTGGCTTGTTTTAGGTGTAAAGTCAGTCGATATATTATATACTTGGATGCCACGACAGAAACAAGCAGCAAAATACCAGTTGGGTGTCACACTATGCTAAACACAGACTTTTAGCTGATGTGTAGCTTATGTAACTTATGTTAACAGGCTTTTGTAAACAACTGATTCCGTCTTGGCGGGAACGGTGCACAGGCAAGTCGAAAGAACATTCACTGGGAACTTGGGTCCCGCTCCACGAGGCTGCCCAAATCCTCTTCTCCGGTTATAAGGACGAATAGGCCAAAAGACAGCAGAAGACCCCTACTGGGGATTCACCCCAAAGCTTAGGGTCCAAATTAGAGTTGGAAATCCCCTCACGCTGTATATTCAGAAAACTTCCAATAAAGTCCTCAGTAATTTCTCTTTACATATAGCTTCTGTTCGACCTTGCTACGAAGATGATTAAAGTGAAACACGTGATATCTGACTAATATCAAACAATCTTGATTACTGAATCAATCCCATCACAACTGCTCTTTCCAGAGATCTGTGTCCAGAGCTTTTGTGTTCCCGACTCCTCCCATGAACTACAGACTTTTCCACACTCCTCACAAAAAGCTAAGGTCAGTTAAGGGCAATACAACTATAGGGGTTTTTGTTACTAATTTGTCCAGTCAAGAAATGAGAGTTTGAACACTTCCTTGTTCACGTTTGAAGAAGTTGAAGGACTGGATATTATATAAAACACACAAAAACAGTTTAAAAGTTTCTATGTGGCCTCCTAGCACGCCAGGGAGTTTATGAATTCTAATCATGTACATGATAATTCACTGTTATCTTTGATGGACGAGGAAACGTCCACTCTTGTGTCTTTGTTAATAAATGCTCCCAAGTTTTTACCTGAAACTTTCATTTTTACACAAGTAAAACCTTACGGTTTGGAGTAAATTGTTTGAAAATACACCATATTTTAAGGAAACCTTAGCAGCTTAGCTATTTCCGCCTCGTGTCAAAAAGAGAAAAGATAAGGAGAATTTTTTGATGTCACCAGCTAGAAGTGATCAAAGCCTGGAGTTTTCCACATCAAGCCTCAACTCAGAGCCATGATGTCCACACCAGAACTCAACTCAAAGCCACGATGTAATGTCCACACCAGAACTCAACTCAAAGCCACAATGTAATGTCCACACCAGAACTCAACTCAAAGCCAAGATGTAATGTTCACATCAAAACTCAACTCAGAGCCATGATGTAATGTCCACACCAAAACTCAACTCAGCCATGATGTAATGTCCACACCAGAACTCAACTTAAAGCCACAATGTAATGTCCACACCAGAACTCAACTCAGAGCCACAATGTAATGTCCACACCAGAACTCAACTCAAAGCCACGATGTAATGTCCACACCAGAACTCAACTCAAAGCCACAATGTAATTTATACACCAAGCCAAAATGTAATGTCCACACCAGAACTCAAGTCAAAGCCACAATGTAATGTCCACACCAGAACTAAACTCAGAGCCACAGTGTAATGTCCACACCAGAACTCTACTCAGAGCCACAATGTAATGTCCACACCAAAACTCAACTCAGAGCCATGATGTAATGTCCACACCAGAACTCAACTTAAAGCCACAATGTAATGTGCACACCAGAACTCAACTCAGAGCCACAATGTAATGTCCACACCAGAACTCAACTCAAAGCCACGATGTAATGTCCACACCAGAACTCAACTCAAAGCCACAATGTAATGTCCACACCAGAACTCAACTCAAAGCCAAGATGTAATGTCCACACCAGAACTCAACTCAGAGCCACAATGTAATGTTCACACCAAAACTCAACTCAGAGCCATGATGTAATGTCCACACCAAAACTCAACTCAGAGCCATGATGTAATGTCCACAACAGAACGCAACTTAAAGCCACAATGTAATGTCCACACCAGAACTCAACTCAGAGCCACAATGTAATGTCCACACCAGAACTCAACTCAAAGCCACGATGTAATGTCGACACCAGAACTCAACTCAAAGCCACAATGTAATTTCCACACCAAGCCACAATGTAATGTCCACACCAGAACTCAAGTCAAAGCCACAATGTAATGTCCACACCAGAACTAAACTCAGAGCCACAGTGTAATGTCCACACCAGAACTCAACTCAGAGCCTCAATGTAATGTCCACACCAAAACTCAACTCAGAGCCATGATGTAACGTCCACACCAGAACTCAACTTAAAGCCACAATGTAATGTGCACACCAGAACTCAACTCAGAGCCACAATGTAATGTCCACACCAGAACTCAACTCAAAGCCACGATGTAATGTCCACACCAGAACTCAACTCAAAGCCACAATGTAATTTCCACACCACGCCACAATGTAATGTCCACACCAGAACTCAAGTCAAAGCCACAATGTAATGTGCACACCCGAACTAAACTCAGAGCCACAGTGTAATGTCTACACCAGAACTCAACTCAGAGCCAGGATGTAATGTCCACACCAGAACTCAACTCAGAGCCATGATGTAATGTCCACACCAGAACTCAACTCAGAGCAACGATGTAATGTCCACACCAGAACTCAACTCAGAGCCACGATGTAATGTCCACACCAGAACTCAACTCAGAGTCATGATGTAATGTCCACACCAGAACTCAACTCAGAGCCATGATGTAATGTCCACACCAGAACTCAACTCAAAGCCAAAATGTAATGTCCACACCAGAACTCAACTCAGAGCCACAATGTAATGTCTACACCAGAACTCAACTCAAACACTAGAAATAATGCCCATATCATGTGTTGACTGAAACCCACGATCTAGTTTCTCTGCCATTGCTGCAACTCACATCCAAGATATAATTTCACTGAGCCATACACCCTTAGAATCGAGATGGGAAAAAAGAACAGGTGAGCCAGAACCTGAAAAAAATATTGAAACAAATATTGTAAAGTTAGTGGTAAAATATGTGAAAATATATAGGACCAGATTTAAGAAAAGTGCAGCTACATTACATGTAGCACCATTTTTCTTGCGCGTCCTTGTGCCCCCCTACTGTAACCATGTGTGCACCGCCATTAATATACTGCACAACATGGCGCTGGGTGGGAGCAATAGCATCAAAATCTTTGACGTTTTGATGTACTGTTCAGAGTTAGCACCAAAAGTTTGGTGCTTATCCTGCAGACTACATAGGGGCCCACTATAAATAATGGTATGCCCCCTTTTAATGCCTGCTCTGTGCAGGCGTTAAAAACAGCTGCTAAAAATGGCACAGCGGAATCTTGTAGATTCCGCTGTGCCATTTTTGCAGTCCCCATAACAGGAGAATGCCCCCTTTGCACACATTGGGGGTCATTTTGACCCCGGCGGTCCCGGACCGCACCATCGGCGGTGGAGGTAGTACCGCCAACAGGCTGGTGGTGCGAACCACCGTATTATGACCATGGCACATCCGCCACGGTCATACCGCCGATACCACCAGGCTACCGACAGCCGGGCGGTCCCGGCGGTCGTAATCCGCCAGCCTGTCCATGGCGGTAACACTGCCATGTAGATACTGGCGGTAAGGGGGACTCGGGGGCCCCTGGGGGCCTCTGCACTGCCCATGCACTTGGCCCCCATGCACAGGGGCCCCCATGCACAGCCCCATCGCACATTTCACTGTCCGAATTACAGGCAGTGAAAGACGCGCCGGGTGCTGCTGCACCCGCTACACCTCAAGATTGCCGCCGGCTCTATTATGAGCCGGCTTCGATGTTGTAGTGATTTTTCCGCTGGGCCAGCGGGTGGAAACGCTGTTTCCGTCCGCTGGCCCTGATGGCCCTGAGACTTCAAATCAGGAGGCAAGCTCAGTTCAAGCCCTTGGAGATTCTTCACAAGCAGGAATATACCACAAATTCTAGTCTTTGTCCCCTTTCACAGGCAAAAGCAGCAACTGCAGAATAGCCCAACAACGCACAGTCACAGGCAGGGGCAGTACTTCTCCTCAGCTCTTCTCCTTGGCAGAGGTTCCTCTTTGTTCCAAAAGTGCTCTAATTTTCATGGGTTTTGGGTCCAATACTTATACCCCTTTCTGCCTTTGAAGTAGGCAAACTTCAAAGGAAAGTCTCTGTTGTTCACAAGATCCTGCCTTGCCCAGGCCAGGCCCCAGACATACACCAGGGGTTTGGAGACTGCATTAAGTGAGGGCAGGCACAGCCCCTTCAGGTGTAAGGGACCACTCCTCCCTCCACTCTAGAACAGATGGCTCATCAGGATATGCAGGCTACACCCCTGCTCCCTTTGTCTCACTTATTTAGAGGGGATTCACAAACAGCCCAACTATCAAACTGACCCAGACAGGCAATTTACAAACAGGCAGAGTCACAGAATGGTTTAAGCAACACAATGCCTACTTTCCAAAAGTGGCATTTTCAAACTAACAATCTAAAAACCAACTTCACTACAAGATATATTTTTAAATTATGAGTTCAGAGACCCCAATCCTCATATTTCTATCTGCTCTCAAAGGGAATCTGCATGTTAAGGTTATTTAAAGGCAGCCCACGTGTTAACTTATGAGAGAGATATGCCTTGCAACAGTGAAGACCGAATTTAGCAGTATTTCACTGTTAGGATATGTAACACACATCAGTACATATCCCACCTTTAACATAAGTACACCCTGTCCATGGTGCTACTTAGGGCCTACCCTAGGGGTGCCTTACACGTAGGAAAAGGGAAGGTTTAGGCCTGGCAAGTGGGTACACTTGCCAAGTCGAATTGGCAGTAAAAGCTGCATATACAGACACTGCAGTGGCAGGTCTGAGCCAGGTTTACTGGGCTACTCATTTGGGTGGCACAACCAGTGCTGCAGGCCCATGAGTAGCATTTGATTTACAGGCCCTGGGCACCTCTGTTGTACCTTACTAGGGACTTACTAGCAAATCAAATATGCCAGGCGTTTTAACTAAGTGAATATTTCTGTTGGACATCACACTACGTCACACTTCCTCCTGTTGCAGCGTGTGATGGCCCCTCCTCCGGGTTGGGTTTGTCTTACATCGCTTCCTGTTACAGCGTGTGACGGCCCCTCCTCTGGTTTCGGTTTGCCTTTCATCCCAGCCGTGATCCTTTCTAGATATTCACGCAGGGAGCCAATAACTCTCGCGCTCACGCTCATGGCGGTGGTGGCGTTTTGAATCGGCTTGTTTTAAACGTGATTATGACTGCAGCTTTATTAAGTGGTGGCTTAAGTAGGGACATTTAAACTTTGGCAACACATGGAAGGTGTTTGCCGTTTTCGAATTTTTTATTGTATATCCTGTATCCTCGGGTCATGTAGACTGTATTTATTTTTTCTGTGGTCCGTATATTACAGTTTTACTCGCACAATCGATAGTAGTGTTTTGGGTATCTATTTACAATGGGGGAACAACTTCAGCGTGATTGTGTGGTGGCTTCTCTAGGGCCATTTCAACTTTAGAAACACACAGAAGCTTTTTGGCATTTTTGGGCCTCTGGTCATGTACACTGATTGCTCGGCTCCTGTAGACTATATTTAGTTTTGGATTTGGCATGTAAGTTGCTTTTTTTACTTTCTGAACTGACAGTATGTTTTGGTTGTTTTGCTTTTGCTTTTTAGGGTTGTGTTTTACATATTTTTTTATGCAGGACTCCAACTGCAGCCCGATTCTGAAGTGGCATCTGTAGTTTGTATACACACACGTTATGTTTCTTTCATTTGCGTAAAGAAATAAAAACATGGTTTATTTCATTCCTATCAGTGCCTTAGCTAACGTATACTGTGTTTATTTGGGCCTTATGCACTAATGTGGATGAATTTGGGTTTTATACACCAATGTTATGATTTGGTTGTTTTCGTTTTCCGGATCCTATTTGTGCCCTTTATTTTTTGCCTTTTTGACTACAGCGTAAACATATGGTGCCATCCACAGCCTGTAAACACGCATGGTGTGTTGCATTAGTTTACATACCTTTATAAAATCATGGTGTGTTTCTTCTGTATAGGTGCCTCAGCTCATGTATACTATAATTAATTTGGGCGTATGCACTTGTGTGGTTGGATTTCCAGGTAATACATCAATGGTATGTTTGTCTCCTGGAGGGGTGTGCAGCACCTCTTTAGCTCCTGGAGAAGTTTGCAGCACCCCCTATTTCATGGAGAGTTTTGCAGCACACTTCTAGTTACTGGAGAGGTTTGCAGCACCCCTCCATTCTTGGAGAGGTTTTCAGCAGCCCTTTAGCTCTGGAGGGTTTTGCAGTACAGCTCTAGCTCCTGGAGAGGTTTGCAGCGCCCCCTAGCTCCTGCAGAGGTTTGCAGCCCCTTCTAGCTAATGGAAAGGTTTGCAGCCCCCTCTAGCTCCTGGAATGGTTTGCAGCCCCCCTGTAACCCCTGGAGAAGTTTGCAGCACCCCCTAGGTCCTGGATAGGTTTGCAGCCCCATGTAGCTCCTGGAGAGGTGTTCACCACACCCCCTAGCTCCTGGAGAGGTTTGCACCACTCCCCTAGCTCCTGGATAGGTTTGCAGCCCCCTCTAGCTCCTGGAAAGGTTTGCACCACCCCCCAGCTCCTGGAAAGGTTTGCACCACCCCCCTAGCTCCTGGAAAGGTTTGCAGCCCCCCTGTAAACCCTGGAGAAGTTTGCAGCCCCCCCCCCCCAGCTCCTGGAGAGGTGTTCACCACTCCCCTAGCTCCTGGACATGTTTGCAGCCCCCTCTAGGTTCTGGACATGTGTGCAGCCCCCTCTGGTTCCTGGGGAGGTTTTTGTGCAGCTCTCAGCTTCCTGTCACTCACTGTGATGCTCCAGGCACAGTAGTACTGAGCTGTTTCATTCTGCCGCACACTGTCCGCCCTCAGGATGAAATGCTGCGCCCCCGGCCTCTCTGCCCTGAAGTGTGTCTCTGTGCTGTCATCAAGCATGCCAGTGCCCCTGGAAAGGAACATCATCTCGAAGGGCTGCTGGGGAGCCTTCCGGTACCAGTACATGTAAGGGTCAGCGTACCCCTGCACGGAGCAGGTCATCTCGACGGCCGATGCAGGGGGGACGGACAGAAACGGGGGGCTCTGGAGTATGCTCTGCGCTTCCACGTCTGCAGTGGGAAGGAAACGACAGATGAGAGTACATGAGGCAATAAAAGGGAAGTGTAATCTGACAGTGAAAAGGAGGTGCTGTAAATAACTCACAGTGTAGAAGCGTGAGCAGTGCACAGAGTGTGCTTGAGTGGAAGCGTGAGCAGTGCACAGAGTTTGCGTGAGTGGAAGCGTGAGAAGTGCACAGAGCGTGCATGAGTGTAAATAACTTACGGTGAAGAAGCGTGAGCAGTGCACAGAGTGTGCGTAGCAGTGCACAGAGCGTGCGTGAGTGTAAATAACTTACAGTGAAGAAGCGTGAGCAGTGCACAGAGCGTGCGTGAGTGTAAATAACTTACAGTGAAGAAGCGTGAGCAGTGCACAGAGTGTGCGTAGCAGTGCACAGAGCGTGCGTGAGTGTAAATAACGTACAGTGAAGAAGCGTGAGCAGTGCACAGAGTTTCCGTGAGTGGATGCGTGAGAAGTGCACAGAGTGTGCGTGAGTGGAAGCGTGAGAAGTGCACAGAGCGTGCGTGAGTGTAAATAACTTACAGTGAAGAAGCGTGAGCAGTGCACAGAGAGTGCGTGAGTGTAAATAACTTACAGTGAAGAAGCGTGAGCAGTGCACAGAGCGTGCATGAGTGGAAGCGTGAGCAGTGCACGGAGCGTGCGTGAGTGTAAATAACTTACAGTGGAGAAGCGTGAGCAGTGCACAGAGTGAGCACGAGCCGTGCATTGCGCCTCTCTCGCTGGGTTGGGGGGAGCCGAGGAGCATCCAGCAGGAGCTCTGCTGTGAAAGTGTGAGGTTGGTGGATGTGTCCTTCCCCCCTGCCCTTACTCCTCCCACTGCTTCTAGGCGCTTCTCTCTCTCACGTGGGGTGGGGCACAGGGCGGCTGGGCAGAGGTCATTGTACAGGGTAACCTCAGGAGGAAGTCATAGGTTCTGAGATATAAACAAAAAAGGTTACTTTGTTGATTCCAACACTTTAAAACCTCTTGCAATCCTAAATATACCCAGATCTCGTGCGCCGAGGCTGTTCCTCGCCAGCACATTGGCAAGGAACAGAGCAACAACCGTGTCTACAAAGCAGCAGAGCAGCTGTTTGAAAAAGTACATTTTTTAAAGTTTCGCAATGAACTTACATCCAGTAGGAATCTATTGGTTTAGACCCTTATGAGGCAAAGAGGTTTTAAGGCATCGGCACTGATAGTGCGGGTCTGATGTGCAGAGAGTCTTGCCCTGAGGAACTCGGTGCTTAATTTGTGCTTGTTGTTTCCGGTACTGAGTACCAGCACTTATTTGTGAGGGCCCACTGGCACTTATTTTTGAGGGCCGGGGCTTATTCTTCTGCCTCAAGCATTTGCTGCGAGCAAAAGACACATATGGGAAAGACGGGGGAAGAAAAAAACGAAAAAGCGTCACAATGGGAGAAAGTAGAAAGCTGCAGGTGTGAGCTGAAGGGGCAGGGAGTGGCTTAAATGGATCGAAGAGGCCCGAGATGGGTTCAGGATTACCTACCTCAAGATCAGTATTCCGTGTTCGCACATTTAATTGCAGCAGCCGCATGTTTAAAAGGAGGGCTTTGGACACCAGCACCTTTTTATTGACAAATTAAGCACTGGAGGAACTTGAATAATTCTTAAACAGTTCTGCTAAAGTTACAATTTTTCTAGAATGTATTTTTAACCTGGGTGATGTGTGACAGTCTATTACAGACATTTTGCAGAGAAATGTTATGTTAATGTTGCATGAAAACGTCCATTAAAACGTTTCTTTTAGTTCAAAACAGGAGACCTCACATATGGGAAATTGAAGGGAGTCACCAAGATAATTTGCAGTAATGTTAGCGAGCTGCTGCTGTGTTACAATAGTGAAACACACATCACTGTCCCTGAAAATTAGATGTGCACAACATTTGAATCTGGACCAGCCTGTCTGTGCACTGGCAGTGACCTGGCCAAAGAGGGCATGAAAGAGCCTTAAATTCAAAATTGTTCTGATAAAGGGCCTCCAAAATATGTTTGGCCCAGGGCCCAAATTTCTTAAAATGTCCCTGTGATGGTGCAGATCTCATGCAACGAGCTTCAACAACGTCCGCAACAAACAATCCATTCTAATGACTTAGGCCTTTATCACGAGTTTGGAGGTCCTCGGATCGCCAAACCTGCAGAGGCGGTCAGACCACCGCACTCCGGTGGTATGACTGCCAGATTATGACGCGGATGATCGGACCACCAAAGGACCACCACCACCGCCAGGATCCTGGATCCCGATGGGGTGGTGGTTGTTGCAGTCGTGGTCAGCCACCACGATGCTGAGTTCTGCTCCGCCGTGCTGATCACAAGTCCTCTTCCACCAGCCTTTTCATGGAAGGGTCCCTGTCATGAAAAGTCTGTTGGCAAGCCAGTGCTGGTGGCCACCAGGGGGCCCCTTCACTGCCCATGCCCAAAGCATGGGCATTGCAGGGGCACACCTGCCAGCACCATCGGCTTGCCTACTGTGCAAGGTGCAGACAGTGCCTATTCTGAGGGTGCTGTTGTGCAACAACATTGACCTCGGCTCCCTTAAGGGGCAAATGCTGTGGCCCTGTTTCCACTGGGCTGACTGCCGGAAACGTCGTAATACAATGTTTCTGCCAGTCAGCCCGGTGGAAACATTGTAATAAGACTGAGGGGGGAGGCTGCCAGCATGATTGCCGCCTCCTCCCTGCGTCTTTGGCTGTCGGGTCGTCTGACCACCAAAGTCATAATGAGGTCCTAAGTGATTGAACACTGAACCGAATAAACTCGTTTCAACCTTTCAAGATGATGTTGCTTAAAATGCTTCGGCGTGACTGCCACACCACAACTGGCCAGCCTCTATTCAACCAATTAGCACTCATGTGACACTGTGGGAAAGGCTGAGATTGGCTAATCCCTGAGGCCCAATGGCACAGAACCATCTAACAAGTACACGTGCAAGCACATGACCTTCTGCCACCGACCACCCCAACCAGCCCCCATCTCCCATGGACCACATCAACCACAGGAAAGTGTTGATGAGGTGCGGGCCAAGGTAATCTAGTCGAGATCAGGAGTGCTGAGCTCAGATCTCCTGCGCATGCACCACAGCTTTCAGAACAGCCTTGCATTCATTTAGGAAAGCTGCAAGGATGACCTTGCCATAATGAATGTCCATGCCAAGGAGTACAAGTTTGTTTCTGAGATTAGATATTTAGGGGCAGATTTATGGAAAGTGGCACTGCACCGAGTGCAGAACCACTTTCCCTGTGCCCCTTAGTGCCCACCACCATGTGTCCGCCATATTTAAAATACGGTGCACCATGGAGCAGGGTAGGGGGCAATAGCATACTTCTATGTGGTGCTATTGATGTACTCTGCAGGAGTAGCACCAAAATGTTGGCACTACTCCTGCAGAGTACATAGGGGCCCATTCTAAATAATGGAGCCCCATTTTAACGCCTGCTCTGAGTAGGCGTTAAAAATAACAAAATAAATGGCGCAAGAAAATCTCATAGATTTCCTTGTGCCATTTTTTCAGCCCACCTAATGGAGGAACGCCCCCTTGCAAACATTATTCATGGCGCAGGCATAATGTGTAGCAGGGGTTTACAAAGTGGCTCAATGCCAGCATAGCACCACTTTGTAAATATGTTGCGTGGGAAATGCCACCTTAACGCCACATTTGCGTTGAAATAAATGGCACCAATGTGGCAGAAGATGGAGCTAAGGGCTCCTAAATATGCCCCTAAATGTTCTTCAGTAGCAGCAGCTGAGACTGGCCCACAACTACTCATATTATGTGACCATCTGGATGTAGTCTAGTGTCCAAAACAAAACCCACCAGCTAAGATGAGGAGACAGTCAATTTCCAGTCGAGAATGTGGAGCTCATAGTGAGAGGATGCTTGCTGGTAACAGATATTCCACAGATTTGTGGAGGAAGTGCAAACCTCTCCATAACAGGATTCTTCCCAGTGGGCCATGACTGGGCAAAGTAAATTACTGATCAAATAAATCATAAATAAATTGTCCAAATTAGGAAAAGGTGTTGTGGACAAGGTCAAAAACAGAAAGTCAACTGGTTGTGGTGATGTTGAGATCATGTGAGTCAGTAGGCGCTAGAGGCTTCTCGCTGGTGGGCCTTGGATGTTGTGTCTCGATCTTACGCTCCATTTTTGCAATGCTGTTACCAAGTGCCTATATGTGACTACATGAATTCTATGTTTTCACAGGTAGTATGAAGTTATAAGAAACAAAGAATGACAAATGAGGCTGAATTAAATTTCAAGGTTGCTGTAGAATCCACTTTCATCAACATTACATACATAGCAGAGTTTAAAAGGACTGGATAAAAAAAATCCTAAATTTACAATTAAAAAAACTATTTTTTAAATGCAAATTTATGAACAAAAAAAGTATTTGTAGGAAAAATAATGTGCAAAAAGGATGTTTGTGAGAAACGTTTCCCATGCGAAGGTGGGTAAAGGAGACAAATTTAGCAACTTTCCAAATGTTTGAAGGTTTTTAACTTTACAATATTTCAGGTGTCTCAGCAATGTTTAAGCAAGGCCTAACTCATAGTGGTTGGCTCAGGGTCTACTGTTGCTGATTCAGTGTGTGATTCCAGGCAAAGAAATAAACTGCAGAATTATTGGGCATTTGGCTCTCAGGCTCCAGGGTAACAAGTCCTCTGATCTACTCCTGACATAAGCACTGGGCATGCACTCTTATAGCCATGCTTACAACCCTAGGGTGTGATAAACCACTTCTAAGTGGGACAGCCCTACGTTAATCAAAATTAGATCATAAGCAGTGCATAGTGGGGGCACAGGTTATAGTCAGCTCACTAAATCATAAATTGAGAATTTTAATGGTATTTTGTTTTTTAAACGTTACTTTTTACCTCAATTCAAGGCTCATTATAATGTCACTTTAACATTTGGTTTTTCAGTGAATTTCCGTAAAAAAACAATTTAAGGGGAAGGATCCTATTACTAAACCTAAACTATAATAATGTCACTTCATCCTTTGTTTTATTTAGTGTATTTCAGGGATATTCAAACTTGAGCATACCCCCAACCCCTAAGGCAACCTGTAGGCAATGTCCCCAGTGCACACTGGCCAAGCCCTTGTTGCACGCAGTCCTTGTCCATACACAGTGGGGGTTGGGTGCAAGACGGGCCGGCAGCTAGGCCTTGCACCCAATCCCCCCATGTAGGCATCCACACCCTCAGAGCAGAGGCTTCAACCATGCACAGCGGAGGGTTGGCCTCAGTTCTTGGCCTTCAGCTAGGCCCGGCACCCAGACCCCCCATGTAGGCATCCACACCCTCAGAGCCATGCACAGCGGGGGTTCGCCTCAGTTCTTGGCGTTCAGCTAGGCCGGGCACCCAGACCCCCCATGTAGGCATCCACACCCTCAGAGCCATGCACAGCGGAGGGTTCGCCTCAGTTCTTGGCGTTCAGCTAGGCCGGGCACCCAGCCCCCCCATGCAGGCATCCACACCCTCAGAGCCATGCACAGCGGGGGTTCGCCTCAGTTCTTGGCGTTCAGCTAGGCCGGGCACCCAGCCCCCCCATGTAGGCATCCACCCCCTCAGAGCCATGCGCAGCGGAGGGTTGGCCTCAGTTCTTGGCCTTCAGCTAGGCCCGGCACCCAGACCCCCCATGTAGGCATCCACACCCTCAGAGCCATGCACAGCGGAGGGTTGGCCTCAGTTCTTGGCCTTCAGCTAGGCCCGGCACCCAGACCCCCCATGTAGGCATCCACACCCTCAGAGCCATGCACAGCGGGGGTTCGCCTCAGTTCTTGGCGTTCAGCTAGGCCGGGCACCCAGCCCCCCCATGTAGGCATCCACACCCTCAGAGCCATGCACAGCGGAGGGTTGGCCTCGGTTCTTGGCCTTCAGCTAGGCCCGGCACCCAGCCCCCAGGGCACCAAAGCCCCATTGTGTTTTCTTTTTTTGTGTGATTATGTTTTCTGGTGTGCAGTTTTCCTCCAATACTAAGCACAGCCCTCCTGTGAGATGCTGCGGGAGTACTGTAGACACCTCTGAACAAGCTCCCACCCCATGGATGTGGGTAGTATGCAAGCGTCATCAGGAGAAACCTGGAAGCTACCACAGCTTCATGCAGTGGAAACTTTTTCAGTGGCTCTTGTGCTTCATCAGGAAAACAGCAAATGCTGAAAAGTCTTTTGTGGGGAGGGGGTGGAGCCTTATTCAGATCCAGTTGCCTTATCAGTTCGCAGTGATGACTCCTTAATTGCTTCGAATCATAAATTCTGCACTCATAATTTGTTTAGATCTAAACTAATTTCCCTATTTGCCATATTTCTCTTCATGTTCCTGAAGAAGTGTACAATTTGCAATGAAACAAATAAAATTCTATTTCTATAAGAAGTATGAAGGGATTTAAAAACTGAATGCTCTATTGAAGAACCAGTACACATGCTTGGCCATGCACTGAAGGCATCTGTGTCATTCTGAGAGGTCTGCCTTCATGGCACAGATTCTATCTGCAGTTGAGTGTAGGCTCCATTCCCCCTTCAGCTCCAGGAGAGGTTTTTGTGCAGCTCTCAGCATCCTGTCACTCACTGTGATACTCCAGGCACAGTAGTACTGAGCTGTGTCATTCTGCCGCACACTGTCCGCCCTCAGGATGAAATGCTGAGCCCCCGGCCTCTCTGCCCTGAAGTGTGTCTCTGGGCTGTCATCAAGCATGCCAGTGCCCCTGGAAAGGAACATCACCTCGAAGGGCTGCTTGGGAGCCTTTCCGTACCAGTACATGAGTAGACTGCTGGTGCCCTCCACCGAGCAGCTCATTTCGACAGCCGTTCCTGGGGGGACGGAGAGAAACGGGGGGCTCTGGAGTATGGTCTGTGGTTCCTCATCTGCAGGGGAAAGGAAGCAGCAAAAGAGAGATGATGAAACAAAAAAGAGAAGTATACTCTAACAGTGAAAAGGAAGGTGATTAAATAACTCACAGTGAAAAAACAGAAGCAGTGCGCAGAGTGAGCACGAGCCGTGCATTGCGCCTCGCGCGCTGGTGCTATGGCAGCCGAGGTGCATCAGAGCAGGTACTTCCTCTTAAAAGTGGGAGGCAGGGGTGGGTTTCTTTCTGCTCCCCTCCTTCCCTCCTCTTTGACTCCTCCTACTTTTGCATTGCACATCTTTCACTTAATTGGTACAGGTCAGAGCACAGTTTGGTGACCTGAGGTCAGTGCATGAGAAATAACCTCACGAGGAGGCATTTGCTGAAGCCTTAAAAAAAACTAGAGACTATTTATTTACTTTTATACTTTTTAAAATTCTTCCAGTCCTGGGAATACTTCATTGCACACCACTGAAGTGTTGCAGAACTGAAGTGTAAAATTGATGTTTCCTAACATGTATCTGAGGACAGACCTTACAAACCTGCTACACTGGTGAAGCAACCAAGAAATCAACAGATGCAAAGCAAGTGGGTTGTGCCTTAAAATGTACTGAGTTTCGGCTTAGTACATGAGTATTTACGGTCTTCACCAGGACATGAGCATCTACGGTCTGCACCAGGACATGAATATCTACGGACTGCACAAGGACGTGAGTATCTAAGGTCTGCACCAGGAAATGAGTATCTACGGTTTGCACCAGGATATGAGTATCTACGGTCTGCACAAGGGCATGAGTATCGAAGGTCTGCACCTGTACAAGAGTATCTACGGTCTGCACAAGGATATGAGTATCTACGGTCTGCACAAGGACACGAGTATCTAAGGTCTGCACCAGGAAATGAGTATCTACGGTCTGCACCAGGAAATGAGTATCTACGGTCTGCACATGGGCATGAGTATCTAAGTTCTGCACCTGTACAAGAGTATCTATGGTCTGCACAAGGATATGAGTATCTACGGTCTGCACAAGGGCATGAGTATCTACGGTCTGCATCAGTACAAGAGTACCTACGATCTGCACAAGGACATGAGTATCTACAGTCTGCACTAGGACATGAGTATCTACGGTCTGCTCCAGGACATGAGTATCTACGGTCTGCACAAGGACATGAGTATCTATGGTCTGCTCCAGGACATGAGTATCTACGGTCTGCACAAGGACATGAGTATCTATGGTCTGCTCCATGGATCTCAACCTCTTCTATGAAGAGAGATACTTCTGATCAATGAGAATAGTCCTGAGTTACTAATGACTTTGACAACTATTAGTTGTTAGCACATCAGAGATAATCACAATTGTAGCTTCACCTTGCAGAATTACTATCACTGGCCTTCCAGATGCAGGTCACAATATTGAGCAATGCCAACACATAATAACCACAATCTGGACCAATACAATGTCATGAGGGTTCATATATTGTTTAGTATAGATTTACTATTCAAAACTCCACATCTTTGTACCCTGAAGATATATACATATACATATATATATATATCTTCAATATGAACAGATTTAAGACAGTCAATTCAGCTATACTTACAGTTATATATTGTGGTAGACTATATCCCGAATACAATATTTTGGCTAGGCAAGAATTAAAATTAAATATTGTATAAGACTGATAGTGACATCAGTCTTAGGAAAAAGGTTAACACAATAAAAAGCCTTCACATGACTAATGGCATATCAGTCCCATCAGTAAGAACCCACTGGCACAAAGGGAAATACTAAAATCTAAAATACTATAAGCTCTAAATCTCCACAACTCAGTATGAAGTGCCATTCAAAGAGCATCTTAAACAGAGTTTAAATTTGTAATCCTTTGTTTACAAACATCAGCATATCAGTTTCTCAAAATACACAGGTTTCTATCGAATGCATACTTTTCACTGTGGGTTAATACACTCAAAGAAAATCTTGTCTTTTTCTTGTCAAGTGAACTTCATCAACAGGGCAAGAGTAGACCCTCTGAATTTTGTACAGTGCTGGTTTGCACTTTAGGGAGCTACTTCCAGGGTACTTGTTAGAGACCCCTAATCTACCCTCAAGAGAGTATCAACATGACCACCATAGCGCAGAGACATCACTTTCCAGATAGAATTATTACAGCTATTTTGAGAAAGTTGATTTTATGGATTTACCAATAAACTTCCTTATAACATGAACCTACTGGCTGGTGCACTTCTCAGCATCACTTCTAAGCACTGCTGGAGTACATTTCACAGGAGAGTAGCTGCACTTCTCTGAAGTATTCCAGCACTATACGGAGTGAATATCTGCAATTCTCAGCACTGCTGCAGTACATTTAATGGAAGGGTACCTGTACTTCTAAGTACTGCTGCAGTACATTTAATGGGCGAGTAGCTGCACTTCTCTGAAGCAATCCAGTACTATAAGGAGTGAATATCCGCACTTCTCAGCACTGCTGCAATACATGTAATGAAAGAGTACCTGTACTTCGAAGTACTGCTGCAGTACATTTCATAGGAGAATAGTTGCACTTCTCCGAAGTACTCCAGTACTATACGGAGTGAATATCTGCAACTCTCAGCACTGCTGCAGCACATTTAATGGAAGGGTACCTGTGCTTCTAAGTACTGCTGCAGTATATTTAATGGGAGAGTAGCTGCACTTCTCTGAAGCAATCCAGAACTATAAGGAGTGAATATCCGCACTTCATAGCACTGCTCCAGTATATTTAATGGAAGAGTACCTGCACTTCTCAGCAGTGCTACAGTACATTTAATGGAGGAGTGCCTGCACTTCTCAGTACTGCTGCAATACATTTAATGAGAAAGCACCTGCACTTCTCAGTACTGCTGCAGTACATTTAATGAGAGTGTACATGCATTTCTCAGCACTGCTGCAGTGTATTTAATAGGCAAGTACCTGCACTTCTCTGCACTAGTGCATAAAATGTAATGGGAGCGTACATGCACTTCTTAGCACTGCTGCAGTACATTTAATGGTAGAGTACCTGCACTTCTCAGCACTGCTGCAATACATTTAATGGAACTGTACGTGCACTTCTCAGCTCTGCTGCAATACATTTAGTGGGAGAGTACCTGCACTTCTCAGCTCTGCTGCAGTATATTTCATGGGAGAGCAGCTGCACTTCTCAGGAACAAATGGTACTCTAAGGAGTGAGTATCTGCACTTCTTTATTTCCACTTAAAGCACTGGTAGTAATCTGGTCTACTGATGTTTCTCAAGCTCATTGTCCTTCCAAGCTGTTCACTGACTTCATACTCCATCCATCCTATAATATATGGAAGTACCCCAACCGCTTGGATGAAACTTATGAAAATACTCCAGGGTCTTATTCCTTCATTCTCTGATAAAGTACTTCATGTAGCACCTGTCCCTTGGAAAAGGGCATCTCTGCCTGGTTCTCGCCACCTGACCTTCCACTCTAGCACCTCATTTAGTAATTGGATGCTTGCTAAAGGCCAGGGAGGGCAGTACTGCGCATGCGGGCCTTTACAATATTGAGTAAATTGGCACAATTATTTGTGTTTCATAGCAGCGCCTGTGTGCCCACTTCAGCGTTTAGTAAATGAATACTTTCTAAACCTCTGGTAATATCATGAGTAATAATTAGTAAGCCATCAAAGAATCCCTAGAATACTCATACTAAAGGCCAGGCAGGGCAGTACTGCACATACAGGCCTTTACAATGTACGGAAATCAACATGAATCCCTAAAGCACTTTATAAAAGAATACTAATATTAAAGGCCAGGTAGGTCCGTACTGCTCACTTGAGCCTTTACAATGGTAAATAAATCAACATGAATCCCTAGAGCACTTTATGATACTAATACTAAAGACCAGACAGGGCAGTACTGTGCAGGTGGGCCTTTACAATGGTAAGTAAATCAACATGAATCCCTAGAGCACTTTATAAAGAATACGAATACTAAAGGCCAGGTAGGGCAGTACTGCGCATGCGGGCCTTTACAATGGTAAGGAAATCAACATAAATCCCTAGAGCACTTTATAGAAGCATACTAATACTAAAGGCCAGGCAGGGCAGTACTGTGCATGCTGGCCTTTACAATGTAAGGAAATTGACATGAATCCTTAGAGCACTTTAAATAAGCATTCTAATACTAAAGGCCAAGCAGGGTAGTACGGCACATACGGGCCTTTACAATGGTAAGTAAATCGACATGAATCCCTAGAGCACTTTATAATACTAACACTAAAGACCAGGCAGGGCAGTACTGTGCATACGGGCCTTTACAATGGTAAGTAAATCAACATGAATCCCTAGAGCACTTTATAAAGAATACTAATACTAAAGGCCAAGCAGGGTAGTACTGCGCATGTGGGCCTTTACAATGGTAAGTAAATCGACATGAATCCCTAGAGTACTTTATAAAAGAATACTAATACTAAAGGCCAAGCAGGGTAGTACTGTGCATGCGGGCCTTTACAATGGTAAGTAAATCGACATGAATCCCTGGAGCACTTTATAAAAGAATACTAATACTAAAGGCCAGGCTGGGCAGTACTGCACATAGGAGCCTTTACAATGATAAGTAAATCAACCTGAATCCCTAGAGCACTTTATAAAAGAATACTAATACTAAAGGCTAGGCAGGGCACTACTACGCATGCAGGACTTTACAATGGTAAGTAAATCAACATAAGTCCCTAGATCACTTGATACTACTAATACTAAAGGCCAGGCAGGGCAGCACTGTGCACGCAGGCATTAACAATGGTAAGTAAATGGACATGAATCCCTAGAGCACTTTATAAAGAATACTAATACTAAAGGCCAGACAGGGCAGTACTGTGCATGCAAGCCTTTACAATGGTAAGTAAACCGACATTATCTTTTGTGTCGCATAGCAGCGCATGTACACCCACTGCAAACTTTAGTAAACAAGTACGGCCTATTAAAGATATCTTATATTGGAACGGGAACTAATTAGGCAACAGATGAATCCCTAGAGCACTTTATAAAAGAATACTGCCTACTGTCTTTTAATACTTTTTATTCTTTGATATATTTTTACATTTTAACGATAAAGAGACACACAATCTGTCCCTATTCACATACAATACCAAAGGTCTCCTTCTTAGCCAATACTTTGGGTGTATTATCACTAAATTCTATGCCTATTTTATTTTTTGTGTGTTATGCAGCAATATTCCTGATACATTACTGCCATCTACTGGTGCTTATCCTTCATTTTTGTTCAATCTAAATAAGTGTATGTCTGCAATGCCTTTATAAAGCTTGTCTCTGTTTTCTTTTTCATTTCTGGTCAAAATGTAAAAGAGAGTTTGGGCCCAGATTTAGGAGCGCCTAGTGCCTCCTTGTGCGTCATTAGTGTCATTTTTTATGATGCTAATGCGGCCCAATGAGGCCAAATTCACCGTGCCATGTTTATAAAGCGGAGCAATGCATGCACTGTGCCACTTTATAACCCCTTGCACCACATTATGCCTGCGCCAGGCATAATGTATGCAAGGGGGGCATTCCCCCATTAGGGGAACCCAAAAATGGTGCAATGGAATCTAAGAGATTCCACTGTGCCATTTTTAGCAGTTATTTTTTACGCCTGCACAGAACAGGCGTAGAAAGGGGGCACACCATTGCTTTTAATGGGCCCCTATGTACTTTGCAGGATTAGTGCAAAAATTCTGGTACTAATCCTGCACAGTACATCAATAGTATCAATCATTTTTACGCTGTTGCCCCTAACCTGTGCCATGGTGTGTGGTAGGGGGTGCTAAAGGGCTCAAGAAAAGTGGTGCTTCAGTGGTATTTTTTTGCATTATTTGGAGATTCTTTAATATATTTATGTTTTGGGGAGAAATCTAATGTTTTGTTGTATTATAATATAGATTTGTATGAGTTTTGACAATTTATGAAGATAAAAGTGCATTTTATGGGTGATATTTGTTTTAAAGATTCACAATTTTGGAGGTTATTAGGCATTGTACACAGTTTTGGTTTCAGTTTAGATATATATTTTCAACTGATAATAACTTAATAAGAGTTTTTGCCTGTTTGGCATTTTTCCAAGCGCACACATCTTTCAGCAGTGCGCTAGGGCTGAAGTGAATGGTCTCAGTGCGAGGCATCTTGTGTCCACTTTCACGCTGAAGTGGCAGCCACGCATCCAGGAGAGCGCATGTGCTCAGATGCCGACATTGTAGACAGCCTCTGGCTTTTTAAGTGTCAGGTGACAGTGCACGTGGTGCACTCGTGACAGCATCACGTGACAGAGTCCGCCACATTTGTTAAACACAGGTAATGGGAATTGAAGCCCCCAGTGCCCATTTTAGTCAGATCGGAAGTGCGAGACCAGCTCGTTACCCAGATTCCAGTCATCCCAATGGAATTGTCATGGAATTCCTAAAAACATAGATTGATTTTAGTTCCAAAGTAAAGACCAGGGAATACTCATTTGAAAACTGAATATGAGTGAGGCCAGGGAGCCTTCAGGTGTAGGTAGTGGCGAGATTTCTTCAAAGAAGATGGTTCAGGATTCGTGGTGAGAGCCATAGTAATGGACGTTTTTGAATCTGTTATGAGGAGAAAGAGAAAGACTAAAGTTATCTCCGATGAAGAATATTGGTCCCTAAAGGAGGAGGTTGTGGATAAAAAAATAAGGTCAGGAAAAAGAAAGATGAAGAAGAAAAATACTGAGCATGAGGTAGATGATAATATTTTTTGTCATGGCAGAAGGATGGTCTTAACACCACAAAAGAGGGAGGTGTCCTATGTGGCACAAAGGAGGGTGCCCTTTGTGGCCCAAAAGAGAGTCAGGTTAGACCTGATGAAAAAAATATTGATGACGAGGGTGAAGACAGTTGTGATGAATTTGTTTTGGATAATTATGAAGACATTGGTTGGGACTTAAACTATGATAAAATTGAAAGGTTAAGGAACTAAAGAATCCTCAAGTAGTAGACATGTTTAGACCTGACACGATAAGGTACACTAGAAATATTGATTGGTGCCCTATGACTCATGTATCAGATTTTATTAAGTTATGGATATGGAGGGCGTTAGAGAAGAAAGCAAGAGCTATGATGAGTGCAGAATGCTCTTGACTGAATGTATGACCTTGGATTTAGACGCAGATTGTTGTAATGTGGCTCAAGGCTTTTCATTAATGTTAGCCTCGAGGTGAACGTGCTAGAACGGTGTAACTGGTGTTCTCTCTCCCGGCAGTTGCTTGCTGACTAGGAGAGAGAGCACCACAATTGAGAAGCCCTCTTACAATAAATGTGTTTCCAGCATACAAGTGACGCAGTCTTTGCTTCGGCTACAACAGTCAATTGTCCACCTCTGTTTTTGATACAACCTGGGAGCCCACCAATACAACGGGAGGAGTGTATAGATATGTTTGATAACTATCTTGAAGCTCTAGATGGTTTAGGATTCTCCTCCAATAGAAAAAGGGCCATTTTACTTAGTTCTTTGGGCAATGAAGGACATCATGTGTTCAAATATTTGCCAAAGGCTGTTGATCAAGCTGGACAGCCTATAGATGATTTATTTTTAGAGGCTAGGCAGAGATTGGAATTGAGAATTGTCATGCAAAGGTTTAAGTTTTACACACAACCCCAGAGAGAGGGTGAATCTGAAGCTGAATTTGTTGCTCGTTTGAGAGAGCTTTCTGTCAAGTGCAGATTTGGAGCGATGACCGAGGAATGAATCAGAGATCAGCTTATTGTACAGTGTAGGAGCAAAAAAATGCAGGAAAGGTTGTGGGCAGCGAAGGACCCTAAGTTGAAGGATGCCATAGAGATCGCAAAGGTTGTTGAGGAGTTTTATATGAAACAAATGGAGAGGCGAGAGACTAAGGGGGTTATTCTAACTTTGGAGGAGTGTTAATCCGTCCCAAAAGTGACGGTAAAGTGACGGATATACCACCAGCCGTATTACGAGTTCCATAGGATATAATGGACTCGTAATACGGCTGGTGGTAAATCCGTCACTTTTCCGTCACTTTTGGGATGGATTAACACCTCCTCCAAAGTTAGAATAACCCCCTAAGTGTTCTGAGGAAATTTCATTGATTGAGAGTGATGTAGCTGCCACTAATAAATCGTCATGGGGAAGATACAATAATGCTTCTCCCAGCAACAGTAGAGGTAACGGTAGGATGTGTACCAAGTGTGGTAGTAAGTATCATACTTCTGAATCTAAGAATTGTTTTGCAGTGGGGAAAGACTGTTGGAGATGTGGGCGCAAGGGACATTTTGCAAGGGTTTGTAAAGAGAAGGAACATATTAAAGGGAAAGTAGCTATGGTAGTAGATGCAGTAGGTGACACATTCAAGAGTGACACAATTGAGAGAGTTTTGTGTGTGTCTGAGTCTGATAATGTTGTGCTGGGAGTGAGAAGGATGCAAAGGCCTACGGCAGAGTATATTATAAAGAATATGCCAGTGGAGTTAATGGTAGATTCTGGTTCCTTATACACCATCATTCCTAAAGATGTGTTTCTTCGGAAGTGGCCTTCAACTAGATTATTGCCTAAGGACATCAATACTGGGGGTTATCAGGGTGAACAAATTGACATTGTTGGTTATATGCTCACTGAGATTGTATTCAATGGAAGGAAGGTTATAGGCAAGGTTTATGTAGCAGAATCTGGTCCTCCTATTTTGGGTTGTCAACATCAATACGATCTTCGTATTGTCATCAATCCGTGTGCCCCCAGTCAGGTCACAGTTATCGATGATGTATTGATAGCAGATATTCTGTGTGGAGCAAATGATGTGTTTAGAAAAGAAATGGGTGAGTTGAAAGGCTATGTGCATGAGATTAAGATGAAACTAGGAGCTATTCCTGTTCAGCACAAGGTCAGGAAAGTGCCAGGGTCGGTCAGAGGGGAGGTCAAAGAACTTCTCAAGGAAATGCTGGACAGTGGAGTCGTCGAACCTGTGGAGGTCTCAGAGTGGCTGTTGCCCGTTGTTATTTTGAAGAAGAAATATGGAAAATTAGGGTTTTGTGTGGATTTGAGGGGGTTGAATCAAAATATCGTAACTGACAACTTTCCTTTGCCAAACATTAACAAGTTAATCCTACTCATTAAAGGTGGTAAATATTCCTCAAAGTTAGATCTCAAACATGCATATCATCAAATAAGACTCAAGGCAGCATCTAAAGCTCTCACGACGTTCATCACAATGGAAGGCACATATTAGTTTACTCAGATGCCTTTTGGCTTGGCATCCGCTGCAAGTGTTTTCCAGAGAATGATGAGCCATATTTTCAAGGGGTTTGATAATATAATGTTTTTCCAAGATGATATTCTTGTTTTTGAAGATACCATAGCGAATCATAATGTCACCTTGAAAATGTTGGATAGACTGTCGGAGTTTGGACTAACTTTACAACAGGAAAAATGTCAGTTCCTGGTGAAGGAAGTGGAGTATCTTGGTCATTCTTTGTCGGAGGACGGAATAAAACCAAAAAAAGACTTTTTAGATGCCATTAGGTCTGCTCCTGCTCCTAAGGACAAAGAGCAACTGCGATCCTTCTTAGGCTTAATTGAATATTACTCCAAGTTTGTGAAGAACTTTGCCAGCAAAACAGAATGCCTAAAAGTACTTTTACGTAAAGGAGCAAATTTTGTGTGGGATGAGGCACAACGACAATGTTTTCAACAGATAAAAGAAGAAGTGTGTAATGTTGATATTTTGGTATCTTTTGACACCAGGAAAAAAACAATTATAACTGTTGATGCAAGTGCTATAGGTATTGGTGCTGTCATGTCCCAGATGCATGGGTCCATTGAGAAAACTGTTGCTTTCGCTTCACGGACCTTGACAGCTGCAGAGAGACATTATGCAGTCATTGAGCGTGAGACATTAGCTGCAGCGTGGGGTTTGCAATATTTTCGCATGTATCTTTATGGCAGTGATATCACACTGTGTACTGATCACAAGCATTTATTAAAGATTCTTTCACCTGGTGGGACTGGCAAAGGATCAGCAAGGCTGGCCAGATTGGCTTCACGCTTGTAGGAATATAACTACAAAATTGAGTACATTCCGGGTTGGAAAAATGTACAGGCTGATTGCCTTTCACGTCTAGCTCTTGATTGGCAATTAGTAGATGAAGATAATGTGTTGGAGAGTAAACAGGAAGGAGCAGTTGCATCTGTGCTTGAAGTCACGCATTGGAGTAAAGGGATCGTAAATGAAACTGACTGGAATTTGGCAATGGAGGAGGACAAGGTTTTAAAGAATGTTATAGATCTGATAAAAAAAGGTTGGAGGAGAGACAGCACTCTTCCAGTTTCTGTACGGCCTTACAACAAAGTATTGGATGAGTTATCAGAAATTAATGGCAGGATGATTTTGCGTGGGGAAAAAATTGTTCCACCTGCAGGTGTACGTAAAAGGTTGTTTGATATTGCTCATGAGGGACACCTGGAACAGACAATTACCAAAAGAAGGCTGATGATGGAGTTTTGGTGGCCTGGCATGGATGATGATGTTGTGAGATGGATTGAGAGGTGTTCTGTGTGCATACAGAGTGAAAAGTGTTTGAAAGTGGGAGTACAGTGTGATGGGGGTAGTACAACTGATCCGGGCAAGCAGTGGCATAGTGTTTGCTTGTATTTCATTGGACCCTTGTCGGGAACAGGCAGAGGTAGAAGTTTTGCTCTGGTCATGGTTGATGTACATTCTAAATGGTTAATTGTCAAATTTATGTCGGGAGTCACAACGTCTGCAACCATAAATGTTTTGAGGGAATTTTTACTCAGGAAGGGTTTCCTGTAGTTCGGATCACAGATAATGGTATGCAGTTGATGTCTGGTGAAATTAGGTTTTTTTTGGACTTATGTGGTGTAAAACATACACGTACAGCGCTATATAATCCTCGTGCTAATGTAATTGTGGAATGAGTTAATCGTATGATCAAAGGTGGGCTACAGTTAGAAACAGTCAATGGTTTGTATGTAGAGTTAGTCATTTCTGAATTAGTTTGGCGTATCGCACCACAGAGAATTTAATTACCGGTAGGGTACCGTTTGTGGTTATGAGAGGTAGGAAACCCATTTGTAGACTAAAACCATTTTGGATGGAGAAATCGATGGTGGGGTGCGATGTTTTCAATGAGGATCTGGCAAAGAAAACAATGTGTAATGATTTGAGGATTAAACCAGGTGATTGGGTGAAAGTTGAATCAGGGAGAGTTAAGAAAGGTTTGTGCAAATTCTAGGGCCTTTCAGAGTTCAGGAAGTTCACAAGTGGCATGTGTTGCTTTCAAAAGGACAATGCTGGAATTTGAGGCGAGTAGCGAAGTTTGCTTCTGAATGGAATGGGAGGAATGGTGAGAGATGTGATGACTGTAGTGGTTATATGTTGATGAGGGATGAAGATGTAGTAGGTCCTCGTGTGATTCGCGTGGTGTAAGTGGTCAAGCAAATAGGGGAAGTGGTGATGCTAACTTAGCTGTTGCTTTGGATTCCACTGGAGCAACTCCTGATTTTGTGAGTGCTAGGACTCTTAGACTCAGGAGGCCACCTACGTTTCTGAATGATTATGTAACATGATTTTTAAATGCCTATTTTCTTTTTAGTAAGTTCTTGTTATAGCTTGTTTTCTTGTAATGTTCACTTTTCCTTACAAAGCAATGCACAGAGATAAAAACAGAAACAAAATGTTTAAACACAAGTATGAATGTAAGTCTGATATATGGTATTTCTAGCTAAAAGACAGCAGAGGACCGATCTTGGTATTTCCTAATATTTACTACAAAAGCCACAATCGGGTGTGAGTTGACAGAGACGAAGATGTAAAGTGTGACATCAACTACCAGGAGTAAGATGGTCTCCATACGGCATCCTTGTCTGAACCCTGACTGGAACTGATCATCAAAAGCATTCTAGGCAAACGTTTTGTGAGCAAATTGTAACCCAACTCTTGAGAACTTTAGAGACAAAAGGCAAACACAATTGTTATAGTCCAGAATCATTGGCCAACTGTTCGGTAAAGCATAAGTCTGCCAATATTGAAATGAAGCAGTAATAAATTAAAGAAACATATATCCAGGCAACTCATAATTCAACTAGAAAAATCTGTGCCCTGGAACTTGTCTTAAATAAGAGAGATCAGAAGCCAGAGAAAGAAAGGACCTCAATAAGCGCAGATTAGAGGAAAAGAGCAGTTGTAAAATAGTAATTTAGGACAGGCGGAATCTCAAATGAGTAATAGAGTAAAGATAAGAAAAATAAGTGAGATAAAACAAAAGATGTGTCAACAGACAAGGCAGTGATCATTAGAATTCAGAGCAAAGTCAGTATATTAGGAAACAAATTAAAGAGAGACAATGCAGGGATGTCAGTGTTCAACCATGTCAGAAACCTAAATGAAAATAATCCAAGATGCTATGAACAAACACAGCTTCCACTCACCTTATCTAGAAAGGGAATTCCTTATACTGGCTGGAAGTTATTAGAATAATTGATGAAAATGATACAATAATTAGTTAAATCATAACAAACTCCATTTACTTCCTCAAAAAGAAGTTATAAACCCCTTCCTTGCATTGGACACCCGAAAACCATTCAACGACACAGTGGGCATGTGCATAGGACAGCTCCCAGCCACCCTGGCACCCACCCATGGGGGGAGCACTGGTGCACCCCCCGTGGGCCACCCTTCTATACCTAGGAATGGTAGCAGAAGCACACCGGCTTCCACCCCTGACCCCCCCTCGGCGATCTGATGACATCATGGTGCATCACGCGCCAACTGCATTAGAAGTTGCCGGGATGTGCTGGAAGCCATTTGCTTCAAGCACATCAGAGGAGAAAGGTGAGTTTCTCCTCGGGGAGGGGGTTAGGTGGGAAGAAAGAGGCATCGGGGAAAGGAAAGGGTTTTCCTTTCCCCTTCTGCCTCTTTGAAGAATTCTTGCTGCACAATCGCAGATGGGGCCATAATTGTGCAGCAAGATTGCCCACTAGACAGCAGGGATTTTTGTTGTTTGTGTACGTGCATGTGTGTTTGCAGTTGGGGAGTGGCCCCTTGGGCAAGGGTCACTCCCCTTTAGGGGGTGATAATTTATGCCATTTCTGCCCTCCTTGTGGGCAGAACAGCCATATGCTTCTAGGCCCATCTGCCATCAAGAGGGGCTGAAGCCACTTGACACCAGGGATGTTTTATTCATTATATGTTGTTGTGGGGAGCGACCCCTTGGGCAAGGGTTGATCCTCTTTGAGGGTGATTATTTAGGCCATTCTGTCCCCTTTAGGGCAGATTGGCCATATGCTTTTAGGCCAATCGGCCCCACAGGGGTGCAGAAGCCACTAGACACCGGGATGTTTTATTGAATATGTTGTTGTTGTGGAGCGCGGCCCATTCGGCAAGTGTCACTCCCCTTTAGGGGATGATTATTCTGCCCGGTTCTGCCCCTCTTGGCAGCAGATTGGCCATATGCTATATGCTTTTAAGCCTGTATTCCCCCAAAGGGGGGCAGAAGCCACCAGACACCAGGGATGTTTTATTGGGAATATGTTGCTGTGGGGATTGGCCACTTGGGAGAGGTTCGCTCCCCTGTATGGAGTGATTATTTTGGCTTATTCCACCTCCCATGGGGACAGACCAGCTATATGCCTTTAGGCCCATCAGACATTAGACACCAGGGATTTATTAATATAGTCATGTTGTTGTTTTGGGAAACGGCCCCTTGGGCAAGGTCCCTTTTGGGGGTGAATGTTTTGGTCATATTTTTAGGCCCATCTGACCCCCAGTTTGGCTGGTGGTGTGTGCGGACTGATGCATTATATACCTTTGTGATCATAATGTTTTATTTCTCCTTTTTATTGTAGTGCAAAGCTTTTGATTCCTTTGCTGTGACTCCTGCTTGCGGTTTCGGTACTGGTGTCTGCAGTTTGCGTAGTTGCATGTATTTGGTTAGAAACACTTTTTCGTACTGTTTACTCCAAATGAGTATCATTGCCCTGCATGAATCTGTTTTTTGTAAGAGGTGTAATAATAACAGCATATTTAGCTTATGTTTTATTGTGTGTGAAATTCTCTTTGGATTTGTGCACAACATGTATTGTGTTGTCTTGTGTGTAACTTTGTTTTTTTCTTTCTAGTGGTATATTGTTGATGCTTGCTGTATCTGTGCAGACTAGGTTCGGGTGATCCTGAGTCTAGCTGTCTCTGGCAAGTGAGTGGTATCGTATTTGATAATATAGGTTTTGGTGTGATGTATATTGAGTTACTTTTCCTTCCAGTTTACTATATGCCAGTAGTTTTACTTTCTCTTTAAGAAAGCCACACTTTATTACTTATTTTACACAGTGTTGGGTATTGTTGACTTAATTGTCAAGTTACTTACTCTCAAGTTACTTTCAAGTCTCATTTATTAGTAAGAATTGTGTCTATTGATGGCTTGCTTTTCGAATCATCCTCTGACGATTGTTATGAGACTGACTGCACTACAGGCAGAGGAGGAAGTGCAAGACTCTGGCAGTGAATTTTCTGTCCGAGAGGAATCATCTGCTGATGATGAAGCCACTCTCAGTGCAGATGAAGTGCCTCTTTTAGAAGAGGACACTGATGTGCCAATAGTGCAGTAAAAGGAATCTGGATTACAGCCTGGGACTGTAAGCTTCTCATTGGAAGAGCTGAACTCTGGGTTACCCCAAACATGATGCAGCTGGTGTTGCCCGTCTTTAGTGGTTTTGCAGGGTGTAGACTTGGGGCCAGATGTATCAAAAAACCAAATTACATTTCTTAAATAGCGAATTTTAAGAAATCGCTATTTAAGAAATGCAAAATGGTATGTATGATTTTTGCGATTCGGTAATAGCGATTTCTTAAAATTCGCAAATGCTATTACCGAATCGCAAATAGAGAATCCAAATCCATTTGCACCTATGGGCCTGCTGCAAATGGTTTTGCATTTCCTAAATTGCGAATTCCAGTTAGGAATTAGCAATTTAGGAAATGCAAATCCCATGGTGCTGGGGGGTGAAGGCCCCCTCTGCTGCACCCAAAAAATATTTTTACGGACATGTGAAGCACACACATGCCTTAGGGGCATATGTGCACTACATGTCAATTTAAAAAAATGCATTTAAAATGCATTTTTAAAAATTGGACATGGTTACCACCAAACTTTTGTTGGTGGTAATTGCATTTCCTAAATGCCCAATTCGCATTTAGGAAATGCTTGATACATGTGCTTAAGAAATCGCAAATAAGGATTCCTTATTTGCAATTTCCTATTTAGAGAATCGCAATTTGTGATTCTCTAAATGGGGTCACAATTTTAAGGAATCGCTATTTTAGCGATTCCTTAAAATTGCACTGCGAATGCCTTTCATACATTCTGAAAGGCATTTTTGCGTTCGCAAACGGCCGAATTTTGCAATTCGCACCATTTGCGAATGCAAAATCGCTTGATACATCTGGCCCTAAATACTGAAAACTTTTTTTTCAGTTGTTTATGGACAGTGTATTTTTGGTTGTGATTGTTGACCAGACTAATTTGTATGGTCAACAGTACATGAGGAACAACAGTGCCAGACTTATGTCCCACTCTAAGAATAACCGGTGGGCTTCTACAAATCTGGAAGAGTTGAAGATGTTCTTGCGTTTACCTTTGTTGATGGGCTTGATAAGGAAGCTGTCACTGTCTTCATATTGGTCTACCAGTCTCTTGACGGCAACTGCCATATTTCCTGCAATCATGAGTTGTGATCAATATTTTCTTTTGCTTTGAATGCTGCATTCATGCCCTCAAGGTATGCATTTGTTTGCTGCAAATGCCTCTCGGCACCCTGGGTGGCATTCAAAATGGCCCAACAGTGAGGGATCTCAGGAGGTCAATAGCCTCCTCACTGAGGGCAGCAGGGCTGACTGGGGCAGGGCCTGAGGTGCCTGGGTCGAAGGAGATGCCCACCCTCCTGGGTGAGCGGGCACGGGAACCACGCTGAGGGGCGGCTGGGAGGGTGGTGCTGGTAGAGGGAATGGCGGCTGTACCTGTTGTTGTGGTGGGCACAGTGGTGTCCATCACCACAAGGGAGCTCCCATCAGAGGAGGAGTCGCTGTCGATGGTGTCTGCTCCTGTCCCCTTCGTGGAGCTCCCCTCGCCCTCTGTCCCACTGGTGCCTTCGGACTCCGTTCCTTTACCCTCCAGGACCATGTGGGATGCAGCTCCCTCCTGCTCCGGTGCCAATGCTCCTCCGCCAGATGATGCTAATGCACACAAGGACAGGGTGACAAAACAAAAAGGGGGGGGAAGACAGAAGAGACACATGGTCAATGCCTGCAACACCACTACCGTTGGCGGACACAACACACAGGGAGCAGCCCTATGCACTAGGCCATGCACTAACAGTTCGTAGGAAAATCACTTGCCCATGGTGGACTATGCCTAACCCCATTTGCTGCACACCTGAAACCCACAGGAGCCTGACTAGTTGTAGATGGCCACTACCACTATTGGGGTTGGAGTGCCACAGAGCCAGCCTAACAAGGGACCTACCCTGGCAAGTTCGCCCTGGCCTAGGGGAACCCACTGCCCACCTCCCCCACCCAGACACCTCTTCACATGCGCAGAGTCAGCTGAATGAGAGTGTACTCACCCCCTCGTGGCTGCTGTGATGACCTCAAGCACCCATCCAACTCAGAATGTGCCACCACCAGGATCCGGTACATCAGGGGGGTCATGGTGCGATGGGCACCCCTCCCATGTTTGGAGGCCAGGGCCACCTGGGCCTCAGCCGTCTTCTTGGTCCAGCGGCGCTGGTCCTCCCATCTTTTCTGTCAGTGAGTGTTCTGTCTATGGTAGACCCCCAGGGTCCGCACTTCCTTGACGATGGCAAGCCAAATACCCTTCTTCTGGCGGGCGCTGACCTACACAAAAAGTGAAGTAGGAATGGATGTTACTCCCCCATACATTGTATCCCACACATTGGCCACATAACTCCCACCCTGGCCCAGAAATACATATACACACCATCCTCACATGCTGGCCTGTTCCCCCGTCTCTTCCATCCATGACACTCCATACAATCATGTGCCAACCCCCAGTGCACACAGTTTACTCACCTCTGTGTCTGGAGGACCGTACAGTTGCGTGTACTGGAGAAGGACCCCATCCACCAGTTTCTCCAACTCCTCCGCAGTGAAGGCAGGGTCCCTTTCCCCAGACACCTGAGCCATTGACGCTTCCAGATGCAGGTCACAGCAGCACTTGCAGTGTAGGTCCTCTTCTGTTAAAGTCAGGTATCAAGTGAGGGAACTGATAGAAAATGGTGGGGCAGGTGATGAGATGGCATCATCCTCCGGTGTACAGACCCCTGGTGGACCTGTCGACAATGGAAGACAGACACATCATAATCACTTACAGACTTGATCGTGCAACAATCCAGGAACTGTGTGCCCAGTTGGAGCCAGACCTGATGTCAGCTATCCGCCAACCCACAGGAATCCCCCCTCGCGTGCAGGTCCTGTCAGTACTCCATTTCCTAGCCAGTGGTTCCTTTCAAACAACAGTGGCCATTGCATCAGGGATGTCCCAGCCAATGTTCTCTAACGTGTTGTCCAGAGTGTTGTCTGCCCTTCTGAAACACATGTGCAGCTACATCATTTTCCCTCAGGTGGAGGATCTGCCCACAGTGAAAGGTGACTTCTATGCCCTGGGACATATCCCCAACATCATTGGTGCCATTGATGGTACATATGTGGCATTTGTCCCCCCCCCCGCAGGAATGAACAGGTGTACAGAAACCGCAAAAGCTACCATTACATGAATGTGCAGATGGTGTGTTTGGCAGACCAGTACATCTCCCATTTGAATGCCAAATATCCTGGCTCAGTGCATGACGCTTACATTATGAGGAATAGCAGCATCCCATATGTGATGGGGCAACTCCAGAGGCACCGTGTGTGGCTAATCGGTGAGTCTAAAGTCCCCACACAGTTACATTTGCTGTCTGGGTATGGGAGATTCCCTTATGTTTGGAGGATGTTTAACAGTTGTCACTCTATATTTGCAGGTGACTCTGGTTACCCAAACCTGTCATGGCAACCGACCCAAGTGAGGAATCCCAGGACAAGGGCAGAGGAACGCTACAATGAGGCACATGGGCGAACTAGGAGGATAATAGAACGCACATTCGGCCTCCTGAAAGCCAGGTTCCGGTGCCTCCATCTGACAGGCGGCTCCCTATCCTACTCACCGAAGAAGGTGTGCCAGATCATCGTGGCCTGCTGTATGTTGCACAACCTGGCTTTGCGACGCCAGGTGCCTTTTCTGCAGGAGGATGGGCCTGATGGTGGTGTTGTGGCTGCTGTGGAGCCTGTGGACAGTGAAGAAGAGGAGGCAGAAGAAGAAGATGTAGACAACCGAAACAACATCATCATGCAATACTTCCAGTGAGACTCAGGTAAGAGGATGGAACTGCTTCACACATCTCATACTATTGTAGGACTTAGCATAATTCTGCCTACCTACCTCTCTGTATGGACACTGACTTGTCACTTTGGCTTTCTATTTCACAGATCTGGGTCCCACTTTGTGCCCTCTGCTATGTTTACTGCTGGCCTACAACTGTGTAACTTTGGTATGTGAACATGAACATTGATATTGCTATATTTGAGAGATGTTGCAATTACACATTTGTGAAAGCAGACTGACTCCAGATTGTTTTGTGAATCAAGGGTGTTTATTTCTGTGCCAATAAATGGTGGGGGGTGTGCAATGGGCTGGGGTGATGGTGGAGGAATGTCCATGGTAGAGTCCAGTCTCTTGGTCTCACAGGTGCATTGCCCAATGGGGCATAGGAAGGGGAGCAATGGCAGTTTAAGGTGGACAGGGTGACAAAGTGGGACAGAAGGGTGACATCGAGGGGGGTCTTATTTCCTGGCAGGGGTCTTGGAAATTTTCTCTGTCTTGCTCCTGGATCTCAGGAACCGTTTGCGGGGTGGTTCTCCTTCTGCAGGGGGTGGGGGGCTGGTGTCCTGTTGGTCCTGTGGAGGTGCCTCCTGTCCACTAGCGCTGGCAGAGGGGAAGGGCTGTTCATCATCCAGGCTAGTGTCAGGGGCCCGTTTGTGTGCCACTGTGTCCCTCATGGTGTTGACAAGGTCTGCCAGCACCCCTGCAATGGTGACCAGGGTGTTGTTAATGGACTTCAAGTCCTCCCTGATCCCAAGGTAGTGTTCCTCCTGAAGCCGCTGGGTCTCCTGAAACTTGGCCAGTACCGTGCCCATGGTCTCCTGGGAATGATGGTATGCTCCCATGATGTTGGAGAGTGGGTTCCCTGGTCCTGTCCTCCCCTTGTTGCACAGCAGTCCTACCAGCTTCCCTGTTGTCCTGTGCCTCTGTCCCCTGAACCGTGTGCCCACTGCCACTGACCCCAGGTCCCTGCTTGTATTGTGTCTGTAGGGTTGCCTGGGGTCCCTGTAGTGGTGGACACACTGCTGATTGACGTGTCCTGGGGACAGAGGGATGGGCCCGCTGGGTGGGTGCTGTGCTGGTGTTTTCTGAGGGGGGAGGTTCTGTGGTGGCTTTTGACAATGGCAGGGGAACCGAGTGTCCCGAGGTCCCTGATGGGCCGCGCTGGTCATCTTGATCCAGGCGTGCAGAGCTGCTGTCATCACTGTGGGCCTCTTCTATGGGGGGACTGGATATGTCTGGCAACTCCTGTCCGGTGACGTTGGGTAGGGGTCCTGTTGGGGTGTAAATGCAGAGTATTAGTTTCTGTGTGTGCCATCTGGTGCGTTTGGTGAGTTACCCTCCACTTCTGTGCTTGCCTTCTTGTGTTTGCCCTTGTGTGATTAGGAGTCTGTGTAGGTATCTATACTGGACATGCATTGCCAATGGGTGTCCATGCTTTGGTGTTGCATGCAGGGCTTGGTATTGGGATGTGTGGGATGTGATAGTGTGGCATATGTGAGGTGTTGGAGTAATGGCGGTCAGGGAGTGGGTGGGGGTATGTGAGGGCATGCAGGTAGGGTGGGGGGGATGTAATAGTGAGGATTTGACTTACCAGAGTCCATTCCGCCTGCTACTCCTGCGGGGCCCTCAGGATGCAAGATCGACAAGACTTGCTCCTCCCATGTTGTTAGTTGTGGGGGAGGAGGTGGGGGTCCACCGCCAGTCATCTGTACAGCAATCTGGTGTCTGGATACCACGGAACGCACCTTCCCCCGTAGGTCGTTCCACCTCTTCCTGATGTCATCCCGTGTTCTTGGATGCTGTCCCACTGCGTTGACCCTGTTGACGATTCTCCGCCATAGCTCCATCTTCCTCGCAATGGATGTCTGCTGCACCTGTGAACCGAATAGCTGTGGCTCTACCCGGATGATTTCCTTCACCGTGACCCTGAGCTCCTCCTCAGAAAACCTGGGGTGTCTTTGAGGTGCCATGGTGTGGTGTGGGTGATGTGTGGGGTGATATTTGTTGTGCTGTGTGATGTGTTGTGTTGGTGTGTGTTGTTTGAGGTGCGTGGATGTTATATGAGTGATGGTGTTGTGTGCCTGTGGATGCTGGTGTTGTGTTTGCTAATCTCTCTCTCTCTTTTTTTTGTGATGATGTCGTTGTAAGGGGTTGTGGGTAATGTGGGTGTGTGTTTTATAGTAGTGTGGGTGTGTGGGTGTGGTGTGTGTATGTGTATCAGGTGTGTGTATTTCGAATTGTCCAATGTGGTGTAGTTTTGTAGGTGTATGGATTTTGAGTGCGGCGGTGTGTACCGCCAATGGATTACCGCGGTTGTAAGACCGCCGCATTGATTCGAGGGTCGTGATAGTGTGGGCATATTCTTGTTGCGGTGACGGTGTAGGTTTTGTTATCGTCAGTTTATCACTGACCTTTGGTGTGGCGGACTGGTGTGGGTGTCTGTATTGTGGCGGATTTCGAGATGTGGGTCGTACTACCTGTAGCGGAATTCCGCTGCCGCAATGGTATGTTGGCGGTCTTCAGCACGGCGGTAAGCAGGATTTACCGCCAGGGTTGTAATGCAGGCCTATGCCTATTTCAGGGTGTACATTGGTAGGGATGCCACTATTGGCCCCACGGGTTATCCCTCTACTTTTGGAGTTAGTGAGAAAATTGTATTGGGATTTGGTAAAGGACTTTTCAACAAAGGTCACCATTTATATGGAGATAACATTTACACTGGTGTGCAATTGTTCAGGGAATTGTTCAAAGTGGGCACTGTTGCTTGGGGCACAATCCACTCAAACGTAAAGGTAATCCAAATGAGCTTGTTTGTTAAGCACTTGGGAAGGGACAGTGCAATGCCTTGTGTAGTGATGAACTGCTAGCTGTGAAATGTGCAGATGGGACAGATGCCTACATGCTGACTACCATCCATGATGAAAGTACTTCACCTGGGACTGTTTGGGGTCAGGTGGCTGAAGTGCGCAAATCTGTCTGTATTTTAGACTACAGTTAGCACATGGGTGGTGTAGATAGAGTAGATCAGCAGCTGTAACTTTACACTCTTCTTCGTAACGCTTACATTTGGTATATGAAATTGGATATCCATTCGTTTAATCCTACAACGTTCAATGTATTTGTTGTCTTAAAGGATTGTTCTCCAGAGTCAAAGATGACATCTGTTCAGTTTCAGCAGTCTGTATGAGGCAGCCTTGTTGTAGTGGAACAGCAAGTGTTCCTAGAGTTGGAGTGGTGGAAGATGATTAAAAGGTTGCCACTTTCCTGATTTCATTCCTCGCATGCCAAAAAATATCCATGTAAGAGATGTAGGTCTGTATGCGAAGAGGCGTGCCATATGCATTGCCCCGGGTGTCCTTCTAAACCTAGGCTGTGTGTCCCTGCATGTTTTAGATTGTACCACACCCAATATAGTTTTTGTGACCAACCGTGAGCATAAAAATGAACAGACTGGTTTGTACCTTCCTATATTTTTCTTCAGTTTTATGATTGGCAGTAGTTTTATGTATTTAGTTAGCCCTGTTATGTTTGTAGTATTAGTCAGTTTTGTATCTCCTTCAGATAGTTTTTTTTTTTTTTGTTAAAAAAATGTAATGGTGATGTGCGTGGACTAGCGCTTGGGTGGTGGAGTGCATTGCCTGCCACTTGGCTGGTGGTTTGCAGGGACTGGTGTTTGGCTGGTGGTGTGCACGGACTGGCTCATGGCTGGCGGTGTGCGTCGACTGACATTTGGCCATCAGTGTGCATGGATTGTTGCTTTGCTGGCGGTGTGTGTGATCTGGCACTTGGCTAGTGGTGTGTGTGTGAGCTGCCATTTGGCTGGCGGTGTATGAGTAGTGACTTGCTGCTGGTCACTACACATACCACTATCCAAACACCAGTGCACACACTCCATCAGCCACCAGCCAGTGTGATTTCTGTGCCAAGCATGCCGGCATTTGAAAATGATGGGCCCTTGAATCGCACTGACTGCCGATGTGAGTGTTGTAATTTTCTGAACCCACGGCTGGCGGCGTGAATGGTCTTGTGTGGGTCTCGTCTGAAAGGCGTGTAAATGGACTGTAAAGCGGTTGGTGCCTTGACGCCGCTTTAGAGCTCACAAGCTGTGAGTCATTAGTTCAGTTTTTTAACCTTTCAAATATTAACAGTGTATTTCATTTTTGTGAAATCTCTTGTTAATAACATTTTGTATATTGAACCATTACTCACCCTTGTGCCAAATCCAACCTGTATGTATGTACTTAAAGAATAGATGCTTGTGCTGTAATATTTGTCTTTCCTGTCTTTCTCTGCCAGGGTGTACAGTGTCTTTAGGGAAAAGCTACCAACTCTTGATATTTTTGTGAACTAGACACCTAGGGGAGTATAGGGTAGTGTGTCTCTCGTAGATTCCAACAGGTTTTCTTACCCACAATGCCCTGCAAACCTCAGAATGTGACTACAATCACACACTTCCTACCACCTAGCGTATCCCCACTTTTCCCAATAAAAATGCTCCCCCACTTTTGTGGCTGAGTCTAGTGCCTGCAACAGGAACTGATCCTCACAAAAGGACCCTCCTTGATGGTTTGATTTGTTCTGGTGCAGGCACTAGGCCCAGGCACACAGGTAAGGTACCATTTTTATCAGGAGACCTAGAGGAATGCCGGGTGGAAGGAAGTTTGTGGCTCCCCATGGATTCTACAACTTTCTATCACAGAAATGTGAGGAATTTTTTTTTTTTTAAGTCTCATGTTTGCCAGGGATTCTGGTTAACAAAATGTGGTGAGAGCCACGCAAGTCAGCATACCCTGGCTACCTCTGCATGTCTAGTTTTCAAACATGTACAGGTTGTCTAGGTTTCCCTTGGTGGCAGCTGAGCTAGAGTCCAAAATCTAGAGCTACCCACATTAGGAAAACAGGGTCAGTTTTGGGTTGAAAAATGTGCAGGGTCCATGTTGCATATTGGGCCGTTTCCTATCACGGGCATTAGGTCCACCCACACAAGTGAGGTACCATTTTAATCGCGAGACTTGGGAGAATGTTGGGTGGAAGGAAGTTTGTAGCTTCCCGCGTATTCAAGAGTTTGCCATCACAGAAATTTGAGGAAAATGTGTTTTGTTGTCAAAGTTTCAGGTTTGCAAGGGAGTCTGGGTAACAAACTTTGGCAACAGCCACACAAGTCAGCCCACCCTGGATGCCCCTCTGTGCCTAGTCTTCAAAAATGTAGAGATTGGCTGGGATTCCATAGGTGGCAGCTGAGCTAGGGTCTGAAATCTAGAGATACCCATATTGGAAAAAGAGTTTTAGGTGGAAAAATGTGCAGCATCAATGTTGTGGTTTGGGCCTTTTCATGTCACAAGCACTGCCCACACAAGTAAGGTACCATTTATTTGGGAGACTGGACCAATGCCGGGTAGAAGGAAGTTTGTGGCTCCCGTGGATTCTAGAACTTTCCATCACAGAAATGTGATGAAAATGTGTTTTTTGTCAAAGCTTCAGATTTGCCTGAGATTCTGGGCAACAAAACAAGGCAAGAGCCATGCAAGTCAGCCCACCCTGGAAACCCCAAGATGTCTAGATTTAAATAATGTACAGGTTGGCTAGGTTTCCATACGTGGCATCTGAGCTAGGGTCTAAAATTTAGAGCTACCCATATTGGAGAAAGAGGGTCATTTTTGGGTGGACAAATGTGCAGCGTCCGTGTTGTATTTGGGGCCGTTTCATGTCATGGGAACTATGTCCACTCAGACACGTAAGGTACCTTTTTTAACGGGAGACTTGTTGGAATGTCAGGTGGAACAATGTTTCTGGCTCCCCATGGACTCTAGAACTTTCCAGCACAGAAATAAGAGGAAAGTGTGTTTTTTTTGTCAAGGTTTTAGATTTGCAAGGGATTCTGGGTAAAAACATGGCAAAAGCCATGCAAGTAAGCCCACCCTGGATACCCCTAGGTGCCTAGATTTAAAAAGTACAGGTTGGCTAGGTTTCCCTAGGTGGCAATTGAGCTAGGGTCCAAAATCTAGAGCTATCCACATTGGATAAAGGTCGGTTTTGGGTGAAATAATGTGTTGTGTCCAAGCTGCATTTTGGGCACTTTCAAATGAGGTACCATTTTTATTGGGAAACTTGTGGGAGCATGGAATAGTAGAACATTTGTTATTAGATTTTGCTGTGTTTGTGCCTTTCAAATATAAACCAGTGTATAAGAAAGGTGACATTTTGAAAAAAAAACTCCAAATCATTTTCGGGTACGAATACCCACAAATTCAGAAGTGCAGAAATAACCGCTGCTCTTAAACTCTATATCTTATGCCCATTTCAGAAATACATATGTTTCCTTGATACCCATTTTTCACTCTGCCTATTTCGCTATAAGAATTGGTCTGTACTCTGTACTCAATAAAAACCCATTGTATGGTGCAGTTCAATTGTTTGCTCTGGGTACCTTGGGTACTTGGAGAACCTACAACCCCTATATATCTCTGCAACCAGAGGTGTCTAACAATCATAATGGTATATTGTGTTTCTCAATCTGCCATTGTGACAAAAAGTTACAGCTGAAAATGTTGTCATAAATCCCCATACTAATTTTTAATATTTATTTATTTTAACAGTTATTTTCTTCGAGAAAAGCTTGAGGTATCTACACATATGACACTTTGCTGAAGTTGGAAATTTGTCTAGTTTTCAGAAATGTATAGCTTGTCTGCATCATCTATGTGTTTCACACTGTTTTCCACTGCAAACTGGAAGTAGGTTAAAAGCATACAAAATAGGGAAAATAGGCTACCTCTTAGAAAAATGGCAAAACTGCAGTACAAATATAGGCCCAGGTTTAAAAGAAAATGATGTAGTGCAATGTTGCGCCACATTTGGCAGCACCGCCCTCTGTCCTTTTCACAATGTAGGTATGCACCATATTTAATAGAATACGGTGCACCCCTGTGTTGCCCCCTGCGCCGGTACTAATTTGCTGCCGAGCGCCAACCCAGCCACCCTTTCGCCATGGTGCAAGAATGGCTGCAGGGGAGATTGTTTTTGTGCAGGAAGGGACACCTTCCTGAAGAAAAGCAATCTTAAATGGTGATTTGCTCTTTCTATGTGTGCTGCAGAATGCAGCACACATAGAGAAAGCAAAAAACGAGGAGAAATGAAAGCATTTCTTCTTGTTGCGCCATGCTTAATGCCACCTTGTAAATACAGCACAGTGTGTAGGGCCACCAGAGGATCACTAAAAGTGATGTGCCGGTGGCGATAGCGTCTTTTAAATCTGGCCCACATTTTTTTGAGTCAACTCTGCATGTTCCTAAAAGCTGGGAAGATGGTGGCTTCAGTACAATAAATCGTTTGTGGATGTTATTTTTAGGGGAAAACCCAGACACTTTTTTTCTGAAGCACTTTTTCCGTATTTTTAAAAAATTTACTCAAATTGTTGCTATATTTTGCCTATTTTCTCAGTCCCCTCGAGTGAAATCTACAAATATTTTATATTTTTTGGGTTACCCATGATATTGGAAAAAAGGACCCAAATCAGGCGTGGGTATTTATGTAGAAAAAAGTTATGGAGCCCTATGTGAAAACTATCCCAAATAGCCAGAAAAGGGCTCAGCACTGGGGGGGGGGAGGCCTAGCAGCAAAGAGGTTAACACATGGAGTGCATTAAATAACAATTAATGTGGTTAGGGGTTCATGTCACATGAGTATGATATATATTGTCCATATGACTTAAAAGGTACAGAGATTGGTCAGGAATGAAAAATATATTCATGTTTCAGACACTATCCAAACATGTTTAAACATTAAACTAATAATGTTGTTTTGTTTGGACTCAGGGAAACATCATAGTATTCATAGAGTCCTCTCTTTCTGCAGAACAAAATAGTCTGTGAAACATATGATAATTGTGCACTTAGAGGAAGAGACAGATGCATAGACACACTTCTTATAATAAAAACTGCAACTTTGTCCATGTGTGTTTTATTAAGTTGGGAGGGGATGACCATATCAACTTAATCAACCGGGATCTTGTTCAATTTCATCAATAATCATTGAGAAAAGGCTCCTTAGGTGGTAGCTATAGTACAAACAGCAGGATATTCCCCTGAGTAATGATTGACAAACACAACACAATAAAATAAGCAAACGAATTTAGACAAAAAAAGAATAAATAGCAAAATTGCACAAAATGGTTAGAACACATTAAGGGAGCCAAGATGTTACTTCTTGACAAAAATGTAAAAATGCCCACAGGGAGAATGGTAGACTAAACATAGCAATGAGTCTGTCTCCAGTACCCAAAAACAGCCGCCAAAGGTCAATCTTGCATCAAAGATGAACATAAGTGCCACCTGCAAACAGTTTTGAGCCACAGAGGATGGGACACCTGGGTCAGGTTCAGTTAATCAGTTGCAGCCTTGATGGAGCATCCCAAACCAAGGACATGACATATTGAAACAAACTGTTCCAGTCTCTGCCTCCACAACTCTTCATTAAAAGGTGACATCTGCATCAAAGTCTGGGAATGCAGCCTGCACTTTACTCAAACCTGACCAGTGCTTTCTGACAAAACTTGGATCCTTTCCCAAAGTATTCCGAAGCAGCGGAAATGGGCTGGCAGGGCTTTACTAGGAGCCATAAATGAATACTTTTGAAATGCCACTTTCCAATGAAAGGACACAAAACACTAAGAGGCAGATTTATGGAAATCCCAATGCTGCGCTGTGCTGCGTGACAGGGAAAGGGCTGGAATGATCCATACTTACCATTGTACTGCGCTTACCTGGCTTTTCCATGTGCACGAAATGCTGCGGAGTGCCAAAGAAACCACTGAGCACCTGCCTTTGACCATACGCACCCCATCCTGCTGGACACGGCTGTATATAATTCTAAATCTGGTTGTAAATAAATGTCCCCTTAGTTGTCTAGTCTGCGAGTTTGAGTCAAACCACTCAACCATTAAATCTGTCAACCTTTATTTATGGAACAACTCTGTAACTTTGGGCCCATTTGCGGAGGCAGGACTTTCAAGGTCAGAATTTTACCACCTTGGTTTTACTCCTATATATGGAGAATATATCCACCTTTGTGAGTTTTGTTAGTCCTAAGAGTACTCTTAGAAATGGAAGGCATCTGTAGATTGACATGAGTACTTACTTATGCATCATATTTGTGTGCAATATCTCGAGCTGGAGAAAAAATCTGCCTCCTTGTTAGGGTCGAGCTTGAAACCACGCTAACCTGCTGTAACCTATCTGTGGACTTTAAACTACGCCCACCGAACGCCCAACTGTTTTTTTGGTTCTACGGTTTGCCTTTTAAAAATGGCTTGATTTTATTTGTGAAAGGCATGCATACATCATGCCTTTCCATTGTTTAGCCCTTCTCGAGCACACTGGCCAACTACTGAAAACATACACTGTAAATGTTTTCAGCATGGTTTCTGGACTACTTTTTCTTTTTATTTCATATGCAGCGCGATCTCACAGCGCATTTGCTGATACTTTTAACTGCGAACAAACTTCTGTTTCATTTTGTGTGCTCCTTCACGCTCATGACGTGGCACTTTAAATCGGGTCGCTTTTGTAAAACTGTATTACTTTCCATTTTCATTTTAAGTGGCAATAAAAGTCCGGTTAAGACTTTACAACGCTAATAGCTCTAAGTCGAGCATATGTGAGACCCATTGCATTGCAAATGCTTGTTATTTTTTTCCTTGTACAGCATATGTCTCCTGATAGCAATCCTTACCTTTAAATCCCCACATTTTCATTCCCTTTTTCCACCTTAGAAGCTCTTGTTCCTTCCTTTAAGAGAGGCACTTTTGTGTACAATTCTAAGGTGAACGACTACCTACAATAGGTATTCGTACCCTCACACATTTCAGATATGTGAGTGCTCATCCAATTCTAACTTGTATCTCTCCTAAAAGTCCCATGTCTCATCCATTCCCTCTCATTTACAAATGTCAGATATTCATCTCAGGCTGACTTTCCCACATTCGGTAAACTTACTCCTGCAAATTGTTCTTTGTGCCAAACTAAGTGGAACTTAGCTCTGCGAAACGTCTGTGATTCAAGCCCCTCACACCATATGCACCACTTTACAACTAAGTGTAACTTAGGTGTGTGAAAACGTTTGTGAACTCAGTCTCTCAGATTTCAGTTACCAATTTGCACCTAAGTGGAAGTGAGATTAGCACAATTATTAGAGAACAGTGCCCCAAATCCAAACTACTGTTCTCCAGTGGGACTTAAGAGAGTAAAACCTTTTGTAAATCAATGCCTCTCGACTTTACTTGTGACATTATCTTATGTCCCACCTTGCACCTAAGTGGAAATTATATGCATAAAAACCTTTGTGTGAACCCATCTCTCCAGGTCACATGTAACATCTTGCACCCAAATGAAACTTTGGGATGCAAAACCTATGACGGAGTGAGGCCTCAAGGTCTTCTCATTAGGGATGGGCAGAAATCACAGTGTCACTCAGCAGAATTCTGCGCAGTTACATGAAAAATCTGGGAGATTTTGTGGAGTTCCACAAGCAGGCAGACAAGACACATCAGGCTGCTTGAGCTGATTATTAGTGCCAGGAGCTCATTCTGTGCTGAAAAATCAGCACGAAAGACACTTCGCAGTGCACCAGAGGGTGTTGTTTATTAAGTTGATTTTGCTGCCGTGCAAGTAGATTTTTTTTACTTGAACAACAGTTTCTGACCATGGCCTCCCTCGTTAAGAAAAGTTTGCGTGGGCCCTCCTAGTGACCAGAATTCATGCTTGAGGATTCCAGTTCTCGCTCACCCTCACCAATTTACCATCGGTGAGCCATACGTGGGAAAAAACTCCAACACATGACGGTTGGCAGTTACAAGCGTAATGTGGAGTGGCCAAAATTCCACCAACTCCTCTGGCGGTGCAGAATTTATCGCCCACCCCTACTTATCACCCACTTTGCAAATAAGTCTACAATGGTGCAGTGTAACCTTTGTTAGATGAGATCTTGAGATCCTTGCACTAAACTGAAACTTGGATGCACTGATATTTATCTGACTCCAAGCCCCCAGATCTCACGTTCTGCCTTGCACTAAATTTAAACTTCAATGCACTAATGTTTTTCTGACTCCCAGGCTCCAGATCTCAGGTACTGGCTTGCACTTAATTTGCACACAGGTATGCACAAGCATTTGTGTATTGAGCCCCAGATCTCGTATACCACTATGCATATAAGTGAAATAGAGTTCATCAAAAAATGTATGAAAGTAGATCCAACAAAACTTTGAACCCACCTAAGAAAAACTTAAGTGTGCAAGGACTCTTGTGAACAGAACCCTCAGATCTCCATAACACCTTGCACCTAAATGGAACCTGGGTACACAAAACCTTTTATATCTTAGGCCTGCAGGGCTCATGTAGCGCCTTGAGGCGATATTCACCCTTCTGGTACCAGGTACGTTGAACTGCAAGTCATGCAGTATCCCCTGTACTGCACACGTTGTAAATGTGTTACTCCCGGAATACTCTTGTCCCCTACTGATGCAAGTGTCTGACGAGTGTTTTAGCCGAACACACTGCGCCCACAAGACTTCCTGTAGTGCTGAGCATCACGTGACTTTTTCCACAGTGTGCACCAAGTCTGTAACTGTATTTAACAATATTTTACATTTCCTGTCATCAAAGTGCCTGCCAGCTGCCAAGTACTTTAATTAGCTGCAGAGGCATAAGCTTCACCAATAGAGGAGAGGTTTCTCGGAGAACCTGAGAACCTTCCTGGGGGTGTGGCTGGGGGAGGGGCCATTTTTGTATGAGTGTGTAATGCCGTGGGGACAGGGGGCACCGTGGTACAGCCCTATGGGCCGCCTTTACAAAAACATTACCTTGAGAACTTTCACTCACGAGCTGAGGAACCCGGTGGAATATTTACTGAAAGCTATGCTTTCTTTTCTTAATTTATTTTTGATTTTGTAGTTAGCTAATACTTTATTAACAACGATGGACCTTCCATGAGATTGACTTTTGTGGCCCCCCTTTAAAGCTCGGTGAAGCTGACCACCTGCGAGTTTCGTGTAAGTAACAGCGTAATACTAGTTTACTCTTTTAATCACTATTATTATTACCAATCTTCTATTGTAATTTGTTGTAATTTGTTGCTCAAGCTTCACTTTTGTTCTTTATAAAATGAGTGTCATTCACACGACCGTGATAATATTTGCAAAGGTTGTTTTTAAAAACAAAATCCAAAACGACATCTATATTTTTTATAGAATTCTTTGTCAACTAATTATCTATTTAGCTACTCCAAACTTTCTTTGCAGAAGTGAAAAGTTGGAATTAATAGCAATTGAATTTATTATACATTCACTTCAGCCTTCTGCTCTTGGCTTGGCTCCTTTGTTTACCTCTGTGCACCTGGTTTTGAAACTTTGTGGTGTTCTGGTGAAACATCAGTTATCACTTTCATTGATGTTCATGTCACACACACGTGTAGAGCAGCAACACAACCCGATGTCTCCTAATTAACTTTTAGCCTGGAGTATATACAGAGAACCCATCTACAAATGGGTTTATCTTAGTCTAGAGATACTGTAACAAAAGTGAAAAAGTGAGAAACTGATGACTCCTTGGTGCAGACCACCACACCCCATTGCGACAGGCCATGTCGCTCTGTGTTCAACACTCAGCTGTACTTCGGCGAAGGGACCAAGTTAAGCGTACTCGGTGAGACTTTATGGTATTGTTCAGTCTGGGGTAATCACCTACACATAAGTACCAACCTGCTCTCAGCAGTCAGGCAGTATTACAAAAAATAATCATCCTTGTTGATTTGCACAATTTTCCTTGGTTAGATCTCACAGGGACCATGTGGTGATGTCTCATATCTGTGTATATGCAAGTTTTGAACAAAAATAAATCTTAAATAGGAAGTGTTTGAACATTGGTCTTTAACGTGTTCCAATGCATTGAAAATGGTGCTTCAGACAAGAGAGTGGGACTGAATGTCCCAGTATTTCGCCGTAGGTATGTCACTGTGTACTTACTCAGAAGCTTACTTTGGTCCAGGTACCAAACTGTCTGTTTTAGGTAAGAAAACCAAGATTATCATGACAGGTTAATGTGAAATTGGCAATGTCTTTTGTTGAAATGTTGTTCATTTCTCCTGAATTCTGCTTTGGCATAATTATCACAACTTCAATGCATGAACAATGTTCCAGTTGGGTAAAACAGTGAGGGGTCCTTAGTCGAGTAGAATTGGGGTGAGGTAGAAATGAGGGGCATCGCTCTAAGCTTCACCAGAAGTTCAGAATGTGTCTTCTTCAGACGCCTTGGGGATGCATCAACGATGGTGGAACCAATCGAGAAGAAGGTGTATCTAGAGGGGTCGGACGATAGAAGGATTTTTGTGTCAATAGCAAAGAAACCAGCTAGTGAGAGGAACAAAAACTGTAGATACTTTGTAAGGCAATGACACAGTTATGCAGAACACGCCCAACAGAAGCTAGGCTGGGAGATCTAAGTTTGCAACAAAGGACAGTCAACATTTGATGGGATGGGTTCTTATTTACCTGTTATCCATTATGCATGCTAAATTGCTTACGCCAGAATGTTTTAAATGGACCTGGTGGGATGTTCATTGGGCTGTATCTCGTGCAAAAACAGGGCTGAAACTCAGTGGAAATATGATTTATGAATAATATTTTGTGCAATTTACATTGATAGCAACTACTTACAATATGTCAAAAAGGTGCTGGCCCATTAATTTGGACAGAATATGGGTGTGGGGTGCGTAGTGGAAATACACAAGCAGTTATTACCAGAGGATTCTGGGAGTTGGAGATTAACATGGAAGGCATGACCACTGGGAAATGGTTGACAATCCCGATTATATACTGATCTCCAGAGAACCAACAAGTCTAGACAATACTGTGTTTCAGTGTTTGAGTATGTTACAGGAATTAACTCAAGGAAAGACACAAGACAGGATAACCTCAATTATTGTGCTGTAAATGTGGAACATTGACTGTGAAGCCTTACTCATTCCCTGAACATAAAGCAGTTTGTGTATGTATAATGATGCTGTTTCTATCAGTAGACATACATGAGCCCTAGGGGCAGCCGTCTACTAATGAGCTGACTTACGTATTGAAACTGAATAGAAATCTATATATGTCCACCCGTGCTACCTGTAGGGGCCATGCTCCGCGGTGTGTGGTCTTTGTACAGACGCTTGCTTCTCACACGCCTGTGATGTCCCGCCTGGTCGCGACAGCCCCTGCGCTCCACACTGAAGTTTTCGAACAGCCTCTCGTGGCTGTGTTCTGCAAGGGAGCAATACTTCGGAGTGGGAACCAGGCTCACTGTCCTCGGTAAGACAATCCCCTTGGCCTGGTCCCCTGAGCGCATCATGTGTCCTGGATGCACCAGCATGCGTTGTTAGATGGGGTCAGTGTACAATCTAATGTCTTCTAGGTGGGTCTAGATTCCAATGGTCTGAGGCTCCATGTCATGCGTGTGATGGGACTGGCATGTCTTGGTGATGCCCCGCCCTCAGGCTTTGAGAGTACCAGAGGGACATTGCACTGCCTAGGCAGCAGGTACACCCTAGAATGAGTTCTGCACACCCCTAGGTGGCTTTCCAGAATGAGACATTTGCGATTAAAAAGGTGAAAGAAAATGTACTTAAAGCTTCGATCACCCTAAAAATGCCCTACCACAGCAAGCTTTATGAAGAAAACAAGCTGTTGTATTAATAAACAAAATTCCTGGAGCCCTTCAACGGTCCTTATGCAGTTCTGAAGATCTGATTTGTTTTATACGAGTATGGATAAATGGGAACAAGTTTTGAAAAGAGTTTTTTTCTAAATATTTGTTTACTTTTTGTCTGATGTGAACAGGGAAAATCTTATTTTATTCAGCTGCAGCTTGCTTGGGTTAAAAAGCAGGAACACCCCCAGCATGTGGCTCGTAAAGACGCTTTCTGTTAGACTGCGGTATATTTAAATTCTGATGTCCCAATAAAACACAGGAACTCCTTTAGGGCGTTCCCAATCGGTCAGGAAATTCTGCAGCCACAAATGTGAAATGTGTTTTTAAAAAAATATATATATATTATTTAAACAATGTTTTTGCTGGCTGGACAAGTGTTTTATAGCATGCTGAACCGATGTAGAAGAAGGACAAATATATATAATTTATTCATAAATGTATCGATATATATAAGAATATATAATCGATATATACAGCTCATGTGAGTCTGAGATGGGTCACACACAGAAGCCGTGCACGTCATGGGCAGCCTCCTGGGGAGACGTTACTTTAGCAAAGAAGGAGACAGGTTAAAACTTTTCGAAAAAGAGAGAAAATACTGGTTCTGCAAGCACCTCCGTGCAGTACTTTGAAACTGGAACAAAACTGCCTGCAGTAGGTAACATTGTTTTTAATTGTTACATTTTGCATTTCTACATAGACTGTCACACGGTCGAACACTGATATGCCAAAGAGAATCATTGGGAATTGAGAAGGTTCATAAATTCATTTATCTGAGGATCCACGAACATTCTTTATTTTATATTTTGTTTTAGAAGGTTTGTGCCCCGATGATGGAAAGATCTATGGCCCCATTCTTGAGGGTCACCTATATAAGGTGCCCCGGACCAGCACTCGCACCTGTTGTGACTTCCATGTCTGATGCTCGCCCCGCAGGTCAGCAAATCCTGTCTGTGGCTGCAAAACCCAGAGAAAGCCCGTCCGAGCGGCCTGGGCACGGACCCCGGGCGAGGGCGAGCGGGGAAGCGCCTTGGCAAAGTCACAACATCTGTCTTCGGTCTTGTCTGGGCACTCATCGATAGTGGGCACGCGCATGGTATCGATGATTACAATAGTGCTTTGAAAGGGCCACCTTGTCTTGTAACCGGAAGGTGTTATTGGTAAACATCCCATATTAGAGTAAAACCCACATTGAGATACTGTTAGTTGTAACAAAGTAGGCCATTTCTAAAACCTTGGGAAGCAGAGGACACCTCATGGGGATTGGGTGAAAGTTTATATTTTAATATAAGGAAAAAAATGCATCTTTTTAACTCATGGTTCCTGTTACCGTTTATCACTGGGCAGTGGATTAACAACTGTGTAGTCTGGCGCTGCAAGCTGAGCATCTCTGCAGAACAAACATGAGAAACCCACAGCTACATTCATGTTCTTGTTGAATCTTAATCAAACTTCTTCGTTGAGCAAGATTTTCAGTGTGAATAGGTCTTTGATCATCGCAGCTTTCTGGCAATACCTAATAGCTCAGATTTTGGGTGCTGCTTAGCAGACCTCCTTTATCAATAAGAAACTGTGACTTCTGGGACAGCTGCATCTTCACTTCGTAGTGTCCAGTTTTTTGGACACGGGCGCAAACTTCAAATTCTGTCTGTGGAGTTCAACAAAAGTTATGTTTCTGGAAATTCATAAAGAGGTAACATTTCCGAAGTTCTCCCATTTCTACCTTGAGCATAGGGTTTCCCATTTTGTTAGAAATTTCTGCACGTTTCAACTACTTCAAAAACTTCATAACTTTAGGAAGTTTGTGGTACTACCTGTCAACTTTGTTAAGGTTGCCAAAGACTTTGGATGAGTACATGCACACCTTTTAAATTTTCATAGCTCTAGTGTTTGACAAAATGGACTTATGATTGTCTCTTTTCAAAATATTATAAATACCAAAAAACTGATTATTGCAGCTAAAACCCAAATCTACAAAGAAGAGCAATATCTGTGCTCTGCAGTGAAGCATCAACTCAGAAGTAAATAATTTTGTTATCAATTTCAGAGGATGGACTCAACATCACTGAACCAAACGTGGCTCTTTTCGACCCATCGCCGCACGAGGTGAAAGAGAGAGGGAGCGCCACGCTGGTGTGTCTGGCCACCAAGTTCTACCCTGACCATGTGGTCCTGAGCTGGTCAGTGAATGGGGTGGAGAGGACGAAAGGGGTGAAGACCGATGACCACCCCACCCGGGGCAGCGACAAGATGTACTCCCTGAGCAGCCGGCTCCGGCTCTCGAAGAAGGAGTGGTTGAACCCACAGACCACCTTCAGGTGTAAGGTGTACTTCGACCCCACGAAACAAAACATCGTCAAGGAGACCAGAGGCCGAGAGGGTAAGATATAAGTGAGCAGGAATGGAACTTTAAAGATGAATTCATGGGCTTTGAGACTAACACTGATTAGTTGTTTTTGTGCAGTAAAACGTGTTGGTCACAAAAACTACAATGTTCAACTTTTCTCAAATGAAGAATAGTCAAGATTCTTTGGTGATGGGTCTGAGGTGTAGGTCCCATGGATGCAAGGTCGGACTGGCCTATATGGCAATCTGACAGTGTAAGATGGGCTGGTCTGAAAGATCAGTGTGTGCGCCGGTTTTCTTAGCAGATTTAGGGCCTGGTTCATGGCCTGGTGGCCTGTCTTTATTGTAGATTTCCCTGAAATTAGCAGAAACTTTGCTCATAGGATTCAGAACCCTAGACCACCTTTCATTCAGTATTCTGGAAACTTCTCTCATGATTTCAATGCTTCAAACCACAATAACTTTCCTCTCATTCACACCGATACACACCACCCACATTTCTTCCTACTCCTGCATACCTCCCATAGCTACAAACAACTTTTCCACATTAAGATAAGTCTCGAAGATATTTCTCCCAAAATCTTTTCACATCAGAATATTCAATACTTAAATATAAATAAATCAAATCTCTTGTTGACACCTTTTCACACTATTTGATTCTTTTTTTGTAAACAATTTGACCATTCTCCTCAATATCTGTGGCAAACATGATTTGTAATCAACACGCGTTTCGGCATGAACAGCCTTCATCAGGAACACCACATATTATCAAGAACAGAAGAAGTAAGTTTCTAGAACCAGTATGTTTTACTATGTGTGGAAAAAAGCAAAATAAAACTAAAACTTAAGTTGTACCTATGAACGGAAGCAAATATCAAAGAGAATGAGTATATATTTGTGCTCTGAAGAATAAAGACAATGAATTAAACAAATCACATGAGAGAAGTTCCCAGGATATTGAGTGAAAAAGGTAGACTGGGTTTGAATCCTATTTGCAGTGTTGCCGTGTTGCAGTAACTATACTGCAACAGGGGGTCCCAGATTTGTTTGACACAAAATTACCACAAACACTACCAGCAGCAAACCCAAATGTATACAATCTCCTATACCTTGAAAAATATCCCTACAGCATCTTTACAAGTTCACAACTGACTTGATGTGCATATGTGGGCCATTTCTTTCTCTAGAAGGTTCACTAATGGGGGCATTTTTATTTTGGTGCTAAGGACAATTTTTGTCCTAGTTTGACTCTGGCATTCTCACTGAAAATTTAATAAGAATTTATTGCATTTTTTTTTTTTAAACGGAAGTGTATTTGCCAGGTAGATGGCTACATAATATAAATGGGATTGCAAAGCCTGAGCCTGTCTGAGCAGTTAATTAAACATCATAGTTTTTTGTGTAAAACACTGTAGATTTACTTGGGGTGGCAGTGGTGGCGGGGAATCTGAGGGGGGTGGCGGGGGATGTGAGTGGGGTGGTGGCGGGGGATCTGAGGGGGGGGTGGTGGGGGATGTGACAGGGGTGGTGGCGGGGGATCTGAGGGGGGTGGTGGGGGATGTGAGGGGGTGGTGGCGGGGGATCTGAGGGGGAGGTGGTTAACGCTGACGACTATTCAGAATGTAAAGAGACAGGAAATGAAGAGTTCGAAAAGACCTGCTGGAGACTGTGTTCAAGACCTTTTCTCCACTTGCTGAAACTTTTTGCAAACTTGTACATCTTGTGAATGCGAAATAGGCATTTTCTTTTTCACTTTGAACTTTAAAACAGCTGAACCAAAGTGCCCCAAAGCAAGAGACACCAAGGGTCTCCTATGATTTTCCTGCCAGTGCTTGTGGTGAAACGCGGTGTTTATTCACAGAACTAATTGTCCCACGATGCTTGGAGCATCCTTGGTGCCTTTGAGCAGCAGTGAACAGCAGTGAACAGTGAGTGCACACATGAGCACATTAGAAATGTTTTTCACTCCAGTTGTCTTATCATACGTTCACTGTGCAGTAAACACCATATAGCCATCCAACAGGTGGAATCTGCTTGGGGTCACCTTTGATCACTTGATTCACCTCTGGCTTTTAAACCTGAGCACCGATTTACTGATTTTTTTCACAGCACAGACACCACATTTGCTGCCTTTATCCAAGGGATAAAAAACAGTGCAGAACCGCACATACTACGAGCGGTCTGCAGCTGCTCTCATCCCCTGCACCGGTGCACAAACAGGAAGCCTTGTTTGGTGCTCATCCTCACAACATGGCTCACAGACGAGTGTGTGAAATTGTTTTCTTTCACAAAAGGTAGCAACCTTATTAGGGGAGGAGGATCTGACCAAAGACCTTGGGCGACAAAACGCATCAAGACAAGATGTGTGTAGTAAACACCATTCAACACTATGTTACCCTTCATGCAGCCTTTCTAGAGAGTTTTGGTTTATGTAGTTACTTGTTTCCTACTTATGGTCAGGCTCTCTAAGGGTACAGCATGTATATTGAAAGAGAGAACTTAGGGCCAGATGTAGGTAAGTCACAATTTGTGACTTGCAATTTGCGAGTCATAGCGACTCGCAAATTGCAACTCGCAATTTGCGATGCAGAAAGGTGTCTCAGACACCTTCTGCGACTCGCTATGGGGTATAATATTTATGAGGTGTGTTGCAGTTTGCGACCCCATTGCGAGTATGGGCACTCACGGGGATGGTGTCCTGCTGGAGACAGCAGACCACCATGTCCGTGATTGCTTTGCAATAAAGCAGTTTTTTTTTTCTCTTTGCAGCCCGTTTTCCTTAAAGGAAAACGAGCTGCAAATAGAAAAAATACCGAAACCTTTTTGTTTCGGTTATTTTCAGAGTAGGCAGTGGTCCATAGGACCACTGCCTGCTCTGAAAAAATTATTTTGTGAGCATTCACAAAGGGGAAGGGGTCCCATGGGGTCCCCTTCCCGTTTGCGAATGAGTTACCATCCACTCTAAGTGGATGGTAACTGCGAGTTGATTTGCAAACGCTTTCGCGGTCACAAATCAACTCTACATCGCGGTGCGACTTGCAAACAGGAAGGGAACACCCCTTCCTATTTGCGAGTCGGAAACACATTTTGCGAGTCGGTACCGACTCGCAAAATGTGTTTCTGCATCGCGTGAGGCCTTTTGCGCCTCGCAAACGGCGTTTTTCACCGTTTGCGAGGCGCAAAAGGCTACCTACATCTGGTCCTTAGGGTACACTCTCCCAGTCCCTTTCAATCTCTTTATAAGACTCCCATATAATACCTGTTATAGTGACAGCAAATATCTCTGGAAAGATTGCAAGCTCTGAGTTTATTTTCTTTTTCTCTTTCCTCAGGGTGCGGTACAACTTCTGGTGAGTAAATATATCTCGTTATTTGTCAGCCGTGACGTCAGAATGCACCAACCATGCAACATTGTTCATAATTAAAAAAATATGTGTTGAAAATTAACTTTTCACTGAAATGAAATTTAACAGAGTCTTCAAGTCTTACACTCACATGAAGCCACGCATAGCAGCCATGCAGGCCACAGCTCACAAAACACCTAATGCAATGCTCGTGACCTCCCCATTAACAAACACCCAGACAGGGGGGGCCTGGTGCTCACATCCCTTGTCCAGGTTCCACAAACCAACCCCCACCAGAGGCTGGCTAACCCTGCTGCACAGGGCCTTGGTCCAGGCTGGCTCCCAGCCCTCCCCCCAAGCCAACCCCTGATGGGTACAGCCGAAGGCCCTGCAAGGGGGGGTTGGGGAGGGAGCAGGCCCAGTAAAGTCCAATCTCTGTTGCTGACTCCCCTTCTGCACATGGTCCCTTCCAGGTGTAATGAGATCTGAGAACACAGACCAGCCCCGCCCTGCTACACAAGGTGTTTGGCCACGTGCGCAACGGTGGCCTTGTGGCTCTGTCCTGTGGTCAGGCCCGGCATCCACCCACAAGCAGCTGTCCAACTCCCACTGTAAACCATCTTTTACCATCTGCATCAGGGCTTTACCCAGGGCTTGGCCTGTGACCTCACCCTGCACCGACCCCCCAGGCATGACCACAGGACAAAGGCTTTTTCTGTGTTTCTTGTTTTATTATTGTGTAGGTTCATGAACCCTGGAACCAGGGTCATGTCCCCACTCTGGGAGTTGTTTTTCACCCCAAGAACGAAGTTTTGGGATCCAAACCTAGTCCTTGGACCACAAAATCTGCAGTGAAATTTAGTTTGTTTACAATTTGACTTTAGGGTGACATTTTGGGGTTGACACACACATGAGGGTGGAGATCAGGATATGCTCCACATGTAGGTCCTTCACTTTATTTAGGACGCGGGGATGGATCCGGGGTCCTGTAATTGCAGCCACAAAAACATTTCTGAGTGACGTCAGCGTGGGAGTGCAGTGTTCCTAAATGCATACACCTCGAAAGCACGTCCACCACTTGTGTGGACCGAGGGCAGTGCGAACCCCAAGTTCATGAGCCAATGTGTCCCACATACAAGGCACGTTACAGTGTTTAAAAATACGGTCAAATAATAACGGAATAAAAAAAAAAAATGAGACCTAGAGCAGCATTTGGCAAACCATAAGGAGTTATTGCACAATTTAAATGGAGTAAAGTGCAGCAATGGAAAAAATGCAGGTGGAGCAAATCTGGTTTAAGTGCTTACGTCATTGGCATTAAGGCTCTGGGTAATAGAACAAACCAAGAGGCAAATTCAATAATGAGCCGATCCCAAATCTGCAGCAAAAACAGTGAAAAGTCATACAGAATCCCTGGTACAAGCCAAAGGTCACCTGACTCAGGCCCAAATCTGAGGATTTATATAGCAAGTTTCAGCAAAGAGCATCAAAACTGCAGAGTTACTGGGGTCCGAAGAAAGCAATACATTTTCAACAAATCAGAGTAAAGATTTTAAAATCGTCAGTCAGTCTTATTCCCAAAACACGCACCACCGAAGCACTAACCCACTACATTAATTTCAACTGCAACATTTAACACTTAACATATACATTTACTTGTGAAATCAAGAGTTCATTAACATTCTACTCACTTGTTAATAATGCACAGAAGCTCCCTCACCAGCTTCTGGTTTCTCAGACCTTGTTGTGCTCAGTGCCTGAAATGGACAATGGGACAAAAAATGACAATCCCTCCTCCAATCAAAATTGTATATTTTTCAAGCTTGGGAGTGTAAATGATCCGTGAATCCAGTTTGGGAAACAGCCGGCGCTATACTTTGTGTGTAAAGTTCATGAGGATCTGTCTCTCTATTTCTTGTCACTGATTCAACCCCATGGGGCAGATTTTTAGAGCCCCTTGTGCCACTTTAGCACCACTTTAGTGTCATGTTTTTACGCTAAGGCGGCGCTAAGGTTACCTTTTCCCCGCCCCATTTTACAAAGTTGCGCAATGAATGCAGTACGTCAGTTTGTAACCCTTTGCGCCACATTATGCATGCACCATGCACAATGTATGCAAAGGAGGCATTCCGGCGCAACGAGGCCTGCAAAAATGACACAATAAAATCTACAAGATTTCATTGCGCCATTTTTGGCGTCATTTTTTAACGCAAGTGTTAAAAGGACGCACGCATTGTAATCGATGGGCCTCCTTGCACTTTGCTCCACTAGCGTCAAAATTGATTACATTAATGCAGCAAAGCGCCACAGCTGTGTCAACATTTTTGATGCTATTGTTCCTAATACCGCCATGGTGTGCCATATCATTCACACGGCACACACATGGTGCCGTTAGGGGGGTGCAGGGAGGTGCAAGAAAAGTGTGTTCTGAATGTGGTTGAATACCTTTGTCTATAACTAGTGCACATGATTTCACACAGCTTTAGTCATAATTCACAATAGAATACTAGGAACACTCCTCCAAGCTTACAGATGTCACCTCCTAATTGGTATACTAATGGAGACATCTATGAAAGCTACAAGTAGTCAGTAGTTTACTCCAAGTGTTGGAGAAACCCTTCTAGAGTCAATGTCAAACTTTTTCCGTGAGTTGTTTCACTTCAGAGTACTTTCTAAACTACACTGTGAACTAGAAATAACTGTCATTGAAAATTAATGTCAAAAGATTAAAGTAATGTTTTGTGTTTTTTTTTTAAATTTCAGAATCATTTCGAAGGTCTGCCAACACTGGGAAACTCACATATCTGTTTCTTATTACCAAGAGTGCCCTTTATGGATTTTTTGTGACAGTGCTGTTACTAAAGCTAATGGTGAGAAACATTTCCTAATGTCCTTTCATGCACAGTTACATGTGGGTGTTTCACTTGACAGATGGAATCCGCATAACTCCCTCAAAGTTCACCAATGTAGGGATGACGTCTTGAAATCTAGGAAACATAGACATTCAGTTAAACTAACAAGTGGGACTGCATGTTTTGGAATTGTAATTTCACACGTGTCCACTTTTAATAGGTTGTGGTCAATAGTGTCACAACACCGTGTAAGCACACTACCTCCAGTTTGAAATACATAGGAGCATATGTGCAAGAATGTGCAGGAAGGGACACCTCCCTGCACATAGACTAACATGAATGCAGAATGCAGCACACATAAAAAAGTAGAAACAAGGAGAAATAGAAGTATTCTTCCTCTTTGCGACACTCTAACGCCACCCTGGGCAGGTGTAGTTTTTGGCGCTGCCTCAGATTTACGATTCTTTGTAAATCTGGGGCAGCATCAAAATGCAATGGGTGTTGCATGGGTGAACCTACAGCAACACGCATTGCACGCCGCTCTGATGCAGGAAACTGCGTTGGGTGCCCATATTTACAAAGCAGTTTTAAACCACAAAAAGAGGTTAACGCCACCTTGTAAATATGGCGCAGGGCACAGCACCACCGGAGCATCACAAAAAGTTACGCTCCGGTGACACTATCGGCTTGTAAATATGCCCCCAAAACAGGAGGTTACCCTGTTACCTGTACGTTAAATAGCTTGATTTCTTGACATTAGTCAAGCTTCACATTGTACCAACGGCAGCTCCTCTTCTAAGGCAAAGAAAAAAAAAATGATAATAAGAAAATGTTATTATGATTTTATTTTTATCTGGAGCCTGCTTGGGGGGGCGGGGCTGGAGGAGGGCTGGTTGAGGAGTGGTATATGCACCATAAGTGTGCATGTCTGTTTGGCTGGCCATGTTGGGCTGGCCAAACAGACATGCACGCTTCGCATTTCTCCACCCGGCTCTACAGGACAGAGGAGACAAAGCCATCTCCCGATGAAGCAGGTAAGTATTTTTTTTTTTTATCCCCCTGCCCCGCCACCCCCGTTCAGTGGCAGCCACCACTGCATTGCACCCTTAAAAGTATTGGTATAAACAAGTGCAGATTTACTGTTTTTTTTGCAGTTCACAAAGTTTGGCAGTAAGTTTCCAGCGATACTTCTGGCAAAGTCATGTGGCATTTTGATCTTGTAACATTTTTGGATGTTACTAGTTCTAAAAAATGATTGGACATTTCTTAATTGAGAAAGACAGCTTTACAGCTAGATATTTTTTTTCTTTCCAGGGAAAATAGCTTTTTTGAGAGGCTCCCCCCGACTCCTCCCCACAAAACATTTGGCTGTTCTGTTCCCCTTCCAACCCTGGAAGTGGGTTTACTCCATAGCTTTGCTGGATTAAAACACAGACAATGTCCAAGGTGGCAAAGGGTCAGAGAGGAGTTTGTTGATGTCCACAACTCAGATTATGTGGGCATTCACAAATTCTCAAGGAAAACAATTTTTTGATCCACCCGCTCTAGCAACACAAAAAGGATGATGGATAGAGTGCTGAAACTTTTCAAACACTCACCCCCAGTCACAGATCTGTGTTTAATCTATCATTCTTTGGATCACCATGCCACCCCAGTTTGGACCCAGCCATATGAAAATCAGTCTTGACCCTGTTCCCCATGGGAACAATCCAGCCCGAACTGCCAAGCCAAGTCCTCCCTGTACCAGAAACAAGCATCCTGGGACCCGTTTCAGGGAATCACCTTTCATCAGCCAGACTAGCTTGAACACAGTGGCACAGTGAGCACGGGACCCACATCTGGACATACCCTTCCCACTTAGGGCAACTTTAGCAACACAAAAGGATCTGCCAGCTCCACAACCCTAGCATGGGGTATACTATTGCATAATTGTAGGATGCCTTGCTGTACAATTATGCAGTAGTAAACGCCAGGTATTCTTTGGTGGATAATTGATGGGAATGAATTATCAGCTGCAAATTTACTTTGTGAATTGCGACCACACTGTCAATGCAAAAAGGGATGGGTGGGTGCAATGTAAATGTTAAAGCTTCTTTTTCTGTTTTGGGGGGTGGAAGTATGTGGTGTGCGACATGGGACAGCAGGACAAAGAAACTCAAAACATATCCTGGTACTTTTTTCTTTCACACTGCTGAGCTGGAGTGGAAGCTCAAAGCAATTCTGGAAAACCATCTCCAGTTCCTAATCCCACTGAGCGAGTGCCCCAAGAAAGTCTGTCTCTCTCTGAGAAAGCTTGGGTTATCGCATGAACAAAACCTGAAACAAACTTGTGAAAATATTTATTAGATAAACAGTAATAAACCCATTTCAAAAATCCGTCACACAGCTGTATCCACATGTTTCCAACCTCTCCTGGGCACATTACCCCTTCTGCGTCTCATCCCTTCACCCTGCCACCCACCACTTTATTACTTGTGAAATTTGAGATTAACACTGTTCATATCTCACTGGATAAGCTATGCCCCTTCGTACAATCCAACACTCAAGCTGTAGAACTTAGAAGAGATTGTGCTTCCAATGTTTAGTGATGCAGGAAACATCCAATGTGTTCTTCTCTAATCCCTAATGTGATGTTTTCTTTTTTACGTTTTAGCCCACCAATGGCAAGCATTTTTCCTGAATGGCAATTGGATGGACAATTAATGCAGACAAGGACCAGCTGACCATGGCGCCATCACACAAAATATTGTCATCCGGACTCTGCGCTTACGCAATATGCGAGAAAACAAGATGTTACACTGTACTACTCTCAACATGGACATGTGTAATCACATTCTGCATTCTCTATTCAGTGTAGATCAGTCTCAACCATGTTATTTGGAATCTGTGGCATGTATTTAGAATCACCAGTAACATTAAAAGATAAATATTCTATAAATTAACCAGTGGTGAAGTCTCACATCATTCCCACTTCTGTGCTTTCCTTCACGGAATATCCTGATTTTCCCACATTTATGTCTGCCATGCTTTTGCCTGCAAACTGGTAGTATTTATTTAGTCCTGAACAGGAAGTGCTGATTTGTTGTGAGTTATCGCCAAAACCATTATCCTCCAGCCTTTGTATCTAGGTACATGTTGCCAACCTCTTCAAAAGTGGTGCAAACCTCCAAGAGCCATATTACATTTAGGACATCCTGTCCAGTTTGAAAGATGGCACACCATTAACTGGATCTCTTGGATGCAGACCAGGACACTGTGCATATTATGCTCAATCAGCTGTCCACAGTATAGGTTCAGATGTGTGCTGGCAACCTTAACAGGACAGTAGAGGAAGGTGGACCAGCACTTTAAAGCCACTGATCTGCTTTTCAGTTCAATCAGAGACGGCAGTGTTAAAGAGAGAAAGGGTCCCCCCTTGCAGGTGGATTTGAATGTCTGGGGGGGGGTCCCATGACCTCACCCCACGCCCTCTAAGGGCAGGTCCTCTGACTGCTTAGCATCTCTCTGGTGTTCACAATCAATGCACCTACCAATGGCTTCTTTGTCCCTGGGCCTCCATCTGTAATATGGCACAAACACAATGGTGAAGGATTTCCTCATTGGCATGGGACTGCACCCTCAAGGAATTGAAAGAGCACCCTACTTTCATTGTGCTGGTGCACATTGGTGCACCAATATAACCCATAGTACAGAAGGTGCTGTGAAAATGTAAACAACCCCTTCTCTAATACCCAGTGGTGCAAATAACAGATACACACGCATTTTGCATCCCTGGGTCACTTTGTATAACATGAAACTCACAGGCAGAACACTTTACAAATTATGGGAGGTAATTGCAAATTACAGGATGTTTGATGGGTGGAAACCTTGCAACTATATACACCTGAAATACCAAGGCAAAAATCAAGCAAATAGAAATGCAATGTATTCAAATACATATACAAATACTATTTTGAAAAGTGTAATCTTTCTTAATTAAACTGAACATAAAGCTGTATACTGTGTTATTCATTGTTATTTGAAATGGCATACTGGGTTTTCAAACTGTTGCTGAAACTGTCTGATTCGTTTACTTCCTCGGCCAGTAATGAAGCCATTTTAAACTGATTCCAAGCACCATGGAGCTGAAGACTGGTAAATTACTTGCACTTCTAATTTAGGCTTTTCATGCCTAAATACCAAGCCTGCTAAGTTACCTGCAGTTATCATGGGTTTTCTATAATAGTGCATTTATTTGGTAGGCAGCTGTTTCTGGATCCCAACAGCTGTCACATCCATAAGGACTGAGTTGTCCACATTGTGAGGATTTGGGTTTACTATATGGTATGACTGGGAGGCCTTAACGTGCAGTAAACTCGCTAATGCCATCTCGGGTCCCTTAAGCTCAAGCCTTGGTATCTGTGGCAGTGAGCAGTAAGGCTTAGCAAAGTAACAATGTGTAAAGCATTTAACAGCAGTAAACAACAGAATAGGAAACTCACAAAAGAAATGGGACACTCATTTATAATAATAGATTACATTTTTATACATTTTTACAGACCTTATGCATCAGCCAATCGAAATCAACTGGAGGGCTCCAGAGATACAGATTTTAGAAGTAATAAGTTACTTTTGTATCAACCACAAACAAGCATTGGGCAAACAAAGTTTGGAACCTTTTGAAATGTTTGTAAAAGTTAGTTTAACAACTCATCATTAACCCCTTGGATTCAAGATAGCCTAATTGATGAGGGGTGATATCTCAAAACAGGCCCAGGATGCTTGTTTCTGGTCCAGGGAGGACATGGCCAGGCAGTTCGGGCTGGACTGTCCCCATGGGGAGCAGGGTCAAAATTGATTTGCATATGGCTGGGTCCAAGCAGGCATGTGGTGGTGAGCAAAAAAAATGATGGATTAAACCCAGATCTGTGATTGGGGGTGAATGTTTGATTTGTTCAGCATTCCATCCATCATCTGCTTTTTTTGCATTTGTTGCCCTAAGTGGAAAGAGTATGTCCAGACGTGGGTCCCAAGTTCAGTGTGCCACTGGATTCAAGCTAGCCTGCCTGATCCTGATGCAGGTTGATAACCTGAAATCATTCCAGGATGCTTGTTTCCAGTCTGCCAGTTTGGACTGGACTGTTCCCATGGGGAGTGGGGTCAAGAGTGATTTGTAGTGGATAGCACAATGGGTGCTGCAGTTCACTTGTGACAATTACCTTAATGGCCCGATGTACACCTTTGTACCATACTCCAATTAGGGGGATGCCAGGTTAAACATGTTGAAAGGGGGAGCACAAGCATGTTATCACTGGTTAGCAGGGGTAAAGTGCACGGAGTACTATGGCCAGCAAAAACAGTGAAGGCAAAAAATCTGAAGGTACATCACAGAAAAAATGGTCATTTCCAGCAATGTGTTTGTTATCTCATTACAGATTTGTTCTTTAATTCTTCATGTCTACAGGAAACATGAAAGCAAAAGACACTAAGGCCCACATTTATAAAAAATGGGGCACAACTGTGCCAGCGCAGTTGAGCATCATTTTTAAACGCGAGCTAACATCATTACTAAACGCCTTCCGTGTGCCATATTTAAGAAATGATACACAATGGTGCTAAGGAATGGCTAGCGTCTCAGAAAAAGAAGCTAGCCAGTGAGGGATTGTGTTAGGGGAAATGGCGCTAGTGGGTCAAAAATGACTAAGACCCAAGAGGCCGAAAAATAACTCCTTGCAAAGTATAGACAGGAGTCATTACCACTACTACATTGCCCACCACTTGGGACCAGTGTCTCCAGGGCAAGCCCAACATACCCAGTGCCAGACAGGGTGCCCCATGTAAGGGGCACCCAGTGGCACACCACAAACATACACTTACCTGCAACTTACCTGGGATGGGCTCCTTCCTCCTGTACTGTCCCTGTGGTGTGGGTGGTGGTGATGCTGGGGGTTGGGGTGGGCATCTATGTGCCCATTTCATGGTGTTTTCCCATGGAAATGGGCCAACCTGCACATTTACACCTGGTCTGACCAGGTGTTAAATAATGACACTAATCTGGCTTAGCGCCATAAATAAGGCCCACCTCCTAGTTGCACATCTTTTCTGCGTCTGGAGTTAAATATGGCACTCGGGGCTAGTGTCATTTTTAGGAAGGGAACGCCTACCTTGAATCTCATTGATGCAAGGTGGGTTGGCACATCCTAGAAATGGCGCAAACTCCAATGTTTTGACGCTAGATGGGTCTAGCGTCAAAATAGAAATATGGAGTTAAGTTAGCTCTGCTTTAGCATCAAAATAAATGACCCTAAGGCGATGCTAACTTTCCATAAATATGGGCCAAAGGACTTAAGCGATTTATCTTAACATTGACTTTATGACCATGAATTATAAGAAATAAAATACCCTCCACTGTTTATTAAAAGAATGTTGCAAGTCAACACCGAGTTTCGTGATATTATTAGGTAATTCCAACTTCGACCTCCTTCCTCCTTATAGTCACAAAAGGACTCACTGACTTTTAATATCCTTATGACGTGAGGCAGGGGATATTTGCTCCCATACATATTGCTATTTTCATTCATTGCCAACATTTCACATCAATGCTCACTCACTTTTCTTATAATTCTTGTTCATTGAATTCTTCCCTCCCTTACCATCACCTTTAACTCTGCAGACGTTCAATCTATTATAGATTTGTAAATAGCATGATTACACAGAAGAGGGTGTTTTGCTGCGATAGAAGGTCTGAGGGTGGAAACTAGAAGAGCAGTCCTAAAGGAGAAGAGAGTAGGGGTTTCTAGATAGCCAGAGGATTGGGCATCATCCTAAGGTCAGCGGGGAGAGAATCCCAGGGTTTAGCAGCAAGTAGGAGGAGCAAGCTGTCAGTTTAGTTTTAATTTTATTTTGTAGTAGCCCTTTACAACCACAACTTGCCACATAGTGTTACTGATAGAGCTATAGGTGACATTGCTAAGCAGGATACTTGTGTTAATAAACATTCCACTTTTATTCTGTCCTCCTGTAGCTCTTCAACTGTTTGATTAAAAATTCAGCTGAAAGACTTCATGATATTCCTGTGCAAGTAGGCTCTTACCCAGTGCTTCATAACTCAAATACATGTTAATTGTAGTGTTAATGTTCTAATACTCGTCTTGCCTTATAACATTTTTATTACAAACCATATAACAGTAATGATTTGGTTTCTGTTAAATCAGCTCGTTAGTAATAGTAGAGTTCTAAGCACTTTCCAAATTAAATAGTTGCAATTTGACCCCAAGCTCCAATGGAACTTTTTACGTGTGCTAAAATAGCAACATTCAGAGCACGTGTGTTAATCTGCAGCTTGTGAATGGCTTTTCAGTTTCTCATGTGTTCTTCCTTTAGAAATATATCGAACCTCACTTTCTAAATAAGTCCTATTTCCATGGCCATTGAATCCTTCATCTCCTAACTTCGCATTATCCTATAACCTGTTCAGCAGGTGCAAGAAAGGACTCTATTTTGCTGCAATCCCCCACCTTTTCCCTTACCGGGTTTGCTGGCTTTTGGGCTTTATTGAGATGACAGTATGAACAGTGTTATTGCACAAATGCCCTTACCCTAAAACATTTTTTGTTCATTGGCTTTGTTATACCTGTCAGCCTTCCGGTGGAATTCCCCAAAACTTTCTGCCTTACTCCTCCAATTCTGATGTTCTCCTTTTTGTTGCCCTTAGGACTCTGTTCACTTTTCCACTGCTAACGAGTGGTAAAGTGCATGTGTTCACTCTCTAAAACATGGTGACATTGACTTAAACAAACTTGCCACATTTAATTTACTTGTAAGTCCCTAGTACAGTGGTACTCCATGTTCCTAGGCCTGTAAATTAAATCTTATGAGTGGGCCTGCAGCACCTATTTTGCCACCCACTAAAGTGGCCTTTTAAATATGTCTCAGGCCTGCCATTGGAGGATGTATGTGCAGTGTAAACTGCCATTTTGACCTGTCTAAATAAACATTTTTCCAGGCTAAACTTTCCTTATAAATGCATATAAGTCACCCCTAGGTTAGGCCCTGAACAGCCCAGAGGGGAGATTGCAGTGCATTAGAAAAATTGGGCATGTCACTATACGTTTTGCATGTCCTGGTAGTAAAAAAATCCATAAATTAGTTTTTCACTAGTGCAAGACCTACCTCTCCCATAGGATAACATTGGGTTACCTTATTACACTTAATAAGTGATAACCTTCAAGTTGGGGAAGGTAGGAAAATCAGGTTTATGTTTAAAGAATTGTAATGTAAAATCCTCTTTAATGGTAAAGTGGGGATTTAAGTCACAGTTTTGAAACATATACTTTTAGAAAACTAGCATTTTCTTGTTCTAACCATTTTGTGCCTGCAACCTATAACCTGGGTCTCATACGTAGGTGTAGCTGGCAGTTGGTCCTTGTGTAATTCTCGCAGACATGAGACAAAGGGGGCATAGGACTTGGCAGGATGGGTCATCTCTGGCTGGATTGGGGAGGGAGCTGTCACCAATCACACTAGCACATCACAAAGACACTGTCTCTGTACACTCACAAAGGGTTTCACACCAGTTTATTGTGCCCCAGACAAGCTAGGTCCAGAGCAGAGTGACAGAAAATTCCATACACCTCTGGTGGTGGAACCCTCCAGAACCTTCTCCTACTTCAAAGCTGGCAATAAGTATAAATATTGGACCCTCAGACCCAACTCTTGAGTACATCTCTGGAACTATGGAAGACTCAGAAGGACTGCTGTGCTGCTCTGCAAGAAGCACTACTACTCTGTTGCCCTGCAGAACTGCTGCCATACCTGAGTAAGAAGGACTGGTGCTACATCTAGAACCGAGGACCGCAATGAAGACTCCGAAAGCTAGTTGGCTGGCCTCCTGAACAAAGCCTGAGGGACATAAAAGCCTCCAGCCATCCTGAACCCAGCACCTGCACTCTATGTGCTGTGAGTTATGTCCCCCAAGTGGTGCCATCCCAGTCCTGAACTCTTGAAAGTGGGTCGGAAGGTGCTCTGCTGACTCAATTGTGGTCTCCTTGGCAGAACCAATGCAGTACGATGCACTTCCTCGCAGCTCTGCATCACAACTGCTGTTGCGCGATGCATCCCCAACGCAGGACATCGCATCACAAGCCCCATTAATGGCTTTATTGGAGCTGCCGCTGCACAACAGATCTCTGACTTAAATCCTTGCATCACCATCTGCATCTTGGAACTGCCGCTGTGCAACTCATCCTCAACGAGGGGTCTTGCACCACTCCACAATCAGGATTTAAGGTACTTTGTTCAGCGGGCCTAACTTGGTCCTTGTAATTTGCCTATGCTCCATTGTGGTCCATCGGAACCTGCGTCTTTGACCCAATCCACTGTGACCAGAAAAACATAGTTGGCGCTTGGTGCCCTTAAGCACTATGGCCCATATTTATACTTTTTGACGCACAACTGCGCCAACGCAGTTGTGCGTCAAAAATTTTACCGCCGGCTAACGCCATTCCAACGCGCCATGCGGGCGCCTTATTTATGGAATGACGTTAGCCGGCGCTGCAGACTGGTGTGCGTCAAAAAAAATTACTCACACCAGGCAGCGCTGGCGTATTGGAAAATGGGGGTTGTGCGTCAAAAAATCGTGCAAGTCAGGTCTGAGGCAAAATTCAGGCCTCAAACAGGATTTGCGCCATTTTTTTTTACGCCCAACCTCCATTGACATGACTCCTGTCTTAGCAAAGACAGGAGTCATGCCCCCTTGCCCAGTGGCCATGCCCAGGGGATTTTTGTCCCCTGGGCATGGTCATTGGGCATAGTGACATGTAGGGGGGCCCAAACCAGGCCCCCCTATGCCACAAAAAAAATCGGAAAAAAATACTTACACAAACTTATCTTTACTTCCCTGGGATGGGTCCCTCCATCCTTGGGTGTCCTCCTGGGGTGGGCAAGGGTGGCAGGGGTTGTCCCTGGGGGCAGGGGAGGGCAACTCTGGGCTCCTTCCGAGCCCACAGGTCCCTTAACTCCTGCCCTGACCCAGGCGTTAAAAAACGGCGCCCATCAGGCTGTGCGCCGTTTTTTAAGGCCCACCCCCTCCTGTGCGTCAAAATGATGCCAGAGTATAAATAAGGGGCACAGGCCTTAAGGTCATTTTTTGGAAGGGAACGCCTACCTTGCATATAATTAACGCAAGGCTGGTTCCCCCTTTCAAAAAATGACGCACATGGTGGAATTTTGACGCCCACGGGGTCGGGCGTCAAAGTATAAATATGGGGCAGGGTTTGCGCCGATTGTGCGTCAAAATTTTTGACGCACATTCTGCGCAAACAGAGTATAAACATGCCCCTATATTTCCCTGAAATCTTTAAAATTCCATATCTCCAGTTCTGCTGATTTGATTTTTGTTATTTTGGTCTCAAATAGTTTATTAAATTCTACTCTATTTTTCTAAATTGGTGTAGGAGTTTTCTTGTGTTGTGATTTTTCTTTATTACTCTTTAAAGTGCTGCATAAATACTTTATACATTGCTTCTAAGTTAAGCCTGACTATGTTTGTGGCAAGCTACCAGAGAATCTGGAAATGTTCTTTCATTTCATACAGTCTTGAAATACCAGAAAAATTGCAATAAAATGAAAAGTTGTTTTGAAAGGGTTTCACAAATCATGCCTTACTTGAGGCCCAAAAACAATTAAAATGACACTTGCCTTCGAAGCCCATTGAATTAGATGGTTATTTTTTGAAAGAAGGGCATTTTATTGAATTGGGAACAGTATCCCCCTAACTAAAGCTGTTTGTCACTGATTCGATAAATCTGTATTTTCCATGAACAAGGTAAGTTATGAACAATATTCCTTTTTACCTATCATATCTTGGAAAACTGCTAGAACTGGCAATCAAAATTAGTTTAAAAAAAATAATTGTCAAAGTAAAGATTTGTTATACTTTAAACAACAGGAATTGGTAAAGCTGATATGTCTGCCTTGCTTAAGTGGTGTGTTCATTGATGTGTGATTTCTCTGGATACAACAACAAAAAAAACTCACATAGAGGGATCCAAATACTGATCAGGAGCCATGCTGCCAGCGAGAGCAACTTCAAATGTCAAGAGAGCTCAGGAGGGACGACAGGGATGCGGTGAACAAATTATTTAAAAAAAACACTTACCATTCCCGCTGCCGCCGCATCCTGCCTCCTTGCTCCTCTTCTGTTGTCCCAGCATTCACCAGGCCACTAACACATGCTCCCCAGCAATCCTGGTGCTGTTCTCATGCTATACCTAGCATGAGAGCAGCATCAGTATTGGTCTGAGCGGCTTGGTCTGCTGCTGAGACAGTGCACTGGGGTCTGCGCAGTTTCTCCAGCTCGGTTGTGCAGCACAGCCAGGTTGGAGAAACCTAAGTGCACATGTGTGTTTGGCCAGCCTAAGACGACCAAACACACATGCGCACTTAGTGCACTCCACTCCTCCTCCCCCATTGACTTAGCCCCACCCACCCCTCACATGCTGGCTGAGCCAACAGCAGAAAGATAAAAAAATAATAAATTATTGTTTTATTTTCTGCTGCTGCCATTGCGGATGAGCCGCCTCTGCTTGTTGCATGAGGCACAGGATCATAGACTACATGTTTTAGGTCACACCCACGATTATATAGACAAGGCGTCCCAAAAAATGCCTAGCAGTTGTTCTTTGGCCAATCTCCTTTTAACAAGCCCTCTCACTTTTCATCCCTCTTAAATCGCTGCATAAATCTAGCTGCAAATTATAAATGACAACCTTAGTAGTACTCTTTTTGTTTAGTTCATAAAGACAAAAAGTACAGTTGCTCATGTGCTTGTTCAAACTTGTGAGCATAATAGTGCAGCAGGTGTCAACAAGTGCCTTGAAAGTGCAAATGATAGTGCTATGCTGACATATTGACAGTTTGTGCACCAGTCTCTGAAATGCTGATTGTATGAAATGTGGTCTCTGGTTGGCATAAGTATAAACCCTGTCCAAGCAGGAACCACAATCCTAGTCAGGGTAAGTCACAAACACCCTAGGTTAACCTGGGCTCACCCTTTGGTAGCTTGTCACACAACACTCAGGCTTAACTTAAGAGGCAATGTGTAAAATATTTGTGCAACACTTCAAACAGTAAAACAGAGAAAATACCACACAAAAATAAGCAACTCCAGGTAGAAAAATAGAGCTATATTTAATACATACAACATGAACAAAACGACAAAAATCCAATAAGTAGAAGTCGTAATAGGAATTGTTAAAAATAAATGTAAAATAGTGCTCAGAAGCAATAAGCGTTTAAATGAGACATCTGGTCACGCTGGACCTGGGAAAAGTCAAAAGTTCAGGCAGACCCACTTGGGACTGCAGAACCAAAATACCCGGATCCGGGATGCGTCATTGCCTACAAAGATGCAAGGTGTATCCAAAGTGATGTGTCAGTGCGGAGCCACACAGTGGATGAGATGCGTTGATTTTCTCCACACAACTGCAATGATACTTTGGTTTTGAGTGGGAGGCACTGTTTCTGAATGCGACGTGAGTCTGGTGCTGTCGCATTAGGCGATGCATATATTCTGAAGGCAATGTGCTGGTTCCAAAGGCGATGCTTCGAGTCCACTCAACACAACGTTTAGGGTGCGATGATTCAGACTTAAGCAAAGGTGAAGATGCAACGGTTCCAAAGAGGATGCGTGGTGTTAGAAATGGGGTCTTTGGTTGACAGTCAGGTTACCCCCTGTTCAAGCAAGGACCCTCACTCTAGTCAGGGTAAAAGAGAATCACCCTCAGCTAACCCCTGCTTACCCCCTTGGTAGCTTGGCAGAGCAGTAGGCTTAACTTCAGAGTGCTAGGTGTAAAGTATTTGTACCAACACACACAGTAACTTAATGAAAACACTACAAAATGACACAACACCAGTTTAGAAAAATAGGAAATATTTATCTAAACAAAACAAGAACAAAAGGACAAAAATCCGACATACACAAGTCAAGTTATGACGAAGATCACGGAGTCGGTTGCAGGCGGCGTCACCGGATTCGGCAGCAGCGTTGGTCCGAAGTCGATTTCCTTGGATTTCCACCAGATTTCCTTTCAAGGGCCCAGGGACTGGATAGGGCACCACTTGTCAGAGCAGGAGTCTCTCCAAAGAGACTCCAGGTGCTGGCAGAGAGACGTCTTTGCTGTCCCTAAGACTTCAAACAACAGGCGGCAAGCTCTAAGTCAAGCCCGTAGATTTCTTCACAAGATGGAAGGCACACAAAGTCCAGTCTTTGCCCTCTTACTCTGGCAGAAGCAGCAACTGCAGGATAGCTCCACAAAGCACAGTCACGGGCAGGGCAGCACTTCTCCTCAGCTCTTCAGCTCATCTCCAGGCAGAGGTTCCTCTTGATGTCCAGAAGTGATCTATGGTTTTGGGTGCCTTTCTTCTACCCAATTTCTCCTTTGAAGTAGGCCTACTTCAAAGTAAAGTCTCTTTTGAATGTGAAATCCTGCCTTTCCCAGGCCAGGCCCCAGACACTCACCAGGGGGTTGGAGGCTGCATTGTGTGAGGGTAGGCACAGCCCTTTCAGGTGCAAGTGACCACTCCTCCCCTCCCTCCTAGCACAGATGGCTCATCAGGATATGCAGGCTACACCCCAGCTCCCTTTGTGTCACTGTCTAGTGTGAGGGGCAACGAGCTCAACTGCCAAACTGACCCAGACAGGGAATCCACAAACAGGCAGAGTCACAGAAATGGTATAAGCAAGAAAATGCTCACTTTCTAAAAGTGGCATTTTCAAACACACAATCATAAAATCAACTTTAATAAAAGATGTATTTTTAAATTGTGAGCTCAGAGACCCCAAACTCCACATGTCCATCCGATACCAAAGAGAATCTACACTTTAATCAGATTTAAAGTTAGCCCCCATATTAATCTATGAGAGGGACAGGCCTTGCAACAGTGAAAAATGAATTTAGCAATGTGTCACTGTCAGGACATATAAAACACATCATTATATGTCCTACCTTAACCATACACTGCACCCTGCCCTTGGGTCTACCTAGGGCCTACCTTAGGGGTGTATCGCATGTAAGAAAATGTAAAGGTTTAAGCCAGGCAAGTGGGTACACTTGCCAAGTCGAATTTACAGTTAAAACTGCACACACAGACACTGCAATTGCAGGTCTGAGACTTGATTACAGAGCTACTTATGTGGGTGGCACAACCAGTGCTGCAGGCCCACTAGTAGTATTTGATTTACAGGCCCTGGCACCTCCAGTGCACTTTACTAGGGACTTACTAGTAAATCAAATATGCCAATCATGGATAAACCAATCAATAATACAATTTATACAGAGAGCATATGCACTTTAGCACTGGTTAGCAGTGGTAAAGTGCTCACGGTTAAAAAACCAACAGCAACAGGTCAGAAAGGAATATGAGGCAGGAGGAAGAATGTTTGGGGATGACCCTGCATAAGCAAAAAAGTCCAACACGACCCCCTACCAGCCTAAAGCCAGGGGAGAACAATCAATACCTTGATGTACTTCCCTGATTGGGGCGATAGAACAAGGACCCAGGCCCAAAACAGCAGGGGCATGTTCCAGTTCTACGCCTTCCTGACTCCAGTTGGATCTCTCTGTCCATACTCTCAGGGTCCACTAAGCTAACCCATGGGGAACCCTTCTCCACATCTGCAGATACCATCTGTGCAGCACCTAGCTTTACCTTGCTCACAGATGTATCCCAATGGGCAGATAGTACCTCCAGGGCCAACACAGTGGTGTTGCTCACTCCACCGCCGGGGTGTGACTCTCGTTCTCCCCCAGAGGGGCAACTCTGTCCACCAGAACAGCAAGCCACAGTGACCCCTGACAACTGTCAGGGATGAGAGCCCGACCTCAGGCCTCTCCAAGCACTGTGACTGTGGAGAGTGGGGGGACGGTAGCCCCAGGTGCCTGGCACCCTTTGACCACTCTCCCTTCCACCAGGTCAAGGATGACAACCTGACCCTGGTCCTCCCCTCTGGGGCTCTGTACTCTCCCTCCAGGAGCGGCACCCCCAGAGTCAAAAATTGTCAGGGTGCTTGTAGAAGCAGTCCTGTACAATTCTTCCACCAGTGCAGGGCTGTTTACCTGCAACTGGTCCTCCAACCTGGAGTCTGTACCTTCAGGTTGGACCAGGGCCAGGGGTGAGGCTTCCCTCCCCCTGCCCTCCCTTCTGGGGTCCTGCACCCCCCAACTAGGAGTGCCCCCCCAGAAGACAACATGGTAGGGGCACTGTTAGCAGTAGCCCCTTCCTCCAGGTCAGGTGGGACAACCTGAACCTGGCCTTCCAATACAGGGTTTGTACTCTTAGATTGCACTGTGGTCAGGGGTGAGTCTCTCTCTCCCCTTCCCCTACTCTCAGGGCTCTGCACCCCCTTTCAGGGACAGTACCCCTGAAATCACACCAGTGGGGTGATTGGGCAAACCACCCCCCCTTTCTGGGCAGGGTTTACCCCCTGCACCTGATCCTCCAGTCCATGGTCTGTACCCTCAGACTGGACCACTGCCTGGCAACCCAGGACTTCCTGGGGGGCATTCCTACCTCCCACCAGGTCAGAGTTTACCCTCTGAACCTGGTCATCCAACCCAGAGTCACCACCCTGTGGTTGACCCACTGCCTGGTGCACCAGGACTTTCTTGAGAGCATGCTTACCCCCCATCAGGTCATAGTTTACCCCCTGAACCTGACCATTCAACCCAGAGTCACCACCCTGCAGTTGAACCATTGCCTGGCACACCAGGACTTCCATGGGGGCCACACTTACCCCACTTAAGGGACACACTGTCCCCAAGGGCCACACAAGAGTCTGGCTGGTGCAGGTCTCCTGACCTCTGCCCATCTGACAGAGTCTGGATTCCACCCAACCCAGAAATGGTCTCACCAAGGTCATTCCTGGGAGTCTTTGCTCTCAGAGCTGACCCCTGACCCTCCAGGTTCTCCACTGGGGTCCACAACCCCCTCTCAACCCTCTGTCTAGACTTCTGCACCCCCTCACTAGGATTTGTACTGCCAGACACCAGAACTGGTGGGATGCTGGCTACAGCCGCCCCCCCCCCACGTTCTCCTGACACTGTAGGGTCTCCCTCAACAGATGGCCCTATGGTACAGGCTAGGCTCCCCTCCTGGTGTTCCCTCATGGAACCCTCCAGGACCTGGCACCGTATCTCGGGCACCTTGGGCCGCAGCCCATTCCCATTCACTCTCCTCTGAGACACGACATGGGGTCCCTCACCCATCCCACTACACTGGGACCTACCTGGGACAGTACAATCCTTCCCTACCTCACCTTGTTGGGAAATACCTAGACCACTCCTCTCAGGAGCACCCCCAAGTGCCTCTTCAGACTCTCTGGTATTCACCCAGAGGTCTGCTTCCAGTGTAAGTTCCCTGGGGTCAGAGAACTCACACTCCACCTGGTGTTGGCGTAGCTCTGGAAAATAAGGACTAGACATATGCTCTCCAGCAATTACATTGCTCAGCCCCTCACATGAATTAACCAAACTACCCTCCACCCAACCATCCAGTGACTCTGCTTTAAAAAAGCACCCCACATCACCCTCCTGGGACTGGTGAGACAGTGCCTGACTGTCCCTGACACTCAACCCACACTCTTCTGGGATGTCTTCACACTCCATAATCAGGACTTCTAACTGGGGGGAACCCCTCTCCCTGTCACTCTCACTTAGAGTTAGTAGAGTGTCCCTCCCACCAGTAGGAATATGACTCCCCATGCCAGTTCCCCAATCCACCTCAGGGACCCTGTGCATCACTGGAGCTACCTCATACCCCTGAACCCCCTGGCGTGTGCTAACTCCCTCCCTCAAGTAGGGCACCACATCTCTGGGCATGTGCACTTCTTCAGCAGCACTGGATATAAAATTGTTGCTGCCACCATTCCAGCTGGACTCAGCCCTTATGACTTCCAGCTCCTTCATTTTGAGCTCATAAGCCCAAATCCTCTTTTTGATCGCTAAGTCCCTCCTACTTTCTTCCAACTCCTTCTCCCTTTGCATCCTCAACTCCTTGAACCTCAACGGGTGAGCCCTCTCTGCCTGTCTGCCCTGTAACACTTCAGGAGTCAGACCCTTGGATGACACCCTGCTACTCCTCCTGGGGACCCTCCCCCCAGGTGTAACAGTTACCTTCACCACACCACTGTGTATCCTCTGCACTTCCCCACCCACATTTCTCTCCTCTGTGTGCCCTCCAGCCTTATTGACAGTCACCCAGGCCCTCTGTGCCTTTTGCAGCTCCCCCTTCCTGGTGAAGCTCTGAGTGGGACAGTCAAGATCTTTAAGGAACCGTTTCAATTGAGAGGTCCTCCTTTCCTGCCCTGGCTCCAGAATCACTACAGGAGGTTATGTAGCCCTTTGTGTGGGGACCGGACACTGCCTATTCAGGTGTGTCAGCCCCTCCCTCCCATCCTGCACAGGATGGCCCAGGAGGCTGTTCGATGGCCCATCAGTCACACCTAAGCTCCCATTTTGTGCGAGTGTCTAGGGGGAATCCACAAGCCCAGCTGTCACCCATCCCCAGATATGTATTACAGATAGGCACCAAACGGCCAATGTAAGAAAATGTCAACTTTCTTATAGTGGTGTTTCTCAGACTTACAATTTAAAACCCTACTTCACGATAAATTGTAATTTTAAATTGTGAGTCCAAGGACATCAAAATTGGTAAACTAATATCTTTCAGATTATGAATTACTCTTATAAAATATAATAAGGTAATCCCAATGTTATCATATGAGAGAGTTAGGCCTTGCTGTAGTGAAAAACAGGTTTGTGAGTTTCTCAATACCAGGACATGTAAAACTTAAAAGCACCAGCCCTGCCTTTTAAGTGCATTGCACCCTGCCCTCTGGGTTGTCCAGGGCCTACCTTAGGGGTGACTTATATTTGTAAAAAGGGAAAGTTTAGGCCTGGCAAAAGGGTTATTTTGTCAGGTCGACATGCCAGTGTAACACTGCACCAGCAGGCTCTGCAATGCCAGGCCTGAGACATGTTTAAAGTGCTACTTAAGTGGGTGGCACAGTCGATGCTGCAGGTCCACTAGTAGCATTTAATTTACAGACCCCGGGCACATGTAGAGAACTTTTCTGGGGACTTATTATATTAAATGTGCCAACTGGGGTTAAGCCAATGATACCATGATTTAGGGGCGAGTGCACAAGTACTTTAGTACTGGTTAGCAGTGGAATAGCGCATAGAGTCCTAAAGCCAACAAAACTCATGTCAGAAAAGTGGAGGAGGAAGGCGAAATGTTTAGAGATGACCCTGCAGAAAGGGCCAGGTCCAACCCCGATGCACTCAGCAGAGGATATCCTCTGGGTTGGTAGATATTCCATGATTGGTGCCCTTCACCCATCGGTTTCATTACTGCCCCAACCCTTCTAGCTCCAGATTGAATGGTTTCCAGGCACTTTTCGTCCACAAGGATGTTGCACTTCACTTTACAGGGGCCAGAGGTGGGACTGCCTGTGGGCACCAGGGGGCACTGGGGTTGGACATCTTGTCCTCTGATGCAGATCAGCGCTCGGCGTATGAATATAAAGTTGTGAAGTATATTTATTCAAACTCTCCAACATCCTCAGTCCTGCACCAGAGAAACACAGATGTGACCTTCAAGAAATGACGCGGACTTCACAGCAGAGGTCAGTGATTGAGTGAGTTTAATTTGATTTAAATTTCAATCTTTATTCAGATTCAGGCGGGGGGGGGGGGGGAGGAGTTGACCTATTTCTGTGTAATCTCAGGGTTGGTAAATGAAGTAGGCGACGGACTGTGGAAGGTGATGTTTACGACAAGGAGAAAGGGGCATTTTTGACGCCACCCAAGGTATTATTTTCAGCTGTGAAGCTTTCAAAGGCTTTGGCTTCCGGGGTACTGCGGCCGAACAAGATGATAGAAAATATAATGTTTACTAGACAAAGTTCCCGCATCACTTACTGTAGCGCTTACTGTTTTTGCACGAGACGCCTGTTCACACCTGCACGGAGGGGGGGGGGGGGGCGTCTTCTGCACATCTGCAGCGCGCCGTGGCAGAGCACGAACAGGAAGTGGTTTGACATTTAATAGAATATGGAGCTCAACTACTGGAATAAAACGAAGAATTCATTTTAAATGTGTGGTTAGATCCCACAGCGTCTGAGCTGCAGACCCTTGAAATGCGCCCTCGCGCCTCGAGGCGGGGTAAGAAGTGTCGCCTCGTCCTCTGATCACGGCGGCCACACCGTGAGGGCCCCTCGATGTCCCTCCTCGTGTGCGGGGAGGGGGGAATAATACATGTTTTATAGCTCCTCGCCGCCTGTGATGTCCAAGGTCAGTACCTGCACAACAGGCACCTGTGGGAGACACACAGCACAGGCAGATGTAGCGCCTTGGGCCCAGCCCTCAAAGCTGCCTCATGGCATCCCCTGCCTTTGCACATTCTTTCAACTGCTCTCACTGTAAAACACCCTAGTGACAGGTGCTCAACGTCTGCACTTTAGAAGTAAGAAAGGCAGGTCAGCCCTGCCTGGAGTCGAGCCCGTGGCTACACGGTACACAAAGATCTCTGCAGCAGGCACTTAACCTGCTGAGCTATCGCAGGGTCGGCATTGGTGGAATATTCAACTAATCAGCATTACTGCCCCCAGAGTTTTTCAGAAGTAGGTTAATACCCCTCACAACCCCCGTTGTCCTTCATGTCTCTTATGTTTCTGTCTGAGCATAGAAACACCGCTTCAATGCTCTAGTAAGGCTCAGTGGGTTGAGTCTTGACTGCTGAGGTCAGTATGTGATCTGCACGTGCTGCTGAACATCACATCATGGCATCCTTCCCAGTTCAATGGGATACAGATTTGGCATTGGTGGTTCTTTAAGTGGGAAGGTGCTACCAGCTACCCAGTGCCTGCCCTTCTTATGTCATTTCAACAGAACAGTTGTTGAAGATTCAAGGAAAAATACAAATTCTAATAAAGGTATACAAAAGTAATAGAGGTCACACCCAACAGTTTTAGTGCACATGTTGACAAAATACCTTCTTTACTTGGAAGTGGTGGTACCTGCACTTCTCAGCACCGCTCAGTGCTTTTAATGGGAGAGTACCTGCACTTCTCAGCACCACTCAGTGCTTTTAATAGGAGAGTACCAGCACTTCTCAGCACCGCTTCAGCGCTTTTAATGGGAGAGTACCTGTACTTCTCAGCACCGTTCAGTGCTTTTAAAGGGAGAGTACCTGCACTTCTCAGAACTGCTTCAGTGCTTTAAATGGGAGAGTACCTGCACTTCTCAGCACCGCTAAGTGCTTGTAAAGGGGGAGTACCTGCACTTCTCAGCACCGCTAAGTGCTTGTAAAGGGGGAGTACCTGCACTTCTCAGCACCACTTCAGTACTGTTAATTGAAGAGTACCTGCACTTCTCAGCACCGCTCAGTGCTTTTAAAGGGAGAGTAACTGCACTTCTCAGCACCGCTTCAGTACTTTTAATGTGAGAGTACCAGCACTTCTCAGCACCACTCAGTGCATTTAGAGGGAGAGTACCTGCACTCATCACCATCGCTTCTGTACTGTTAATGGGAGAGTACCAGCACTTCTCAGCACTTCTCAGCACCGCTCAGTGCAAGAGTACCTGCACTTCTCAGCTCAGTGCTTTTAAAGTGAGAGTAGTTGCACTTCTCACCACCACTTCAGTACTTTTAAGGGGAGAGTACCAGCACTTCTCAGCACCACTCAGTGCTTTTAATGGGAGAGTACCTGCACTTCTCAGCACCGGTCAGGGCTTTTAATGGGAGAGTACCTGCACTTCTCAGAACTGCTCAGTGCTTTTAATGGGAGAGTACCTGCACTTCCCAGCACCGTTCATTGCTTTTAATGGGAGAGTACCTGCACTTCTCAGCACCGTTCATTGCTTTAATGAGGGTACTGCACTTCTCAGTACTGCTTCAATGCTTTTAATGGGAGAGTACCTGCACTTCTCAGCACCGTTCATTGCTTTTAATAGGAGAGTACCTGCACTTCTCAGCACCGTTCATTGCTTTTAATGAGAGAGTACCTGCAATTCTCAGTACTGCTTCAATGCTTTTAACGGGAGAGTACCTGCACTTCTCAGCACTGCTCAGTGCTTTTAATGGGAGAGTATCAGCACTTCTCAACACCGCTCAGTGCTTTTAATGGGAGAGTACCGGCACTTCTCAGCACTGCTCAGTGCTTTTAATGGGAGAGTACCTGCACTTCCCAGCACCGTTCATTGCTTTTAATGGGAGAGAACATGCACTTCTCAGCACCGTTCATTGCTTTAATGAGAGTACCTGCACTTCTCAGTACTGCTTCAATGCTTTTAATGGGAGAGTAACTGCACTTCTCAGCACCGTTCATTGCTTTTAATGGGAAAGTACCTGCACTTCTCAGCACAGTTCATTGCTTTAATGAGAGTACCTGCAATTCTCAGTACTGCTTCAATTTTTTTAATGGGAGAGTATCTGCACTTCTCAGCACCGCTCAGTGCTTTTAATGGGAGAGTACCAGCACTTCTCAGCACCGCTCAGTGCTTTTAATGAGAGAGTACCTGCACTTCTCAGCACTGCTTCAAAGCTTTTATTGGGAGAGCAGCAGCACTTCTCAGCACCGCTCAGTGCTTTTAATGGGAGAGTACCTGCACTTCTCAGCACCGCTTCAATGCTTTTAATGGGAGAGTACCTGCACTTCTCAGCATCGTTCAGTGCTTTTAAGGAGAGAGTACCTGCACTTCTCAGCACTGCTTCAATGCTTTAAATGGGAGAGTACCAGCACTTCTCAGCATCTCTCAGTCCTTTTAATGGAAGAGTACCAGCACTTCTCAGCACCGCTCAGTGCTTTTAATGGGAGAGTACCTGCACTTCTCAGCACCGGTCAGTGCTTTTAATGGGAGAGTACCTGCACTTCTCAGCACTGCTTCTATGCTTTTAATGGGAGAGTACCTACACTTCTCAGCACCGCTCAGTGCTTTTAAAGGAAGAATACCAGCACTTCTCAGCACTGCTCAGTGCTGTTAATGGGAGAGTACCTGTACTTCTCAGCACCGTTCATTGCTTTTAATGAGAGATTACCTGCACTACTTAGTACTGCTTCAATGCTTTTACTGGGAGAGTACCTGCACTTCTCAGGACTGCTCAGTCCTTTTAATGGAAGAGTATCAGCACTTCTCAACACCGCTCAGTGCTTTTAATGGGACAGTACATGCACTTCTCAGCACCGTTCATTGCTTTTAATGGGAGAGTGCCAGCACTTCTCAGAACTGCTCAGTGCTTTTAATGGGAGAGTACCTGCACTTCTCAGCACCTTTCATTGCTTTTAATGGGAGAGTACCTGCACTTCTCAGCACTGCTTCAATGCTTTTAATGGGAGAGTACCTGCACTTCTCAGCACCGTTCAGTGCTTTTAATGGGAGAGTACCAGCACTTCTCAGCACCACTCAGTGCTTTTAATGAGAGAGTACCTGCACTTCTCAGCACCGCTCAGTGCTTTTAATGAGAGAGTACCTGCACTTCTCAGCACTGCTTCAATGCTTTTAATGGGAGAGAACCTGCACTTCTCAGCACCGTTCAGTGCTTTTAATGGGAGAGTACCAGCACCGCTCAGTGCTTTTAATTAGAGAGTACCTGCACTTCTCGACAGTGCTTCAATGCTTTTAATGGGAGAGTACCTGCACTTCTCAGCAGCGTTCAGTGCTTTTAATGAGAGAGTACCTGCACTTCTCAGCACTGCTTCAATGCTTTTAATGGGGGAGTACCAGCACTTCTCAGCACCGCTCAGTGCTTTAATCGGAGAGTACCTGTACTTCTCAGCACCGCTCAGTGCTTTTAATGAGAGAGTACCTGCACTTCTCAGCACCGCTCAGTGCTTTTAATGGGAGAGTACCAGCACTTCTCAGCACCGCTCAGTGCTTTTAATGAGAGAGTAACTGCACTTCTCAGCACTGCTTCAATGCTTTTAATGGGAGAGTACCAGCACTTCTCAGCACCGCTCAGTGCTTTTAATGGGAGAGTACCTGCACTTCTCAGCACTGCTTCAATGCTTTTAATGGGAGAGTACCTGCACTTCTCAGCACCGTTCAGTGCTTTTAATGAGAGAGTTCCTGCACTTCTCAGCACTGCTTCAGTGCTTTTAATGGGAGAGTACCAGCACTTCTCAGCACCACTCAGTGCTTTAATGGGAGAGTACCTGCACTTCTCAGCACCGTTCAGTGCTTTTAATGGGAGAGTACCTGCACTTCTCAGCACCGCTCAGTGCTTTTAATGAGAGAGTACCTGCACTTCTCAGCACTGCTTCAATGCTTTTAATGGGAGAGTACCAGCACTTCTCAGCACCGCTCAGTGCTTTTAATGGGAGTGTACCTGCACTTCTCAGCACTGCTTCAATGCTTTTAATGGGAGAGTACCTGCACTTCTCAGCACCGTTCAGTGCTTTTAATGAGAGAGTTCCTGCACTTCTCAGCACTGCTTCAGTGCTTTCAATGGGAGAGTACCAGCACTTCTCCTCACCACTCAGTGCTTTAATGGGAGAGTACCTGCACTTCTCAGCACCGTTCAGTGCTTTTAATGGGAGAGTACCTGCACTTCTCAGCACCGCTCAGTGCTTTTAATGAGAGAGTACCTGCACTTCTCAGCACTTCTTCAATGCTTTTAATGGGAGAGTACCTGCACTTCTCAGCACCATTCAGTGCTTTTAATGGGGGAGTACCAGCACTTCTCAGCACCGCTCAGTGCTTTTAATGAGAGAGTACCTGCACTTCTCAGCACTGCTTCAATGCTTTTAATAGGAGAGTACCTGCACTTCTGAACACCGTTCCGTGCTTTTAATGGGAGAGTACCTGCACTTCTCAGCACTGCTTCAATGCTTTTGATGGGAGAGTACCAGCACTTCTCAGCATCGCTCAGGGCTTTAATGGGAGAGTACCTGCACTTCTCAGCACCGTTCAGTGATTTTAATGGGAGAGTACCTGCACTTCTCAGCACCGCTCAGTGCTTTTAATGAGCGAGTACCTGCACTTTTCAGCACTGCTTCAATGCTTTTAATGGGAGAGTACCAGCACTTCTCAGCATCGCTCAGTGCTTTTAATGGGAGAGTACCTGCACTTCTCAGCACCGCTCAGTGCTTTTAAAGGGAGAGTACCTGCACTTCTCAGCACCGCTCAGTGCTTTTAATGGGAGAGTACCTGCAGCTCTCAGCATTACTTCAGTGCTTTTAATGGGAGAATAAATGACCTTCTCGGCATTGCTTCAATGCTTTTAATGGGAGAGCAACTGCACTTCTCAGCATCACTCAGTACTGGTAATGGTAGAGTACGATCACTTCTCAGCACTGCTTCAATGCTTTTAATTAGAGAGTAACTGCACTTCTCAGCAATGCTTCAGTGCTTTTAATGAGAGAGTACCTGCACTTCTCAGCACTGCTTCAATGCTTTTAATGGGAGAGTACCTGCACTTCTCAGCACGGTTCAGTGCTTTTAATCGGAGAGTACCAGCACCGCTCAGTGCTTTTAATTAGAGAGTACCTGCACTTCTCAGCACTGCTTCAATGCTTTTAATGGGAGAGTACCTGCACTTCTCAGCACCATTCAGTGCTTTTAATGAGAGAGTACCTGCACTTCTCAGCACTGCTTCAATGCTTTTAATGGGAGAGTCCTGCACTTCTCAGCACCGCTCAGTGTTTTTAATGAGAGAACACCTGCACTTCTCAGCACTGCTTAAATACTTTTAATTGGAGAGTACCTGCACTTCTCAGCACCGTTCAGTGCTTTTAATGAGAGGGTACCTGCACTTCTCAGCACTGCTTCAATGCCTTTAATGGGAGAGTATCTGCACTTCTCAGCACTGCTTTAATGCTTTTAATGGGAGAGTACCTGCATTTCTCAGCACCGTTCAGTACTTTTAGTGAGAGAGTACCTACACTTCTCAGCACTGCTTCAATGCTTTTAATGGGAGAGTACCAGCACTTCTCAGCACCTCTCAGTGCTTTTAATGGAAGAGTACCAGCACTTCTCAGCACCGCTCAGTGCTTTTAATGGGAGAGTACCTGCACGTCTCAGTGCTTTTAATGGGAGAGTACCAGCACTTCTCAGCACCGCTCAGTGCTTTTAATGGGAGAGTACCTGCACTTCTCAGCACTGCTTCAATGCTTTTAATGGGAGAGTACCTGCACTTCTCTGCACCGTTCAGTGCTTTGAATGAGAGAGTACCTGCACTTCTCAGCACTGCTTCAATGCTTTTAATGGGAGAGTACCAGCACTTCTAAGCACCTCTCAGTGCTTTTAATGGAAGAGTACCAGCACTTCTCAGCACCGCTCAGTGCTTTTAATGGGAGAGTACCAGCACTTCTCAGCATCGCTCAGTGCTTTTAATGGGAGAGTACCTGCACTTATCAGCACCGCTCAGTGCTTTTAAAGGGAGAGTACCTGCACTTCTCTGCACCGCTCAGTGCTTTTAATGGGAGAGTACCTGCAGCTCTCAGCATTACTTCAGTGCTTTTAATGGGAGAGTAAATGACCTTCTCGGCATTGCTTCAATGCTTTTAATGGGAGAGCAACTGCACTTCTCAGCATCACTCAGTACTGGTAATGGTAGAGTATGAGCACTTCTCAGCACTGCTTCAATGCTTTTAATTAGAGAGTAACTGCACTTCTCAGAAATGCTTCAGTGCGTTTACCTGGAGAGTACATGCACTTCCCACCACCGCTCAGTACTTTTAATGGGAGTGTACCTTTACTTCTCAGCACCGCTTCAGAGTGCCTGCACTTCTCAGCACTGCTTCAATGGTTTTAATGGAAGAGTACCTACACTTCTCAGCACCGCTTCAGTACTTTTAATAGGAGAGTGACTGTACTTCTCAGCAATGCTTCAGTGCTCTTAACAGGAGCGTTCCAGCACTTCTTAGCAACTCTTCAGTGCTTTTAATGGAGAGTACCCGCAATGCTCAGCACCGCTCCTTTGCCTTTAATGGGAGAGTAACTGCACTTCTCAGCAATGCTTCAGTGCTTTTACCAGGAGAGTACAAGCACTTCTGAGCACTGCTTCAGTGCTTTTAAAAGGAGAGTATCTTCACTTCTAAGCACCACTTCAATGCTTTTAAAGGTAGAGAACCTGCAGTTGTCAGCACTGCTTCTGTGGTTTTAATAGGAGAGTACCTGCACTTCTCAGCACCACATCAATGCTTTAAAGGAAAGGTACCTACACTTCTTAGCACCACTTCAGTGCCTTTGATGGGAGAGTACCTGCAATTCTCAGCACTGTGTCAGTGCTTTTAATGAGACAGGACCAGAACTCGCAACCCAATGCAATGCTTATTATCTCAAAAATATATGTCAATAAATGATCACAGTTAAAAACATTCATAGTCATCTCTGTCAAAGTGGTACAGGTCATGTGATATGTAGTATCACCTGTAAGATGAGCTAAAACATTTGAAAATGGATCTGTTTTACTGGAAGTAAGGTCATGAGCATTGCAGTTGATGTGCAAGTTATGGGTCGCATAGTTGTTGTGTGAGTTTCGGACTGTTGAACTAACCATCACTTGTGAATTTCAGAGTTTTGTTTTAGTTACAGTTACTTAAAAATGCTCTTTAACTGCATTTTCCAGTGAATGTTTCAGTATTTTAAAACATAATGAGTAGTTGTAACTGAAGCTAACCCTAACTTCCTTTTATTCTTTGTATTTTTCAGTGAAATTGGGATTTTTTTAATCATACATTTCATCTAAGAGTTCACTGGAGCTGATGCATACTAAGGCGAAGCCTCTAACCAATCTTTACGACCAACTCCCCATAGGCATCCAACCTCAATGGGCACAGCTTTCGGCGATGCAGAGTAGAGGTTAGACACAGGCCTGACCGATGGCCAGACCCCACACCCCACCCTCCACTGGCAGCAAACTCAAATCGGGCACTGCCTTCAGGGCACATGGGTAGATCAACTCAGTCTTATGTCCACTGACAATGGACATCTGGAGAAATAGTTCCGTCATCCAATGGGGCATCTTGATTTTGTTAATTTAGGTCCTTGGATGGGTAAAACAGTCCTATTATTAATCCTTCAAAAATCACATAGCACATTTTTCTAATCCTAATGCCTAAAAAACTACAGAACAGGTTTAAACCAAATCAAGTAAAGGTGAACATTTTAGTTTCACACTAACTTTGGTGTAATTTCTGACATTTCCTGTTTGGGGTTCGAGGTGCAACATGGTCCAGCTTCTCAGTTGTATCCTTGTGGTGGTCCCCCCGCCACACAGTGGAAGATAGTAAGATAATACCCATCGACATTTCCCACCCATTCCCCACCTGAGCCTGTTCTCCAACCTTGCTGCAGGTAACGCAGGATGTCCAGTTACCAGTAGGTTCTCATTTGGAGGCCGCAGGTGTGGCACTTTAACAAAGCTATGCTTTGTAAGCACTACTCTGTAACCCCTTGACCCACATTATAGCTGCACCAGGTATAATGTATGCAATAACATTGACAAGATTGATAGTGCCCAAAATTCTTCCACAGAGCTTTTCTAAATTGTGAAGTCTCTTCTGGATCCTGCGAAGGTGGCACCTCCTCCCATCTTGCGGCTAAACTGCAATGAACTAGCCAATTTTTTTTTTTTTTAAGTTGCGAACATCCATATCTCCGTCAATGTTCCAGCGGTCTCGGTGCAGAGCCAAGATCCTATTGTTTCCTCAATTTCCATTTTAGCCACCTTTTTTCACGTTGATAACTCTGCTTTAATTACACTTTCGGATACAATTAAGTCAGCTTCTCCACTTGACTCCCTACCACCAGGTATCATGAGAATGACGTGCTCCACTCTGGCCCCTCACTTGGTTCGCCTGCTGAATTCCTTGATATCGGGGAGCGTGGCTCCTTTAGCCTGGAAACCTGCTATGGTCATCCCTCTGCTAATAAAACTGATTCTGGATGCTACAGACTATCACCCTATATAGCTCTTGCACATGTGCTAACATCCTAGATAAACATATGAATTACCAACTGTCAGCATTTTGGAGGACCACGACCTGCTGCACACCTCGCAGTCCGTCTTGCGCCCGGGCTTCAGTACTGAATCCTCACTGGTAGGTGCAACTGAGCATCTCAGGCACTAGACTGTGGCGGAACTGCTACACTCATCCTTCTGGATTGAGTGTGGCCTTCAATACGATGTGGCATCTGGTTCCTCTCTAGAGGCTAGCAGATATTGATGTAGAGTTTTCGGCCTTATCATAGTTTGGTGCCTTCCTGCAGGATCGGTCGTTTCAGGTGATCTCGAAGACTCTTGAGTCCCTTGTTTTTCAGCTGCCTTATGAGGTGCAGCAGGGTTCGTCCCTAAGCCCTACACTGTTTAATATCTATGTCTGCCCTCTGGCCGACGTTGTAGAGGCGCTTGGTCTAAATAGGTTGTCATGTACAGATGACGCACAGGCCATTGTGTCTCTCTGGCAAAGGATGACATGAGTCTATTTAATCTTAGCCTTCACCTTGTCACGGTCGCTGGGTGGATGAGGAATAATAGTTTGAAGCTGAATGGAAATAAGACTGAGGTTTTAGTAGTGAGCAATAAACCTCTGGCTTTGGCTTACTTAAATGTTTGAGGAAAATGATTTGGCTCCTCCCCCCTTCACTCTAAAGACAATTGTGTAGTCTTTGATTATCTCTAGGCTGGTCTATGCCAATGTTCTATAGTTAGGCTCTAATACAGCTGCAGTGCGTACGGTTCAGATTGTACAAAATGCAGCAGCTCAGTTTTTAGGCCATAGTCCTAAATCGTTTACGTACTCTTCACTGGTTTCCTATTAATAAACGTATCCAGTTTAAAGCATTGCACTATATGCACAATGCCTTGCACGACTCAGCGGTTCAACCAAACGTCCCTAATTGTGCTCTCTGACCCGGCACTTTGAATCTTGCAATGATACCATGAGTTAGCCTGTCCAGGCAAGTAGAAAGGTCTTTTCCCTTCTTAGGCCCCACTCTGTGGAATACTCTTCCCCTGAAAGTTTGTGTCTGTTCCACATTTGCAAAGTTTAGTAAACTATTGAAAACCTGGCTATTCTAGCTCTTCAACTAATCATCTGCTGCTTATGTAGCACTGGGAAACTCCGTTGGGGCAGGCATGAGATCTACAAATCAGAATAGAATAGACTGGAATAGGATAGAATGGAATAGAATGGAATAGAATAGAATAGAAAGGAATATTTGTTATAAACTTTGGTGAGGGAATAAACATTCGTAAAATGCACTGATGAAATGGGTGATGCATTGCTGAAATGTAAGGAAGGTTTTGTTTATTGATTTGATACCATGATACATGGATACCTAAAATTCATAGGGTCGTCTCTAATAGACTGTTCAAAGATTCTTGAGGATGGGTAGGGTTGTGAGTGCTCTTAAATATATAGATATATTATATATACTGGGAACTAAACTACTAATAATAGGAGTGGGAGAGGATCCAGGTGTTTGGATTATGAATATCTTGATTTTCAACGTCAGTTGGACAGTGGTTCATTCTACACCTTAGTGCAATGCTAATGTCCAAAATGTGCCCAAAGCTGCAAAGGCAGAGAGTGGCTTTTGGAGTTATGGAAAATACGAGTTTCTGTTTCATCAATCACAACTGTGCCTAAAAGTCTCTACAAACTGCTCCCACTTATTCAAGAAGGTGTAACAGCTCCCCGGGGGTGGGGCTTGCTTGCTGGAGTGGTAGGTGCGGGTCACTTCGGATGCTTGTGGATAATAAAGGCCTGATTTAGATATTGGCGGTCAGGTTACTCTGCCACAATGGTGAAGGAGTTCCGGTCCTCTCAAATATAAATCTCATTATATTCTATGGGATTTAGGTGTCGGAGGACGGGATATCAGTCACTGCTGTGATGGAGTAACCCCCCGCCAAACTCTAAATCAGGCCCTAAGTCACAAGATGTACTGCCTAACCCTGAAGGGGAAATGCAACTCTTGCTGACTGCTAAAGTATTAAAAGATCACCGACATTCATTAAAACATTCTTCTACTTTAGGGTATTGGTAAAAGAAATAGTTTATAGACATTACCCAAAGAAATGGGGCTTGAAAAACTACATGAGGAAGACCTTCATTTAACATCAACTTTACAGACTCGCCAGCGAACGACTGCGGAGTCTGCTAGCCTCTTTCTGTTACTGCACCAGGAGCTCTGTTTCCTGTTCTGTGGCCTATCGAAACATTCACAAGTTTTTGTAGAGAGCCTAGAAGACTTTACAGTGCTGTGTCAGGACTGCTCGCGCAGAAGTACATCGCTGAGTCGTTGAGCGTCAGATCCCTGATATTCAGGCTGAAGCTCTTGACTTCCGGTCTGCTGGCGGACACCCTGTCCGGAGTGCTGGCCTCTGCTTGTACATCACTTTGAGCCAGGGAGTAGCAGAGCATCTTCAGAGCCTGCCCTCTCTGCTGCTGGTACCAGTACATCACATTGTGGTTGTTGTCTTGGTCACACCGAAGCGTTGCCGACCCGCCCGCCCTTCCCGCCAAAAATGGCGCCTGGAGAACTGCGGCATCTGAGCATCCTTTAATAAAGGAAATAGGACACAAAGAGACATAATAAGTAGTTTCATAGTCAAATATCTTCTTTCAACAAAAACGTGGAATGTTACAAACCCACCTGTCAAATAAAGGAAAACTATCAACTTCTGAGAGACAGACATTTTCCTTGTCCACACAGCAGCATCCTTTAGGGGTCCTCTGTGGTTTCTGCAATATCTGAATATATCCTCTCTTCCTCTCCTCCCCCTCCCCTTCCGCCAGCTTGGTCTCCACCCACAAGCACTCTGACATATCTAACAATTCACATGTAATAACTGAGTTATAATCCATGTGCGCACAGGGTTTTAAATGGGCTGAAAACCTGGACTGCCTCTCAAAGGGGCGTGGCCCATGTAATTACAGGAGTGGCTTAAACACATGTAAGCTAAACATCTGTGCTTAGCTTATTGTGCCGCCGGACTGTCATTGCATCCATATATATAATACCACTACTTAGATTACACTTACAACAAGCCAGGACTATTGACTTTGTCAATGGTTGTTAGTTGTGTAAGATAAATAAGTAGCAAAGACGAGGGCAAAAATGGAGCGCCCCATAGGACCCCATCTCAGCACCTGCTTCTTAAAAGTGCAGGTGCTGAGCCCCAGCAGGACCCGGAGAAGCCCCAGTCGGTGCTGATGTAACCAAACATCTTCTGAAGGCTTGAAGCCTTGAGGTGGTGGGAGGTCCGAACAAAGATAGGTGCAAACTCTGCTGCAGCCACTAATGTGGTACCCTCCAGGGTCATGCCACAGTGGTTTTATTCAATACGCAGACCGTGAGGCTCTGGCTTCAGTTATGTGCATCCTTGTGCCCTGCGCCTTCGGGCACTTCCCATCGTCAGTGCAGAGGAGGATCAAGGAATTGTTCTATTCCCTCTGCCCTGGGCAGCCCAGGGAGTGGCATCTGGCTACCTTAAGCTCTAACCATGAAGCTGCTTTCTCTAGATATCTGTTGCAATCCTGACTGTAAGACAGGTAAATACAGAATACTGTGCTTCCCTGGTCCACCCCAACAGATGGTTTAATCTGGCCCTCTTAAAAATGTCCAAGAACTCAGGTTGACTTGTAGTTGTAGAGGGGATCAGGTTTGCGGCCACTCCAGGACAAGTGCCATGGCCCATCTTTTGTGTTTTTGTCCACAGTTTGGCATGAGCACCCAGCTCTGTAGCACAGTCAATCCAGAACTATCCTGCAGCCGCAGGGCTTTGCTGAAGTAGAACATGTCTCATGGACAGTTGGCCATGGCTTTCCTACATGTGGCATGAACATGTGATTCGTCATTATCATCATCATCTAGTTCACCTTGAAGAGCAGGAGTACCATGAGGTGTTAGTGAAGCAACGTCTGAGCAGTGTTCTTGTCTCTGGCAGCAGGTGTCCGCAGTGTAAAGATGCAGCACAGCTGGTTAGAGGACTTCTCACGAGTGCTATGTGTGTCAGGCCTGCAAATTACCAACTTTCGAATGTTGGCCTTTTTGTTCTCCTTGGTAACAATCAATACGCCACTTTAGCTTGTGGTATATGGAGAAAGAACTGAGAACCAGAACTGAGGGGCATATTTTGAGCCCCATTGTGTCAATTTTGCACCACACAGCATGGTGTTGCATGGTGCAAAACTGACGCAGGCTCTAAGCCAGATTTATGAAGCCACGCTAGGCCACTTTGAGTGACACTTCATGGCTTCATAAATCTGGAGAAACGAAATGTAGCACAAATCGCTTGGTTGTGTTACTCTGTTGTGGGAATGCATTCCATCGGTGTTGGGTGGGTGTTCCCACTGAACTCAGATGGTTTTTGACACATTCCCAGATTTACCAAACCTAGTAAATGTGGGAATGTGGCAAAATCATACACCTGCCCCGGGAAGACGTAACAAGGAGAAATATCTCCATTTCTTCTCAATTCCTCATCCATATCTGCTGCATTCTGTGGCCCACAAAAAAAGAGGAATAACCTCCAAAGAATTGTTTCTGTGCGGGATGGTGCCCCTTCCTGCACAAAAACAATCCTGCGTGCAATGCAGGCGCACTCACTCCATGACACAAGAGTTGCTGCCTTAGAACTAGGCACCCCATTGTGCTCCACCAGAGGGAGAGACGACAGAAATGGGCTGTATTCTGTAAATATGGTGCATTCCTGCCCTTTGCGATTGACTCAGGGCAGCGCAGAAAGGTGATCAAAAAAGTAATAAATCTGCCCCTGAATTTGAAGCTGTGGAGAGGTTACAGGGACAGCTGGAACACAAAAGTGTAAGACTTGCTGCTGTGGATTTGTTGGACAGCACCCCTAATCAGTAGGGGGACACAGGAGAGTCAAGAGCTCTCTTACCTCTCCTGGCCGAGCTCAAGAGATAACCAGGCAAGTGGTGGCGTGATCGAAAGGATACAGATTACAGGCACAGGTTGTTTTTTCACCCAACATTTATGCCCCATACATTGACCTAACTCGCTATCTTTAACATCTTCTGGTGGAAAGAAGGGAATGAAGATGGACATGAAGAAAACTGAGAGCACTTTGAAGCCCAGGGCTAGATGAGCTATCAGAATAAATGTTATTGTTGTTTTTGCTATTTTTATCTGGGTAGAAGCCAAGGGGATGTTTGGAGTTTAATAGTCAACGTCAGATCATCGCTATTGGTGGTCGTGTTGATTCATTTAGTTTTCTGTAGCCATTGCTTCTGCTTTTCTAAACTTTGAAATGGAAAAATAAAGGATTTTGTATTGTACAAGGAACCACATAAAAATAAGAAAATAAGCAACAGAACAGCGGAACAAGAAGATGTAATTGAGAACTGTTACTCCATGATGTAATAGTCTGGTATTATATGAAAGGATTGAGTTAGCCGCTCTGCATTGTGCCACATGTGGTTCAGTACATTTCGTACACTGGCCTGTGACAATAAATGCAGTTTTCGCTTAATTCACAGGAAACATATTTTTAAGTCATTCTCCAATGCCTAGGAGAAGTCTTGTAACCAGCCATACTGTTGATTATCACGTAACTCATAGTGCCTGTAGGGTGCTTATACTCCCATTTGATTAAAAAAGGTCCCACCCTATGCTGCCCACCTAGGCAGAGGGATTGTGCACATTCTTCTCGGTCACTCAGCGATTAATTTGAGCCGGTGTTTTCTAGTGCTTAGCACCAGCACTTAATTGTCAACACCGGCACTTGCGACAGTCTGCCACAAGGGGGCATTGTCTAGTTAATTTACAGATGACCACAACAACTGTTAATTATTAATTCCATATACATTAAAATGACTATTATCTGCTGCCAAAGCCATTCTTATTGCTTTGGGGGCCTATCAAAGTTTGCAGAATGCAGCATTTGTAGAAAGAGGTAAAAACAAGGATAAATAAATATTCTCCTCATTACGCCTCCCCTGGGCAGGTGCAGAATTTTCATGCATTCCCAGGTCTACCACTCATGGTAAACCTAGGAATGCGCCAAAATTAATGGATTGGTGCGTGGGAACACCCACGCTCCACCCATGAATGCCTCCCTGGGGCAGAGTAACGCAAGGTAGTACCTTGCGCTGCCTTGCTTTACTCCAGATTTACCAGGCACCGAAGGGCAACGCAAGGTCGCCAATCTCATCAATGATTTTTGTGGCCTGTGCTTTACCCTGTATGGTGCAATGCATTACAATTCTTTGATAAATATGGCTGTAAGTTGCTATATTTCTACTAATTCATGGGCAGTGCAAGTGCATTAAACAGCATATAGTATGGACGATAGGTGGTCTCAATTGAATTTAGATAAGATCCTACTTTCCGGTTAAAATTACCATTTAGATTTTTTGTTATATTTGGGAATAATATCAAATATTTAATCTCATTTATGTTTTTTGATAAATCCTTGTATTCCAATAATGATTTTGGGGGTCCCCTTATTCCAATAATGATTTTGGGGGTCCCCTTATTCCAATAATGATACAGTGGGGGTCCCTGGATTCTAGTAATGATGAAGGGGCTCACAGCAGTCAAACAGTTAAGACCCACGGCTGTAAAGATGCCCTCCCCTTCTTCCTGTGCTGGGTGTTAGACAGGATGTGCAGGTTTTTGTGCAGGGCCTACATGACTTTACACCTCTGTGCCAGACTGGAGGCACAGAAATACACAGCTGAGTCCCTGGGCTGCAGGTCCGAGATCTTCAACTCAAAGGTATTAGTGCTGGGCCTGGAGGCTGAGAACGAAGCCCACGTTTCATTTTCTTGTTCTACAAAACCTGCTCCCACTGAGTAAAAGACCAGCTGCAACCCAGCCCCAGGGGTCTGCCGGTACCAGAACATGTTAGGGTGAGCTTCATCCTGGTGACACTGAAGTTCTGCTGCCTGGCCGGTCCTTCTCACTTCATACTGGCTCTGGTGAACTGCGGCATCCGACCACTCTGTGAGGAAGGAATGGCAGATACACAAAGAGATGAGAGTTCAGTTAGAATAGCTAGACACTGAAGGAGGACACTCAACAGTCATAGACTGGCTTGGGAACTGTAATAAAATGATTGCATGCTTACTTGCTAAACACAGGAAAGCTGCCAGGCTGCAGACGCGTGCCATGTTTGGGTTTCTAAGCTGTGTAGGGCCACATTTTCTTTTCAACACCTCCCTTCCTCTCCTCCTCCTCCCAACCTAGGCCAGCCCAGGCACAGACTCCTCCCACATACACCAGGCTCAGAGTGTCACATCTACAGCTGGTGTGTGCTTTAAGGCACAACACCACTGATGATTGTATTTTATTGCTTTGAAATTGTAGTGCTGCATAGCTGAGTATTCTTACAGCTCTCTGGGGAACATTTTGCCTAAGTGATCATTGGGCCAGGTGAATTAAATGTTTTATCACCCAATTAATAGAGGAGATCTAATAATATCTAATAACAAGGAATGGAGCACACAAGGTGTGTGTGTGTGTGTGTGTGTGTGTGCGCGCACGCGCCCCACGTCCCTTTTCATGTGGCATTAACCATTTTTAGGTTGAGAATTCGAGACCTATTGGATATACTTTAGTATATAATTCTTTGTGGGCTTCAAGTCCACTGACCGCTTCTCATTAGTTTATGCCAGTGTCCTTTAAAAATCCTAGCTTCTAAGTGGCTAATCTTTCCTATTTGTCCCACCTTTTCCACCCTTGTCTAGTTTCAAGGAGCATCCCCAAGTACGTGTACCCTTCCACTTGTCCCATCTGTGTCAGGGACTATTTTTTCCTTGTTGGTCCGAGTGCTCCCCTGGGTGCCTGCAGAGTTACTTAATTTTAATTATATTCCTAAATCACTTCATCTGCCTATGCTGTTCCCCCCAACACCTCGCACACAAAGCTGGCATTTTATTACATCTTAAATGTCCCCGTGGCCTCCCCCACCACCACCTCCCGCCCCTCGGTGTTTGCCAAGCTAAACCCCTTCTCCCCTCAACCCCGCCTTAACCGTTGTTGTAGTACTCGCGCTTGTTACTAACGACCCTGTAAATCTTTCTATTTTCTAACACTCCTTAGTGTTGTTTTTGGAGCGCAGGACGAAGAGCGGCCGGGAGGCAGCATCTCTGGTGCTTTCGACCACCATGCAGTACTTAATTTGTGCTTGTTATTTCCGGTGAGGTCCACCGGCACTTATTAGTGAGGGCTGGGACTTATTCTTCTGCCTCAAGCATTTACTGCGAGCAAAAGACATATATGAGATAGACGGAAGAAGGAAAAAACTAAAAAGCGTCATAAAGGGAGAAAGCAGAAAGTTGCAGGATGAGCTGAAGGGGCAGTGGTGGCCGTAAATGGATTGAAGAGGCCCGAGATGGCTTCAGGATTAGGCTGCCTCAGTATTCAGTCATGACAGATTTAATTACAGCAGCCTCGTATTTAAGAGAAGGGATTTGAGCACTGGCACCTCTTTATTTACAAATTAAGCACTGCCGCCACGCGCCATCCCTCGTGCACGCAATAGGCAAGTCTATGACAATTCACTCAGATCTGTCTTCAGAAGGGCTTCCCTCCTGCAGGAAGACACACTGAGGGTAGAGAAATAAATGCTCCCTCCAAATAAGACGGCCTCATATTCAATATAAATTGTATTTATTGTGTTTTGTTTTTCGGTCTTGCTCCGTCGTTGCTTTCCTTGTTCCCGCTGCTTGCCCCCCCTCATGTTAGTTGCCCCCGTGTTGCTAAACTTGAGACTAAAGCTAGTCCCCTCCTTGAGCAGATCTGTGCACCTCTTTCAAACGTTCTCTACGTTCGAAGCATATTTTTCTTGCATGCTTCCTCCGAGGTGCCATTTGCTCATTTTGTTTGTCAGGTGCTTCATGAGCCTTTGCAACACAAGCCCCACCCCCCATGACCCCCTCAGTTGTGATCAAACTCCAGCCTGACCCCTACTCCCGTCTAAAGATGGACAACCTCGCACCCATTTCTAGATGGACAATCTTTTCTCCATCACTATTTCTCGGTCCGTCTTCATTTTCCATGAAACTGCGCAGATGGTGTTTCTAAGATACCGCGGCTGTGGGCGGCCGCGTGGGTTTTACCCACCAGGGTCTTCTCTTTCTTTGGTCTTTTCCCCGTTTGCTTTTCTATTCCCCCAGCTCTCCTTCTGCCTGTCTCCCTACATTATGTTCTTCCCTCTCTCCTCCTCATCTTGCTCCTTCCGTTGCGAAGTATTTATCTCTACTTTGTACCTTCTCTCTTATTGTCCTCTCCTCTGTCTTTCTAATCCTGTTTCTTGCAGTGAAGCTTCCACTGGTCCTCGTGACACGCTCTCGCCGCGCGTGCCTGGCAGTCCTTCTTTTATGTTTCACCATGGCGCCCTGGTGAGTCTAAAGCACCCCTCGCTTCTGTGCACCCCACAAGCTACCTCACTCTCTCCTCTGTGTGCTTCTCTCCCCTTCACGTCCCCACTGTTAAGAAAGGAGCAGAGCTTGTCCCCATCTGGGGGTCACCAGCAATATTCTGACCACACAGTGTCACTCTGGGAGATTTCTGCTGGAGCAGGGAGCATGCAGTGAAGCTTGGATGCTCAGAGGTCAGGGAAGCATGCAGTGAAGCTTGGATGCTCATTAGTCAGGGAAGTATGCAGTGAAGCACTAGATGCTCATTGGTCGGGGAAGGATGCAGTGAAGCTTGGATGCTCATTGGTCGGGGAAGTATGCAGTGAAGCTTGGATGCTCAGAGGTCGGGGAAGCATGCAGTGAAGCTTGGATGCTCATTGATCAGGGAAGCATGCAGTGGAGCCTGGATGCTCATTGGTCGGGGAAGGATGCAGTGAAGCTTGAATGCTCAGAGGTCAGGGAAGCATGCAGTGAAGCTTGGATGCTCATTAGTCAGGGAAGTATGCAGTGAAGCACTAGATGCTCATTGGCCGGGGAAGGATGCAGTGAAGCTTGAATGCTCAGAGGTCAGGGAAGTATGCAGTGAAGCATGGATGCTCATTAGTCAGGGAAGTATGCAGTGAAGCACTGGATGCTCATTGATCGGGGAACCATGCAGTGAAGCTTGGATGCTCATTGGTCGGGGAAGCATGCAGAAAACCTTGGATGCTCAGAGGTCGGGGAACCATGCAGTGAAGCTTGGATGCTCATTGGTCGGGGAACCATGCAGTGAAGCTTGGATGCTCATTGGTCGGGGAAGCATGCAGTGAAGCTTGGATGCTCAGCGGTCGGGGAAGCATGCAGTGAAGCTTGGATGCTCATTGGTCGGAGAAGTATGCAGTGAAGCTTGGATGCTCATTGGTCGGGGAAGCATGCAGTGAAGCTTGGATGCTCATTGGTCGGGGAAGCACGCAGTGAAGCTTGGATGCTCATTGGTCGGGGAAGTATGGAGTGAAGCATTGGGTGTTCATTGGTCGGGGAAGCATGCAGTGAAGCTTGGATGCTCATTGGTCAGGGAAGCATGGAGTGAAGCATTGGATGCTCATTGGTCGGGGAAGCATGCAGTGAAGCTTGGATGCTCATTGGTCGGGGAAGCATGCAGTGAAGCTTGGATGCTCATTGGTCAGGGAAGCATGGAGTGAAGCATTGGATGCTCATTGGTCGGGGAAGCACGGACCTGTGCTCAGGTTCCCTGCTTGCACATAGTGCAGTTTAGCCACTGTGGTGGATGTCTGTCCATCTCGCTGCGGATTTACATCAAGGAGCAGTGATTTGTTTACATATGATGTAGGAGCTAGGGGCGAACTCCTTGTTAAATAAGCCGATCTGCAGTAAACCTGATCGCATGCTGAACTAGTCTAGAAAAAATTTGCTATTTTGACATCAAATAAGAAAAAATAAAAAACAAGGAATTCATATTTCTTACAGAGAATTAGAATCCATATCCATCCCTCTGAGCTCTCATGCATGAGCTGAAATGTACATAGAAGTGAGCTACTCGTTCATCGATAGTGTCAGCACTTTGTAAGGGGAACGAAGCTCTGTAAAAATGGAATTGCAATCAGTAAATTAATTTAAGAATTCCCCAAGTGCGAGGAGAGCAAGGGCGGTCCATGCTCTTTAACATCACCGGTTGCCTCGGAACTTAACCATACCAGGAGAGGCCCAACTCTCCAATGGAAGCAGTTTATATAGATCAGCTGAAAGAAATGACCACTGGCAAAGCCAATAGGTCTCTCCTATTGACTGACTTTTCGACTCTCCCAGCAGCATCAGCAAAAAACGAAAAGACGCAATCACGTGGCTGCTATTGGCAGCTTCATCAGCCTTAGTGTGGGCTCATGCACACGCCTACAGAATAACAAGGGCACCATTCGTCTTTACTTTCTGCCCTAAATAAGGTGAGAGACACCACTTGGTTGAAAAAAGTGTTACACGTGTAAAAGTGCTTTTATGAAGTGGAGTTTCTGCCAGCAAATGACAACTGCAGGACCCTCCAAATAACAGTGCATGAAAAAGTAAAAATACTGGAATTCCCAAGCACTTTCACATCAGGTAACGCCGACCAGCTTGTATGTCTCATTATAACGTTGTGATCTTAGACTAAAAGCTATAACCTCCTGGATCTGTACTGGTGAGAAAGCGCCTAGAAAGCATCTGCAACTCCCTTGGCTCACAGCGTGCAACAGGTGAGCGCCAAAATCATTCCTTCAGATCACTATGCGGGTACCAGGCCCTTGAGTGAAACCAAACCAACACACATAGGTAAAAGACTGTCATTTACAGCGCCAACACCTCTAACTCAAACAAATGCGAGACCGATTGCATTGCAAACGCTTGTTCACTTTTTTTGCGTGGGCGGAAACCACAACGAGTGATGTGTGTCTAGGACCCAGGACTAAGCAACATTTGTGCTCATCTCAAAATGAGGCATAAACAGGGCCACTGGAATTATGCGATTCTGTAGCCATGACATTTTTCACACAGTTATAGATTTTCTGCACTCGCCACATAATTATTCATCTGCTTCATAAATTCGCATAAATTGACTAGTCATGCCTCAGTTGTCTATTGTTGCTAAACATGTAAGAATGAAGTGAAATCTTTGCCCTGACAGTATTAGCATGAGTATCAGTGACAAAATAATGAAGAATTGCCACATAATGTAGTCAACCTTACCACATAATTTGGCTCTGCCCTGCTGCATAATTCCGTTGACCCTTTTCATAGTGCTAAAACATGAGCATCTTATCTTTGTGTCCATTTTGTCACTTTCAGAAAGGCCTATAGGATTCCCTCAGAGGGTGTTCCCTGCACAGATTGGTGGACACCAGCAGCGGATTCCCTAAAGATGCATGTCCATGGCAGATGGGCTGAAACACACGTGGGCAGCAGGTGCATCAACCCACTCAACTCATATCCTTTATCTGTGAGTTCAATAAACTATATAAGTGTATATTAGGACTAGCCCTATCACAAACTTGTATAGTACATTTATTGATTGGGAAGAAAAAGTATCTGCAGGTCACCAGAGCAATACCATTTGTAGGTACAAATAATCACACATATATGGCATTTTCCACGTTTTTTTAATCAAAACTTAGGTCAAACAGTCTTTTAGACACGTTAAAAGTTCACGCAGCTCAAAAATTGGAATATACGGGAAATTAAGGATTAACATATAGCATTTTGACATTCATAGGAAATTAACAGAGAGGACAATCCACTCAGAAAAGGAAATCAACGGAAATTACAATTAAACTATTGGTGGAAACGGCCTTGTGGGGGGTTGGAAGGAGTGGGAAGAATGGGGTGTCCTGTGCTATGTATGTCTTGTGAACAGCACAGATGGGCCATGACCAGGGAGAGTGTGAAGGGGGGGGAGGGTTGCTCTGTTGTTTCACTACTTTTGAGGTTGCTCCTTTGTGGCCACAACATTACCTGAGACCTCCACACTATCTTGTCTTTAATGTTATCTTGTTTTGATATATTCTAATATACTTGGCTTCGATTGTTCTCATTTATCTAGTAGGACAATTGCTTGGGGATCCTCTCCAAAGAGTGCCTCAAAGCAGGAACAATAAACAACCATTGACAAAGCCAATTGATCTGCCTCTTTGTTAGGGGAAGTGTTTGGTGGTAGTTGGATGACTTTGTGTGTCTTGGCCCCAGTTGTCCAAGAAAGAAAATGCCATAAAGATCCGCATCTCCGGCTGCAACAGTATGGAAGCTGGGGGAAGAGATGCTTTTCTGGGGTGACTGGATTACAGAGGTAAGTTGTACCCCGCAAGAGATGTGTCATGAAAGGTGTCAGAAGATGATGGTCAGGTTTCAATTGGGAACCCTAAAAGCAATAAGCAAGAAGATGTTACACAGAAGATGCTTTTGAAAAGAGGCCAGCATGTTATTGCTTCAATAGGAAAGATGACATGCACACATAGGCCCTCATTCTGACCTTGGCGGGCGGCGGAGGCCGCCCGCCAAAGTCCCGCCGTCAGATTACCGTTCCGCGGTCAAAAGACCGCGGCGGTAATTCTGACTTTCCCGCTGGGCTGGCGGGCGGTCGCCTTCAGACCGCCCGCCAGCCCAGCGGGAAAGAGGCTTCCACGATGAAGCCGGCTCGGAATCGAGCCGGCGGAGTGGAAGCTGTGCGACGGGTGCAGTTGCACCCGTCGCGTATTTCACTGTCTGCGCAGCAGACAGTGAAATACATGTAGGGGCCCTCTTACGGGGGCCCCTGCAATGCCCATGCCAGTGGCATGGGCACTGCAGGGGCCCCCAGGGGCCCCGCGACCCCCCCTACCGCCATCCGGATCCCGGCGGTCGGACCGCCGGGATCTGGATGGCGGTAGGGGGGGTCGGAATCCCCGCGGCGGTGCAGCAAGCTGCGCCGCCGTGGAGGATTCAATGGGGCGGCGGTACACTGGCGGGAGCCCGCCAGTGGTGCCGGTCCGACCGCGGCTTTACCGCCGCGGTCGGAATCCCCATTGGAGCACCGCCGGCCTGTCGGCGGTGCTCCCGCGGTCCTCCGCCCTGGCGGTCAAAGACCGCCAGGGTCAGAATGACCACCATAGTATTTGCTCGAGAACAAGCAAAAGCCTTAAACATGCTATTATTGCAACACAATAAACCAAATGTGTGCGGAAGAATGATTAGGGATAGCACTGTCTCTTTGAGAAAGTCTACGCACACATATAGCAACCTCTTCCACAAATGAGCAATTACAATGTAATAGCAGCAAAGTAAATACATCAAAGAGCATACACAGGTTTAATTACACGCTATTTAATTGCAGTGGAGGTGCAGTTTTCGCTGAAGTCCTATCGCTGCATCCTTTAAGTGCAGCTTTAAAATGGAAAATGTCATACTGGCAAAAAACACCTTTTTTCCAGGTCTAAACACTCCTGTTAAATATTTATAATTCACACCTAGGTTGGACTTAATGACCATAAGGCAGGCTGCATGGTATTTGAAAAAAAGGATATAAAAAAGATATGTCCATACAGTGAGAATACTCCATTTTCAATTTATCTGTAGCATGGCTAGCTGTTCCATCAGAAAGCACTGAGTTACAATATTTAATTTAATTATCTTATCTCAACCTAGGAAACAGTTTTACGGTTATTTTCTTTGATTTGTTAAATTATTAATTATAAGCCCAAGTTACTGGTAAAGCCTGATTTGGGTTATCTATTTTAGAAAATGTACTTTTAGAAAGTCACCTCTTCCTTGCCTAAAGCCTCTAGAAGCCCAGTTCATGGGATTCCAACTGTCCCCCCACCTGATGAGATGTGAACGTGCTCCCAGAGCTGAGATAAAAGCCTTGGGGGTAGGGATGTGATCTGTTCCTCTGGGAGGAGGATGGCCATCTGGGTGTGCCCAGAAACTTAACACCTTAAAAGTGGTCAACCATTGCAGGGATATGTATCTAACATCTGGGCCTGCCCCCTCCTTTGTCCCTCTAGTCAGCCAGGCATCAATCCCAAGGGGAAAGGAGCTGTCCCCAGGACAGTTTGAAATGACCACAGAGGAAGGATTGCTCATCACCCTGGCCACACCGCTGAGGTGGGCACAGGAGCTCTGCAGGTACAGGAAGCTATTTGCAGACAGATCTCACATTGAGGATTATTACATTTCTGCTTCAGTGGTGAGCACCATTCCCCAAGGGAATTGTTTTAAGGACATATTTTTTCCTTTTTATGTTTTCCACTTCCTCTTGTCAGTAGTTGCATTATACTGCATGAATGTAACTGACTTCAAAATGTTTCTTTATTGTAAAATAAATATAAGGAAATTATAAAATATATTTTAAAATATCTATATATTGTATTTAACAAATGCCTAGAGTCACAGCTGAGTTAGAGCACATGTTTTAAAAAACATTGTAAATCATCAGACAGAAGAAAGAGGCTGCTTCCATCAAACTGCTGAAAACTTTCATGCAGTGCACAGTGTTCAGACAGGGAACAATGAAATATCTAGCAATGCAACCAGCAAATGCAACAGCAAGTTTTCAGGGATTTGTTTGTTTCCAGAACATGCAGCCACAGAGGTAAACACATTTTCCTGCGGATTGTGAGCCTCTCTACAGGAAAACAAATGATTCTGGAGGTGTCTTTCCCCAACGCAGGTCTCTGATCCAGGTTAATTCTGTGAGCTCGGAGAATGGTGTAACTCTTTATTTCCACCCTGTGAACCTCACGGACATCTGCTGTGGGAAGAAGACAATGCCATGCGTGGGGTGATACTTGAAGGAGGGGATGCGTCAGGTACCACCTATGAGTCTCCTGAGTAAATATCGACCAGCTGGGAGCCAATCAAAATGCAGCCTTTCTGGAAGTTCAGAACAGTCTGATTTACAATACAGAATAACCTACTACACACACTAAGCTCTTAATGCTTGACTTGCAGGTATCACATTCATTATTCAGTAGAACTAAATACATTTTTACATTTTTCAAAAACACTTTAATGAGCGCCTTGATGCACTAATACTATGCAACAAATGAGCTAACCTGGGCTATAAAAACATATTAAAGTTAGTTCTCCATATTTCATGGCATTTATGATATTATCATTCTCATCTCTGTTTACATTTGCTATGTTCTGAATATAACATATAAATATTTATTTAAAGAACCAACATAAACTTGTTTTTGGAAACCTAGGTAGTTTTGTAACAACATACACTGCAATACATTCATCCAAGAACTACTGTCTAGTTCAATGACGCATACACCTGTGCACGTAGCGTTCACTATGAAGCCTTGTTTCTGTTTTAAGCCTCTGTGCTGTCACTTTGCACATGTATTAGCCGGACAATCACGACTCTGAGCAATGGGTCAGTTCACATTATTTTCCAATATGTATGTCATACATTTACTCCCTCCACAGAATACGTCATAATGGGTGTGATTACAAGTGTAGTGGTCTACAGACCGCCACACTCGCGGTGGTGGTCTGGTCCGATCACCACATTACAACCCTGGTGGTCGGGCTGCCAGGGAACCACCAGCTCCATCAGGATCTCGGATCCCAGTGGTCTGGAGGTGGTGGTGGTCCTAATCCGCCAGGGCAGCGCTGTCCTGGAGATTACGACCCCCTTCTCCACCAGGGGTTTCATGGTGGCACTACTGCCATGGAAAGGCTGGTGGAGAAGGGGTGCAGGGGACCCCAGGGGAGGCTCTGCACAGCCTATACACTTAGCATGGGCAGTGCAGGGGCCACCATGGCCAGCACCATTGCAGCGTTCACTGCCCGCTATGCTGCTTTGTGCTGGTGCACCCTGCGGGCTACAGCATTGCCGCCGGCTTAATTACAAGCCGGAGACAATGCTGTAGCCTGTTTCCCGCTAGACCAGTGGGCGGAAACTCAGGTTTCTGCCCACTGACCTAGCATGAAACCCATAATAGCTCCGGTGGGGAGGTTGCCGCATAGACGGCGGCCTCCCTGTCGGGAGTTCGGCTGACGGAGTTTTCCGTCCACTAAACTCGAAATGACCTCCAATATGTTTTGTATCTTCTCTTTGCTGTTGAAAATCATTTATGAGAGACACACACTATTCAATCTAGGAAATTGAGGACCTCTCTGTCTTCCTGTGCTGGGTGTTAGACAGGATGTGCAGGTTTTTGTGCAGGGCCTACATGACTTTACACCTCTGTGCCAGACTGGAAGCACAGAAATACACAGCTGAGTCCCTGGGCTGCAGATCCGAGATCTTCAACTCAAAGGTGTTAGTGCTGGGCCTGGAGGCTGAGAAAGAAGCCCACGTTTTATTTTCTTGTTCTACAAGATCTGCTCCCAGTGAGTAAAAGACCAGCTGCAGCCCAGTCCCGGGGGTCTGCCGGTACCAGAACATGTAAGGGTGAGCTTCATCCTGGTCGCACTGAAGTTCTGCTTTCTGGCCGCTCCTTCTCACTTCATACGGGCTCTGGTGAACTGTGGCGTCCGACCACTCTGTGAGGGAGACACAAGCAGATGAGTTTAGTCAAAATACCTAGACACTGCAGGAGAACAAGCAGCAAGACTGACTTGGGAAGGTTAATGAAAATACTGTATGCTCACTTATTAAACACAGTAAAGCTGCTAGGCTCCAGACTCGGGCCATGTTTGTGTTTCTAAGCTGTGTGGGACCACATTTTCTGTCTACCACATCCCTTTCTGCCCTCCTTTTTCTCCCACCCTACACCAGCCCAGACACAGACTCCTCCTCCGTGCACCATTCTCACAGCACCACACGTACAGCGGGCGCACGGTTTCAAGGCAGGCAGGACATTGATAGGTGTGTTTTATGGCTTTCAAGTGGTAGTTGCGGCAGCTGAGCATTAATCAAGCCCTCTGGGGAAAATTTCAGACATGTTCATCACAGTGAATTTAAATGTTGTATTCTCTAATTAACAGAGCAGATCTAATAATCGGGAATGGTGCACACACAAAGTGTTCATGTGTGTGTGCTCACCCCTTTGCATGGGTTTTTACACATTTTTCACCCATTGTGTGGCCACACACCACACCATGTGATGTATGTCTTGGCTTATTAGGACTAATGAACATCTTTGCTCACCTCTGAATGAGTCATAAGGTGAGATCAGGTGCAGATTGCTTTTGTGTCCATTTTAGCTCTAACATGTGAGCCTAAAAGGGGCTGTTTGTCTCATGCTCCTTGCACAAAGTGATAGACACCAGTAGCAACTCACATAAAGATAAATGCCCCTGCTGATGCCTCAGCTTGCGTGATTCGAACATATGTGGGCAGCAAGTGCAGTGACCCACTCAACTAGTTTCTTATCATGGAGTTCAGTTGTTTCTTGAGCAGACTGCATTAGCAAAGTTTGAGGCATATTTATACTCGGTTTGCGCTGAACTAATTCAGTGCAAACCTAACTCCACATTTATACTTTGGCACTAGATGCGTCTAGCGCCAAAAGTTATGGAGTTAAAGTAATTTTTGGGACGTGGAAACCTACCTTGCGTCAATGAGATGCATGGTAGGTGTTCCCGGGCAAAAAATGATGATATGGCCTTAGCGCCATATTTATCCCCCTGTGCTAATCAAGCACGGTGGATGGGAGCCTTACATAATGGCACTAAGCTTTCTTAGCGCCATTGTTTAATGTCTGGGCATGGACAGGCGTTAGGGGACCTGTGGGCATATGCTGGGGGGCATGACTCCTGTCTTACTTTTGATATTGGAACAACATTGTGTTGCTTCCTTAGGAAATCCAGATGCACACACACTTTTTGCTTGTGAACAAAAAAAAACATAAACAAGTCATTAAAGTAGCTTAGTAAAATAAAACAGAGTGCCAGGGTGATTAGTGCTTAGCACTGTCCTTACAATGGACTAAGGCATCCAAAAAGCATGCACGCCCTAGGCAAAAAAGCCATACATAATTCAGCCATGAACAACAGTTGAAACCAATGGCTCGGCTCAGTGGGTCAGGCCTAAACTTCAAGAGCTCATACTCCAACAATATAGTGATCACTAGTGCTTCAATGTTATTTTGAATATTGAATGATAGCTCTGCAGTTGGTTTATTTGAACTCTGTTCGGCAGCTCTAGTGGATCACTGCGGATTTCACTGACAGGCTGTTGCACGTGCTGCAGGTGCATGTTTCAGTCAGTACGCCAGACCTTTTTTTCTAAAATGGATGAAGAAGATAGTAGCAAATTATACAATGTGCCCTCGTTTTAGCTAAACATAATTACTATGACAAAATGAAAGCACACATTGGTTGTTTTTTAAAAATCGCCTCTGTAGCAAGTGTTTTGAATTCTGCAGCTCTTAGTCCCCCAACATGGTGTTCGGGTGTGCCACACAATTGTCATGAAATAGAATGTTAGCGCTCTAGTTCTTTATTAGCATTCTCTGTCGAAGCTGCACTAGATCACTGGGGAGTCCAATGACAGACTGATGATCCTGTTTGAAGAATATTTTACTCAGCTTATGGGACTTTTTTGTCATACGAAGGAGGGAGATTTTGTGAATTTAAAGGAAATGTACCAACATTTCAACTTCTGGAGGATTTTCCATAGTTATCATGTAAAATAAATTCTGATTGAAATTTTTTTTTTTATGAAACATAGTTTGTCAAATCTCAGCAAAGGATCAGCATTTTCACAGTGTAAAATCACCTTAGAACTCACTGCAGTTCCTAAAATGAGTATGTTACCGCCAACAAATGATTTATATTGTGACTGAAATCTACCTGCTACCCTTTATATTTATTTTTCTTGTGACCTTCAATACCTGGCATTCACTGCACAGGATTCTAATGAACAAAGACAGAGGGGCCCTAGCACCAAAAGCAATCCAAACACCTTGATTCTCATAACCTGCCACCAAAGTAGCCCCATGAAATACACACCATATCACAAAAAAGTTTGTGACTTCCACCCCAAATTTTAATGGTCTGCTTTACAATAGCAGCATTATCCAAGGAAAAGGGAGGGGGGTGGGTGGGCACTCCTAGGCAGTTGCTAATTCGGTTCGATCTATTTCACCGTCTTTGCCTCAGGCCCTCTGACTCCAACATGCTCAAAAGATGCCTAGCACTGCTGCCCACCTTGGATCACATTTTTAGGGCTCTGGGTTTGCTGCTTGGAAATGTCCTGCTGAGTTCTTTTCACTTTATTCATTTTCACATTCCTTGGGTTGGCGGGGTCTGAGGCGTCTGGGCGCTGTGAAAATTAAGTGTCCCGGTAACTAGCATGGGGACACCGCCACAGGCGCTTCCAGGCGCTCTGAATATGAAATGACTAGTTTATAAAGTGTGGGAGAGTGGAAACAGGAACAATGGAAACAAGCACTGGCAAAGCCAACAGGTCAGCATCTCTGTCTGATGTGTTTGTTAATAGTTGGGTGCCTGTGTGTGTGTTGCCCCCAGCTGTTCAAGAAAGAAATTGCAGCAATGAGTAATGAAGAGTGGAGCTTCTTGGCACCCTTAAAATTAAATAGGTAGCACTATAGCTGAGACGTGGGCAGTCCTGCCAAGTTTCCATGTCCATGCATGATGTGTTGCACCAGTTTAAAAAAAAAAATTATTCTGGGACTTGTGGTCTTATTTATTTCATTATAAATCAGACAAGAAGTCCCAGAATTCAGTGTATTAAGTCTAGTCTAGAGTAGTACATCATGCATGAGCCTTGGAAACTTGGCAGCGATGCATGGGCCTTTGGAATAGTCCAAAAATTAAATGAGGGGCCCTGTAGCAGTTGAATGGGCGCTTCCAGGCACTTTGAATATGAAACCAGAATCCCAGAAAGTGTGGAGTGGAGGTTTCCAAGTGTTCCTGGTTTCAAATCAGTGAGTATCATGCGTTCAATATCTGAGAACAAACTCTGCACTCATTATAGCGCTTGTATTTTTCATTCAAACTACAAATGAGAACAAAAAAAAACTTTGAGGCCTAAACATGTATGGTGAAGGCACTGCTCACCACTGGGCTCAAAGCTCATTTTAGAAGTCAAAGTTTGCCACCTTGTGGCCAGTGGAGAGAGTGCAAATAAATGTTTTCCATTTGCAACACAGCATTAAGCCAGGTATGCTTTGATAAAAATAATGCATCTGATATTTAAATAACTAAATGTTATCTATTTCGATTGTTTTTAACAAAAAGTTGAGTGTAACGCTACATGTCTATCCTCAAACTAATACGTGTCAAAATACAATACCAATTCTTTATTGATAAGAATGATTTTATCCGGACATGGTAACTGATTTTAATGATGCACTGGTTATTTTTTAACTTGTGGATTATTGATCTTTTAAGGTGGTGACCCTGTGACAAAACCAATAGGCCTGCCTTATTTTATTGTTGTGATGACCTCTTGACAAATCTAATAGGCTTGCTTTGTCTATTGATGGGATGACCTTTTACAAAGCCTATAGGCCTCTTTTAGTTAAAGTGATACTCCCCATATTGCGCTGTTCTACCTGGTATAGGGGGGTGGGGGGGTTCTGTGATTTTGGAGGTTATATGACTTATTAGGCATCAATTGTGAATTTAAAATGTCACCAAAGGTGTTTCTACCTGCTTGATGTATATATTTGTTAAATTAATGCATAATATTTAGTAGTGCATGTGTAATAAATGTACTTTTCCTTTTTCTAAAGGACAAGCATTGACTGGACAATCATTTACTGAGTATTATTGTGCGCCTGAGAGAGTCGGGCGCTACAATGAGGTGCCTGGTTACCAGAATAGAGACAATTGTGGACCGATTACTTTCACAGGCCTCACATGCCACACGAGTAAAAATCCAATTCCGTACAGTGCCCCTGTATGTAAAAACTCTGTGTATGGGAATTATGTAGCTTAAACTAGTCACAAAGCAACAGACCAACGCACAAGAGGAGGAGGTAAAATGAGAGAAGTGGGATACCACAGGGTGGGCAGAGATGGGAGGGCAGTTGGTGGATGGGCTGGAGGAAGGTAAATTACTGGGGGGATGAAGCCACCTGGGTTTCTGTGATTGAATTGAGCGGAGAGAAGCACTCGGCAGGAGCTGTGTCACTGAGCTGTGGAACTGATACCCTGGGGGAGGGGGGTACCTGCCCTCTGCAAATAAAGAGCTGAACACAGATGTCCAGTCTGTGCCACAACCAGTCTGGCAACGAGGCTGCATGCCAACAAACCAGGAGACACACAAAACCACAGCTAAGGGCTCATTCCAAAAATGACTGACCTACGCCATATTTCTAAAGCACTGGTGTGTCTATGGGGACTGAATGCAGAAATATATCATGCAAAAAGGGAAATGGTGCCAGAAAGGGTCCCCAGGACCTTTCTGAATCTAGAGGAACAAAAACAAATCTCAGTCATGAGGACCAGAAGCTGGAGAACAAGGTTTCACAAACCACACAACTCCTGATAAGTAACCCTCCGCCCCAAGACAATAACATCAGGTTCCTGTTCTCCTAATGGATGACGAGCAGAGCCTTGCCATTACAAAGCACTGCAACTAACAGGTGTTTGTATTACCTTTACTTGCCAATGTTAGAAGGATGGAAGGCAATATTGGTCCCATATTACGATGAACCAGAATTGTGCAGATCACATCCCACATAATGCCAGCTCGTGGAATGCAATATGAAAGCAGACTCGACCCTCATTGGCCACGACATGGTTAATTCTGTCATTTACATGTATATGCACATCCCATTCAGCAGCCACACAGCTCGTCCATGTGAGCATCCCATGTATTGACATTGTTGATCCTGACAGCCATGTTTTTTATAATGGCTCTCATGCAAGTTCAGTCCCTGATATGATAAACTTAAATATAATAGAACAAATAGCCCCAATAAACATGACCAGTAAACTCATGCTTCAAGAAGCTGTAACTCACATCAGTCACTCAACTACACATGCATGTGATGCAGATAATCATACCACTGGTGTGTCTCATGCTCACCACACACCAAGGTGCAGACACCCTTCTACGCTGTACGCGTGTCCCCTCAGACACCAGATAATGCTGCCCAGGTCCCTGGTGATTGGCAGAGAAGACAACTCGAGGGCGTGTGTAGATTGTGTCACCAGATCGCCACTATTGACAATGCATGTGCTAAAGCGGGTTGTGGTGCTCCTGTACCATGTGCTAACCTGACTTGTGGTAGAGGCGCAGAGAGACAAGAAAACAAAAGTAAATCTGGTTGATGGAGCCCAAGGTCACTTCCATCCAGGACCAGGCACATGGTACCACTGGAGCCATCTCGAGGTCACATGGGACAGCATTCATAGCTGATGCACTTCCAGGGAAGAATTGCTGGACAACCCAGCTCATGGTCCTGAAGTTGTGTTAAGTGGAAACTTTGATGGCTTCCTCATCATTTGGAAGTTTGACTGTAACTGATGCATGGACAGGTGTTTCACATGCAGGGTGTACAACAACCAGTGCAAGCCATGAGCATGGTGTCCACCCTACGACTCCAAGTGTAAGGGGCACATTGTGGCCTGGCGTGGAGTCTGTCACTGTTGATGAGGGCCTCGTGGTCTAGAGAGTAGGTATGATGCCAGTCAACCTTCAGGATTGAGGTAATGCTCCTTAGGCAGAAAGTGCACATCTTCTTGATGGTGCATATGGGTCCAGAGGGAAGCATATTGTTTCATACGGGTGATTAGTGTGTGTGTTGCATGATGAGGAGGTGGGGACAGTCGCTTGGTGTATTACAGTGTTTTTGCTTGTTGGAGAGTTTGTTGATGATTGTGTTGCCAGTAGAACTGGAATGCTGGTGGTCAGTGGAGCAGTAACAGGAGTGTGAAGGTTTGTGTACATTGGGGTGGGAAGCTGATAGAAGCAACTGCCACCTGGTGTGGAGTGCTGAGATTTAAGAAGGAAGGGTGAATATGTAGTAGTTGTGTGTTATCATTCTGAAGTTTGTAGATATGCACACAGTCCAGGTGTTATGGAATTCTACAACTGACCCAGTTCTAGAGTGCTGTTTATGTCACACATCGGATGCTGCGCCTCAGACATCACTGCCTGCTGGCCCATCTTCAGCAGGGGGCTGCCCGTGTACTCTGTCCAGCTGTGGTCCAGGGCTTGTGTGTTTTCATGGGTGCCAGGATACCAACACCCCATTGGCTAATGATTCTCAGAAGGGCGACACAGGACATTCTTGCTGACCAGTCATAGCCTATTGCTTAGCAATAGGCAAGAATTTGTAGCTCTGTTGCTATATGTTCCGATGCATGTTTAGCCATCAAGACATGGGTCTAATGCAGACCCCCACAGCTTCTGCATCACAGACCCCGTGCACTCAGAGAGCCCCCTAGAACTCAGCACCTATGAATAACTGTGAGATATGTGAGCATCAGAGACACTCTCTAGATTCTGCAGTGGAGTACTACATTTTGCCTTGCACCACTGTATCCAGGTGTGACTAGAACAATGTCAACTAGAGTGCAAGCATCTAACCCTTTTACCTCCCAAGTATTGTTCCCCACGTTCAGAAAGTAGGTGCTGCACCATGTGTAACTTTGGGGCTTTGGATCTCCCACACTGTGCTCACACAGCACCCCTTGCACTTTGGACACTTGGTGCCTATGGTACATGTTACTCAATACCTGTGGTAGTGACTACAGTGTGCCCTGGCCTTGCCACCCTTACTATTTTACTAGTCAGAATCACAAGACTATTGCACTATACCTTTGGTCAAAGCACCATGGACTACAATGCGCTGTGGTCACTACATTGATGCATGCTTGGATTGAGAAGTACAGCCTTCCCTGCACTGATGCACTGTTGAAATGGAGGAATGGTCACTGAACCATCACGCTCTTGGATTTGGAAGGGACGATCACTGCACCAACTGACTTTTGGATCCAGAGGGTCGGTCTTCACTGAGCCAATGCCTTCTTGGATCTGGAGAGATGGTCACTGCATAAACACAATCTTGGATCTGGAGGCATTATCACTGCGTCAACAGACTCTTGGATCTAGGGCAGTTTCTGCACCAACACATTCTAGGTTTCCGGAAGGAGTGGTCACTGTTCTGACGCGCTCTTGGATCTGAAGAGGGTGGTCACTGTACTGACACACTTTGGTTGCACAGGGTCTGGTCACTGTACCAACACATGCTCGGTTTAGGAGGGGGTGGTCACTGCACTTACATACTCTTGGTCCTGAAGAGGGTGGTCACTGTGCTGATACACTCTTGGTTCCATAGGACGTGGTCACTGTGGCGACATACTCTTAGATCTTGAGGATGTGATCAATGTTTTGACACATTCTTGGTTCCGAAGAGTGTGGTCACTCTGCTGATACACTCCTGGGTCCGGAGGGGTGGTGACTGCAATGACACACTCTTGGATCTGGAGGGTGTGATCACTTTTCTGACACACTCTTGGTTCTGGAGGGTGTGATCACTGTTCTGACACATGCTTGATTCATGAGCAGTGGTCACTCCGCTGACACACTAATGGGGCTGCAGGGGAGGTCACTGAGATGACATAGTCTTGGATCTGGAGGATGTTATCACTGTTCCGTCACACTCTTGGTTTTGGAGGGTGTGACCACTGTTTTGACACAATTTTGGTTCCAGAGGTGGTGGTCACTGTGCTGACACATGTGTGATTCATGAGCTGTGGTCACTCCGCTGACAAGCTAATCGGGCGGGAGGGGTAGTCTTTGGATGCCTGTGCAGTGCAACCACTGAATCTACATTCATTCTATCATGAGGAGCACCCTCTTCCGTGCACCTTGCTGCATCACATATGTCAGCTACTTGACATACTTCCGGGTTGTGATACCCCATGTTGTCATGTGCCTCTGCACATGCGTATGGCCCTCATGCCAGGAAAGATAAACAGAAAATTAATTGAGGTATTTCTAAAATAAAAATCTGAGGCGGTAATATGGCCCAGGAAGGGCAACCCAGCATGTGCCCTGGTGCATTCTTGTACCACGGAAGAGGCCACAGACGCTTGTGTGCCTCCTTCTGTAATATAGACAGCGCTGGCACACAGAAAGTGCCAACACTGTCTCAAGAGTGTGTTCCCTCATTTGCATGGGGGCGTGGCCCTATTCAAACGAGGAAAAATCTTCACCTCTGTGTCGGTGCTGTATTATGGGCGCACGTGCAAAGGCAAAGAACCTGTCAGGAGGCGCACCGTGCCCATCTTGATTGCAGCACTCTAGAAGGGAGAAATGGGGTCCCATGAACCCCCAAGACATCCCCTTACAGGTGGGTGCAGTCACGCACTAAACCCGCCTGCTAAGTGCAGGCGGGTGCCACCTGCACAGTGAAACACAGAGCGGCTTTGAAGCAGCCCGAGGGCGGTGCATTCTTTATCATCGGTGCGTCGTGGCGCAAACAGGGAATATATGCCCTATGTGTAATAAGGCCCTGTATAGTGTTTCATTTCCTCTCTGTGGTACATTTTCCTACCATTTGTTTGTGATGTAAATGTTGAGGGAGAGTTTATACCATGTTCTTGTTTTTCTCACATTCTGCCTGTATTTCAGGCCTGCCAAGTGAGCACCACACAATCACCAGTTCTCTGTGGCCTCTAGTACAAGCTGTCTAGTGTTACTTCCCTTTCTGCAATGACGGTCAACATCCCAGAAAGAGGTTTTAAATGTATCTTATAGAGAATGTAAGATCACCCTCAAAAGAAGTACTTTTACGTAGGACTTTACAGCTCCGTACTCTGCATCACATATTTTTAACAATTCTTTAAAATGCGCAAACTGCGCTTTGATCTTCTCTCAGGGGAGTATTTGTCTCTTACTTCGTGACATTACATGTTTGGTGTTTCACTCCACCTCCACGTCTTGTTTGCATTGAAACGCTTGAGGCACTATTTTACAACTCTAATGCACACTGAACTATCACACATTAAATTACCTACCTCATAGATGCATTGTATTCACAAATCAATCATTTTTTTGTTCACAACTGCAGCAGTATTTTAATGTTTCAGTCTGGACACTAGAATACAAGCCAGGCAATTGGCTTTGCCAATGCTTGTTTACTTCTGCATCTGCCCACAGAACTGACACGCCCCACCTCTCCCGATCATGAAAGAGATATTCCACTTGAATACACCTGTCTTTGTGAGGCACATTCCGTTTACTACCTTTACTGATCTTGAACATAACAGACGATTCTTGGCAGGTCAGAGGCAACTTCTTTTAAGTCTCTGCCACAAATTCACACACCCTGGTCGCCATGCGCCTGACACCTGTTTCACCACAAAGGAAGTGCACCTGGTAATGCAGTTTACTGAAGCCTGTGGCAGGTTTTTGCTAAGCTCCTTCCCCCACTTCACGCGGTGTGTGGCTCCACGCGCAGTAATAAACCGCTGTGTCATTGGCATCAAGCCGCTCTGTCTTCAGGTTGAAAGCTTGGCCAGTTGGCCTCACAGCAGTGAAGTGTGGAAGGTAGTTTTCATCAACTGACTGTGTGGTTACAGAGTAGGACACCAGGGTTAGGGGTTGTGTGGGCTGTAGTTTGTACCAGTACATGTATGGTGTAGATACCCCCTCCACCGTACACAGAAGCTCAGCTGGGGCGCCAGCAGGTTTCACAAGTGACCTGGGAGTTTGGACAATCCTTTGAGAGATGGTGTCTGGAAGAGAAAAGCAAAAGTGCATCTTAAAAATAAACACCTGGTATTTGTGTCTACCATGTTTTGTTCCTGAATATTTTCTCTTTGGACTAGTGACTGAATATGGATAACAGATTGCACATGGCCTGTTATACAACACGTTTCGCTTATATTTACGCGCATCAAGATTGAGTATTAGATACTATACTTTGAGTGGGTGTGATTTACTCCTGACTTTATACTGAATTTCCAGAAGTACATCATCCATACTCATGGTAAAAGCTTTGTGAACTGGATCTCTGGGGAGACATGGTTCCCAGGCAGCCTCACTTCGTCTGCCTCAGGTTTTTGCAAGGGGCCTTCACCAGGGCATGTCAGTGTGCGGCTCCAGGCACAGAAGTACACCGCGGAGTCAGTCAGCATCAGGCTCTCTGTCTCTAGGGTGAACGTCAAGTCCTGTGGTCTTTCAGTCTTAAAATGCTTGAGAGTGTTTTCTGCCACAGAGCCAGTTGATATGGAGTAAGAAATAAGCTGGAGGGCAGTGCCTGGAGCCTGTCTGTACCAGTACAAGTTGGGATTGGAGGTTCCTTTTACAGAGCAGTGGAGAAAAGTCGATCCACCTCTTCTTCCCATAAGTGATGGGGGGTTTTGGGAAATAGTCTGAGACCTGGTGCCTAAAAAAACAAAACCACCATACAATATAAATCAAAAAACACAATTACTGTCCACAAATAGAGTCCTGTCAATGACTTACATGAAAGAAGCGCAAAGAAAATGATGCTCAGCGACACGTGCTCCATGTGTACTTTGTTGCATCTGAGTTCTAGGATCTAGTGCTGTGAAGCAGCGCATGGAGAGAGGCGCCTTCTTTCTGCTTCCTGTGGCACAACACTTAAACAGAGCTTTGCCCCTCCTCCCCTAGTCATCATCTTTGCTTCGTAAAGCTCCTCCCTCTATGCCTTACTGCTTCAGTGAGCAGTCTCGCTGAAATGGTACCACCTGAGGGACATACCGGATGTGGTGGCCAAATTCAAAGCAAAGTTCACTAGAGGTCGTGGTGCAAATCTAGTGGGGCTACTTTGGTTGAGGGAGAGGGAGAGAAGTACCCACAGTTTCGACAACGATATGGTGCCACTGACCTGCCACATTATCTGGCGGCCTATTGTCCCACAAACACATACACACTTCTTTGTACCACATTGCAAAGGTGTCTGTGTGAGTCTAGCATACGGTTTGTACTGGAAGTGTACCGTTCCAGCATCAAGTACTGAGCTAAAACATACTTCTTTGTATGAGTTCTGTACAGTACAACACACTTGCAAAGTTAGCGAAGTTTAAAGGAAGGAAAGCTTTTCACCTTCTTTGCACCTTCCTCAAGGATGCGTAATGTTTGGTGCAACGCCCTGTCTAGAAATGTTAGTAGATGGGACTGTGTGTGAAAACCATGGAAGATTGTACGGGAACACCCATGGACCACCCATGTGACGCCTTCTTCACACAAAGCACCACGAAGGAGAATATAGTCGTACTTTTCATTACTTTTAGGCATTTTTCCAGTTCAAACTAAAATTTGCACTAAAAATAATTCACAAATACACTTTGCACCGGTTTGCATCACTTTTGGTGTATTTGCAGGGACTCAAAATGCAGGTAAATGTGGACCTACACTTAAAAGGAGATTGCGGCCTCCCACAGCAAGGATCTTTTGATTCACTGAGGACACTTGGGGGGTTTGAAGCAGACTTCTTTACTTATTGTTCTTTTCATATTGTCTCTATGAGGATGAAGCATTGGAATGCTGTTTGCTGTGTGTGGGTTGTCAGGACAGGAAAGTGGTAAATTGTCATCAGGGACATATTCTGAAGTTGTGCACGTTGGCACAACACAATGTATGGGGTTGGGGAAGGTACTCCTACTAACAGGCATAAGTCTCTACTCAGGGTTAGTGAATTCCATCTTGGCAGAAAATGAATCCCAGGCTTGAATGTAAATATATGGGACCTAACTACAAACACATTTGGGAGTATGGAAAGATGTAATCCTCTGGCGCTCTTTACTACTCTTAAATGGATCCAGAAACACCCCCGCCTGTTAGTACAAGTGCAAAGAGTGCAGTCCTTTCTATTTGCATTAACTGCTCAGGAATATTCTTATTTTTATTGAAATTCTAAATGATTTGCGTGTAATTCAAAAAGACAAACGAGTATGTAAAAAAGTAATGCAGGAGTATATTTTTATGTACTCCAAAATGCTTTTGTGAAAAAGCACCTATGTGAACCCATACGGTCCATTTGTGAATTAGGCCCAATTTTAATATCTCCCCGACTGACAAAGACCGAAGGAAGATGAGCTGCGGATCATCTTTTAATTTTTATGTTTTATTCTTTTCCTTATTACAAGGGTCCTGCAGGAAGCTAAATCTATCTCTGTGCCAAAACTGAAAATGTTAGGGCCGTATTTAGAGCCCCCTAGCGCCGCCGGAGTGTCACTTTTTGTGATGCCCCAGTGGCGCTAAGCACTGCGCCGTATTTACAAGGTGGCGTTAAGCCACTTTTTGTGGCTTAAAGCCACGTTGTAAATACGGCCCCTTCTCCCTCAGCACTGTGCCTGGAAGGAGCATTCAGTGGGTGTTGCTGTGGGTGGTCCACAGCAACACCCATTTCATTTTGACACTGCCTCAGATTTATGAAATTTCGTAAACCCGAGGCAGCTCCAAGATCTAACGCCACCCCAGTGGTGGCGTTAGAGTGGCACAACAAAGAGAAATACTTTTATTCTTCCTCGGTTTTTGCTTTTTCTATGTGTGCTGCATTCTGCCAGAAATCATTGTATGTGCAGGAAGGTGCCCTACCTGCACATAAACAATCATTTGAAAATGACGCTTTGGCACTTCTGTGTGTGCTGTATTCTGAAACACACACAGAAATGCCAAAGCGCCATTAATGATTGTTTATGTGCAGGAAGGGACATCTTCCCGCACATAAACAATCACACTCCTCAACACAGACATCCTTGCACAATGATGCAAGGATGCTGTTGTTGGCGCTGGCAGCTAAATTTAGCGCAAGTGCAGGGGGAAACGCAGGGGTGCACCGTATTTACTTAAATACGACGCATTCCTGCATTTCTAAAGTGACGCAGTGCGGCACTGGCAATTTTGGCGCAGCACTGGGCTGCGCCACTTTTCCTTAAATTTCGCCCTTAGTTCCCAAAAAGAACATTATTTGTTTGTGTTTTTTTAAGTGCCCTTCACAACTCGTTATTTGACTGCTACGGGGGCTTAAAAACCTCACTGAATTTACCAGGGTGAGGGTAGATGTAGACAATGACTGTCACAAGAGACACTTAAAATCACCTCCTAAATATTGACCCACTCTATTCTCCTTGAAGTCTCAATCTTCTTTAGAGAAGGAATGTCTGCCATCTAGCGGACACTTTACAGAAATGCAACACCTTATGTTACCAAACAATTTCTACCCATTACAATTGGCGTTTTTGTTTTTTAACCCACCTTTCAAAATGTTTTTTTCGTAAAATATTTATTTAGTATTTTTATTTGGAAAAATGACTATAGCACCTGTCCTTGTTAGCACTAATGAATGGCAGTACTTTCATTACTGAGCCTTTGTGACTCCCACAACCTTTTTATTTTTCAAGTACACACACAGTGAGTGTTCTGCTTGTGAACAAGACAACATGTCCTTTATGCAACTTTCTAAAAAAGGAATAAAAACACTAGGGGGCAGATGTAAGAAAAGCAACGCTGCTGTTTAAAATACGGCACACCATGGTACAGGGTAGGGGGCAATAGCATTCACATTTTTGACACTATTAATGCATTGCTCAGGGTTAGCGCCAACATTTTGGCACTAACTCTGGACAGTACATAGTGGTCCATTATAAATAATGTTGTGCCCCCTTTTAATGGCTTCTCTCAGCAGGCGTTAAAAATGCCACAAAAAATGGCGCAAAGAAATCTTTTCGATTTCTTTGCGCCATTTATTTGGGCCTCCCAATGCAGGAACCCACCCTTGCATACATTATGACTGGTGCAGGCATAATGTGGCGCTAGGCGTTACAATGTTGCGCAATGCATGCATTGCACCACTTTGTAAATCTGGCACAGAGATTTTGACCTCATTTGTCCACATTAGTGTAAAAAACAATGGATGCTAATTTGGCGCTAGGAGGAGCTTGGCCCTCTTTAATCTGGGCCTAGATGTATTCATCAAAGAATTCCCCCTGCAAGATGCAAACGCTTAAAGGTTGCAATTAGTTTTATTTCCACTTTCATCCATTTAAAACATGAAGCCGGTGGCTCCAAAACATACATCAAACCTCCAAGGATCCCTCCTCCCAAACCCCTCTCCCCCACCAGACAGAGTGGTTGAAAAGCCTTCATTGTTCACTTTAAAGCTTTGGTTCAGTGGCACCGGGGTCTTGCGGCAACCGAGGGCCATCTTATGCAGCAGGTTTGACTACATTATGTTGCTGAAAAACGTACAGGCCTATTGCCCAATGATGCCTTGATGACTCTGGGGGTCATTCTGGCTGGCGGTGCTCCCACGAGCTCCCACGAGCATTCTGACCGCGGCGGTTCCGCCGCGGTCAGAAACGGAAAGTCGGCGGTCTCCTGCCGACTTTCCGCTGCTCGGGGGAATCCTCCATGGCGGCGGAGCCATCCTGTTCCTGGCGGGTCTCCCGCCAGGAACAGGATGGCGGTAGGGGGTGCCGCGGGGCCCCTGGGGGCCCCTGCAGTGCCCATGCCAATGGCATGGGCACTGCAGGGGCCCCCGTAAGAGGGCCCCGCAAAGTATTTCAGTGTCTGCTAAGCAGACACTGAAATACGCGACGGGTGCAACTGCACCCGTCGCACCCCTGCAACTCCGCCGGCTCAATTCTGAGCCGGCGTCCTCGTTGCAGGGGCATTTCCGCTGGGCCGGCGGGCGCTCCTTTGGAGAGCGCCCGCCGGCCCAGCGGAAATGTTTAAATGGCCGCCGCGGTCTTTTGACCGCGGTGCGGTAATTTCACGGCGGTACCTTGGCGGACGGCCTCCGCCGTCCGCCAAGGTCAAAATCAGGCCCTCTGTATCTGAACAGTCCCTGGGACGTTTCTTTTTCTGTCGACATGGATTCATAATGGATTTTTGTAACTTTTTGTTTGGAATTTCAGAAGGATGCTGAGTAAACCATTTCAGTTTTAACATTTTCTGCCATGACTTTATTAAGTCCATCTTTTTTACTTCCAAACCCTTAGGCCCATAATTAGACTTTTTTAGCGCAGCATTTGCATCATTTTTTGATGCAAAAATGGCGCAAACTTGCAAAATACAATTGTATTTTGTAAGTTTGCACCGTTTTTGCATCAAAAAGCGGAAACGTGGCGCTAAAAAAGAATAAATATGGGCCTTACTGTGATAATTATAAAACATTGTAGCTCACACAATTTCTGAACTTCTTTCTGAAACTTACACCGTTGTCATCTCAGTGTGTGTGAAAAGTTCGGTCGGTTATACAGTGTAAGGCGACATTGTGGGGGGTCCACACAAACGGATGAACATTTGCTACCAATGTGTACAAAAGCTGTGCTTTTAGTCCCTGCAGGGAAGGTATTGTGTTGTAAAAGAAAGAGGGGCTGTTCAGTGATTTCAGAGCTGGCTGTGTGAGCCCAGGGTCTTATCCTGCTTTGGAGTGAGCCAGCGGCAAACCAGATCAGAGCCTTTCCCAAACAAATAAGGCCATATTTAACAGAAAATGACGGTGCTCATCGCTGCACCAAAATTGGCCATCATTTTCACAATGCAGAGATGCACAGTATTTAATTGAATACGGCACACCACTGTGTTGTCCCCTCCGCTGGTGCTAAATTGAGCTGATATTTAGATTTCAGCAGAAGGGATAACCGTCATCATTGTAATGGAGTAACCGTTCCACCAATATCTAAATCACAAGCTCTGTCTTCAGGCTGAAAAGCCCCCATCTTGGCCTGACATCCGTGAAGTGTGGTAGGTGCTCTGGGTCAGTATCTGAGGAGGAAAGAAATGTCAGACACCAAAATGAGTGCCAGTAGGACCCACCTGCAACCACCTGCTCAAATTAACTCCTGGATGTGGCCAATTTCACTGAAAATCACTCAAAATGTATAGTTATTAAAACTTGTACTACCATTAAGCACACTATAAGGTCACTAACCTTCATCAGGGAATAGGTACAAGGGATTTTTTCTCTATTAGAATCCCTGAAGTTTAGGGCAGTCTCCTAAGGGTCATGTATTTTTTTGTGCTTTACAATCCCACAAGAGACAACATGCCCAAGAGTGCAATACAGATGTTTCCTTTTTCGTATCTGCTGCCCATTAGCATCTCAAGCGGGATGAGAGAAAGGGCCTGATTTCCCGGATGGGTTACTCCATCACAACCGTGACAGACAACTTGTCCGGCCTATTACAATTTCCATAGGATATAATGGAATCGTAGTACAGCGGATGGGATATCTGTCACATTTGTGAAGGAGTAACTACAGCTACCAGACTCTAAATCAGACCCATCGCCTGACTACTATCTCTATACTAATTAGAATGTTGTCATCTACAGATTAAAATGATCATCCTTTACGTCGGCATCTCCCATTCCCTGCAGGGCTTGTCCAACCAGTGTATGGTCTGCATTCGCTGCCCACATTAAACAGACAGCCAAAGCCCGGCAGGTAAGGGTATTGCCAGTGTAGGGAAGTGCACTAGTTTTGTTTTACAAACCTTGCAAGGTAGTTTACGCCCAATAGGGCAACATAGATTTTGTTTTGTTTACACCACCCACAAACAATTCAAAAGGTCATAGTCTGTCTACTGCATCTGCAGGTAAGTCCAGTGTTTTCTGCTAGCCAAATGCCCGAAGTTAAACCTCTTGTTTATGTCTGGAGTAAATAGATTACCATTGTTTAATATGGAAAATAATATCCCTTTTGTATAGTAAACAGACTATCATGCCTAACAGAGGGCAGTGAGCAAAGACATGGACCCCGGCAGTAGGTAAAACTAACTTCAAAATAATTGAGCATATGTATTATGGAACACCCAGACACAGACCTGTTGGCATTGCCAATGCTTGATTTGTTTTTGCCATTGAATATATCAAAAACCATTTTAGGAAGGCCAGTTGTGCACTTGGGGATCACGGTCTTGTAATCTTGGAATGTTTTAAAAAAAATAAAATACAACAAAATCAATGTCTAGATGGAGTCTGTGTGCATTTGTGTAAATGCATGAGCAGCCATCTTGGAATGTTTTTTCATAAAGCATATTGAAAACCCTTTCAAGATGTCTGTTGTCGGTGCACACACATGCACATAAACAAATGACCATGTTGAAATGGATAAACACCATCCACAGATGGCTGTCTGCAGCTGTATTATGGCAGGCAGGACACAACATTTTGGTAGGCAAGTGGGTGCTAGGGAAGAGCGGGGTTTTAAAATAAAGTAGGGGCAGAAAAGGGAGGAGCAAAGAGAGGGCAGGAGAGAGAGAAGAGGAGAAAATAGTCCCACGTGAACTGAAGGAGGAAAGATATCAAGGCTTGTAAAAAGATGTCGCCCTGTCTCATGCGGGCATGTGCTCTCTCGCACACCTGGAAAATAATACTGCTTCAGGAGTCTTTGACACCAATATGACTGATCAAAGGTTCAAGGGATCAGATTAATCAAAATAATTGTAGAATTTGTAATTCATTAGGAAAAGAGAGAATATTTGAAGTCTTCTGCAGCGGGGTAGCTCCACACCTTATTCAGATACAGCGATCATACCAAATCATTTGTGATGACTCCTTAATACCCATTCCTAAATTTGCTAGAACTTGTCCACCTTTCCCTACAGTCCACATTTATTTGTCTGTTGCATAGGCAGTGTGCAAAGTACATATTACAGGTTTATGAAAAGGAAACAATTCAACTGGAAACTAGAGGCCAGATGTATCAAAATTCCATTTTGCATTCCCTAAATAACGAATTTTAAGAAACAGCTATTTAGAGAATGCAAAATAGTATGTAATAAAATAGTGAATCCCTAATAGCGATTCCTACCGAATCGCTATCGCTATTAGTGAATTGCTATTTTGTTTTGCAACTCAATTCGTTCCTATGGGCCCGAAGGTCCAAAGGTGTCAATGGTTTTGCATTACCAAAATTGGGAAATACAAAATCAAGGGATGCTTAGGGCCTGAGGCCCCTTTTGATGCACCCTGAAAATAATTTGTGCACATGTAAAGAGCACTTATTCCCTGAGAGCATGTGTGCACTACATGGCACTTTAACAAATGCATTTTTAATGCATTTTTTAAAATTGCAAATGGTTACCACCAACTTGGATTAGGTGGTAATAGCATTTCCTAAATGCCCATTTCACATTTAGGAAATGCTTGTTACATGTGCTTAGGGAATCACAAATAGGGATCTGCTAAAATGGGACTGCCAATGCCTTTCATACATGTGGAAAGGCACTTTTACATTCGCAAACAGTGAAATTTAGCGATTCCACCATTTGTGAAAGCAAGAACCTTTGATACATGTGGCCCTAGGCGAGGTAATAAAGACGTGGTACACAATACTTCACCATCTACTCAGGGCATCTGTGTATCTCCAAAGGCTCGGGCCGGATCACAAACCATTTTTAACTAGTGATATTTCATGAATTAGGTGGTATGTTAAGGCTGTGCTGGGTCTCAACACCTTTAACCACTGTGCAATGAAAACAGGATTCTAGAGGTGGTAATGTGTGACAAGAACGTTTGTGTACATTTGCTGTGTGGAATTTTGATACAATGATGATATGTGATGTTTTGTGTGCAGTTGTGTTTTTGTGTTGCATTATTGCAAAGTAATGTTGTTGTGTTGTTGTGGGGTTGCTCTGCTGTGTTCTGGTTTGTCTGTTCTGTTGTGATATGCCCTGGTATCATTTAATTGTGTGGGTATGTTGCTTTGTGAATGTTATTGTTAGGGCCACTGGAATTCATAGATTTGCCACAATTACTGCATAACCCTTCATCTGTATAAATTGCAGATTTATTTTGTTTGTTTTGGACTTGAAAGGACCAAGTTACTTAAATGTTTGTCAGACTAATAACTGCACAGTGCCAGGCCCTTTGTGGCACAGTACAGTGGGTCACCTTGTAGTTGCTAATTGCTGGATTTAATGGGCAACATATACTAATAAGGTGAAACCTTCCCCAGGACTGCATTTATCTCTGTAAAAATGTAAAATCAATGATGTAATGCTGCCAGAAATGTGCCGCACTATTCCGCATAATTGGCCTTTTCTTACCGCATAAATTAGTCAACTCTGCCACATAATGGCGAGTCGCAATGCAGGATGAAGAATGGTGACCCTGACACCATCTGCGAGTCACAAGGGGGTTGCATAGGCCCACCTCATTAATATTAATGAGGTGGGTCGCAATTTGCGACCCCCTCGCGACTTGCAGCACACACAGGGATGGTGGCCTGCTGGAGACAGCAGACCACCACGTCTGTGACTGCTTTTAAATAAAGCAGTTTTTTTTTTGTTTGTAATGCAGCCCGTTTTCCTTAAAGGAAAACGAGATGCATTACAAAATAAAAAAATGAAACGTGTCACTTTCATTTTTTCAGAGCAGGTAGTGGTCCATAGGTCCACTGTCTGCTCTGAAAAAATGTTTTCAATGCCATTCACAAAGGAGAAGGGGTCCCATGGGGACCCCTTCCCTTTTGCGAATGGGTTACCACCTGTGTGACACGGGTGGTAACTGCAATTGCTTTGCGACTGCGTTCGCAGTCACAAAGCAATCCTGTATCGCGCTGCGACTCGCAAATAGGAAGGGGAACACCCCTTCCTATTTGCGACTCGCAGTCCCGTTTTGCGAGTCGGTAACCAGGTTACCGACTCGCAAAATGGGAATAGGGCATTGCGATGTGGGTTTTGCCCGTCGCAAACAGCAAAAATCGCTGTTTGCGACACGTAAAACTCTTGCTACATCTGGCCTGTGGTCCTTCCTTGCAGCATAACTCCAGTGACGCTGGTTATTCAGTTGTGTTCTGTTGTTTATTCAGCAAATGCTGCAACATTTCCAGCCAAAAGCCGCTGACGCCTTTACGGATCCACTGACAAGTGCAGTTTACCACGTCTAGTGTGGTAAGATAGCGCTGCTCCGGCTGTTCAACTATTTAAGACACCAGTAAGGCCAACACTGGGGTGGAGACTGTCCTAGCACTGCCAGTGCTTACTGTGTGTACCTGGACCTCTGTGCTTCAAGACACTTGCGTTGTTCACCCAGGGAGTAGTTAACCACCTCATACCAGTTTAAATGGGGCACTACAGGAGCAGATTCAATTGTTTTATGGCCCTTTTTAACTTTTATCTCAGGTCAAGGAGACAGAGAGAAAGAAAAAATATTGAAATGGGAAATTAAAAATAAGATAGAGGCAAATGAAGTGAGACAGCATAAAGGAAAGAAAGTAAAATGCAAATAATGAAAGAAGGAAAAAGAAGGAAAGCAGAAATATACATTGAAATGTGAGACAAAAGGTGAGTGAAGGAAAGAAGAGATAAAAGAATTAACTAATGAAAGGAATACAAAACGATGGGTGAGAAAAATAAGCCAGTAGTGGTAAATGTGCAGTTTTTGTCCATATTCCTTTAAATCTTTCTGTAAGATTTGTAATTTTGCACCCATTTCTGTTAATTTTCCCCGAGGGTACAATTCCAATTACACATTATAAGAAGAGTTGGGATCACTCACTTTACTTGCACATTTATTGCTCTATATAGGGTTAAAGTGGGGGTATTTTATTTTTCTGGCTATTCTATTGTTGTTTATCCACTGTTAGCCCAGGGCTCCAAGCCCCCTCTAGCTCCTGGAGATGTTTGCAGCACCCCTCTAGCCCCTGGAAAGTTTGGCGCATCACTATGGCTCCTAGAGAGGTTTGCTGCACCCTATAGCTCCTAGAGAGGTTTGAAGCACCCCTCTAGCTCCTTGTGAGGTCTGGCACACCACTATACCTCCTAGAGAAGTTTGCAGCACCCCTCTAGCTCCTGGAGAAGTTTACAGCACACCTCTAGCACCTGGAGAGTTCTGCAGCACCCCTAGCTCCTGGGTAGGTTTCCTGCACCCCTCTAGCACCTGGAGAGATTTGCAGCATCCCCCTAGGTCCAGGAGAGTTTTGGCACAAAACTATAGCTCCTGGAGAGGTTTTCTGCACCCCTATAGACAATGGAGAGGTTTGCAGCACCCCTCTAGCTCCTGGAGAAGTCTACAGCAGCCCTCTAGCACCTGAAGAGGTTTGCAGCACCCCCTAGCTCCCAGAGTGGTTTGGCGCACCACTATAGCCCCTGGAGAAGTTTACAGCACCCCTCTAGCTCCTGGAGAGGTTTGCAACACCCTCTAGCTCCTGGATAGGTTTGCAGCACCCCTCTAGCTCCTCGAGAAGTTTACAGCACCCCTCCAGCACCTGGAGAGGTTTGCAGCACCCCCTAGCTCCTGGAGAGGTTTGGCGCACCACTATAACTCCTGGATAGGTTTGCAACACCCTCTAGCTCCTGGATAGGTTTGCAGCCCCCTCTAGCTCCTGGAAAGGTTTGCACCACCCTCTAGCTCCTGGATAGGTTTGCAGCCCCCTCTAGCTCCTGGAGAGGTTTGGCGCACCACTATAACTCCTGGATAGGTTTGCAACACCCTCTAGCTCCTCGATCGGTTTGCAGCGCTCTCCCTAGGTCCTGGATAGGTTTGCAGCCCCCTCTAGCTCCTGGAAAGGTTTGCACCACCCTCTAGCTCCTGGATAGGTTTGCAGCCCCTTCTAGCTCCTGGAAAGGTTTGCACCACCCACCTAGCTCCTGGAAAGGTTTGCAGCCCCCCTGTAAACCCTGGAGAAGTTTGCAGCCCCCTCTAGCTCCTGGAGAGGTGTTCACCACCCCCTAGCTCCTAGACATGTTTGCAGCCCCCTCTAGTTCCTGGAGAGGTTTGCAGCCCCCTCTAGGTCCTGGACATGTTTGCAGCCCCTTCTAGTTCCTGTAGAGGTTTTTGTGCAGCTCTCAGCATCCTGTCACTCACTGTGATACTCCAGGCACAGTAGTACTGAGCTGTGTCATTCTGCCGCACACTGTCGGCCCTCAGGATGAAATGCTGAGCCCCCGGCCTCTCTGCCCTGAAGTGTGTCTCTGGGCTGTCATCAAGCATGCCAGTGCCCCTGGACAGGAACATCATTTCGAAGGGCTGCTGGGGAGTCTTTCGGTACCAGTACATGTTTGGATTGCTGGTGCCCTCCACCGAGCAGCTCATTTCGACAGCCATTCCTGGGGGGACGGAGAGAAATGGGGGGCTCTGGAGTATGGTCTGTGGTTCCACATCTGCAGGGGAAAGGAAGCAGCAAAAGAGAGATGATGAAACAAAAAAGAGAAGTATATTCTGACAGTGAAAAGGAAGATGATTAAATAACTCACAGTGAAAAAACAGAAGCAGTGCGCAGAGTGAGCACGAGCCGTGCATTGCGCCTCGCGCGCTGGTGCTATGACAGCCGAGGTGCATCAGAGCAGGTACTTCCTCTTAAAAGTGGGAGTCAGGGGTGGGTTTCTTTCTGCCCCCTCCTGCCCTCCTCTTTGACTCCTCCTACTTTTGCATTGCACATCTTTCACTTAAGTGGTACAGGTCAGAGCACAGTTTGGTGACCTGAGGTCAGTGCATGAGAAATAACCTCACGAGGAGGCATTTGTTGAAGTGTTAAAAAAAAAACTAGAGACTATTTTTTTACTTTTATACATTTTAAAGTTATTCTAGTCCTGGGAATAATTCATTGCACACCAGTGAAGAGTTGCAGAACTGAGGTGGAAAAGGTTGATGTCTCCTAACATTTATCTGACAACAGACCTTACAAACCTGCTACACTGGTGAAGCAACAGAGAAATCAACAGATGCAAAGCAAACGGGTTGTGCCTTAAAATGTACTGGGTTTTGGCTTAGTACATGAGTATCTACTGTCTGCACCAGGACATGAGTATGTACGGTCTACACCAGTACATGAGTATCTATGGTCTGCACCAGGACATTAGTATCTACGGTCTGCACCAGGACATGACTATCTATGGTCTGCATCAGGACATGAATATCTACGGTCTGCACCAGGACATGAGTATCTACGGTCTGCACAAGGGCAAGAGTATCTACGGTCTGCACCTGTACAAGAGTATCTACAGTCTGCACAAGGCATGAGTATCTATGGTCTGCACCTGTACAAGAGTATCTACGGTCTGCACCAGGACATGAGTATCTACTGTCTGCACCAGGACATGAGTATCTACGGTCTGCACCAGTACAAGAGTACCTACGGTCTTCACAAGGACATGAGTATCTACGGTCTGCACATCGATATGAGTATCTACGGTCTGCACCAGGACATGAGTATCTACGGTCTGCACCAGTACAAGAGTTTTTACGGTTTGCACAAGGACATGAGTATCTATGGTCTGCACAAGGGCAAGAGTATCTACGGTCTGCACCTGTACAAGAGTATCTACAGTCTGCACAAGGCATGAGTATCTATGGTCTGCACCTGTACAAGAGTATCTACGGTCTGCACCAGGACATGAGTATCTACTGTCTGCACCAGGACATGAGTATCTACGGTCTGCACCAGTACAAGAGTACCTACGGTCTTCACAAGGACATGAGTATCTACGGTCTGCACATCGATATGAGTATCTACGGTCTGCACCAGGACATGAGTATCTACGGTCTGCACCAGTACAAGAGTTTTTACGGTTTGCACAAGGACATGAGTATCTATGGTCTGCACAAAGACATGAGTATCTACAGTCTGCACCAGGACATGAGTATCTACGGTCTGCACAAGGACATGAGTATCTACGGTCTGCATCAGGGATCTCCAACCTATTCTATGAAGAGAGATACTTCTGATCAATGAAATGTTCCTGAGTTAGTAATGAATTTGACAACTATTAGTTGTTATCACATCAGAGACAATCACAATTGTGGCTAAACCTTGCAGAATTACTATTACTGACCTTCCAGATGCATGTCACAATATTGAGTGATGCCAAAATATCATAACCACAATCTTGACTAATACAATGTCATGAGGGTACATATATAATTTAGTATAGATTTGCTATTCTAAACTCCACATCTTTGTACCCTGAAGATATATATATATATATATATATATATATATATATATATATATATATATATATATATATATATATATATATATCTTCGATTTGAACAGATGTAAGACAGTCAATTCAGCTATACTTACCGTTATATATTGTGGTAGACTATATTCTGAATACAATATTTTGGCTGGACAAGATTTAAAATTGAATATTGGATAAAACTGAGAGTAACATCAGTCTCAGGAAAAGGTTATCATAATAAGAGGCCTCCAAATGACTAATGGCATATCAGTCCCAGCAGCAAGTACCCACTGGCACAAAGGGAAATACTAACATCTAAAATACTAAAAGCTCTAAATGTCCACAACTCAGTATGAAGTGCCATTCAAAGAGCAGCTTAAACAGGGTTTCAATTTGTAATCACTTTGTTTACAAGCATCAGCATATCAGTTTCGCAAAATACACAGGTTTCTATGGAATGTATACTCTTCACTGTGGGTTAATACACTCAAAGAAAATCTTGTCTTTTTCTTGTCAAGTGAACTTCTTCAATAGGGCCAGAGTAGACCCTCTGAATTGTGTACAGTGCTGGTTTGCACTTCAGGGAGCTACTTCCAGGGTACTCGAGAGCTACCCGTTAGAGATCCCTAATCTACCCTCAAGAGGGTATCAACATGACCACCATAGCACAGAGACACCACTATCCAGATAGAATTATTACAGCTTTTTTGAGAAAGTTGATTTTATAAATTTACCAATAAACTTACTTCTCACATGAACCTACTGACTGGTGCACTTCTCAGCATCACTTCTAACCACTGCTGCAGTACATTTCATCAGAGAGTAGCTGCACTTCGCCGAAGTATTCCAGTACTATACGCAGTGAATATCTGCAATTCTCAGCACTGCTGCAATACATGTAATGGAAGAGTACCTGTACTTCTAAGTACTGCTGCAGTACATTTAATGGAAGAGTACCTGTACTTCTAAGTACTGCTGCAGTAAATTTCAAAGGAGAGTAGCTGCACTTCTCCGAAGTACTCCAGTACTATATGGAGTGAATATCTGCAATTCTTAGTACTGTTGCAGTACATGTAATGGAACAGTACCTGTACTTCCAAGTACTGCTGCAGTATATTTAATGGGAGAGTAGCTATACTTCTCTGAAGCAATCCAGTATTATAAGGAGTGAATATCCGCACTTCTCAACACTGCTCCAGTATATTTAATGGAAGAGTACCTGCACTTCTCAGCAGTGCTACAGTACACTTAATGGAGGAGTGCCTGCACTTCTCAGAACTGCTGCAATACATTTAATGGGAGTGTACCTGCAATTCTCAGCACTGCGGCAGTACATTTAATGAGAGTGTACATGCACTTCTCAGCACTGCTGCAGTACATTTAATGAGAGTGTACATGCACTTTTCAGCCCTCTAAAGTGTATTTAATAGGTGAGTACCTGCACTTCTCTGCACTAATGCACAAAATGTAATGGGAGCGTACTTGCACTTCTTAGCACTGATGCAGTAAATGTAATGGTAGAGTACCTGCACTTCTCAGCACTGCTGCAATTTATTTAATGGGAGAGTACCTGCACTTCTCAGCTCTACTGCAGTACATTTCATGGGGGAGTACCTGCACTTCTCACCGCTGCTGCAGTACATTTCATGGGAGAGCAGCTGCACGTCTCAAATGGTACTCTAAGGAGTGAGTATCTGCACTTCTTTATTTCCACTTAAAGCACTGGTAGTAATCTGGTCTGCTGATGTTTCTCAAGCTCATTGTGCTTCCAAACCCTTCACTGACTTCGTACTGCATCCATCCTATAATATATGGAAGAGCCCCAACCGCTTGGATGAAACTTATGAAAATACTCCATGACAGTATTCCTTCATTCTCTGATAAGGTACTTCATGTAGCACCTGTCCCTTGGAAAAGGGCATCTCTGCCTGGTTCTCGCCACCTGACCTTCCACTCTAGCACCTCATTTAGTAATTGGATGCTTGCTAAGGACCAGGCAGGGCAGTACTGCACATGCGGGCCTTTACAATAGTGAGTAAATTGGCATTATCTTTTGTGTTGCATAGCAGCGCCTATGCGCCCACTGCAACGTTTAGTAAATGAATACTTTCTAAACCTCTGGTAATATCATGAGTAATAATTAGTAAAGCATCAAAAGTATCCGTAGAGCAATTTATAAGAGAATACTAATACTAAAGGCCAGGCAGGGCAGTACTGCGCATGCAGGTTTTTACAATAGTATGTAAATCAACATGAATCCCTAGAAAACTTTATAAAAGGATACTAATACTAAAGGCCAGACAGGGTAGTACTGTGCATGCAGGCCTTTACAATGGTAAGTAAATTGCGTGAATCCCTAGAGCACTTTATAAAGAATACTAATACTAAAGGCCAAGCAGGGTAGTGCTGCGCATGCGGGCCTTTACAATGGTAAGTAAATCGACATGAATCCCTAGAGTACTTTATAAAAGAATACTAACACTAAAGGCCAGGCAGGGTAGTACTGTGCATGAGGGTCTTTACAATGGTAAGCAAATCGAAATGAATCCCTAGATAATAGTTCACTAATAATAGTTTATTAATACTTTATAATAGTTTACTAATACTAAAGGCCAGGCAGGGCAGTACTGTGGGCCTTTACAATGGTAAGTAAATAGGCATGCATCCCTGGAGCACTTTATAATACTAATACTAAAGGCCAGGCAGGGCAGTACTGTGCATGCGGGCCTTTACAATGGTAAGTAAATCGACATTACTCCCTGGAGCACTTTATAATACTAATACTAAAGGCCAGACAGGTCAGTACTGTTCATGAAGGCCTTTACAAAGGTAAGTAAATCGACATGAATACCTAGAGCACTTTATAAAGAATACTAATACTAAAAGCCAGGTAGGGCCGTACTGCTCATGCAAGCCTTTACAATGGTAAGTAAATCAACATAAATCCCTAGAGCACTTTATAGAAGAATACTAATACTAAAGGCCAGGCAGGTTTGTACTGCGCATAGGGGCCTTTACAATGGCAAGTAAATCAACGTGAATCCCTAGAGCACTTTATAAAAGAATACTAATACTAAAGGCCGGGCAGGGCAGTAATGCACAGGCAGGCCTTTACAATGGTAAGTAAATCAACATGAATCCCTAGAGCTCTTTTTAAAAGAATACTAATGCTAAAGGCCAGGCAGGGCAGTACTGCGCATGCGGGCCTTTACAATGTAAGGAAATCAACATGAATTCCTAGAGCACTTTATAAAAGCATACTAATACTAAAGGCCAAGCAGGGTAGTACTGTGCATGCAAGCCTTTACAATGGTAAGTAAATGGACATGAATCCCTAGAGCACTTTATAATACTAATACTAAAGACCAGGCAGGGTAGTACTGTGCATGCGAGCCTTTACAATGGTAAGTAAATCGACATGAATCCCTAGAGCACTTTATAAAGAATACTAATACTAAAGACCGGGCAGTACTGCTCATGCAAGCCTTTACAATGGTAAGTAAATCGACGTGAATCCCTAGAGCACTTTATAAAGAATACTAATACTAAAGGCCAAGCAGGGTAGTACTGCACATGCAGGCCTTTACAATGGTAAGTAAATCAACATGAATCCCTAGAGCACTTTATAAGAAATACTAATACTATTGGCCAGGCAAGGTAGTACTGCGCAAGGGGGCCTTTACAATGGTAAGTAAATCAACATGAATCCCTAGAGCACTTTATAAAAGAATGTTAATTCTAACGTCCAGGCAAGGTAGTACTGCGCATGGGGGCCTTTACAATGGTAAGTAAATCAACATGAATACCTAGAGTACTTTATAAAAGAATACTAATACTGAAGGCCAGGCAAGGTAGTACTGTGCTTGGGGGCCTTTACAATGGTTAGTAAATCAACAGGAAATCCTAGAGTACTTTATAAAAGAATACTAATACTAAAGGCCAAGCAGGGTAGTACTGCGCATGCGGGCCTTTACAATGGTAAGTAAATGGACATGAATCCCTAAAGCACTTTATAATACTAATACTAAAGACCAGGCAGGGCAGTACTGTGCATGCGAGCCTTTACAATGGTAAGTAAATCGACGTGAATCCCTAGAGCACTTTATAAAGAATACTTATACTAAAGACCAAGCAGAGTAGTACTGTGCATGCGGGCCTTTACAATGGTAAGTAAATCAACATGAATCCCTAGAGTACTTTATAAGGAATAGTAATACTAAAGGCCAGGCAAGGCAGTACTGCGCAAGGGGGCCTTTACAATGGTAAGTAAATCAACATGAATACCTAGAGTACTTTATAAAAGAATACTAATTCTGAAGGCCAGGCAAGGTAGTACTGTGCATGGGGGTCTTTACAATGGTAAGTAAATCAACATGAATACCTAGAGTACTTTATAAAAGAATACTAATACTGAAGGCCAGGCAAGGTAGTACTGTGCTTGGGGGCCTTTACAATGGTTAGTAAATCGACAGGAATACCTAGAGTACTTTATAAAAGAATACTAATACTAAAGGCCAAGCAGGGTAGTACTGTGCAGGCGGGCCTTTACAATGGTAAGTAAATCAACATGAATCCCTGGAGCACTTTATAATACTAATACTAAAGGCTAGGCAGGGCAGTACTGCGCATGCGGGCCTTTACAATGGTAAGTTAATCGACATGAATCCCTAGAGCACTTTATTAAGAATACTAATACTAAAGGCCAGGCAGGTCCGTACTGCTCATGCAAGCCTTTACAATGGTAAGTAAATCAACATAAATCCCTAGAGCACTTTAGAGAAGAATACTAATACTAAAGGCCAGGCAGGGTAGTACTGCACATTGGGGCCTTTACAATGGCAAGTAAATCAACGTGAATCCTTAGAGCACTTTATAAAGAATACTAATACTAAAGGCCATGCAGGGCAGTACTGACCATGCGGGCATTTACAATGGTAAGTAAACCGACGTAAATCCCTTGATCACTTTATAAAAGAATACCAATACTAAAGGCCAGACAGGGGAGTACTGTGCATGCAGGTCTTTACAATGATAAGTAAATCAACTTGAATCCCTTGAGCACTTTACAAAGAATACTAATACTAAAGGCCAGGCAGGGCTGTACTGCACATGCAGACCTTTACAATGGTAAGTAAACCGACATTTTGTTTGTGTCACATAGCAGCGCGTGTACACCCACTGCAAACTTTAGTAAACACGTACGGCCTATTAAAGACTTCTTGTATTAGCTAACTAATTAAGCAACAAACGAATCCCTAGAGCACTTTATAAAAGAATACTGCCTACTGTATTTTAATACTTTTTATTCTTTGATACATTTTTACATTTTAACGATAAACACAATCTGTCCCTATTCACATAAAATGCCAACGGTCTCCTTCTTATCCAATACTTTGGGTGTATTATCACTAAATTAATGCCTATTTTATTTTTTGTGCGTTATGCAGCAATATTCCTGATACATTACTGCCATCTACTGGTGCTTATCTTTCATTTTTGTTCAATCTAAATAAGTGTATGTCTGCAAAGCCTGTATAAAGCTTGTCTCTGTTTTCTTTCCCATTTCTTGTCAAAATGTAATAGATTTAGGAGGGCCTAGTGCCTCCTTGTGCCTCATTAGCATCATGTTTTATGATGCTAATGCTGCCCAACAAGGCCAAATTCACTGCGCCATATTGCAAAGTGGCGCAATTCATGCATTGTGCCACTTTGGAACCCCTTGCACCACATTATGCCTGCGACAGGAATAATGTATGCAAGGACAGCGCTCCCCCATCAGGAGGACCCTAAAAATGGCGTAGTGAATGTCAGAGATTCCACTGTGCCATTTTTAACGGCTATTTTTTACACCTGCACGGAACAGGCGTTGAAAGGGGGCATACCATTGTTTTCAATGGGCCCCTATGTACTTTGCAGGATTACTGCCAAATTTTGGTGCTAATCCTGCACAGTACATCAATAGCATCAATCATTTTGACGCTTTTGACCCTACTCTGTGCCATGGTGTGTGGTAGGGGGCGCTAAAGGGCACAAGAAAAGTGGCGCTGCAGTGGTATCTTTTTGCATTATTTGGAGATTCTTTAATATATGTTATGTTTGGGGGCAAATCTAATGTTTTGTATTATAATATAGATTTGTGTGAGTTTTGACAATTTATTAAGATAAAAGTGTATTTTAAGGGTGATATTTGTTTTAAAGATTCAACATTTTTGGGATTATTAGGCATTGTACACTATTTTGGTTTCAGCTTAGATATATATTTTCAACTGATAATAACTTAATAAGAGTTTATGCCTGTTTGGCATTTTTCCAAGCGCACCCCTCATTCAACTGTGCACTAGGCCTGAAGTGAAGGGCCTCATCTTTTTTTTTTGTTGTTGTCCTCACTCATCCCAGGCACCAGGTCTTTTTCCTTTGCTCTTGTGATCAACCATCCTCCTTGACCCGGAGAGGGAGGGGCCTCCTTCTTTCTCTCTCAACAAGTCCACCTAACAATGAAGGTACAGGAAGGAATTTCGAGAGACAGCAGGGAAGGAATAATCATCGGCCAAAATTGATATATTCACCAATTGTGCTTCCAACCGGGCTTTAAAAGGTAGCCAGATTTTCCTTGACTTAAATGTATTATCTGCTCCGGTCTACCAAAAATAGCTAATATAGGGGTGACCTCGATCTCAACCCCAAATACATTAGACATCGTATGTCTCACTGCTTCCCAAAAAGGTTGAATCGCCGAACATATGGACATCCAGCGCCTTTTCCAAACCACACTTTCCACATTTGATCACCTCACCTTTCCCCATCTTTGAAAGTCTGTATTTAGTGTGAATATATGATTTCGTCTAAACGGAACAGGTTTGACCACTTGATATAGAGTACGCATAGACACCTCCCAAACCTGCCCGAGCCGTATTTCCAGAAAAACATCACCCCATAGTTCTTTAGGCAGATTAAATTCGCCATCCCCTGCCTCCACCAACTCCCAATACCATAACGCCACAACTTATTTTGGAAGGGGATCTACCAAAATCTTATCCGCTATCTGAGACCGCATCTCTTATTATCCTTAGCTATCCACCCTTTCAATTGGAGATATTTTAACCTCGACAAGGCCCCACCTGTTTTCTGCAAATTTTCCTCCCAAGACAGTAAGTCCCCCTTCCTTAACTAGCTCTCCCCAGTATTTAAAACCTTCCTTCTTAATTGGGATGGCCAAAACATCCTTCAAACACTCTGGCGTACCTGGCGAATCCCAGATAAGTGACCATTTGCTATAGTATTCAATCCTAAACAGAGACCTGACACTAAACCATAATTGGGCAGCATCCCGCAGAAGTTTTAGCTTGATTTTTTTGAAGAATTTGGGATCCCCAAATTTAAACAAGTAATGGTTTAAACCCTCCTTTACTTCTGCTAACATAGCCTTAAACATACATCCCATGTCTGTGGTACCTAAAGAAGAGCCCAAAATCCTGACATTTTTAAGTTGGAACACCCAACCATGTACTAGCAAATCAGGTAATGCTAATCCGCCTCTTTCCCTTTTCCTCAGCAGCTTTTTCCAAGAAATCCTCACTCCCTTCTGTGCCCAAATAAATGAATTTATATCTTGCTGAAATTTGCCAATCAAAACTTTATCAAACAGTAAAGGAATTGAGTGGTATAAGAAAGTAACTTTAGGTAAAATTATCATTTTAACTAAATTAATTCTACCCAAAATTGACAAAGGTAAATACATCCAATTTTTCATCAGCTTAGAGCACTCCCTCCGTAACATACTAAGATTAGTGTCTGCAATTTGCTCAATATCTTGAAGTATCTTAATACCAAATTACCTCATTTCACTTTTACTAGTACGATTCCCCATGCTCTGATTCCATGCCATTATAACTGTCTTATCAGCATTTATCTTAGCCCGAAACCATACCAAAATTCTCAATTTTATCTAAGATGGCTGGTAAAGCCATATGTAAATCAGATGTACAGACTAACAAATCATCAGCATAAAGGGAGGCTTTTTTCTCCCTTTCCCCGTATACAAAAGAAGGAATTTTCTGCTCCTGTCTGATTCTTCTGGCAAGAGGTTCAATATATAAATTGAACAATAATGGTGAAAGTGGACATCCCTGTCTTGTACCCATAAATATCTGGATCAGAGGTGTCAAACTTCCATTTAACAAAACCCTAGCTACTGGTTTCGAATAAATTAGACGCATCACCTGACAAAATGTATCCCCAAAACCATATTCTTTTAAAACATTAAAGAGAAAGACCCAATTCACCCTGTCAAATGCCTTTGCAGCATCCAACATTACTGCACCTAAAGGGAGGCTGAAGGGCCTCATCTTGTGTCCACTCTCATGCTGAGGTGGAGGCCGTGCATCCAGGGGAGCACATGTGCTAGGATGCTGGCATTGTAGACAGCCTCTGGCTTTCTAATTGCCCGGTGACAGTGCACGTGGTGCACTCATGACAGCATCACGTGACAGAGGCGGCCACATTTGTTAAACATAGATAATGGGAAACTGAAGCCCCCAGTGCCCATTTTAACCAGGTCAGAAGTGCAAGACCAGCTCGTTACCCAGATTCCAGTCATCCCAATGGAATTGTCGTGAGAAGCGGTGCATGTAGCAAGAATCAGGTGAAAATTGGATACTTATGGTGGAATTCCTAAAAACAGAGATTAATTTTAGTTCCAAAGTAAAGACCAGGGAATACTCATTTGAAAACTGAATATGAGTGAGGCCAAGGAGCCTTCAGGTGTAGGTAGTGGTGAGACTTCTTCAAAGAAGATGGTTCAGGATTCGTGGTGAGAGCCTTGGTAACAGACGTTTTTGAATCTGTGTTGAGGAGAAAGAGAAAGACTAAAGTTATTTCCAATGAAGAATATTGGTCCCTAAAGGAGGAGGTTGTGGATAAAAAAATAAGGTCAGGAAAAAAGAAAGATGAAAAGGGAGGTAGATGATAATCTTTCTTATCATGGCAGATGGATGATCTTATCACCACAAAAGAGCAAGGTGTCCTACGCGGCACAAAGGAGGGTGCCCTTTGTGGCACAAAAGAGAGTCAGGCTACACCTGAGGAAAAAAATATCGATGACGAGGGTGAAGACAGTTGTGATGAATTTGTTTTCGATAATTATGAAGACAGTGGTTGGGACTTAAACTATGATAAAATTGAAAGAATAAGGAACTAAAGAATCCTCAAGTAGTAGACATGTTTAGACCTGACATGATAAGGTACCCTAGAAATATTGATTGGTGGCCTATGACTCATGTATCAGATTTTATAAAGTTATACAGATGGTGGGCATTAGAGAAGGAAGCAAGAGCTATGATGAGAGCAGAATGCTCTTGTCTGATTGTATGACCTTGGATTTAGATGCAGATCTCATCAGTTTTGTTTTTAAATTGGGTTGCGATCCCATGAATGGTCTGGAGAGGGCAGTGAAGCAGTGTCAGGATATGCTGATGTATGTTATTGGACGATTAGCAAGAATTTTAAATATGGCTGAAGAAGCCTAATCAAAGTTGGTCCATGTGGATATGGAGTTGTTAGGAGGATGGTCACAGAGGGCAATATGTTTCCTTGGAAATGCAAATGTGGCTTTGATGGCTGAGAGGAGGAAAGCAATTCTTATGCAGATTAGTCCGAAGTTAGGGGACTTTGCAAAAAAGGAGTCGAATTAAGACCCAAAACAGGATCTGTTTGGACATGGTTCAGTGAAAGGTGTTGAAAATATGTTTCCACCTTTGCAAACTTCGATAAGGCTCAGACGTCTTGAGAGAGTATTTGGGGGACATGTGTTCGACAGGGCTGGAGTAAGGGGACGTTTCTCTGGAGGGTAATTTACAAGGTCCCAATAACAATCGCAGGGCAGCAGCTCCTTTAGAGGGTTTCAGTCTTCTCCCGGATTCTACCCTCAGAGAGGAAGAAGTAACAGGTCACCAGTCCAGAGGAAGGGTGCAGTTCTTCAAAAGGAACCAAGGTAAGTGTGAAGACAACTTTTGGTTGTTTGCTATGAAAGGTGGGGGGGCTTAAGACATTTTGTGCACAATTGGAAGGTTTTAACAAGGGATCAATGGGTCCTAGAAGATGCTCAAGTTTGCACAATAATTCCAGGAAATTCCAGGACAAACTGCAGAACCAAGGCAAATGCTATTACAAAAGGATCAGCAAAGATTGGTGGAATCGGAGATTCGCAATATATTAAAAAAGGGAGAAATAGAGAAAGTGTCAGAGAAAGAAGTAATGTTTGTGATCACAGTGTTTCTTGGTCAATAAAAAGGACAAGTGTTGGGGGCTTGTAATACATTTGAGAAATTTGAATTGTTTTTTGATTTACAGACATCTCAAGTTGGGGGGTATCCATCTTTTACGAGATATTTTGAAAATAACCCCCTTGGTGTTTTGCAAAGATGTTGAGGCCAGCTGCAGCATTTCACAGGGAAAGGGGAATTGAAATGGTTATGTATCTGGAGGATTTTCTGATTAAGTCTTAGAATCATTAGGAGTTGAAGACACAACTTCATTTAGTTTTAGATCTAAATTCAGGATGGGAAATTCCTCAGCATTCAGGTGAACACAGTGTTTTCAACCTTAAGTTTACCTGAGAAAAAATTGGTGAAAATAAAATGAAAAGTGAAGCAAGTTTTAAAGAAGCAGTTCATTAAATTGAGATCTTTAGCAATAGTTGTAGGTTTCTTTTCTTCTTCAATTCAGGTGGTCTTCCCGGGACCCCTTCATTACAGAGCACTGGAGAGACTGAAGGCGGAAGGCCTAAGAAAGGGTTTATGGTATGGGGACCAAGGAAAGGTTACAGTGGAAGCATGGGAGGAATTAATTTGGTGGCTAAACAGTTTGGATACTTGGAACGATTTTTGGAATATGTTCAGACTATGTATTGGACATAGATGCAAGTCTTTTTGGTTGGGGCGCTTGTTTGGATCAGCAAGCAACATATCACAGATGTTCATGGGAAGAGAGGTGGTACCATATAAATGGTTTGGAGATGAAAGCTTTGCATAAAAAGGTTTTGGGAAAACATTAAAGAATTGCTTTTTTTGTTAAAGCTGGACAATCAGTTGGCTGGCAACAAGTCAAGGAGCCTAACAGAAATTGCAAATAACATTTGGGGTTTTCGTCTGGAACAGAGGATATGATTCCAAGCAGAGTATTTTCCAGGTCTGTCAATATGGTGGCAGACTGGAATTCAAGGTATGTCAGGGACTACAGCAATTAGAAACTGGAAATGTTCATCTATTCGAGGGAATTTAGAGAGCTTGGGGTCTCTTAGAAGCACATTTTTTTGCATCAAGTTTGACATTCCAGTTACCCTGGTATTTCAGTTGGAGGCCAGATCCCCAGTAAAAGCAGTGGATGCATTTCAACAGGTTTCTATATGGTAAGTTTCTTTAATTTGTAGAGTAATGATGGGTACTAATTTACAGTGGCCACCTTGACCTAGGTATAGTAGTTTACGAGACGTAAATTTGATATTTCAGAAATTGGAGAGTTGGCCTTCAAATAAGTATTTGTCATTCACGACAGTTATCTTGCAAGTTGGCATCTTTACTATGTTTGATTATTTTTAGAAGGGTTCAGATGTAAGAATTTTGGAAGTAATCATTTTTACAACCCAGATGTAGTAATATTTCAAATTACAAAAAAGACTAAGACTATGGCCTTCATTACAACTTTGTCGGGCGGCAACTGCCCGCCCAGCCGGGATGTCGGCCGTAACACAGGTGCTGGCTCCAAATGGATACCAAGGATTGCACCGCCAGCCTGTTGGCGGTGCAATCGTTGAAACAGCCCTGGCGGTCTTTGACCGCCAGGGTTGTAATGAGGGCCTATGTCTTCATTAGTATTTCATCCAAGATTTGATAAGCATCCAAAGTTATGTGGAATGCACTGTTTGTGAAAGTAGGATGACTGAACTTAGAAGAGATGGACTGACTCAGTTGTTGAACTCTTATGTGAGACTATTTAATCAGCTGAGTTCAATAATTATAGTATGTTGACTGTAAATATACATGCTAGAAGCATGAGTGGATATGCAAAGATTTGGTGCACATTCAATTCAATGCGATGGCGAGTAAAGTTTTTTTCTTCAGGAGGTTTTCTGAAAGAGTTTTTGAAAGCGGCAGACTGGTCTAATGCTGATGTCTTTGCAAAATTGTATTTAAATCTATGGAACATGTTTTGACTGTTGTGTTTTCACATCTTTGAACATACATAATGCAAGCCTCAGGTCTTGATATGAAATGTAGATTCTACAAGTTTTGCGAAGCAAAAGTCTGGTTGTCATTAAAGACACAGAGGCTAGCACTATCCCACCCTCCCTGCCAACATAAAAATAATTATGGAGGGAGAGTGGGCATGAAAAGTATTTACAGTGTTTTAAATATATAGGCTTTGTTAAGAAAAAAGTTCAGAGTTAATTTTACATTCACTCCTATATTTCTTTTTTTCAGAGAACCAATAAGGATGGAGATTTTTTTGTGTCAGAGGAGGCATGAAAAGTTGGAACATTTGGTTACTCTTTTCAGTACAAGATGTTTTAGCATTCGAGCAGCTGTAAAGAGGAAGATAGCTGATGGCTTCAGAGTGATAGAGCCTGCAGTTTTGTTCTAATTCTAACATTTAAGTATGGTTAAAGTTTGATTTAAAGTGCTGCATGGAGTAACAATAAAAGATTAATGCATAATGCTAGCCTCAGTGTCTTTAATTAAATCCAGATTGTCTCTTCACAAAACTTAGAGAATCTACATTTTGTGGCTGCACAACTGTTCTAAGTTATTGTAGTTGAATTGTGACACTGTAATGTCTGGTGCTAGACCCCGCAGGCAAGGTAAAAAGCAGATCATTTAGCATCATTGCAGCTACGGTTTAAACAAAAAAAACAAAAAAATGTGTTTTCATTCTTCTGATATGTTTTTCTCAAGTAAACAGTGATCAGAAGAAAGGATGTGTCTAAGACAACATGTTTATTGTTTACACCCTATAGCTCATTACAGGAAAGACATAGGCCCTTATTACGACTTCGGCGGACAGAAAAGGCCATCCACCAAAGTCCTGCAGTCTGGTTGGCGCCAGTGCGGTCCCCTTCCCGTGGCCCCTATAAGGAGTTTCCAGTTGGGTCAGCGGGAGGAAATAGAGTTTCCACCTGCTGGCCCAGTGGGAAACAGCCCACAACATTGACGCCGGCTCATAATTGAACTGGCGAAAATGTTGTGGTGCGTAGGGTGCACGAGCACTTGTCGCACTTATCACTGTCTGCAAAGCAGACTGTAAAAAGCACAAGGGGCTGGCCAGGGAGCCCCCTGCACTGTCCATGCTACCCCCATGTAACTGCCGGTGGACAAGGGACTCAGAATCCCCAGGGCAGAGCTGCACTGGAGGATTAGGACCACCAGCACCGCCAGCCCCTCCAGTGGAGGAGAAGTGGTGGTGCTGGTGGTCAGACCGTGGCGCAACCACCACGGTCATAATGTGGCTGTCAGACCACCACAGTGGCGGCGGTCCGACAGCCACCGTGGCACTGGCGGTCTTAAGACCACCTTGGCCATAATGAGGCCCATAACCTTTCTGCATGTTTTTCATGTCTTATTCTACAGCATTTTTAATCTGAATTACATTAATTCGATTCTAATATTTGATTTGCCACATATTACTGAGTACTTTTAGATGTGTTTAATTATGCCCTACCGATTCCACTTTATTCTTCACATCTGAAAACACACCATTTCATTTGAAAGAGCAATACACCAAGGATTTAAGTTGTTTGTGAGGGGGTTGATTGTGTAGCCATGTATTATAGGGGGTTAAAATACACACCTCCGTACATTATAAGGATACTGCAAGTCAACTCAGAATTCCATGATTTTCAACTTTGGCCTGGTCCCTCTACATGCTCATGGAACTTCTCAGTGACTTCAAATATCCTTATAAAGTACAATTGGCGGTATTTTAATCCCTGTATAATGACCATTACCATGATTAACGCATGTGGATCTTCTTCAATAGCCAGTACTTTATCTCTGTGTAATGACCATTAATATGTTCATAACATGTGGGGAATTCAAACATGCATGAATTTTGCACAGACAGTTTAACACTGTTTTTGTTTAATAGCTCTATCTTCCCATGGGAGAGGAAAGAGTTTTGCATAAACTGTAAATTATCAGATTACTTGTGGACAACTTTTATCATTGATCTAAGGTAACCTTACCTTCCTGAATCAGTAATGAAGAGTTCACTCCTAAAATTATTGAGCATGCTGTATGTGTTGTACCACTGTGGGTCTGTAATCTGCTCCGTTAAACAGCTTGTAAAGGTTAACTTACAAGTAATAGTTAGTCGGTGATGCCACTCAGATCAACTAACACACTTTGGGGACAATTATTAACACTTTTTACAGATGTGAAACTTAAGTGTGCAAAAGGTGTCCCAGTCTTTGATTCACAGAATCTACGGATATTTAGGGGCAGGGATGGCAAAATGCCCACTAGGTGGAAATAATTTTCTGATATCTTACGTGTTGGTTAGGGACGGGTGCATCAGGACTACTAGAGTCAAGGAATGGCCCTTGAAATTGTAATGACACCTTACATTTTCGGGCCGTTAGAGCGTTCATTATCATTTATAATGCATTTCTAACTCAAACTGCATATGTAAGTTTACACCTGTCACTGTGGGGTGGGAGAAGGCTTTCAACTTGAAAAAGATTTATTGACATTTATTTTTCTTGAAACACCATCATGGACAGGGAGTGGACGGTCCATGGTAGGAATGCCCTGAATGTTTGGGATTTCCCACACTTGCGAACAACCTAACAACTGCCAGAGCTTTACAAAGGAGAAACACATTTATTTACACAGGAGCTGGGTGGAAATCACACTTGGTACAGATTTAAACACAAGTATGAATGTAAGTCTGATATACGGTATTTTTAGCTAAAAGGCAGCAGAGGACCTCCATGGGGGCAGATCAGCCATATGCTTTTAGGCCCATCTGCCACCAAGGGGGGCAGACGCCACTTGACACCGGGATGTTTTATTCGTAATATGTTGTTGTGGGGAGCGACCCCTTGGGCAAGGGTTGCTCCTCTTTAGTGGTGATTATTTTGCCCTTTTGTGTCCCCTTGAGGGCAGATCAGCCATATGCTTTTAGGCCCATCTGCCCCAAAGGTGAGCAGAACCACTAGACACCAGGGATGTTTTATTGAATATGTTGTTGTTGTGGGGAGTGGCCCATTGGCCAAGTGTCACTCCCCTTTAGGGGGTGATTATTCTGGACGTTTCTGCCCCTCTTGGGGGCAGATCGCCATATGCTATATGCTTTTAGGCCTGTATTACCCCAAAGGTGGGTAGAAGCCACTAGACACCAGGGATGTTTTATTGGGAATATGTTGTGGGGAGCGGCCACTTGGGAAAGGATCGCTCCCCTTTAGGGGGTGATTATTTTGGCCTATTCCACCTCCCACAAGGACAGACCAGCTATATGCTTTTAGGCCCATCAGCCATTAGACTCCAGGGATTTATTTATATAGTCATTTTGTTGTTTTAGGGAACGGCCCCTTGGGCAAGGTCCCTTTTGAGGGTGAATATTTTGGCTATATTTTTAGGTCCATCTGACCCCCAGTTTGGCTGGTGGTGTGTGCGGACTGATGCACTATATACCTTTGTGATCATAATGTTTTATTTCTCCTTTTTATTGTAGTGCAAAGCTTTTGATTCCTTTGCCTATGACTCCTGCTTGCGGTTTCGGTACTGGTGTCTGCAGTTTGCGTAGTTGGATGTGTTTGGTTAGAAACACTTTTTTGTACTGTTTACTCCAAATGAGTATCACTGCCCTGCATGAATCTGTTTTTTCTAAGAGGTGTAATAATAACAGCATATTAAGCTTATGTTTTGTTGTGCGTGAAATTCTCTTTGGATTTCTCCACAACATGTATTGTGTTGTCTTGTGTGTAACCGTCTTTGTTTTTTTCCTTCTCGTGGTATATTGTTGATGCTTGCTGTATCTGTGCAGACTACGTTGCTGCGCTCAGTCATTTTCACAATGCAGGGATGCACCATATTTAATAGAATACAGAGCACCCCTGTGTTGCCCCCTGCGCCGGTGCTAATTTGATGCCGAGCGCCAACGCAGCCATCCTTGCGCCATGGTCATGGATGGCTGCACTGTAGGGGAGATTGTTTCTGTGCAGGAAGGGACACCTTCCTGCAGAAAAACAATCTTAAATGGTGATTTGCTCTTTCTATGTGTGCTGCAGAATGCAGCACACATAGAGAAAGGAAAAAATGAGGAGAAATTTAAGCATTTCTTCTCGTCGTGCCATGCTTAATGCCACCTTGTAAATACAGCACATTCCTGCATGTTCCTAAAAGCTGGGAAGATGGTGACTACAGTACAGTAAACCGTTTGTGGATGTTATTTTTAGGGGAAAACACAGACACTTTTTCCTGGAGCACTTTTTCCGTATTTTTAAAAAATGTACTCAAAATGTTGCTATATTTTGCCTATTTTCTCAGTCCCCTCGAGGGAAATCTACAAATATTTTAAACTTTTTGGGTTACGAATGAGAGTGGAAAAAAGGACCCAAATCAGGCGTGGGTAGTTTATGTAGAAAAAAGTTATGGAGCCCTATGTGCAAACTATCCCAAATTGCCAGAAAAGGGCTCAGCACTAGAGGGGAAAGGCCTAGCAGCAAAGAGGTTAACACATGGAGTGCATTAGATAACAATTAATGTGGTTAGGGGTTCATGTCACATGAGTCTGATATATATTGTCCATCTGACTTATAAGGTACAGAGTTTGGTAAGGAATGAAAAATATATTCATGTTTTAGACACTATCCAAACATGTTTAAACATTAAACTAATAATGTTGTTTTGTTTGGAATCAGAGAAACATCATAGTATTCATAGAGTCCTCTCTTTCTGCAGAACAAAATAGTCTGTGAAACATATGATAATTGTGCACTTAGAGGAAGAGACAGATGCATAGACACACTTCTTATAATAAAAACTGCAACTTTGTCCATGTGTGTTTTATTAAGTTGGGAGGGGATGACCATATCAACTTAATCAACCGGGATCTTGTTCAATTTCATCAATAATCATTGAGAAAAGGCTCCTTAGTGGTAGCTGTAGTACAAACAGCAGGATATTCCCCTGAGTAATGTTTGACAAACACAACACAATAAAATAAGCAAACGAATTTAGAAAAAAAAGAATAAATAGCAAAATTGCACAAAATGGTTAGAACACATTAAGGGAGCCAAGATATTACTTCTTGACAAAAATGTAAAAATGCCCACAGGGAGAATGGTAGACTAAACATAGCAATGAGTCTGTCTCCAGTACCCAAAAACAGCCGCCAAAGGTCACTCTTGCATCAAAGATGAACATAAGTTGCCACGTGCAAACAGTTTTGAGCCACAGAGGATGGGACACCTGGGTCAGGTTCAGTTAACCAGCTGCTGCCTTGATGGAGCATCCTAAACCAAGGACATGACATGTTGAAACAAACTGTTCCAGACTCTGCCTCCACAACTCTTCATTAAAAGGTGACATCTGCATCAAAGTCTGGGAATGCAGCCTGCACTTTACTCAAACCTGACCAGTGCTTTCTGACAAAACCTGGATCCTTTCCCAAAGTATTCTGAAGCAGCAGAAATGGGGTGGCAGGGCTTTACTAGGGGCCATAAATGAATACTTTTGAAATGCCTCATCCAATGAAAGGACACAAAACACTAAGAGGCACATTTATGGAAAGCCCAATGCTGCGCTGTGCTGCGTGACAGGGAAAGGGCTGGAATGATCCATACTTAACGTGCGCTTACCTGGCTTTTCCATGTGCACGAAATGCTGCCCAGTGCCAAAAAGCCACTGAGCACCTGCCTTTGACCATACACACCCCAACCTGCTGGACAGTGCCTTACATAATTCTAAATCTGGTTGCAAATAAATGTCCCCTTAGTTGTCTAGTCTGCGAGTTTGAGTCAAACCACTCAACCATTAAATCTGTCAACCTTTATTTATGGAACAACTCTGTAACTTTGGGCCCATTTGCGGAGGCAGGACTTTCAAGGTCAGAATTTTACCACCTTAGTTTTACTCCTATCTATGGAGAAACTGTCCACCTTTGTGAGTTTTTTTAGTCCCAAGAGTACTCTAAGAAATGGAAGGCATCTGTAGATTGACATGAGTACTTACTTATGCATCATATTTACGTGCAATATTCCCAGCTGGAGGAAAAATCTGCCTCCTTTTTAGGGTCGTGCAAGCGTGCTAACCTGTCGTAATCTCTCTGTGGACTTTTAACTACGCCCACCACACTCCCATCAGTTTAGTTGGTTCAAGGGCTTGCCTTTTTTAAATGGCTTGATTTTGTTTGTGAAAGGCATGCATATGTCATGCCTTTTCTGGTATTTAGCCATTCTCGAGCTCACCGGCCAACTGCTGAAAACATACGCAGCTCCATGTTTTCAGCATAGTTTCTGCACTACTTTTTCTTTTTATTTCGTACGCAGCGCGATCTCGCTGCACATTTGCTGATACGTTTGTCTGCATGCGAACTTCGGTTTCATTTTGTGTGCTCCTTCACACTCATGGCGTAGACTTTAAATGGGGTCACTTATGTAATGCTGGATTACTTTTAATTTTCATTTTATGTGGCAATAAAAGTCTGGTTAGGACTTTACAACGCTAATAGATCTAAGTCGAACAAATGCGAGACCCATTGCATTGCAAATGCTTGTTAATTTTTTCCTTGTACAGCATATGTTTCCGGATAGCAATCCTTACCTTTAAATCCCCACGTTTTCATTCCCTTTTTCCACCTTAGAAGCTCTTGTTCCTTCCTTTAAGAGAGGCACTTTTGTGTACAATTCTAAGGTGAACGACTACCTGCAATCGGTATTGGTACCCTCAAACATTTCAGATCTGTGAGTGCTCATTTAATTCTAACTTGTATTTCTCCTAAAAGTCCCATGTCACATTCATTCCCTCTCATTTACAAATGTCAGATATTCATCTCAGGCTGAGTTTCCCACCTTCAGTAAACTTACTCCTGCAAATTGTTCTTAGTGCCAAACTAAGTGGAACTTAGCTCTGCAAAACGTCTGTGGTTCAAGCCCCTCACACCATATGCACCACTTTACAACTAAGTGTAACTTAGGTGTGTGAAAGCGTTTGTGAACTCAGTCGCTCAAATTTCAGTTACCAATTTGCACCTAGTGGAAGTGAGATGTGCACAATCATTAGAGAACAGTGCCCCAAATCCAAACTACTGTTCTCCAGTGGGACTTAAGAGAGTAAAACCTTTTGTAAATCAATGCCTCTCGACCTTACTTGTGACATTATCTTATGTCCCACCTTGCACCTAAGTGGAAATTATATGCATAGAAACCTTTGTGTGAACCCATCTCTCCAGGTCACATGTAACATCTTGCACCCAAATGAAACTCTGGGATGCAAAACCTATGACAGACCGAGGCCTCAAGGTCTTCTCATTAGGGATGGGCAGAAACCACAGTGTCACTCAGCAGAATTCTGCGGAGTTACATGAAAACTCTGGGAGATTTTGTGGCGTTCCACAAGTGGGCAGACAAGACACATCAGGCTACTTGAGCTGATTATTAGTGCCAGGAGCTCATTCTGTGCTGAAAAATTAGCACGAATGACACTTCGCAGTGCACCAGAGGGTGTTGCCTATTAAGTTGATTTTGTGCCACTTGAGTAGATTTTTTTTACTTGAACAGCATTTTCTGACCATGGACTCCCTCATTGAGAAAATCTTGCATGAGCCATCCTGGTGACCGAAACTCATGCTCGGGGAGGCCAAATCTCACTCACCCTCACCAATTTACCACTGGCGAGCCACATGTGGGAAAAACTCCAACACATGACGGTTGGCAGTTACAAGCGTAATGTGGAGTGGCCAAAACTACACCAACTCCTTTGGTGGTGCAGAATTTATCACCCACCGCTACTTATCACCCACTTTGCAAATAAGTCTACAAAGGTGCAGTGTAACCTTTGTTAAATGAGATCTTGAGATCTTTGCACTAAACTGAAACTTGGATGCACTAATGTTTTTCTGACTCCCAGGCTCCAGATCTCAGGTACTGGCTTGCACTTAATTTGCACACAGGTATGCACAAGCATTTGTGTATTGAGCCCCAGATCTCCTATACCACTACGCATCTAAGTGAAACTGAGTTCATCCAAAAATGTATGAAAGTAGACCCAACAAATCTTTGAACCCCCCTAAGAAAAACTTAAGTGTGCAAGGACTCTTGTGAACAGAACCCTCAGATCTCCAGAGCACCTTGCACCTAGATGGGACCTGGGTACACAAAACCTTTTATATCTTAGGCCTGCAGGGCTCATGTAGCGCCTTGAGGCGATATTCACCCTTCTGGTACCAGGTACGTTGAACTGCAAGTCATGCAGTATCCCCTGTACTGCACACGTTGTAAATGTGTTACTCCCAGAATACTCTTGTCGCCTACTGATGCAAGTGTCTGACGAGTGTTTTAGCCGAACACACTGCGCCCACAAGACTTCCTGTAGTGCTGAGCATCACGTGACTTTTTCCACAGTGTGCAACAAGCCTGTAACTGTATTTAACAATATTTTACATTTACTGTCATCAAAGTCCCTGCCAGCTGGCAAGTACTTTAATTAGCTGCAGAGGCATAAGCTTCACCAATAGAGGAGAGGTTTCTCCGAGAACCTTCCTTGGGGTGTGGCTGGGGGAGGGGCCATTTTTGTATGAGTGTGTAATGCCGTGGGGACAGGGGGCACCGTGGTACAGCCCTATGGGCCGCCTTTACAAAAACATTACCTTGAGAACTTTCACTCACGAGTTGAGGAACCCGGTGGAATATTTACTGAAAGCTATGCTTTCTTTTCTTAATTTATTTTTTATTTTGTAGTTAGCTAATACTTTATTAACAACGATGGACCTTCCATGAGATTGATTTCTGTGGCACCCCTTTAAAGCCCGGTGAATCTGACCAGCTGCGAGTTTTGAGTAAGTAACAGGGTAATACTAGTTTACTCTTTTAATCACTAATATTCTTACCAATGTTCTATTGTAATTTGTTGTAATTTGTCGATCAAGCTTCCCTTTTGTTCTTTTTTAAATGTGTGCACTTCACATGACCGTTATTATGTTTGCAAAGGTTATTTAAAAAAAACAAAAAACGAAAAGACATGTATATTTTTTACAGACTTCTTTGTCAACAAATTATCTATTTGGCTACTCCAAAGTTTCTTTGCAGAAATGAAAAGTTGGAATTAATAGCAATTACATTTGTTATACATTCACTTTAGCCTTCTGCTCTTGGCTTGGGCATGTTGGCTCCTGTAATGCCACAGTGGGGGCTGCCTCCCTTATTTACCTCTGTGCACCTGGTTTTGAAACTTTGTGGTGTTCTGGTGAGACATTAGTTATCACTTTCATTGATGTTCATGTCATACACACGTGTAGAGCAGCAACACAACCAGATGTCTCTTAATTAGCTCTTATCTTAGAGTCTACAGAGAGAAATCAGCTGCAAATGGGTTTTTCTTAGTCTAGAGATGCTGTAACAGAAGTGAAAAAGTGAGAAACTGATGACTCCTTGGTGCAGACCACCACACCCCATTGCGACAGGCCATGTCGCTCTGTGTTCACCACTCAGCTGTACTTCGGCGAAGGGACCAAGTTAAGCGTACTCGGTGAGACTTTATGGTATTGTTCAGTCTGGTGTAATCACCTACACATAAGTACCAATCTGCTCTCAGCAGTCAGGCAGCATTACAAAAATGAATCATCCTTGTTGATTTGCAGAATTTTCCTTGGTTAGATCTCACAGGGACCATGTGGTGATGTCTCAAATCTGTGTACTGTATATGCAAGTGTTGAGCAAAAATAAATCTTAAATAGGATGTGTTTGAACATTGGTCTTTAACGTGTTCCAATGCATTGAAAATGGTGGTTCAGACAAGAGAGCGGGACTGAATGTCCCAGTATTTCGCCGTAGGTATGTCACTGTGTACTTACTCAGAAGCTTACTTTGGTCCAGGTACCAAACTGTCTGTTTTAGGTAAGAAAACCAAGATTATCATGACAGGTTAATGTGAAATTGGCAATGTCTTTTTTTGAAATGTTGTTCATTTCTCCTGAATTCTGCTTTGACACAATTATCACAACTTCAGTGCATGAACAATGTTCCAGTTGGGTAAACGAGTGAGGGGTCTTTAGTCGAGTAGAACTGGTGTGAGATAGAAATGAGGGGGATCGTTCTAAGCTTCACCAGAAGTTCAGAATGTGTCTTCTTCAGACGCCTTGGTGATGCATCAACGATGGTGGAACCAATCGAGAAGACGGTGTATCTAGAGGGGTCGGAGGATAAAAGGATTTTTGTGTCAATAGCAAAGAAACCAACTAATGAGAGAACTAAAACTATAGATACTTTGTAAGGCAACGACACAGTTGTGCAGAACACGCCCGACAGAAGCTAGGCTGGGAGATCTAAGTTTGCAACAAAGGACAGTCAACATTTGATAGGAGGGGTTCTTATTTACCTGTTATCCATTATGCATGCTGAATTGCTTACGTTTACACCAGAATGTTTTAAATGGACCTGGTGGGATGTTAATTGGGCTGCACCTCGTGCAAAAACAGGGCTGAAACTCAGAGGAAATATGATTTATGAATAATATTTTGTGCAATTTACATTGATAGCAACTACTTACAATATGTCAAAAGGTTGCTGGCCCATTAATTTGGAAAGAATATGGGTGTGGGGTGCTAGTGGAAATACACAAGCAGTTATTACCAGAGGATTCTGGGAGTTGGAGATTAACATGGAAGGCATGACCACTGAGAAATGGTTGACAATCCCGATTATATACTGATCTCCAGAGTCCCAACAAGTCTAGACAATACTGTGTTTCAGTGTTTGAGTATGTTAGAGGAATTAACTCAAGGAAAGACACAAGACAGGATAACCTCAATTATTGTGCTGTAAATGTGGAACATTGACTGTGAAGCCTTACTCATTCCCTGAACAGAAAGCAGTTTGTGTATGTATAATGATGCTGTTTCTATCAGTAGACATACATGAGCCATAGGGGCAGCCGGCTATTAATGAGCTGACTTACGTATTGAAACTGAATAGAAATCTATTTATGTCCACTGTGCTACCTGCAGGGGCCATGCTCCGCGGTGGGTGGTCTTTGTACAGACGCTTGCTTCTCACACGCCTGTGATGTCCCGCCTGGTCGCGACAGCACCTGCGCTCCACACTGAAGTTTTCGAACAGCCTCTCGTGGCTGTGTTATGCAAGCGAGCAATACTTCGGAGCAGGAACCAGACTCACTGTCCTCGGTAAGACAATCCCCTTGGCCTGGTCCCCTGAGTGCATCATGTGTCCTGGATGCACCAGCATGCGTTGTTAGATGGGGTCAGTGTACAATCTAATGTCTTCTAGATGGGTCTAGATTCCAATGGTCTGAGGCTCCATGTCCTGCGTGTGATGGGACTGGCATGTCTTGGTGATGCCCCGCCCTCAGGCTTTGAGAGTACCAGAGGGACATTGCACTGACTAGGCAGCAGGTACACCCTAGAATGAGTTCCGCACACCCCTAGGTGGTTTCCAGAATGAGACATTTGCGATTAAAAAGGTGAAAGAAAATGTACTTAGAACTTATATCACCCTAAAAATGCCCTACCACAGCGTGTTTTATGAAGAAAACAAGCTGTTGTATTTATAAACTAAATTCCTGGAGCCCTTCAACGTTCCTTGTTCAGTTCTGAAGATGTGATTTGGTTTATATGAGTATGAATAAATGGGAACAAGTTTTGAAAAGAGTTTGTTTCTAAATATTTATTGAATTTTTGTCTGATGTGAACAGGGAACATTTTATTTTATTCATCTGCACCTTGCTTGAGTTAAAAAGCAGGAACACCCCCAGAATGCACCTCGTAAAGACGCTTACTGTTAGACTGCGGTATATTTCAATTCTGATGTCCCAATAAAACACAGGAGCTCTTCTAGGGCGCTCCTAATCGGTCAGGAAATTCTGCAGCCACGAATGTGCAATGTGATTTTTTAAATATTTTTATATTATTTAACTAATGTTTTTGCTGGCTGCACAAGTGTTTTATAGCATGCTGAACTGATGCATAATAAGGACAAATATATATAATTTATTTATAAATGTATCGATATATATAATAATACATAATCGATATATACAGGACATTTGAGTCTGAGATGGGTAAAACACAGCAGCTATGCACGTCATGGGCAGCTTTCTGGGGGAGACTTTACTTTAGCAAAGAAGGAGACAGATTAAAACTTTTCGAAAAAGAGAGAAAATACTGTTTCTGCAAGCAGCTCCGTGCAGTACTTTGAAACTGGAACAAAACTGTCTGCAGTAGGTAACATTGTTTTTAATTGTTACATTTTGCATTTCTACATAGACTGTCACACGGTCGAACACTGATATGCCAAAGAGAATCATTGGGAATTGAGAAGGTTCATAAATTCATTTATCTGAGGATCCACGAACATTCTTTATTTTATATTTTGTTTTAGAAGGTTTGTGCCCCGATGATGGAAAGATCTGTGGCCCCATTCTTGGGGGTCACCTATATAAGGTGCCTGGACCAGCAGTTCGCACCTGTTGTGACTTCCATCTCTGATGCTCGCCCCGCAGGTCAGCAAATCCTGTCTGTGGCTGCAAAACCCAGAGAAAGCCCGTCCGAGCGGCCTGGGCACGGACCCCGGGCGAGGGCGAGCGGGGAAGCGCCTTGGCAAAGTCACGATCAGAACACATCAGTCTTTGGTCTTGTCTGGGCACTCATGGATAGTGGGCACGCGCATGCTATCGATGGTTCCAATTATTAAGTGCTTTGAATCGGCCTCCTTGTCTTTTAACTGTAAGATGTTTTTGGTAAACATCCCATATTAGAGTAAAACCCACATTGAGATGCTGCTCGGCCATTGGTACCTGTGAACTACTGGTGGAAGCCGCTCACAGAAGGAGCCTCTTAATGTAAGTTATTGGTGTGGACCTTGGTAGTGAAAAGGGGTTCACAGTTCTGTTTTTAAAACACCAAATACACGTATTTTAACTTGGCTCCTGGACAAAGCTCATTTAGGACTGGGGATCAGCAGATGAGCAAAATGAGCCTTCTTTGTGGCATGATCAGCCCGGGGGTGGGGGGGGGAGGGGTGGGTGTTGCTTAATCGATACAAGTTTCTTGGGTCACAAACAGTTGTAACAGGACACTCTCTTTGCTGAGGACCTTCATCTGCTCAGTATTTTGCATTCGATCCAAAGTCTGTTTCAGAAAAGTACAGTTTTTTCCATTTCCAAAAGTGTATTTCTTTTTTTTTTTTAATCTTTTTATTGTGTCTTTAATGACAAAGTGTACATTTCTTACAAACTGACAAAAGCAGTTCAACAGTTTGGCACTTATTCTAAATGTGCATTTCTGCCTAGAATGCTACATGGCAGAATATTGAGGAACCCATGAAGAATCTTGAGGGTAGGCTTCGCCTCCACTGAAGAAACATATTTTTCTGAGACATCAGTATTTTTCTGACAATACCTTTACTTGTATTCATGTTACTTGTAGTCTCTGAGTGTCTCTGTGGTTACAAGCAGTTTGAACACAACTCTACCTCAACCTGCCCTCTATCCATTGCCAGGTGTGACAGTGCCTTGGGTCTCAGAATCTGACCACGGGAGGCTACATGAGATCCCTCAGGTGGTGACCTGTCATTTAGGTTTCAATATCTCCTCGTCCATCGGTGGTCCACCTACAAGCGATGACACTCAGGCTCTAGAGAGGAAGTTTCCCATCTCACACAATGTGGTGCATGTTGGGAGCTGCTACTGAGCTAGGGTGTCCTAGGGGGCCCTAGGAGGTCCTAGGGGGACCCAGGGAGTCCTAGGTCATCAGATGTATTCCAAAGACGCAGAGACCTGCAGGGAATGTTTGTGGTAGTTTGGTGGTGGGTGTTGGCACCAGCAGCCATTTCTAGACTGTCCATTGCATTGCTTGTGACCCAGGTACATACACTGAATAGCAGAACAGGGTAGAATTGCTGAACATGAGGCATGACCACATGATAAATTAACTGATGCACACACTTGGCAAATCAATGCATTTATTCAGCGTGTGTGTCAATGCTAAAGACACTTTTAGTTGCAACAAACTAGGTCAGGTCCAAGTTCTGGGGAAGCAGGGGGCACCTCACGTAGAAGGGGTGAAAGTTTATCTTGCAATACAAGGGATAAATGCATCTTTTTAACTCATGGTTCCTGTTACCGTTTATCACTGGGCAGTGGATTACCAACTGTGTAGTCTGGCGCTGCAAGCTGAGCATCTCTGCAGAACAAACATGAGAAACCCACAGCTACATTCATGTTCTTGTTGAATCTTAATCAAACTTCTTCGTTGAGCAAGATTTTCAATGTGAATAGGTCTTTGATCATCGCAGCTTTCTGGCAATACCTAATAGCTCAGATTTTGGATGCTGCTTAGCAGACCTCCTTTATCAATAAGAAACTGTGCCTTCTGCGACAGCTGCATCTTCACTTCATAGTGTCCAATGTTTTGGACACGGGTGCAAACTTCAAATTCTGTCTGTGGAGTTCAACAAAAGTTATGTTTCTGGAAATTCACAGAGAGGTAACATTTCCAAAGTTCGCCCATTTCTACCTTGAGCAGAGGTTTTCCCATTTTGTTAGAAAACTCTTCGGCAGAAATTGGGGCTATAGGGGGTGACATGGCATATCTGCAGGCTTTAACTACTTCAAAAACTTCATAACTTTAGGAAGTTTGTGGTACTACCTGTTGACTTTGTTAAGGTCCCAAAAGACTTTGCATGAGTACATGCACACCTTTTACATTTTCATAGCTCTAGTGTTTGACAAAATGGACTTATGATTGTCTCTATTCAAAATATTGTAAATCCCAAAAGACTGATTATTGCTGGTAAAACCCAAATCTATAAAGAAGAACAATGTCTGTGCTCTGCAGTGAAACATCAACTCAGAAGTAAATAATTATGTTATCAATTTCAGAGGATGGACTCAATATCAGTGAACCAAACGTGGCTCTTTTCGACCCATCGCCGCATGAGGTGAAAGAGAGACGAAGCGCCACACTGGTGTGTCTGGCCACCAAGTTCTACCCTGACCATGTGGTCCTGAGCTGGACAGTGAACGGGGTGGAGAGGACGGAAGGGGTGAAGAGTGATGACCACCCCACCCGGAGCAGCGACAAGATGTACTCCCTGAGCAGCCGGCTCCGGCTCTCGAAGAAGGAGTGGTTGAACCCGCAGACCACCTTCAGGTGTAAGGTGTACTTCGACCCCACAAAACAAAACATCATCAAGGAGACCAGAGGCCGAGAGGGTAAGATATAAGGGAGCAGGAATAAAACTTTAAAGATGAATCCATGGGCTTTGAGACTAACACTGATTAGTTGTGTTTGTCCAGTAAAACGTGTTGGTCGCAATAACTACAATGTTCAACTTTTCTCAAATGAAGAATAGTCAAGATTCTTTGGTGATGGGTCAGATGTGTAGGCCATATGGATGCAAGGTCGGACTGGCCTATATGGCAATCTGGCAGCGCAAGACGGGCTGGTCTGAAAGATCAGTGTGTGCGCTGGTTTTCTTAGCAGATTTAGGGCCTGGTTCATGGCCTGGTGGCCTGTCTTTATTGTAGATTTCCCTGAAATTAGCAGAAACTTTGCACATAGGATTCAGAACCCTAGACCACCTTTTTCATTCAGTATTCTGGAAACTTCTCTCATTATTTCAATGCTTCAAACCACAATAACTTTCCTCTTATTCACACCGATACACACCACCTACATTTCTTCCTACTCCTGCATACATCCGATAGCCACAAACAACTTTTCCACATTACGGTAAGTCTTGAAGATATTTCTCCAAAAAATCTTTTCACATCAGTATATTCAATACTTAAATATAAATAAATCAATTCTCTTGTTGAAGCCTTTTCACACTATTTGATTCTTTTTTTGTAAACAATTTGACCATTCTCCTCAATATCTGTGGCAAACATGATTTGTAATCAACACGCGTTTCGGCATGAACAGCCTTCATCAGGAACACCACATATTATCAAGAACACAAGCAGTACGTTTCTAGAACCAGTATGTTTACCTATGTGTGGAAAAAAGCAAAATAATACTAAAACTTAAGTTGTACCTATGAACTGAAGTAAATATCAAAGAGAATGAGTATATATTTGTGCTCCGAAGAATAAAGACAATGAATTAAACAAATCACATGAGAGAAGTTTCCAGGGTATTGAGTGAAAAAGGTAGACTGGGTTTGAATCCTATTTGCAGTGTTGTCGTGTCGCAGTAACAATATTGCATTTGAGGGTCCCAGATTTGTTTGACACAAAATTACCACAAACACTACCAGCAGCAAACCCGAATGTATGCAATCTCCTATACCTTGAAATATATCCCTACAGCATCTTTACAACTTCACAACTGACTTGATTTGCATATGTGGGCCATTTCTTTCTCTAGATGGTTCACTGATGGGGGCATTTTTATTTTGGTGCTAGGGCCAATTTTTGTCCCAGTTTGACTCTGGCATTCTCACTGAAAATGTTATAAGAATTTATTGCATGTTTTTTTTTTTTTTTTTTTTTTTTAAAGGAAGTGTATTTGCCAGGTAGATGCCTACATGATATACATGGGATTGCAAAGCCTGGGCCTGTCTGAGCAGTTAATTAAACATCATAGGTTTTTGTGTAAAACACTGTAGATATACTTGGGGTGGTGGTGGTGGCGGTGGATCTGAGGGGGGTGGTAGGGGATGTGAGGGGGGTAGTGGAGGGGATCTGAGGGGGTGGCAGGGGATGTGAGGGGGTGGTGGCGGGGGTTCTCTGTTGGAGGTGGGGGAGGATGTGAGGGGGGTGGTGGTGGGGGATCTGAGGGGGATGGCGGGGGATCTGAGGGGGGTGGTGGTGGATATGAGGGGGGTGGCAGGGGATCTGAGGGGGTGGGAGGGGATCTGAGGGGGTGGTGGCAGGGGAGTTGAGGGGGAGGTGCTTAACGCTGCCGACTATTCAGAATGTAAAGAGACAGGACATGAACAGTTCGAAAAGACCTGCTGGAGACTGTGTTCAAGACCCTTCCTCCACTTGGTAAAACTTTTAACAAACTGGTTCATCTTGTGCATGCGAAATAGGCATTTTCTTTTTCACTTTGAACTTTAAAACAGCTGAACCAAAGTGCCCCAAGCTACAGACACCAAGGGTCTCCTATGACTTTCCTGCCAGTGCTTGTGGTGAAACGCGGTGTTTAGTCACAGAACTGATTGTCCCACGATGCTTGGAGCATCCTTGGTGCCTTTGAGCAGCAGTGAACAGTGAGTGCACACATGAGCACATTAGAAGTGATTCCTTACTCCAGTTGTCTTATCATAGGTTCACTATGCAGGAAACACCATCTACCCTTTCAACAGGTGGAATCTGCTTGGGGTCACCTTTGACCACTTGATTCACCTCTGGCTTTTAAACCTGAGCACCGATTTACTGATTTTGTTCACAGCACAGACACCACATTTGCTGCCTTTATCTAAAGGATACAAAACAGTGCAGACCGCACATACTACGAGCGGTCTGCAGCTGCTCTCATCCCCTGCACCGGTGCACAAACAGGAAGCCTTGTTTGGTGCTCATCCTCACAACATGGCTCACAGACGAGTGTGTGAAATTGTTTTCTTTCACAAAAGGTAGCAACCTTATTAGGGGAGGAGGATCTGACCAAAGACCTTGGGCGACAAAACGCATCAAGACAAGATGTGTGTAGTAAACACCATTCAACACTATGTTACCCTTCATGCAGCCTTTCTAGAGAGTGATGGTTTATGTAGTTACTTGTTTCCTACTTATGGTCAGGCTCTCTAAGGGTACAGCATGCCTGTTGAAAGAGAGATCTTAGGGTGCACTCCCTCAGTCCCCTTCAATCTCTTTATACGACTCCCATATAATACCTGTTATAGTGACAGCAAATATCTCTGGAAAGATTGCAAGCTCTGAGTTTATTTTCTTTTTCTCTTTCCTCAGGGTGCGGTACAACTTCTGGTGAGTAAATATATCTCGTTATTTGTCAGCCGTGACGTCAGAATGCACCAACCATGCAACATTGTTCACAATTAAAGAAAATATGTGTTGAAAATTAACTTTTCACTGAAATGAAATTTAACAGAGTCTTCAAGTCTTACACTCACATGAAGCCCTGCATAGCACCAGGCAGGCCACAGCTCACAAAACACCTAATGCAATGCTCGTGACCTCCCCATTAACAAACACCCAGGCAGGGGGCCTGGTGCTGACAGCCTTTGACCAGGTCCCACAAACCAACCCCCACCAGAGGCTGGCTAACCCTGCTGCACAGGGCCTTGGTCCACACCGGCTCCCAGCCCTCCCCCCAAGCCAACCCCTGATGGGTACAGCCGAAGGCCTTGCAGAGGGGGGTTGGGGAGGGAGCAGGCCCAGTAAAGTCCAATCTCTGTTGCTGACCACCCCTTCTGCACATGGTCCCTTCCAGGTGTAATGAGATCTGAGGACACAGACCAGCCCCAAGGACCTCACGCAGGAGCCTACCCCTGCCACACAAGGCTTTTGGCCATGTGCGCAAGGGTGGCCTTGTGGGTCTGTCCCGTGGTCAGGCCCCGCATCCAACCACAAGCAGCTGACCAACCCCACTGTAAACCATCTTTTACCATCTGCATCAGGGCTTTACCCAGGGCTTGGCCTGTGACCTCACCCTGCACCGAACCCCAGGCATGACTACAGGACAAAGGCCTTTTCTGTGTTTCCTATTTTATTATTGTGTAGGTTTATGAACCCTGGAATCCCTGGAGTGTCCCAACTCTCGAAGTTGTTTTTCACCCCAAGGACGAAGTTTTGGGATCCAAACCTAGCCCTTTGACCACAAAAGCTGCAATAACATTTAGTTTGTTTACAATTTGACTTTATGGTGACATTTTGAGGCTGACGCACACATGAGGGTGGAGATCAGGATATGCTCCACATGTAGGTCCTTCACTTTTTTTAGGGTGCAGGGATGGATCCGGTGTCCTCTAATGACAGCCACAAAAACATTTCTGAGTGACGTCAGCGTGGGAGTGCAGTGTTCCTAAATGCATACACCTCGAAAGCACGTCCACCACTTGTGTGGACCGAGGGCAGTGTGAACCCCAAGTTCATGAGCCAATGTGTCCCAGAGACAAGGCACGTTACAGGATTTGAAAATACTGTCAAATAAGAACAGAACAACTAAAAAAAAAAAGAGATCTAGAGCAGCATTTGGAAAACCATAAAGAGTTATTACACAATTTAAATGGAGTAAAGTGCAGCAATGGAAAAAATGCAGGTGGAGCAAATCTGGTTTAAGTGCTTACGTCATTGGCATTAAGGCTCTCGGTAATCGAACAAACCAAGAGGCAAATTCAATAATGAGCCGATCCCAAATCTGCAGCAAAAACAGTGAAAAGTCATACAGAATCCCTGGTACAAGCCAAAGGTCACCTGACTCAGGCCCAAATCTGAGGATTTATATAGCAAGTTTCAGCAAAGAGCATCAAAACTGCAGAGTTACTGGGGTCCGAAGAAAGCAATACATTTTCAACAAATCAGAGTAAAGATTTTAAAATCGTCAGTCAGTCTTATTCCCAAAACACGCACCACCGAAGCACTAACCCACTACATTAATTTCAACTGCAACATTTGGCTCTTAATTAATACATTTACTTGTGAAATCAAGAGTTCATTAATATTCTACTAACTTGTTAATAATGCACAGAAGCTCCCTCACCAGCCAATCATAATGCCTAGGTTTCTCAGACCTTGTTGTGGTCAGTGCCTGAAATGGACAATGGGACAAAAAATGTCAATCCCTCCTCCAATCAAAATTGTATATTTTTCAAGCTTGGGAGTGTAAATGATCCGTGAATCCAGTTTGGGAAACAGCCGGCGCTTTACTTTGTGTGCCAAGTTAATGAGGATCTGTCTCTCTACTTCTTGTCACTGATTCAACCCCCATCGGGCAGATTTTTAGAGCCCCTTGTGCCACTTTAGCACCACTTTAGCGTGACGTTAGCGTCATTTTTTTACGCTAAGGTGGGGCTAAGGTTACCTTTTCGCTGCGCAATTTTACAAAGTGGCGCTATGGATGCATTGCGTCACTTTGTAACCCTTTGAGCCACATTATGCATGCACAATGCGTAATGTATACAAAGGAGGCGTTCCGGTGCAAGGAGGAACGCAAAAATGGCGCAATAAAATCTACAAGATTTCATTGTGCCATTTTTGGCGTCATTTTTTTACGCAAGCGTTAAAAGGACGCACGCATTGTAATCGATGGGCCTCCTTGCACTTTGCTCCACTAGCGTCAAAATTGATGACATTTATGCAGCAAAGCGCCACAGCTGTGTCAACATTTTTGATGCTATTGTTCCTAATACCGCCATGGTGCGCCATATCATTCACACGGCACACACATGGTGCCGTTAGGGGGGTGCAGGGAGGTGCAAGAAAAGTGTGTTCTGAATGTGGTTGAATACCTTTGTCTATAACTATTGCACATGATTTCACACAGCTTTAGTCATAATTCACAATAGAATACTAGGAACACTCCTCCAAGCTTACAGATGTCACCTCTTAATTGGTATACTAATGGAGACATCTATGAAAGCTACAAGTAGTCAGTAGTTTACTCCAAGTGTTGGAGAAACCCTTCTAGAGTCAATGTCAAACTTTTTCTGTGAGTTGTTTCACTTCAGAGTACTTTCTAAACTACACTGTGAACTAGAAATAACTGTCATTAAAAATTAATGTCAAAAGATTAAAGTAATGTTTTGTCTTTTTTTTAAATTTCAGAATCATTTCGAAGGTCTGCCAACACTGGGAAACTCACATATCTGTTTCTTATTACCAAGAGTGCCCTTTATGGATTTTTTGTGACAGTGCTGTTACTAAAGCTAATGGTGAGAAACATTTCCTAATGTCCTTTGATGCACAGTTACATGTGGGTGTTTCACTTGACAGCTGGAATCCGCATAACTCCCTCAAAGTTCGCCAATGTAGGGATGACGTCTTGAAATCTAGGAAACATAGACATTCATTTAAACTAACAAGTGGGACTGCATGTTTTGGAATTGTAATTTCACACGTGTCCACTTTTAATAGGTTGTGGTCAATAGTGTTACAACACCGTGTAAGCACACTACCTCCAGTTTGAAATACATAGGAGCATATGTGCAAGAATGTGCAGGAAGGGACACCTCCCTGCACATAGACTAACATGAATGTCCTTATGCAGCACACATAAAAAAAGAAGAAACAATGAGAAATAGAAGTATTCTTCCACTTTGCGACACTCTAACGCCACCCTGGGCAGGTGTAGTTTTTGGCGCTGCCTCAGATTTACGATTCTTTGTAAATCTGGGGCTGCATCAAACTGCAATGGGTGTTGCATGGGTGCACCCACAGCAACACGCATTGCACGCCCCTCTGATGCAGGAAACTGCGTTGGGTGCCCATATTTACAAAGCAGTTTTAAACCACAAAAAGTGGGTTAACGCCACCTTGTAAATATAGCGCAGGGCAAAGCGCCACCGGAGCATCACAAAAAGTGATGCTCCGGTGACACTATCGGCTTGTAAATATGCCCCCAAAACAGGAGGTTACCCTGTTACCTGTACGTTAAATAGCTGGATTTCTTGACATTAGTCAAGCTTCACATTGTACCAGCGGCAGCTCCTCTTCTTAGGAGAAGAAAAAATAAAATGATAATAACAGAATGTTATTATCATTTTATTTTTATCTGGAGCCTGGTTGGGGGGCCGGGGTTGGAGGAGGGATGGATGAGGAGTGGTATATGCACCATAAGTGCGCATGTCTGTTTGGCTGGCCATGTTGGGCTGGCCAAAAAGACATGCATGCTTCGCATTTCTCCACCCGGCCCTATTGCACACCCGGGAGGAGGAAGTGCACAGGGTCGAACGAGGCTGCTCACACCAATCATGACTCTGCTGCCATGCTGGTGGTAGTAGCATTGTGATTGGCTATGCAGAGTGTGGAAGCCGGTGTGCTTCCCGGAAGAGGACGGAGGAGACAAAGCTATCTCCCAATGAAGCAGGTAAGTCTTTTTTTTTTTTTCCCTGCCCCGCCACCCCCGTTCAGTGGCAGCCACCACTGCATTGCACCCTTAAAAGTATTGGTATAAACAAGTGCAGATTTACTGTTTTTTTGCAGTTCACAAAGTTTGGCAGTAAGTTTCCAGTGATACTTCTGGCAAAGTCATGTGGCATTTTGATCTTGTAACATTTTTGGATGTTACTAGTTCTAAAAAATGATTGGACATTTCTTAATTGAGAAAGACAGCTTTACAGCTAGATTTTGTTTTTTCTTTCCAGGGAAAATAGCTTTTTTGAGAAGCTCCCCGACTCCTCGCCACAAAACATTTGGCTGTTCTGTTCACCTTCCAACCCTGGAAGTGGGTTTACTCCACAGCTTTGCTGGATTAAAATACAGACAATGTCCAAGGTGGCAAAGGGTCAGAGAGGAGTTTGTTGATGTCCACAACTCAGATTATGTGGGCATTCACAAATTCTCAAGGAAAACAATTGTTTGATCCACCCGCTCTAGCAACACAAAAGGATGATGGAACTTTTCAAACACTCACCCCCAGTCACAGATCTGTGTTTAATCTATTATTCTTTTGATCACCATGCCACCCCAGTTTGGACCCAGCCATATGAAAATCAGTCTTGACCCTGTTCCCCATGGGAACAGTCCAGCCCGAACTGCCAAGCCAAGTCCTCCCTGGACCGGAAACAAGCATCCTGGGCCCTGTTTCAGGGAATCACCCTTCATCAGCCAGACTAGCTTGAACATAGTGGCACAGTGAGCACGGGACCCACATCTGGACATACCCTTCCCACTTAGGGCAACTTTAGCAACACAAAAGGATCTGCCAGCTCCACAACCCTAGCATGGGGTATACTATTGCATAATTGTAGGATGTCTTGTTGTACAATTATGCAGTAGTAAACGTCAGGTATTCTTTGGTGGATAATTCATGGTAATGAATTACCAACTGCAAATTTACTTTGTGAATTGCGACCACACTGTCAATGCAAAAAGGGATGGGTGGGTACAATGTAAATGATAAAGCTTCTTTTTCTGTTTGGGGGGGGTAGAAGTATGTGGTGTGCGACAAGGGACAGCAGGACAAAGAAACTGAAAACATATCCTGGTACTTTTTTCTTTCACACTGCTGAGCTGGGGTGGAAGCTCAAAGCAATTCTGGAAAACCATCTCCAGTTCCTAATCCCACTGAGCGAGTGACCCAAGAAAGTCTGTCCCTCTCAGAGAAAGCTTGGGTTATCGCATGAACAAAACCTGAAACAAACTTGTGAAAATATTTATTAGATAAACAGTAATAAACCCATTTCAAAAATCCGTCACACAGCTGTATCCACATGTTTCCAACCTCTCCTGGGCACATTACCCCTTCTGCGTCTCATCCCTTCACCCTGCCACCCACCACTTTATTACTTGTGAAATTTGAGATTAACACTGTTCATATCTCACTGGATAAGCTACGCCACTGTGTACAATCCAACACCCAAGCTGTAGAACTTAGAAGAGATTGTGCTTCCAATGTTTAGTGATGCAGGTAACATCCAATGTGTTCTTCTCCAAGCCCTAATGTGATGTTTTCTTTTTTACGTTTTAGCCCACCAATGGCAAGCATTTTTCCTGAATGGCAATTGGATGGACAATTAATGCAGACAAGGACCAGCTGACCATGGCGCCATCACCCAAAATATTGTCATCCGGACTCTGCGCTTACGCAATATGCGAGAAAACAAGATGTTACACTGTACTACTCTCAACATAGACATGTGTAATCACATTCTGCATTCTCTATTCAGTGTAGGTCAGTCTCAAGCATGTTATTTGTAATCTGTGGCATGTATTTAGAATCACCAGTAACATTAAAAGATAAATATTCTATAAATTAACCAGTGGTGAAGTCTCACATCATTCCCACTTCTGTGCTTTCGTTCACGGAATTTCCTGATTTTCCTACATTTACGTCTGCCATGCTTTTGCCCGCAACCTGGTAGTATTTATTTAGTCTTGAACGGGACGTGCTGATTTGTTGTGAGTTATCGTCAAAACCATTATCCTCCAGCCTTTGTATCTAGGTACATGTTGGCATCTCTTTAAAAGTGGTGCAAACCTCCAAGAGCCATATTACATATAGGACATCCTGTCCAGTTTGAAAGATGGCACTCCATTAACTGGATCCCTTGGATGCAGACCAGGACACTGTGCATATTATGCTCAATCAGCTGTCCACAGTGTAGGTTCAGATGTGTGCTGGCACCCTTAACAGGACATTAGAGGAAGGTGTACCAGCACTTTAAAGCCACTGATCTGCTTTTCAGTTCAATCAGAGACGGCAGTGTTAAAGAGAGAAAGGGTCCCCCCTTGCAGGTGGATTTGAATGTCTGGGGGGGTCCCATGACCTCACCCCACCCCCTCTAAGGGCAGGTGCTCTGACTGCTTAGCATCTCTCTGGTGCTCACAATCAATGCACCTACCAATTGCTTCTTTGTCCTTGGGCCTCCATCTGCAATAGCACAGGCTAAATGGAATGGAATCGAATGAACACCCAACTTTCATCGTACTGTTTTACATGTGTGCACCAGTATAGCCCATAGTACAGAAGGTGCTGTGAAGGTGTAAATAACCCCTTCTCTAATACCCAGTGGTGCAAATAACAGATGCCCACGCCTTTTGCATCCCTGGGTCACTTTGTATAACATGAAACTCACAGGCAGAAAACTTTACAAATTATGGGCAGTAATTGCAAATTACAGGATGTTTGATGGGTGGAAACCTTGCAACTCTATACACCTGTAATACCAAGGCAAAAATCAAGCAAATAGAAATGCAATGTATTCAAATACATATACAAATACTATTTTGAAAAGTGCAATCTTTCTAAATTAAACTGAACATAAAGCTGTATACTGTGTTATGCATTGTTATTTGAAATGTCATACTGGGTGTTCAAACTCTTGCCGAAACTGTCTGATTCGTTTACTTCCTCGGCCAGTAATGAAGCCATTTTAAACTGACTCAGCACCATGGAGCTGAAGACTGGTAAATTACTTGCACTTCTAATTTCGGCTTTTCGGCTTTTCATGCCTAAATACCAAGCCTGCTAATTTACCTGCAGTTATCATGGGTTTTCTGTTATAGTGCATTTATTTGGTAGGCAGCTGCTTCTGGATCCCACCAGCTGTCACATCCATAAGGGCTGAGTTGTCCACATTGTGAGGATTTGGGTTTACTACATGGTATGACTGGGAGGCCTTACCGTGCAGTAAACTCGCTAATGCCATCTCGGGTCCAGTCAGGTACGTCTGCTTAACCTAAAGCTCAACCCTGGGTATCTGTGGCAGCAAGCAGTAAGGCTTAGCAAAGGAACAATGTGTAAAGCACTTAGCAGCAAACAACAGAATAGGAAACTCACACAACACAAAAGAAATGGGACACTAATTTATAAAAATAGATTCAATTTTTATACATTTTTACAGACCTTAAGCATCAGCTAATCAAAATCCACTGGAGTGTTCCAGAGATACAGATTTGAGAAGTAATAAGTTACTTTTGTATCAACCACAAACAAGCATTGGCCAAAAAAAGTTTGGAAACTTTTGGAATGTTTGTAAAAGTTAGATTGACAACTCATCATTAACCCCTTGGATTCAAAATAGCCTGATTGATGAGGGGTGATAGCGCAAAATAGGCCCAGGATGCTTGTTTCTGGTCCAGGGAGAACATGGCCAGGCAGTTCGGGCTGGACTGTCCCCATGGGGAGTATGGTCAAAATTGATTTGCATACGGCTGGGTCCAAGCAGGCATAGGGTTGTGAGCAAATAAAATGATGGATTAAACCCAGATCTGTGCCTGGGGTGAATGTTTGATTTGTTCAGCATTCAATCCATCATCTGTTCTTTTTCTATTTGTTGCCCTAAGTGGGAAGGGTATGCCCAGACGTGGGTCCCATGTTCACTGTGCCACTGGATTCAAGCTAGCCTGCCTGATGCAGGTTGATAACCTGAAATCGGTCCCAGGATGCTTGTTTCCAGTCTGCCAGTTTGGGCTGGACTGTTCCCATGGGGAGTGGGGTCAAGAGTCATTTGTAGTGGATAGCACAATGGGTGCTGCAGTTCACTTGCAACATTTACATTAATGGCCCGATGTACACCTTTGTACCATACTCCAATTAGGGGGATGCCAGTTTAAACATGTTGAAAGGGGGAGCACAAGCATGTAATCACTGGTTAGCAGGGGTAAAGTGCACGGAGTACTACGGCCAGCAAAAACAGTGAAGACAAAAAATCTGAAGGTATATCACAGAAAAGATGGTCATTTCCAGAGATTGTGTTTGTTTTCTCAGTACAGAATTGTTCTTTAATTCTTCATGTCTGAAGGAAACATGAAAGCAAAAGACACTAAGGCCCATATTTATGAAAAATGGTGCACAACTGTGCCAGCGCAGTTGAGCATCATTTTTTTTAACACGAGCTAACGCCATTACCTAACGCCTTCCGTGTGCCATATTTAAGAAATGACACACAATGGTGCTAAGGAATGGCTAGCGTCTCAGAAAAAGACACTAGCTGGTGAGGGATGGCGTTAGGGGAAATGGCGCTAGGGGGTCAAAAATGACAGTAAGCTGATTAGCGGCAAAAATTCAGCCGCTAGTCAGCCTAGCATCATATTTTGATGCACAAGAGGCCCAAAAATAACTCCTGTCTAAGTATAGACAGGAGTCATTACCGCTACCCCAATGCCCACCACTGGGTACCAGTGTCTCCAGGGCAAGCCCAACATACCAAGTGCCAGGCAGGGTGCCCCATGTAAGGGGCACCCAGTGGCACACCACACACATACACATACCTACAACTTACCTGGGATGGGCTCCTTCCTCCTGTACTGTCCCTGTGGTGTGGGTGGTGGTGATGCTGGGGGTTGGGGTGGGCATCTATGAGCCCATTTCATTTGTGTTTTCCCATGGAAATGGGCCAACCCGCACTTTAACACCTGGTATGACCAGGCGTTAAATAATGACGTTAATTGGGCTTAGTGCCATTATTTAGGCCTGCCTCATAGTTGCACATCGTTTCTGCATCGGGTGTTAAATATGGCACTGGAGGGCTAGCGTCATTTTTAGAAAGGGAAAGCCTACCTTGAATCTCATTGAAGCAAGGTGGGTTGGCACATCCTAGAAATGGCGCTAACTCAAATATTTTGATGCTAGACGGGTCTAACATCAAAATATAAATATAGAGTTAAGTTAGCTCAGCTTTAGCATGAAAATAAATGACCCTAAGGCGACACTAACTTTCCATAAATATGGGCCAAAGGATTTAAGTGATTTATCTTAACATTGACTTTATGACCATAAATTATAAGAAATAAAATACCCTCCACTGTTTATTAAAAGAATGTTTCCAGTCAACACCGCGTTTCACGACATTATTAGGTAATTCCAACTTCGACCTCCTTCCTCCTTATGGTCACAAAAGGACTCATTGACTTTTAATATTCTTATGATATGAGGCAGGGGATATTTGCTCCCATACATATTGCTCTTTTCATTCATTGCCAACATTTCACAGCAATGCTCATTCACTTTTCTTATGATTCTTGTTCATTGACTTCTTCCCTCCCTTACCATCACCTTTAACTCTGCAGACGTTCAATCTATTATAGATTTGTAAATAGCATGATTACACAGAAGAGGGTGTTGTGCTGCGATAGAAGGTCTGAGGGTGGAAACTAGAAGAGCAGTCCTCAAGGAGAAGAGAGTAGGGTTTTCTAGATAGCCAAATGATTGAGAATCATCCTAAGGTCAGCGGGGAGAGAATCCCAGGGTTTAGCAGCAAGTAGGAAGAGCAAGCTGTCAGTTTAGTTTTCATTGTATTTTGTAGTAGCCCTTTACAACCACAACTTGCCACATAGTGTTACTGATAGAGCTATAGGTGACATTGCTAAACAGGATACTTGTGTTAATAAACATTCCACTTTTATTCTGTCCTCCTGTAGCTCTTCAACTGTTTGATTAAAAATTCATCGGAAAGACTTCATGATATTCCTGTGCAAGTAGGCTCTTACCCAGTGCTTCATAACTCAAATACATGTTAATTGTAGTGTTAATGTTCTAATACACGTCTTGCCTTATAACATTTTTATTACCAACCATATAACAGTAATGATTTGGTTTCTGTTAAATCAGCTCGTTAGTAATAGTAGAGTTCTAAGCACTTTCCAAATTAAATAGTTGCAATTTGACCCCAAGCTCCAATGGAACTTTTTACATGTGCTAAAATAGCAACATTCAGTGCACATGTGTTAATCTGCAGCTTGTGAACGGCTTCTCAGTTTCTCATGTCTTCTTCCTTTAGAAATATATTGACCTTCACTTTCTAAATAAGTCCTATTTCCATGGCCATTGAATCCTTCATCTCCTAACTTCGCATTATCCTATAACCTGTTCAGCAGGTGCAAGAAAGGACTCTATTTTGCTGCAATCCCCCACCTTTTCCCTTACCGGGTTTGCTGGCTTTTGGGCTTTATTGAGATGACAGTATGAACAGTGTTATTGCACATATGCCCTTACCCTAAAACATTTTTTGTGCATTGGCTTTGTTAGACCAGTCAGCCTTCGGGTGGAATTCCCCAAAACATTCTGCCGTACTCCTCCAATTCTGATGATCTCCTTTTTGTTGCCTTTAGGACTCTGTTCACCTTTCCACTGCTAACGAGTGGTAAAGTGCATGTGGTCACTCTCTAAAACATGGTGACATTGACTTAAACACACTTGCCACATTTAATTTACTTGTAAGTCCCTAGTACAGTGGTACTCCATGCTCCTAGGCCTGTAAATTAAATCTTATGAGTGGGCCTGCAGCACCTATTTTGCCACCCACTAAAGTGGCCTTTTAAATATGTCTCAGGCCTGCCATTGGAGGATGTATGTGCAGTTTAAACTGCCATTTTGACCTGTCTAAATAAACATTTTGCCAGGCTAAACTTTCCTTATAAATGCATATAAGTCACCCCTAGGTTAGGCCCTGAACAGCCCAGAGGGGAGATTGCAGTGTATTAGAAAAGTTGGGCATGTCACTTTACGTTTTGCATGTCCTGGTAGTAAAACAATCCCTAAATGTGTTTTTTACTAGTGCAAGGCCTACCTCTCCCATAGGATAACATTGGGTTACCTTATTACACTTAATAAGTGATAACCTTCAAGTTGGGGAAGGTAGGAAAATCAAGTTTATGTTTAAAGAATTGTAATGTAAAATCCTCTTTAATGGTAAAGTGGGGATTTAAGTCACAGTTTTGAAAAAGATACTTTTAGAAAACTAGCATTTTCTTGTTCTAACCATTTTGTGCCTGCAACCGATATCCTGGGTCTCATAAGTAGGTGTAGCTGGCAGTTGGTCCTTGTGTAATTCTGGCAGACTTGAGACAAAGGGGGAATAGGAGTTGGCAGGATGAGTCATCTCTGGCTGGATAGGGGAGGGAGCTGTCACCAATCACACTGGCACATCACACAGACACTGTCTCTGTACACTCACAAAGGGTTTCCTACCAGTCTATTGTGCCCCAGACAAGCTAGGTCCAGGGCAGGGTGACAGAAAATTCCAAACACCTCTGGTGGTGGAACCCTCCAGAACCTTCGCCTACTTTAAAGCTGGCAATAAGTATAAATATTGGACCCTCAGACCCAACTCTTGAGTACATCTCTGGAACTATGGAAGACTCAGAAGAACTGCTGTGCTCCTCTCCAAGAAGCACTACTGCTCTGTTGCCCTGCAGAACTGCTGCCATACCTGAGAAAGAAGGACTGGTGCTACATCTAGAACCGAGGACTGCAATGAAGACTCCGAAAGCTAGTTGGCTGGCCTCCTGAACAAAGCCTGAGGGACATGAAAGGCTCCAGCCATCCTGAGCACAGCACCTGCACTCTATGTGCTGTGAGTCATGTCCCCCAAGTGGTGCCATCCCAGTCCTGGACTCTTGAAAGTGTGTCTGAAGGTGCTCTGCTGACTCAATTGTGGTCTCCTTGGCAGAACCGATGCAGTGCGATGCACGTCCTCGCAGCTCTGCATCATAACTGTTGTTGCGCGATGCATCTCTAATGCAGGACATCGCATCACAAGCCCCATTAATGGCTTTATTGGAGCTGCCGCTGCACAACAGATCTCTGACTTAAATCCTTGCATCACCATCTGCATCTTGGAACTGCCGCTGTGCAACTCATCCTCAACGAGGGAGCTTGCACCACTCCACAATCAAGATTTAAGGTACTTTGTTCAGCGGGCCTAACTTTGTCCTTGTAATTTGCCCATGCTCCATCGTGGTCCATCGGAACCTGCGTCTTTGACCCAATCCACTGTGACAAGAAAAACATAGTTGGCGCTTGGTGCCCTTAAGCACCATGGCCCATATTTATACTTTTTGACGCACAACTGCGCCAACGCAGTTGTGCATCAAAAATGTTACTGCCGGCTAATGCCATTCCAACACGCCATGCGGGCGCCTTATTTATGGAATGACGTTAGCCAGCACTGCGGACTGGTGTGCGTCAAAAAAAATGACTCACACCAGGCAGTGCCGGCGTATGGGAAAATTGGGGGTTGTGCGCCAAAAAGTGGAGCAAGTCAGGTCTGAGGCAAAATTCAGGCCTCAAACCGGATTTGCGCAATTTTTTTTTACGCCCACCTCCATTGACATGACTCCTGTCTTAGCAAAGACAGGAGTCATGCCCCCTTGCCCAATGGCCATGCCCAGGGGACTTATGTCTCCTGGGCATGGTCATTGGGCATAGTGGCATGTAGGGGGACCCAAATCAGGCCCCCCTATGCCACAAACAAATCGGAAAAAAATACTTACCCGAACTTACCTTTACTTCCCTGGGATGGGTCCCTCCATCCTTGGGTGTCCTCCTGGGGTGGGCAAGGGTGGCAGGGGGTGTCCCTGGGGGCAGGGGAAGGCACCTCTGGGCTCCTTCCGAGCCCACAGGTCCCTTAACGCCTGCCCTGACCCAGGCGTTAAAAAACGGCGCCCATCAGGCTGTGTGCCGTTTTTTAAGGCCCACCCCCTCCTGTGCGTCAAAATGACGCCAGAGTATAAATAAAGGGCACAGGCCTTAAGGTCATTTTTTGGAAGGGAACGCCTACCTTGCATATAATTAACGCAAGGCTGGTTCCCCTTTCCAAAAAATGACGCACATGGTGGAATTTTGACGCCCGCGGGGTCGGGCGTCAAAGTATAAATATGGGGCAGGGTTTGCGCCGATTGTGCGTCAAAATTTTTGACGCACATTCGGCCCAAACAGAGTATAAATATGCCCCTATATTTCCCTGAAATCTTTAAAATTCCATATCTCCAGTTCTGCTGATTTGATTTTTGTTATTTTGGTCTCAAATAGTTTATTAAATTCTACTCTATTTTTCTAAATTGGTATAGGAGTTTTCTTGTGTTGTGATTTTTCTTTATTACTCTTTAAAGTGCTGCATAAATACTTTACACATTGCTTCTAAGCCTGGCTGTGTTTGTGGCAAGCTACCAGAGAATTAAGTTCAAGTTAATTTGAGGTTTGCTTGTGACTTCACTCTGGCAATAATTGTGGTTACTGCTTGAGTAGGGTTTCACCCTCCTCAACCAGTAACCCAATTCTCTACAGGCTTCACCCAATTGGCTTATTTAGCTTGCCAGTAAGACCGGTATAGATGGTGCAGATGCTCCAACAGTGGTTTGGACATGCAATATCATAAATGAGTTGCAGTGTGTATTTGCACAAGCCAAATTTAGGGCACAATTATTTGTCTCTAGAGAATGTCACTGTGCCCTGGCTGCACTTCTGTGCAAAAGTACTGCTGTGACACGTGAAAACAAAGTGTGCCTTTTCCATGTAGAAATGCCAATCTTTATGTATTAGCTTACCTGCCCAAAATTGAGCCTTCATACAGAAATATTGTATGGCACGGGCAAAGTGGGCAATTGTCCAGGGCCCCACCTTCTAAGTGCCTCCCAGGGAAGGTGAGATTTCTCCACCGCTGTCTATTTCTCTACTTCCACCTCTCACTTTCTCTCTACCTACCTCTACTTCTGACTCTGTCTTTCTCTATCAAGTGTCATCTTAAAGATTTTTGGGATCATGGGCAAGATACATTTCTGTAGCTTTGAATGACACAGTTTCTCAAAGTTTGAAGAACATTTCAATGTTGTGTCATTTCATGCAGTCTTGAAATACCAGAAAAATGGCAATAAAATGAAAAGTTGTTTTGAAAGGGTTTCACAAATAATGCCTTACTTGAGGCCCAAAAACACTTAAAATGACACTTGCCTTCGAAGCCCATTGAATTAGATGCTTATTTTTTTAAAGAAGGGCATATTATTGAATTGGGAACAGTATCCCCCTAACTAAAGCTGTTTGTCACTGATTCGATAAATCTGTATTTTCCATGAACAAGGTAAGTTATGAACAATATTTCTTTTTACCTATCATATCTTGGAAAACTGCTAGAACTGGCAATCAAAGTTAGTTAAAAAAAAAAAAATTGTCAAAGTAAAGATTTGTTATACTTTAAATAACAGGAATTGGTAAAGCTGATATGTCTGCCTTGCTTAAGTGGTGTTTTCATTGTTGTGTGATTTCTCTGGATACAACAACAAAAAAAACTCACATAAAGGGATCCAAATACTGATCAGGAGCCATGCTGCCAGCGAGAGCAACCTCAAATGTCAAGAGGGCTCAGGGACGACGACAGGGATGCGGGAACAAATAATTAAAATAAAACACTTACCATTCCCGCTGCCGCCGCATCCTGCCTCCTTGCTCCCAGCATTCACCAGGCCACCAGCACATGCTCCCCAGCAATCCTGGCGCTGCTCTCATGCTATACCTAGCATGAGAGCAGCATCAGTATTGGTCTGAGCGGCTTGGTCTGCTGCTGAGACAGTGCACTGGGGTCTGCGCAGTTTCTCCAGCCCGGTTGTGCAGCACAGCCAGGTTGGAGAAACCTAAGTGCACATGTGTGTTTGGCCAGCCTAAGACGACCAAACACACATGCGCACTTAGTGCACTCCACTCCTCCTCCCCCATTGACTTAGCCCCACCCACCCCTCACATGCTGGCTGAGCCAACACAGAAAGATAACAAAAATAATAAATTAGTGTTTTATTTTCTGCTACTGCCATTGCGGATGAGCCGCCTCTGCTTGTTGCATGAGGCACAGGATCATAGACTACATGTTTTAGGTCACACCCACGATTATATAGACAAGGCGTCCCAAAAAATGCCTAGCAGTTGTTTTTTGGCCAATCTCCTTTTAACAAGCCCTCTCACTTTTCATCCCTCTTAAAACGCTGCATAAATCTAGCTGCAAATTATAAATGACAACCTTAGTAGTACTCTTTTTTTTTAGTTCATAAAGACAAAAAGTACAGTTGCTCATGTGCTTGTTCAAACTTGTGAGCATAATAGTGCAGCAGGTGTCAACAAGTGCCTTGAAAGTGCAAATGATAGTGTTATGCTGACATATTGACAGTTTGTGCACCAGTCTCTGAAATGCTGATTGTATGAAATGGGGTCTCTGGTTGGCATAAGTATAAACCCTGTCCAAGCAGGAACCACAATCCTAGTCAGGGTAAGTCACAAACACCCTAGGTTAACCTGGGCTCACCCTTTGGTAGCTTGTCACACAACACTCAGACTTAACTTAAGAGGCAAAGTGTTAAGTATTTGTGCAACACTTCAAACAGTAAAACAGAGAAAATACCACACAAAAATAAGCAACTCCAGGTAGAAAAATAGAGCTACATTTAATACATACAACATGAACAAAACGACAACAATCCAATAAGTAGAAGTCGTAATAGGAATTGTTAAAAATAAATGTAAAATAGTGCTCAGAAGCAATAAGCGTTTAAATGAGACATCTGGTCACGCTGGACCGGGGAAAAGTCAAAAATTCAGGCAGACCCACTTGGGCCCGCAGAACCAAATTACCCGGATCCGGGATGCGTCATTGCCTACAAAGATGCAAGGTGTATCCAAAGTGATGTGTCAGTGCGGAGCCACACAGTGGATGAGATGCGTTGATTTTCTCCACACAACTGCAATGATGCTTTGGTTTCGAGTGGGAAGCACTGTTTCTGAATGCGATGTGAGTCTGGTGCTGTTGCATTAGGCAATGGTTCTATTCTGAAGGCAATGTGCTGGTTCCAAAGGCGATGCTTCGAGTCCACTCAACACAACGTTTAGGGTGCGATGATTCAGACTTAAGCAAAGGTGAAGATGCAACGGCTCCAAAGAGGATGCGTGGTGTTAGAAATGGGGTATTTGGTTGACAGTCAGGTTACCCCCTGTTCAAGCAAGGACCCTCACTCTAGTCAGGGCAAAAGAGAATCACCCTCAGCTAACCCCTGCTTACCCCCTTGGTAGCTTGGCAGAGCAGTAGGCTTAACTTCAGAGTGCTAGGTGTAAAGTATTTGTACCAAAACACACAGTAACTTAATGAAAACACTACAAAATGACACAACACCAGTTTAGAAAATTAGGAAATATTTATCTAAACAAAACGACAAAAATCCGACATACACAAGTCAAGTTATGACGAAGATCACGGAGTCGGTTGCAGGCGGCGTCACCGGATTCAGCAGCAGCGTTGGTCCTAAGTCGATTTCCTTGGATTTCTACCAGCTTTTCTTTCAAGGGCCCAGGGACTGGATAGGGCACCACTTGTCAGAGCAGGAGTCTCTCCAGAGACTCCAGGTTCTGGCAGAGAGAAGTCTTTGCTGTCCCTAAGACTTCAAACAACAGGAGGCAAGCTCTAAGTCAAGCCCGTAGATTTCTTCACAAGATGGAAGGCACACAAAGTCCAGTCTTTGCCCTCTTACTCTGGCAGAAGCAGCAACTGCAGGATAGCTCCACAAAGCACAGTCACGGGCAGGGCAGCACTTCTCCTCAGCTCTTCAGCTCATCTCCAGGCATAGGTTCCTCTTAATGTCCAGAAGTGATCTATGGTTTTGGGTGCCTTTCTTCCACCCAATTTCTCCTTCGAAGTAGGCCTACTTCAAAGTAAAGTCTCTTTTGAATGTGAAATCCTGCCTTTCCCAGGCCAGGCCCCAGACACTCACCAGGGGGTTGGAGGCTGCATTGTGTGAGGGTAGGCACAGCCCTTTCAGGTGCGAGTGACCACTCCTCTCCTCCCTCCTAGCACAGATGGCTCATCAGGAAATGCAGACTACACCCCAGCTCCCTTTGTGTCACTGTCTAGTGTGAGGGGCAACGAGCTCAACTGCCAAACTGACCCAGACAGGGAATCCACAAACAGGCAGAGTCACAGAAATGGTATAAGCAAGAAAATGCTCACTTTCTAAAAGTGGCATTTTCAAACACACAATCATAAAATCAACTTTAATAAAAGATGTATTTTTAAATTGTGAGCTCAGAGACCCCAAACTCCACATGTCCATCCGATACCAAAGAGAATCTACACTTTAATCAGATTTAGAGTTAGCCCCCATATTAACCTATGAGAGGGACAGGCCTTGCAACAGTGAAAAACGAATTTAGCAATATGTCACTGTCAGGACATATAAAACACATCATTATATGTCCTACCTTAACCATACACTGCACCCTGCCCTTGGTTCTACCTAGGGCCTACCTTAAGGGTGTATCGCATGTAAGAAAAGGGAAGGTTTAAGTCTGGCAAGTGGGTACACTTGCCAAGTCGAATATACAGTTAAAACTGCACACACAGACACTATAATGGCGGGTCTGAGACTTGATTACAGAGCTACTTATGTGGGTGGCACAACCAGTGCTGCAGGCCCACTAGTAGTATTTGATTTACAGGCCCTGGCACCTCCAGTGCACTTTACTAGGGACTTACTAGTAAATCAAATATGCCAATCATGGATAAACCATTCAACAATACAATTTATACAGAAAGCATATGCACTTTAGCACTGGTTAGCAGTGGTAAAGTGCTCAGAGTTAAAAAAAAACAACAGCAACAGGTCAGAAAGGAATATGAGGCAGGAGGAAAAAAGTTTGGGGATGACCCTGCATAAGCAAAAAAGTCCAACACGACCCTCTACCAGCCTAAAGCAAGGGGAGAACAAGCAATACCTTGATGTACTTCCCTGATTGGGGTGATAGAACAAGGACCCAGGCCAAAAACAGCAGGTTCATGTTCCAGTTCTACGCCTTCTCTCAGGGCCCACTAAGCTAACCCATGGGGAACCCTTCTCCACATCTGCAGATACCATCTGTGCAGCACCTAACTTTACCTTGCTCACAGATGTATCCCAATGGGCAGATAGAACCCCCAGGGCCAACACAGTGGTGTTGCTCACTCCACCGCCGGGGTGTGACTCTCGTTCTCCCCCCAAGGGACAACTCTGTCCACCAGAACAGCAAGCCACAGTGACCCCTGGCAACTGTCAGGGATGAGAGCCTGACCTCAGGCCTCTCCAAGCACTGTGACTGTGGAGAGTGGGGGGACGGTAGCCCCAGGTGCCTGCCACCCTTTGACCACTCTCCCTTCCACCAGGTCAAGGATGACAACCTGACCCTAGTCCTCCCCTCTGGGGCTCTGTACTCTTCCTCCAGGAGCGGCACCACCAGAGTCAAAAAATTGTCAGGGTGCTTGTAGAAGCAGTCCTGCACAATTCTTCCACCAGTGCAGGGCTGTTTACCTGCAACTGGTCCTCCAACCTGGAGTATGTACCTTCAGGTTGGGCCAGGGGTGATGCTTCCCTCCCCCTGCCCTCCCTTCTGGGGTCCTGCACCCCCCAACTAGGAGTGCCCCCCCAGACGACAACACGGTAGTGTCACTGTTAGCAGTAGCCCCTTCCTCCAGGTCAGGTGGGACACCCTGAACCTGGCCTTCCAATACAGGGTTTGTACTCTTAGATTGCACTGGGGTCAGGGGTGAGTCTCTCTCTCCCCTTCCCCTACTTTCAGGGCTCTGCACCCCCTTTCGGGGAGAGTACCCCCTGAAATCACACCAGTGGGGTGATTGGGCAAACCGCCCCCCCCTTTCAGTTCAGGTTTTACCCCCTACACCTGATCCTCCAGTCCATGGTCTGTACCCTCAGACTGGACCACTGCCTGGCAACCCAGGACTTCCTGGGGGGCATTCCTACCTCCCAGCAGGTCAGAGTTTACCCTCTGAACCTGGTCATCCAACCCAGAGTCACCACCCTGTGGTTGACCCACTGCCTGGTGCACCAGGACTTTCTTGGGACACTTACCCCCCATCAGGTCAGAGTTTACCCCCTGAACCTGACCATTCAACCCAGAGTCACCACTCTGCAGTTGAACCATTGCCTGGCACACCAGGACTTCCAGGGGGGGCACACTTACCCCACTTAAGGGACACACTGTCCCCAAGGGCCACACAAGAGTCTGGCTGGTGCAGGTCTCCTGACCTCTGCCCATCTGACAGAGTCTGGATTCCACCCAACCCAGAAATGGTCTCACCAAGGTCATTCCTGGGGGGCTCTGCTCTCAGAGCTGACCCCTGACCCTCCAGGTTCTCCACTGGGGTCCACAACCCCCTCTCAACCCTCTGTCTAGACTTCTGCACCCCCTCACTAGGTGTTGTACTGCCAGACATCAGAACTGGTGGGACGCTGGCTACAGCCGCCCCCCCACGTTCTCCTGACACTGTGGGGTCTCCCTCAGCTGATGGCCCTATAGTACAGGAAAGGCTCCCCTCCTGGTGTTCCCTCATGGAACCCTCCATGACCTGGCACCGGATCTCGGGCACCTTGGGCCGCAGCCCATTCCCATTCACTCTCCTCTGAGACACGACATGGGGTCCCTCACCCATCCCACTGCACTGGGACCTACCTGGGACAGTACAATCCTTCCCTACCTCACCTTGTTGGGAAATACCTAGACCACTCCTCTCAGGAGCACCCCCAAGTGCCTCTTCAGACTCTCTGGTACTCACCCAGAGATCTGCTTCCAGTGTAAGTTCCCTGGGGTCAGAGAACTCACACTCCACCTGGTGTTGGCGTAGCTCTGGAAAATAAGGACTAGACATATGCTCTCCAGCAATTACATTGCTCAGCCCCTCACATGAATTAACCAAACTACCCTCCACCCAACCATCCAGTGACTCTGCTTTAAAAAAGCACCCCACATCACCCTCCTGGGACTGATGAGACAGTGCCTGACTATCCCTGACACTCAACCCACACTCTTCTGGGATGTCTTCACACTCCATAATCAGGACTTCTAACTGGGGGGAACCCCTCTCCCTGTCACTCTCACCTAGAGTTAGTAGAGTGTCCCTCCCACCAGTAGGAATATGACTCCCCATGCCAGTTCCCCAATCCACCTCAGGGACCCTGGACATCACTGGAGCTACCTCATACCCCTGAACCTCCTGGCGTGTGCTAACTCCCTCCCTCAAGTAGGGCACCACATCTCTGGGCATGTGCACTTCTTCAGCCGCACTGGATATCAAATTGTTGCTGCCACCATTCCAGCTGGACTCAGCTCCCCCCAGGTGTAACAGGTACCTCCACCACACCACTGTGTATCCTCTGCACTTCCCCACCCACATTTCTCTCCTCTGTGTGCCCTCCAGCCTTATTGACAGTCACCCAGGCCCTCTGTGCCTTTTGCAGCTCCCCCTTCCTGGTGAAGCTCTGAGTGGGACAGTCAAGATCTTTAAGGAACCGTTTCAATTAAGAGGTCCTCCTTTCCTGCCCTGGCTCCAGAATCACTACAGGAGGTTATGTAGCCCTTTGTGTGGGGACCGGACACTGCCTATTCAGGTGTGTCAGCCCCTCCCTCCCATCCTGCACAGGATGGCCCAGGAGGCTGTTCGATGGCCCATCAGTCACACCTAAGCTCCCATTGTGTGCGAGTGTCTAGGGGGAATCCACAAGCCCAGCTGTCACCCATCCCCAGATATGTATTACAGATAGGCACCAGATGGCCAATGTAAGAAAATGTCAACTTTCTTATAGTGGTGTTTCTCAGACTTACAATTTAAAACCCTACTTCACTATAAATTGTAATTTTAAATTGTGAGTCCAAGGACATCAAAATTGGTAAACTAATATCTTTCAGATTATGAATTACTCTTATAAAATATAATAAGGTAATCCCAATGTTATCCTATGAGAGAGTTAGGCCTTGCTGTAGTGAAAAACAGGTTTGTGAGTTTCTCAATACCAGGACATGTAAAACTTAAAAGCACCAGCCCTGCCTTTTAAGTACATTGCACCCTGCCCTCTGGGTTGTCCAGGGCCTACCTTAGGGGTGACTTATATTTGTAAAAAGGGAAAGTTTAGGCCTGGCAAAAGGGTTATTTTGTCAGGTCGACATGTCAGTGTAACACTGCACCAGCAGGCTCTGCAATGCCAGGCCTGAGACATGTTTAAAGTGCTACTTAAGTGGGTGGCACAGTCAATGCTGCAGGTCCACTAGTAGCATTTAATTTACAGACCCCGGGCACATGTAGAGAACTTTACTAGGGACTTATTATATTAAATGTGCCAACTGGGGTTAAGCCAAAGATACCATGATTTAGGGGCGAGTGCACAAGTACTTTAGTACTGGTTAGCAATGGAATAGCGCACAGAGTCCTAAAGCCAACAAAAATCATGTCAGAAAAGTGGAGGAGGAAGGCAAAATGTTTAGAGATGACCCTGCAGAAAGTGCCAGGTCCAACCCCGATGCACTCAGCAGAGGATGTCCTCTGGGTTAAGGATGGGTGGGTATAATGTTGTAGATATTCCATGATTGGTGCCCTTCACCCATCGGTTTCATTACTGCCCCAACCCTTCTAGCTCCAGATTGAATGCTTTCCGGGCACTTTTCCTTCACAAGGATGTTGCTCTTCACCTTACAGGGGCCAGAGGTGGGACAGCCTGTGGGCACCAGGGGGCACTGGGGTTGGACATCTTGTCCTCTGATGCAGATCCGTGCTCCTGCTTCACATTATACTAAATAATGCCTGAACGCCCACTGAGTCCAGCCCTGTGACTGGTGACTCCTTCTCAGGCTCTGATGTGAGTGAAAGTGCAGTTTAACGGTGGGGGTCGGGGGGAGGGGGTGCCTACATTTGAGGGACCCTCGGTTCTCTCTTAAAAAAGCATTGATTTTGCTTAGGTGGATAAACCCGAGGATGTTCACTCGGCGTGTGAATATAAAGCTGTGAAGTATATTTATTCAAACTCTAACACCCTCAGCCCTGCACCAGAGAAACACAGATGTGACCTTCACGAAATGTGGTCTCTGGTTGGCATAAGTATAAAACCTGTCCAAGCAGGAACCACAATCCTAGTCAGGGTAAGTCACAAACACCCTAGGTTAACCTGGGCTCACCCTTTGGTAGCTTGTCACACAACACTCAGACTTAACTTAAGAGGCAAAGTGTTAAGTATTTGTGCAACACTTCAAACAGTAAAACAGAGAAAATACCACACAAAAATAAGCAACTCCAGGTAGAAAAATAGAGCTACATTTAATACATACAACATGAACAAAACGACAACAATCCAATAAGTAGAAGTCGTAATAGGAATTGTTAAAAATAAATGTAAAATAGTGCTCAGAAGCAATAAGCGTTTAAATGAGACATCTGGTCACGCTGGACCGGGGAAAAGTCAAAAGTTCAGGCAGACCCACTTGGGCCCGCAGAACCAAAATACCCGGATCCGGGATGCGTCATTGCCTACAAAGATGCAAGGTGTATCCAAAGTGATGTGTCAGTGCCGAGCCACACAGTGGATGAGATGCGTTGATTTTCTCCACACAACTGCAATGATACTTTGGTTTTGAGTGGGAGACACTGTTTCTGAATGCGATGTGAGTCTGGTGCTGTTGCATTAGACGATGCATCTATTCTGAAGGCAATGTGCTGGTTCCAAAGGCAATGCTTCGAGTCCACTCAACACAATGATTAGGGTGCGATGGTTCAGACTTAAGCAAAGGTGAAGATGCAACGGCTCCAAAGAGGATGCGTGGTGTTAGAAATGGGGTATTTGGTTGACAGTCAGGTTACCCCCTGTTCAAGCAAGGACCCTCACTCTAGTCAGGGCAAAAGAGAATCGCCCTCAGCTAACCCCTGCTTACCCCCTTGGTAGCTTGGCAGAGCAGTAGGCTTAACTTCAGAGTGCTAGGTGTAAAGTATTTGTACCAAAACACACAGTAACTTAATGAAAACACTACAAAATGACACAACACCAGTTTAGAAAATTAGGAAATATTTATCTAAACAAAACGACAAAAATCCGACATACACAAGTCAAGTTATGACGAAGATCACGGAGTCGGTTGCAGGCGGCGTCACCGGATTCAGCAGCAGCGTTGGTCCTAAGTCGATTTCCTTGGATTTCCACCAGCTTTTCTTTCAAGGGCCCAGGGACTGGATAGGGCACCACTTGTCAGAGCAGGAGTCTCTCCAGAGACTCCAGGTTCTGGCAGAGAGAAGTCTTTGCTGTCCCTAAGACTTCAAACAACAGGAGGCAAGCTCTAAGTCAAGCCCGTAGATTTCTTCACAAGATGGAAGGCACACAAAGTCCAGTCTTTGCCCTCTTACTCTGGCAGAAGCAGCAACTGCAGGATAGCGCCACAAAGCACAGTCACGGGCAGGGCAGCACTTCTCCTCAGCTCTTCAGCTCATCTCCAGGCAGAGGTTCCTCTTAATCTCCAGAAGTGATCTATGGTTTTGGGTGCCTTTCTTCCACCCAATTTCTCCTTCGAAGTAGGCCTACTTCAAAGTAAAGTCTCTTTTGAATGTGAAATCCTACCTTTCCCAGGCCAGGCCCCAGACACTCACCAGGGGGTTGGAGGCTGCATTGTGTGAGGGTAGGCACAGCCCTTTCAGGTGCGAGTGACCACTCCTCTCCTCCCTCCTAGCACAGATGGCTCATCAGGAAATGCAGACTACACCCCAGCTCCCTTTGTGTCACTGTCTAGTGTGAGGGGCAACGAGCTCAACTGCCAAACTGACCCAGACAGGGAATCCACAAACAGGCAGAGTCACAGAAATGGTATAAGCAAGAAAATGCCCACTTTCTAAAAGTGGCATTTTCAAACACACAATCATAAAATCAACTTTAATAAAAGATGTATTTTTAAATTGTGAGCTCAGAGACCCCAAACTCCACATGTCCATCCGATACCAAAGAGAATCTACACTTTAATCAGATTTAAAGTTAGCCCCCATGTTAACCTATGAGAGGGACAGGCCTTGCAACAGTGAAAAACGAATTTAGCAATATGTCACTGTCAGGACATATAAAACACATCATTATATGTCCTACCTTAACCATACACGGCACCCTGCCCTTGGTTCTACCTAGGGCCTACCTTAAGGGTGTATCGCATGTAAGAAAAGGGAAGGTTTAAGCCTGGCAAGTGGGTACACTTGCCAAGTCGAATATACAGTTAAAACTGCACACACAGACACTACAATGGCGGGTCTGAGACTTGATTACAGAGCTACTTATGTGGGTGGCACAACCAGTGCTGCAGGCCCACTAGTAGCATTTGATTTACAGGCCCTGGCACCTCCAGTGCACTTTACTCGGAACTAACTAGTAAATCAAATATGCCAATCATGGATAAACCATTCAACAATACAATTTATACAGAGAGCATATGCACTTTAGCACTGGTTAGCAGTGGTAAAGTGCTCAGAGTTAAAAAACCAACAGCAACAGGTCAGAAAGGAATATGAGGCAGGAGGAAAAAAGTTTGGGGATGACCCTGCATAAGCAAAAAAGTCCAACACGACCCCCTACCAGCCTAAAGCCAGGGGAGAACAATCAATACCTTGATGTACTTCCCTGATTGGGGTGATAGAACAAGGACCCAGGCCCAAAACAGCAGGTTCATGTTCCAGTTCTACGCCTTCTCTCAGGGCCCACTAAGCTGACCCATGGGGAACCCTTCTCCACATCTGCAGATACCATCTGTGCAGCACCTAACTTTACCTTGCTCACAAATGTATCCCAATGGGCAGATAGAACCCCCAGGGCCAACACAGTGGTGTTGCTCACTCCACCGCCGGGGTGTGACTCTCGTTCTCCCCCCAAGGGACAACTCTGTCCACCAGAACAGCAAGCCACAGTGACCCCTGACAACTGTCAGGGATGAGAGCCTGACCTCAGGCCTCTCCAAGCACTGTGACTGTGGAGAGTGGGGGGACGGTAGCCCCAGGTGCCTGCCACCCTTTGACCACTCTCCCTTCCACCAGGTCAAGGATGACAACCTGACCCTGGTCCTCCCCTCTGGGGCTCTGTACTCTTCCTCCAGGAGCGGCACCACCAGAGTCAAAAAATTGCCAGGGTGCTTGTAGAAGCAGTCCTACACAATTCTTCCACCAGTGCAGGGCTGTTTACCTGCAACTGGTCCTCCAACCTGGAGTATGTACCTTCAGGTTGGGCCAGGGGTGATGCTTCCCTCCCCCTGCCCTCCCTTCTGGGGTCCTGCACCCCACAACTAGGAGTGCCCCCCCAGAAGACAACATGGTAGGGGCACTGTTAGCAGTAGCCCCTTCCACCAGGTCAGGTGGGACACCCTGAACCTGGCCTTCCAATACAGGGTTTGTACTCTTAGATTGCACTGGGGTCAGGGGTGAGTCTCTCTCTCCCCTTCCCCTACTTTCAGGGCTCTGCACCCCCTTTCGGGGAGAGTACCCCCTGAAATCACACCAGTGGGGTGATTGGGCAAACCGCCCCCCCTTTCAGGTCAGGTTTTAGCCCCTGCACCTGATCCTCCAGTCCATGGTCTGTACCCCCAGACTGGACCACTGCCTGGCAACCCAGGACTTCCTGGGGGGCATTCCTACCTCCCAGCAGGTCAGAGTTTACCCTCTGAACCTGGTCATCCAACCCAGAGTCACCACCCTGTGGTTGACCCACTGCCTGGTGCACCAGGACTTTCTTGGGAGCACACTTACCCCCATCAGGTCAGAGTTTACCCCCTGAACCTGACCATTCAACCCAGAGTCACCACTCTGCAGTTGGACCATTGCCTGGCACACCAGGACTTCCAGGGGGGGCACACTTACCCCACTTAAGGGACACACTGTCCCCAAGGGCCACACAAGAGTCTGGCTGGTGCAGGTCTCCTGACCTCTGCCCATCTGACAGAGTCTGGATTCCACCCAACCCAGAAATGGTCTCACCAAGGTCATTCATGGGGGGCTCTGCTCTCAGAGCTGACCCTCCAGGTTCTCCACTGGGGTCCACAACCCCCTCTCAACCCTCTGTCTAGACTTCTGCACCCCCTCACTAGGTGTGGTACTGCCAGACACCAGAACTGGTGGGACGCTGGCTACAGCCACCCCCCCACGTTCTCCTGACACTGTGGGGTCTCCCTCAACTCATGGCCCTATGGTACAGGAAAGGCTCCCCTCCTGGTGTTCCCTCATGGAACCCTCCAGGACCTGGCACCGGATCTCGGGCACCTTGGGCCGCAGCCCATTCCCATTCACTCTCCTCTGAGACACGACATGGGGTCCCTCACCCATCCCACTATACTGGGACCTACCTGGGACAGTACAATCCTTCCCTACCTCACCTTGTTGGGAAATACCTAGACCACTCCTTTCAGGAGCACCCCCAAGTGCCTCTTCAGACTCTCTGGTACTCACCCAGAGGTCTGCTTCCAGTGTATGTTCCCTGGGGTCAGAGAACTCACACTCCACCTGGTGTTGGCGTAGCTCTGGAAAATAAGGACTAGACATATGCTCTCCAGCAATTACATTGCTCAGCCCCTCACATGAATTAACCAAACTACCCTCCACCCAACCATCCAGTGACTCTGCTTTAAAAAAGCACCCCACATCACCCTCCTGGGACTGATGAGACAGTGCCTGACTATCCCTGACACTCAACCCACACTCTTCTGGGATGTCTTCACACTCCATAATCAGGACTTCTAACTGGGGGGAACCCCTCTCCCTGTCACTCTCACCTAGAGTTAGTAGAGTGTCCCTCCCACCAGTAGGAATATGACTCCCCATGCCAGTTCCCCAATCCACCTCAGGGACCCTGGGCATCACTGGAGCTACCTCATACCCCTGAACCTCCTGGCGTGTGCTAACTCCCTCCCTCAAGTAGGGCACCACATCTCTGGGCATGTGCACTTCTTCAGCAGCACTGGATATAAAATTGTTGCTGCCACCATTCCAGCTGGACTCAGCTCCCCCCAGGTGTAACAGGTACCTCCACCACACCACTGTGTATCCTCTGCACTTCCCCACCCACATTTCTCTCCTCTGTGTGCCCTCCAGCCTTATTGACAGTCACCCAGGCCCTCTGTGCCTTTTGCAGCTCCCCCTCCTGGTGAAGCTCTGAGTGGGACAGTCAAGATCTTTAAGGAACCGTTTCAATTGAGAGGTCCTCCTTTCCTGCCCTGGCTCCAGAATCACTACAGGAGGTTATGTAGCCCTTTGTGTGGGGACCGGACACTGCCTATTCAGGTGTGTCAGCCCCTCCCTCCCATCCTGCACAGGATGGCCCAGGAGGCTGTTCGATGGCCCATCAGTCACACCTAAGCTCCCATTGTGTGCGAGTGTCTAGGGGGAATCCACAAGCCCAGCTGTCACCCATCCCCAGATAGGTATTACAGATAGGCACCAGATGGCCAATGTAAGAAAATGTCAACTTTCTTATAGTGGTGCTTCTCAGACTTACAATTTAAAATCCTACTTCACTATAAATTGTAATTTTAAATTGTGAGTCCAAGGACATCAAAATTGGTAAACTAATATCTTTCAGATTATGAATTACTTTTATAAGATATAATAAGGTAATCCCAATGTTATCCTATGAGAGAGTTAGGCCTTGCTGTAGTGAAAAACAGGTTTGTGAGTTTCTCAATACCAGGACATGTAAAACTTAAAAGCACCAGCCCTGCCTTTTAAGTACATTGCACCCTGCCCTCTGGGTTGTCCAGGGCCTACCTTAGGGGTGACTTATATTTGTAAAAAGGGAAAGTTTAGGCCTGGCAAAAGGGTTATTTTGTCAGGTCGACATGTCAGTGTAACACTGCACCAGCAGGCTCTGCAATGCCAGGCCTGAGACATGTTTAAAGTGCTACTCAAGTGGGTGGCACAGTCAATGCTGCAGGTCCACTAGTAGCATTTAATTTACAGACCCCGGCCACATGTAGAGAACTTTACTAGGGACTTATTATATTAAATGTGCCAACTGGGGTTAAGCCAAAAATACCATGATTTAGGGGCGAGTGCACAAGTACTTTAGTACTGGTTAGCAATGGAATAGCGCACAGAGTCCTAAAGCCAACAAAAATCATGTCAGAAAAGTGGAGGAGGAAGGCAAAATGTTTAGAGATGACCCTGCAGAAAGTGCCAGGTCCAACCCCGATGCACTCAGCAGAGGATGTCCTCTGGGTTAAGGATGGGTGGGTATAATGTTGTAGATATTCCATGATTGGTGCCCTTCACCCATCGGTTTCATTACTGCCCCAACCCTTCTAGCTCCAGATTGAATGCTTTCCGGGCACTTTTCCTCCACAAGGATGTTGCTTTTCACCTTACAGGGGCCAGAGGTGGGACAGCCTGTGGGCACCAGGGGGCACTGGGGTTGGACATCTTGTCCTCTGATGCAGATCCGTGCTCCTGCTTCACATTATACTAAATAATGCCTGAACGCCCACTGAGTCCAGCCCTGTGACTGGTGACTCCTTCTCAGGCTCTGATGTGAGTGAAAGTGCAGTTTAACGGTGGGGGTGGGGGGAGGGGGTGTCTACATTTGAGGGACCCTCGGTTCTCTCTTAAAAAAGCATTGATTTTGCTTAGGTGGATAAACCCGAGGATGTTCACTCGGCGTGTGAATATAAAGCTGTGAAGTATATTTATTCAAACTCTAACACCCTCAGCCCTGCACCAGAGAAACACAGATGTGACCTTCACGAAATGTCCCGGACTTCACAGCAGAAGTCAGGGACTGAGTGAGTTTAATTTGAGTTAAATTTAAGTCTTTATTCAGAGCCAGGCGGGGGGCGGGAGGAGTTGACCTATTTCCGTGTAATCTCAGGGTTGGTAAATGAAGTAGGCGACGGACTGTGGAAGGTGATGTTTACGACAAGGAGAAAGGGACATTTTTGACCCCAACCTAGGTATTAATTTCAGGTGTGAAGCTTTCAAAGGCTTTGGCTTCCTGGGTACTGCGGCCGAACAAGATGATAGAAAATATAATGTTTACTAGACAAAGTTCCCGCATCACTTACTGTAGCGCTCACTGTTTTTGCACAAGACGCCTGTTCACACCTGCACGGGGGTGGGGGGGGGGCGTCTTCTGCACATCTGCAGCCCCCCCCCCCCACCCCCTTCCCGGAGCAGAGCACTGAGAGGAAGTGGTTTGACATTTAGTAGAATCTGCCGCTCAACTACTGGAAAAAAACGAAGAATTCATTTTAAGCGTGTGGTTAGAACCCACAGCGTGTGGGCTGCAGCGCCTTGAAATGCGCCCTCGCGCCTCGAGGCGGGGTAAGAAGTGTCGCCTCGTCCTCTCATCACGGCGGCCACACCGTGAGGGCCCCTCGATGTCCCTCCTCGTGTGCGGGGAGGGGGAGGGGGGGAATAATACATGTATTATAGCTCCTCGCCGCCTGTGATGTCCAAGGTCAGTACCTGCACAACAGGCACCTGTGGGAGACACACAGCACAGGCAGGTGTAGCGCCTTGGGCCCAGCCCTCAAAGCTGCCTCATGGCATCCCCTGCCTTTGCACATTCTTCCAACTGCTCTCACTGTAAAACACCCTAGTGACAGGTGCTCAACGTCTGCACTTTAGAAGTAAGAAAGGCAGGTCAGCCCTGCCTGGAGTCGAGCAAGTGACTACACGGTACACAAAGATCTCTGAAGCAGGCACTTAACCTGCTGAGTTCTCTTGCCAGCTCAGGATGTGCATTGGTGGAATATTCAACTAATCAGCATTACTGCCCACTGAGGTTTTCAGAAGTAGGTTAATACTCCTCACAACCCTCGTTGTCCTTCATGTCTCTTATGTTTCTGTCTGAGCATAGAAACACCGCTTCAATGCCCTAGTAAGGCTCAGTGGGCTGAGCCTTGACTGCTGAGCTCAGTAAGTGATCTGCACGTGCTGCTGAAAATCACATCATGGCATCCTTCCCAGTTCAATGGGATAAAGATTTGCCATTGAGGGTTCTTTAAATGGGCAGGTGCTACCAGATACTCAGTGCCTGCCTTCTTATGTCATTTCAACAGAACAGTTGTTAAAGATTCAAGGAAAAAAACACATTCTAATAAAGGTTTACAAAAGTAATAGAGGTCACACCCAGCAGTTTTAGTGCACATGTTGACAAAATAACTTCTTTACTTGGAAGTGGTGGTACCTGCCCTTCTCAGCACCGCTCAGTGCTTTTAATGGGAGAGTACCAGCACTTCTCAGCACCACTCAGTGCTTTTAATGGGAGAGCATCAGCACTTCTCAGCACCGTTCAGTGCTTTCAAAGGGAGAGGACCTGCTCTTCTCAGCACCGCTCAGTGCTTTAAAGGGGAGAGTACCTGCACTTCTCAGCACCGCTCAGTGCTTTTAATGGGAGAGTACCTGCACTTCTCAGCACTGCTTTTAATGGGAGAGTACGTGCACTTCTCAGCACCGCTCAGTGCTTTTAATGAGAGAGAACCAGCACTTCTCAGCACCACTTCAGTGTTTGAAATGACAGAGTACCTGCATTTCTCAGCACTGCTTCAGTGCTTTTAATGGGAGAGTACCGGCACTTCTCAGCACTGCTTAGTGCTTTAAATGGGAGAGTACCTGCACTTCTCAGCACCGCTCAGTGCTTTAAATGGGAGAGTACCAGCACTTCTCAGCACCGTTCAGTGCTTTCAATGGGAGAGTACCTCCACTTCTCAGCACCCCTCAGTACTTTAAATGGGAGAGTACCTGCACTTCCCAGCACCGCTCAGTGCTTTTAATGGAAGAGTACCTGCACTTCTCAGCACTGCTTCAGTTCTTTAAATGGGAGAGTACGTGCACTTCCCAGCACTGCTCAGTGCTTTCAATGGGAGAGAACCAGCACTTCTCAACACCACTTCAGTGCTTTTAATGGGAGAGTACCTGCACTTGTCAGCACTGCTTCTCTGCTTTTAACGGGAGAGTACCTGTACTTCTCAGCACGCTCACTGCTTTTAACGAGAGAGTACCTGTACTTCTCAGCACCGCTCAGTGCTTTTAATGGGAGAGGACCGGCACTTCTCAGAACCACTTCAGTGCTTTTAATGAGAGAGTACCTGTAATTCTCAGCACCGCTCAGTGCTTTTAATGGGAGAGTACCAGCACTTCTTAGCATTACTTCAGTGCTTTAAATGGGAGAGCACCTGCACTTCTGAGCACTGCTTCAGTGCTTTTAATGGGAGAGTACCTGCACTTCTCTGCACCGCTCAGTGCTTTAAATGGGAGAGTACCTGCACTTCTCAGCACTGCTTCAGTGCTTTTAATGGGAGAGTCCCTGCACTTCTCAGCACCGCTCAGTGCTTTTAATGGGGGAGTACCTGCACTTCTCAGTATCGCTCAGTGCTCTTAAAGGGAGAGTACCAGCACTTCTAAGTACCGCTTCAGTGCTTTTAATGGGAGAGTATGGGCACTTCTCAGCACCGCTCAGTGCTTTTAAAGGGAGAGTACCTTCACTTCTCAGCACCGCTCAGTGCTTTTAATGGGAGAGTACCTACACTTCTCAGCACCGCTCAGTGCTTTTAAAGGGAGAGTACCTGCACTTCTCAGCACCGCTCAGTGCTTTTAATGGGATAGTAACTGCACTTCTCTGCACCGCTCAGTGCTTTTAAAGGGAGAGTACCTGCACTTCTCAGCACCGCTTCAGTACTGTTAACGGGAGAGTACCTGCAGTTCTCAGTACTGCGTCAGTGCTTTTAATGGGAGACTACCAGCACTTTTAAGTACTGCTTCAGCGCTTTTAATGGGAGAGTACCTGCACTTATCAGCACTGCTTCAATGCTTTTAATGGGAGAGTAACTGCACTTCTCAGAATTACTTCAGTGCTTTTAATGGGAGAATAAATTACCTTCTCGGCATTGCTTCAATGCGTTTAATGGGAGAGCAACTACACTTGTCAGCATCACTCAGTGCTTTTAAAGGGAGAGTACCTGTACTTCTCAGCACCGCTCAGTGCTTTTAATGGGAGAGTATTAGCACTTCTCAACACTGCTTCAGTACTGTTAATGGGAGAGTACCTCCACTTCTCAGCACCGCTCAGTGCTTTTAATGGGAGAGTACCGGCACTTCTAAGTACCACTTCAGTACTTTTAATGGGAGAGTAAATGACCTTCTCGGCATTGCTTCAATGCTTTTAATGGGAGAGCAACTGCACTTCTTAGCACCGCTCAGTGTTTTAACCTGGAGAGTACATGCACTTCCCAGCACTGCTCAGTACTTTTAATGGGAGATTACCTTTACTTCTCAGCACTGCTTCAGAGTACCTACACTTCTCAGCACTGCATCAATGCTTTTAATGGGAGAGTACCTGCACTTCTTAGTATTGCTTCAATGCTTTTAATAGGAGAGTACCTTTACTTCTTAGCACCGCTCAGTGCATCTAATGGGAGATTACCTGCACTTCTCAGCACTGCTTCAGTGCTTTTAATGGGAGAGTACCTGCTCTTCTCAGCACTGCTTCAGTGCTGTTAATGGGAGAGTACCTGCACTTCTCAGCACCGCTTCAGTGCTGTTAATGGGAGAATACGGGCACTTCTAAGTACCACTTCGGTACTTTTAATGGGAGAGTAAATGACCTTCTCGGCATTGCTTCAATGCTTTTAATGGGAGAGCAACTTCACTTCTTAGCACCGCTCAGTGCTTTTACCTGGCGAGTACATGCACTTCCCAGCACCGCTCAGTACTTTTAATGGGAGAGTACCTGCACTTCTCAGCATCGCTCAGTGCTTTTAATGGGAGAGTAACTGCACTTCTCAGCACTGCTTCAGTGCTTTTAATGTGAGAGTACCTGCTCTTCTCAGCACCGCTTCAGTGCTGTTAATGGGAGAGTACCTGCACTTCTCAGCACCGCTTCAGTGCTGTTAATGGGAGAATACGGGCACTTCTAAGTACCACTTCAGTACTTTTAATGGGAGAGTAAATGACCTTCTCGGCATTGCTTCAATGCTTTTAATGGGAGAGCAACTTCACTTCTTAGCACCGCTCAGTGCTTTTACCTGGCGAGTACATGCACTTCCCAGCACCGCTCAGTACTTTTAATGGGAGAGTACCTGCACTTCTCAGCACCTCTTCAGCACTTTTAATGGGAAAGTACCTGCACTTCTCAGCAATGCTTCAGTGCTCTTAATGGGAAAGTACCTGCACTTCTCAAAACCACTTCAGTACTTTTAATGGGAGAGTTCTTGCACTTCTCAGTACTGATTCAATGCTTTTAATGCGAGAGTACATACACTTCTCAGCACCGCTCAGTGCTTTTAAAGGGAGAGTACCTGCACTTCTCAGCACCGCTTCAGTACTGTTAATGGGAGAGTACCAGCACTTCTCAGCACCGCTCAGTGCTTTTAATGGGAGAGTACCTGCACTTCTCAGCACCACTTCAGTACTTTTAATGGGAGAGTAACTGCACTTCTCAGCACCGCTTCAGTACTTTTAATGGGAAAGTACCTGCACTTCTCATCAATGCTTCAGTGCTTTTACTGGGAAAGTACCTGCACTTCTCAGCACCACTTCAGTACTTTTAATGGGAGAGTTCTTCAACTTCTCAGTACTGCTTCAATGCTTTTAATGTGAGAGTACCTACATTTCTCAGCACCGCTCAGTGCTTTTAAAGGGAGAGTACCTGCACTTCTCAGCACCGCTTCAGTACTGTTAATGGGAGAGTACCTGCACTTCTCAGCACTGCTTCAGTACTGTTAATGGGAGAGTACCAGCCCTTCTCAGCACCGCTCAGTGCTTTTAATGGGAGAGTACCTGCACTTCTTCGCACCACTTCAGTACTTTTAATGGGAGAGTAACTGCACTTCTCAGAAATGTTTCAGTGCTTTTAACAGGAGAGTACAAGCACTTCTGAGCACTGCTGCACTGCTTTTAATAGGAGAGTACCTGCACTTCTCAGCACCACATCAATGCTTTAAAGGAAAAGTACCTACACTTCTAAGCACCGATTCAGTGCTTTTGATTTGAGAGTCCCTGCACTTCTCAGCAATGTGTCACTGTTTTTAATGAGAGAGTACCTGCAGTTCTCAGCACTGTGTCAGTGTTTTTGTTGGGAGAGCACCTGCACTTCTCTGCACTGCTTCAGTGCTTTTAATGGGAGAGTATCTGCACTTCTCAGCACCACTTCAGTACTTTTAATGGGAGAGTACTTGCACTTCTCAGTATTGCTTCAATGCTTTTAATGTGAGAGTACCTACACTTCTCAGCACCGCTTCAGTACTTTAAATGGGAGAGTAACTGCACTTCTCAGCACCGCTTCAGTACTTTTAATGGGAAAGTACCTGCACTTCTCAGCAATGCTTCAGTGCTTTTAATGGGAAAGTACCTGCACTTCTCAGCACCACTTCAGTACTTTTAATGGGAGAGCTCTTGTACTTCTCAGTACTGCTTCAATGCTTTTAATGCGAGAGTACCTACACTTCTCAGCACCGCTTAAGTACTTTTAATGGGAGAGTAACTGCACTTCTCAGCAACGCTTCAGTACTTTTGTTGGGAAAGTACCTGAACTTCTCAGCACCGCTTCAGTGATTTTATTGGGAGAGTAACTGCATTTTTCAGCAATGCTTCAGTGCTTTTACCAGGAGAGTACATGCACTTCCCAGCACTGCTCCAGTGCTTTTAATGGGAGAGTACCTGCACTTCTCAGCACCACCTCAGTACTTTTAATGGGAGAGTAACTGCACTTCTCAGCAATGTTTCAGTGCTTTTAACAGGAGAGCACAAGCGCTTCTGAGCACTACTTCGGTGCTCTTAATTGAAGAGTACCTGCACTTCTCAGCACCACATCAATGCTTTGAAGGAAAAGTACCTACACTTGTAAGCACCGCTTCAGTGCTTTTGATGGGAGACTACCTGCACTTCTCAGCACTGTGTCAACGCTTTTAATGAGAGAGTACCTGCAGTTCTCAGCACTGTGTCAGTACTTTTGATGGGAGAGTAACTGCACTTCTCAGCACTGCTTCAGTGCTTTGAAGGAAAAGTACCTACACTTGTAAGCACCGCTTCAGTGCTTTTGATGGGAGAGTACCTGCACTTCTCAGCACTGTGTCAATGCTTTTAAAGGGAGAGTACCTGCACTTCTCAGCACTGCTTCAGTACTTTTGATGGGAAAGTACCAGCACTTCTCAGCACTGCTCAGTGCTTTTAATGGGAGAGTACCTGCACTTCTCAGCACCACCTCAGTACTTTTAATGGGAGAGTAACTGCACTTCTCAGCAATGTTTCAATGCTTTTAATGGGAGAGTAACTGCACTTCTCAGCAACGCTTCAGTAGTTTTAATGGGAAAGTACCTGAACTTCTCAGCACCGCTTCAGTGCTTTTAATGGGAGAGTAACTGCATTTTTCAGCAGTGCTTCAGTGCTTTTACCAGGAGAGTACATGCACTTCCCAGCACTGCTCCAGTGCTTTTAATGGGAGAGTACCTTCACTTCTCAGCACCACCTCAGTACTTTTAATGGGAGAGTAACTGCACTTCTCAGCAATGTTTCAGTGCTTTTAACAGGAGAGCACAAGCGCTTCTGAGCACTACTTCGGTGCTCTTAAGAGAAGAGTACCTGCACTTCTCAGCACCACATCAATGCTTTGAAGGAAAAGTACCTACACTTGTAAGCACCGCTTCAGTGCTTTTGATGGGAGAGTACCTGCACTTCTCAGCACTGTGTCAACGCTTTTAATGAGAGAGTACCTGCAGTTCTCAGCACTGTGTCAGTGCTTTTGATGGGAGAGTAACTGCACTTCTCAGCACTGCTTCAGTGCTTTTAGAGGGAGAGTACCAGCACTTCTCAGCACTGCTTCAATGCTTGTAATGGTAGAGTACGAGCACTTCTCAGCAGCACTTTTAATGAGCGAGTACCTACACTTCTCAGCACCACTTCAGTACTTTTAATGGGAGAGTAACTGCACTTCTCAGGACTGCTTCAGTGCTTTTAATAGAATAGTACCAGCACTTCCTAGCATATCTTCAGTGCTTTAAATGGGAGAGTACCTGCGCTTCTCAGCACTGCTTTAAAGCTTTTAATAGAAGAGTACCTGCACTTCTGAGCACCGCTTCAATCCTTTTAATGGGAGAGTATCTGCACCCCTTAGCACTGCTCAAATGCTTTTAATGGGAGAGTACCTCAACCTCTCAGGACTGCTTCTGTGCTTTTGATGGGAGTACCTGAACTTCTCAGCACTGCTTCAATGCTTTTAATCTTAAAAGTACCAGCACTTCTCAGCACCGTTTCAGTGCTTTTATAGGGAGAGTAACTGCACTTCTCATCACTGCTACAGTGCTTAAAGTGGGCAAGTACCTGCACTTCTCAGCACTGCTTCAGTGTTTTTAATAGAAAAGTGCTTGCACTTCTCAGCACTGATTCAATTCTTTTAATGGGAGAGTACCTGCACGTCTCAGCACTGCTTTAGTGCTTTTAATGAGAGAGAACCAGCACTTCTCAGCACCACATTAATGCTTTTAATGGGATAGCACCACAACTTCTCAGCACTGCTTTAATGCTTTTAATGGGAGAGTACCTTCACTTCTCAGCACCACTTCAGTACTTTAATGGGAGAGTACCTGCACTTCTCAGTACTGCTTCAATGCTTTTAATGTGAGAGTACCTACACTTCTCAGAACCGCTTCAGTACTTTTAATGGGAGAGCAACTGCTCTTCTCAGCAACGCTTCACTACTTTTAATGGGAAAGTACATGAACTTCTCAGCACCGCTTCAGTGCTTTTAATGGGAGAGTACCAGCACTTCTCAGCACTGCTTCAGTACTGTTAATGGGAGAGTACCTGCACTTCCCAGCACCGCTCAGTGCTTTTAATGGGAGAGTACTGGTACTTCCAAGTACCGCTTCAGTACTTTTAATGGGAGAGTAAATGACCTTCTTGGCATTGCTTCAATGCTTTTAATGGGAGAGCAACTGCACTTCTTAGCACCGCTCAGTGCTTTTACCTGGAGAGTGCATGCACTTCCAGCACCGCTCAGTACTTCTAATGGGAGAGTCCCTTTACTTCTCAGCACCGCTTCAGAGTACCTGCACTTCTCAGCACTGCATCAATGCTTTTAATGGGAGAGTACTCGCACTTCTCAGTACCGCTTCAATGCCCTTAATAGGAGAGTACCTTTACTTCTTAGCACCGCTCAGTGCTTTTAATGAGAGAGTACCTGCACTTCTCAGCACCGCCTCAGTGCTTTTGATGGGAGAGTACCTGCACTTCTCAGCACCGCTTCAGAGTACCTGCACTTCTCAGCACTGCATCAATGCTTTTAATGGGAGAGTACCTGCACTTCTCAGTACCGCTTCAATGCTTTTAATGGGAGAGTACCTTTACTTCTTAGCACCGCTCAGTGCTTTTAATGGGAGAGTACCTACACTTCTCAGCACTGCTTCAGTGCTTTTAATGGGAGAGTACCTGCACTTCTTAGCAACTCTTCACTACTTTTAATGGAGAGTACCCGCAATGCTCAGCACAGCTACTTTGCTTTTAATGGGAGAGTGCCTGCACTTCTCAGCACCACTTCAGTACTTTTAATGGGAGAGTAACTGCACTTCTCAGCAACGCTTTAGTACTTTTAATGGGAAAGTACCTGAACTTCTCAGCACCACTTCAGTGCTTTTAATGGGAGAGTAGCTGCATTTTTCAGCAATGTTTCAGTGCTTTTACCAGGAGTGTACATGCACTTTCCAGCACTGCTCCAGTGCTTTTACTGGGAGAGTACCTGCACTTCTCAGCACCACCTCAGTACTTTTAATGGGAGAGTAACTGCACTTCTCAGCAATGTTTCAGTGCTTTTAACAGGAGAGCACAAACACTTCTGAACACTGCTTCGGTGCTTTTAATAGAAAAGTACCTGCACTTCTCAGCACCACATCAATGCTTTGAAGGAAAAGTACCTGCACTTCTCAGCACTGTGTCAGCGCTTATAATGAGAGAGTACCTGCAGTTCTCAGCACTCTGTCAGTGCTTTTGATGGGAGAGTAACTGCACTTCTCAGCACTGTTTTAGTGCTTTTAACAGGAGAGCACAAACACTTCTGAACACTGCTTTGGTGCTTTTAATAGAAAAGTACCTGCACTTCTCAGCACCACATCAATGCTTTGAAGGAAAAGTACCTACACTTCTAAGCACCGCCTCAGTGCTTTTGATGGGAGAGTACCTGCACTTCTCAGCACTGTGTCAGCGCTTTTAATGAGAGAGTACTTGCAGTTCTCAGCACTCTGTCAGTGCTTTTGATGGGAGAGTAACTGAACTTCTCAGCACTGTTTTAGTGCTTTTAACAGGAGAGCACAAACACTTCTGAACACTGCTTCGGTGCTTTTAATAGAAAAGTACCTGCACTTCTCAGCACCACATCAATGCTTTGAAGGAAAAGTACCTACACTTCTAAGCACCGCCTCAGTGCTTTTGATGGGAGAGGACCTGCACTTCTCAGCACTGTGTCAGCGCTTTTAATGAGAGAGTACCTGCAGTTCTCAGCACTCTGTCAGTGCTTTTGATGGGAGAGTAACTGCACTTCTCAGCACTGTTTTAGTGCTTTTAACAGGAGAGCACAAACACTTCTGAACACTGCTTCAGTGCTTTTAATAGAAAAGTACTTGCACTTCTCAGCACCACAACAATGCTTTGAAGGAAAAGTACCTACACTTCTAAGCACCGCCTCAGTGCTTTTGATGGGAGAGTACCTGCACTTCTCAGCACTGTGTCAGCGCTTTTAATGAGAGAGTACCTGCAGTTCTCAGCACTGTGTCAGTGCTTTTGATGGGAGAGTAACTGCACTTCTCAGCACTGTTTTAGTGCTTTTAGTGGGAGAGTACCAGCACTTCTCAGCACTGCTTCAATGCTTGTAATGGTAGGATACGAGCACTTCTCAGCAGCACTGTTAATGGGAGAGTACCTACACTTCTCAGCACCACTTCAGGGCTTTTAGTGGGAGAGTAACTGCACTTCTCAGGACTGCTTCAGTGCTTTTAATAAAAAAAGTACCAGCACTTCCTAGCATATCTTCAGTGTTTTAAATGTGAGAGTACCTGCACCTCTCAGCACTGCTTTAAAGCTTTTAATAGAAGAGTACCTGCACTTCTCAGCACCGTTTCAATCCTTTTAATGGGAGAGTACCTGCACCCCTTAGCACTGCTCAAATGCTTTTAATGGGAGAGTACCTCAACCTCTCAGGACTGCTTCTGTGCTTTTGATGGGAGAGTACCTGAACTTCTCAGCACTGCTTCAATGCTTTTAATGTGAAAAGTACCAGCACTTCTCAGCACCGTTTCAGTGCTTTTAAAGGGAGAGTAACTGCACTTCTCATCACTGCTACTATGCTTACAGTTGGCAAGAACCTGCACTTCTCAGCACTGCCTTAATGTTTTTTAATTGGAAAGCACCTGCACTTCTCAGCACTGCTTCAGTGTTTTTATTAGGAAAGTGCTTGCACTTCTCAGCACTGATTCAATGCTTTTAATGGGAGAGTACCTGCACTTCTCAGCACCACTTTAGTGCTTTTAATGAGAGAGAACCAGCACTTCTCAGCACCACATTAATGCTTTTAATGGGATAGCACCACTACTTCACAGCACTGCTTTAATGCTTTTAATGGGAGAGTACCTGCACTTCTCAGCATCACTTCAGTACTTTAATGGGAGAGTACCTGCACTTCTCAGCACTGTGTCAGCGCTTTTAATGAGAGAGTACTTGCAGTTCTCAGCACTCTGTCAGTGCTTTTGATGGGAGAGTAACTGAACTTCTCAGCACTGTTTTAGTGCTTTTAACAGGAGAGCACAAACACTTCTGAACCCTGCTTCGGTGCTTTTAATAGAAAAGTACCTGCACTTCTCAGCACCACATCAATGCTTTGAAGGAAAAGTACCTACACTTCTAAGCACCGCCTCAGTGCTTTTGATGGGAGAGGACCTGCACTTCTCAGCACTGTGTCAGCGCTTTTAATTAGAGAGTACCTGCAGTTCTCAGCACTCTGTCAGTGCTTTTGATGGGAGAGTAACTGCACTTCTCAGCACTGTTTTAGTGCTTTTAACAGGAGAGCACAAACACTTCTGAACACTGCTTCAGTGCTTTTAATAGAAAAGTACCTGCACTTCTCAGCACCACATCAATGCTTTGAAGGAAAAGTACCTACACTTCTAAGCACCGCCTCAGTGCTTTTGATGGGAGAGTACCTGCACTTCTCAGCACTGTGTCAGCGCTTTTAATGAGAGAGTACCTGCAGTTCTCAGCACCACCTCAGTACTTTTAATGGGAGAGTAACTGCACTTCTCAGCAATGTTTTAGTGCTTTTAGTGGGAGAGTACCAGCACTTCTCAGCACTGCTTCAATGCTTGTAATGGTAGGATACGAGCACTTCTCAGCAGCACTGTTAATGGGAGAGTACCTACACTTCTCAGCACCACTTCAGGACTTTTAGTGGGAGAGTAACTGCACTTCTCAGGACTGCTTCAGTGCTTTTAATAAAAAAAGTACCAGCACTTCCTAGCATATCTTCAGTGTTTTAAATGTGAGAGTACCTGCACCTCTCAGCACTGCTTTAAAGCTTTTAATAGAAGAGTACCTGCACTTCTCAGCACCGTTTCAATCCTTTTAATGGGAGAGTACCTGCACCCCTTAGCACTGCTCAAATGCTTTTAATGGGAGAGTACCTCAACCTCTCATGACTGCTTCTGTGCTTTTGATGGGAGAGAACCTGAACTTCTCAGCACTGCTTCAATGCTTTTAATGTGAAAAGTCTCCAGCACTTCTCAGCACCGTTTCAGTGCTTTTAAAGGGAGAGTAACTGCACTTCTCATCACTGCTACTATGCTTACAGTTGGCAAGAACCTGCACTTCTCAGCACTGCCTTAATGTTTTTTAATTGGAAAGCACCTGCACTTCACAGCACTGCTTCAGTGTTTTTATTAGGAAAGTGCTTGCACTTCTCAGCACTGATTCAATGCTTTTAATGGGAGAGTACCTGCACTTCTCAGCACCACTTTAGTGCTTTTAATGAGAGAGAACCAGCACTTCTCAGCACCACATTAATGCTTTTAATGGGATAGCACCACTACTTCACAGCACTGCTTTAATGCTTTTAATGGGAGAGTACCTGCACTTCTCAGCATCACTTCAGTACTTTAATGGGAGAGTACCTGCACTTCTCAGCACTGTGTCAGCGCTTTTAATGAGAGAGTACTTGCAGTTCTCAGCACTCTGTCAGTGCTTTTGATGGGAGAGTAACTGAACTTCTCAGCACTGTTTTAGTGCTTTTAACAGGAGAGCACAAACACTTCTGAACCCTGCTTCGGTGCTTTTAATAGAAAAGTACCTGCACTTCTCAGCACCACATCAATGCTTTGAAGGAAAAGTACCTACACTTCTAAGCACCGCCTCAGTGCTTTTGATGGGAGAGGACCTGCACTTCTCAGCACTGTGTCAGCGCTTTTAATTAGAGAGTACCTGCAGTTCTCAGCACTCTGTCAGTGCTTTTGATGGGAGAGTAACTGCACTTCTCAGCACTGTTTTAGTGCTTTTAACAGGAGAGCACAAACACTTCTGAACACTGCTTCAGTGCTTTTAATAGAAAAGTACCTGCACTTCTCAGCACCACATCAATGCTTTGAAGGAAAAGTACCTACACTTCTAAGCACCGCCTCAGTGCTTTTGATGGGAGAGTACCTGCACTTCTCAGCACTGTGTCAGCGCTTTTAATGAGAGAGTACCTGCAGTTCTCAGCACTGTGTCAGTGCTTTTGATGGGAGAGTAACTGCACTTCTCAGCACTGTTTTAGTGCTTTTAGTGGGAGAGTACCAGCACTTCTCAGCACTGCTTCAATGCTTGTAATGGTAGGATACGAGCACTTCTCAGCAGCACTGTTAATGGGAGAGTACCTACACTTCTCAGCACCACTTCAGGGCTTTTAGTGGGAGAGTAACTGCACTTCTCAGGACTGCTTCAGTGCTTTTAATAAAAAAAGTACCAGCACTTCCTAGCATATCTTCAGTGTTTTAAATGTGAGAGTACCTGCACCTCTCAGCACTGCTTTAAAGCTTTTAATAGAAGAGTACCTGCACTTCTCAGCACCGTTTCAATCCTTTTAATGGGAGAGTACCTGCACCCCTTAGCACTGCTCAAATGCTTTTAATGGGAGAGTACCTCAACCTCTCAGGACTGCTTCTGTGCTTTTGATGGGAGAGAACCTGAACTTCTCAGCACTGTTTCAATGCTTTTAATGTGAAAAGTACCAGCACTTCTCAGCACCGTTTCAGTGCTTTTAAAGGGAGAGTAACTGCACTTCTCATCACTGCTACTATGCTTACAGTTGGCAAGAACCTGCACTTCTCAGCACTGCCTGAATGTTTTTTAATTGGAAAGCACCTGCACTTCTCAGCACTGCTTCAGTGTTTTTATTAGGAAAGTGCTTGCACTTCTCAGCACTGATTCAATGCTTTTAATGGGAGAGTACCTGCACTTCTCAGCACCACTTTAGTGCTTTTAATGAGAGAGAACCAGCACTTCTCAGCACCACATTAATGCTTTTAATGGGATAGCACCACTACTTCACAGCACTGCTTTAATGCTTTTAATGGGAGAGTACCTGCACTTCTCAGCATCACTTCAGTACTTTAATGGGAGAGTACCTGCACTTCTCAGCACTGTGTCAGCGCTTTTAATGAGAGAGTACTTGCAGTTCTCAGCACTCTGTCAGTGCTTTTGATGGGAGAGTAACTGAACTTCTCAGCACTGTTTTAGTGCTTTTAACAGGAGAGCACAAACACTTCTGAACCCTGCTTCGGTGCTTTTAATAGAAAAGTACCTGCACTTCTCAGCACCACATCAATGCTTTGAAGGAAAAGTACCTACACTTCTAAGCACCGCCTCAGTGCTTTTGATGGGAGAGGACCTGCACTTCTCAGCACTGTGTCAGCGCTTTTAATTAGAGAGTACCTGCAGTTCTCAGCACTCTGTCAGTGCTTTTGATGGGAGAGTAACTGCACTTCTCAGCACTGTTTTAGTGCTTTTAACAGGAGAGCACAAACACTTCTGAACACTGCTTCAGTGCTTTTAATAGAAAAGTACCTGCACTTCTCAGCACCACATCAATGCTTTGAAGGAAAAGTACCTACACTTCTAAGCACCGCCTCAGTGCTTTTGATGGGAGAGTACCTGCACTTCTCAGCACTGTGTCAGCGCTTTTAATGAGAGAGTACCTGCAGTTCTCAGCACTCTGTCAGTGCTTTTGATGGGAGAGTAACTGCACTTCTCAGCACTGTTTTAGTGCTTTTAACAGGAGAGCACAAACACTTCTGAACACTGCTTCGGTGCTTTTAATAGAAAAGTACCTGCACTTCTCAGCACCACATCAATGCTTTGAAGGAAAAGTACCTACACTTCTAAGCACCGCCTCAGTGCTTTTGATGGGAGAGTACCTGCACTTCTCAGCACTGTGTCAGCGCTTTTAATGAGAGAGTACCTGCAGTTCCCAGCACTGTGTCAGTGCTTTTGATGGGAGAGTAAATGCACTTCTCAGCACTGTTTTAGTGCTTTTAGTGGGAGAGTACCAGCACTTCTCAGCACTGCTTCAATGCTTGTAATGGTAGGATACGAGCACTTCTCAGCAGCACTGTTAATGGGAGAGTACCTACACTTCTCAGCACCACTTCAGGGCTTTTAGTGGGAGAGTAACTGCACTTCTCAGGACTGCTTCAGTGCTTTTAATAAAAAAAGTACCAGCACTTCCTAGCATATCTTCAGTGTTTTAAATGTGAGAGTACCTGCATCTCTCAGCACTGCTTTAAAGCTTTTAATAGAAGAGTACCTGCACTTCTCAGCACCGCTTCAATCCTTTTAATGGGAGAGTACCTGCACCCCTTAGCACTGCTCAAATGCTTTTAATGGGAGAGTACCTCAACCTCTCAGGACTGCTTCTGTGCTTTTGATGGGAGAGTACCTGAACTTCTCAGCACTGCTTCAATGCTTTTAATGTGAAAAGTACCAGCACTTCTCAGCACCGTTTCTGTGCTTTTAAAGGGAGAGTAACTGCACTTCTCATCACTGCTACTATGCTTACAGTTGGCAAGAACCTGCACTTCTCAGCATTGCCTTAATGTTTTTTAATTGGAAAGCACCTGCACTTCTCAGCACTGCTTCAGTGTTTTTATTAGGAAAGTGCTTGCACTTCTCAGCACTGATTCAATGCTTTTAATGGGAGAGTACCTGCACGTCTCAGCACCGCTTTAGTGCTTTTAATGAGAGAGAACCAGCACTTCTCAGCACCACATTAATGCTTTTAATGGCATAGCACAACTACTTCTCAGCACTGCTTTAATGCTTTTAATGGGAGAGTACCTGCACTTCTCAGCATCACTTCAGTACTTTAATGGGAGAGTACCTGCACTTCTCAGTACTGCTTCAATGCTTTTAATGGGAGAGTACCTACACTTCTCAGCACCGCTTCAGTACTTTTAATGGGAGAGTAACTGCACTTCTCAGCAACGCTTTAGTACTTTTAATGGGAAAGTACCTGAACTTCTCAGCACCGCTTCAGTGCTTTTAATGGGAGAGTAGCTGCATTTTTCAGCAATGCTTCAGTGCTTTTACCAGGAGAGTACATGCACTTTCCAGCACTGCTCCATTGCTTTTAATGGGAGAGTACCTGCACTTCTCAGCACCACCTCAGTACTTTTAATGGGAGAGTAACTGCACTTCTCAGCAATGTTTCAGTGCTTTTAACAGGAGAGCACAAACACTTCTGAACACTGCTTCGGTGCTTTTAATAGAAAAGTACCTGCACTTCTCAGCACCACATCAATGCTTTGAAGGAAAAGTACCTACACTTCTAAGCACCGCCTCAGTGCTTTTGATGGGAGAGTACCTGCACTTCTCAGCACTGTGTCAGCGCTTTTAATGAGAGAGTACCTGCAGTTCTCAGCACTCTGTCAGTGCTTTTGATGGGAGAGTAACTGCACTTCTCAGCACTGTTTTAGTGCTTTTAGTTGGAGAGTACCAGCACTTCTCAGCACTGCTTCAATGCTTGTAATGGTAGGATACGAGCACTTCTCAGCAGCACTGTTAATGGGAGAGTACCTACACTTCTCAGCACCACTTCAGGGCTTTTAGTGGGAGAGTAACTGCACTTCTCAGGACTGCTTCAGTGCTTTTAATAAAAAAAGTACCAGCACTTCCTAGCATATCTTCAGTGTTTTAAATGTGAGAGTACCTGCACTTCTCAGCACTGCTTTAAAGCTTTTAATAGAAGAGTACCTGCACTTCTCAGCCCCGCTTCAATCCTTTTAATGGGAGAGCACCTGCACCCCTTAGCACTGCTCAAATGCTTTTAATGGGAGAGTACCTCAACCTCTCAGGACTGCTTCTGTGCTTTTGATGGGAGAGTACCTGAACTTCTCAGCACTGCTTCAATGCTTTTAATGTGAAAAGTACCAGCACTTCTCAGCACCGTTTCAGTGCTTTTAAAGAGAGAGTAACTGCACTTCTCATCTCTGCTACTGTGCTTAAAGTCGGCAAGTACCTGCACTTCTCAGCACTGCCTTAAAGTTTTTTTAATTGGAAAGCCCCTGAACTTGCTTCAGTGTTTTTAATAGGAAAGTGCTTGCACTTCTCAGCACTGATTCAATGCGTTTAATTGGAGAATACCTGCACGTCTCAGCACCGCTTTAGTGCTTTTAATGAGAGAGAACCAGCACCCTTCAGCACCACATTCATGCTTTTAATGGGATAGCACCACCACTTCTCACCACTGCTTTAATGCTTTTAATTGGAGAGTACCTGCACTTTTCAGCACCACCCCAGTGCTTTTATTGGGAGAGGATCTGCGCTTCTCAGCACCACTTCAGTGCTTATAATGGGAGAGTCCCTGCACGTCTCAGCACCGCTTTAGTGCTTTTAATGAGAGAGAACCAGCACTTCTCAGCCCCACATTAATGCTTTTAATGGGATAGCACCACCACTTCTCAGCACTGCTTTAATGCTTTTAATGCTAGAGTACCTGCACTTTTCGGCACCACCCCAGTGCTTTTATTGGGAGAAGATCTGCGCTTCTCAGCACCACTTCAGTGCTTATAATGGGAGAGTCCCTGCACTTCTCAGCACTGCTCCAGTGCTTTAAATGGAAGAGTACCTGCACTTATCTACATTGCTTTAATGCTTTTAATAGGAGAGGACCTGCATTTCTCAGTACTGCTCCAGTGCATTTAATCAGATGGCACCAGCACTGCTCAGCGCTACTTTAATGCTTTTTCTCAGCACCTCTTCTGTGCTTCTAATGGAAGAGTACCTGCACTTTTCAGCACTTCCTCAGTGCGTTTAATAGCAGTGTACCTGCATGTCTCATCGCCATTTCAATGCTTTTAAATGGAGTGTGTCTGCAACTCCAAGCACCACTTTAGTGCTTTTGATGGGAGAGTACCTGCACTTTTCAGCACTGCTTTATTTTTAATGGGAGAGTACTTGCCCTTCTCAGCACCGGTCCAGTATTTTTAATGGGAGACAACCTGCACTTCTAAGCAATGCTCCAATACTTCTAAAGGGAGAGTACCTGCACTTCTCAACAGCAAACATTACTCTGGGAAAAGGAGTACCTGCACTTCTTTATTTCCATTTCAAATACTGGGTATTAGTGACATTATGGGGGTTATTACAACTTTGGAGGAGGTGTTAATCCGTCCCAAAAGTGACGGTAAAGTGACGGATATACCACCAGCCGTATTACGAGTTCCATAGGATATAATCGACTCATAATACGGCTGGTGGTATATCCGTCACTTTACCGTCACTTTTGGGACGGATTAACACCTCCTCCAAAGTTGTAATAACCCCCTATGTTCTATGTTAAGCACTTAGGATAAAACACTTTATAAAGGCATATTTTTACTCTTAGAAAATGAGGCATTCTATCCAACCAAAAAGTGATTTATTTTTGTTTTTTGAACATACCTTATATTTATTTCCGAAGCAAAGCAGATCCTTCTTGAAATCAATAACGGCCATTCATTAACTGAAGCCTATCCCTGATGTCGCTGGAGAGACATTGTTACCCCATTAGCGCCTAAACATAGCACTTTAGATGTAGTTGATGAGGTAGAGCAGATGAAGACCTTTCTGCAGGTAACTGGAAGCGCCAGATGTTTCTCTACATCTCTCTTAACCTATTTATTTGTTTATTGATCCATTTGTATCATAGAAAATTAGATGTGTTACAGTCAATAAGTCTGAGCTTGGTAAGCCATCTTGTTTGCCACTGTATAGAGTTTCCATTAAACCTGGAAGCATAACAAAAAGTAACAGTCCTAGGGCCAGATCTGCAAAAGTGCCACTCAACGCAGCACAGCAGCTCAAACGCTGAGCTGTGTTGCGTGTCAGGGATGAAGCAGCAGAGCGTCCTATCAACAGAGCTAGGTTACTGCCCTCCCCTCTCCCTAGCGTCGAGACAGAACTTTGCTGCCGAGCGCCACATACACACCTTTGTGACATAGTGCAAGGGAGCGTGCGTGACTCTAGTATCGGTTTTGTAAAGTAAGGGTTCCCTTCTAGAACAAAATACTATGCCTAGACAACTTTTGAATCTTTTCCTACTTTGTATGTGTGGTGTATAGTGCAGTATAAATGCAAAGTCATAAAAGAAAGCAGGACTAAAACATTTCTACTTTTAGCATCTTCTTAGAAGTGATGGTAGTTTTTTTACCCAAAACACTGTCTGCTATTGTTAGTACATAGGGTTTTGCATCAAAAAGCATGGTTGGTTGCACAGGAACACCCAAGTACCACCCATGTAATGACCCCTTCATGTAAGGTGCTCAGTGTTATAAAGCAGTGCTTGGACTGGTTTGCATTACTTTTATGCAACTTTCCAGAACAAAACAAAATTTGTGCTGAAAAGTAAATAACAATTAAGACATTTCACGCTGGATTGAGTCACTTTTCTGACAAAAACACATTGCAAAATGTTTGTAAATCTGGCCGAATGTCTTAGTTGGGCTTACTCATAGTAAGCTGTGCTGGCTGCAAGAAAAATGTGAATAACACTTGTTCAGATCAACGGATGATGAGGAATCACTGGAATTATACCAAACTTGACATGTAGATAGAGCTTCACTCAAGGAAGAGCCTTTGTTTGGTTTGTTGCAATCTGTTCAATAGTTTTCAAGAAAATAGCATAAAAAATGCAATCTCATGGCAAGCAGAGAGCACATTTTAGAGATATATGAATTGTTAATTTTCAGATCCATGGAGGATTTGCTAATCCAGTTCTAAAAGAGAACACCATCATGCCAGGCAGCTTTTTCACTTATCGTGCATTGCGTATTTGCGAATCCTGCTGTGGATTTGCGTATCTGCTGTGCTTTGATTCCCTGGCTGAAATATTTCTGCAGCAACGACCATTACCCAACATGATGAACCGAACGCTGTGTTGGGAAAAATAAAAATACAAAAGACATAGCCAGCAGAGTGACATCCAGGGCCAGAACTCGCAACCAAATGTAATGCTTATCACCTCCAAAATATATGTCAATAAATGATCACTGTTAAAAACATTCATAGTCATCTCTGTCAAAGTGGGACAGGTCATGTGATATGCAGTATCACCTGTAAGATGAGCTAAAACATTTAAAAAAGGATCTGTTTTACTAAACGTGAGGTCATGAACATTGCAGTTGATGTGCAAGTTATGGGTCGCATAGTTGTTGTGTGAGTTCCGGACTGTTGATCTAACCATAACTTGTGAATTTCAGAGTTTTTTTTAGTTTCAATTACTTAAAAATGCTCTTTAACTGCATTTTCCGGTGAATGTCTCTTTTTAACATTTAGGTGGTCATTCTGACCCTGGCGGTCTTTGACCGCCAGGGCGGAGGACCGCGGGAGCACCGCCGACAGGCCGGCGGTGCTCCAATGGGGATTCCGACCGCGGCGGTAAAGCCGCGGTCGGACCGGCACCACTGGCGGGGTCCCGCCAGTGTACCGCGGCCCCATTGAATCCTCCGCGGCGGCGCAGCTTGCTGCACCGCCGCGGGGATTCCGACCCCCCCTACCGCCATCCAGATCCCGGCGGTCGGACCGCCGAGATCCGGATGGCGGTAGGGGGGGTCGCGGGGCCCCTGGGGGCCCCTGCAGTGCCCATGCCACTGGCATGGGCATTGCAGGGGCCCCCGTAAGAGGGCCCCTACATGTATTTCACTGTCTGCTGCGCAGACAGTGAAATACGCGACGGGTGCAACTGCACCCGTCGCACAGCTTCCACTCCGCCGGCTCGATTCCGAGCCGGCTTCATCGTGGAAGCCTCTTTCCCGCTGGGCTGGCTGGCGGTCTGAAGGCGACCGCCCGCCAGCCCAGCGGGAAAGTCAGAATTACCGCCGCGGTCTTTCGACCGCGGAACGGTAACCTGACGGCGGGACTTTGGCGGGCGGCCTCCGCCGCCCGCCAAGGTCAGAATGAGGGCCATAATGAGTAGTTGTAACTGAAGCTAACCCTAACTTCCTTTTATTCTTTGTATTTTTCAGTGAATTTGGGATTTTTTTACCATACACTTCATCTAAGAGCTCACTGGAGCTGATGCCTAGTGAAAGCGAAGCCTCCCCCCAGGCTTTACGACCAACTCCCCATGGGCATCCAACCTCATTGGGCACAGCTTTCGGGGATGCACAGTAGTGGTTAGACACAGGCCTGACCGATGGCCAGACACCGCTCCCCACCCTCCACTGGCAGCAAACTCAAATCGGACACTGCCTTCAGGGCACATGGGTCGATCAACTCAGTCTTATGTCCACTGACCATGGACATCTGGAGAAATAGTTATGTCATCCAATGGGGAACCTTGATTTTGTTATTTTAGGTCCTTGGATGGGTAAAACAGTCCTATAATTTAATCCTTCACAAATCACATGGCACATTTTTCTAATCCTAATGCCTAAAAAAACTATAGAACAGGTTTAAACCAAATCAAGCAAAGGTGAACATTTTAGTGTCATACTAACTTTGGTGTAATTTCTGACATTTCCTGTTTGGGGGATCGATGTGCAACATGGTCCAGCTTCTCAGTTGTATCCATGTGGTGGTCCCCCCGCCACACAGTGAAAGATAGTAAGATAATACTCATCTACATTTCCCAACCATTCCCCACCTGAGCCTGTTCTCCAACCTTGCTGCAGGTAATGCAGGATGTCCAGTTACCAGTAGGTTCTCATTTGGAGGCCGCAGGTGTGGCACTTTAACAAAGCTATGCTTTGTAAGCACTACTTTGTAACCCCTTGACCCACATTATAGCGGCACCAGGTACAATGTATGCAATAACATTGACAAGAGTGATAGTGCCCAAAATTCTTCCACAGAGCTTTTCCAAATTGTGAAGTCTCTTCTGGATCCTGTGAAGGTGGCACCTCCTCCCCTCTTGCGGCTAACCTGCAATGAACTAGCCAATTGTTTTATTTTGAAAGTTGCGAACATCCATATCTCCGTCAATGTTCCAGCGGTCTCGGTGCAGAGCCAAGATCCTATTGTTTCCTCGGTTTCCATTTTAGCCACCTTTCGTCACGTTGATAACTCTGCTTTAATGGCACTTTTGGATACAATTAAGTCAGTTCCTCAGCTTGACCCTCTACCACCAGGTATCATGAGAATGGCGTGCTCCACTCTGGCCCCTCACTTGGTTCGCCTGCTGAATTCCTTGATATCGGGGAGCGTGGCTCCTTTAGCCTGGAAACCTGCTATGGTCATCCCTCTGCTAATAAAACTGATTCTGGATGCTACAGATTGGGAGCACTGTCACCCTATATAGTGCGTGCACATGTGCTAACATACTAGATAAACATATGAACTACCAACAGTCAGCATTTTGGAGGACCGCGACCTGCTGCACACCTCACAGTCCGACTTCCGCCCGGGCTTCAGTACTGAATCCGCACTGGTAGGTGCTACTGAGCATCTCAGGTGTTGGACTTTGGCAGAACTGCTACCCTCCCCGTTCTGGATTTGAGTGCGGCTTTCGATACGATGTTGCATCTGGTTCCTCTCTAGAGGCTAGCGGATATTGATGTGGAGTTTTCGGCCTTATCATAGTTTGGCACCTTCCTGCAGGATCGGTCATTTCAGGTGATATCGAAGTCCTTTGGTTTTCAGCTGCCCTATGAGGTGCAGCAGGGTTCGTCCCTAAGCGCTACACTGTTTAATACCTATGTCTGCCCTCAGGCCGACATTGTAGAGGCGCATGGTCTAAATCTGTTGTCATGTACAGATGACGCACAGGCCATTGTGTCTCTCTGGCAAAGGATGACATGAGTCTATTTCATCTTAGCCTTCGCCTTGTCACGGTCGCTGGGTGGATGAGGAATAATTGTTTGAAGCTGAATGGAAGTAAGACTGAGGTTTTAGTAGTTGGCAGTGAACCTGTGGCTTTGGCTTACTTAAATGTTTGAGGAAAATGATTTGGCTCCTCCCCTTCACTCTAAAGACAATGGTGCAGCCTTTGATTATCTCTAGGCTGGACTATGCCAATGTTCTATAGTTAGGATCTAATACAGCTGCAGTGCGTAGGCTTCAGATTGTACAAAATGCAGCAGCTCAGTCTTTAGGCAATAGTCCTAAATCTTTCTTGGCATTCCCTTACTTACGTACTCTTCACTGGCTTCCTATTAATACATGTATCCAGTTTAAAGCATTGCACTATATGCACAATGCCTTGAACGACTGTGGGCTTACTATTAAAGCTCAGCGGTTCAACCAAACGTCCCTAACTGTGCTCTCCGATCCGGAACTTTGAATCTTACAACGATACCACAAGTTTAACTGTCCAGGCAAGGAGAGGGGTCTTTTGCCTACTTAAGCCCCACTCTGTGGAATACTCTTCCCCTGAAAGTTTGCGTGTGTTCCACTTTTGCAAAGTTTAGTAAACTATTGAAAACCTGGCTTTTCTAGCTTTTCGGCTTACCATCTGCTCCTTATGTAGCACTGGGAAACCCCATTGGGGTAGCCATGCACTCTATAAATCAGAATAGAATAGAATCAAAAAGAATAGAATAGAAAATAATAGAACAGAATAGAATGGAATAGAAAAGAATATCTGTTATAAACTTTGGTGAGGGAATAAACATTCTTGAAATGCATTGATCAAAGAGGTTATGCTTTGCTGAAAAGTAAGGAAGGTTTTGTTTATTGATTTGAAAAGATACCTAAAATTCATACAGTCATCTCTAATAGACTGTTCATAGTCTTTTGAGAATCCTCATAAATGTATATATTTATATGTACTGGGAACTAAAGCACTAATAATACGAGTTGAAGAAGATTCATGTGTTTGGATTATGAATATCTTGATTTTCAGCATCAGTTGGACAGTGGTTCATTCTACACCTTAGTCCAATGCTAATGTTCAAAATGTGCCCAAAGCTGCAAAGACAGAGAGTGGCTTCTGTAGTTATGGAAAATACAAGTTTGTGTTTCATCAATCACAACTGTGCCTAAATGTCTCTAAAAACTGCTCCCACATATTCAAGAAGGTGTAACAGCTCCCCGGGGGTGGGGCTTGCTTGCTGGAGTGATAGGTGCGGGTCACTTCGGATGCTTGTGGATAATAAGGGCCTGATTTAGATATTGGCGGTCAGGTTACTCTGCCACAATGGTGAAGGAGTTCCGGTCCTCTCAAATCTAAATCTCATTATATTCTATGGGATTTAGGTGTCGGCGGACGGGATATCAGTCACTGCTGTGAAGGAGTAACCCCCCCTGCCAAACTCTAAATCAGACCCTAAGTCACAAAATCTACGGCCTAACCCTGCAGGGGAAATGCAACTCTCGCTGACTGATAAAGTATTAAAAGATCACAGACATTCATTAAAACATTCTTCTGCTCTGGGGTCTTGGTAAAAAAAATAGTTTATAGACATTACCCAAAGAAATAGGGCTTGAAAAGCTACATCAGGAAGACATTCATTTACAGACTCGCTAGCGAACGACTGCGGAGTCTGCTTGCCTCTTTCTGTTACTGCACCATGAGCTCTGTTTCCTGTTCTGTGGCCTTTCGAAACATTCACATGTTTTTGTAGAGAGCCTAGAAGACTTTACAGCGCTGTGTCAGGACTGCTCGCGCAGAAGTACATCGCTGAGTCGTTGAGCGTCAGATCCCTGATATTCAGGGTGAAGCTCTTGACTTCCGGTCTGCTGGCGGAGACCCTGTGCGGAGTGCTGGCATCTGTTTGTACATCACTTTGAGCCAGGGAGTAGCAGAGCATCTTCAGAGCCTGCCCTCGCTGCTGCTGGTACCAGTACATCACATTGTGGTCGTGGTCTTGGTCACACCGAAGCGTTGCCGACCCTCCCACCCTTCCCGCCAAAAATGGTGCCTGGAGAACTGCGGCTTCTGAGCATCCTTTAATAAAGGAAATAGGACCCAAAGAGACATAATAAGTAGTTTCATAGTCAAATATCTTCTTTCAACAAAAACGTGGAATGTTACAAACCCACCTGTCAAATAAAGGAAAACTATCAACTTCTGAGAGACAGACATTTTCCTCGGCCACGCAGCAGCTTCCTTTAGGGGTCCTCTGTAGTTTCTGCAATATCTGAATATATCCTCTCTTCCTCTCCTCCCCCTCCTCTTCCGCCAGCTTGGTCTCCTCCCACAAGCACTCTTACATATCTAGCAATTCACATGTAATAACTGAGTTATAATCCATGTGCGCACAGGGTTTTAAATGGGCTGAAAACCTGGACGGCCTCTCACAGGGGCGTGGCCCATGTAATTACGGGAGTGGCTTAAAAACATGTAACCTAAACATCTGTGCTTAGCTTATTGTGCCGCCGGACTGTCATTGCATCCAGATATATAATTCCACTACTTAGATTACACTTACAATGAGCCAGGACTATTGACTTTGTCAATGGTTGTTAGTTGTGTAAGATAAATAAGTATCTAAGATGAGGGCAAAAATGGAGCGCCCCATAGGACTCCATCTAAGCATCTGCTTTTTAAAAGTGCAAGTGCTGAGCCCCAGCTGGACCCGGAGAAGCCCCAGTCGGTGCTGATGTAACCAAACATCTTCTGAAGCTTGAACCTTGAGGTGGTGGGAGGTCCGAAAAAAAGATAGGTGCAAACTCTGCTGCAGCCACCAATGTGGTACCCTCCAGGGTCATGCCACAGTGGTTTTATTCAATATGCAGACCGTGGGGCTCTGGCTTCAGTTCTGTGCATGCTTGTGCCCTGTGCTTTCGGGCACTTCCCATTGTCAGTGCAAAGGAGGATCCAGGAATTGTTCTATTCCCTCTGCCCTGGGCAGCCCAGGGAGTGGCATCTGGCTACCTTAAGCTCTAACCATGAAGCTGCTTTCTCTAGATATCTGTTGCAATCCTGACTGTAAGACAGGCAAATACAGAATACTGTGCTTCCCTGGTCCATCCCAACAGACGGATGAACTGATGGTTAAATCTGGCCCTCTTAAAAATGTCCAAGAACTCAGGTTGACTTGTAGTTGTAGAGGGGATGAGATTTGCGGCCACTGCAGGACAAGTGCCATGGCCCATCTTTTGTGCTTTAGTCCATAGTTTGGCCTGAGCACCCAGCTCTGTAGCACAGTCAATCCAGAACTATCCTACAGTTGCAGGGCTTTGCTGAACTGGAAGATGTCCCATTGACAGCTGCCCATTGTTTTCCTACATGTGGCATCAACATGTGCTTCGTCATCATCATCTAGTTCACCTTGAAGAGCAGGAGTACCATGAGGTGTTAGTGAAGCACCTTCTGCACAGTGTTCTTGTCTCTGGCAGCAGGTGTCAGCAGATGCAGCACAGCTCGGTAGAGGATTTCACACCAGTGCTGTGTGCCAGGCTTGCAATTTACCAACTTCCAAATGTTGTCCTAATTGTTCTGCTTGGTAACAGTCAGTACCCTGCTTTTGATTGTGACACCTGGAGAAAGATCTAACTGAGAACCAGAACTGAGGGGCCTGTTTATGAGCCCCACTGTGTCAATTTTGCACCACACAATATGGTGTTGCGTGGTGCAAAACTGACGCAAGCCCTAAGTCAGACTTATGAAGTCACGCTAGGCCACTTTGCATGGCCTTGCATGGAATCATAAATCTGGAGTAATGCAAAGCAGCACAAATCACTCTGTTGCATTACTCTGCTGTGGAAAGGTGGTCCATGGGCATTGGGTGATTGTTCCCACAGAACTCTGATGGTTTTTTACACATTCCTAGATTTACCAATCCTGGTAAATGTTGGAATGCTGCAAAATCCGACGCCTGCCTAGAGGAGGCGTAACAAGGAGAAATACCTCTATATCTCCCCCTTACGTCCTCTTTCCCTTCCTGTTGCATTCTCCAGCACACGTAGAGAGAGGAGTATGCCTCAAAGTATTGTTTCTGTGTAGGAAGGTGCCCCTTCCTGCACAAAAACAATCCTGCCTGCAACGCAGGCACATTCACTCCAGGTCGCTCCTGCTTTAGAGCTGGGCACCCGAATGTGCTTCAGCAGAGGGAGAAAGGACAGAATGGGCTGTGTTCTGTAAATACGGTGCATTTCTGCCCTTTCCCTTTGAAACACCAAAAAAGTCATAAATCTGCCCCTGAGTTTGAAGCTGTGGAGAGGTTACGAGGAAGGTTGGAAGACAAATGTAAGAGTTGCTGCTGTGGATTTATTGTTAGACATCACCCCTAATCAGTAAGGAGACACAGGAGAGCTCAAGCGTTAACCATGCAAGTGGGGGCATGATAAAAACGATATCGATAACAGGCTGTTTTTCAACCATTTATGCCCCCATACATTGACATAACTCACTATCATTAACTTTTCTGGTGCAAAGAAGGGAATAAAGATGGATATGAAGGTAACTGAGAGCACTTTGAAGCCCAGGGCTAGAGGAGCTATCAGAATAAATGCGATTGTTGTTTTTGCTATTTTTATCTGGGTAGAAGCCAAGGGGATGTTTGGAGTTTAATAGCGTTGAGGAGAGCACCATGAAAGCAGTTACTCTCCAATGTATTTATTTATTTGGCTCTTGGTAAAATAGCCAGTAGGTGGCGTCTGATGAAGACTTCATTACGTCAGATCATCGCTATTGGTGGTCGTGTTGATTCATTTAGTTTTCTGTAGCCATTGCTTCTGTTTTTCTAAACTTTGAATTGGAAAAATAAAGGATTTTGTATTGTACAAGGAACCACATAAAAATAAGTACCAGAAAAGGGGAACAAGAGTGATTTAATTGAAAACGATTACTCCATGATGTAATGGTCTGGTTTCACATGAAGGATTGGGTTAGCCGCTCTGCACTGTGATACTTGTAGTCCAGTACATTTCATACACTGGCCTGTGACAATAAATGCAGTTCTCACTTAATTCAGAGGAAAAATCCTTTTAAGTAATTCTCCAATGCCTAGGGGAAGTCTTGTAACCAGCCAAGCTGTTGATTATCCCATCACTCATAGTGCCTGTAGGGGTGCTTATACTCCCTTTTGATTAAAAAAGGTCCAACCCTATGGTGCCCACCTAGGCAGAGGGATTGTGCACATTCTTCTCGGTCACTCAGTGCTTAATTTGAGCCGGTGGTTTCTAGTGCTTAGCACCAGCACTTAATTGTCAACACCGGCACTTGTGACAGTCTGCCACAAGGTGGCAGTGTCTAGCTAATTTACAGATGACCACAACAACTGTTAATTATTAATTCAATATACATTAAAAATGACTAATATCCGCTGTCAAAGCCATTCTTATAGCTTTGGGGGCCTGGAAAAGTTTGCAGAATGCAGCACATGTAGAAAGAGGTAAAATCAAGGATAAATAAACATTCTCCTCATTACGCCTCCACTGGGTGGGTGTAGAATTTTGATGCATTCCCAGGTCTACCACTCATGGAATCCCCACGCTCCACCCATGAATGCCTCCCTGGGGCACAGAAACGCGAGGTAGTATCTTGTGCTGCCTTGCTTTACTCCACATTTACCAGGCACCGCAGGGCAACGCAAGGTCACCTTGCGTGGCATGGTAAATCTCATCTATGATTTTTGTTGCTCTTGCATTACCCTGCATGGTGCAATGCATTAGAAAACTTTGATAAATATGGCTCTAAGTTGCTATATTCCTACTAATTCATGGGCAGTGCAAGTGCATTAAACAGCATATAGTATGGACGATAGGTGGTCTCAGTTGAATTTAGATAAACTCCTACTTTCCCTATAAAATTACCATTTAGATTTTTTTTATATTTGGGAATAAAATCAAATATTTAGTCTCTTGCATGTTTGTTTGAGAAATCCCTGGATCCCAATAATGACTATGGGGGTCCCCTTATTCCAAGAATGATACATTGGGGGTCCTCGGATTCTAGTAATGATGAAGGGGCTCACAGCAGTCAAACAGTTAAGACCCACTGCTGTAAAGAGGCCCTCCCCTTCTTCCTGTGCTGGGTGTTAGACAGGATGTGCAGGTTTTTGTGCAGGCCCTACATGACTTTACACCTCTGTGCCAGACTGGAAGCACAGAAATACACAGCTGAGTCCCGAAGCTGGAGATCCGAGATCTTCAACTCAAAGCTCTTAGTGCTGGGCCTGGAGGCTGAGAACGAAGCCCACGTTTTATTTTCTTGTTCTACAAAATCTGCTCCCACTGAGTAAAAGACCAGCTGCAGCCCAGCCCCGGGGCTCTGCCGGTACCAGTACATGTAAGTGTGAGTTTCGTCCTGGTCGCACTGAAGTTATGCTGCCTGGCCGGTCCTTCTCACTTCATACTGGCTCTGGTGAACTGCGGCATCCGACCACTCTGTGAGGGAGGAATGGCAGATACACAAAGAGATGAGAGTTCAGTTAGAATAGCTAGACACTGAAGGAGGACACTCAACAGTGATAGACTGGCTTGGGAACTTTAATAAAATGATTGCATGCTTACTTGCTAAACACAGTAAAGCTGCCAGGCTGCAGACGCGTGCCATGTTTGGGTTTCTATGCTGTGTTGGGCCACATTTTCTATTCACCACCTCCCTTCCTCTCCTCCTCCTCCCAACCTGGGCCAGCCCAGGCACAGACTCCTCCCACATACACCAGGCTCAGAGTGTCACATCTACAGCTGGTGTGTCCTTTAAGGCACAACACCACTGATGATTGTATTTTATTGGTTTGAGATTGTAGTGCCGCATAGCTGAGTATTCTTACAGCTCTCTGGGGAACATTTTGCCTATGTGATCATTGGGCCAGGTGAATGAAATGTTTTGTCACCCAATTAATATAGGAGATCTAATAATATCTACTAACAAGGAATGGAGCACACAAGGTGTGTGTGTGTGTGTGTGTGTGTGTGTGTGTGCGTGCGCGCGCGCGCCCTACGTCCCTTTTCATGTGGCATTAACCATTTTTAGGTTGAGAATTCAAGACCTATTGGATATACTTTAGTATATAATTCTTTGTGGGCTTCAAGTCCACTGACAGCTTCTCATTAGTTTATGCCAGTGTCCTTTAAAAATCTTTCCTATTTGTCCCACCTTTTCCTCCCTTGTCTAGTGTAATGGACCACGCCCCAGTACTTGTACCCTTCCACTTGTCCCTTTATAACATCTGTGTCAGGGACTATTTTTTCCTTGTTGGTCCGAGTGCTCCCCTGGGTGCCTGCAGAGTTACTTAATTTTAATTATATTCCTAAATCACTTCATCTGCCTATGCTGTTCCCCCCCAACACCTCGCACACGAAGCTGGTATTTTATTACATCTTAAATGTCCCCGTGTCCTCCCCCACCACCACCTCCCGCCCCTCGGTGTTTGCCAAGCTAAACCCCTCCTCCCCTCAACCCCGCCTTAACCGTTGTCTAGTAATCGCGCTTGTTACCGAGCTCTAACGACCCTGTCAATCTTTCTATTTTCTAAGCCTCCTTAGTATTGTTTTTGGAGCGCGGGACAAAGAGCGGCCTCTCTGGTGCTTTCGACCACCACGCAGTGCTTAATTTGTGCTTGTTGTTTCCGGTGAGGTCCACCAGCACTTATTTGTGAGAGCCGGGGCTTATTCTTCTGCCTCAAGCACTTACTGCGAGCAAAAGACACATATGAGATAGACGGAAGAAGAAAAAAACTAAAAAGCGTCATAAAGGGAGAAAGCAGAAAGTTGCAGGATGAGCTGAAGGGGCAGGGGTGGCCGTAAATGGATTGAAGAGGCCCGAGATGGCTTCAGGATTAGGCTGCCTCAGTATTCAGTCATGACAGATTTAATTACAGCAGCCTCGTATTTAAGAGAAGGGATTTGAGCACTGGCACCTCTTTATTTACAAATTAAGCACTGCCGCCACGCGCCATCCCTCGTGCACGCAATAGGCAAGTCTATGACAATTCACTCAGATCTGTCTTCAGAAGGGCTTCCCTCCTGCAGGAAGACACACTGAGGGTAGAGAAATAAATGCTCCTTCCAAGGAAGATGGCCTCAAATTCAATATAAATTGTATTTATTGTGTTTTGTTTTTCGGTCTTTGCTCCGTCGTTGCTTTCCTTGTTCCCGCTGCTTGCCCCCCTCGTGTTAATTGCCCCCGTGTTGCTAAACTTGAGACTAAAGCTAGTCCCTTCCTTGAGCAGATCTGCGCGCCTCTTTCAAACGTTCTCTACGTTTGACGCGTATTTTTCTTGCATACTTCCTCCGGGGTGCCCTTTGCTCTTTTTGTTTGTCAGGGGTTTATGAGCCTTTGGAACACAAGAGCCCACCCCCTCCCAATGTCCCCCTCAGTTGTGATCAAACTCCATCCTGACCCCTACTCCCGTCTAAAGATGGACATCCTCGCCCCATTTCTAGATGGACAATCTTTTCTCCATCACTATTTCTCGGTCCGTCTTCATTTTCCATGAAACTGCCCAGGTGGTGTTTCTAAGATACCGCGGCTGTGGGCGGCCGCGTGGGTTTTACCCACCAGTGTCTTCTTTTTCTTTGGTCTTTTCCCCGTTTACTTTTCTCTTCCCCCAGCTCTCCCTCTGCCTGTCTCCCTGCATTATGTTCTTTCTTCTCTCCTCCTCATCTTGCTCCTTTCGTTGCTAAGTATTTATCTGTCTACTTTGTACCTTCTCTCTTATTGTCCTCTCCTCTGTCTTTCTAATCCTGTTTCTCGCAGTAAAGCTTCCCCTGTTCCTTGTTTGCTTCCTCGTGACGCGCTCTCGCTGCGCGTGCCTGGCAGTCCTTCTTTTATGTTTCACCAGTGTGCCAGTGTAAAGCACCCCTCGCTTCTGTGCACCCCACAAGCTACCTCACTCTCTCCTCTGTGTGCTTCTCTCCCCTCCACGTCCCCACTGTTAAGAAAGGAGCAGAGCTTGTCCCCTTCTGGGGGTCACCAGCAATGTTCTGACCACACAGGGTCACTCTGGGAGATTTTTGCTGGAGCAGGGAGCATTCAGTGAAGCTTGGATGCTCAATGGTCGGGGAAGCATGCAGTGAAGGTTGGATGCTCAATGGTCAGGGAAGTATGCAGTGAAGCATGGATGCTCATTAGTCAGGGAAGTATGCAGTGAAGCTTGGATGCTCAATGGTCGGGGAAGCATGCAGTGAAGCTTGGATGCTCATTGGTCAGGGAAGTATGCAGTGAAGCATTGGATGCTCATTGGTTGGGGAAGCATGCAGTGAGGCTTGGATGCTCATTGGTCGGGGAAGCATGCAGTGAAGCTTAGGTGCATGCACTGAAGCTTGGATGCTCAGAGGTCAGGAAAGCATGCAGTGAAGCTTGGATGCTCAGAGTTCAGGGAAGCATGCAGTGAAGCTTGGATGCTCAGAGGTCGGGAAGCTTGGATGCTCATTCGTCGGGTAGGCATGCAGTGAAGCTTGGATGCTCAGATGTCGGGGAAGCATGAAGTGAAACTTGGATGCTTAGAGGTCGGGGAAACATGCAGTGAAGCTTGGATGCTCATTAGTCAGGGAAGCATGCAGTTGAACATTGGATGCTCAGAGGTCGGGGAAGCATGCAGTGAAGCTTGGATGCTCAGAGGTCAGGGAAGTATACAGTGAAGCATTAGGTGCTCATTGGTCAGGGAAGCATGCAGTGAAACTTGGATGCCCAGATGTCGGGGAAGCATGCAGTGAAGCTTGGATGCTCAGAGGTCGGGGAAGCATGAAGTGAAGCTTGGATGCTCAGAGTTCAGGGAAGCATTCAGTGAAGCTTGGATGCTCATTGGTCAGGGAAGTATGCAGTGAAGCATTGGATGCTCATTGGTCGGGGAAGCATGCAGTGAAGCTTGGATGCTCATTGGTCGGGGAAGCATGCAGTGAAGCTTGGATGCTCATTGGTCAGGGAAGTATGCAGTGAAGCATTGGATGCTCATTGGTCGGGGAAGCATGCAGTGAAGCTTGGATGCTCATTGGTCGGGGAAGCATGCAATGAAGCTTGGATGCATGCAGTGAAGCTTGGATGCTCAGAGGTCAGGAAAGCATGCAGTGAAGCTTGGATGCTCAGAGTTCAGGGAAGCATTCAGTGAAGCTTGGATGCTCATTGATCGGGGAAGCATGCAGTGGAGCTTGGATGCTCATTGGTCGGGGAAGCATGCAGTGAAGCTTGGATGCTCAGAGGTCGGGAAGCTTGGATGCTCATTGGTCGGGGAAGCATGCAGTGAAGCTTGGATGCTCATTGGTCGGGGAAGTATGCAGTGAAGCTTGGATGCCCATTGGTCGGGGAAGCATGCAGTGAAGCTTGGATGCTCATTGGTCAGGGAAGCATGCAGTGAAGCATTGGATGCTCAGAGGTCGAGGAAGCATGCAGTGAAGCTTGGATGCTCAGAGGTCAGGGAAGTATACCGTGAAGTTTGGATGCTCATTGGTCAGGGAAGCATGCAGTGAAGCTTGGATGCCCAGATGTCGGGGAAGCATGCAGTGAAGCTTGGATGCTCAGAGGTCGGGGAAGCATGCAGTGAAGCTTGGATGCTCATTGGTCAGGGAAGTATGCAGTGAAGCATTGGATGCTCATTGGTCGGGGAAGCATGCAGTGAAGCTTGGATGCTCATTGGTCGGGGAAGCATGAAGTGAAGCTTGGATGCATGCAGTGAAGCTTGGATGCTCAGAGGTCAGGAAAGCATGCAGTGAAGCTTGGATGCTCAGAGTTCAGGGAAGCGTTCAGTGAAGCTTGGATGCTCATTGGTCGGGGAAGCATGCAGTGGAGCTTGGATGCTCATTGGTCGGGGAAGCATGCAGTGAAGCTTGGATGCTCAGAGGTCGGGAAGCTTGGATGCTCATTGGTCGGGGAAGTATGCAGTGAAGCTTGGATGCTCATTGGTCGGTGAAGCATGCAGTGAAGTTTGGATGCTCATTGGTCGGGGAAGCATGCAGTGAAGCTTGGATGCTCATTGGTCGGGGAAGCACAGACCTGTGCTCAGAGTTCCTGCTTGCACATAGTGCAGTTTAGCCACTGTGGTGGATGTCTGTCCATCTCGCTGCGGATTTACATCAAGGAGCAGTGATTTGTTTACATATGATGCAAGAGCTAGGGGCGAACTCCTTGTTAAATAAGCCGATCTGCAGGAAACCTGATCGCATGTTGAACTAGTCTAGAAAAAATGTGTTTTTTGGCATCAAAGAAGAAACAATACAGAACAAGGAATTCGCACTTCTTACAGAGAATCAGAATCCATATCCATCCCTCTGAGCTCTCATTCATGATCTGAAATGTACATAGAAGTGAGCTACTCATTCATCAATAGTTTCAGCACTTTGTAAGGGGAACGAAGCTCTGTAAACATGGAATTGCAATCAGTAAATAAATTTAAGAATTCCCCAAGTGCGAGGCGAGCGAGGGCGGTCCATGCTCTTTAACATCACCGGTTGCCCCGGAATTTAACTAAATCAGGAGAGGCCCAACTCTCCAATGGAAGCAGTTTATATAGATCAGCTGAAAGAAATGATCACTGGCAAAGCCAATAGGTCTCGACTATTGACTGACTTTTTGACTCTCCCAGCAGCATCAGCAAAAAAACGAAAAGACGCAATGATGGGGCTATTGGCAGCTTCATCAGCCTTGGTGTGCGCTCATGCACGCGCCTACAGAATAACATGGGCACCATTCCCCTTATTTTCTGCCCTAATCAGGGTGAGAGACATCACTTGGATTGGTCGAAAAAACTGCTCGCGTGCAAAAGTGCTTTTATGAAGTGGAGCTTCTGGCAGCAAATGACAACTCCTGGGCCCTCCAAATACAGTGCATGAAAAAGTAAAAATACTGGAATCCCCAAGCACTTTCACATCAGGTAACGCTGACCAGCGTGGATGTCTCATTATAACGTTGTGATCTTAGACTAATAGCTGAGACACTGTCCCTTTCTCACACTTCTGCATCTAGTATAACCTCCTGGATCTGTACTGGTGAGAAAGCGCCTAGAAAGCATCTGCAACTCCCTTGGCTCGCAGCGTGCAACAGGTGAGCGCCAAAACCATTCCTTCAGATCACTATGCGGGTACCAGGCCCTTGAGTGAAACCAAACCAACACACATAGGTAAAAGACTGTCATTTACAGCGCCAACACCTCTAACTCAAACAAATGCGAGACCAATTGCATTGCAAACGCTTGTTCACTTTTTTTGCGTGGGCGGAAACCACAACGAGTGATGTGTGTCTAGGACCCAGAACTAAGCAAGATTTGTGCTGATCTCAAAATGAGGCATAAACAGGGCCACTGGAATTATGCGATTCTACAGCCATGACATTTTTCACACAGTTATAGATTTTCTGCACTCGCCACATAATTATTCATCTGCTTCATAAATTCGCAAAAGTTGACTAGTCATGGCTCAGTTGTCTATTGTTGCTAAACGTAAGAATGAAGTGAAATCTTTGCCCTGACAGTGTTAGCATGAGTATCAGTGACAAAATAATGAAGTATTGCCACATAATGTAGTCAACCTTGCCACATAAGTTGGCTCTGCCCTGCTACATAATTCCGTTCACCCTTTTCATAGTGCTAAAACATGAGCATCTTATTTTTTTGCCCATTTTATCACTTTCAGAAATGTCTAAAGGATTCCCTCAGAGTGTGCTCCCTGCACAGATTGGTGGACACCAGCAGCGGATTCCCTAAAGATGCATGTCCCTGGCAGATGGGCTCAAACACACGTGGGCAGCAGATGCCTTAACCCACTCAACTCATATCCTTTATCTTTGAGTTCAATAAACTATATAAGTGTATATTAGGACTAGCCCTATCACAAACTTGTATAGTACATTTATTGATTAGGAAGAAAAAGTATCTGCAGGTCACCAGTGCAATATCATTTGTAGGTACAAATAATCACACATATGTAGCATTTTCCACGTTTTTTGTATCAAAACTTAGGTCAAACAGTCTTTTAGACACGTTAAAAGTTCATGCAGCTCAAAAATTGGAATATATGGGAAATTAAAGATTAACGTATAGCATTTTAACATTTATAGGAAATGAACAGAGTAGAACAATCCACTCAGAAAAGGAAATCAAAGGAAATTTCAATTAAAATATTGGTGGAAACGACCTTGTGTGGGGGGTTGGAAGGAGTGGGAATAATGGGGTGTCCTCTGCTATGTATGTCTTGTGAACAGCACAGATGGGCCATGACCAGGGAGAGCGTGAAGGGGGGGGGGTGCTCTGTTGTTTCACTACTTTTAAGGTTGCTCCTTTGTGGCCACATTTCCTGAGACCTCCACAGTATCTTGTCTTTAATGTTATCATGTTTATATATATTGTAATATACTTGGCTTAGATTGTTCTCAATTATCTAGTAGGACAATTGCTTGGGGATCCTCTCCAAAGAGGGCCTCAAAGCAGGAACAATAAACAACCATTGACAAAGCCAATTGATCTGCCTCTTTGCTAGGGGAAGTGTTTGGTGGTAGTTGGATGACTTTGTGTGTCTTGGCCCCAGTTGTCCAAGAAAGAAAATGCCATAAAGATCAGCATCTCCGGCAGCAACAGTATGGAAGCTGGGAGAAGAGATGCTTTTCAGGGGTGAATGGATTAGCAGAGGTAAGTTGTGCCCCGCAAGAGATGTGTTATGAAAGGTGTCAGAAGATGATGGTCAGGTTTCAATTGGGAACCCTAAAAGGCATAAGCAGGAAGATGTTACACAGAAGATACTTTTGAAAAAAGGGCAGCATGTTATTGCTTCAATAGGAAGGATGACATGCACACATAGTATTTGCTCGTGAACACATAAAAGCCTTAAACATGCTATTATGGCAACACAATAAACCGAATGTGTGCGGAAGAATGATTAGGGATAGCACTGTCTCTTTGAGAAAGTCTACGCACACATATAGCAACCTCTTCCACAAATGAGCAATTACAATGTAATAGCAGCAAAGTAAATACATCAAAGAGCATACACTGGTTTAATTACACGCTGCATTTTATGTTGAATCAGCAATCTGATCTTATGGCCACTTGATGCAACATTACCCCAGGGTAATCAGAACCATTGTTAATGGACTGATGCAGCTGGACGTTTGACTGTGCACTTGAGCTCTGCTATCAGGAACCTGTGCTTGTGCTCTGATGCCTAAAACATGTTGAACTGACTGTACTCCTAGTTGGCATATTGTACTTACCTGTAAGTGCTTTGTATTGGTACAAGGTGTGCCCCAGGCCTGTAAATGAAATGTCACTGGTGGCCGGCAGCATCCCCAGTGCCACCCACTGCAGTGGAGGTGCGGTTGTGGCTGAAGTCCTATCGCTGCATCCTGTACGTGCAGCTTTAAAATGGAAAGATTCAAATCGGAAAAAACGCCCTTTTTCCAGGTCCAAACACTCCTGTTAAATATTTATAATTCATACCTAGGTAGGCCTCAATGACCATAAGGCAGGCTGCATAGTATTTGAAAAAAAGGATATGAAAAAGTTATGTCCATACAGTGAGAATGCTCCAAAAGCAATTTTCACTGGAGCATGGCTAGCCGTTCCATCAGAAAGCACTGAGTGACAATATTTAATTTAATGATGATATCTAATCCTAAGAAACAGTTATACTGCTATTTTCTTTGATTTGTTAAATTATTGATTACAAGCCCAAGTTACTGGTAAATCTGATTTGTGTTAACTATTTTAGAAAATATACTTTTAGAAAGTCACCTCTTCCTTGCCTAAAGCCTCTAGAAGCCCAGTTCATGGGATTCCAACTGTCCCCCCACTTGATGAGATGTGAACGTCCTCCCAGAGCTGAGATAAAAGCCTTGGGGGTAGGGAGGCGATCTGTTCCTCTGGCAGGAGGATGGCCATCTGGGTGTGCCCAGATACTTAACACCTTAAAAGTGGTCAACACTTGCGGGGATATGTTTCTAACACCTGGGCCTGCCCCCTCCTTTGTCCCTCTAGTCAGCCAGGCCTCAATCCCAAGGGGAAAGGAGCTGTCCCCAGGACAGTTTGAAATGACAACAAAGGAAGGATTGCTCATTACCCTGGCCACACCGCTGAGGTGGGCACAGGAGCTCTGCACAGGGGAAAAGTATTCGGCCATGTTGGATTTAGTTAGAGAGGGCCACTGTGGGACTGGTTGCAGAAGGCCATACAGGAAAGGCAGCAAACATAGGTAGATTTACCCCAGGGAGTGTTTCCCTCTTGACTGGGGAGGGACCAGAAGTTTCCTCTACCGACATGTAGCACTCCGAGGCACCTCCTTCCGGAAACTACTGGGCCTGTAACTGCGAAAAAACTGTGATTATAAAGCCTACCAAATGCTCACAAAGAGCTACTGAATTTAAACCTTGGCGTAGGCTACGGTAAATGAGCAGTGAGGTGTTACTGCAGATATGAAAGCAGCTGGGTCAAAAAATAAAAGGAGAATTGTGGCTTTTACTTATTTGAGGCATGATATTCTTCTAATGGGACTAAAAATTATTCAGGAAAGATACCTGACTATTTTCAGCATCCCCTTTCCAAATCTGATTAATCAGGCAACCAATGTTCTGTCTCTTAATATCCCATTAATTTTAAAATAGCAGATATCAAGGGCATTTTAATCTTCTATTTCAGTGTAGATTTGCTATAGGTACAGGAAGCTATTTGCAGGGAGATCTCACATTGAGGATTATTACATTTCTGCTTCAGTGGTGAGCCCCATTCCCAAGGGAGTTGTTTTATGGACAACTTTTTTTCCTTTCTATGTTTTCCACTTCCTCTTGTCAGTAGTTGCATCATACTGCATGAATGTGACGGGCTTCAAAATGTTTTTATTGTGAAATAAATATAAGGACTTTATAAAATATATTTAAAAATATTTATATATTGTATTTAACAAATGTTTCTCTATATTCCTAATAAATGCCTAGAGTCAAAGCTGATTTCGTACGCATGTTTTAAAATACATAGTAAATCATCAGACAGAAGAGTAAGGCTGCTTCCATCAAAGTGGTGAAAACTGTCATGCAGTGCACAGTGTTCAGACAGGGAACAATAACATATCTAGCAATGCAACCAACAAATGCAACAGCAAGTTTTCAGGGATTTGTTTGTTGCAGGAACATGCAGCCGCAGAGGTAAACACATCTTCTTGCAGATTGTGAGCCGCTGTACAGGAAAACGAATGATTCTGAAGGTGTTTTTCCCCAACGCAGGTCTCTGATGTAGGTCCATTCTGTGAGCTCGGAGAAAGGTGTAATTCTTTATTTCCACCCTGTGAACCTCACGGGCATCTGCTGTGGGAAGAAGACAATGCCATGTGTGGGGTGATACTGGAATGAGGCTTGCATCAGGTACCACCTATGAGTCTCCTGAGTAAATATGGAACAGCTCGGAGCCAATCAAAATGCAGCCTTTCTGGAAGTTCAGAACAGTCTGATTTGCAATACAGAATAACCTACTACACACACTAAGCTCTTAATACTTGACTTGCAGGAATCACATTCATTATTCAGTAGAACTAAATACATTTTTACATTTTTCAAGGTCACTTTAATGAGCGCCTTGACGCACTAATACTATGCAACAAATGAGCTAACATGGGCTATAAAAACTTAATAAAGCTAGCGCTCAATATTTAATGCCATTTATGATATTATCATTCTCATCTTAGTTTACGTTTGCTATGCTCTGAATATTACATATAAATATTTATTTAAAGAACCAACATAAACTTGTTTTTGGAAACCTAGGTAGTTTTGTAACAACATACACTGCAATACATTCATCCAAGAACTACTGCCTAGTTCAATGACGCATACACCTGTGCACGTGGCGTTCACTATGAAGCCTTGTTTCTGTTTTAAGCCTCTGTGCTGTCACTTTGCACATGTATAATCAGGACTCTGAGCAATGGGTCCGTTCACATTATTTTCCAATTTGTAATGACAAGTACCGGCAAGCACAGAAATGTGTTTACATATCTATTCATTTAAAAAAATAAAAATAAAGGAAAACATGAAGGAGGAGAATATTTGTGAATTTAAAGAACATGTGTGCTCTTTTAAGCTTCTTGAACACCTTGGATAATGTTTATGAAAATATGATGAGGAAAAACCATTGTCTCTTCCATATATTGATCATCAAATCCTTCCAGAGGATCAACATTGTTCACAAGGTCAAACCCCAGCAGAACTCACCACAACTCCTACAATTAGTATAATATCACCAAAAAATGATTTATATTGTGGCTAAAATCTGCTATCACCCATCAAATGGGGTCCCTTTGTTACCCTCAAAACCAAGCTTTCATTAGAATACACTTCAATGGGACCAGAATGAAGAAGTCTTATTACCACAGAAATCCATCAGCTTTGATTTTTGAAAACCTTCACCTCAACAGTCTTATGAAAGAAATGACATCTAACAAACAATTTTGTGAATTTCACCCCATATGTTAAGAGTCTGATTAACAAAAACTGTAATATCCAAGGTGGAGGGAACCCCGATGTAGTTACTGACCAGGGTAGAGTAACGCCCTCGGCTTCTCCTCAGCCCCTCCGACTCCACTGTGGTCATTAACTACCTGGGAGTGCCCACCCCTTCGATGATAGCGCTTAGGTATAAATTCTGGGTTTGCTGCCTGGAAGTGCGCTCCTTGCTCCTTCCACCTTATTCTCTTTCCATTCCATGAGAAGGAGCTTCAGTGTTCTCTCAAAAGTAAACCAGTGGCCCAGAAACTGTGAAATGGGGCTTCCTTGATGCTCCTAAAATAAAATAAGTGACCCTGTAGCTGTGGTTGTGGCTCCCTGGGAAAGTCATACATTTACTCCCTCCAGAGACTACGTCATAATGGGCGTGATTACATGTGTAGTGGTCTACAGACCGCCACACTCGCGGTGGTGGTCTGGTCCGATCACCACATTACAACTCTGGTGGTCGGGCGCCAGGGAACCACCAGCTCCACCAGGATCTCGGATCCCTGTGGTCTGGAGGTGGTGGTGGTCCTAATCCGCCAGGGCAGCGTTGTCCTGGGGATTACGACCCCCTTCTCCACCAGGGTTTTCATGGTGGTACCACTGCCATGAAAAGGCTGGTGGAGAACGGGTGCAGGGGGCCCCAGGGGAGGCTCTGCACAGCCTATACACTTAGCATGGGCAGTGCAGGGGCCACCATGGCCAGCACCATTGCAGCGTTCACTGCCCGCTATGCTGCTTTGTGCTGCTGCACCCTGCGGGCTACAGCTGTTATTACAAGCCGGAGACAATGCTGTAGCCTGTTTCCCGCTAGGCCAGTGGGCGGAAACTCAGGTTTCTGCCCACTGACCTCGCATGAAACCCATAATAGCTCCGGTGGGGAGGTTGCCGCATAGACGGCGGCCTCCCTGTCAGGAGTTCGGCTGACGGAGTTTTCCGTCCACTAAACTCGAAATGACCTCCAATATGTTTTGTATGTTCTCTTTGCTGTTGAAAATCATTTATGAAAGACACACACTATTCAATCTAGAGAAAAGGGGACCTCTCTGTCTTCCTGTGCTGGGTGTTAGACAGGATGTGTAGGTTTTTGTGCAGGCCCTACATGACTTTACACCTCTGTGGCAGACTGGAAGCACAGAGATACACAGCAGAGTCCCTGGGCTGCAGATCCGAGATCTTCAACTCAAAGGTGTTAGTGCTGGGCCTGGAGGCTGAGAAAGAAGCCCACGTTTTATTTTCTTGTTCTACAAGATCTGCTCCCAGTGAATAAAAGACCAGCTGCAGCCCAGTCCCGGGGGTCTGCCGGTACCAGTACATGTTAGGGTGAGCTTTATCCTGGTCGCACTGAAGTTCTACTGCCTGGCCGCTCCTTCTCACTTCATACGGGCTCTGGTGAACTGTGGCGTCCGACCACTCTGTGAGGGAGACACAAACAGATGAGTTTAGTCAAAATACCTAGACACTGCAGGAGAACAAGCAGCAAGACTGACTTGGGAAGGTGAATGAAAATACTGTATGCCCACTTATTAAACACAGTAAAGCTGCTAGGCTCCAGACTCGGGCCATGTTTGTGTTTCTAAGCCGTGTGGGACCACATTTTCTGTCCACCACATCCCTTTCTGCCCTCCTTTTTCTCCCACCCTACACCAGCCCAGACACAGACTCCTCCTCCGTGCATCATTCTCACAGCACCACACGTACAGCTGGCGAACGGTTTCAAGGCAGACAGGACATTGATAGGTGTGTTTTATTGCTTTCAAGTGGTAGTTGCGGCACCTGAGCATTAATCAAGCCCTCTGGGGAAAATTTCAGACATGTTCATCAAGGTGAATTTAAATGTTGTATTCTCTAATTAACAGAGCAGATCTAATAATCGGGAATGGTGCACACTCAAAGTGTGCGTGTGTGTGTGCTCACCCCTTTGCATGGGCTTGTACACATTTTTCACCCTTTGTGTGGCCACACACCACACCATGTGATGTATGTCTTGGCTTATTAGGACCAATTGAAAAGCTTTGCTGACCTCTGAATGAGTCATAAGGTGAGATCAGGTGCAGAATGCTTTTGTGTCCATTTTAGCTCTAACATGTGGGTTTAAAAGGGACTGTTTGTCTCATGATCCTTGCACAAAGTGATAGACACCAGTAGCAACTCACATAAATATAAATGCCCCTTCTGATGCCTCAGCTGACGTGATTCGAACACATGTGGGCAGCAAGTGCAATGACCCACTCTACTACTTTCTTATCATGGAGTTCAGTTGTTTCTTGAGCAGACTGCATTAGCAAAGTTAGGGGCACATTTATACTCGGTTTGCTCAGAATTAGCATCATTTTATTTTCTCTAATCCAGCGCAAACCTAACTCCACATTTATACTTTGGCACTAGACACGTCTAGCGCCAAAGTTATGAAGTTAAAGTAATTTTTGGGACGTGGAAACCTACTTTGCGTCAATGAGATGCAAGGTAGGTGTTCCCGGGCAAAAAATGATGATATGGCCTCAGCGCCATATTTATCCCCTTGTGCTAATCAAGCACGGTGGATGGGATCCTTAAATAATGGTGCTAAGCTTTCTTAGCGCCATTATTTAATGTCTGGGTATGGACTGGCGTTAGGGGACCTATGGGCATATTTCCAAGGTCAGAGACCATGGGAAGAGCCCCCAGGTGCCCTGTCCTGGCCCTATGGACACCCCCACCCACACCAGGAGGGCAGCTAAGGATGGGGGGTCCCAATCCCCAGTAGGTACAGGTGAGTACCAGTGAGTATTTTTCATTTATTTTTTAAGTGCCATGGGGGGGGAGTAACTTGGGCCCCCCTACATAGCGCTGTGCCCGGGCATGGCCACTGGGCTGGGGGGCATGACTCTTGTCTTTACTAAGACAGGACTCATGTTCATGGAGTATTAACATCAGAAAATGACGCTAGTCTGGTTAGAGGCATTTTTATGCCTCTGCCCATACTAGCATCATCCTTTGAGGCTAAACCTCAGTTCCACCTACAGCGCCCCCACCCAGCTAGTGTCCTTTTTCAGGGCGCTAGCCGGGCCTTACCGCTGGGTACTGTCATACCATAAATATGATGCCCGGTTGGTGTCTTGGGATGGCGCTAGCCGGCTGTATACTTTTTGACGCTAAACTGCGTTAGCACAGTTTACCGTCAATAAGTATAAATCAGGGCCTTAGTTTTTACAGAAAAATAATAGTGTTATGAAAAGGAGTCAGAAGATGAAGTTTTCATTTTAATAGGTGTCCTTAAAAAGCAACCAGCTGAAGAAATTATATTGCAGACAATTTCGATATATGAACAACATTGTGTTGCTTCTTTAGGAACTCCAGATGCACACACACTTTTTGCTTGTGCACAAAAAAAACCATAAGTAAGTCATTAAAGTAGCTTAGTAAAATAAAACAGAGTGCCAGGGTGATTAGTGCATAGCACTGTCCTTACAATGGACTAAGGTATCCAAACAGCATGCACGCCCTAAGCAAAAAAGCCATACATAATTAAGCAATGAACAACAATTGAAACCAATGGCTCAGAAGGTCAGGCCTAAACTTCAAGAGCTCATACTCCAACAATATAGTGATCACTAGTGCTTCAATGTTATTTTGAATATCAAATGATAGTGCTGCAGTTGGTTTACTGGAACTCTGTTTGGCAGCTCTAGTAGAGCACGTGCTGCAATTGCATGTTTCAGTCAGTACGCCAGACCTTTTTTTCTAAAATGGATTAAGAAGATAATAGCAAATTATAAAATGTGCCCTCGTTTTAGCTAAACATAATTACTACGACAAAATGAAAGCACACATTTGTTGTTTTAGAAAAATCTTCTCTGTAGCAAGTGTTTTGAATTCTGCAGCTAGGAGTCCACCAACATGGTGTTCGGGTGTGCCACACATTTGTCATGAAATAGAATGTTAGCGCTCTAGTTGTTTATTATCATTCTCTGTCGAAGCTGCACTAGATCACTGGGGAGTCAAATGACAGACTGATGATACTGTTTGAAGAATATTTTACTCAGTTTATGGGACTTTTTTCTCATATGAAGGAGGAAGATTTTGTGAATTTAAAAGAAATGTACCAACATTTTAACTTCTGGAGAATTTTCCATAATTTCCATGAAAAAGAAATTCTGATTGAAAAACATTTTTTTATGAAACATAGTTCATCAAATCTCAGCAAAGGATCAGCATTTTCATAGTGTAAAATCACCTTAGAACTCACTGCAGTTCCTAAAATTAGTATGTTACCGCCAACAAATGATTTATATTGTGACTGAAATCTATCTGCTACCCTTTATATTTATTTCTGTTTGTGACCTTTAATACCTGGCATTCACTGCACAGGATTCTAATGAACAAAGACAGAGGGGCCCTAGCACCAAAGCAATCCAAACACCGTGATTCTCATAACCTGCCACCAAAGTAGCCCCATGAAATACACACCATATCACAAAAAAGTTTGTGACTTCCTACACAAATTTTAATGGTCTGCTTTACAATAGCAGCATTATCCAAGGGAAAGGGAGGGGGGTGGACACTCCTAGGCAGTTGCTAATTCGGTTGGATCTATTTCGCCGTCTTTGCCTCAGGCCCTCTGACTCCAACATGCTCAAAAGCTGCCTAGCGCTGCTGCCCACCTTGGATCACATTTTCAGGGCTCTGGGTTTGCTGCTTGGAAATGTCCTGCTGACTTCTTTTCACTTCATTCTTTTTCACATTCCTTGGGCTGGCGGGGTCTGGACCGCCCGGGCGCCGTGAAAATGAAGTGTCCCGGTAACTGGCATGGGGACACCACCACAGGCGCTTCCAGGCGCTCTGAATATGAAATGACTAGTTTATAAAGTGTGGGAGAGTGGAAACAGGAACAATGGAAACAAGCACTGGCAAAGCCAACAGGTCAGCATCTCTGTCTGATGTGTTTGTTAATAGTTGGGTGCCTGTGTGTGTGTTGCCCCCAGCTGTTCAAGAAAGAAATTGCAGCAATGAGTAATGAAGAGTGGAGCTTCTTGACACCCTTAAAATTAAATAGGTAGCACTATAGTTGCGACGTGGGCAGTCCTGCCAAGTTTCCATGTCCATGCATGATGTGTTGCACCAGTTTTTTTATTTTTTTATTCTGGGACTTGTGGTCTTATTTATTTCATTATAAATCAGACAAGAAGTCCCAGAATTCAGTGGATTAAGTCTGGTCTAGAGCAGTACATCATGCATGAGCCTGGGAAACTTGGCAGCGATGCATGGGCCTTTGGAACAGTCCAAAAATTAAATGAGGGGCCCTGTAGCAGTTGAATGGGTGCTTCCAGGCACTTTGAATATGAAACCAGAATCCCAGAAAGTGTGGAGTGGAGGTTTCCAAGTGTTCCTGGTTTCAAATCAGTGAGTATCATGCGTTCAATATCTGAGAACAAACTGCACTCATTATAGCGCTTGTATTTTTCATTCAAACTACAAATGAGAACAAAAAGAAACTTTGAGGCCTAAACATGTATGGTGAAAGCACTGCTCACCACTGGGCTCAAAGCTCATTTTAGAAGTCAAAGTTTGCCACCTTGTGGCCAGCGGAGAGAGTGCAAATAAATGTTTTCTATTTGCAACACCGCATTAAGCCAGGTATGCTTTGATAAAAATTATGCATCTGATATTTAAATAACTAAATGTTATCTATTTTGATTGTTTTTAACAAAAAGTTGAGTGTAACGCTATATGTCTATCCTCAAACTAATACGTGTCAAAATACAATACCAATTCTTTATTGATAAGGATGATTATATCCGGACATGGTAACTGATTTTAATGATGCACTGGTTATTTTTTAACTTGTGGATTATTGATCTTTTAAGGTGGTGACCCTGTGACAAAACCAATAGGCCTGCCTTATTTTATTGTTGTGATGACCTCTTGACAAATCCAATAGGCTTGCTTTGTCTATTGATGGGATGACCTTTTACAAAGCCAATAGGCCTGTTTTAGTTATAGTGATACTCCCCATATTGCGATGTTTTTACCTGGTATAGGAGGGGGAGGGTTACTGTGATTTTGGAGGTTATATGACATATTAGGTGTCAAATGTAAATTTAAAATGTCACCAAAGATGTTTCTACCTACTTGATGTATTTATTTGTTAAATGAATGCATAATATTTAGTAGTGTGTGTGTAATAAATGTACTTTTCCTTTTTCTAAAGAACAAGCATTGACTGGACTATCATTTACTGAGTATTTTTGTGTACCTTAGACTGCTCTGCCTCGCTACCCTGAGAGAGTCAGGCGCTGCAATGAGGTGCCTGGCTACCAGAATAGAGACAATTGTGGACCGATTACTTTCACAGGCCTCACATCCCACACAAGTAAAAACCCAATTCCGTACAGTGCCCTTGTATGTAAAAACTCTGTGTATGGGAATTATGTAGCTTAAACTAGTCACAAAGCAACAGACCAACGCGCAAGAGGAGGAGGTAAAATGAGAGAAGTGGGATACCACAGGGTGGGCAGAGATGGGAGGGCAGTTGGTGGATGGGCTGGAGGAAGGTAAATTACTGGGGGGCTGAAGCCACCTGGGTTTCTGTGATTGAATTAAGTGAAGAGGAGCGCTCGGCAGGAGCTGTGTCACTGAGCTGTGGAACTGATACCCTGGGGGAGGGGGGTACCTGCCCTCTGCAAATAAAGAGCTGAACACAGATGTCCAGTCTGTGCCACAACCAGTCTGGCAACGAGGCTGCATGCCAACAAACCAGGAGTCACACAAAACCACAGCTAAGGGCTCATTCCAAAAATGACTGACCTACGCCGTAGGTGTGAGGCACCGGAGAGTCTATGGGGACTGAATGCAGAAATATATCATGCAAAAAGGGAAATGGTGCCAGGATCGGTCCCCAGGACCTTTCTAAATGTAGAGGAACAAAAGAAAAACCTCAGTCATGAGGACCAGAAGCTGGAGAACCAGCTTTCACAAACCACACAAATCTTGATAAGTAACCCTCCGCCCCAACACAATAACATCAGGTTCCTGTTCTCCTAATGGATGACGAGCAGAGCCTTGCCATTACAAAGCACTGCAACTAACAGGTGTTTGCATTACCTTTACTTGCCAATGTTAGAAGGATGGAAGGCAATATTGGTCCCATATTACGATGAACCAGAATTGTCCAGATCGCATCCCACATAATGCCAGCTCGTGGAATGCAACATGAAAGCAGACTCGACCCTCATTGGCCACGACACGGTTAATTCTGTCATTTACATGTATATCTACATCCCATTCAGCAGCCACACAGCTCGCCCATGTGAGCATCCCATGTATTGACATTGTTGATCCTGACAGCCATGTTTTTAAATAATGGCTCTCATGCAAGTTCAGTCCCTGATATGATAAACCTAAATATAATAGAACAAATAGCCCCAATAAACATGACCAGTAAAGCCATGCTTCAAGAAGCTGTAACTCACACCAGTCACTCAACTACACATGCATGTGGTGCAGATAATCATACCACTGGTGTGTCTCATGCTCACCACACACCAAGGTGCGGACACCCTTCTACACTGTACGTGTGTCTCCTCAGACACCAGATAATGCTGCCCAGGTCCCTGGTGATGGGCAGAGAAGACAACTCGAGGGCATGTGTAGATTGTGTCACCAGATCGCCACTATTGACAATGCATGTGCTAAAGCAGGTTGTGGTGCTCCTGTACCATGTGTTAACCTGACTTGTGGTAGAGGCGCAGAAAGACAAGAAAACAAAAGTAAATCAGGTTGATGGAGTCCAAGGTCACTTCCATCCAGGACCAGGCACAGGGTACCACTGGAGCCGTCTCGAGGTCACATGGGTCAGCATTCATTGCTGACACACTTCCAGGGTAGAATTGCTGGACAACCCAGCACATGGTCCTGAAGTTGTGTTAAGTGGAAATCTTGATGGCTTCCTCATCATTAGGAAGTTTGACTGTAACTGATCCCAGTGCATGGACAGGCGTTTCACATGCAGGGTGTACAACAACCAGTGCACGCCATGCGCATGGTGTCCACCCTACGACTCCAAGTGTAAGGGGCACATTGTGGGCTGGCGTGGAGTCGGTCACTGTTGATGAGGATCTTGTGGTCTAGAGAGTTGGTGTGATGCCAGTCAACCTTGAGGATTGAGGTAATGCACCTTAGGCAGAAAGTGCACATCTTCTTGATGGTGCATATGGGTCCAGAGGGAAGCATCTTGTTTCATACGGGTGATTAGTGTGTGTGTTGCATGATGAGGAGGTGGGGAAAGTCGCTTGGTGTATTACAGTGTTTTTGCTTGTTGGAGAGTTTGTTGATGATTGTGTTGCCAGTAGAACTGGAATGCTGGTGGTCAGTGGAGCAGTAACAGGAGTGTAAAGGTTTGTGTACATTGGGGTGGGAAGATGGTAGAAGCAACTGCCACCTGGTGTGGAGTGCTGAGATTTAAGAAGGAAGGGTGTTTATGTAGTAGTTGTAGTTGAAGTTTGTAGATATGCACACGGTCCAGGTGTTATGGATTTCTACAGCTGGCCCAGTTCTAGAGTGCTGTTTATGTCACACATCGGATGCTGCGCCTCAGACATCACTGCCTGCTGGCCCATCTTCAGCAGTGCTGCTCGTGTACTCTGTCCAGCTCTGGTCCAGGGCTTGTGTGTTTTCATGGGTGCCAGGATACCAATGCCCCATTGGCTAATGATTCTCAGAAGGGCGACACAGGACATTCTTGCTGACCGGTCATAGCCTATTGCTAAGCAACGGGCAAGCATTTGTAGCTCTGTTGCTATATGTTCCGATGCATGTTTAGCCATCGAGACATGGGTCTAATGCAGACCCCCACAGCTTCTGCGTCACAGACCCCTTGCCTTCAGAGAGCCCCCTAGAACGCAGCACCCATGAATAACTCTGAGATATGTGAGCCTCAGAGCCACTCTCTAGATTCTGCAGTGGAGTACTACATTTTGTCTTGCACCACTGTGTCCAGGTGTGACTAGAACAATGCCAACTAGAGTGCAAGCATCTAACCCTTTTACCTCCCAAGTATTGTTCCCCACGTTCAGAAAGTAGGTGTTGCACCATGTGTAAGTTTGGGGCTTTGGATCTCCCACACTGTGCTCACACAGCACCCCTTCCACTTTGGACACTTGGGGGGTCATTCTGACCCTTCAACGACCACGGAAGCACCGCCAACAGGCTGGCGGTGCTTCCTGGGCCATTCTGACCGCGGCGGTAAAGCCGCGGTCAGAAAAGGGGAACCGGCGGTTTCCCGACGGTTTTCCCCTGGCCCAGGGAATCATCCATGGCGGCGCTGCTTGCAGCGCCGCCATGGGGATTCCGACCCCCTTCCCGCCACCCTGTTCCTGGCGGTTTTTACCACCAGGAACAGGATGGCAGGAACGGGTGTTGTGGGGCCCCTGGGGGCCCCTGCACTGCCCATGCCACTGGCACTAACAGGGCCCCACAAAGATTTTCACTGTCTGCTATGCAGACAGTGAAAATCGCGACGGGTGCCACTGCACCCGTCGCAACCCTACAACTCCGCCGGCTCCATTTGGAGCCGGCTTCATTGTTGCAGGGGGTTTCCCGCTGGGCCGCCGCCACCGCTGCCGCCCGCCAGGGTCAGAATGACCCTCTTGGTGCCTATGGTACATGTTACTCAATACCTGTGGTAGTGACTACAGTGTGCCCTGGCCATGGCACCCTTACTATTTTACTAGTCAGAATCACAAGACTATTGAACTATACCTTTGACCAAAGCACCATAGACTACAATGCGCTGTGGTTACTACATTGATGCATGCTTGGATTGAGAAGTACAGCCTTCCCTGCACCGATGCACTGTTGAATTGGTGGAATGGTCACTGCACCATCACGCTCTTGGATTTGGACGGGACGATCACTGCACCAACTTACTTTTTGATCCAGAGGGTCGGTCTTCACTGCACCAATGCCTTCTTGGATCTGGAGAGATGGTCACTGCATAAACATAATCTTGGATCTGGAGGCATGGTCACTGCGTCAACAGACTCTTGGATCTAGGGCGGTTTCTGCACCAACACATTCTAGGTTTCCGGAAGGAGTGGTCACTGTTTTGACATGCTCTTGGATCTGAAGAGGGTGGTCACTGTACTGACACACTTTGGTTGCACAGGTTCTGGTCACTGTACCAACACATGCTCGGTTTAGGAGGGGGTGGTCACTGCACTGACATACTCTTGGTCCTGAAGAGGGTGGTCACTGTGCTGATGCACTCTCGGTTCCATAGGACGTGGTCACTGTGATGACACACTCTTAGATCGTGAGGATGTGATCACTGTTCTGACACATTCTTGGTTCCGAAGACGGTGGTCACTGTGCTGATACACTCCTGGGTCCAGAGGGTTGGTGACTGCAATTACACACTCTTGTTTCTGGAGGGTGTGATCACTGTTCTGACACATGCTTGATTCATGAGCAGTGGTCACTCCGCTGACACACTAATGGGGCTGGAGGGGTGGTCACTGAGATGACATAGTCTTGGATCTGGAAGATGTTATCACTGTTCCGTCACACTCTTGGTTTTGGAGGGTGTGACCACTGTTTTGACACAATTTTGGTTCCAGAGGTGGTGGTCACTGTGCTGACACAGGCTTGATTTATGAACAGTGGTCACTCCGCTGACAAGCTAATGGGGCTGGAGGGGTATTCTTTGGATGCCTGTGCAGTGCAGCCACTGAATCTACATTCATTCTATCATGAGGAGCACCCTCTTCCGTGCACCTTGCTGCATCACATATGTCAGCTACTTGACATGCTTCCGGGTTGTGATACCCCATGTTGTCATGTGCCTCTGCACATGCGTATGGCCCTCATGCCAGGAAAGCTAAACAGAAAATTAATTGAGGTATTTCTAAAATAAAAATCTGAGGCGGTAATATGGAAAGTGCCCAGGAAGCGCAACCCTTTGTGTGCCCTGGTGCACTCTGGTACCACGGAAGAGGACACAGACGCTTGTGTGCCTCCTTCTGTAATATAGACAGCGCTGGCACACATAAAGTGACAGCACTGTCTCAAGAGTGTGTTCCCTCATTTGCAAGGGGGCGTGGCCCCATAGAAACGAGGAAAAATCTTTACCTCTGTGTCCGTGCTGTATTATGGACGCACGTGCAAAGGCAAAGAACCTGTCAGGAGGCGCTCCGTGCGCATCTTGATTGCAGCACTCTTGAGGGGAGAAATGGGGTCCCATGAACCGCCTAGACATCCCCTTACAGGTGGGTGCAGTCACGCACTAAACCCGCCTGCTAAGGGATCTGTCGCCCCTCTTGAAAGTGCAGACGGGGGCCATCTGCACAGTGAAACACAGAGCGGCTTTGAAGCAGCCCAAGGGCGGTGCATTCGTTATCATCGGTGCGTTGTGGCGCAAACGGGGAAAGTATGCCCTATATGTAATAAGGCCCTGGATGGTGTTTCATTTCCTCTCTCTGGTTCATTTTCCTACCATTTGTTTGTGATGTAAATGTTGAGGGAGAGTTTCTACCGTGTTCTTGTTTTTCTCACATTCTGCCTGTATTTCAGGCCTGCCAAGAGAGCACCACACAATCACCAGTTCTCTGTGGCCTCTAGTACAAGCTGTCTAGTGTTACTGCCCTTTCTGCAATGAGGGTCAACATCCCAGAAAGAGGTTTTAAATGTATCTTATAGAGAATGTAAGATCACCCTCAAAAGAAGTACTTTTACGTAGGACTTTACAGCTCCGTACTCTGCATCACATATTTTTAACAATCCTTTAACATGTGCAAACTGTGCTTTGACCTTCTCTCAGGGGAGTATTTGTCTCTTACTTCGTGACATTACATGTTTGGTGTATCACTCCACCCATACGTCTTGTTTGCATTGAAACGCTTGAGGCACTATTTTACAACTCTAATGCACACTGAACTATCACACATTAAATTACCTACCTCATAGATGCATTGCATTCACAAATCAATCATTTTGTTTTGTTCTCAACTGCAGCAGTATTTTAATGTTTCAGTCTGGACACTAGAATACAAGCCAGGCGATTGGCTTTACCAATGCTTGTTTACTTCTGCATCTGCTCACAGAACTGACACGCCCCACCTCTCCAGATCATGAAAGAGATATTCCACTTGAATACACCTGTCTTTGTGAGGCACATTCCGTTTACTACGTTTGCTGATCCTGAACATAACAGACGATTCTTGGCAGGTCAGAGGCAACTTATTTTAAAAGTCTCTGCCACAAATTCACACACCCTGGTCGCCATACGCCTGACACCTGTTTCACCACAAAGGAAGTGCACCTGCTAATGCAGTTTACTGAGGCCTGAGGCAGGTTTTTGCTAAGCTCCTTCCCCCACTTCACGCAGTGTGTGGCTCCACGCGCAGTAATACAGCGCTGTGTCATTGGCTTCAAGCCGCTCTGTCTTCAGGTTGAAAGCTTGGCCAGTTGGCCTCACAGCAGTGAAGTGTGGAAGGTAGTTTTCATCAACTGACTGTGTGGTTACAGAGTAGGACATCAGGGTTAAAGGTTGTGTGGGCTGTAGTTTGTACCAGTACATGTATGGTGTAGAGACCCCCTCCACCGTACACAGAAGCTCAGCTGGGGCGCCAGCAGGTTTCACAAGTGACCTGGGAGTTTGGACAATCCGTTGAGAGATGGTGTCTGGAAGAGAAAAGGAAAAGTGCATCTTAAAAATAAACACCTGGTATTTGTGTCTACCATGTTTTGTTCCTGAATATTTTCTCTTTGACTAGTGACTGAATATGGATAACAGAATGCACATGGCCTGTTATTCAACACGTTTCGCTTATATTTACGCACATCAAGATTGAGTATTAGATACTATACTATGAGTAGGTGTGATTTACTCCTGACTTTATACTGTATTTCCAGAAGTACATCATCCATACTCATGGTAAAAGCTTTGTGAGCTGGATCTCTGAGGAGACCTGGCTCCCTTGCAGCCTCACTTCGTCTGCCTCAGGTTTTTGCAAGGGGCCTTCACCAGGGCATGTCAGTGTGCGGCTCCAGGCACAGAAGTACACCGCGGAGTCAGTCAGCATCAGGCTCTCTGTCTCCAGGGTGAACGTCAAGTCCTGTGGTCTTTCAGTCTTAAAATGCTTGAGAGTGTCTTCTTCCACAGAGCCGGTTGATATGGAGTAAGAAATAAGCTGGAGGGCAGTGCCTGGAGCCTGTCTGTACCAGTACAAGTTGGGATTGGAGGTTCCTTTTACAGAGCATTGGAGAAAGGCCGAGCCACCTCTTCTTCCCACAAGTGATGGGGGGTTTTGGGAAATGGTCTGAGACCTGGTGCCTAAAAAAACAAAACCACCAAACAATATAAATCAAAAAACACAATTACTGTCCACATATAGAGTCCTGTCAATGACTTACATGAAAGAAGCGCAAAGAAAATGATGCTCAGCGACACGTGCTCCATGTGTACTTTGTTGCATCTGAGTTCTAGGATCTAGTGCTGTGAAGCAGCGCATGGAGAGAGGCGCCTTCTTTCTGCTTCCTGCGGCACAACACTTAAACAGAGCTTTGCCCCTCCTCCCCTAGTCATCATCTTTGCTTCGTAAAGCTCCTCCCTCTATGCCTTACTGCTTCAGTGAGCAGTCTGGCTGAAATGGGAACCACCTGAGGGACATACCGGATGTGGTGGCCAAATTCAAAGCAAAGTTCACTAGAGGTCGTGGTGCAAATCTAGTGAGGCTACTTTGGTTGAGGGAGAGGGAGAGAAGGACCCACAGTTTCGACAACGATATGGTGCCACTACCTGCCACATTATCTGGCTGCCTAGTGTCCCACAAACACATACACACTTCTCTGTCCCACAGTGCAAAGGTGTCTGTGTGAGTCTAGCATACGGTTTGTACTGGAAGTGTACCGTTCCAGCATCAAGTACTGAGCTAAAACGTACTTCTTTGTATGAGTTCTGTACAGTACAACACACTTGCAAAGTTAGCGAAGTTTAAAGGAAAGAAAGCTTTTCACCTTCTTTGCACCTTTCTCAAGGATGCGTAATGTTCGGCGCAACGCCCTGCCTAGAAACGTTAGTCGATGGGACTGTGTGTGAAAACCATGGATGATTGTATGGAACACCCATGCACCACCCATGTGACGCCTTCTTCGCACAAAGCACCACGAAGGAGAATATAGTCGTATTTCCATTACTTTTAGGCATTTTTCCAGTTCAAACGAAAATTTGCACTAGAAATAAATGACAAATAAACACTTTGCACCGGTTTGCATCACTTTTGGTGTATTTGCAGGGACTCAAAATGCAGATGTGGACCTACATTTAAAAGGAGATTGCGGCCTCCCACAGCAAGGATCTTGTGGTTCACTGAAGACACATGGGAGGTTTGAAGCAGACGTCTTTACTTATTGTTCTGTTCATATTGTCTCTATGAGGATGAAGCATTGGAATGCTGTTTGCTGTATGTTGGCTAGTAGGACAGGAAACTGGTCATTTGTCATCAGGGACATATTCTGAGGTTGTGCATGTTGGCACACCACAATGCATGGGGTTGGGGAAAGGTACTCCTACTAACAGGCATAAGTCTCTACTCAGGGTAAGTGAACTCCATCTTGGCAGAAATGAATCCCAGGCTTGAAGGTAAATATATGGGACCTAACTACAAAGACATTTGGGAGTATGGAAAGATGTAATACTCTAGTACTCTTTACTACTCTTAAATGGATCCAGAAACACCCTCCGCCTGTTAGTAAATGTGCAAAGAGTGCAGTCCTTTCTATTTGTACCAACTGCTCAGGAATATTCTTATGTTTATTGCAATTTTAAACGATTTGTGTGTAATTCAAGATTACAAACGAGTACGTAAAAAAGTAATGCAGGAACATATTTTTATGTGCTTCAAAATGCTTTTGTGAAAAAGCATCTATGTGAACCCATACGGTCCATTTGTGAATTAGGCCCAATTTTAATATCTCCCCGACTGACAAAGACCGAAGGAAGATGAGCTCCGGATCATCTTTTTATTTTTACGTTTTATTCTTTTCCTTATTACAGGGGTCCTGCAGGCAGCTGAATCTATCTCTGTGCCAAAACTGAAAATCTTAGGGCCGTATTTAGAGCCCCCTAGCGTCACTGGAGCGTCACTTTTCGCGACACTCCGGAGGCGCTAAGCACTGCACCGTATTTACATGGTGGTGTTAAGCCACTTTTTGTGGCTTAATGCCACCTTATAAATATGGCTCCATCTCACTCAGCACTGTGCGTGGAAGGGGCGTGCAGTGAATGTTGCTGTGGGTCTACCACAGCAACACCCATTGCATTTTGACAGTGCCTCAGATTTATGCAATTTCGTAAACCTGGGGCAGCACCAAAATCTAACACCACCCCAGGGGTGGCGTTAGCAAGGCGCAAAGAGGAGGCATACTTTTCATCCTCCTCGCTTTTTGCCTTTTCTATGCGTGCTGCCTTCTGCAGCATGGATAGAAAGAGCAAAATGGCAGAAATGATTGTATGTGCAGGAAGGGGTCCCTTCCTGCACATAAACAATCATTTGAAAATGACGCTTTGGCACTTCTGTGTGTGCTGCATTCTGCAACACACACAGAAGTGGCAACGCGCCATTAGTGATTGTTTATGTGCGGGAAGGGACACCTTCCCGCACATAAACAATCACACCCTTCAACGCAGACATCTTTGCACGATGGTGCAAGGGTGACTGCATTGGCGCTGGCAGATAAATTTAGCGTCAACGCAGAGGGAAACGCAGGGGTGCGTTGTATTTACCTAAATACGATGCATAACTGTGTTTCTAAATTGACGTAGCGCGGCACTGCCAATTTTGGAGCAGCACCGCGATGTGCCTCTTTTCCTTAAATCTGGCCCTTAGTTCTAAAAAAGAACACTATTTGTTTGTGTTTTTTAAGTGTCCTTTACAACTCGTTATTAAACTGCTTCGTGGACTTAAAAACTTCACTGAATTTACCAGAGTGAGGGTTGATGTAAGCAATGACTGTCACAAGAGACACTTCAAATCACCTCCTAAATAATGACCCACTCTCTTCTCCTTGAAGTCTCAATCTTCTTTAGAGAAGGAATGTCTGCCATCTAGCGGACACTTTAGATAAATGCAACACCTTATGTTACCAAACAATATCCACCCATTACGATTTGAGTTTTTGTATTTTAACCCACCTTTCTAATGGCCAGATGTATCAAAGCTTTTTGCATTCACAAACGATGCGAATGCCCGTTTGCGAATGCGAAAAGCCCTTTCAGAATGTATCAAAGGCATTCTGAATGCAATTTTAAGGAATCGCTAAAATAACGATTCCTTAAAATTTGCGAGCCTGTTTAGAGAATCGTAAATTGCGACTCTCTAAATAAGAAATTGCGAATAAGGATTCCTTATTTGCGATTTCTAAACCACATGCAGCAAGCAATTCCTTAATGCGAATTGGGCATTAAGGAATCGCAATTACCACCAAGTTGAACTTGGTGGTAACCATGTGCAAATTAAAAAAATGCATTGAAAATGCATTTTTAAAATTTACATGTAAAACCCACATGCCCTTTTGGCATGTGCGCACCTTACATGTTGTTAAAAAATGTTTTGGGGTGCAGCAGAGGGGGCCTTAGGCCCCCAGCAGCATGGACTTTGTATTTCCCAAAATTGTGAATTCCAGTTAGGAATTCACAATTTGGGACATGCAAAATATTCACAAATATGGGCCGACAGGCCCATAGATGAGAATTGGGGCTGTATCGCAATTTGCGATTCGGTAATAGCATTTGCGATTTTTAAGAAATCGCTATTACCGAATTGCAAATATGATACATTGCATTTTGCGAATCAGAAATAGCGATTTCTTAAAAATCGCTATTTCCGAATCGCAAAAGGCTGTTTTCATACATCTGGCCCTAAATGTTTTTTTTCTGTAAAATATTTATTTAGTATTTTCATTTGGAAAAATGACTATAGTACCCGTCCTTATTACCACCAATGAATGGCGGTTCTTTCATTATTGAGCCTTTGTGACTCCCACAATCTTTTTATTTTTCAAGCACACACACAGTGAGGGTTCTACTTGTGAACAAGACAACATGTCCTTAATGCGACTTTCTAAAAAAGGAATAAAAGCACTAGGGGGCAGATTTAAGAAAAGTGGCTCTGCTGTTTAAAATACGGGTCACCACGGCGTAGGGTAGGGGGCAATAGCGTCAATATTTTTGACACTATTGATGTACTGTTCAGGGTTGGCACCAAAATTTTGGCACTAACTCTGGACAGTACATAGGGGTCCATTATAAATAATTGTGTGCCCCCTTTTAATGGCTTCTCTCAGCAGGCGCTACAAATGCCACAAAAAAGGCTGCTAAGAAATCTTTTAGATTTCTTTGCTCCATTTTTTCGGCCCTCCTAATGCGGGAACACACCGTTGCATACATTATATGCCTGGCACAGGCATAATGTGGTGGAAGGGGTTACAAAGTTGCGCAATGCATGCATTGCACCACTTTGTAAATCTGGCACAGCGATTTTGGCTTTGTTGAGCCACATTAGTGTAAAAAAAAATATTATGCTAATTTGGCGCTAGGATGCGCTTGGCCCTCTTCAATCTGGGCCTAAATGTATTCTGCACAGAATTCCTCCTGCAGGATGCAAACGCTTAAAGGTTGCAATGAGTTTTATTTCCACTTTCATCCATTTAAAACATGAAGCTGGTGGCTCCAAAACATACATCAAACCTCCAAGCCTCCCTCCTCCCAAACCCCTCTCCCCCACCAGACAGAGTGGTTGAAAAGCCTTCAGTGTTCACTTTAAGCTCTGGTTCAGTGGCACCGGGGTCTTGTGGTAACCGAGGGCCATCTTATACAGCTTGTTTGACTACATTATGTTGCTGAAAAACGTACAGGCCTATTGCCCAATGATGCCTTGATGGCTTTATATGTGAACAGTCCCTGGGATGTTTCTTTTTCTGTCGACATGGATTCTCAATGGATTTTTGCAACTTTTTGTTTGGAATTTCAGAAGGATGCTGAGTAAACCATTTCAGTTTTAACATTTTCTGCCATTACTTTATTAAGACCCCTCTTTTTTACTTCCAAAACCCTTAATGTGATAATTATAAAACATTTCTGATCTTCTTTCTGAAACTGACCCGTTGTCATCACAGTGTGTGTGAAAAGTTCAGTCGGTTATACAGTGTAAGGAGACATTGTGGGGGTCTAAGGCCCGCATAAACGGATGAACAATTGCTGACTGTGTGTACACAAGCTGTGCCTTCAGTCCCTGCAGGGAAGGCATTGGCAAACCAGATGAGAGCCTTCCCCAAACAAATAAGGCCATATTTAACAGAAAATGATGGTTGCTGCACCAACATTGGCCATCATTTTTACAATGCAGGGATGCACAGTATTTAATTGAATACGGCACACCACTGTGTTGTCCCATGCATGGGTGCCAAATTGAGCTGCCTAGCGCCAATGCAGGCATCCTTGCACCATTGTGCAAGCATGTTTGCGATGAGGGGTTACATTGTTTATGTCCGGGAAGGTGGCCCTTCCTGCACATAAACAATCACTAATGGCGATTTTGCACTTCTGTGTGTGCTGCATTCTGCAGCACACACAGAAGTGCCAAAGTGTAACTTTGAAATTATTGTTTATGTGCAGGAACTGACACCTTCCCGCACATAAACAATCATGTCTGGTATTTTGCTCTTTCTATGCGTGCTGCAGAATGGGGTGGCGTTAGATTTTGGAGCTGCCTCAGGTTTACGATAACTCGTAAATCCGAGGCAGCACCAAACGCAATGGGTGTTGCTGTGGCATGCCCACAGAAACACCTATTGCATGCCCCTTCCATGCAAGGGGCTGCATATGAAGGGCCCATATTTACAAGGTGGCGTTAAGCTACAAAAATTGGCTTAAAGCCACCTTGTAAATACAGCTCAGGGCACAGTGCCACCGGAGGGTCACGAAAAGTGATGCTCCGGTGGCAGTAGAGGCTTTTAAATATGCCCCCATATCCCTCTGTTGCTGCATGAATAACCTTGATGATTATTATGATTATTGTCGGCCACAGATAAGTAACGTTTCTTCTTCCCTGCCAACAGTTGACACAACATCCCCGATGTGTGTCTCATACCCGGCTCAGGTACTTCTGATACCGCAGGAAGAAAGTCCACTTTGACCCCCATCATGACGCCTTTCCTTGCGCATCCCAGAGCTGTTTAATGCCTTTCTAAAGTGTATTCATTCAGCCAAACATTTCTAGGAGTTAGTGGTTTATTTTCAGATACTACAGATCAGGAAAAGTAAGCGAGGTTTGACTCTTTCGGAGTTGTGGTATCTGAATTTAAAGCTGTAACTCAGAGGAATATCGGGCCAGATTTACAAGCCCCTTGAACCTCTTAGTGCCACACTAGCGTCATTTTCTAATACGGCATTAAGGAGTCCATTCTCCTTCGCCATATTTACAAAGTGGCGCAATGCTAGCGTTGTGCCACTTTGTAACCCCTTGTGCCATATTATACCTGCGCCAGGCAAGGAGGCCACACTCTTAACATGTCAATCACTATAAACTAGCTTTTCTATTGCCGCTCCCTGCCTTCATCTATTGAAGTCGGTTAGATTCGAAAACAAAGCAGAGAGTGAGAAAGCATAGCTTCATTTAGCTATATCCATGTGTTAGTCCTTCATTTTGGACTACAAATTTGAAGTTGGAGAGTGTTTAATCCAGCCTGTAAGGGATATCTAAGTTTTTTCATATCTAAGGCAGATTACAAGATGTACGTATGCCAATTATACTGAATCATAAAGTCCTGATGAAGGTGTATTTATATTTTTCTTCACTCACCGAAACGCGCGTCTGCTTGTAAATTGGCATGTCTTGAACATTGGCATGAAGTGTTTGAAATTGGCAAATTTGAAGCCCTGACCAGGATTGGCTACCATCAGGCCAGGAACACGAGAATATGAATCAAGAAATTATAACCTAGAATTGGCTGTTATTATGTTGAATTTTATACAATCCAAACTACCACGCATAATTGTAGCATCAAAGCAGTAACTTTATTGTGCTGTTTAAATATCCTCTCATGTATGAGGCGGTTGCAAATTTGTACGTATACTATTTTGAGATTTTGTTGGTTCTGTGTTATTTGTTTATTTTTGCGTATTTACTGGTATGTTATTTATGTTTTCATATATGTATGTTTCATTTAGGTTAGGGGGTTGTATTATATTTTTTGGGTTGATTCTATGTTGATTATATTATGTGCGAACTGAATGTTTAATTAGCTATAATAAATATCTAAATTGAAATATATTGTATGTTGTATATTTGAATTTAAGATTTCCATTCCTATGTTTGCTATGTTAATGGAGAGTAAACTACGTTATACTCACACCATATTATACCTGCACCAGGCAAGGAGGCCACAAAAAATCGTGCAGTGAAATCTACAAGATTTCACTGCAACATGTTTTCCGTCATTTTTAATGCCTACTCGGGGAAGGCGTTAAAGTGACAGGCTTATAGTAGCTTGTGGGCCTCCCCAGTGCTTTGCTGCACTACAGCCATAATTTATGACACTAATCCAGCAAAGGACCACAAAAGCATCATAAATGATGATGCTCTTCTGGAAATGAACGCCATGGTGCTCCTTTGTGTAAATACGGCACAACCATGGTGTTGCTAGGCGGGGCAGTTGCGGTGTAATAAAAGTGGCGCATCACGACTGATGCACCACTTTCTTGTAGATCAGGCCCACCAATTTAAAAGAATTCGGTTTACACAATAATAATACACTGCTGAGTCTTTCGCTTCTAGGCGCTCTAGGCCTGATTTAGTTATTGGCAAACGGGTTACTCTGTCACATTATCTCTGCCCCATTATATCCTATGATATTTAGATTTCAGCAGATGGGATAACCATCACCATTGTAACGGAGTAACCCTTCTGCCAATATCTAAATCACAAGCTCTGTCTTGGCCTGACACAAGCAAAGTGTGGTAGGTGCTTTCTGACTGTGTGGGTAGAGTGGGACACCTGGGTTAAAAGTTGTGTGGACAGCCACCCCTACCCCTGAACGTGAGATATAGTGCTAATGAGCACCCCAGGGTAGCCGGGACTCCTGCTGCTTTCTCCAATGACCTTCAACTTTAAATTAATTTTTGACTGACCGTCTAAAAGAGAAAATGAATAATTTATCAACACAGTTGCTGTGCTGGAGAGAGCCCTCTGTGCATGTGTGTTTAGCTGGCCCGAGACTACGGGCCAAACACACATGCCCTACGAAGGGGAGTGCTGAGCACCCCCCCTTACTGCTCGTCACCCCTATGGCCTGCCCCTTTCCCCCAAAACAATAATAAACAAAGTTTTTTATCGTTTTGGGGGAAAAGGTTTGCAGCTGCCACTTCTGGCGGCGGGGCAACACTCCTCCACCCTTATGGAGGAGCCGCCCCTGATGGCAGTACTCTGGGCTCAAGAGGGATACATTATCCAGTTGTCAAACTGTGGAATCACAGACACCATTTTCTTTTCAGTCTGGTTGGCTCTGAGCAGAGTTTTACAGAGTTCTTCATCAGGGTCAGACAGGGTGTAGGGTCAGGCGCAGAAATATAGTGCAGTATCATTCAACATCCGGTTTACTGACCTCAGAGTGCTCTCCCCTTTTCATGCTCCAATAACATTTGTGCATAAGAGACTTTCTTTCTGGTTCTGAGAACAGCATTTTGCATGTAACTGTGCAAGCAAGGTTTGGAGGACAACTTTACAAGGCAACAGAGGGGAACTGACTCACCTTTGCTTTCCCTATTAAGTAAGAGTTTTGAGATAGTGACTGCAATCAAGCACCTACAATGAATACAAGTAAATAAACACCAGCTGAAATTATGGAACAAAGTACCATGGAGATGGATGCAGTCTTCAATTTCCCACAAGAAATGTGTGAAAGGGCACTGTGAGAAGTAGCAAGTGACCCATTGAGGTTCACTGCATTTCGGCATCACCAACATCTTGTCAAGAACAGGAAGAGCATCCCTCGTCATCTGTTCCCTCACTTTCTTAACATGCCACCACTTAAAGGGCCGACGCACCCACTCCTAGGCCAAGTTTTGTTTTATGGCCTTGTCCATTGTTTTGTTATGTAATGCACATTTATAGAGCACACCCGGGAGGGTATTGGTGTGATGCGCATGTGAGAGTCTAGCCAAATCTATGCCCTAGTTGGGACTACTCAAAAACCCAGGTCTTCAGCTTCTTGCAGAGCTCAAGAAGTGAAGATGATGCTCTTATGTGTAGCGCCTCCTTCAGATGTGGTGGGATATGAGTGAAGCATTGGAGGTTGGGAGAGATTCTGACTGCCTACGTCTAAATGGCATCCTTCTAGGGAGTGCTTTGTTGATTCTGGCATAGAAGAGGTTCCAGTAGTCCAACTTGCCTGTGATGAGGGCTTGCATGATGATTTTCCAGTTGCTGTTTGGGAGCTCTTTGAAAATCTCCCTCGGCATCTTCAAAGTATGGGAGCATGAAGCGATGCCGGCCTTAACTTGGGTGGTCATGTCATGTTTGCTGTCGATGACAGTCCTGAGGTTCTTGGGGTGGGTGGTGGGGATGAGTGTTGGTCCTAGCTCAGTTGGCAAATAGGTAGCAATCCATGGTGATGTGATCTTCCTGGAGATCATTTTTTGACCCCTCCTCCCTCCCTTGCACCATTTTTGCATGGGAGTATAAATATGGCGTTAAGTCCATAGAGTAATTTTTTGCACAGGAACACCTACCTTGCATCTCATTAAGGCAAGGTAGGTCTCCACTTCCAAAAATGACTTTAACTCCATAAATTTGGCGCTAGACGGGCCTAGCACTAAAGTATAACTATGGAGTTCGTTTTGCAGCGAATTAGAGTAAAGAAATGACGCTAATTTGGTGCAAACAGAGTATAAATATGCCCCTTGGTTTGTTGTCCTTGAAGTGCCTGGATGCCCTCTCAGGTGACAAGTAGCGCTCTACAAATCTATTAACTGATTGATTGATTGAGGGAGAAAATGAGTTGGGTGTCTTCAGTGTTGGAGAGGACTTTTATATAGTGATAGCAGATGATGCTGACTAGAGGGATCATGTATGCTTTGAAGAGGGTCGGGTTCAGGAAGGATCCTTGTGGAAACCCACAGAGAAGGTCTAGAGAGGCCAAAGTGTATCATGCCTAGCTGACTGACTGTGTTTTGAGAGTCTGGAAGAAGCAGATCCAGCTGAGTGCATGTTCTTGGATTCCAATGTTGTGTAGGCGTTGGATGAGGATAGGGTGGGAGACCATGTGAAACATTGCAGAGGATAAGAGCTGCCATGATTCCTCCATCCAGCATCATGCAGATGTTATCCATGGTAGCTATGAGGGCAGTTTGGGTCGCTGGATCTGAAAGAAGACTGAGTGGTGTTGAGAAGTTGGTGGTCATTGAAGTATTAGTGAGGTGTCTGTTGAAGGTTTTCTCTAAAACCTTGGCTGGAAATGGTAGCAGGAAGATTGGTCTGTAGTTGGTGAGCATTGATGGGTTTGTGGATGGTTTGTTCATCAATAGAAGGACAATTGCATGTTTCCAAGCATCTGAGAAAGTCACAGAAGAGGTGGAGGCATGTGGATGAGGTGGAGGCTTGGCTTTGTATTTTTTACCAATTTACCTTCATCCTGTATGCCAGTAATAGGGCTGACCCCTGTTTGTAACTTGCACTGCATTCCTCACAGTTAAGTCTTATCCTCTCAGAACTGTCAGTGGCTGAACATGATCGGCTGTACATTTAAGACAAGAAATTATACAAGAGATTCGAAGAGTCCCCTGCGTGCCTGCAGCACTGCCAGATGCAGTGCATGCATAGTTACTCTGGGTTTACATGCATTATATAGTTGTGTTGCATTAAACCTAACTTGGTGGCCAAGGACAGGGGTGGCCTGAGGGATACACAGAATCCACAGTTCCACAGGTTTCCCATGGCGAGGGACACTTGTAGCATCTCAACTTTTCTACTATCTCAGGTGAGCCCCAGCCCTTGTGGCACACAATCAATCAGTCAATCAAACAGTATTTGTAAAGCGCTGCTACTCACCCGTGAGGGTCTCAAGGCACTGGGGCTGGGGGAGGGGCCTCATCTGAAGAGCCACATCATGAGGTTCTTCCTGAAGATGTTGAGCGACGTTCATTGTCTGAGGTGCAGAGGGGATGTTGTTCCATCTCTATGCTGGAGTGTAAGTGATAGATCGGCCTCCAGCTGTGGTTTTACAGATGCGAGGGACGGTAGCCCCAGGACATCTGGGCAGAGCAAAGGGATCTAGTGGTGGTATGGAAGGAGACGTGGTGGTTCAGGTAGGCTGGTCCTATGTTGTGTATGGCCTTGAACGTGTGGTTGAGAAGCTTGAAGGTGATTCGCTTCTCGACCGGCAGCCAGTGGAGGGTCCTCAGTTGTTGACAGGTGTGTTCTCGGCTAGGGAGGTCCAGAATGAGTCTGGCGGCGGCGTTCTGGATGAGTTGACGTTTTTTGATGTTCCTAGTTGAGGTGCCGGTGTAAAGGGTGTTGCCATAGTCTAGTTTTCCCATGACTAAGGCAGGGGTGACTGTCTGGCAACAGTCTGCTGGGATTCATCAGAAGATCTTCAGGAGTTTGCAGAGTCTGTGTCAGCAGGAGGAGGCAACAGAGTTTACCTGGCAGGTCATGGATAGGGAGGAGTTGAGGATGATTTGTAAGTTGCAGGTGTGCTCGGTCAGTGCAGGGGGGGTGCTGAGGAATGTGGGCCACCAGAAGTCTTCGCAAGTAGGACTGGGAGTTGAACTTGACTCCATCCTCAACCCGAAAAGACCCAACAAGCTCATCTTTGATGATACCAGCCCAAACCAGTACTCCACCTCCACCTTGCTGGCAACCACCTTCAACTCGATGTATGCTTTTTTTCTATAGGTGAAAATTTCATAGAGCTGCCAGGAATTATATCTCCTTTAGCATGCAAGGCCTCTCAGACTCATTCAAGTTTGTATCCCATACAGAGTCTACAAATGCATAAGAGCACATGAGCCATAGGTCTCTTGACCAGAGCACACATGCTCACACACAGCAGCATGACTATGATCCAACTGAAAATAGATAAATGCCTTTCAGCAGGGACAGGTGTCCACAGCTGCTTACCCAGATGTCCTACCCTGCCATCTATTCCATTTGTCCCCTAAATCTCCATTATGCTTTTACATTGTGAGAAAATACGGGGTCTCCCAGTGGAAAGACCCTTGCAGAAAGACACGCTAGGGATATATTAATGAACCCTGAACAGGGCGACCCATAACTGGTCAACCCTCTTTCCAAGTCCAAAAGGGATATGGCCTTGATCACTTATCTCAGGGCACTGGCTGGTGGCAGCCTCTTGATAGATTGCAATAACTGTCACCATGGGGGTGTTTACTGCCTCACCACAAGTGTCAGTTAAGTGCAGCAGCCTTTTCTTTTTCTTCTTAATTATGGTAGTGATTGAGAGTGTTCACAATCATTAGTGCCATTATAATTGATTTTGAACTTTGGAATGTGTGTGAGTGGATGACTGATTGCTAAAACCTTTTGTACACCTGTCACTAGGGTTACGTCCAGATGAGAAAAAAATGCCATGAGTATAAGCTAAGGGCCAGATGTAGGTAGGAAACAAATAGCGACTGGCAAATTGCGAGCATTTGCGACTCGCAATTTGCGTGTCGCTAACTGCAATGCAGGTAGAAAGTGCGCGGACAAATTGCGACTCGCACCCGGAGTCGCACCGCAGATAGCGAGTCCACTGTTTGCGAGGTCGCTTTTTGCGACCGTGCAAAAAACGGACTCGCAATTTGCGAGTGGGTGTCGCAAATTGCGACTGTGCTGAAAATTAAAAGCAGGTGCTGCAGAACACTCTAGAAACCACTCCAGAACGCTCAGGAAAAAACTTCCTGGCACATGATGATGACATCACAGCCAGAAAGTTTACAAATACACCTGGGAGGAGGGAGGACCACACCCTTTTTAACTGCAGCACAGCTAACAGAGCACCAGCAACCATGGCTGACACTCCCAGGAAGAGAAAGCTCAAGTTTGCTGAGAAGGAGCTGGAGGTGCTAACAGATGAGTGCTGTCAGCACCATGATGAGCTGTTTGGCAAGGCAGCCCTCACTGTGCCAGACTCTGAAAAAAAACGAATTTGGCAGGATATCCAGGACAAGGTAAACTCCCTGGGGGTCAGCCACCGGAGTGTGGAAGAACTAAAGAAGAGGTGGTACGACCTCCGCTCCCGGACCAAGGAGAGGGTGGCAGAACGGCTCCGGGAGATGAGAGGCACAGGAGGGGGACAATCTACCATACCACCACCCACACCCCTGGAGGAAAGGGTTGAGGAGACCCTTGAGCCGGAGGCTGTCACTGGAATTGGAGAACTGGACACCTCTGAGCCCGGACCATCAACCGGTGAGTACCATGTGATATGCTTGTACCCCAATCAATGCCATACCCCCACCCACCAGGTACACAGGGGCATGCACAACCAAGATAGCTGCATTTCAGAGTATCAAACACCAGAATGATGCATTATGGGCAATGTAGTCAAGTAGGCATTTCATAGGCTATTGTTTATTAGGAAGTTTTTATCTGATAGTAGACACTGACAGTGTGTTCCCCATGTCCCACAGGTCTCCCACAAGACACCCCCACCAGCCCAAGCAGCCAGGTGCCAATGGTCAGCCAGCACAGAGAGGAGACAACAGGACCAGCCACCACTCCCACCTGCACCACCAACACCATCCCCTCTCTGGAAACACCTGTTGCAACAGTGGTGTTGGAGCCTGCACCAGGTACAAGCCAGAGTGCCACATCAGACATTACGGGGCCTCCACCGCTGCGCAGGCGAAGCAGGATGATGACAGCAGAGCAGCAGGCAGAGTCAGGGCTTCCCTCTACAACACCAACGGAGGCCCAACTGCTACGGGGTCAGCGCCTGAAAAACCAACAGTTAAGGAGGATTAGTGGGGTTTTGCAGAGCTTTGAGAGGAACCACGGCAACAGCATGCAGCAGGTGCATTCACAACTGGAGGTCATTGGGAACAACACAGGTGACCTTGCCCTGTCTATGCGCGAACTGGTGGCTGGACTGCTAACGCTTAGTGACGGTGCGCGGCACAGGGACCACCAGCTGCTGCAACGCCTGGACAGGATGGCCTCCTCTATCGTCAAGCTGGCAGTTAACACAACTGGGCTGTCTAGGAGAACAGTCAGCCTCCAGGTTGACATGGGCCACTTGCGGGTGATGTGGCACGAGGACTGGGCCGGATCACCCATGCAATTGACCTCATGGAGGCATGGCAGGTGTCCAGGAGTACAGGTGACACCCCACAAGACAGTGAGGAGGGCTCCACTGTCAGCAGTGTCTCTGCCGGTGACACCAGGGTGCTACGGAGTGGGAGTACAAGGCAGAGCACTGCTGACCCACCTAGTACCAGCCAGGCTGGCCGAGCCCGCCGTAGGGTGTGAGCTAAACACTGTCCCTGGGGTTGGGGCACATGATGGCAATGTGTCCCATGCCAGGTGGACTATTGAAGTCCCTGAACAGTTTTTTCTTGTATATAGTTTGGTTATTTGCACTTATTAAATCATTTGTTCTTTCCACTTAACACATGGACTGTTTGTTCTATTGGTGAGTATGGTAGAAGTTGGCACGTACCTTCCAAAGTATTGGTTTGCAATGTGTTCCTGTTTCAGTCTGCCTTGATTTGCAATGCTCCTATCCCCATGATGGCGATGTGATAGCTCTTGCTCTTCATCCTCCGAATCTAGGTCTTCAGGGGTGAGAGGTAGCCCACGTCGGGTGGCAATGTTGTGCAGGATAGCGCATGCGACAACTATTTTGAATGCCGTTATGGGGGTATACTGGAGGGCACCTCCACTTCGGTGGAGGCATCTGAACCTTGCTTTCAGCAGTCCGAAGGTTCTTTCGATAATGTTCCTGGTCCTCTTATGTGCACTGTTGTATCGCCTCTCACATTCATTGCTGGGTGTTAAGTACGGAGTCAGTATCCATGGATGTAGTGCATATGCACTGTCACCTGTTTGGCACAAAACGTACACTGTTAGCAAGGCATGGGTGGTTTGCACATTGATCTGTGTGCATGTCTACAAGGTGTATTCAGCTCTACCTAGGAGGTATCCGTCTCCAAACTCCCCACGTTCTAGGCGTTGGTGTATCCCACTGTGCCTAAAAATGTAGGAGTCATGAGTACTGCCTGGAAATTTAGCAACCATGTCAGTGATGACATAATGGGTGTCACATACAACCTGAATATTGAGTGAGTGGGTACACTTCCTATTGCGGAACAGATATTCCAGGTTTGCAGGAGGGCATATTTAATAAGTGTCCCGTCTACCCACCCTATGACATGGGGAAAGTTGGCAATCCGGTAAAAGTCCAACTTGGTGCTGTTAATTTCTGCCTCATTCCTGGGTAGGTATATGTATCGGGACATATGTGTGAGTAAGGCATCTAGGAATGCCCTGAGGAACCTTTATAGTGCACTTTGGGATAGCCCACCTGCCACAGCAATGACCCCCTGATAGTTACCCGAGGCCAAGAGGTGCAGTGAGCATAGCACTTGCACATGCGTTGGGATGGCGCAGCCGCGCACAGTCTGGCGTTCTAGCTGTGGTTTGAGTAAATCTATTAAATCTAGTATAGCTGCGCTGCTAAGTCTGTATTTGTCATAAATTTCCTCCTCAGTTTGCTGGAAGAGTGTCTGCCTTGTTCTGTAAATCTTCTCCTGTCTCTGGCTCCTCCTCCTCCTCTGCTGGGCTGCGTGGGCTCTCCTCCTCACTGCTATCAGGTATATCTCCGCCATCTTGAGTAACCCAGATGCCTTCTGGGTCTCCTTTTATACTTTGGTAATGGTTACCACCTGCTCTGAGTTAGTGGTAAATTGGAAGTGCAAAATGGGCTTTTTGCGACTAGTCGCAATTTGCGAGTTGCTATTGCATATGGTTTGCGACTCGCAAATTGCGACTTCCTATTTGCGGGTCGCAAAATGGGGTCGCACATTTTGCGAGTTGGTACCGGCTCGCATCACATTTTGCGAGTCGGAAATAGGATTTTTGCATCCCATTTCCGATTTTGCAGGGTCGCAAATAGCGAATCGGGCCATTTGCGACTCGCAAAAGTTTGCTACATCTGGTCCTAAATGTACAAACATTGGCAAAACCAATTGTTCTAGTTTTTTTCAATGCATGTTTTTCCCCTGCTCGCTTTGACAGTGCTTATTTAATTGATCCAACATTGGAAAGGCCAACAGTGATTGCTGCCAATTTTGTAAGTGGATTTTAGGTACTTCCAAGATGGCTTTCATGTTGTTTGTAAGAGCAAAGTAACAGCCCTTTTGGACATATCAAAGATAATATTCAACCAATTAGGAATGCAATTTTTACACTTCCATGTTGACTTCCATATTACTTTTCTGCTGTATTGCATTATGCAACATGGTGGACACATTGGAAGCAGTAAAGTATACTTGTGACAAGTTTCTCACATTTTCTAATGATACAAAGGGGCACTCATCTTAACAGTATACAAATTACCATGTGGACATTTCGACATTTGGGAAGCAATTGCAACCCATGCAAATGGCTACATTGCCAGTTTTGCAGGAACGTAATCACTTTTTATTATGCTCCAAACCCTTTTTACTATTCAATAAAGTTTTTCTGTATTGTAAAATGAGTTTATTAATGATGAATAACTTGTCATTTGGAAGAGACACTGTAAAGAATTATTATTTAGAGTGGGTGACTACCCCCTCAAGCAATAATCACAACCATCGCCAAGGTGAACGCCCCAAGTCACTAAACGAAGCTTGTACCCCTGGTAGCTATATTACAGAGCAGACATACTTAACCTAGAGCAATTTGTTAAGTATTTCTGCATTACCAAAACAATAATAAGTTCAAAATGTCAAGCGATAAAAATCCCTAACAAATTTAATAAACAAAATGACTGAAATCCAATAAGGGAACCAGAGATACCAATGAGTAAAAGTTTATGTAGAAATAGGACTGTAGAGCAAAAAGGATCAATAATGTTCAATGGTCATGGTAGGCTGGTCCGAAACAAAATTTCAGGCCGATAGCGATGGAGCGTGGGCCAGATACATCAACTAGATTTGCCCTCATCAAAGATTTTACTTTCTGACTTAGGGCCTGATCTAGATTTCAGTGAATGGGCTACTCCGTCACAACGGTGAGGGACAGCCCATCCACTCAACTATAAATCCCATAGAATATAATGGGATTTATATTTCAGTGGACGGGATATGCGTCACCGTTGTGACAAAGTAACCCATTCACTGAAATCTAGATCAGACCCTAAGTCAGAAAGTAAAATCTTTTGACCCCTTAGGCCCAGATTTAAGAGGGCCTAGCGCCTCCTTGCATCATGTTAGAGTCCTTTTTATTATGTTAATGTTGCCCAACGATGCCAAAATCGCAGAGCCAGATCTACAAAGTGGGACAATGCATGCACTGCCCACTGTGTAACCCCTTGCACCACATGCATGTGCCAGGCGTAATGTATGCTGGGTGGAGGGGCCTTTCCCTGTTTGGGGGGCAAACAAAATTGCCATTTTGTTCAGCATTTTTAACGCCTGCTCAGAGCAGGCATTAAAAGGGTGCGAACCATTATTTTGAATGGGGCCCTATGTACTGTTCAGGGTTAGCGCCAACATTTTGGTGCTAACCCCGAACAGGACATCAATAACGTCATAAATTCTGACGCTATTGCCCCCTACCCTGCGTCATGGTGCATGGTATTTTAAATATGGTGCTAAGGGGCACAAGAAAAGTGGTGCTGCACTGCCCCTTAGTCTTTTAAGTGCAAAACAACTACATGAGTACACTTCTAAAACCCCTTCCGGACCTCAGTCAGAGACTCACAGGGCATCAGGCAAAGGTCAATGCAGGGTCCATTCCAGGTTCAGTTGCTACTGGACAGCTGGGTTCTTCTAGGAAAAGGGGTTTTCAGCTTGTTGTCTCCCTGTAGCCACATTGGAGGTCAGCCAACTGACCCTTGTAGCCACTTCTTTATCCTGGTTACAAGAGAGAGCGAGTCCAGTCCTTCAGTGCTCCTCTTAGTTTACAAACAGCAGATCCAGCCCGTTTCCAATCTTCTGCAGGTCCAGAAAGTGTTCTGCATAAGGTGTCTGGAGGTGCCACATTTATGCCTGGCACAGGGTAGTGGGTGGGAATCCGTCATGGACACCCCACAACCAGTGGAGTAAAATCTTTCAGGGGTAACCCTACTCACCTTTGTAGAAGGCCCCGTTTGCCTTACTGGAAGCTTGCAAAAATGCAATGTGTCAGGGCAAATCGAAGTTAGTGAAAGTTTTCTACCACACTAGACTTGGACTCTGATGTGTGTGTGAGGAATGTACTATAGAAATCCTAGTGTCCTCCCACATTTAATACTAAAATTCTATTTGAGGCAGGCATTATAACTACAACAAACACTGAGACAGAATTCTGGTTGGACAAAGCAGGGTTCTCCAGCAACCAGACAGTGGATGCACAAGAATTTTCTTGGCATCCTGTTCTTGCAATTTTATGTGCCCCCCAAGTGTTATGTGTGGCTCAACAGACCTGTCAAGCAGGATTTGACACTGTAGTGTCAAGCAGAGGAAAGCAGGGCTCAGGCAAGTTCAGTTTCATGTCCAAGCAAGTCCAGTGCAGCAGGTCAACTGGGCATTTGCATGAATACCTGTGAAGCTTTTTCATGATCCTGTAACTACCACAGGAGATCAGCCAAGTGACCCTTGTAGTTACTCGGGTTATCCTGGGATGAAGGCAAGCAGACCCAGTCTTCCTTCTCAGACATCAAGACAGTCCTCAAGCAGCAAGGCAGTCTTTCTTCTGTAACTTCCACAGGTCCAGGGGTGTTCTGCCAAAAACGTCCCTAGGTTCAGGAGTGTTCTGATGAGTGATTCAGGAGGTCCTATATTTATACCTGATGTCAGCTTTTCAGTATGCAGACTCCCTGGCCTACTCGTACATCTGAATTGGAAAGTTCTTCCCTACTAAGGCTCCAAACTGTCTGGGAGTAATAATAAAAACAGGCTTGGTGTCAGATTCCTTTTTGTGTGTATGAGGCAGAGCCCTTTGAAGTGCAAATGAGGCTGGGTACAGCTCCTCCCCAATTATCCAGCCAGGATGGCCCATCATTTAAACACCTAAGCCCCCTCGATGTCACTGTCTGGAAAGAATACATAAACTCCAACAGCACAGCCATTCACAGTCATGTGACCCAGGATACTGGTAGAAGGCACTAATAAGTAGAACTTTCTTAAAGTGCCATTATCATATTTCTAACCTAAAATCTGACCTCACCACGAAGAAGGGGTTTAAATTACAATTCATTTGAGTGTAAACAACTTATCCCTATTTGCTCCCAATCCAAAGTTATCACCTATTAAATATATTAGGGTACCCCATGTTAATCAATGGGAGACATAGGGATTACTACTACTAGAAACAACTTTAGGCATTTTACACTGCTAGGGCATCTAAAGCCAAAGCACACGTCCTACCTTTACAATACAATGCACGCTGTCCTACGAGAAGGTAGGGTCTACCTTAGAGGTAACTTATAAGTATTTGTAAGAAGGATTTCAGCCTGGCAAAAGATGTATTTTACCAGGTTGAAATGGCAGTTTAAAACTTCACACAGGCTGCAATGGCAGGCCTGAGATATGTTTTATAGTGCTACTTTAGTTGATGGCACCATGACTGTGGCAGGCCCACTAGTAGAATTTAATTTACAGGCTAATTGCACCATGTTTTAAGGCGCAAACATAAGCACTTTAGCACAGGCTAGCAGTGCAAAAGTGCACAGAGTTCTGAAGGCAACAAAAATGAATTCAGCAAAACAGGAGGGGAGAAAGCAAAAAAGTCTGAGGGTGACCTTACAATACAATATAATCTACTTCATTATCTTTGGAAATGACTGATTTTCTAGAAAAAGCTTGAGTAACTTTAGCAGCTCAAAAAACTCGGCCAACATCTGGTAAAGCAAAGGAGCATCACTAAGGGCCTGATTTAGAGTTTAGGGGACTGGTTACTCCATCAGAAAAGTGACTATACCCCGCCCACCATAACACTATCTCATTATATCCTATGGGAATTGCAATTCGGCAGAAAGGATATCTGTCACGTTTGTGAAGGTGCAATCTGTCGGTCAAAACTCTAAACCAAGCCCTAAATCTTGTACTTATCACAGAAATTGAAACAATATAAAGGCTCTCAAGTGGGTGTCTCCATCACTTTATTTTGTGTTAAATCATTCATCCATTAAGAGCGAACACATACATAACTGAATTACTTTTCACCATTTTAATAATAGGTGCCATTCATTTTCAAAATCTGGACAAGTTTCATGACAAAATAAAAACATATTAAAGATAGAACATTAATTCTATTATGATGGAACATAGGTTTCATTTTGCTAAATTGTGACTTGAAATTTAGCCATTGAAATGCCATATTAGGTTAATCTGCCAGTGTGTATTTTACTGTGATTCAGTTTCACACCATCATAGGTACATTTTCCTTTACACATTCGAATCAGTCAAATATTATTTACATTTTATGTTGTGAGTTGTGGTAGTTGGATTTGACATTAGGAATCTCCGCAGCTGTTTTTCTCACCCTGTTGTGATGCTCTCTTCATCTCTGTACATGAACAATCTGACATATCCGTTTGTCGGGATCAGTGCAGACCCGGCTCACATCCTCATGTAGAAACACAGAGGCCCTTGTGAGTTCATTGGGTCTCACCTCTTAGTCTCTTCTGCACTTGAAAGAATATTGTATGGATCCCATTCTTAGCCTACCTCATTTCTCCTACTTCCACTTATAGATCCACTTATTGCTACACTTGCTAAATGCATGCAATATTTGCCACTTTTTTATAACTTATAAATCATCATTTCTAAACTCAGTGTGAATCTAAAGTATCTCAGAGGAAGCATGCCCATTTTAGGTCATTTAATGATAGCAGCTAGCAAGATGTGGCTCGGTCCATGATTGGTAGCATCATGTGCGCATGTGGTCACTGTACTTCAGGATACCAACCATCAACCAAACTCAATTTAGGACTCATGCCTAGTATAATCTGTGGCCAAAGTCCAGAGGAACAAATGTTAAAGAGGACTTTTATTTTTTGTTTAACAATGAATTCAAATTATGTGGGTGTTTCCTGGAAATATCTTACTCGAAACAGTTTTTTTAAAGTATACAGGATTATTGGTTAATTTTGTCATCCAGTGTTGGACATCTGTGTGACCACGGTTAACATTTCACGGTGGTAGTGTTATTGATCGGGGATGACTTGAGCATACTGTTTGCTCACATTTATGACATCTTGGATATTGTAGCGCTTTATCCTTAAATGGACTTGCCAATGGAAGAAGGTTGTGATGGAAGATCCTCAGGTTGACAAAATATTTAACTGTACAATATCTGATTGGTTCCCAAGTGAGTTTGATACTTTGATATATTCTGCTGGATTGCTGTTCATGTTGGAGAGTCAGCTGAAAGCTGACATCAAGTGTCATCTTTGTCAATAAAGCACAACCATGCAACTTTATACAAATAGTGCTGGAATGCGGAAGGTTCTGCTGTCAACAGATGTCTTAAAAGGAATGCAAGCTTCCCTTTCTCAGGTCAGAAGGTTAATTGTCTGTGCATACTGATGCCTTACGTTTCCAGAAGTTGATTACCATCCTACGTATTAAAAAAATGTGCAAACCATAAGCCATTATATAATTGGCTGTTTGTAAATTGACTGGCCATATTCAACCAAGGGACACCAGCCTTTGCAATTCAAAGAGTAGTCTATGATCCAGGAATTGACATAATTTTCACGTTTGTGCACAATAAGATGGCTTTAGTAGATGCATGGAAGTGGCATGTAGACAGTATGTCCACACATTGACTCCAGAGGTTCTCCCTTTGTCCCTTTATCTTGTTGGTGTTGTGTATGAGCCATCAGGCTGAAAGGCAAGTGATGAAGGACCATCAGAAGCAATTTGTTATTTTTTATGAGTTAAAGACCTCTCATTGAGCGGTATGTACACTAAAAGGATGTAATGACTGACTACAGGGCATCAGGGTCCATCTCACACCAGTGTGATACATCCGAATGACCTCATGTTAGGAAGGTAGTTTAACCTTTCAATACTATGCAATTTTGTAACAATAATTTTCCTAAACGCAGGGAATTTGGAGACTTAGGATAGAAAAAACGTAGGAAACAGTGTATCCAATTAAATGGTTCACAACCAGAATCAACAGCAAATTCTTTACTAAAGCAAGAAGGTTATTTGTATGCAAAGGGACCTGCCTTTTCAAATTTTTTAATAAAATCCATGCCTCTGACTTGTAACTTCACTGGTGGGACTGCTGCTGTTCAATGGGAAATGAAGAGTTACATTGAATGTTATCTCAGTTGTTAAATGTTTATAGACAATGTACACTCTTTTAATGTGTATTTTATTTTAGCTTCACACTGTGATTCTCTCTTGAAGTTCCTTTTAGTCTACAGACCTAAGATATGCGTAGCCAGATTTTTTAACCCAAGCCCCCCACCAACCCCTTTCCACAGTTCTTCATGTGTTCACTGGCAGTGCCCTGAAATCTCTTGTTCAGGTTTTACTCCTGACTTTGGATCCATCCCACCAGCGGCTGTTCAGGTGGACCCTCTAGTTTGGATCCAGACAGTTCATTCGGAGGTGTCCTTATCGCCGCCTCACTGTACTCCGGCTTCTGGGCTGCTTCACCCTGTAGGATCTCCACCCTGTGGGAAAAGCAGCTCAATTGAGTTGTGTATAATATTTCAGCCTGCGTCTAATATTAGCATTTGAAAAGTTGGTATATTTAATCATGCCCTTCCTTGCTGTGTAGATGCACAGCCTACTGGTATGTTTAAGAATCATGTTTACACACCTTTTTCTAATCCTTTGAGACATTTGAATAAGGCTAGGGTGAAATTTTTATTACATTGACCTAATTTGGATAATTGTAGGAATTTTGCATTATGTATGTCATGTCAAACTTTAAAAATGATGCCATTACATCAATTCATGTAAATATGTGCCATTCAAGACAAAGTTTTATTGCAAGTATGTTGGTGCACCATGAATGACCAGAAGGCGTGTTCTTGTGCCATATTGTTACCACAAAATGTGTTTTTGCATACAAAATTGATGTGAGGGTGCATTTCATTCGATAATGTAGAGCTAAATGAAAGATTGTATTTTGCATACGTGCATAATCTCCCTTCACTTTCCTAAAATTCCACATAATTAAGTGAAAGCAAATTACACAATTTTCGCACACCTCTAATGTCAAGGGGTACTTTGAAAGATTCAGCACAATGTCATAACAAACTGAAAAGGATGAATAGACCCCAACAATGTATAGAGACATTAGAGAACTTGAAAGACAAATATTGAAGTGAATTGTGAGAGGGCAGGTTGTGTCAAGAGATGCAGATTTATTTCCAGCCCACAAAGAGGCAACACAGATTTTTTGTTTGACAATAAAAATATATACTAGACATTTTGAATTCAATTTTTTAACGTCACTCACTTGTGCTGTATTCAAATGTTTGTTGCATTGAATTTCTTGTCCTAGATATCTCTGATGTACAGCCAGGGTCTGATTTAGGGTGGCCAGTGGCAGTCTCCAGCTCATGTGCCCCTAGTCCCTTGTGTTGAAGATAGCAGGGCTTATGTAGAAATGTTTTTAGCTTTTGCAAACCACCTGATTGCATAAATCTGAGGATGTGCAAATGTTAAATCCATTTTCTCATTTTCTGAATCTCTAAATGGGTTTAGAAATTATTTCAGAATCGCTATTTGGAAGGGAAGTATTTTGAACAGCCATTTCAACTAGTGATTCTGACTCATGTATCAATTTACCACAAATATATTTTATGAAATGCCTGTATTTTAAGATATATTAATCTGTTTTGTAACTCCCCATGCTGTCAATATGCTCATATGGTGTCTCTGAATTCACCACAGACAGCCTGTAAAGGCAGTCAAGCCAATTAGGTTTAATTTCTATTGGTTCAACATAAACATTAAAACTAAATATTGAATACCGCAACAATACATGCAGTCATAAAATTTAACAAAAATAATTAGAAGACGTAACAAGCTCTGCAGATGCCTTCTCTTAATATCAGGATAAGTACATTAAAAAAAAATAATATAAATAATTACACACAAATTCCTCGCGGGGACTTGGAGCAGTCATTAGAAGCACAATTTTCAGTTGTTTGCACACTTTTAAAATTAAAAACGGGTAGGAAACACATTGTTTCTGTATTTATCTGTAGAAATCAGTAAAAACGGAAAACTGGGAGGCTTATACATGACCCATCTTAAATGCACCATGCGCACTGCCTCTACCTGAGATACTGGTTGTCTCCCAGCCCATAGCTCTTTCCGCTGATCCCAGAACGAGGCCAGAGGCTGCGGGGCAGCTTCCGCTCCACCTTGATGGTGGCTGCAACAACCTGCAAGGATCGGAATATTCTCTAATTAATCCATCTGATGAGGGCGGAGGGACACAATGTAGAGGCTTTCAGTACAATTCGGGTTCTTCATCACAATAGTCACACAAAACCATTATTTGCATTAAGAGTTTTCAATATTAACTTCCATGAACTACATACAATATGGGTGTGTTTCCATCAAAAGCTAAGTGGGGAAAAGGCCTCACTCATGAGAGGCAAAGCATCAGGGAGGTAATGATGGCCCTTCTCTCCCTCGAAAATGATAATAATTCACACTCTCTGTTCCATGTGTGGTAGGTTTAACAAAATGTATTTAACACAAATAATGTTTAATTCTGTGCACTGAGATAAGAGGCTGCCATCTGTGGTTTTCTGTGTAAAGTGGATGTAAAATAAACTCTTTAAAGGATTAAATAGTGTTTATGAACTACGTTGTACTTTGGTAATAACGTGGCATTCATCTGTGCACCGTAGGAATGAATTTGTAGTTGTATCTTTAAGAGCAAAGCTCTTCACTAAATTGGGACACAATTATTTTATTTAAAGGCTTGCCATAATATTCATTTTCATATATTTTTATACTGTGCTGGTGAAAATAAATGAGGCCTTTTAATTTATTTTATTTGGAACAAGTGTCTTCATAAATACTCAGGGGGTCATTATGAGTTGCGTGGATGGAAATGCCGTTCGTCAAACTCCCTCGGTCAGGTCACCGTCAGTGCGGTCCCCTTCCTGTGGGCCCCATTACAACTTTCCTGCTGGGTCAGCGGGCGTGGCCCAGCAGGAAACAGCCCACAACATTGACGCCGGTTCATAATTGGGTTGGCAGCAATGCTGCGGTGCGTAGGGTGCACCAGCACCCATCGCGCTTTTCACTGTCTGCAAGGGGCTGGTCATGGGGGCCACTGCACTGCCCATGCTGCTTCAATTTTCAGATATAAATCAGGCCTATTTGCTTTGCCAGTGCTTAGTATTGAGTGTATGCATGTTTGTGTATGTCTGGGTGTGCTGCTATGTTCTCCACTTGTCTCTAAGAACTATTGGCCACTGTACACACCATATTTTCAGATGTAGCTTTCAGCCTCCTCTGTGTATACATCCACAGGTGCATAACCAACATCCCACAGGGGTTGTGTTTTCATCACACACAGTCAGGTTCAGACTGGCACTACCAGGCACTGAGAGTTTCCCCAGTGAAAATGTTGATGTAGTGTAGATGTCAGTGCCAAAGACTGAATGCAATTTCTTAGTTAAAATATCATTATATGTGAAGGGCTTTCAGATCCCTTTTAAAAGTTGCCAGCAAAATGGTTACCTCTTTCTCTTTCCCATTTTAGATGAAAGCTTAATTGCTTTGTGTTAAATCTTTGGGGTGCTAAATCAGTGCACTGTATTAAATATATCCTGGCTATGTTGGTTTCTTAAAGATCGGTGGTGGTATTGTTTGAGGAAGGTAATGTTTGAATGCAGAAGCTAAAATGAAACCATAGTATCCACAGTTGGACAGTGAATGGCTACTGTTTGAAATTACCATATTTTGTGTCATGTGCCCCCAGAATTTTGCCTTGACGTTTCTGCTGGATATAGAACTCTGTGCATTTGTCCCCCGCCAACGACTGGTAAGGTCTTTGTACTTCTCCTTTCAACCTAGTGAAATTGGTACACTCCTGATTGGCATACTGAACTGAACTTATAGATTCCTAGTATATGATAGCAAGGTGTACGTTAAATGTCACAAGTGGACGTCCGCACCCTTTGTGCCATCCACTACAGTGACAATATAAACATGACTGCAGGTCTGCCATCAGTAGGCTTTCTGTGCGGGTTTTTAATTGCAAATTTGACCTGCCAAAATAATCACTTTTGACAGACTTAAACCTTCCTTTTAAATATTTACAAGTCACTGCAAATTTCACCTTATTCCCCATAAGGTAGGGTGTAAAGTATGTAAAAGAAGGGCATGTCAATGTTTGATGTTCAACATGTCCTTAGAGTGAAAAAGCCCTGAAAGCTATTGTCACTGAATCAGAGTTGGTTGGTCCATAGGAAAGGATTCATACAAAATTTTAAAACTAAATATTGTAAGCTCCCCTTAGGAAACAGCAACACTGTTCTTATTTGAATCTTTTATTATATGTAATTTCACGCCAGATTCATTTTGAAAGTATGATATGTAATGCAAATTTTGGGGCAGGTACTTTTAGCAAGTTGCCTGTTGCCTGCCTAAAGCCATAAAAAGCCAATTTGCATTAATTTCCAACTGTAACCCAGGAGTTGAATAGCCTCTTTGAAGAGGTGTGAAGTTGCCCTCAGAAATTAGACAAAGGCCTTGGGTGTGGAGAGGTGTTCTGTTTGTCTGGTAGGTTGACCATCTGGGCAGTGCCCAGAAACCTAAAAAGCTTCAAGGAACCCTATCCTGTCACAGTCAGATTTAGATAACACCAGTGGCTGCCCTGTTCCTTTGTCCCTCTAGCCAGTCAGACACCAGGAGAGGAGCTACCCCCATAACTGGTTTAGAGTGACCATAGGGGAGTGGTTGCTCATTTCCCTGGGCACACCTTTGGAGGGGGCACATGAGCTCTGTACACAGGATGAACGATGTTGTCATATTAGCTTAAGTCAGGGTGGGGCACTGTTTAGGGCTCACGGGAAGTGCTGAAAAAATGGCTATGGTCACCCCTTGCAACATTTACCCAATTATTTATGGAGTAGTCAGGAGTCTCCTCCAGCCACAGGCTAGCACTGGGCCTAAATGTAGAAATCCCAACTCCCTCAACAGAACACTTTCTGGGCCTGTGGAAGTCCAGAATAGGACCAGACCTGCATTGACGACTGGAGCTACTGTCCCCCTTGTACCCAGGATGAAGAAGTGGACTCTAAGGGTCAAAAGGCTGACCTCCTAGTAGAGCTACTGGGACACTGTAAGATTCCTGAGGCCATTTTCCTGCATTATCAGCTGGCCAGCTACAACTGTTGATGGCCAGCATCCTGCTGCTGGCCTCTGCTGAAGTCAGAACCTGGTGTCTAAGATTACTCCTCCTAACAAATCCTGAAACCAGGGACTGAAAGGGTTTTTGTCAACCTTTTGCTCTGAGAACCAGTGGGGGTTCAAGACCAACCTGCCATGACATTCCGACTAAGGTGCATTGCCACTGGGCCAAATATTCCGGTTGCTGCTATTATATTCTTCTACCCAGTAGCAAATCTGATTTAAAAGCGAATCTCACAGAATGGATCCGGCCATGTGAAGTTTTTTTGGCTACAGTCTGTAGCCTTGCCAACTGGAAGAATGTGAGGCCTAAAAAAGTTAGGGTTAGGTTTAGGACACCCAAATCAAAGTGCCTCCCACCACAGCGAACCAGACTAGAAAAAAATGTGCCCTACATTTCCAAATCAAGCCAGTTTTGAACTTGTACAGACACATTGAGCCTAATTCACAAAGGGCCTCCGCAATCATGGTGGAGGCCCCGCAGTCATGTGGAAATTTCAGTACTTGGGGCGCAACTTTGGCCGGGGTCTCATCCTAAGTGCTGAGACTCCCCCTGAATAAATGAGTGAATAAGACCCAGTGTTTTGGTATTTTTGCAAGTCATGGAGACTGCATGTACTTGTTCTTGCTGCAGGCAATGCTTGTGGAAATATCAGGGAAATATACAGTAAAATCAGCACCCCTGGCCATAAAACACTCCCACAAACTTCTAAAACCTGACCCACACACTGACCTATCAGCCCAACCCATCTGGCACTGCCAGTTTGCCCTACAGACCAGTCCAAATCTGCTTTCCCCACTGACAATACAACAGTTAAAGAAATGTGATACAAAATTGTCTGACTCCAAATCTTTTTTCAAACTGGTAGGCTCTTTTTTGGTGTAGTGGACTTGGCCAAGTTGTGAGGTTGGCTGCACTGCGAATGCTCTCCACATGAACAGAAGCAGTAACAAGCATGAGTGGAAGGAATATAATTGAACACAAGCTATTAACATTTCGGAAGCATCGATGTACTGTTGTGGGGGTATTCTTCATACAACTCCCTGGGTGAGCTCACACATTTTTACACCAGTCAAAAGCTGCACTGTACCAAGCAAAGTGCCATCACCTGCACCGCGTGACTTCCTAAACACTGAATGACTGTCTTGTGGACTGATCTAACTTGTGAATGATAATGACACTGGCAACAAAACAAAGACAGAATGGGGCTGACCTTGTAAGTTATTTATTATGTAAGACCTGGCAAGACACCTAAAGCTGTGTTAAATGACATAAACGTGGATAATGGAAAAGGAGTAATCAACAAGTAATGTTAAAGTCAATAAGGGGTTAAAACACTGGGCAAAAAAATGTCAGAGCAGCTCAATATTATGTAATGTGACCACATAGTGGTTAGCGAAATACTTAATTAAGAAAGATTACAAACAAGCTCAAGCACTGGCAATTCCAGTAGGTGTGGCTTTAAACGAATGATGCATGGTAATGTGAAGCATTACAAGTAAACAACATGGGAATTAATATGTATTTGTATGGAAGCAAAGAACTGTAGAATATTATTGGTGTAGCTTAAAAGGCCAGGTGACAGTTACTCAGTCAAGTCAGACCTACAAATCCACCAGCTTAAGGACTGCCCTCCTCCCATGTGTGCTGCTGCCAGAGAAAAACACCATGAATTGCCTGGTTGTCTAAGGCACTTTATATGTATTTTAATGTCATGTGTGTGCACCTGAAAGTTCAAGGCAGCTGAATAATAAATAAAATGATCAAAGCCGTGTGGAGGCAAACACGTTTTTTGTGGAAGCACTCACCTTCTGCCTAGACAACACATGTACTCCTGGCTCCCAACATTTGTGGGGGTGGGGGGAAGAAGCCCCTCTCCTGGTAATTCTCACATAATTGTCTAGAGACAGCTGCGCTGTCATGCCAGATCATAACAAGACTTGTCATTTCCCTATTCTCTACTTCAACATGAAGTGTGCTTGGTCCACAACTGTACTTGAATTGAAGCTCTATTGGTGAATTAGAACTATTTCAAACAATCTCAATTCCCATTCACAACATATCTGCATACATAATCATGACAGTGAACTTACAAAACAATGTACTTTAAAAATGCCAATCTAATTTCAAGTGCATCTATTAAGATTCCACATAGTACAGCTCTTATTGTAGTAATGCTGACAGTGGACACAGGCATAGGAGAACAGCAACAATATTTTGTCAACACCAGTGTATAATCAGGGCAATACATTTGTGTTGTGTGTTTTCTTATTCGTTAAAATAAATGATAAAAAATAAACAATGCACTAACAAAGAGTCACAATAAACATGGCTTCCCCTTATGCACATGTATGAAAGTGGATTTTTCATTGAAAGCACATCAATATTATCCTTCTTTTGGTACCTGAGCTCTCCAAATCTCATCTCGCTCACGGACTACACGTAAGTAGGTATCGGCCATCATGGCAATGATCATGTTGAGCATGAGAAGGGCAGCTAGGATTGCAAAGGCAGAATACAACATGGAATATGTGAAGGGGAGGTCAACACTGTAGTTGGCAGGCCCATCAATGAGTGTCAGGAAGAGCTGAAATGTACTGAAGAGAGACATGGGATAGCTGAAGAAGTGTCCCAGCTGACTGGGATCCTTTGTTTGAAAAGTGATGAAAAAAGCTAGAAAAAGAAATGAAAAAATTTAATGAAAGCATCTGAAATTTACAAATATGAAACACATGCATTCAACAAGGAATACATTAAATGACATAGCCTAGGAAATCCCCCCATTACATTACTTGACTCCAATGCCTTACTTTTCTTGCAGTGTCCAGAAAGGGCCTCAGGATATATTACCCAAGACGTCTCATGATTAGTATGTTGATCAATTATGGGCAGAGCCACTGGATTGATTTGATTTTGCGGCCACAGCATTTTCCATATAATTATGGATCTGCCACATTTGCCACATAATCCATCATCTGAGGCATAATCTGCAGATTTAACAAAAACAATTCTTTCTCACTCAAATGGATCAAAAGTTACTAAAATGTTGATGCCCAGTGGACTCTTTCCAAGGGTTGACTGTTCATCCTTCTGTTGCTTATTGCTGTGCATGGGTTTCTGGCTGACTCTAATGAGGTAAAACCTCTGCCCAGATAGTGTTGACGTGTTTAAAAATAACAACATAATGAGGTCATACTATCACAAAATGTGTTACATTATGCTAGATAATTTGCCCTTTCTTGCTACATTATTTAGTAAACCCAGATTTGTCTACCCCTCCTGCATAATTCCAGTGGCCTGACTATCTGTGTTCTTAGTCTTTCAATCTGTTGATTTTGTGCAACCTTTTACCAAATTAATACATTAATATTTTAAGTAATGAGATTTTAGTATGTTCTCATGCATGTGTATGTCTATTTCTGCATTTATGATGTGCAGACATGGTTAGTATATTAATGATTTTTTAGGATAAACTAAGGGCCTAATTACGAGTTTGGCAGTCTTGAGACCCCAAACTCACAGTGGCAGTCGGACCGCCCCACTCCTGGTGGTCAGACCCTCAGATTATGATCCTGGCAGTTGGACTGCCAGGAGACCATTGACACCTCCAGGATCAGGGGTCCCATTGGGTTGGCAGCGGTCGAAGCCATGGTCAGCCAGAGAGGTACCAAGTTTGGCACCGCAGTGCTGATCACAACTTCCGTTTCCGACAGCCTTTTCATGGCGGGGTCCTCATCATGAAAAGGCTTGCAGAAATATGGTGCTGGAGTCCACCGAGTGGCAGTGGGCAGTGCAGGTAACCCCCTGCCAGTACCCTTGGAAGGTGCACTGTCTGCTAAGGCAGACAGTGCACATTCTGAGGGTGCCGGTGGCACTCTCTGCGTGACGCATTGGCCTCTGCTCCCTAAGAGAGCTGAGGCCAATGCCACCGCACTGTTTCCACTGGGCTGATGGGCAGAAACGTCATAATATGAAGCTTTAACCGGTCAGCCCAGTGGAAACATCGTATTACGACAGGTGGGGAAGGCCGCAGACTTGACGCGCCCTCCTACCCACAGCTTTGTCTGTCCACTTGTCGGACTGCCAAAGTCATAATCAGGCCCTAAGTTTGTGCAGTGTTGCAGGTTTGTGTGTGTGTGTACTTAGGTATGAGTGGCATAGAGTGGGAGATAATATCCTGTAGGTGTATGTAGTGTCTCTTACTGTATGTGTACATGGCTGTGTAAATTTCTGGGTATGGATGTTGTAAGAATTGTTGTTGGTTGAGGGGGAGGGGTGAAACCCTACTCCGACTACTTCCACAATTCTTGGCAGAGTGAGCAAAAATGGTCACTAATTTAACTTGCGCTTAAACCTCTGGGAGCTTGGCACAAAAACAGTCATACTTAAATTGAAGGCAATGTGTAAAGTATTTATGCAGCACACAAACAATAATAAAGTGAAAACCATAACAGAAGAAAAATACCACACCAATTTGGAAAAGTGGAGTAAAATGTAATAAATAATTTAAGACCAAAATTACAAAAATCCACTTAGTAGACCCAGACATATGCAATTTTAAAGGTTTTGAAGAAAAATACAATTTAGGAGCAAGAATCCCCAATTGCGGTAATCTGGACCCTGTGGACCAGGTCCAAATCACAAAGTCAGGCTGACCACAATAGTACACATGTCGAATAGAGGACTGGATTCAGTCCACGATTAAAACCTTGGGTCCTGGTGCATCAAGATCAGAAGTCTCTGCACTGGCCTAAGTGGTACATGAGTTGTGGAGCTGTCAGTGATGTGGGGTCCGGCATCGAAATTCAATGCGCTGAGTGGAGGGCAATGGAGTCAACAACGGGAGCTATCAATGTGGAGTCTTTCGTCGAGGTGTGCCGCTCTTAGTTGAGGTTGATGAAGTCACTGGTGCTGAACCAAGATGCATTGAGCTGGGTCGGTTGTCGGTGTTGAGATACATTGTGCCGGCTCAGCGCTTTCGAAGCCACAGATCAGAAGCTGCAATGTGCTGTTTGGCATTGAGGTGCATCAAGCATCGAAATGTATAGCGTTGGGTCAGTGTTTGTGAGACCACTGAAATGGAGCTGCAATACACGGTTTTGTGTTGAGATACTTCATGTTACCTCAGCACAGAGGAGCTTGTTATGTCCCTGTATCTCTGAACAGAAGGCCAGCTAACTAGCATTTGAAGACACTCTGGTGTCCTGGGTTCAAGTTTGTAGTTTCAGTTCTTCATTTTCAGACAGCAGGGTGGTAGAGCAGTCCCACTTGCAGGCAGAACAGCAAGGCGGCAGCGCAACAAAGCAGCAGAGCAGTTCTTTTTCTGAGATTTCCATCAGTCCATAAGTGATATGAAGAGTGGGTCCGAGGGTCCCCTTTTTATACCTGGTACCCACTTTCAAGTGGGAAAAGCTTCTGGAATTTTCCTCTACTAAACTATCTGGAACTTTCTGCCTCCCTGCCCTGGTCCCAATCTGTCTGATGGCACAATATACTAGTGTGAAGTCCTTTGTATGTGAACTGGGTCTGTGACTTTGATGTGCAAGTTTGGTAGGTGACAACTCCACCCCATGATTAAGCCGAGATGGCCCATCCTGCCAACACCCAGACCCTCTACTGGGATACTGTCTGGGAGGAATACACACATGACAACTGCCAACTTCACCTAGTCATGTGACCTAGAAATAGGCTGTAGGCACCAAATGGTTAGGAGAAGAAAATGCCAAGTTTCTCAAAAGTTGCACTTTCGGAATTGTGACTTAAAATCCAACTGTACCATTCAAGAGGGTTTTAAATTACAATTCCTTAGACACCAAACATGACTTTCCGATCTACCCCTCATCAAAATGTAACACTTATTCAAAGTAATAGGGTAACCCAATGGAATCCTAATGGAGAGGTGGGCCCTGCAGTAGTTAAAAACAAATTTAGGATGCTTTCACTACCAGGACATGTACAATGTAAAAGTACAGGTACAACTTTTTAAATACAGTGCACCCTGCCCCATGTCCCGTTGAGGGCCTACCCTCGGGATAGCTTATATGTTTTAAAAAGGAAGGTTTAGTCTTAGCAAAAGGTTTATTTTGCAGGTCGAAATAGCAGTTTGAAATTTGCCTACAGGCAGTAAGGGCATGCCTGAGAAATGTTTCAAAGGCTACTTAAGTGGGTAGCACAAGTAGTACTGCATGCCCACTACTAGCATTTATTTGATAGGCCCTAGGTACATATAGCACTGCTTTACTAGAGATGTACAATTAAATTAAATGTGCTATTTGGGTGTAGGCCATTTTCACCATGTTTAAAGGAGAGAGCACGTTAGCACTTGTTTGTAGTGGTAAAGTGCACAGAGTGCTAAAAACTAACAAACACAAGTTCAGAAAACAAGAGGGGTGAAGGCAAAAGGTTTAGGGACGACCCTGCAGAGAGAGACAAGTATAACAGATGTAAATATGTACATGATGTCAGTTGCAGAGCACAGTCCTGGATATATCAACGGATCACTCGACAAAGGGTAAAACGCCTGAGGTACAACACATGGGGGCTCATTTTGACCTCGGCGGTCTTTTTTAAAGACCGCCGAGGGACCGCCGTGCGGAAGACCGCCAGTGCAGGCAGCTTTGCACTCTGCCTATTATGACCGTTGGCAGCTCTCTGTCCCTTTACGGATGGAGAGCCGCCAACAGCCATACTGCAGGCGGCGGGGAAGTGGAGGTTGCTCCACCTCCATCCACACGCCAACAGAACACCGCTCAGCGAATCACGTCCTGTGATTCGCTGTGGTGGTGTTGTGTTATCGGTGTGGTGTCGGCGGAGCTGCCCCCATGGCTCCCGTCCCCTCCCGGAGGATCGTCGGACCAGGTAAGTCGATTGTCCGTGGGGGGAGGGAGTCAGGGTGGGGGTGAGGGGTGGGGGAGACCCCTATAAGTGCCAGGGAAGGAATTCCCTGGCACTGATAGTGCTTACCACCATGGATTTCATGGCGGTTGAAACCGCTGTAAATCCACGGCGGTAAGCCGGGTCCAAATACCGCCGGGGGTATAGTGACAGCAGCCGGGCTGGAGACCCCAGGTCTCCAGCCCGGCGGTCATCTCTGCCCTGGCGGGCGGAACGGAGAACCTGCAGATGACTATGGCGGTAACCACCATGGTCATAATTCCACAAAGTAAGACCGCCAGCCTGTTGGCGTTCTTACCGCCGGTTCTCCGCCTTCCGCCAGGGTCGTAATGACCCCCATGGTCCTTTACAGTGAGGCGGTGGTGTGAATCGCTGTAGAAGTGAGGAAGAAGCCAGGTGGTTTGAAAGCCTGGTCTGCTATCCTTTTGATATATGTGGTCTTGAATGATAAACTGAGTTGAGTTTCACTGTTACATTGATGTAATCAATGTGTGCTTGTGTTAGGGTGTAGGGTGTATGACTGGCAGATGAGGGTGTGTGACTAGTTTGTGACTGCATGTACATTTATGCGAATCAGTGGGGTCCTAGGTGTGTGCAAGTGTGCGTTTTTGTGGGCTTATTACTGTGTGACAAAATGCTGTGATGTATTTGTCAAATAAATTTTCCTTTTGCTGTTTTTCACCAACCATATCTGAGCCATTTTGATGTCCCCAGTAAAAATGAAGGGCAGAAAACATGTTCTTCAGTACACCAGGATTGGTAGTGAATGTCTTTCTTGTGATTTTATTTGGTTGCAGTTATTTCATTGAAGAAATACATGTGATTCAATCTTAATCTAACATCAGATTACCTCCAGCGAAGCCCAGAATGACCACTGCCATGAGTCCGCAGAACTGTAGGACATCGCAGAACAGCATCTGTGGAAGAAGGCATATCAGATCTGATCATCGGTGGTTCTTAGCAAATTCTTACCTTTAGAATATTGAAATTTCACTTACTCACATAGAAAGCACCCACATTTTGAATGGGCAAGTCTGTGCATGTCCAGTTCAAAGCATGACATGTCTTGAAAGTTCCCATAAAATAGTGCTGCTTCAGTTCATCAGCTATTTAAGACATCAGTCAGCCCATTAAAATGAGCAAAATAGTACTTGTGAATGTAACACAAGCAAGCAGCATTTAAGAACATCTGTGTTTGCATGTGTTAGCACATTAAAGCCAGACCTATTGAGGGTGTTAATGCTTACTTTACATGTTTTGTATATGCTGTGGTTTTATATTGCTTTATTGTGCTCTATATCAATACTTGCATGTTTTTGTTTTATGTTATAAAATGTTCTATGGAACAAATTGTGTTCTTTGTAGGTCTTGCCTCTGTTGCGCGATGTATTTTTAGCTTAGAGTGGGCTTAGAGCCTACCCATTGCTTGCTATTGGTTGTCTTTATTGTCATTCTTATTTGCTTGCTTCTTGTTAGCTTGTGTAGGCTTCCTTCCGCTTCCTGTGTTTGTATCTGTCCTGGAGCATGGGCACATTACTTATTTCCTTCCACAGCTTATTTTCCAGGCTCTACTTTTTTCTTTTGATTTAAACACTCCACAAGAGTGTATGTGTTTTCCAGATACCTACGTAGTGTGCTTCTCCTTTCCCTCCACAATCCATGTACAGCTTTCTCTCTTTCCGTTTTCTTTTCCCCTGCCAACTTCACATTGCTCTCGCCTATTTACTTTCCCTGCACTAGCCCCTGTTTTCCACATTGCTCTATCTGCCATGAGTTTGCTTCCATCTCTGTTCCCTATCTGTGCCCTCTGTGTTGCTTCCCTCCTCCAGCACCTCGATGATGTTTCATTTCTGTCCACTGTATTACTTGCCCTTGCTCATCTATTGCATTCCTTCACTCCATTCTCTGTGATTCCACCCCCACCCTCCATGCTGCCTCTTCCCCATTGCTCTCTCTATTCTCTTTCAACCTTTTCCTCCAATCTCTCTCTAATGTTGCTTACCCATGCCTGCCATCTTGGGTCACCCCATGGCTGAAGGCAAGGAATATTTAGCCCAGCAACTGCACACACACAGACTTGCTTTCATATTCTTTGTAATTCATAGATTTTTTAAACTTTAATGATGTCCTCTTAGACAGTGAACTTAGCGTAAAGCATATTGTGAAGACAGAGCACATGTTTAGCATTCTCAAGACCCTGAATTCAGTCTCCAGTTTTGCACTGAAGTTGTCTGCTATCCGTGTCACTGGAAGTGGGCTGGCTTCATCAGAAAAGTTCGAGCCACCTGTACATTTTCCCAGGTTTTACAACATGCATAGTTTGTATTTCAGCTGACCAAGATGCAAGCAACTGTCTATAACAACCTTGGAAGCTTCTGTGCAGAAATAGTGAGCTGAAGAGAGGTGTTTTGTAGACAATACTGACTTTGTTATCCAGTTTATGCTGTTGAAAATACTTGTGTATGTATGTAGGTAGCACAAATCTAGACAGAGGCAGTAGAGTGTTGTACGGGGTCAGTAGAAAGGATAGAATCAGGAAAGGGTTTGAGAGGTATCTGGTTTGTAGCATGTTACTGCATCTCCTTGCTCCCTTTCCCAGACAAAGTCATGGAAAAGCCATCAACCAACAACTCACCATCTACCTCCTGGACAACTCCCAAACCAAATTCCACAGTTATCACAGCACCATAACAGACCTGATTGTGCCCACAAACTACATCATGTCCCTCCTTGACGAAGAAGAGATAGCCACCCTTTTCCTCCTAGGTCTCTCAATGGCCTCAACAGCATCTCCCACCACATTTTCATCGCCAGACTTCACAACATAGGCATCCAAGGAGCCACCTTCAGATGGATTGCCTCTTTCCTCACCGACAGAACATAATGAGTTCACCTGTCACCCTTCACCTCTAAACCCAAACTAATCATCTGTGGAGTCTATCAAGAATCATCACTCAGCCCAATTCTCTTCAACATCTATAAGTCCCCCCTTGCCAACATAGTCAGATTGCCACAAGTTCAATACAGACAAGACGGAAGTCTTGAGCTTCAGCAGCGCTAACTCCCCCTTGGACGCCTCCTGGTGGCCCACAGAACTGTGACCCACTCCAGCCGCATCTGAGCACACCAAGAATCTCTGTATCATCCTGGACAGCAAGCTCATCATGCGGTCCCAAGTCATCACAGTGTCATCCTTTTGCTTCTGCATCCTGCACATGTTACATAACATTTTCAAGTAGCACCACTACTGCAACTACTGACATTAAGGTGACAATGAACATCTTCTCATTGTCACATCTTCTTAAATGTAGGGTCAATAGTAGTCTACCTTTTGTATCATGATGGTCAGAGGGCCCAATGCCACAAATCCACGTGCAAAGTACATCACATAGCACCAGCCAAGGACCATCGCAAAAGCCATTGGTGTGGCCTCTCCATCAGTGTCACTCAGACGCATCACCATTATTATCAGGACCAGGCAGGCATAGGTGATACTGTTGAGAAACAAACTATTATCCACAGTATTCATCTTTAAGAAAGTAAACTGTGCAGAGCATCATCAATGGAAAAGCATGCAAAAATGAATGTTACTAGGAAAATGTTATTATGATTTATGCAAAATGCATAAGTGCACTGCATAGCTATTTAAAATCTTAATAAATAACCTGAAATTAAGGGTGGGGAACAGAGGTGTGGAAGCAAACGTTGTTTAAAGGGGAGGTGTTTAGACTGCAGAAGGGAGTTCAGGACTAATACAGAAAGTGAGTTGCAAAAAGGTGTTTCTTTCTTATTTATGATGTTTATTGCTATGTAATTCATTTAAAAAAAAGATACGGTTACAACAAATGTAAATGCAGGCCTTGGAAGTAAATGTAATGGTACATGACACCCAGTATTACAATCTGTAGGATGATTCAGGCGGTTCATCAGCTGCTCGTCAGATCCAAGTGTACCCTGCTAGTAACATGTTTAGAACCTATGGGATTTACTCAGACATTTACTTTTATGAGGGAGGAGGAATCAGTAGCAATGAATATATTCCAAGAATGCAAACAGATGGAATTAAGAGCTAGACTCAAAGTTTTATGTTTTTAACAAAATGAGTAAACATTCGTTTTTATCTTTAATATTAATGTTAATGAATGTTATATATGTATTGTAAATGTAGAACAATATAAAAACACTATAACAGCACTCTTAAAGTAATTCAAAATAAACTTGTACTGTTTTGACTACGTCAAATCAATTTAAAATTATTTTTCTGAAGTTTAAATAAAAAGAAACATTCTATCCTAAAGTACAAGTATATACGTTTTTATTGTGTATTAATAATTATTAAACGTGATGCACAGAATTAATTAAAAGTAATCTAACTATGTTTTAATACAAATTACTGTTGTATTTTTTTAATTTGAAAAAGATCATTAAAGCAGTTTAGAATACAATAATAAACCTGTATTTTTAGAAAACTGTTCACCATTAAATTAAATGTATTTATATTATAAGCTAGTTTACATTAAATAAAAAAAAATATTTAAATTACCATTTAGTTTCTGTGGGGTTGTGTTTTGAGTCTCTTCTTCAACTAAATTATATGAGACGACCTTCCAGTCCCCGTGGTTGGCCACCCATGGTACCGGACTTACCATGGTTTCTTTTTAGCTATAGTAACTTACTCACATAAGTTTGGCTCTACCCCTGTTCCAGGGAGTGGAGATATGCAACTCTACACTTTTTGAGTAACTCTACACTTGTAAATGGTGACTAGCCAAAAGTAGTGAAATTACTCAAAAGTAAACATATACATATAATTTGCTCACATGTGTAAGTTACTTTGTTAAGCATGACACGTACTTCATTCCATCAGGAGGGCTTTAAATTTGTTGCAGCTTCATCCACTCTGAGTGTCCCTAGGGAGACCAACAAAACATTCAGAGAGTCTAGAGGAAAGTGTGTTTGTTTTGAGGAGTTTGCCTCCCAACGTTTTATGTTTTTTTTCTACTTTTTTAAAACCGTGATTCTGACCTTAGCTCCACCCAGTAGTCTGCATTTGATATTTGAGGCTTTACTGGTAGCTTCCTTTGTTGAAAATGTAACTTTCCTGAATATGTCCATTTAAACCTTGTTTTTCATGTGTAGATGTTAAAGCACTTTTCAGAGCTGGGGTTCTCGGTCTTCATACCTGGACGTATTAGCTCTTAAAGAGAGGATGGGGTTTGTACCGAATGTGGTGTCTGCCTGAAGCAGGAAACAGGATACTGTGCAGTCTTCTTTTCCTAACATGGGCTTTTCCACAGAATACCTTTTACACTCAGAAGATTATGAGGGCTTTGCTAACATATTTGGGCAAAACTTCATAATTACTGTGTTGTGAGAGTCTTCATGAATTGTGGTCCATTAAGACATGGCTCTAAATCTTCTACAGTCTATTGAGAAGATCAACCAGATGATTCAAATGCAATCATGAACTTGAGATGGATGCTCATTGTGTAATCTTTTTATATTTTAGCCTGAATTAACCCAATGGATACATGTAGTCCGACTAGGTCAATGGGCTTGCTGGCGCAACCTGAAATCCTAAAGTTTCATGCCAAGCATGCATTTGTTCTGCTGAACTGAAAAGATGTAGAAATATGTTCATGAAAGACTAAGACATACAAGAATAACCTAAAACTAAATAGTGGAAAGGCAGTTCAGTCTTACATGATGACATGGAAAGGTCCTCCTAACACTGTTCGTCCAAAGTAGCTGGCAGCCCCAAAACGCGCAATGTCTGGAAGCTGATACAAGAACACATATTAAGCAGGAAGCAATAGCATGAAGAACAAGGTTACATATGCTTGCATCCACGTACCTCTATAATTAATATCACCACTGCTCCAATAACGCTCACCAGCTCCCCTATGAGTCTCAGCTCATCTGTGTAGGTGACATAAGACTCCTAAAGCAAGAAACCATCAAAGGTTAAAAACCAATATGCTGGAATTTGGTCAGTGTGGTATGGTGGTTAAGTAATGTGAAATCCATGAAATAATACACTTGTTACGTATTATGAGACATAAACCTGTTACATCCTGCAGTGGCGGTCAAGACCACCACTCCTTTGGCGGTCCAACCATCACATTAAGACTCTGGTGGTCAGACTGCCAAGGTTCCGCCGTCTCCACCGGGCTCGGTGATCCAGACAGGTTGACATCGGGTGCAGGTCGGACTCAGCCAGGGCGGAGCTGCATGCAGTGCTGCCCTGCTGATTACAACCTGATTCTCCGCCAGCCTTTTCATGGTGGCATCACCGCCATGAAAAAGATAGCGGAGAACAGGTCCAGGTGGCCACAGGGGGGCCCCTGCACTGCTCATGCACTTGGCACAGGCAATCAAGGGATCCCCCTGCCTAGCACCCTTGCAATGTTCACTGTCTGCTTTGCAGAGAGTGAACATTGTAAGGGTGCTGGTGCACCTTGCAGGCAACAGCATTGCCACCTGCTATATTACAAGCCGGAAACAATGCAGCAGCAACTTTCCCGCTAGGCTGACTTGCGGAAACCCTGGTTTTGGCCAGTCAGCCTAGCGGGAAAGTCTTAATGGGTCCAGCGGGGAGGTATCCAGTGTGACGGCAACCTCCCGGTCGGAGGTTTGGCAGATGGGTCTTCACGCCCCCCGAACTCCTATTGTGGCCCAAAGACTCCTTTTCCCTCTTCTATTTGGTAGAACTGACAAACAATGCCAGTTGTGATTGACCCAGTTGGTCAAATGTTCCCATGATCTCCTCCCTATGTAACTCCAAGCTCAAGGGAATCCTTCCCAGTCATCCTCATGGGGGGGGGGGGGAGGGTCATAAGAAGCAACGGGCAACATCTCTTGGAGCCACGTTCTAGGTTAAGATGGACAGCTCAGCTTTGATACCTTTGCCGTAAGTGTTTGCATCTCTCCCGGTATGCTGTTTTCTGTCTGGTGTACCAATCTGCCAGAAAGAGATGGTCCCATTCTGTCCAGAGTATCAATCTACCAGAAAGAGATGGTCCCATTCTGTCCAGAGTATCAATCTGCCAGAAAGAGATGGTCCCATTCTGTCCAGAGTACCAATCTGCCAGAAAGAGATGGTCCCATTCTGTCCAGAGTACCAATCTGCCAGAAAGAGATGGTCCCATTCTGTCCAGAGTATCAATCTGCCAGAAAGAGATGGTCCCATTCTGTCCAGAGTACCAATCTGCCAGAAAGAGATGGTCCCATTCTGTCCAGAGTACCAATCTACCAGAAAGAAGTGGTTCCATTCTGTCCAGAGTACCAATCTGCCAGAAAGAGATGGTCCCATTCTGTCCAGAGTACCAATCTGCCAGAAAGAGATGGTCCCATTCTGTCCAGAGTACCAATCTACCAGAAAGAAGTGGTTCCATTCTGTCCAGAGTACCAATCTGCCAGAAAGAGATGGTCCCATTCTGTCCAGAGTATCAATCTACCAGAAAGAGATGGTCCCATTCTGTCCAGAGTACCAATCTGCCAGAAAGAGATGGTCCCATTCTGTCCAGAGTACCAATCTGCCAGAAAGAGATGGTCCCATTCTGTCCAGAGTATCAATCTACCAGAAAGAGATGGTCCCATTCTGTCCAGAGTACCAATCTGCCAGAAAGAGATGGTCCCATTCTGTCCAGAGTATCAATCTGCCAGAAAGAAGTGGTTCCATTCTGTCCAGAGTACCAATCTGCCAGAAAGAGATGGTCCCATTCTGTCCAGAGTACCAATCTGCCAGAAAGAGATGGTCCCATTCTGTCCAGAGTACCAATCTGCCAGAAAGAGATGGTCCCATTCTGTCCAGAGTACCAATCTGCCAGAAAGAGATGGTCCCATTCTGTCCAGAGTACCAATCTGCCAGAAAGAGATGGTCCCATTCTGTCCAGAGTACCAATCTGCCAGAAAGAGATGGTCCCATTCTGTCCAGAGTACCAATCTACCAGAAAGAGATGGTCCCATTCTGTCCAGAGTACCAATCTGCCAGAAAGAGATGGTCCCATTCTGTCCAGAGTATCAATCTACCAGAAAGAGATGGTCCCATTCTGTCCAGAGTACCAATCTACCAGAAAGAGATGGTCCCATTCTGTCCAGAGTACCAATCTGCCAGAAAGAGGTGGTTCCATGGAGATGCATTGCGGACTATTTTACATCTGAATATTACAGGCAATCGTCACATTTTATGTCACATTCACTCATTTATGTTGCACGTACATTCCTACCAGGACACAATACTTTTATCATTTTTGATGGTTTTGTCTGTATTCAAATGCATTTATGAATTTAAGATGGATGCCCTATTGTGTAATTGTTTTAGGAATTAGCCCGAATTAAACCAAACAAGGTCGCCCAATGTGTGGCACAGTCAACCACAAAAGCCACAATCTTGTGAGTTTTGAAGCTGCCCTCTTGGGTACAAGCTGTCCTGTCTCCCACCTGCATTAGAACAACATTGACATAATCTTATGATTGCAAATGTTGTTCACGCATCACAAATGAAATGACTGAAAACAAGAGAGTGACTACGAGAATCTGCTAAAAAAAATGCCCTGTTCAAAATGTGCGGTGGTGCTGTTGTGCAGTAAAACTGTTTTTTGCTGCTTTTTTCTTTACGCAATGATCAGCATTTATTGCATAGGTATCATATCAGAAACTTTTCGATGGTGTCTTTGCTGTGAATCCTGGACAGACAAGCAACCAGGAGGTCTTTCCAGATAGCTGCATTTCTTTCTTTTTATACACCTTCCAAATGTGATGAATTACTAGCATACATAACGAAAGCAAGACATTCACCATTCACTCTGATTTCTCAGCATTGACCAAGCTCCCGGTGCTAAAATATCTGCGCAGGCAGCACAACGGGCCAATTTCCGCCGGCTCGTGGAATTCTGCGGAATCTCACAGAGTTTTCATGTAAATCCTTGGAATTGTGCAGAGTGAAACTCTGCCAGTTCTTCCCACCCCTACATTTTAGAGTATGTTCCAAAGCTCAGATCAAGCAAAGAGTGAAGATTCAAGTTTAGTTTCGCAAATCATTAGGATTTTTTCTTCATTTCTATTTATTCAGATGGTGTATTATCATTTTACACTATTGGCACAGTGTAACTGATTCTGCATATGTAAATAGTCTGTCAGCCTCAATTGCAGTATAGGTTTCAGACAAATACTCTTGAGTATTACAAGCCCAAGTTCAGTTTTAGAGAGCCTATTGTTGGCAAATTTGATGTCTACTGAGTACAGAAATGTATGCACTTAACACAACACACATTCATAGGTAATTTTCCCAGCCAGGAGCGTGGCACAGCTGAGGGCCTGTTTTCCAATTCAGGATATGTTAATCTTTCTCTCATTCTGTTGCTTTTTCAGGTGCCTTTTCAGGCATTGATTTCTATTGGTTTTTATATATTTTCCTTTACCTGATATATCCATTGTTACTCCTATTTCAATTAACAGGATATTCATACATTTGCAGGATAATACCTGAGTGATGGCTTATACCTTCTGCAAGGAATCCAGGAGTCTGTTTCTATTGTTTTGCCTTGACAAAAAATAAAGCTTTGTGTCCGGGGGGAATTTCAGATCCCCAGAGTGGGGCAGATCAATTGCAGACACTCTCAATTTACTCCCCAGGAAAGCTAAACTGCAGATGATGGGTAGAGGCCACAGGGAGTACACGCCTTGAACCAGGATGCCCAGATCCCCTATGTGTGTTCAAATGTTTGCTTGACAAAAAATGGAACTTAGTATCCAGGCAGCATTTCAGGTCTTCTGCCAAGGTCAGATCACAGAAAAACACCCTGATCAGTTCTTTTTCTGAAACTGAAATACTGATAGTCGATAGAGGCAAGAGAGTGGCATGGATTGTGCAAAGAAGCCCTCCTACCCACTTAGTTTCTGTGCTTTGTTTTACAAAAATAATTGTTGTTGTCCACTGGGAATATCTTCACCCCAGAGGGAGCAGGTAGCAGATAACCAGTAAAACCTCCAACTTGACCCCAAGGAACAGCTTTTCCCCAAGGACATTGGGGTGAGGTGCAACCAGATGCCAGAAACTGCCACCTCCCAATCTGTACTTTTATCTTTTCTATGTGTCCCTGGTGGGGCTGTCTGCTTCCCAGCCCTCCCCAATGGGAAGAAAGCTGTTTTTACTCATGAGATGTCTCTGGAGTCAGATTAAATAGCGAACGTCCCAATTCACCTCTCAGGATGGCAGGAAGATATTTGGGCCACCAAGGCGGGTGTCTTGGACTTGTACTATAATGGGCAGGCCCCACTCCATTCACCCTTTTTTTCACAACATTTTTCTCTGATGTCTAATACTGCTTTTAGCATTCCTGCAGCATGCAGATTGAGGGCGTACCGCTCATTCTGTCCTCACAAGGAGCCTGATCACAGCTAGTATCAACACTACGATATGGACAGGAGAACCATGACCCAAACATCTTGGTGGTCCAGTGGTGGATGGATTCTCAGTGAAGATGTTCCTGGGGTGATCCATGAGCAGAAATACATTTGGCACAGGCCTCTTCTTTCAAATGGTACCTCAGTGTACAAGAGTTTGATTTGTGACCCAAACACCAATAACTCCCACCAGCTGCTGGAGCTGAATTACTCCAGCTTCTTCTGCCAATACAGCTCATGGTGTCAGCATCCGAGGGCTATGCTGATCTCATCAATTCTGTAGTGGGGGCACAAGGACTGACACAAAAGTGCTTCTGCATCAGGACCAGTGTGGCAAGGGAATGGAAAAGCCTCTGGTGTGAGTATCAGGGCTTTCTATTAGGGCAGTGCAAGACTGGACTGTTGTATCATCTGCACTCTAGTATTAATGCAGAAGAGTTAAAGATCACATGCTCTGCACTATAGAGGTTCATATTCTCAGGCAGCCCCGCCACACCTGCAAGCGTGTCAACAAATGAAGAGTTAATTCATTGTGTGTTAAAACGAGAGTGTAGTCTGAAATCTTTGATGGTGAAAGAAACCTGTTTATGTCTGGTGTCAATGAGCGTCTCAGTTTGGACTCTTGCTATTGGCTGCTACATTTTATTTATGTTGAACTAGTGTGAAAGTGCACGGCTACAGCTGGGCATGTTAGCCTAGGGAAGGAGGGGGTGTGAATGGGCGAGTTGTTGTCAGGGGAAGCAGCTGCCAGGGAGTGAGGGCACTATCTGACACCCATACTAGACTTGTGAAATGTGCACTACTGCAGCTTGTGCTGTACCCACATTCCATCCCCGAGGGAAGCTTACACAGCTGTTGCCTATGCTGTGCCTGTGTTGTGTGTGTCAGGGAATGGTGGATTGTGGTGGCCCATATCTTCCCCTTTCTGTGTATACCTACACAGTTTGCACAGATGATGCCCTTGTTTTACCAATTCTATGTGTGTGAGGGAAGCATGCACTCTGATTATCCTTGATGTACCAGTTCTGTGCATGAGAGGGATGCTTGCACTTATGATACTCATGTAGCTCTAGTAATGTGTGTGTGTGTGGGAAGCTTGCACAGCTGATGAGCTTCTTGTATCCGTTCTCAGTGTGCAAGGAAATAATGTACTGCTTCTGACATGTTGGCTTCTTCTCCATGTCTTACTCATGCTAAAGAAATGCAAACATAATTGAGCTTACCAATGCATGTTTTCTTAAGTAACATAGATGTGAACATACCAACAGTGTTTTCTGTACAAGAAGGGTAATGTCTCGGCTGTTGTTACTCTCTGTTGTTCGAGGTGTCAGAGGTCGATAAACACAGCATATGGTGAAGCAGATCATGTATAAGACGTAGAGCACGGCTAGCACACAGAAATACGGGCGGCCATAGTTGTTCCACTTCAGCCTTACTAGCTCCTTGATTGGCGTCATGTCCAGGATTTGTCGTGCCTAGAGAGGGAGAGGAAGAGAATGTGGAGGATAACACGAATATAGTGAGGATGGACAAAGTGTAAAAGAAGTCGCCCCCATGCAAATTGGCTTAGACTTACTGTGATGTTGCAATGGGGTTACATCACTTTTGTTGCGTAATCACAGCACAAGATCCTTTTTGGCATTTACTAAGCCACACAAAGCCACTTTGCATGACCTTGCGTGGTTTACTAAATACAATGTAACACAGCGCATAGTGATGCCGCAAGTTACTTTGTATCAGGTAGGAGTTAAATGGGTGGAGCATGGGTGTTCCCATGCATTTACCCACTGATTGTGAGCAAACCCAGATTTACAAAGACTACCCAACGGAGGCATAAAAGGATAAATATCTGTATTTCCTCTCATTATCTCCTCTCTATATACAAGCTTCATTCTGTAGTACACATAGAAAGAGGAATACGCCTCTAACAGTTGTTTTTGTGGGTAGGAAGGTGTCCATTCCTGCGCATAAACAATCTTGCCCGCACCGCAGTGACCCTTGCACTATGGTGCAAGGATGTCTGCATTGGCATTCGGCAGCACACAGTGCGCCAGTGTAAGTAGAGTCCAGAAATGCTCTCCATCACTCTGAATATAAAGCATTTCTGCCCTCTACCTTTCATGAAGTGCAGTGCAGCGAGTGCCCTTGGAAAGCTGCATTGCGTGAAATAATAGTAAATGTGCCCCATGATATGGTGAATTTACAAAGAAAATACTTTTAAAAAAATAAGCAGTTATGATTAAAACGTCTACATTTTCTGAAACCATCAAGTCAAAATACATGTGATTGTGCAAATCTGTTCTATGCATCTGGAGGAACCCTTTGTTGGAACCACCTCTGGACGTTTGGGAATCTTTGGGATTCCTACCTGCACTGGCATGCATGCACAGCAGAACCAGAAGGAGTGTGGAGACCAAAGTCATCCCTGTGACCGCCTTCCTTGCAGTTCACAAACACTCTCCTGAAGAAAGAGGACTTATGGGGTTTTCCACTGCAATACCACATTGTGGCATGGATGCTGGGTATGGCTCCCAGTTCGGTTGGTCACCAGTTGGAGCCACCAGTAAGCACCTGTTGTCTTATTGGTGCATCTTATGATGCATGACGTGTATCAGAAACTTAACTACCTCATCTACTGTGGACAGAGGAGTAACTCAAGCCCCTGAGGTCCCCGCAGACCGGGGCGGGCCACCCCTTCAGGGACCCCCAACACTTCACAGGGCCCTCAGCCAGGTGAAGGTCAATAAACATGTGAGATGTGGGAGACCAGGGGCACCTCATCACATTCTTCAGCGGGTGGAGGGCCATCATATTGTGTTACTCCACTGACTGTGGACACAAACCTGTTACCTAATCTGTGCTTTCACACAGTTGTTCAAAACATTGCACAGCTATGAATCCTACCACACATACCCCGGTTCTAGCGATGAACTCTGCAACGCACGCCACGCCTTCTGACAAACAGATTCCGATGGGTCATCCAGGTTCTTCTGAGGTGTATGTTCACCACACAACCCAGGGGATGGGTTGATGAGGCTACTTACCATTGTGCAATACATGATGCTGGGGGAATATATAGCAAACTAGAGCAAAACTGTGCGATTTTAATAAACAAAAAACGGAATCCGCTTTATTTTTCAAACTGTATTTGTATTTTTTTGGCTTTAAAAGTGGACTTCATATTTTAACCCTTTGATGGACAGCGCCAATAATTTCTTCCAACTGAAACACCATGTTACATTGGGCTCTGCAGAAAGCCCTTCAGAAAAGACGACCCGATCATTCATCTGGTAATTATTGAAACATGGTGGGACACTTTTTTAGAAATATATAGTTTTTACCATCTAACAGTCACATATTCTCATTAGTAACTAACCCATTGAGCTCACTCATTCCACCAGGGTAGCTTCCTTCCAGGCTATACTCAGTATTGGTCATTTCTATGTGACGGCTTCATTCATTGTGTGATCTACATTTTAACTTTGATGCTCACATCATTCTTAATAAAAACAACAATTCCCAAATCACCTGCGTCCTGGTATTCTGCATTCTGTCTAGTTTCACTTGATACTCACCACCATGTTCTGCCAATCCCACGCTCATCACTCCACAGCAACCCTTGGTCTGTGGCAACGAGGAGTTTCAGGAAGTGCCTTGAAGCCCACAGACCCTACAGGAAGCTCTGCTCTCAGCACTACACCAACAATCCTGCCGGTGCCAGCTATAGTGCTGCACCATGCCTGTTGTGAGGTGATGTTCATCCCTCAGAGGGACCCAGGGGTTCTTCTGCCTCCATCCTAGTGCGCACTTGGTAAGCAACAACATCCCAGGAGACTTGCAGAAAAATGTCCTAAGCATCCTGCAAGCTCCAGCATGATCCCGCTTGCCTGTTTGGAAAGAAGATATGCAGAAAAGCCCATTTTAACTTTCAGAGGATGCCAGCATTGACAGGATGCTTGGAATGTGCCCATTACCTCCTGGGTGCCTTGGGAAGATGTCTTGACACGTACTGACCAGGCAACTCAGCGATGCCCTCTTCCACCAACCGAAAAGCACCAGATTGACTCTTGCATTTACTTTTCAAGCTGAAATAATTTCCTTACAGGGGTAAAGTCAGAAGGGATGAACAGTAATTTGAGAGAAAAACATCTAGCAGATAATAACCTGACCTCCCTGTGCCCTCGTAGCTGAAAAACAACAACAGCCCTTGATGTCACATATGTAATCAAGCCAGATGCGCTGTGATAAACTGAAGAAATCACATTTGACCACTGAGGCGGGAATGTTCCAGCTCAGTATCTGAGCCCCTCTCCATGAACAAAAGCTGAAAGGATGTATTCAGGCAGCAGGCGGGTTCCAGCCTCACATACCTTTCTATGATAACGGGGAACTCCACGGCGCAGCTCATTTCGTTGTCAAGAGCGACGCATATGCTTGGCCGACCTGTGTGTCATGTCAGCTGTTTTTTCATATTTTATTTATGCTGCCAAACTGATCTTTGCACTTTTGCCACAATTTCGATATTATGGGCTTGGCAAATTTATGTATAAAATTATCTGGCAATTGTGTGGTTGAACGTCATGTAAAGGCAGAGGAGGGCAGAATGAGGTCAAAGGCAAACGCCAAAGCTCAATGAGTGATTAGTGGGGAGGCTGGGTTCCAGGGTGGTACCAAGGATCCTGGTAAATTATGAACAAAAGATAGAGTATATTGTTAGGAAAGGTAATACAGAAAATTATCCTGTCTTCCTATGGTCAAAATAATCACTCATTGTTCTTAGTGTTAATTAGGAATTTATTTCAATATTGTGTATTGAAATATGTATGCTTGTTAATTCCCATGAACATGGAAACACAATTATTAGGAAAGTCATAGCAAATATTTTCCTAGAACCAGGTTTTACCTCAGGTTGCACACTTTGAACTTGAACCCAGGCTACTGTGTGTCTGCTAAACCCCTGAGGGCCCCAGTACCTGATTTAATGAGTTTTACTCTGACTAGGACAGTGTTGAAACAGACTTTAGACTATTGGAAGTCATAATGTACCCTTTTCACAATTCATTGCCATCTTTCCATGCTAAAACTGTCTTTGGTGTTGAAATGTATTTACTGGTGGGATTGGTGCCAGCCTGTGCCTCTTGCTTATGATACTCATTCAGTGCCACTACAGCCACATGAGCTGCCTATTGCAGATGGCATTGCAGTCAGTACTGCATAGAGTGGGCTTTGGGTCAGTTCCTTTCTCATTCTCTAAGGGCTTTCTTTGTCTATGTCAGTAGGTTGTTTTGTATTGAATGTCCTTCCTCATGATCCTGTTTGTCCAGAACCAGGAGCATTCCTTCTTTACTCTCACTTTTGATTTGCTGAGTTGTATCTTTGCACCGATGATGTTATGGGATTATTTTTCTTTCTTCTCTGCACTTTTCGTATTTAGCAGTTCATGGGAGTGAATGTCTGACTCCTTCTTCTGTTCTTTGTGAACTTACAGCGTGCATGTGCTTTTCTCTTGCTCCCTGAACCTCCTGTTCCTGCTCGTTCTTTCTCTGCCTGTGCACTCCCTGCCCTACCTCTCACTCGAGGAAGATCTTGAGCAACCTGCAACATCCCCATAGATGAGGACAGAGATGGGCTTCACTCCTCAACAGGATGCCAGGTGTCCAACAATGAGCAGGTTGATGCCAAGATGTTGTCCCACATCACTTTTCTATGCCTTTTGGTGCCTTCTTTCCCCAGTCTTCCCCTCCCCTCCAGCCCACTGTCTCACAGTTCCTCTCCCACCACCCCTCTACTGCTTCATGCTTTGTGTCACTATTGACAACGCCTAACGGTTCTCAAAATGCAGGGGAGGTGGCAAAGCCAATAGAGCTGAAGAATAATCTTGAAGGTATCAAGACTTTACTGGGATACTAAAACACAAACCAGATACTCTAATAATAACCCTACACCTTCCACTCTTGATTAAATAATATATCCTTTGAACTCCAAACTGTGAAGTGACTGTGCAGAAGGAAAAGGAAAGGGAGCTAGAGAGAAAAGAATCACTATATAAGCTTGTCGGCCGGCTGTCCTGAGAAGCACAGGCTGATAGAAGGCGTGTGACAATGAGTAATGGACTGACATCCCCAGTAATCAAGGGTATGAAAGCTGAGAGGCAGTGACTATTCCACAGGTCTAGCAACACAAAAGTAGATAGACGGAATGCTGAACCATACAAACATTCATCCCCAGTCACAGCTCTGAGTTTAATGTATCGTTTTTTTGCTCACCATGCAACCCTGTTAGGACCCAGCCATATGCAAATCAGTCTTGACCCTGTTCCCCATGGGAATGGTCCAGCCCAAACTGCCAGGCCAGGTCCTCCCTGGAACAGAAACAAGCATCCTGGGATGGGTTTCAGGGTATAACCCTTCATCAGTCAGGCTAGCTTGAATCCAGTGGAACAGTGAGCAAGGGACCCATGTCTGGGCATACCCCTCCCACAGGTCACCAGAATAAAGTCTGAGAACCGAATAGGAAGGTCTGCCTGCAATAGTAGGGGTGCCAGGATGAATTGGAGCATTTGAAGTTGGAGCAGGAATTCCAGAATTTCAGAACGGCAGCAACCAAAGCTTAGAATCTGTGGAAGGACGAGTTAGTCTGAGGTACCATAACCACAGAGGGAACCAAAAGGGTGGAAAATAAAAAAGGGGCTGGAAAAATCAATTGATGCAAACTATGCCACCAAAATAGAGAAACCATCAACTGCTGTTGCCCGGCGAAGTGTAATACTGTGACTGGATCGTCACTGCTCTTAAAAACCAGGAAGCAACCGTAACCTTCTACTTCCTTCCAGAATGTTCTAGCTTTTCCAATATATTTGGCTCTTCTGATTTATTCTTGCCATACCCATCTTACACAGGCAGTGTCAATGAGTACTACCCTAAACACGTACTCTGGAGTATGAGATGTGACTGCGTCCTTGAAACACTGAACACAGTCCTTGGAGAGCACGAACTCCAACATTTCCAACATCAAATCTATTCCTTATAATAATGAGGTCCAAGATGGCCACCACTTTACATCACTTTAGATGGCATCATACAATGTGTTGGCCACCTCGAAAGGATTAAAATTGTATTTTCAATACTTTCAAGGTGGCTACCTTGTCCTGATACTCCACATTGAGTTATACAAGAAATCTTCAAGACGGCCAATCACTGCTCTTGGCTTTCCCAGTGTGGTGCCTTTTAAAAGAATCTGAAAATATCAAAGCAATAGTGGCTACCAGAAAGGAAGAGCAGAGTGAGGCCATTTAGCTTTGCTATTGCTTATTTGTAGTTTCAGGTGGTGAACACCATTCCCTTGTAAGCTGCCTGGCACAGCGAGGCCATTTAGCTTTGCCAGTGCTTAATAATACTTTCAGACGGTGAACACTATTCTCTAATAAGCTGCTAAAAAGTCAGAAACTTAATTTCAGAAGTGCCTGTAGCATTCCCCATCATGAAAACATGAAAGAAGTAAAATCATAGTTTGTGAAATTAATTTATGATAGTGAGATACCTTTTGGGAGATTAGATAGACAGACCAACAGACAACCATCTAGATAGATAGAGACACACACAGGTAAATAGGTAATAGATGATAGATAGATAGATAGATAGATAGATAGATAGATAGATAGATAGATAGATAGAAAGAAAGATGGATAGATAGATTGTTTGCAGTATGACCTCTCTCTTCCTTGTAGATACCAAGAGCTCTAGAATGGACTGGTCATCCCCCCAGGAGTCAATGCCAGTAAGGTCGAAGAGAACAGATGTTGTAGCACCTGTTGGGCACAGGGTCACCTGCTTCTTCTTCACAAGGTGATGGAACATCTGTCAAGGAAGGTGAGAGCTTATTTATGGATCAAATCTGTTTAAAGTTTTCAAGTAATTAACATAACAAGTACATCTCTTCACAATAAGGGTATCACAATGCAACTGTATTAGTCTGGAAGTATTGGGGCAGCCCATAGCAATCATCCCTGCCTAGGCATGTCCAAGAGGGCCTCCTCCTCGCTTCCTCCCTGCACTAAAGGACCCCATAAATCGTTATTGGCAGTCACAAAAAAAAACATATCAAAAGCACATTGTGGTCATGAGACAATGGTGGTATAGGTCCTGCAACAAAAGCTAAAACAAATTATAGTTATAGTATCAAGCATTATCAGTGAAGGCCCACACATGTTAAAATAATTTAAATGAGAAGCATAAAATTACATTTCACTAAAAGTGCATTTCCTAAAATGTACATATATCCTCAGAATACAGTGTCTTTCCAGACGAAGACAGTTCATCAATCAAGTTACAATTCTGCAGGTTCACACCAGGAAAGTGAAAACAAGGATGAATGTAATCTTGACTAAGCTCCAGGAATGTCTACTGTTACTATTTCAAATCTTTCTATCTAAAAGTTTGAACTGCACCAGTATCTTGCAAATTGTGTTCCACCACAGATAGTGGATTGAAGTTGTTCCAACTGTCAGCTTCATTTCAACTCATAGAAGTGAGAAGAAGACAGCCAGAATAGTTTGCTGAGACAAGACGCCATAGTCTTTTACATATCCGCCCCTCTGGCGTGAGTGCAAGTGAGTTTCCATCAGCTGGGTTTGTTCAACTTGATCAAACATGTCCCGCAGTATAATCAATCTGCTCAATTTATATCCATCTCTGTGTCCTTAGGTTTCATGCCTCACTGTTCACAATCTCTTTCCCCGTTCTTCTCCAGGGCGGTTTAGTCCATTCTCCACTCAATGACACTTTCATAAGCAGTCTTTGATGCTTGAGTTTATCAAATATCAGTAGACCATGCTTGACTGCTTTAGAAAACTCTATGCCCCATTGTTATATTTTCCTATTTGATCTATTCTCTCTCTTAGGTTCACATATCCCTATCTGAACCTGTTTTCCAAACTCTTTCCTCTATTCACTTCCATCCAGTCTTGTGTTTCACTATCTCTATAACTTTTTTCCTTAATTCATAGTCCTCTTCTATTTTGCTCCCACCCCCTTCCATTATGCCCAGATTTCTTGATTTAAAAAAAAATAATTACTCTAGTTTCTCTGGTATGGTAGATGACCGTACATCGTTTGCGACTCTACTGGTGTCTGCACTGTCCGAGCATCCCTATATGCTTCTGTATCCTTATCTCATTGGTTTCTTCTCATTGCATCCTATATGCTTCTGTATCCTTATCTCATTGGTTCCTTCTCCTTGTTTGTGTGAATCCTTTGTTAGTTTTCAAATGACATGTACTAATATGTCTGATCACAAAGTACCAAATCGCAGTGGGTCACAATTTGACATACCTGATGAATATTCAAGAGGTAGGTCACAAGTTGCAACCCAATACAATACGCTACCATCGAAGAGATGGTGGCCTACAGAGGTCAGCAGACTATCATATCTGTCAGTGATTTTAAATAAAGCAATCTTCTATTTTTAATCAAACCTGTTGTCCTTAAAGGAAAATAGGATGTGTTTAAAAAACAAAAATAAATGTTTTTAAAACTATTTCTTAAGAGTTGGCTGTCCCATGAACCACTGCCTTCTCTAAAAAATGAATTTACACAATTCCTCCGGGGACCTCCTTCTATTTAAGCACTTCCTTTCAGTCGTTAGTAAATTAATAATGTTTTGCATCCGGATTTCAGTCGCAAAACAATAATGCATACCATATGGAATCATTGTTTGGAAGGGTGCTTTAAGACACCCATTCCAAACAGTGATTCCTAATGGTTTCCTAAACCCATTTAGTGATTCAATAACATGTTACTGAATTGCTAAATAGGTTTAGGTACAAATGAAAAACACATTTTTTTTTCAAACCCTGTGATATACAGAATCACAGGGTTTGTGACTAGAAAAAGAGATCATAGATCCAGTCCTATGTCTCTTCTGTGCTAATGGGGTTTGTAAGGTTAGTGATGAATAAATATTACAACATTGTTATCGGCCTATCCCATATTAGGTCAATACTACAAATGAAAACATTACAGTGACCAATAGTATGAAACTAAAGGTTTGATATACCCTCAGTGGAGGAACAAAAATGTTTCAAATGTTTAAAACTATGACCCCAAAATGTTTGCTAATTTAAAAATGCAAATTTTATTGTAGTTAGGAAACAGCAGGGGTTTGCATTAGCACTTAAGTTGTGGTTGCAATGAGAGTAAATGCTTTGAATAACATTTGGGAAGATCAATGGTAGATGACGATGGTACTGACATAGTTGGTCTTAGTGTAAGATTATGGTAGGGGAAGGAGTAAGGGCAGAGTTGGATTTTGGTTAGACTTAGCGTTAGTTGTTTCATAATGACATTCATAGATGGTTTCACATCTGTGACAGTGAATGGGCAGCAAGCAGCACCACTGGAAAGTGGTGGGAAAGATATTAAATTGCTATGTGGCCTTTATAGGAAGAATTATGTGCATTCATGATCAGAAGTGTGCAATTACTCAGTCTTGTGTCATAGCTCCCTCGATGACTGGTTTAATGCCACGGTTTATTCAACATTAATATGAGTATGACATCAAGGACAGTCTGAAAATGATATGCATTCTAATGATATCCAGCTCATGCCCATACTAACAAGCAGGTTTACCAAGGCTGAGAGAAGATCTGATGGAGGACTCTCCATTCCAACTGATGGTCCTTCTTCTATCAGATGGTGGAGGTTGGCCAATGCTTTAAAGTTAAACATCTCAAATCAAAGGTGCTGCTTATTAACCATAATTCCCTGATGTAGGAGGCCATCTAATATTGATGAGACAGCCACTTCCAACCTTAGCAGTTTGAAAAGCTTTCCTGTTTTTTAGCACAATTTATTATTGTTAGCAATTCTCTGTTGTGTGTTTGTTTTTACTAATTAAAAATACTGACTGTGTTTTTAATTAGTATAAATACTCTCTGTGTTTAGAAATTATTCTTCAAATTCCAGTGGTAAATGCACTCATTCATGTATGTCTTGTCTATGGAAAGAATATTGACGTAGAATACCCTAATAAAATTCTGTCCCAGTTGCAACTAGTTTACAATTTGGCTGCAAGATTGCTAGAGAGCCCAGGAAATATGATCACATTTCATAAACCTCCCCTCCTCCCTCTGCCTGGTGCTTGAAAGTCAGATATAGCGTACAATTCATCCACTACTTGCCATTCGCAAACAGAGTACATTTCATCTACCGGTTGCCAAATAGAAACAGAGTATAGTTCATCTACTGGCTACCAGTCAGAAACAAGTGCATTTCATCTACTAGTCATCAGTCAGAAACAAGTACAGTTCATCTACTGGGTACCAGGCAGAAACATATACAAAACATCTATTGGTTACCATTCAGAGACATGTACAGTTCATCTACTGGTTACCAGTCAGAAACAAGTACAGTTCATCTACTAGTTGTCAGTCAAAAACAAGTGCAGTTTATCTACTGGTTACCAGTCAGAAACAAGTATGGTTCATCTACTAGGTACCAGTCAGAAACCAGTACAGTTCATCTACTGGGTAGCAGTCACAAACAAGGACAGTTCATCTACTGGTTTACGAGACAGAAACAAGTACAGTTCATCTACTGGTTGCCAATCAGAAACACAGTACAGTTCATCTACTGCTTGCCAATTGCAAACAAATTACAGTTCATCTACTGCTTGCCAACTGCAAACAAGTACAATTCATCTACTGGTTAGCAGTCAGAAACAAGTACAGCTCATCTACTGGTTGCCAAAAGGAGACAGAGTACAGTTCATCTACTGGTTTCCAGTCAGAAACAGAGTACAGTTCATCTACTGGTTACCAGTCACAAACAAGTACAGTTAATTTACTGGGTACCAGCCACAAACAAGTACAGTTCATCTACTGGTCACAAACAAGTACAGTTTATCTACTGGTTATGAGACAGAAACAAGTACAGTTCATCTACGGATTACCAGTCACAAACAAGTACAGTTCATCTACTGGTTGCCAATCGCATACAGAGTAATGTTCATCTATTGGTTGCCAATTGCAGACAGAGTACAGTTCATCTACTGGTTTCCAGTCAAAAACAGAGTACAGTTCATCTACTGGTTACCAGTCACAAACAAATAAAGTTAATTGACTGGGTACCAGCCACAAACAAGTACAGTTCATCTACTGGTTACCAGTCACAACCAAGTACAGTTCATCTACTGGGTACCAGTCACAAAAAAGTACAGTTCATCTACTGGTTATAAGACAGAAACAATTACAGTTCATCTACTGGTTACCAGTCAGAAACAAGTACAGTTCATCTACTGGTTGCCATTCGCAGACAGAGTACAGTTCATCTACTGGGTTGTCACACAGAATCTGAGTACAACTTGTCTATTGGTTGTCATTAGGAAACATAATACAATTTGACTTTTGGTTGCCATTGTGAACCTGCAATAAACTCAAGGTGCAGTCCCTTGAGCACAAAGTTGTCTTTGACTCAGCTCCATTCTTTCTGACCTCAAATGTAAGAGGAATGTGTGAATCTATGCCTTAACTTAAATTGTGCAGACAAGAATTAGCTGGTTGTTCTTTGAGACAGATTTTCTAGAGTTTCATGTAAAAGCTTCTCTATAGCAAATGGCTACACTCTGGAAACCCTTTGTGTCATGCTCCGGGTGGACCGTAGTTTACAGCACTGCAGGATGGAAGTCCAGAACTGTGGTATTTGCTCTCCTAACTCTTTCATTCTAGAGGTCAGCCAGTTCCATAATCACTATAACTTTCTTTTTCCAGAATGAGTGACTATGTATTATTTACAATGATTACTCTAAATACCTTCATTACAGCACCTCACTTAATACTTCTCACCAATGAGTCTAACAACCCTCTCTGCATGAAACTTACATGTTCAAATTTCCTTGAAACCTTCTTGCACAAAATGATCTATACTTCAAGATGTATATTAGTAGATTGCATCTGAGATTACATTCACAAAGGTACTATACATGCTTATATTTACTGAATTGTATATTTACTCAACTGTATATTTACTACTACACCGAAATACATGTCTACACTTATTTGCGATTCACTATTTTTAGAGTATATGACAACCTATATTTTATTTTTATTTACTATTTCAGTGTATAGATTTACCCCATGTGTAAACTTACATGTCTCTACCCACTCAAATCATGGGGAGGAGCTATCACACCACTATTTATGAGTATAACATTATTGGTAGTAATTTTGGACACAGAGGAGGAGAGCTCTACAACCATGGCAGCTATCTCTCTAGGATAGACAATATTAAATTATTTGTTTTAACCATTTCTATCACTTTGCAGTAGCTCACTGATTGATGCATAAAATATCAAAACACAAACAATCTGAAATAAAATATTGCTAACAAAAATATCACCTCCCTATAGTTTACTAATAAAACCACAAATATTGAGAACACAAATATAGTTGGAAAATTGATTTTTACTTATATGGAAAATACAAATATCAGAAACTAAAATATAATCACCTTTAAATCAACATATAAGATGTCAAAAGTATTGATTCAAACAATATCGGCTACAATAATATCACCAAAATAATTCCATTATCAATAAAAAAGTGTATAAAAAGCACTTTTTATGTAAAACAATTATTAAAAATATACATAAAACATTTTACATACATGCTTAAAATGAAAATAAATCTATTACATTACCAAACTATTTACAATTCACTCCAATAAAATATAAAACTAAATGCACAACTGTGTAACTAAAAATATATATTTGCATTAACTACAAACATTTATACAACATAAATATTAATAAATGATTGTATATAAATACAATTATATTCAAAACCATGAAACTATATATCACACACTATAACTAAAACCTATATTAGCGTTTACCATAGAAGGACATAACTGATAAAATAAATTCACACAAAAACTAAACTTCCCAGGTTGTTGATGTGTGCTGGACTCTGATTATGCTGTTTTTGTTACTCTGGGCACTTTACCACTGCTATCCAGTTCTAAAGTTCAAGTGTTCCTATATAAAATGTGTATGTAATTGGCTTTCCATGATTGGCATATTTGATTTACTGGTAGGTCCCTAGCACAGTGCACTAGAGTTGCCTGTAAATCAAATGCTATTAATGGGCCTGCAGCAATGGTTGTGCCACCCACTTTAGTAGCCCTGTAAACATGGCTAAGACCTGCCACTGCAGTGTCTGTGTGTGTATTTTTAAACTGCCAATTCGACTTGGCAAGTGTACCCACTTGCCAGGCCTAAACCTTCCCTTTTATTACATATAAGACACCCCTAAGATTGGCCCTAGGTAGCGCCATGGGCAGGATGCAGTGTACGTTTAAGCTAGGACATATACTAATGTGTTTAACTGAAAGTGAAATACTGCCAAATTCGGTTTTCAATGTTGCAAGGCCTATCTCTCTCATAGGTTAACATGGGGGCTGCCTTTAAATGTATTTTAGGCACAGATTCCCTTTGGGAGCAGATAGAAATTTGGAGTTTAGGGTCTCTGAGCTCTTTAAAAATACATCTTGTAGTGAAGTTGGGTTTTAGATTGTTAGTTTGAAAATGTCACTTTAGAAAGTGAACATCTTCTTACTTAAAACATCCTGTGACTCTGTCTGTTTGTGGATTCCCTGTCTCTGTTAGTTTGACAGTTGGGCTGTTTGCACCTCTCTCTAGACAGTGACACAAAGGGAGCTGGGGTGTAGCCTGCATATCCTGATGAGCCATCTGTGCTAGGAAGGAGAGGAGGAGGGGTCACTTACACCTAAAAGGGCTGTGCTTGCCCTCACACAATGCAGTCTCCAACCCCCAGGTGTGTGTCTGGGGCTTGGTCTGGGCAAGGCAGGATCTCACAAACAAAAGAGACTTTCCTTTGAAGTAGGCCTACTTCAAAGGCAGAACTGGGTATAAGAAGGGCACCCAAACCCCTGAAAATTAGATCACTTCTGGAAATCAAGGGGAACCCCTGCCAAGGAGAAGAGCTGAAAAGCTGAGTAGAAGTGCTGCCCTGCCTATGACTGTGCTTTGTGGAGCTATCCTGCAGTTGCTGCTTCTGCATGTGAAAGGGGACAAAGACTGGACATTTGTGGTGCATTCATGTTTGTGAAGAAACCTCCAAGGGCTTGAACTGAGCTTGCCTCCTGTTGTTGAAGTCTCAGGCCCATCAAAGACTTCCCCTGCCAGCACGTGGACTCTCTGCTGAGACTCCTGCAATGCCAAGTGGTGCCCTATTCAGTTCCTGGGCCCTTGAAAGGTGAAGCTGGCAGCCCAAGACTGAACATCCACGCACAGACTGCTGTGCGGGGAAATTTTTGACTCACCTTCCGAGATGTGGGTGAGAAGTGATTCCCCGCCGGCTTTGCGGCTGAAATCTACACTCCACCTGCATCACGGCTGGAAGATCGACACAAAGCGGCTGGAGAAACAATGCGCGACACCCACTAACGGAGGCGGTTAACGTCGCATCACCACATAGCGTGGTTTTCTCATACCGCGCAACACGATTTTTGACAAAAACATCGCTGGGAGTGGAAAAAGAATGCAAAGCCTGCCCAGACCCGAGGTGTCTGTCCGGATCGACCCATCGCTCTCTTGGGAGAGGAAAAACTGCGCATACCGACCCAACGGGAGGAGGAACGACGCACGGTCTCACCTGCGAGTGAGAAATCAACGCATCGCTGGCCTTTTTTCGATGCACACCCGCCCATGCAGAGTTATTTTGACGCTGCCCAGGTACTTTTTCATGCTAACAGTGTTAGCATTGTTTTCTAAAGTATTGAAGGCTCTTTTTGCTTTTTAATTCATAACCTGACTCGTGTATGTTGGATTTTTGTCATTGTGGTCTTGTTTTGTTTAGATAAATATTACCTATTGTTCTAAACCTGTGTTGGGTCATTTTGTTATGTTGTTACTGAATTACTGTGTTTGTTGATACAAATATTTTACACCTAGACTCTGAAGTTAAGCCTGCCTGCTTGTACCAAGCTACCAGGGGGGGTGAGCGGGGGTTAACTGAGGGTGATTCTCCTTTACCCTAACTAGAGTGAGGGAGGGTCCTTGCTTGGAAAGGGGGTAACCTGAGTGCCAACCAAAGACCCCATTTCAAAGATAAATACTTTAAAAATTGACAAATGGTACAAGATGAGGAAACTCTGCTGAATTCTCTCAACAGACCTTTAAAGAAGGAATATATACATCTCAACAACTATCTAACCATGTAAGCAAAACTTATATTTAAATTATGCTTGTAAATACATGTAGAACTGTGAAATAGCAATAAATTAACACTCTCCAACTTCTATCTCTTTACATGTACTTCTTAAAAATAAAATCCTATGGGCCCTATTTCGAGTTTGGCAGCCCGAGGATTTTTAAACCTGTGGTGGCGGTCGGACCGGTGAACTCCTGGCGGCCCGACCATCACATTAGGACGCTGGTGGTCGAACCACCAGGGGAGCGACACCACTGCCAGGATCGTAGATCCCGACAGGGTCGCGGTGGTGGGAGTCGTGGTCAGCCATGGCAGCACTGAGTTCAGCGCTGCTGTGCTGATCACGAATCCTCATTCCACCAGCCTTGTCACAGCGGTGTCCTCGCTATGGAAAGGCTGGTGGAAAGCCAGTGCTGGGGGCCGCAGCGGGGCCCTGTCACAACACTTGGAATTCACTCTGTCTGCTGGGGAGCCGAGGCCAATGCCATTGCACTGTTTCCACAGTTGACCAGCGGAAACATTGTAATATGATGTTTGAGCCAGCCAGCCTGGTGGAAACATCATAATACGAATGTGCGGGAGGCTGCTGGTATGACAGGAGCGGCTTTGGTGGTCAGCTCATTCTGACTTGCCAAAGTCTTAATGAGGCTCTTTGCTTTTGAAAACCAACAAACAAATTCAACAAAGTATACATAAATTATTGACAAAATATAAACTCACCTCAATAGTGAAAAGACATAAATCTAACAACCTCAATCTCTACAAACTACCAACAAATATTTAAAATGAAAATGGCATTTATTTTTCTTCCAACAGAAAAGAAAGCACCAACTCTACATTAAAACACACCTAACTGAATAGCTGCAAATCAATGTGAACCATCTAAAAAGAACATATATGTAAGTATAAATATTGAAATAGTTGCGTAATTTTATGTGTAGATACCAAATGTTCAAACCCTAAAAAAATAGTTTTTATTTTTCTATTACACTAATTTTAGATTCAATGACAGAGTGAGAAAAATATATAACATCACCAAAAGGAAAGTAATTAAGTATAGGCTACACTTGCAACCAACCTCAGCAGATAATGTTAATTGGAAATGTACTGAACAATGTTCTAGTGCATGTTTTGGGAGGGTCACTACAAAAGATAAATGTTGTAATTAATGAGAGAAAGCAAAACCATCCCCCCAAATGTGATAGAAATAGAAGTAAGGGAGGTATTATGGGAGGTCCAGCAGGATGTGGCAAGCACTAGATTCCCGGGGCCCACAACCAAAATCTTAAAAAAGATACTGGCTGAAGTCCCTGAACACATCACAGGCCAGTTACCACCTATTCCCACTTTAGAAAGTTTACTTACACAACCTAACAAAGCCACCAGTCTTACTCCTCCTGCCCCTAGAAGACACCAAAACATAGAAACACCTGAAAATTTAACAATGACACATAATAGGAACCTTTTCTTTAATATGACAACCTAAACAATAATAAACAAATCCTAACATTTTCTATAACAGAAATAGTCCCATCCATCAGAATAGGATCAGAATAGCCATTGTCAAACCTGGATGATGGATGGGACTTTCAAAATGTGTCCCAAACGATTCATATTTAAACTCAAATATCCTTTTAATATATGTCCTACTACCAAATAATCAAAGCCTCATTTACTATGACCTCTTAAACCACATTAAATATAAAACTAAAAACTTTACTCACAAAAAATAATCATAGACATTAATCAAGCCCTAATTCAAACCATTCTAAAAATCTATCCCCACACAGCCCTCCAAGGATGCTACTATCATTTCAATTAAAGCATATTGAGACACCTTTAACCATCTGCAGTACGTATAGAATATGCTCCAAAAAGTTGATTTGCTTTTGAAATAAAATAAAATATAGCATTAATCTATGTCCCTGTCACAGAGGTAGTCAACCACTACAATTTGTTGCAGAAAAATAATATGTTCAATTATTTACATTAAATATGTAAACCTCACTAACCAAAAAATCAAAAAATAAATCATATCCATCACATAAGACAAATGAAAAACATAAACCTACACATTTCCGAATAACAATCACATATTTTTACACAACCTATAAAATGTAGCATTTCCCACCCAAAAGAAATACAATAAATATGACTTATTGGTCTGTAGCTGCAGATCTTCCTCTGTATTCATGTAGTCAAAAATAATGATCCACCACAAATGGGAAAAATATGTTCCAAAATGCCTCAAAAAATGTGACAAAGAAACCAAATCCAAAAGACACCCCTCAAAGCAATCCAAAGTATCTAGAAAAAAATAAAAAACCTAAAAAATAGTTGAAAAAATAAGCACTCCTGAAACCTCAAACAAAGAAAATCTAAGTTCAAAACATTGGTTTATTATAAAGCAAAAGTGATTTCCTTAAAAGAAGATAACTCCAAATACCCAAAGGATACATTCATAGACAAAAACCTGTAAATTAACTAAATAAAACAACTGCAGAGCACATTACATTCTCAAAAACGCAAATACCTTACACTTAGGGGCTGATTATGAGTTTAGCAGACGGACAAATCAGTCCGCCAAACTCCTAACGGGGAGGTCGTTGCAGTACTGGCAGCCTCCCCATCATCCTCATTTCTCCCTGGGCTGACCGGGGGAAACCAAGGCTTCTGCCTGTCACGCCAATAGGAAAGGTGCAGCAGCATTGTCACCTGCTCATAAAAGAGCTGGCGGCAATGCTGCTGCACACAGGAGGCACCAACACCCTCGAATCGCGCATGGTCTGCACAGCAGATCGTGCACATTTTGAGGGTTCTGGGCAGGGGGGGCCCTGCACTGCCTATGTGAATAGGCAGTGCAGAGGCCCCCTTGTGGCCCCCCTGCACTTGTTCCCCAGCAGCCTCTCATGTCGGTCAGACAGAGAACAAGGTTGAAATAGGCAGGGCGGCGCTGAGTTCAGCCCCACCCTGGCTGATTACAACCAGGACCGCCGTCAGCCTGTCGGGATCACTGATCCTGGTGGGGATGGCTGTAGGTTGGCGCATCTTCCCGCCAACCTCATAATATGGTGGTCAGACCAACACAGCCGGTTGGACCGCCACCATGAGGCTGAAAGTCTTTTGACCACCAGCTTAGTAATAAGGCTCTTAATCATCATAAAATAAGGAGCATAATGTAATATAACATAACAAATGATCCATCACTAAAACAGTGTATGAAAACCCGAAACTACACACAACTAAAAACCTACTTTTAAAGCCACAAAGGGCCTTATTACAAGGCTGGCGGAACAAGGACTTCCAGCCTTTGGGTGACTATGGGACTGCTGCAACTGTGGCGGTCGGACCTCCACATTACAAACTTGGTGGTCTGACCACCAGGGGACTGCCGTCCCCTCTGGGAACACTGTTCCAGATGGACCATCAGCACTTTGAGTTGTACTCAACCAGAGCGGCGCTGATGCGCCGCCTGGCTGATTAAAACTGTACTTACCACCAGCCTTTTCTTGGTGGTTTGACCGCCATGGAGAGGTTGGCAGTAGGCAATGGCATTGGTCTCAGCTCCACGTGGAAAATGCTGCCACACAGTTTTGACTGGGCTGACAATGTTTTCGCCGGTCAGCCCAGTGGAAACCTTGTAATGAGGCTGGTGGGGAGACCGGCTTGTCTGACCGCTAGACTCATAATGAGGCCCTAAATGTACAAAAAACCACAAACACTATAGCTAATCTCTAGACCTCTGATCTATACCCCCTAACCTCAAATCTCCTAAAAAGCCTTAAAAAAAGACTTACTTGTTCCGACGAACAGCAGCAATTTACTGCCACATGGATTCAGTAAAATAGACTAAAAATGACACAAACAGACTACCAAATAGAAGGTAGTGGTAAAAAATTATTGCGCTAAATGAAACTAAAACAAAGACTATCTCTCCATAGAAATGAATGGGAAATACGAATGTTGAATAAATAAATATATTTTTTTAAATGTAAAATTATTAAACCTGTAAAAGATTTAAAAAATGAAAAAAGTTAAAAAATGTAATGTATAAATTAAAAAATAGCACAAAATATGTACAATTATCTAATTTATACTGAAAGAACCAATGTTAAGATGATGTTGATGACATTTACTATCCTCACTCTAGTCTACACCAATGTGTGGAAGGTGTTCGACATTAAAGGGGTAATGTTTGCTATTCCCTCTCCAATCAGAAACAATTTGGGGAAGGTGTTGGATACAAAAGGGTGATATTTACAATTCCCACTCAAATCTAAAACAATTTGGGGAAGGTGATGGGCACTAAAAGGGTCTCATTACAAGTGTGGCAGTCTTAAGACTGCCACACTCACTGTGGTGGTCTGGAGCGCCGCTTATGTGGCTGTCCAACCACCACAAACCAACCCTGGCGGTTCCGACTGGAGGTCTGGCGGTGGCAGAGATCCTAATCCACCAGAGCAGTGCTGCATGCATCGCTGCCCTGCGGATTATGACCTAGTTCTCTGCCAGCCTTTTCATGCCAGTAACACCGCCATGAAAAGGCTGGTGGAGAACAGGTTCAGGGGGCTACAGGGGAGCTCTACCCATAAGCTTAGCATGGGCAGTGCAGCCTCCACCCCCTGCCCAGCCCTGTCACAATTTTCACTGGCTGCTTTGCAAACAGTGAACATTGCAGGGTGTTGTGCACCCTGCAGGCTACAGCATTGCCGCCGGCTAGATTAGGAGCTGGAGACAATGCTGTAGCCTGTTTCCCGCTAGGCCCGTGGGCGGAAACCGAGGTTTCCACCCCCTGCCAGTCTAGCACAGAACTCTTAATGGATCCAGCCGGGAGGTAATCAGTGTGACAGCAACCTCCCCATCAGATATTCGGCGGATGGTGCAAACCGTCCACCTAACTCCTTTTGAGGCCATAAAAGTGTGACATTTACTATTCCTATTTCAATCTATACCAATTTAGGGAAAGTGTTGGGCACTGAAAGGGTCGCATCTACTATTCCCACTTCAATCGAAAACTATTTGGGGAAGGTGATGGACACTATACTGTTCGCATTTACTATTTCCACTCCAATCTAAATCAAATTGTGGACGATGTTAGACAGTAATGCGGTGACATTTACTAATCCCACTCCAATCTATATCAATTTGAAGAAGGTGGTGGACACTAAAGAGTTTACATTTGGTATTCCCACTACAATCTAAACCAGTTTGTGGAAGGTGTTGGTCATTAAAGGTGTGACATTTTCTATTAACACTCCAATCTAAACCAGTTTGGGGAAGGTGGTGGACATTAAAGGTGTGAAATGTTGTATTTCCACTACAATCTAAAACTTTTCTGCAAGGTGCTTTAGACTACACATTTTATCAACTCCATACTCACAAATAATTTTGAATTAAAAAAGAAAGTAAAATGTATTTTCAAAGCACTCTAATGAAAATTACAAACCTATATATTCATATTTGAACATTAAAATATAAATTAATATGTTATCTTTATTAATAATTAATTTATTTTGTATATATTTACTACCCTTCCTAAACTACGAACCATAAAATATCAGAATCTAAAATTAACCATCATAAAGTTTAAATAAAATGTGAAGCCAATTTTTAAAATAAAAAGTTTTAAAATATATTTTTACAATGACATAATTTTCAAGATAACAAATGAAATCATATCAACTATGATACTTTTTATTTCACAATAATTATAAAAGGTAAATTTTTTATTTGAAAACATTTTAAATTATTTTACTTTATTAGATTTTATATAATTTAAAAACATTTCATTTTAATATTTGGAATAATAATATTATTTATTAAATGTAATATACTTAACATATAGTTTATTATTATTTATAATCATAATTATTATAACAAAATACATTTTAAAAATTAACCATATTAATTGCATATGATTCAAATAATTAACATTACATGTACATTAAATCATAAAAAAGAAACATATGAAATCAAATACAATACAACAAATGATATACAAAATACCACTTGCAAAAATTTTACAAACCATATTTTCTAAATCATTACTTTTTACAAAACATTCAAAAGAACACATAATAAAAAGATAGTATTACCTTCAACACACAAACACTACAAAAAAAGTAATAACACATAAACATGGAGAAAGGGGCTTTGGGTCAGTTTTTTAAGTCATTCAGTCAAACATGATGGCAGATGTGTACTCTGTTTTCTCTTAATGACACAAAATATTGTCAAAATTACTTGAAATTATATGTAAGTACACAAAATGCAACAATTGTATTTTAGAGCTATATTTTCGATTGCAATGTGTCTGTGCTTCAATTTGTGACATGGCTAAAAAAAGTAGTGCAAAGAACAAAAGCATCCAATTAACCGCTATTTCCAGGCATTGATGGTAAATGTTTACAGCAAATAGAGTGTAATTACGTAAAGTATCTTAATGATGTAATTTTAGGAATTTCACATAAAAAGGATGACACAAAATTCCTGGAGATACGCAAAATATGTTGGTGTAATTTGAATTTCACCCATGGCTAGTTACCTCCATCCAGATGAGAGAGTACAAGGGATTGAACAACACTTCTGAAGTTGCTTTCTTGAAGATACAGTTTTGCTTTCTTTAGAAGAGAGAGCTTGTGCCAGGTCATCTTTGTTTTTGTCATTGTGTTCTTTGAGTGTGAACCTGGTGTCCAAGGCGATTCAAAGAAACTTGGCTTTCAGTGAAAGATGAGGTTCAAAGCAGTCAAGTTTCATGTCATTGATCCATGTGTGTATTATGTTTTGCTTGTATTTCTTGACAAATAAAACAAATTCTCTCTTGTTTGATTCATTTCATTATTTAAGTAGGTCAAACTGTTTGTCCTGGCAGAATGGGTGCACTGAACACAATGGAGTTGTGTGTTGCCAAACAGGTTAAGGCATCAAGCAGCAGACTCGCACGCACCTGTGACAAAATATACATTTGCATAGCTAGTTGCGTGTTAGACCTGGCATCCTTTGAGTGGTTTACCTCTCACTTTTTCCCCTTCTGGCCTCCTTTTTTACTGACTTTGTTTTTGCTGGCTTTAGGATTCTGGGCACATTACATCTGCTGACCAGTGCTAAAGTACATGAGCTCTTCCCCTAAAACATGGTAACATTGGCCTATTCACTTTTGGCAAACTTAATTTAATTATAAGTCCCTAGTTAAGTGCACTACATGTGCGCAGGGACTATAAATTAAATGCCACTAGTGATCCTGCAGCACTGATTATGCCACCTCCTTTAGTAGCTTTTTAAATGTCTCAGGCCTCCCACTGCAGAGCCTGTGTATGCATTTTTAAACTGCCATGTCGGCCTGGCAAGTTAACTCCCTTGCCAGGCCCAAAGCTTCCTTTTTGATACATATATGTCATCCCTAAGGTAGGCCCTGGACAGTCCCATAAGCAGGGTGCATTGTATTTAAAAAGTTGAACATGTACTTTAAAGCTTTACATGTCCAGGTAGTGAAAAACTCTTAAATTCTTTTTGTCACTACTGCAAGACCTATCTTTTTCATAGGTTAACTTTGTGATTGCCTTATTACATTGTATATGGTAAAGCTGGATTTAAAATTGCAAGTCTCAAAATGCCACTTTTAGAAAGCTGGCATTTTCTTACTTTAAACATTCAGAGCCCCTTCCTGTCTCTGAATACAAGTCTGTGCAGGTGACAGGAGGGTTCTAGTGCATTCCCTCCAGACAGCCACACAAAAAGGGAGTGTAGGTGTGACTGAGTGGCCATCTGCATGTTGATGGCCCGTCATGGGAAGGATGGAATGGAGGAGTGACACACCTGAATAAGCTGGGTCCTGAGCCTTCACAAAGAGGTGCACAACACATGTAGCTTATCTGGAGCCAGGGAAGGAAGGGCAGGAACTTTGTTCACTTCAAAGGACTGTCTTTGAAGTCTCCCCCACTTCAATGGTACAACTGGGTGAAAGTACTGGACCCCAGACACTACCAAAGGAGTACACGTCTGGACATGGGAGCATTCTGCCAGGAAGAAGGACTGCTGTGCTGCTAAATGGACTGTCACATTGCTGGAACTCTGATGGAATTTGCTGGACTTTTGCTTTGCTGTGCCTGACCTGCTGCCTGATGCCCTCCTTGGTTGAAAGTGAAAAGGACTGGACCTGCATCTCTACATCATCAGAAGCAAAGTGACTCCAAGGGCTTGCTTGCCTCCTGTCTTGAAGTCTCGGGGATATCAAAGAGCTCGCTCATCTCCACTATAGCTGCTGGACTCTGCCAACTGTGATTCCTTCCCTGCCAAGTGGTGCCAATCCAGTCCTGGGTCCTCAGAAGTGGGTTCTGCAGTTGTGCTCTACAGAAATCCTTGCATCACAATCATGGCGTCAATTGTAACTGCCACACCCCTACTATTTGCTGATGCATTACTGCTGTTGCTGAGAACAAGGACTTTGCATTGCTGAGTGCATGGCTTGGGATTGACGTATCACCATCAGCCCCGTCACATTACCTTCTCATTGCCTGCTATGTGGCTTGACAACAGCGCATTGTCTTCATCGCAAAGGGTTTGATGCTGCACCACTGCTTAAGGCTCGAAGACTGAGCGGCGCAACGATAATTAGTCTCTGACTGCGTGGATCAGAACTGATGCATCACCCTTGCATCGTCTCCCATGCTCCTCACATCGGATCCTCGATTGGTCCCTATAGCCGGCTTCTGCTCCATCACTTTCATCCTGAACTTTTGACATTGCCCTTGTCTAGCACGATCATATAGCCCTGGTTGGCGCTTTAAGTTTGAAGGCACTACATTTGCAGATATTCTTCAAAAATCTCTATCTTGAATTCTACTAATGGGATTTTTGTCGTTTTGGTTTTAATTTGTTAATTAAATTGAGATATTTTTGTCTAACTTGTGTGGATTACTTTTGTGTGGAGTTTTCACTGTTTTACTGCTCCAACTGTTGCACCAATGCTTTTCACATTGCCCCCCAAGTTAAGCCTGGCTGCTCTGCACCAAGCTACCAGAGGATGAGCACAGGTTAGTTTAGCATGTGTAACTGGCTTACCCTGACTACGATTGTGGCTCCTGCTTGGACAGGGTGCTTACCTCTGCTAACCAGAAACCCATTTTATAATGTGGCATTACAGGCTGGACATTCTGGCCCATATTTATACTTTTTGACGCAAATCTGCGCTAGTGCAGATTTGTGTCAAAAAGTGTAACGCCGGCTACTACCATTCCTACGCGCCAGCCGGGTGTCATATTTATGGAGTGACGGTAGCCAGCGCTGCAGCCTTGTTAGCGTCAAAATAAATTACTCTAACCAGGCAGCAGAGGCGTAGGGAAGACTGGGGGTTGTGCGTCAAAGAATGGTGCAAGTCAGGTTAGAGTCAAAAATATTGACTCTAACCTGCCTAGCGTCATTTTTTTTTATGCACAACCCCCATGGAAATGCCCCCCTGCCTGATGGCCATGCCCAGGGGACTTCTGTCCTCTGGGCATGGCCATTGGGCACATTGGCGGGCATGTGGGGGGCCCAAGTTAGGCCCCTCATGCCACTTCTACGTAAATAAAAAAATACTTACCTCTACTTACCGTAGATGGGTCCCCCTAACCATGGGTGTCCTCCAGGGGTGGATGAGGGTGGCAGGGGGTGTCCCTCGGGGCAGGGAAGAGCACCTGTGGACTGCGTCCATGTTCAGAGACCATGGATATGAGCCCACAGGTCCCTTAACGCCTGCCCTGATCCAGGTGTTACAAAATGACTTTAAACCAGTTTAGAGTAATTTTTTAAGGCCCTCCCGTGCATCCTTTTTGCACAGGAGTATAAATAAGGCACGAATGCCTTTGAGTCATTTTTTGCCCGGACATGCCTACCTTGCATGTCATTACCGCAAGGTAGGTTTCCACTGTAAAAAAATTACTCTAACTCCATAAATTTGGCGCTAGATGGGTCTAGCGCCAAAGTATAAATATGGAGTTAAGTTCGCGTGAAAACAAAAGTCGCAAATCTGGTGCAAACAGAGTATAAATATGCACCCCTGTGTTTCAGCAGAACCACATACAGTGACATGTTCAGATCATGAATTAGACTGCAAATTAAACATCTGGGGGCATATTTACAAGGAACTGGTGCATCTGCTGGTGGAAAGGGTATGCCTAGACATTGGCCCAATGCTCACTGCAAAAGTTAGCCTGGCTGATGAGGGGTGATACCTCCATACTGGTCCCAGGATGCTTGATTCTGGTCCGGGAAGGAACTGGCCTGGCAGTTCATGCTGGACTGTTCCTATGGGGAACAGGGCCAGGACTGATTTGCATATGGCTGGGTCTAAACTGGGGTGGCGTGGTGGGCACAAAAACAATGGATTAATCCCAGATCTTTGTGACTTGGGGTGAATGTTTGCATTGTTCAACATTCCCTTCATCATCTGTTCTCTTTGCTTCTGTATTTTGAAACTAGGAACACCAGCATTCCTTGTCCTTTCACTGCGCTATACTTTTACGTACGGCCACCAATGTCAGGGTCAAAATATGAAGGGGGTGGATGCGGGCTAGCATAGTCAGGTACCTGGAGGAGCCTCCTAAGAGACCTCAGGACCTTAATAAACTTTAAAATAAATGAAATAAAAAAAAGCACCACTTACCTTTTCCACGCCGGCCCGCGTCACCCCGTGACGCGCTCCTCTTCCCTGCTGGCTGGCTGCATGCAGGCACAGGCTTCCAGCCTTCCCTGCGGCCAATCCTGATTGGCTGGGAGCACCCAGCCAGGGCACTCCCAGGCAGACTGGGAGCCTGTGCAGGCTCTCTCCAGCCCGGCAACTGTGTTGCTGGGCTGCAAAGAGCAAGCTGCGCATGTATGTTTGAGACGGCCGGCCAAACAAACATGTGCTCTGAGGGGGAGTGGTTGCCGACATTTGTGAGTGGTTGTGGTCAGAGAACTGCCCCTTGAGTAGATTTGCTGATGCTCAAGTAGATTTTCTACTTGAGCGGCAGCAAAGTCAACTCGAGTGGCCACATACTCTTGCACAACACGTGGTGCAGTTTGCCCTGAATTGCATCACTGCTCATGCTACTGGCACTAAATTGCAGCGTGAGCAGCGTTAGCAAAATTCTGTGGAATCTCATGGAGTTTTCCTGGAATTTCTTGGGATGAAACTCGGCCAGTTCCACCCACCACTAATATTGTCTTTTTACCCTCCTATATACCACAGTCCCGTACCAACCCCCACCCCCCAATATTTCTTGTGTTGCTTTATAGTCCTCTGTGGGGGCTTCTTTGCGTTTTATCAAACACAATCATTTACTCCACTAAAATGCTGTTTTTCTTTCCTTTTTTAAAAATCTGTTCCATCTCTTCACATTTTCTTCCCCAACTCAGAAATTCTCACAAGTATCTTGCCTTTATAAAAATTATTATAATCTTTGTGTATTGCAGAGTTGTTCGCTCTGATGCTTCAGAGATGTGACTTACTAGCTTTTTTGGGACTTTTCTGCCTCCCGGCTTTAGTGTCCATGGAATGCATTTTACTAAATTTTCTCAGTTTTTTAAGTGATGCAACTTTATGGTTTGTAAACTCCTAAAAAAATATATCTTTGGAAATCTTTCATTTTTTCAGTAAAATGTATACAATCATATTTACAGACAAAGCATTTTACCCAAATGTCTCCCCTTTCTTCACCCCCACGGTGAGACCTGAAGGAGACTGGTACTTCAGTAACCCTGTTATCAGCACTTCAGAGTAAACTTTCTTTTACAAAACAAGTATTTATAGTGTGAGACATGCTCTTACAAATGTTTGCGACTATGCACGGGGTGCACGGATATGTCACATGCGCCCCTGGCCCGTTTGTAGGCAGGCCTAACATCTGCACTTGTATATTACACCTTTATCCCAGAGTATTCCAGTGCATCTGCAACTGTGGTTTGTAAATGTGGTTCAGTGCACCGAGAACTGTAATTTTAAATGTGATTCTGTACTACAGCTGTGAGGCGGTGTATCTAGAAATGTAATTTGTAAATGCGGGTCTACGGTGCACCTGGAAGTGTAATTTATTGGCACGGTCCTGTACTACAGCTGTTTGACTGTTGATCTGGAACTGTAATTTGTAAAAGTGCTTCTGTACTAGAGCTGTGCACTGGTACATTTGGAACTGCAATTTGTAAAGCGCTTCCATACTAGAGCTCTGTGACTGGGTATCTGAAACTGTAATTTATAAACGCGGTTCTGTGTTACAGCTGTGTGATGGTACATCTGGAACTGTAATTTGTGAATGCTGTTCTGTAGTACAGCATTGAGACAGTGAATCTGGAACTGTAGTTTGTGAATGCTGTTCTGTATTACAGCATTGAGACAGTACATCTGGAACTGTAATTTGTGAATGCTGTTCTGTATTACAGCATTGAGACAGTACATCTGTAACTGTAATTTGTGAATGCTGTTCTGTAGTACAGCTGTTTGATGGTAGATCTTGAACTGTAATTTGTAAAAGACATTCTGTGCTACAGCTGTGTGCTGGTACATCGGGAAACAAATTTGTAAATGCGGTTCTGTAATACAGCTGTGGGATGGTACATCTTGAAATGTATTTGTAAACACGGTTTTGTACTACAGCTGTGTGACGGTAGATCTGGAACTGTTATTTGTAAATATGGTTCTGTACTGCAGCTATCAAATCTAGAAATTAGAGTTTGTATAGCTGTAGTACAGTGCCATGTTTACAGATTACAGTTTCAGATGTGCCATCACACAGCTGTAGTACAGGACCGCGTTTACAAATACATTTTCAGATGCACCATCACACAACTGTATTACAGAACCATGTTTACAAATTACAGTTCAAATATGTACCATCACACAGCTGTAGTACAGGGCAACATTTACAAATTACATTTCCAGATGTACCATCACACAGCTGTAGTACAATACTGCCTTTACAAATACATTTCCAGATGTACATAACACAGCTGTAGCACAGGACTGTATTTACAAATGACAGTTATATATGTACCGCCACACAGCTGCAGTATAGAACCTCTGAAGTACAGAACCACGTTTACAAATTACAGTTCCGGATATACCATTACACAGCTGTAATTTGGAATGTATGTGGATTAAGAATGTAAGTGGAGAGAGCAACATTTATGGTAACAGTCTGGTTTCATCCCATAAGTAACTTATATGTACTTTTAAGTAAGATTAATTGGGATGTGGAAATTGTTAAGTTAAATATATCATTAAATGTAGTGGCTGTTGCCAGGCATGCTGCTTGCTACTGAGCTGTAGACATTGCTTCCTCAATCCTAGGTATCCATATACTCACCACAGAATTTCCCTCCACAGCAGCCATCTTGAATGGTGTTAGCCCTTTTGTGTTTTGGATCGATTCCACGCCTGTCTCACTTCCTTTACTGTCACAGGACAGGATGAGGTCATACATAACACATGCCATTTTCTGGTTGGGTTGAAGTGTTAAGATGTGGAGAATGGTGTTACCTAAACAATGGAAAAAGTAACATGCGCATTAACACACCAGACCTTATCTGAGATGATTAAAGAGATAACCGAGACAAGCAAGAAATCAAGGATTAGAGTGAAAAGTGGCTATTGCAAGCTAGCTGCCAGTTGATGATGCCATGTGTGCTGTTTAATAGATTTATTTTACATTGTTAAGATGAACTGTACCTTTCTGTTGTCCGCTAAGCTCAAACCTTCACCCAATGTACGGTCAAATGGCATTTGTGCAATTCTGCTAGTGGTGATAGGCAGCTAGCAGCTGCCTATCACCTTTAAATCAATTACCTTACTAGTTTTTCTCCTTGAAAAATAGGCTCTGAAGAAGGGTTCAGCAGACCTTTCCTCACTATTAAAAGTCACATTAAATTCTAGGTGTGGGGGACACACAGAATTTTACTCTGCAGAATTCCTCAGATTTAGAGAAAAGCTCTGTGGGATTCCACGGAGTTCCAGCAAATAGGCATGTTGCGCTACTCAATCTATGACTTAGTACTGGGAGCGTGTCTATGCCGAACATCAGCATGAACGGCACCAAACGGTGCAGCTACTTGAATTGATTGTGCTGCCGCACAAGTAGATTTTTTACTCGAGAGGCAGACTTCTGACAGCGATCAGTTTTTAAAAGTCCGTGACTACCCATATTGGAAAAAAATTGCAGATGTCCTCCTAGCAACCAAAGATCGCTCTAGTGAATGCCAAATCTCACGCTCGCCAACTTACCATTTTGGTGCGCATATGTGAAAAAAGTCTGCCACTTAGAGAATGGGGAAATTTGGCCAGAGCTCTGAGATACAAAAGTACTGTTTAGTTGGCCAAATTATGCCGCTTCTACAAGCAGATTGGAATCTTTTGTCCATTTCTACTCATTTCTGGATTATTTTCTAGAGAAGCATACTTTCTTGTTTATGTTGGGAAACCATGTTAATCCCCTCAATATGCAAGTTTACCATATTCAGTTCAAAAGATTTTGGAATACGTATGTGCTCAGAGGGGTTTTGTAGACAGAGATTGCTTTGTTACTTGATATCTTTCAAAGTTGTCCTAGCTTCTCGGTTGATTCAATTCCTTTTACTTATTGTAGTGATTTAGAAATAGAGTATAACTGCATAATCAGACGCCTTACATCAATGATTTGATAGCTCAATTGTTAAAAATTAAAGTAGTTGTATGTTAGAAAAAGTCTCCAAACATATCAAAATACAAAAATATCATGGAAAAACGATTGTAGTCCAAAGTATCTATTTTTTATACTTATAACGTCAAGTGAAAAAATATCAACAAGAAAAACATAGAGATTCAAAAATAGTAAGTTTAAAAATACCTATTATAAACATATCTAGTACCAGAAATAAATATTTAAAAATAGCAATAGATTCATCCAACATATCTATTAAAAAATATAATTTACAAAAGTAGTGAATAAATTATGTTAAAAATAAAGATATTTCAAATACAAAACCTAAAATAAGTGTAACTATTTAAACAATGTATATACACTTTATTAAAAATGGTTCCTACATAAAAATGAAACAACTTATTTTTTAAATAAAACATAAAAAATTAGCTGAGTTGCGATAAATTACATTTAATAAAAAATGACTTAACAAATGTGTAATTCATCTATAAAATACTTTTATTTTACAACAGACTCTTTAGCAAGAATAGAAAATAAATTAAATGAACCACAAACCAAACTTCAAAAATAATTACAATTATTATACTACATAAGTTAATGTAAAACTGTAACACGTTATTAAATATACTCCATCTTTTCTAATTTGATAATTAAAATACAATTAAAACATTTGAATCAAAATATTCATAAATAAAATATTTAAAATAAAAATAACTTTAAAACAATATTTTATTATGCCCCCAGTATGCCACAAAACCTTTAATTATAAAACATATATAACCCATAACAAATATGACCCACAACTTTTTTTAAATATACCCTTTTTTAAATATACAGATTACTTTTTTCAAGAAATCATTTCAATAGCAGAATGTTTATTAATTATATGATTTATAAATGAAGCACTAATCCAAGAAATATGACTTCCCATAAAAATACTCTTTTTTAACCATAACAATTGTGTACTATAAATACATTAAACACCCCTAAAAACAGTATGATTGAGAAATAACATGGGTATTCAAGAGCTGAAACACATTTTTCATACAGGTGCGTCTGGAAGATGCAGATTATTTGTTCAGTGTGTGTTGATTGTCCTAGAGATCTGTTCAATAGGTCATGCAAGCACACATCATGAAACAGAATGTTTTTGTAGATCTCTTTGTAGCGTCCCCTATTCTACCTAGAAACGTAGGGGGTCATTAGGAGTTTGGTGGACGGAAACATCTGTTCGACAAACCCCCGATGAGGAGACTGCCACAGTGCTGCAGAAAGTCAGAATTACAGTTCACAAGAGTAAATCAAACAACAAACATGTAAAATGAAAACATTAGACACTACCCCTTGTGAGAACTGTTTTTAAGGGAAGACCTCATTACTTACCCAGTGAGTCCTGTGCTCTCACACTAGCTCTGTGGTTAATGAGGAACTGCACCATCTCAGTATTTCCCACACATGCAGCAAAAGACAGCACATGCTCGCCTGTCAAGAGAAAGGGCATTTGAGATATTTGTAAAACCGTGATGGAGACTTGTTGAGACTACAACTCAAGAAAATAACAGAATGTGACGGCTGATCCAACTGCCCCACCCAACTAATTTGTTTATTTCTTGTCTGTGCTTTTGCTAAGATCTTTATGGTGTTGCTTACTCTGAGAACCATCTTTACAGAGGAAAAGAAAACATTTAATTTAAGAAGAGCATATTTATGGAGCGCTTACAATGTATACGAGGTGTTTTTTACAGTGTTGGGGTACATAAATGTGATGCGTCCATAGTACATGAATTGTAAATGCTATGCTTTGAAATAATAAATGGCTTCATGTATTTGTTGTTCAGTGCCCAAGTGGCTACTGGAACGAGTGCAAGAGCCATCTAGTGTCGACTAGAAATCTCAGTGGATGAGGTCTTGTTGGTGCTTCCTTAGAAGCTGAGAGGTGATTGACCTGCTGCAGACACTGGATGGCACCCTGGAGGGGGACACTGACTGCCAGGGCCAAGTGTCTCAAAACAGCCAAGATAAGAACCTCCCAAGTTTGAGAAACCTGTTGGCAGATGATGACGTCTGTACACCTTCTCTTCTGGTGCTGAATGTCATCCAGTAAGGATGACACAGACTCTCATGGTCACCTCTCTCACAACACTACCTAGACACTGGACCTTCCAAATTGTTGGTAGATGCTAATGTCTTAGAGCTGGTCCGGTAAAAAATGATTTAATTATTTTAAAATTAGTTTCAATGGGTGCTGTTTTACTCCCTGCTGCCTTTGATTTCTATGGGAGTGTGTTGCAATACCTGTCAGTGGCCATGTGTTGGGCTTGACTTACTCTAAGGCTAGGCTGGAGTATGTTTATACCTTTTTTGACAGATTTGGGCTGGTTTAACTTTAAAAGTGTGGTTTGTTAGCATGTCCATCCCTAAACCCCGCTTTATATTCTCCTAAATCCCTCCCACTTTCGAATGTTCTTCATTTTCTTCCCACTGCCTCTATCCCTCCACATTTTCTAGTAAAGCATATACTTTAGCAGAGATCTCCACATAGAAAAGATTGGAGAGGCGGAAGTCTGCGTACATAGGTTTGTGAATAACATTTTGTAGTCCATGAGTAGTATGACTGTAGTTCTACTTTATATACTGTGGTCTACATATCATGATTTATCTGTCTTCATAGTCAAAGGAGTGTGTCCAGGGACAAAGATTTAGAAAATTCAGCTTTTTCCTTCTGTGCTTTATTCTGAGATGACTACTGATCTAAGTAACCATTGGTATTAAACATAGTGAAATAATCAGGCTCGATTAATAAGAGCCTGCCTTTATTGCGCTATGTCCATATTAGTAGACTTGCCATAATAATACAGTGCTTCCTCAGTGACCTGGAAGGCCGTGCCCGTTGCTCTTGGTGATGAAACATCAGCTCCCATCTTCACCAGCTCCTTCACCAGATCCAGGTTTTGTTGTGCCACAGCGATGTGAAGAGCAGTTTGTCCTAAAAGTACAAGGGAATAATGTGAAAATGCATGGATCCTCCTGCCCTCAACATTTCGTCATACCCCAGCAAACTATATGCAATGGGAGTTTTGATATAAAGCTGCCTACTTATAACTCATGCCTCAGACAGTAGAGCTGTCCCTTGTGTCTATGTAAGAGTACACTTATGAGATGCAATCATCATCCCTTGTAGATGGGGTCTTGGTGTCATAGGACCACAACCAGAAAGTATCCCAGCTAGTTACTACCATTCTTCATGTCAGATGATCATGTCTTCATCTTTCTTCTGAAGCTGAGAAATTTGCCTCCTGTCTCAGCTCCATAGGCACTGACAGCCATAATGTTGTGCCTGGGGCTCTGAATGACCTACCTCCCCATTTAGTCTGCCTGACTTTTGACACTGAATAAAGAAACATGGATGAATAGAAGATTTAGTGGGGATGCACTTGTCAAGAAGATGCCAGCCACAAAGAACAGAGAAGCAGTCTGTAAAGGATGATGCATAAAACAGATTTTTGGTGGCATAGTTATCAATGGTGCAGCCAGTGCAGTGTCACCGGAGCCCAGACATGAAAGAAGACATATTGTACCAGCTGCTTCAGTGCTGAAATATTAACTTGTAGGTCTGGGTGGTACATCAGCAGGGTGCAGATCTTTTGCTCCAGAAACTAAAGTGATGCAGCACAGCTCCTTGAAGTTGGCTCTGAGTCTCTCGGTTGGCAGGTCTGGCTGCACAGACCAAGCGAGGTGCACTGTGCACAGAAAATAAAATCACACTGGTTTGCATTGCTATGTGCACATGACTTTTGCAGACAAGTATGCATACTGGCATTTGTAAACTTGGGGGCCAATTTATCAAAGTTTCACACAATGCACCAAGACATCTTGATGTGCTGGGATGAATGAAAGGGAGAGGGCAGGAATGTACCATAATTAACATCAGGTGGCTCATTCCTGTCCTCTCCTTGCACTGGAGAACAATGCGCTGCCTTGTCCCAACACAAGCACTTTCTCGCTGTGCTGCTGTTAGCCTGTGTTGTAGGCAGGGTTGTTTCCATGAAGGAAGAAGCACCTTCCTGCACAAAAACAATCCTTAAAGGCATTTTCCTCTTTGTATGTGTGCTGCAGAATAGAATGCAAACACAACAAGAGGATGGATGGAAAGCTTGAATTAATCTCAGCCACTGGCAATCACTGAGAGCCACATCCGTATCCACTGTTTTTCTGCCCACCATGCCACCTCAGTTTGGACGCAGCCATATGCAAATCAGTTGGGACACTGATTTCCCATGGGAACAGTCCTTTCTGAACTGCCAGGTAAGGTCCTCCTTGGACAGAAACAGCATCCTGGGACCTGTTTAGGGGTATCACCCCTCATCAGCCAGGCTAACTTGAATCCTGTGGCACAGTGAGCCAGGGATCCATGTCTTGGTTAGGGCAGCAAATGCAAAAACAACAAGGTGATGGAATGCTTGAATTAATTTCAGCCAATGGCAATCGCTTGGGCCCATATACAAATTGATTGTTTTGTTTACCTTCATGCCGCTGCAGTTTGGGCCCAGCCAAAAAACAAATCAGTCCTGAACCTGCTCCCCATGGGAACAGTCCAGCCTGAACTGCCAGGCCAGGTCCTCCCTGGACCAGAAACAAGCATCCTGGGACCGGTTTTGGGGTAGGTACATTCTGGTATGCAGAATATTGGGTACATGTGAGGTACACAATGCTAGTGCTTCCCAGGGCTACTTTGTGGGGTCTGCATTGTGTATTTGTGGTGCTAAATTTCATAGTGCGTGGATACACATTTGAGTACACAAAAGTACACAGTATATGTAATAACATTTGCTGTAAAAACATCCCCAAGGTGCTGATGTGCACACTCATGGTATGAATGCTGAAGGGTGGCAATGCATATTGAATGGATATAGGCATACAACGAAAAACCTTGGGCAAAGCTGTGCACGTGTGGATGACACATGGATGACACATATGCACTGGAGCAAAGACTGTATATATGTAGGTGAAAATGTACTGCTATTTTCTCCTATGTGTGACAGTGTCAGGACATTTCACTGCACTCAGTACTCACTCCCATAGTTGACCATAGTCTGGCTGGGCTGCGGATTGTGGCCACATGGTACAAAGTTAGCTAGAATGTGCATCAGATGTTAACGGTCCACCTGTACATAGAACACTCAGGGCCTGATTCTAACTTTGGAGGACGGTGTTAAACCGTCCCAAAAGTGGCGGATATACCACCTACCGTATTACGAGTCCATTATAACCTATGGAACTCGTAATACGGTAGGTGGTATATCCGCCACTTTTGGGACGGTTTAACACCGTCCTCCAAAGTTAGAATCAGGCCCTCACTGTCAAAGTGTGTGCTCTGGGGCTGATTGTCACCGGTTCTCAAGGGAGAGCTGCACACTAGATGTATTAATTTCATACTGTGGTACTGCATGGTTCTCCGCACACTGAGACCCCTGCCACAGACTTCTCATGTTGTGATAACCAATCTTACAAACTTTTGGTTCAGCATACTTTCAAATTCAATGGAAAATCAGGCAGTTGAAGATGGCTGCCGCCTTACAAATGTCTATTAAACAACATTCCATGGCCTCCTTCGAATCAGCCATGTTGGGAAGAGGCAATTTGTAAGACACTCCCACAGAACACCGTGTTACAAGAGGATTCTAGCATTTCAGCGAAACAAGTCAGAAAAAAAAGCCTGCGCCATGTAGATAAGTTAGGTGTGTGGCTAAAAGCAGCAGAATTTGGGATTTTAGCGGGAGGGAGGTGGGAGCCTGATTAGGTAGAAAGTGATGCAAGAGGAGAACATGGAGCATGAGCGGTATAGGAAGGTCCGGCTCGCCGAAGAAAATAAAAAAGCCATATAAATAAATGTTAGGCGCAAACATGAAGCATGGTAGGCCTGGAGCGGGTTCCATGCTTAAAAAATAAAGTCAGCACGGCCTCCAAAATCACACATGCTGCCTTAAGAATTACAGCCATGTTTACTGAAAGTCGGAGCTTGGAGCACTGAAAAGATTGACGCCTGTGTGCAGTGCTGTTGGACAAAGGAAAAAGTGGTCTCTTTATAGTTGTTAAAATAGAACAAGTGGAAGGTTGCAAGTACTGGGCCACTGCTCCACGGGAGTGAACAACCGATGGAAAGAAGGGACAAATAGGAAGCAAGGATTTATAAGGGCACTAAAAGAAACAAATGAAAAGTACTGGACAGGTTGTGAGCCCACAAAGTATATACAACATGTCTCAAAGAGACAGTGCAAGCACTGTCTAGGCTCGACCTAAAAAGGATTCTAGTGACTGTGTACTTCAATAGATAAACTGGTTAATCTCGCTGATGGATGTGTCACACACCACTTGAGGTAGACATTTGAAAAATGTATGCCCTCTTATTAAAGCAAATGTTAATAGATCATCATCAACAAACTCATTAAATGGCAAGTGGAATAACGCTCTGCCAGATGATGAACTGCCTGGTGTTCCTGCACCCGGGTTTACTGGGTAAGAAAGTTCTGGCCTGAATTTACTGGGTAGGGTTGCACACCCGACAAAAGGAAGCCCCCCCCCCATCACCTGCTGCAACACCATAGAAGGAGCACTCTCTCACCATCATCATAGAAACTTTCCCTCTCCACAGACACACTCACCACTGCTTTGCCTTTCCCTGTGGTCCAACATGCTTCCTCCACTTAGATTTACCACCTACTACTTGCAGCGTGTGGCATCACACTTATGATGAAGGGATTTGTGAAACATTGTGGTACCGCGCTGGTATCATCTTATTCAGTGTTAAGGTACTTTCTGCATGAGAGTTGATCACAGCTATGGTTGATGACTCTTAGCTTGTTTTTTATCATGCGAGGCCACTTGGAAAACAATAGTAGCCTGGGCCAGGCTGTCGCTGTTTCAAATGTCAATCACAGATGCTGAGGGCAATCTTTCAGTCCACAGCTCTGGTCTCCTTAACTGATAGACATTAGCTTCAAACCCACTTAGCATCAGCCCACACAATGCCCAAGGATAGGCAATTAGTGTTGTCACTGTGATAGAGTCTTAGCACAATATCTGGTTTTTGCATTTTTCACATTTCCTTTAAAACACATGCACATATTACCCTCATACTCTTGTGATGTCATGGGGTCATTGACAAGATCTGGAGCCGCAAGGAGAAGGGTCTTTACAGCTTCCACGTGACCGTACATGGCAGCAACATGGAGCGCTGTTTCTCCCATTGCCCCTGAAAAGACAGAAGATGGACACACCACAGTACAAATTACTACTGGGATCGCAGTTTGTCATGTTTACTCCATTCATTTGCATCACTGATGGAACTGTTAAGAGGTGTGTGAAGATGCAAAATTGTTTCCTCACAAAGTTCATGTATTTCTGAAAAAGTACAAAGATTATGCAAAGGTCACAAAATTCTACTCATGTTAGGCTTCTGTGTAAAGAATGGATTTTCTAACAATTTTCTGTTGGCTTGACAGTACATATTAAAGAAGGCTAAATAAATTATGCCCTTGGATACAAAGTGGCCGATTTATCACAAAGTCACCCTAATGCAACACAGCAAGACAACTTTCTGCACTGTGTGACAGTCAGAACAGGAATGCAACATATTTACACATGATATGACACATTCACAAGTTTAAAAGTCTTTGTAATTCTGGAAATGTGCCAAAATCCATGGGTACACCCATGCTCCACACAAGGAACACTTCTCAAGTGCTGCACTGCCTTGTGTTACTCTGGATTTACTAAGCTATGCAGAGCCACACAAGGTGGGTTTGTCTGACTTAATAAATCTTGCTTATGCCCCCTGCATTGCCTTGCAACACCTTGCATGGCTTAATAAAACTAGCCTATAGAGCTTACGAATGACTGGCACAGCCAAAACTCTAAGGATAAACTACATAAGTGTGAGGAAAAACTCCTTGCACTACGGATAATTCAATAGTTGTGAATTATGTAGGATCACACGTGTGTAACAAGTACTTTGTACACGCCTAGAATTGTTCCACACAAAATATGTATTAAAAATGTAATCTGAAATGATAACTTGATTGTCAAAAATGTGCTGCACATGGCTATCTCTGTTCTTCCGGTGGGTTAGGCCTTTAAATGGGCTTCGATACATCATGGACACCTACTAGGGATAGAGGTGCCACTATGAGTCTGTTATACCTTAAGGTGCCAGTTCTTTTAACATCATAGCTAGGAGTATATTATATATTTCTCCTCCTTATTCACTTGAACTTATCTTCTTAATATGGTATGTCCCACCCTTCCTTCCTTTCCCCTGGTCCCCTTCTTTAGAATGTTGAAATGTTCTCTATATAACAGTCTGAGGGTGAGTGTTTGCATTGTCAGCACTCCGTCCATCATCTTTTTGTGTTGCTAAAGTTGCCCTAAGTGGGAAGGGTATGCCCAGACGTGGGTCCCGTGCTCACTGTGCCACTGGATTCAAGATTGCCTGGCTGATGAAGGGTGATACCCTGAAACCAGTCCCAGGATGCTTGTTTCCGGTCCAGGGAGGACCTGGCTTGGCAGTTCGGGCTGGACTGTTCCCATGAGGAACAGGGTCAAGACTAATTTGCATATGGCTGGGTCCAAACTGGGGTGGCATGGTAAGCAAAAGAACGATTGATTAAACCCAGGTCTGTGACTGGGGGTGAGTGTTTGCATTGTCAGCACTCCGTCCATCATCCTTTTGTGTTGCTAAAGTTGCCCTAAGTGGGAAGGGTATGCCCAGACGTGGGTCCTGTGCTCACTGTGCCACTGGATTCAAGCTAGCTGTGGCTGATGAAGGGTGATACAGTGAAACCGGTCCCAGGATCCTTCTTTCCGGTCCAGGGAGGACAGTCACCAGGTGATAGTTTAGGACAGAGCTCAGAAGTTGGTCATGGATGTTGTCATGCAATAAACTTTTCTTAACATCTCAAGTAGGGGTGCGTGAAAAATTCTGCTCTGCCGGCGGAGTTTTCAGTGCTTTGCCCACTCCCCATGCTCCGCTTGGAGTGCAGAGATCTTAGAAAATTCCACCAATTGCCACACAGTTGAATTTTTTCTCATGCATGGCTCGACAACATCAAGATATTGAGCACGAGCAAAAATGTTTGTCCCCTAGCTCGGTTTTTGGACACTACAACAACTCCTCGTGAGATTTCTCAACACGGGTGGCTGCGGCAGGTCGTGACCAGTGGTGTTGGGAAAGCCGCCCTTGAGTAGAAAATCTACTTGAGCGGCACAAATAGGCAGCGCTCTTTGCTGCGCCACATCATGCCGGTCACGCTGATTTCACGGTGATGAACGAGCTCCTACCGCTAAAAATCAGCATGAGCAGCATGACATGCCAGAATTCTGCCTGCTCACAAACCTCTGTGGATTCTTGCTTGGTTTTATGTAACTCTGAGGAATTCTGACCTCTACCAAGGCCTAAATTCAAGACCCCTGATCGTTATTTGCGACAGGCTCCTATGGTGCCCATACATATAGCTATGTTCCGGAGTCTCTCAGGTACAAGGTGTGGACCCAATGAGACTCCGTTCTGGGCCATCTGTGCACACTTCCATCTCCAGCAAGGAAGCAATGCAGGATATCTTCTGGCACAATAACCAGTCACAGTGATGTCATTTGGAAGTCACCAGAAACTGCAGCAGCGAATCCTTTGCTGAAACTTATGACTGTATTTTACCAGCTTCACTATGATTCTGAACGGATTTGCTATTGGTGCGTTTTCTCACCCTCCCCTCTGTGTTTTTTATTTAGCCCTAAAAGCTGTTTCTCACCCTCGCCTGCATTTATTTAGAGGCAGAAGCTGTTTCTCTCCCTGTCCTGCATTTTCTTTAGAGGCAGAAGCTGTTTCTCTCCCTATCCTCTGTTTGCTTTAAAGCTAGAACTTATTTCTTACCCTCTCCTTTGGTTTGTTTGGAGTTGGAAGCTGTTTCTCTCAAACTCCTGTGTTTTCTTTAAAGCAAGAAGCTGTACAATGCACTTCTAAAGAGGACCTCACAGTCAAAGATCATGAAATGTCTTTCCACCTTTTATGTGACTTTTGGTGACATTACATCCCACTCTTCTTTGTATCAAAATGTGTCCTCTGCAAGAGGACGCAGGGGTAACCACTGACCAGGGGGAAAGGAGTACTTTGTTAACTCAGCCTCTGAGTAGATCAGAGCCATTCTCATGTGTCTGCTTTCACGGTCCTGTCCAGTAGTGGACTGTCCACCTTTCTGTATCCTAGTCCGTCATGTGGCTTTATCAAGAGGTTTGTATTAACAATGGTACTCCCTGCGCGTCACAACTTGTGTCCGCTCCAATGGTTACATTCTAAATGCACCTTCTGGCTTCTTACATTCCCTCTGCTTGGATGCTCTGTCCGGGCATCCTGATATTCAACTGGTAGGTTTCCTATGGAAGTGTCACATGTCAAGGTGTTAGTTATACATGATTCCATGAAGAAATATCCTGGATCTAGGAGTGACCCACAAAGTATCAACTGAAGCATCGCTAATTATGTGCTAAAAGTCAACTTCCATCTAAAAGTGTTCCTCGAAGCAACAGAGCGCTGAAATTTTACTAATACATATTTTATGTGTTTTGTATTCTGAATATGCATAGAAAATGACTTAACATAGAAAATAACATGTAACTCGTACAATGTGCCCACTTGAATGGCCGCTACCTAATATAAAAATGTTGTATTAAAAGATATATTTATGTTTATTTTGAATTTAAATTAGCAATAAAATGCAGTAATATGGCATACTTGTGATTAACTGCTGTGTATTAGTCTAAATTAGCTGTAGGCCTCAAGCTAACAAGGCCTAGAGCCTTAGTATTGCACCACCGTTTATAGAAAAATGCAATGTCAGAATGAAATGTGAACTCATGCTTGCTGGAAAATAAAGAAGATGAATATTGTTACTAATTTTGAAGGTTGACAAAATCTTATGAATCGAGCAAATGTTCTTCCTGTCTTCATAAGCAAACTGTGTATTAGGTAATGTGTGTAGAAACATGAATGTACTAAAGTTGGTACATATTATTAACTTGAGATGTATGAGAAAGTAATGTTCCCAGGAACTGACAATGGATGTACTGACGGAAGGAACGGAAGGAGACTAAGAGGGTCATTCTGACCCTGGCGGCCGGTGGCTGCCAGGGCCACCGACCACGGGAGCACCGCCGACAGGCTGGCGGTGCTCCAATGAGCATTCTGACCGCGGCGGTTCAGCCGCGGTCAGAAGCGGAAAGTCAGCGGTCTCCCGCTGACTTTCCGCTGCTCATTGGAATCCTCCATGGCTGCGGAGCGCGCTCCGCAGCCATGAGGATTCTGACCCCCCCTACCGCCATCCAGTTCATGGCGGGAAAGCCGCCATGAACAGGATGGCGGTAGGGGGGGTCGCGGGGCCCCTGGGGGCCCCTGCCGTGCCCATGCCTATGGCATGGGCACGGCAGGGGCCCCCGTAAGAGGGCCCCAAAATGGATTTCACTGTCTGCCTTGCAGACAGTGAAATACGCGACGGGTGCAGTAGCACCCGTCGCACCTTCCCACTCCGCCGGCTCGATTACGAGCCGGCATCCTCGTGGGAAGGTCGTTTTCCCCTGGGCTGGCGGGCGGTTTAACTGGAACCGCCCGCCAGCCCAGGGGAAAACTCGTAATACCCGCCGCGGTCTTTTGACCGCGGCGCGGTAATTTGGAGGGCGGGATCCTGGCGGCCGGCCTCCGCCGCCCGCCAGGGTCATAATGAGGCCCTAAATGTTACTTTTGACAAAACCAACGACGTGCGTAAAGGGAGAAGAACCAATCATCAACATCGTCTACTTACATCTCAGATTTACAATATGAATTTTATTGGACTAATGGCTAACATATGGTTTTCTGACCAATGACAATGTGGGACAACTGTAACTTAACCACACTGCTATCAGTGTTTTAGAACAGAACTTGTGTGGCCACTCTCATGAGCTTTTCTTTGGGTCACTTCGATACTTTTCTACTGAGAGCTTACTCTATTGTTAAATGCTGGTGTTCACTCTTATGCTTGATGCTTAGAGCTTGGTGCACCTTTCCTACCTGCCTCAGAAACCCTTCTTAAATGGTTCAGAGAGCTCAGAGTCCCCAATTCTGAACCATTACCCCTTCCATGTCCTGTTGTTGATGCTGCCCGAACCGATGTCCGCCTGACGAAGAGTAATCACCGGCTTGCTGATCCATAAAAGGACAGGTATCCTAATCTGCAAATGTCTTTATTTTTGATTTGTCTTTTGTTTCTAGGTACCAACTACTGCCATTTGATATCGCTATAGTTAGTTGTTTTTCCAATTTAATGTTGACTAAAACTTTTGCATGAATCCCAAACATGCTGATGCTAATCTGATGATAGAGAGTCTATTTCCAGTCAACTAAAACACTGATTTAACGTTGCTCAATTGCTGAATTTCAATATATGTTATTTCTATTGCCCAATTACTTGTATTGTTGATTTGTACTCTAATCTTAGAAGGACTGATTGTAAATGCTTTAATTAAGTTGAGATTCTTCACAAGATTCGGTCAACCAGTGTTGTTTTTGTACTTACATCATGTGGTTTGGGACTTATTTAGGTGATACTAGCATTGTAAAATTAGGGAAATAAACTTTCTAACTGATACTAAAGGTGTGGTTATTCATGGTCAAAGGGGTCGTGGTGCGTGAAAATTATTGACTCCCAAGATTATTTATCATATTGATTGATAATGTTATTGATTGGTATTGAAACTGAGCCTTACAGTAGGAATTACTCTAAGCGCAGTCAAAATCGACCCAATTTACGCGTCCCCTTATCAACTCATTGCAATAAACCAATAAGGTCAGACGTGCTATCAGGATCCTCTGGCCGGGCCTCCTGGGATTCTACTGGTAGGTTTGCTATGGAAGAGTCACATATCAGGTTTTAGTTGTGCATGATTTAATAAAGAAATATCCTGGACCTAGGAGTGACCTATGACGGATCAGCTGAAGCATCACTAATTATGCCAAAAGTCAACTTCCATCTAACAGTGTTCCTCAAACCAACACAAGCAAATGTCATGTGACAAGTTTAAAAGAAAGTTATCTTAAGAACAAACGCATAGCGAATTATTCATTAATATAGGTGTATTATTCTATATGTCACGTAGCTATGAATTCATCACAGGCTAATAGTATGCTATAGTGAAACGAGAGTTTAGAATCAACAAGGTAAAACCCTGTATGCTTCTATATTTTAGGCCATTCACAAACATTTTGCAGGTAACGTCTATGCATACAAACACGTGCAATTTATGCTAAAGAATTAAGGGGTTCCTAGGCTGGGAAAGGCCTCCATAGTTCATGAAGCTGTAGGCTGCTAGAGCAGGAGTTTTAACAGAATTATTACTGAATATTTATGTATCCTGATTGTTGAATTTGCTTAGAAAATGTAATAACGTATGAAAAATAATGCGCGCATTTGAAAGTATGACCACGTTGAGTGGCTGCCAATATTCATGAAGTGTACTTATTAATGGCTTATTAACATGAAATATTGAGCATTTGTTTGACTAAGGTAGTAATACATCATATTTAGAGTTTTGCATTATGTACTAGCTTTATTAATTGAAAGCCTTAACATAGCGGAGGTTTTGGCCTAGTTGCACGGCCTCATGTCAAACTGCATTTCTGAAGCGTTTAATAAAATATCTGCTTAGAGAATTAAACTGTGATTTTCCACTATGCTGACCAAATGTGCTTGTAGCTAAAAGTCTTTCTCAGGAGAACTGCTTGCTCGAAAATGTTCCTGTTGAATGAAACATTGTAAATGTAACATGTGTAAGACTGACTTCCCCAGAGGAGAACAATAACTACACTGACTGGAGTATAAACTGCAACAATATTGTTACCTGACGAGCCGGATGGAGAAAAACCTTACAAGAGGAACCAATCATCGACATGTGACCTGTGTACTAACGTAACTGTAGATCTGATGTTTTAGTTTTATTGGGCAAAGTGTGAACGTACGATCCATTGACCAATAGGAACTTGAGAAGTAGTTTTAGGAAATCTAACTTAGCAGGACTGCACTGGGGAGAAGACACCATTTATTACTTTTCTATTTTGCTTGTAACGCCATTTTTTTCTTGTGCGTCTTGAGAAGAGACGTGCTTAACCTGAATGCTTAAAAGACTTTGGGCCAGATGTATCATCACGACCCTTTGCGATTCGGAAATAGCGATTTTTAAGAAATCGCTATTTCCGACTCGCAAAGTACCATGTATCACATTTGCAATTCGGTAATAGCCATTTTAAAAAAATCGCAAATGCTATTACCGAATCGCAAATTGAGATACCGGCCCCATTCGCAGCTATGGGCCTGTTGGCCCATATCTGTGAATTTTTTGCATTTCCAAAATTGCGATTTCTGAACCAGAAATCGCAATTTTGGAAATGCAAAACCCCAGGGTGCTGGGGACCTAAGGCCTCCTCTGCTGCACCCCAAAACATTTTGGGGGGACATGTAAGATGCACACATGCCAAAAGGGCATGTGTGCTTTACATGTACAATTTAAAAATACATTTTAAATGCATTTTTATATTTTGCACATGGTTACCACCAAGTTCAACTTAGTGGTAATTAGCGATTCCTAAATGCCAAAATCGCATTCAAGAATTGCTTCATACATGTGCTAAGAAATCGCAAATAAGGAATCCTTATTTGCGATTTCTAATTTAGAGAGTTGCAATTTGCGACTCTCTAAACAGGCTCGCAATTTTAAGGAATCGCTATTTTAGCGATTCCTTAAAATTGCTTACAGAATGTATTTCATACATTCTGAAATGGCATTTTGCATTCGCAAACGGGCATTCGCACCGTTTGGGAATGCAAAATGCTTTCATACATCTGGCCCTATGCCCTTTCTGAACTTTGCCTGATGCTTTGCTGACCAAACTGATGTCCTGAGGATGAAGACTTACTCTGCCTGCTGATCCACTCTGAGGGTTAGGTATACAAATGTAATGATGTTTGACATTTATATTTGCTTTTGTTTCTAGGTACCAACCACAATATTTTGATAGATCCTTAGTTAGATGTTTTCCAAATTGTGTTGATTAAATTGTTTTGCATGAAGCCTAACATGCTAATTCTAATCTGATGATAGTTAAGGAGCTCACTTATGAAGCCGGCTATATGGAATAACATTTGAGGTCTTTTCTTTGCTGAAAGTAAATGTATGTGATATCATTTGCACAGTTATACTTGTTATTAATTTGCACCATAATATTAGAATGTGTAGTAGCGCAAGCCTTGATTAGATTGTGTTTCTTTAGGTGCTTCGGACAGCCGGTGTTGTTTCTGTATGTTTCTCATTTGATTTTGAGATTAATTTACGCGACATTAGCATTGTTAATATAGGAAAATAAATATTCTAACTTTTACATAAAGGTGTGGTTATTCATGACTGGAAGGTTATGGTGCGCCAGTTACTGACTCCTATTGAATACTAATGTTATTGATTATTGTTGATAATTGATGTTAATATTTGACAATTGGTTATTGATCAACATTGGTACGGGGTCTGTATGGTGGGAACGTCTCAAGCGTTGGTCATAAGGTTCATCTACTTATTTGCGTCCCCTTGTAAGTTTACTTATTACGTCTGACGCGCTAAACAGGCCAACCGGTACAAATCCACATGTCCTTAAAATTCACATATGGCGATTTTCCTTCAGATGGAAACTCTGCAGGAGTACATTTTAAGAAGTAAGGGTACCCCTCGACATTTCTGATTGAGTTAGATTTGTAGACGTGCTCCCCAGAATCAATATAAATCCCCAAGTTGTTAAGGTTTTTGAGGTTTTGTTAAGGTTTTTTTTCAACTATTTCCACTATTGCAGGATGAGCTTTGTGACTCGGACATGAAAACTCAAAACAACTATATGGTTTGGAGACCGAAATACTTTTAGATTTGGAGGAGTACAATTCAAGTTACATTTTACCCACCGAGGTGACTCTTCCAGTCGCCCCTGCCATTGTGTACAGTGCTCAGGGCAGCAGGAGTGACGTAGGGGGCCCAGGGAGAGTGGCAGAAAGTGGAGCCCACGAGCCGCCCACCAGTGGAAACAGGAGCAGGGTGCCCAGCATGAGCAGTGGTTGAGCGTGGTGCCCATGGGTGGAAGCTGGCATCAGGACAAGCATGCGGGGGAAGATGGGGACAGCATGCCTGAGGATGGAGACCAGCCGCCAGGCTGGCACGGGGATGCTCGCCTGGCTCTGCCACATGTGCCTGGTGAGTCGGGTGGGCAGAGCCCGGGGACTTGTTGAGTTGTCCTCAGCCGCGTGCTGCTTCCCAAAGCTCTTCAAGCCTGTAACAGCATTCCTAGGGGCCTGTGGAATACAAATGCTAATTTACCATAAAGATAAGTTGTTCATGGCACAGGGCAAAGGGATGGTGCAGGAGCGTGTGCCGGTGGCTACTACGTTATTGCAGAGTGTGTAATCCATTCAAAGAAGTCATTTATGAGTCCATTCCAGCATTTAAAGTTTCTGGGTCTCAAAGTGGATTTAGTAAGGGCTCAACTGAATGTCCCAGGATAGAAGGCTCAGGTGGTAAGGAAAAATATAAGGAAGGTAGGGCCAGATGTAGGAAAGGATTTGCAACTCGCAAACGGCAAAAACTGCCGTTTGCGAGTTGCAAATCGCATTTTCCTATGCAGAAATGCATTCTGCGAGTCGGACCGACTCGCAAAATGCATTTCAGAATCGCAAATAGGAAGGGGTGTTCCCTTCCTATTTGCGATTCCTAGTGGTATGCAATACCATTTGCGACCGCATATGCGGTCGCAAATGGTGTTGCAGTTACCATCCACTTCAAGTGGATGGTAACCCACTCGCAAATTGGAAGGGGTCCCCATGGGACCCCTTCCAGTTTGTGACTGGACCCAAAAACATTTTTTCAGGGCAGGGAGTGGTCCAAGGGACCACTCCCTGCCCTGAAAAAATACCGAAACTAAAGGTTTCGGTTTTTTTTTTTAAGTGCAGCTCGTTTTCCTTTAAGGAAAACGGGCTACACTTAAAAAAAAAAAAACTGCTTTATTTAAAGCAGTCACGAACACGGAGGTCTGCTGACTACAGCAGGCCTCCATGTTTGCGAGTGCCCATAGTCGGTATGGGGCCGCAATTTGCGACCCACCTCATGAATATTGATGAGGTGGGTCATTGCGACCCCATACCGACTTGCAGACGGTGTCTGAGACACCGTTCTGCATAACATTTTGCGACTTGCAAACAGCGAGTCGCAATGACTCGCTATTTGCAAGTCGCAAAATGTTATTTTGCTACATCTGGCCCGTAATGACTGGCAAACAGATTTCATTGAGAGATCTGCTAGTGTGGGAGGAGGTTATGTGCATCGATACAGATGATTTATTTTCAGGGGACCATTACACTACTGAGCAGTAGAAAGGATGAAAACCATGCATCTAAGGAAGGGGTGACTGCTACACACAGAAAATAATGTATCTAAGGAAAGGGTGACGGCTACACACAGAAAATAATGCATCTAAGAAAGGACTGACCACCACACTCAGAAAATAATGCATCTAAGGTAGGGGTGACTCTACACACAGAAAGTAATGCATCTAAGGAAGAGCTGACCACCACACACAGAAAATAATGAATCTAAGGGAGGGCTGACCGCCACACACAGAAAATAATGAATCTAAGGAAAGGGTGACTGCTACACATGGAACGTAATGCATTTAAGGAAGGGGTGACAGCCACACACAGAAAATAATGCATCTAAGGAAGCGGTGACTGCTACACACAGAACGTAATGCATTTAAGGAAGGGGGGACAGCCACACACAGAAAATAATTCGTCTAAGGAAGGGGTGACTGCTATACACAGAAAATAATGCATCTAAGGAAGGGGTGACTGCTACACACAGAAAATAATGCATCTAAGGAAGGGGTGACTGCTATACACAGAAAACAATGCATCTAAGGAAGGGGTGACTGCTACACACAGAAAATAATGCATCTAAGGAGCGGGTGACTGCTACACACAGAAAATAATGCCTCTAAGGAAGGGGTGACTGCTACACATAGAAAATAATGCATCTAAGGAAGGGGTGACTGCTACACACAGAACATATTGCATTTAAGGAAGAGCTGACCGCCACACACAGAAAATAATGAATCTAAGGGAGGGCTTACAGCCACACACAGAAAATAATGAATCTAAGAAAGGGGTGACAGCCACACACAGAAAATAATGCATCTAAGGAAGGGGTGACTGCTACACACAGAACGTAATGCATTTAAGGAAGGGGTGACAACCACACACAGAATATAATGCATCTATGGAAGGGGTCACTGCTACACACAGAAAATAATGCATCTAAGGAAGGTGTGACTGCTACACACAGAAAATAATGCATCTAAGGAAGGGGTGACTGCTACACAGAAAATAATGCATCTAAGGAACGGATGACTGCTTCACACAGAAAATAATGCCTCTAAGGAAGGGGTGACTGCTACACACAGAAAATAATGCATCTAAGGAAGGGGTGACTGCTACACACAGAAAATAATGCATCTAAGGAAGGGGTGACTGCTACACATGGAAGCCTGGAATAACAAGGCTCAGGAAGGGGTGACTGCTACACATGGAAGCCTGGAATAACAAGGCTCGGCGATAGTGATGGATTCAAATGCTAGGCACCCAGACAGGGGAGCTTGTTGCGTTGAGGTGTCAACAGGATGGTTATGTTTGGAAAAAAAGAAGGATGTCACTTACAATGGTTAGAGTTGTTAGCAGGGTCGTTTGCAGTGAAGACGTTTACTAATAGTGTTGCATTCTGTTGCGAATGGACAGGTCGGTGATGGGGTATATCAATCACCTAGGAGGAATGAGGTTGAGCACATTGGATGTACTGGCAATGGACTTTAGGCACTTTTGCCTTACCTTTTTCATATACGTCGGTAGATCTGCACTGGAGTAACTTGGTAATGGCTCTCGTATCATTCTCCTTTGCAGCTAGGAGAAGGGGTGAGTCGCATATCCTGCAACACAAAGGAGGGAGACAATTACTGGGCATGTGGACCAAGAATTACATTACTGAGGTGCAAACTTTCAGATGCTAAGAACAAGTGCATTTCAAACTTGTCCTGGTCTTAATTGAGCAAGTTAAAGGCCATGCTAAATCATTTTGTGTTGAGTCAGAGAATTTCCTGCAGAGTGCTTTGTTGTGACATTCAAAGAAGGATGCATATTCCTACTCAGTTAAGTCTAAAAATATTTCTCTTACATCCTTTATCATATGGAGCAACTTTCACTCTCCATTTTCACATTACTTCTGCCCCTGAAACCCCTAAGGTTAATTTGTTCAAATGTGTCCCTGTGAAATGCTTTGATGATGCCCTTCTTATAAACATAAAATATGTCAAGGGTTTTCTGTGGCCTGGCACAGTTGTAGTGTGTTACATATGTCTCTGCTGAGGGAGTTTTCCTGAAACATTTTGCTTTTTTCTCCCAGTCTTTTCTGACTCTCAGTGCATGACCGTAGGACTCTGGGTATTTACACACTGTCTGGCAGTGGGAAAGTGGATGCGCCTGTTCTACCTATGATAGAAAGGGGCAGGTAGGGGCATGCTTGAGGTGCTGAACCCAGGAAGATACTGTGAAACAGGTATACCATATACCTGGGGCAGTTATGGCCTTGGCTGCTATGGGGACGTGCACTGGGTGTGCCACCTCCTAGAAGACCCTATTAATCCTAACTTAGGCTATGGAATAGGACTGCAGGGGTGCAAGTGCGACTGCGCTCAGGGTGGCAGTACCTATGTGGGGGCCAACCTTGAGCTGCCTTATGCCTTCCCTGGAGGGTCCCGGTGACAGGGCTGGTGGTAGGCGGAGGGTAGGGTGGGTATACAATGGTGTGCCGTGTACGGACACAGAAGTACCTCATGTGGGTGTCCCTTGCCTAAAAGGTGGTCGGCAATGTCCATAAGGAGGGGTCGGTCCTCTGCTAGTGGCCATGTGCACTGTCCCCCTCAAGGGACAGGGTGGAAGTGCACATGCATGTCCTCCTCCTGGAGGGGAGATGGTGTTGACCAACGAAACCAGGCCGCGCCATGGCAGGGACCAGGGTGTGCACAGAGCCCATGAGGCCTTCAGAGGTACTGAGCCTGGCATAAAATGCCAATGGGTGCACGCTTGCACAATGGGGGGATTTCATGTATGCTGCATCTGGCACAGCTTGCCAATGGGTGCATCCTTGTAGAGGGGTGCCTGATCATATAGTGACCCATGCCTGGGGGGCCCCTCTTTGCCCATGTGCACGTGGGAGCTTGGCATAGCTGGCCTCTAGGTGCCTACTTGCATCAGGGCAACATAAGCTTAAATAAGACGAGCACAAAAAGTCAGTGTGTGCATACTTGCATCCAGATGTTGTCATGTGTAGGTGGAGACTGGAATCACTCACCTTGGTGAGTTTTCCTACATAGGTACTGGAGCAGGCCTCACTTGAGGGTGTGCACATTTGTGCACTGGTATTCTAATACAGGAACTGAGCCTGATAGAGCAGGCCAATATTGGCGCACTTGCACCTTTGTGGTGGATTTAACAAAAGTGTACCACTTGCTCCTGCAGGCATGGGTGTGCGCCAGGGTATATGTGCCCCGGGGAGCCAGGGAGTGCCGAATACCCATGCATGTTCATACTAGCTATGAGAGCTTCTCCATCTATAAGGTAACATGGGAGAATGAGTCTTATTAAGTCTGGCTACAATAATGGATTGCAGGAGAGCAGCCTCATGATGTTTAGCACTGTTGGATTCAGAATGAAAAACCCCTTTGAAGTGAGCTTGAAACGACACGAGCAGAGGTAAATGAGCTCTCAGCTGTTTATTAAATAATGTTCATTACAAAACGTACATTGTATTACAAATGAACATTGTATTCACCCCAGCGCATAGCAGTTGGCCCTCCGATGTCAGGACTCCCCGACCCTGCCGTCCCGACCGTTGCCCTCCAATCTCTGGTGTTTCTCGTTCGTATTTCAGAACGAGGAACACTGAGAAACAACAACACGGGCGTGTGTCAGCGTCTTCGCTGCGCGCGCGGAACATTAAACAGCTGATTCAGCTGACCGCGGCACGCGCAGCGGAGAACGCTGCAATCATTACTGTGCTAAAGCACTACAATTAGTTTTTTCTTTCAACAACAAAAAAAACAAAACAACAAAACAAAGAAACAACTTACAAAAATACCCCTACAGAAAACAACCAAAAGTTTGATATCTATGCATGCTAAGTATTGCAACATTTGACTAAAAACTAATTCAACTTAAACAAATTCACCTCAACGATACCTTATAGGTAACCTGCGAATTCTATCACTTTTTCTGATAGGAACAAGATCCATGGATGGACTTCCCCTGTTTGAACTGACGTCCTTTGCTGCTCCGGATTTTTGTACATTTAAGCATTCCCTCTCTGTCAAATAATGATCACCTTTATCTTGAGAAGGCAACAAAACCCCCTTTGGCTCTACTTTTACAACTTTGCCCATGTTCCACCAGTTACGTCCATCAACCTGCACAGCATTACTACATACCTTGTCAATCTGCAATGGTTCAGAAAACTTAGAGTCACCTTTCTTAACAAAAAACGGCAATTTAACCCGTACCCAATCACCAACAGTGAACTGGACATCCTTCACACCCTTTTTCTTATCATAATACATTTTCTGTCTTTGTTGAGCATTTTCCACATTTGAACGAATTTTAGAATGTATGTGTTCCTTACATGTAGTATTTTTGACGAACTTAGCCAACCAAGCTGGCCTAAAAAGAGTAGCAGGCTTTCTCCCTTTAAGTGCCTCAAACGGAGATACCCCTGTGGTGGTGTGAGGTGTAGTTCAGTAAAACCAAATCATACTCTTTACAGTGGCATCAACTACACATCCATTAGCTAACGCCCACTGAATACATTCACCAATCACCCTATTAAATCGTTCAACCAAACCATTAGTTTGCGGTTGATAGAAAGAACTTTTCAAATGTTTGATGGCACACTCATTCAAGAAACTATCAAATTCACTGGATACAAACTGAACCCCGTTGTCCGACACCAGTTCCTTAGGAAACCCTTCCTCTAAGAATACATCCTTAAAAAACGTTACAACTGACGTGGAATCTGCATGACTCACAAACTTCACATGCGGCCACTTGGAAAAGTAATCAATAACAACATACGCGTACCTTTACTTAGAAGGAAGAGAATTAAACGGTCCCAGCAGATCGATTCCTAATTTCTCCCAGGGACCTGTCGGACAATCTATTGGCTTAAGCGGAGGATTTGACGTTTTGAGAGTCTTATCACTAGATGTACAAATAAGACACGATTGGACTAATGTATCAATGTCTCTGTCCATTTGCGGCCACCAGTAGTATTCTCTCACGCTTTTTTTTGTAAAAGTAGCACCCAAATGACCGTCATGTGCTTTATGCATAATCTTAGACCTTAAAACATCAGGAGGAACAATCTTGTCATTTCTCAACAATATCCCATCTTCAATAGAAAGTTCTTCAGACACTTTTGAAAATGGTTGTTCACTCTGATTAAATTTTTTTTCATGTGGCCACCCTTCCTCAATGTAAGTCAAAATTCTAGAGAGAACATGATCATTTTCAGCCGCTTATTTCCATTGTGTTTCAGTGAACGACCCAGTACGTTCCAACTCGACGATAGCAATGAAACAGTTTTCATCTTGACAGTCCAATTCCTCTCCACAGTCTTCAGAACATGGATACCTGGAGAGATAATCAGCTCTTACGTTCTTTCCCCCAGAAATGTGTACCACAGAAAAATCAAATTGTAACAACCTGGCAGCAAATCTTGCAATTCTTTGTGTGTTGCTTTTAACATTGGTACCATTTAGAATAGAAACTAATGGTTTATGGTCTGTCTGAAGAAAAAAATGTCTTCCCCATAAATATGATTTACATTTCTCTATACCCCACCAACATGCCAATAACTCTTTTTCAATTACAGAAAAATATTCTTCATTAGGTCTGAGTACTCTTGACACAAATCCAATGGTATGTTCCTGTTTCTCATTCATTTGCGTCTAAATAGCACCCAGACCGAATTTACTGGCATCCACTGTCAAATAACATTTCAAATTGTGATCATAAGATTGTAAAACTTTAGCACTACACAGCTTCTGCTTAATCGTGTTAAAAGCTTCCATACACTCATCATTCCACACAAACTCTGAATTAGTTTTGAGTAAATTAGAAATGGGTCTGACCAGCGTTGCAAAATTCTCAATAAACCTGGAATAGAACTCGCAAAGTCCCAAAAACGATTTGACCCCACCTTTGTCCTGAGGAGCTGGTGCACTGACAATCGCATTCACCAGAACTGGTCTGGGATACACACCTTCAGCTGTGATGACATGACCAAGATACTCTACTGACGTTTGTAAAAACTGACATTTTTCTCTTTTCAAGACCACACCAGCACCATCAAACTTACTTAAGACCTTTTTCAAAATTGCATCATGTTCCTCTCGGTCACACGCATGTATCAACACATCATCTTGGAAAATACACACTTTGTCTATTCCTTTGAGGAGGGTAGACATAATCCTCTGAAATACAGACGCCGCTGACGCCAACCCAAACGGCATCCGAAAATATTGATATGTTCCCCACGGGGAAACGAAGGCCGTGAAGTGCCAAGAATCTTGAGTCAATTCAACTTGGTGATAGGCGGTAGCCAAATCAAGTTTAGAAAATAATTTCGCTCCCTTAATACAGGAGAGCATCTCGCCAATCTTAGGCAAGGGATGAGAGTCTACCCAGATCTCTTTGTTAAGTGCCCTCAAATCCACACATACTCTCAAGTCACCATTTTTTTTCTTTGCGACAACTAATGGAGATAACCATAAGGAAGAATCAACGGGTTCAATAATTCCTTTTTTTTGTAAACTTCCTAATTCTTTTTCCAACTCATCTCTGACACTAAATGGCACACCTCTCAACTTATGTTTAATAGGAATGGCTCTATCCTTCACCTTAATCTTGTGTGTAAAACCTTTTATCTTCCCTAGCTCACCTGAGAAAACCCTCAGAAACTCATTCAACAAATCCTCAATATCCGAGGAATCTCTAATAGCTGACACCTGTTCACACGTGCCTGGGCGCAAAACCATTCCAAACAGCCCTTGGTGAAACCAACCTAAAATGTTCAGTCCTTTCACTGCTACGTAAACCTTCCCAATAATGCGTCGACCCTTGAAAACCATGATGTCTTCAAAGAACCCTACTAAATCAATCCTTCTTCCCTCATAAGAAATAGGAGTCCTATCGGGTGGATTCAACCTTCGTGTGCCCCAGTTTTGTACAAATAGCTCCTGAGTGATCATAGTGATTCTAGCACCAGAGTCAGCCAGTAACTTCAAATTTTTGTCTCCAACTTGAACAAAAACATATGGATCAATACAGAGCTCAGGATTACCAGATACAATGTCCTGGTCTCCAACCGCCAGAATCATATCTTGGATTTCAGTCATCAATTCATCCATCCTGTCATCATTATCATCACTGATCGCATTAACCTTAGTGAAACTATTTTTGTTACTTTGACAAACCCTTGCAAAATGAAAAAAATTTCCACATGATCTGCATTGAACATTCTTTGCTAGACATGCTTTTCCTCCTTTTACGTGTAAAGTGTAGCCACATCTAAAACAAATATTAGATTGCTTGAAAAAGCTACAAGATTTGTTCGCTTCGACTTTGTTGTGAGAAAGTCCCGTAGACTTGCGTCTGTCATCAGATCTCTGAACTACATTCACCTGTTCAGCTTGAGCACATTCCAATTCTTTAGCAGATTTAATAGCAGTCTCAATGCTTTTAGCAATCCTAATGGAATCCGACAAGGACGGATCTCCCTATGACAACAATTTTTGCTTTATAGCTTTATCAGAACAGTGACAAATAAACTGGTCACGTATTAACTGATCCATAAATGTGTCAAAACGACATTCTGACGCCAATTTCCTCAATGCAGAAATGTAAGTATTAAAATCTTCTCCACTTTTTTGCTCTCTCCTAAAAAACTTATGTCTTGAAACAACTAAACTTGGTGGTGCATCAAATCTGTTGGCCAATTTCTTAATGGCTTCATCAAATTCATCGAGTTCCTCGCCTTCATCCGCTTGAACATCTGGTAAATGTTTATATACCGACCTCCCCTCAAAACCTAACGAATGGAAGAACAGGCATTTTTACTTTTCCGGTCTAAACCTTGACGCTCCAATAGCACCCATATACGTTTCAAACGCATCATACCATTGCCTCCATGGTATGATTGGCTCACCAGGTGTATCCGAAAAAGGTGGTGGAAGGTTGACTGACTGCATGACTTGAGAAAAAAGCAACACAGACCCATAAAAAAAATAATTCAATGCAGAATTGAAAGGTCCAGAGCACCAACTGCTAGATAAAAACACTATTAAGGTTGAAAATCACTGATGTTCAAAGATGTCCGCCACACTTCCCATCAAAAATGGGCCTGCCTGCACCATCCCCTCCTGGATGAAGGATCATGGGAGGAAAAACACAAAAAAAAATCACTGCAGTCCAGGAAATCTGCAATCAGCAGAGGAATAGTACCAGCACGAGTGGGCTGCGCAACGTCTGCCTGGGGTGATACAGTTTCACAGCTCCTCGTCGCCAAAAATGAAGTGAGCTTGAAACGACACGAGCAGAGGTAAATGAGCTCTCAGCTGTTTACATTGTATTCACCCCAGCGCATAGCAGTTGGCCCTCCGATGTCAGGACTCCCCGACCCTGCCGTCCCGACCGTTGCGCTCCAATCTCTGGTGTTTCTCGTTCGTATTTCAGAACGAGGAACACCAAGAAACAACAACACGGGTGCGTGTCAGCGTCTCCGCTGCGCGCGCGGCACATTAAACAGCTGATTCAGCTGACCGCGGCACGCGCAGCGGAGAACGCTGCAATCATTACTGTGCTTAAGCACTACACCCTTCTGATGGTAAAGGTGGTTTTGTCATCGATGCCCTAGAAAAGCCACTTCTAGGAAGTGGGCATTTCTAGGTTCTGAATGGTTCTGGTGTCTTGTAAATTAGGCTTCATTCCATGAGTCATGGGGGAAGAGCACATCTGTGCATTCCACCGACGACCGCTATAAAACGTGGGCATTCAGAATGACCAAGCCCACCATTTGGGGCCTGGATAGATAAGTTGGGTGGGGAGAGTTTTTTGACACTTGGCCTCTTGAGGCCAGAGCATGGCCCCACTGAAAATAAAGATCTGCATTCCAGAGCCTCAGAGCAGACAGGGAGGAAATTTAGGGGAGAGATCTGTGGTTCAAAGGAGAATCATCTAGTTTAACGAGGGGTACTCAACATCTGCAAGACAGAGTAATCGTTACAGCAATGCATGACTGATGCTGCTGGACCTTGTTTGAATACTGCCAGAGGAATCTATGGTGCCCAGGAGGATAACTGTCCAAGGAAGGGATCCACACTCTTCCTGCTTAGTGACTAGCCTGGGGCTGATTGCCTGCTGCTGAGCAGCATTCTGAAGTGTACTCTCAAAGGGCTTGTCCCCTGTTCTCTGAGGAGGTTTCAGGGACATCAAACACCTCCCGAGGGGCATACATCGATGACCCGTAATATCTAGAGACTCTGCCATCTGCTGTGCCTACTTCCTTTAGTGGACTTCACCTGGCAGGAGCGGTGTTAGCATGGCCTAAGTATTGTGTCTGGAGACCATGATTGCCTGGTGCACAGCGTGCCAAGGACTGCCCTTACTTCAGGTGAGTGGCCCTTCATCATGGGGACCACTGTATGTTGAAGTGTCTTGTTGTTCTGAACAGGATCACCAGACGCGGAATCCCATGGGGCTTGCTATTGTCGAGTGTCGCATGTGTGAGCCTCACTGCACACGCATTGCATGTGGTGACCTGTTTATTGATTGTGACCCTCAGAGTTGGGGGTGTAACCTGTGTTATGCTGTCGAGTTGTGTGGCAGGGGAGCCTGGTGTAACTAAAGTCATTGCATAGTAGACAGTGTGCCTCATTTCAGAGAGGTACAGAAACCAAGTACCAAGTGTGACCAGATGGTCTATGGTGACCCAAGTAATCACAGGCTAGACATTATGCCTTTCAGAGCAGTGTGGGAATTACTATCCATTGTGTAATAGTCCGGGTGCAGTTCAAGTCATCAAGCACCAGACTGGCGCCTCTGTCCCAGGAGGTACCACCTTGGAAATTGGCTCTGAATGAACGTGTGGTCAGGGTGACTCAGATCACCCGACCCCTGATGTTGTGCCTCCTTTTTGTGGAGGTACAGCACTGAGCACTTTTCACGTGGAATGATAACCGTCTGGTGTCACATGAGTCTTCGTGGCCCAGAAGCAATCTCCTGGTACAGGAAGTGCTGGCCTAGTAATTTGTCATGTCAACTGGAAGTGTTGAGGGTGACTCAAGACAACTAGCTGTGACAGCGCCTCTCTGTTCTGGAGGTGCTGAAATTTATAACTATTTGGTAACATTGAACTGTCTGGCTGGACTTAGCCGCAAGCTGCCTAATAAACAGGGAAAGGTTGATGCAATCTTTGGTTCATGGAGGGACAGGATAGCCGAAGCAGGTTGATGGGTGGAAAGTGGTTGTGATCCCAGGTTTCTTGCAAAAGCAGTGACATCCACTTTTCGAATATCAGGCCGCCACAGGGTGCCGGGAGTGAGTGCATACAACTAACTGTGTGTAAACGCCGACTGATATCTATGGCACCACACAATAGTGCAGAGCGGATGTGCGGGAGTGAATGTGCATGAATGTGAAGGTGGTACCGTGGTGCTGCTGGTCACATTTATTCTGTCAGGAGTTCTTACTGTTGGCATTACGTCTTACGATGGTAGCCTCAGCCGCAGTGCTATGTGGAGGTGTTGTAAAACATGAACATATATTTTGCTGTTAAAGTTGGGAACTGGGGCGCACCCTGAATTTATGTGTTACCCTGACTGTGGGGAATCCCAGGTTGGGTCTCATACGGACAACATTTGGCACCTTATGTGGGTGCGGGGAGGGAATGTACAGCTTTCTTCGTGTACATACAGTAGCTAGTGTCTAACACAGTTGGGCCTCTTATCATGACTTCTATTGCTAATTCAGGTATAGGCCCAGAGTTACATTGTAATCCTGCTGTGTTGACAACATGTGTGTTGAGTACAATCTTTTTGTACATGCACTGTGTGTGAAGTCTCATTTGTGCCACACGGCGTGGTTGTGGTGGGGAAGTGCTTTGTCTTTGCTTTACACATTGCGCCTGTGATAAGCCTGACTGCTCTGTGGCAAGCTACCCAAGGGTGAGCACAGGTGACTGTTATCACCCACCCTTGACAGGAGTCGTGGGTTCTGTCTGGCTAGGGCCTCGCCTCCGCCAACCAGAACATGCGGCCTCCAGCACAGTGATAACCAAGCTATATCAAACTTCAGCTGGGCTAATGTCCCCCACTAGTGTCCCCATTATAAGTGCTCCATGTCTGATGGTGGTAATTCCACGCCCCCATAATTACTTTTACTAGGTAAACTGGTAACTTTGAGGGTGCAGAATTACCCAGAAGTACAGATGAAACTCTGAGGTTTCCCTGAGAAATAAGTAGTTATCAGGGGACTCAGAAAATCAATGTCTGATTCATATGGCAATGCCGAATTATATCAGAAGTTCCGCCCACAGATTTTAGCTGCTTTCAAAAGTTAAAAACTTTCATTGAAATCAAAAGTATCTTTGGTGTTAACTCTGAACTTGTGATTCTGATTGTGGTGGTAATTACTATTACTGGCCCCATCAGAATTACCAGGGATCTCCAAATTAAGCTCCAATGAGGACTCTAGGCACTTTGTTGGCGAAGATGCGCTGACTTCTGAGTAGAAGGCTTAGGTGAATTGATTGATTTACAAATTGATTAATTTGCATTCTCTATGCTTATGTGTAGTTTTGCTGACTTTCTGCTTAATAATGTGAAGGCAAATTACACAAGTTTCACACACCCAGGGCCACAGTAGACTACATTGGAATTATAAAACTTGTGATAAAGATGTGAATGTACTACCAGAGCTGTCATTACACAACATTTCAAACTATACCAACATATATACAATTGTTTATGAAACAGGAATCTAAAAAGAGAAAGTGACAAAACACGATACACAATGAAATGTTAATTTGACACAATACAGTGGTGAAAATAGTGCCCCTGCCTACTAATACTATGCATTCATTTATTAACTAAATGATAACGTCCATGGCACAGTCATGAAACCAAAAGCACAATATCACAAAAATGCATTGAGGGAACTGTTAAAAAAGTTGAACAAATTCATGAGACATACTGATCGTGCCCACTAACCTATCATGATAAACATTCAATAAAACAGCTGATCCCAGACCTCCAATCAAAATTGAGATGCACTATTATATGTCGTTCACCCTGACTGTTGGCGCCCCTAGTGTTAATGAATACCAGGAAATGGGCAGATGCCAACAAATACCATGGCAAGCAGTTACACAGTGTCCCTAAAACCACTCTTTGTGTAAGAATTATTCCGACACTGATTTGAAGAAGCCAATAACTATGGGCAGATGAACAGGTAGACATTCCAGGGGGTTCCTTCATCATGAAATATTGAATATTTCCACTAGCCAGTCTAGATGAAACAAAAACAGAGAAAGAAGTGTAAGATGAGTCTGTCCTCTGTACACATCATTCATGCTCCATCAGTTGTGGACACAATGCATTTACTGTCAACCCACCTTCCGAAAACCGCAAATCAAACACTAAACAATATGCATGAAGGGAACACATTAGACCCAACTTGGTTTGAAAGTGTTGGCCAATAGGCAGCCCCCCGCTGCTGTAACAAGCTAAAGCGTGGGTAAGTGGGGTCAACATAGAGTACTTCTGGGAGGCTACAGCATGGGGGGACAAGCAGCAGTTCTCTATCTCAAGCCACTTAAAATCGGTGTTCCAGGGGAGCATAAATCTTGAGTTGGAGCAGTTGCTGATGAGAAGGGGATGGACAGGCTGTTGCCAAAAACCAAAGGCAGGGGAAGTTTCAGGTACAAATGAGACATGATTGCCGAACTGAACAGGTTGCGATGGAGTTTTGTCCTTATTTCTATATGAATTCAGCAATTTATTTTCTTTTGAGCATGGTCAGGTTCCTTTCGGGAGCAACTTACTTTTTGTGATGTATTATATACCAAAATATTAGGAGCAGAAATAGCTCTGTGCTAAAACATTACTTTCAGATTACAGACTACAACTCTCTTGTCAAGGTAAGTACACAGGGAGGTGTAGCTATACTGTTCTTGTGTGAGTATACATAGATAAGTGTAGAATTACTGTGCTTTAGTAAGTATACATAGCGAGGTGTAGCTGTACTGTGTGTTAGTAAGTATACATAGAGAGGTGCAGATGTACTGTTCTTGTGTAAGTATACATTGAGAGGTGCAGATGTATTGTTCTTTAGTAAGTATACATAGAGAGTTGCAGATGTACTGTTCTTGTGTAAGTATACATAGAGAGCTGCAGTTGTACTGTCCTTGTGTAAGTATACATAGAGAGCTGCAGATGTACTGTTCTTGTGTAAGTATACATAGAGATCTGCAGATGTACTGTTCTTGTGTAAGTATACATAGAGAGCTGCAGATGTACTGTTCTTCTGTAAGTATACATAGAGATGTGTAGCTGTACTGTGCTTTAGTAAGTATACATAGAGAGGTATAGCTGTACGGTTCTTGTGTAATTATACATAGAGGTGAAGATGTACTGTTCTTGTGTAAGTATACATAGAGAGGTGCAGATGTACTGTTCTTGTCTAAGTATACAAAGAGAGTTGTAAATGTACTGTTCTTGTGTAAGTATACATAGTGAGGTGCAGATGTACTGTTCTTGTGTAAGTATACATAGAGAGGTGCAGATGTACTGTTTTTGTGTAAGTATACATAGAGAGGTGTAGCTGTACTGTTCTTGTGGAAGTATGCATAGAGAGGTGTAGATGTACTCTTCATTTGTAAGTATACATAGAAAGGTGTAGCTGTACTGTGCGTTAATAAGTATACATAGAGAGGTATAGCTGTACTGTGCTTTAGTGAGTATATATAGAGAGGTGCAGATATACTGTTCTTGTGTAAGTATACATAGCGAGGTGTAGCTGTACTGTGTGTTAGTAAGTATACATAGAGAGGTGCAGATGTACTGTTTTTGTGTAAGTATACATAGAGAGGTGTAGCTGTACTGTTCTTGTGGAAGTATGCATAGAGAGGTGTAGATGTACTGTTCATTTGTAAGTATACATAGAAAGGTGTAGCTGTACTGTGCGTTAATAAGTATACATAGAGAGGTATAGCTGTACTATGCTTTAGTGAGTATATATAGAGAGGTGTAGATGTACTGTTCTTGTGTAAGTATACATAGAGAGGTGCAGCTGTACTGTTCTTGTGTAAGTATATTTAGATAGGTGTAGATTTACTGTACTTTTGTAATTATACATAGATAGGTGTAGCTGTACTGTTCTTGTGTAAATATACATAGAGAGGTGCAGCTGTACTGTTCTTGTTTACGTGTACATAGAGAGGTGCAGATGTACTGTTCTTGTTTAAGTATACATAGAGAGGTGCAGATGTACTGTTCTTGTGTAAGTATACATAGAGATGTGCAGCTGAACTGTTCTTGTGTAAGTATACCTAGAGAGGTGTAGATGTACCGTTCTTGTTTAAGTATACATAGAGAGGTGCAGCTGTACTGTTCTTGTGTAAGTATACCTAGAGAGGTGTAGGTGTACCGTTCTTTAAGTATACATAGAGAGGTGTAGCTGTACTGTTCTTGTGTAAGTATACAGAGAGGGGTGTAGCCATAAGGTGCTTTAGTAAGTATACTTAAAAAAAGGTAGATTTACTGTTGTTTAGTAAGTATACATAGATAGGTGTAGATTTACAGCTCTTGTGTAAGTATCTATAGATAGGTGTAAAATTACTTTGCTTTAGTAAGTACACATAGATAGGTGTATATATACTGTTCTTGTGTAACTATACTTAGAGAGGCGCATATGTATTGTTCTTCCATAAGTATACATAGTTAGGTGTAGATGTACTGTTCTTGTGTAGGTTAACATAACTATTTACATAACCCTATATCTTTTGCTGGAAAATATAAAAAAAGTCACTGTCAATTTACTATCAATTCACCTACCACCCACCCCCCGTCCGGCAGATCATCCCACTTGCAATGTCATCCTCATTAGTTCTTCAAGGTGCAATTGTAGATTGCAATTGCAATGGTAATTGTATTTATATAGCCCTTACTACGCCTGACGAGGCATTAAAGGAAATTACTGTGAGTAGCATGCTACTCTGGGTTTCCTTTTTCTCACTGATGTGTCACAGTCTAAATTTTGTGTAAAGTATTTGGAGTATCTGGAGCTCAATAATAATGTGAAGAGAGCTAGCAATATCATCGTAGTTACCCTAAGAGCATTCTTGGGTTCACAAGTACATTCCAGCAGCACTGGCATTTCGGCCATCCTTGAATAATTACAGCTAATCCTAAATCCAGTGGGTGAGGTGTTAATATCTTGTAATAATTCCCTAAGTTTTAGGATATAAGCAACATCTTAAATAACCGCATAATTATTGACTGCTCTGCCACCTTGAATGCTATTCCTGTGGATCCAGAAGTACGGCTCATCTCTTGTTTGCTAAATGCTGGTGTTTAGTTTCATTTTTGGAGTCATTCTTCATCCATGTGCCTAACAGTATGAGTCTAACTCTGGATCCATAATAAGAACTTTTTTTTTATCCTGGTCTAAACTGTAGCCCTCCAAGGCTATCAGTAAAGAAGCAATGAATAGTATTAACATTATTGGTATTGTCCAATCAATGATTAGTAAATCGGGTTGAGTACAGAGAATCCACTTATTGAACAAATCATTGACCAAAAAATATATTTACAAAAGTTTTGATCAAATTAGGAATTGACAGATGTCAGAGTATTTTATAGAAATGTAATTCTGAAATCCCTATGGACGTCAGTGTATTTTCTTCTTCATCTAAATACATTTTTCTTTGTTGTAGAATTTTTTTGAACTTTTATTCAAAATTCACAGACCAATACCTGTGCTAGAGAGGTAATTCGTTTTTCACTCTATTTTTAAGTGTCCTTTTTTGGCAATACTTTATTGAATTTGTCACATTGTGCCGTGAGACCATATTCCGCATGACTAATCTCACCTTTGCCCTAAGACATCTGAAAACCATATCATGTATTAATTGTTGATGGTTGTGAAAGGCTATCAGATGAAATTTAAAGCAGCTGTAAACTGTAAACCACCACCAAGTAAAATATTCAGATCCTGAGAAGAAATAGGAAATTAGCAAAGACATGTTGTGCTGCCACTGGTAGTTTAATGCTGGGAATGGACATGTTGTGCTACAGTGTGGTTCGGGCTGCCTCAGGGGTGGTACCACAGCTGTGAGCACTGGTGATGCATTGATGAGATGGTCAATTCCATTCTAGAGCATTACTGTGGTGCTGTGGGGTGGTAGCCTGGGGTTGGTGGAAGGGCAATGATTAGGCAGGAAAGTGGTGTGTTTTGAAGTGGCAGGGCTTCCTTGAGTGTAGTCATGTGGTGCTGTGAGATAGATGCACAATACAGGTAATTAAAATGCAATTGTTGGTGGTTATATTATGATGGTGCTGGATTGCGGTGTTGCGGTGTTGTCATGTAGTGTGGAAAGGAGTAGAGCAATGCAATGAGAAGGCAGTGAGTGCAGCACTGAGAGAAACAGTGCAGTGTTAAGGGTGACAATACAGAAGTGGGTTTCGTAATGTGGTGTTGTGACAATAGTGCATTGGCTGTTTTGCTAATGCAGTGAAGGGGTGGTTGAGTGGATCTGATGATGGTAGTAATACCCGCCAAAGTGTTGATCATATGTGCGTATTCAGGCACATGGACAAACCAGACCATTGCTAATGCATTGCAATCGGTGTCTGTGTTTCATGTCAAACTGTGCAGAGACTTCTGTTCCATGTGTGCCCACATTCTGCATCATTTGCTCCAACTGTTCACACAATAAGACAATAAGACCAGAAAAACTTCTAAAATGGCTCTGTTAAGGTTAGTATAGTAAATCAGAGACACGTACAGTGTAACCTACCGTAGAAAGACACACGTCACATGCTCATATGTGCACATTAGCCTTCTTTTATCAAGCGAGTTCATAGTAGACTCAAAGCACCATCTTAAGTTGTGAGTATTGACCTTTTCAAGATTCTAATCTAAGTTCAGGTAAGTACTATAGCCCAGAGGCATTCTCACTGTGAGTGTGACCTTGTCAGGTAGGGGCACTCATCTCTCAAGATGTCCAAGGACACATTCAATGTTCACCCTGCCTGGGAGTCTTTCATCCAGGCCACACCGCACCACCACGCTGTTCCTCTCCACGCCATACCACACCAACCACGAACACAGCATATGATGCTCTTAGTTGATACATTGCACTACCAAAGCTTTTAAAATCAAAATATATGAGCAGCACACTGCCAGGAGGTTTTCTTCCCCTTGTTCCCTGACATATGGTTTGTCTTAATCTTTCCAAGATATCATGGTCAATTTCCAGTCAGCGACGTAGTATAAATCCCAGCTCATTCCACCCCTCTGTTTATACCATCTTGGTAACATTCCAATGCATTTTGAGATAATTTCACTTCAATTTCCTACAAGTCAACATAATTACTGTAAACTTTATGTTCAATTACCTATACTTTTTTAGTCTATGAATTACACCATGAGAAGTATCACTCATACATTAACCATGAGAAACAAATGTTACCGCCTACTTTCTGTCTTACGTCTGGACTGTGACTTCGGCTCACTCTTAAAGAGTCAGAGAATCACCCTTTCACCCTCTTGTAAATTTCTTGACAGAAGTCTAGACTGCAGGTTTCATCTAACCTCCAGCAGTACCAGCCACTCTCAGATAGGAGTATTTGTTACAGAATATATGTATCAAAAGTTTGTCATTCCTGTAAACAAAACGTCTTTCCAATTTGATGTACTTTAAAAAAATCACAACGTTAAAATCAGATACAATACATGCCCGCGCTCTCTCTGGCGGATTCCAGCAAATGTCCAAAAAAAAGGCCTGGTGCTAAGGGATTAGGAATCCCAAGTGTTTGTTATGTTATATTTATTTTTCATCGCACATTAGCTTTAGATGCTGTAAGGTCAAACTTCATAACTCTGACTTTAAGACCACAACAGAGGGAAAGTCTACTTAGACAACTTTTGATTAAAAATCTATGTTGTCAACAGTTTCCTAAAGTGGATCCTGTCTAGTCTGAGACCTTAAGTACAGGGCCATTGGGTGCAGAGACAGATCATGCTCTATTGCCCTAGCAGGCGATTCTGGATCAGTGGTGTAACAAAGGCCCCCACAGCCCCAGTGGTGCAGGGTCCCCTCAGCACAGTACACTGTGAATGGACGGCAGGCCCTTGACTATGTGCAGGGCGGGGGACCACCTCCAGGCACTTTGCAGAGGGGGGTTCTAATTTTGTTACGCCGCTGGCCTGGATTCAGGGCTCTCTAAGAGGGACTGATCTGCAGGTCAGATGGGTGTTCAGAATCATGGATTTGAAAACTATTCCACTGCGCATAGGCAGGCAATGAGCGGTCATGAGTTTGTAGTAAAGTTATACTTAGAACAGACCCATAGAAAGCGGGTTGCCGCAGTTTGAGTCAGTGAAACAGATTGGTAGGTGAAGTTGGATAAATCACACTGCCATAATCTTGCAGGGATTGGAGCTGTGCGTTGACAACTGACAAATGGAGATGGACATCTAGGAATAGGAGAATGTATTTAAAAATAGCAAGACGAAAAGACACAGCTTCTGGTGGCATTGTTGGTTTGACAGGGTAAAATAAGAATCTAAGAGGAGGCCAAGCTTTCTTGCCATGTTGGCAGAGGCCGGGCGTGGTGCCCTCACTGTGGGCACACGAGTAAGTAAGACCGGGTTTTGAGGACATCAGCCACCGGATGATGGGGCCATTTTAACAGGAGTTCTGAAATCCTTGTACCGGAGCTGGTTGTGACAGACACTGGGCATGATTTAGATCTTGGCACAGGCGTACTGCACCCCAAATGTGACGGATATCCCGTCCGCTGTATTACAATCCCTATATAGCCTAAACCAGGTCTAAACCAGGCTCTCCGACTGGTAAAACTACTAGTGTATTAGCTTTTATTAACAAAACCTACAGTGCACCCAGTAGCTAAACCTATTTCTTGTTTTAGGGCTTTTACCTTTCTTCTGTTTGGGGCACCGCCACCAGCAGCCACTGAAAGTCTCCGGCATTAATCCTACACAATAAAGCAGCACATCTTCTTTCGTATGGAAAGCGCAGCTGCTAAGATGCCCTCTTGTCATGACAGCTGTTTGTGTGAGCAAAACACGAACCCCAACAATCACATTAAAGAGATATAAGCTTACCTCTTGTGCTGGAGCAGGTGAAGGTGATCTCGACGAGGAAGGCCGTCCTTCTGGCCCTGGAACAGACTCGTGGCTTTAGTTAAGAGCCCAGAAAGCATCCTTCCCGCCTGACGAAGAAACTGGGCTTCACGGTAAACTGGTTAGCAAAAAAAAATATGTATGTTAAAAATGATCCTGCAGAAGAGGGAGTAAATGTACAGTGGTTTGTCCTATTGACACACGTCCTGGCAAACGTTATTGTGTCATCCGAAAGTACCCGCTCCTATTGAAAGCTGGTACAATGCTTAGGTCGGAGAGGTGGAGGTGCTTAATGCCTCGTGTGGGACCTCCACTCATCAGCAGATGGGCACGTGGGCTTCCTCCCTCCTCAAGGGATGACGTGGACTGATGTGTCAGAGATAGCCACCTAGGATGCTCAAGGTCACAGCAGGGACATCGCTTTCTCGAATCAGAGCAAGGCATCCTTTAGTGGAAAGGGGCATGTTTAGTGAGGGTGCAATCACTGAAAATCTAGCAACTCCGGCATTTTATCACAGATGTTTACCACGCACGAGGAGCGTCCGTGTGCTGAAGAAGGGGTATGAGGCCAACACAACACATTCCCAAGGACAAGCTCTGTGCCGAGTGTGGATGCAGTAATATATGTATATATAACTGTAGCATCCATAAAGGGGTGTAATATATAGCTAGGTTGCAACCCTGTGATCTCTAGGATCGCAGCTTGTACGGCCAGCGTGAGGTCTTCATTAAGCTTTGCTTTGGGGCCCACCCCTCTGTCTGATGCGCTACGCTTGCTCAATGTATTTTGTTTCTGCAAAAACTATCACTGCCTTTGAGTCAAATTTAAGGATTCCCAGAACCTCCCAGTAGTGCCTAACACCCAAGAGCTTACTAACAGCGGGCATCCATTGCCTGCCAGGCTGTGAGCACGGGGGAAAAGTCATCTTCAGTCTCTTTCATTCGGGGGCAAAAATAGCAAAAGGTTGAAGAGTCCGGCTCATCCCATTTAGCCGTTAGGGGTCCTAATGGTAGAGACCCAAACCTAAATTGGAGGTACAGCCGCTTAGCAGTGGGTGGATAGATTTCATCCATAAAGTCTTCGTAGGATGGAGAACATTTGGCATTTTAATATTGCCCAGTCAGATTCTCAGGATCATTGTTCGACCAGATCAGTTCCAGAGCACAGTTCCAATAGGCTCTTTTCACTCTCTGCCTGGCACCCTTGGCAGCCACTGCTGGCGAATTCCAGAGATCTATCATTTTCAGTTTCTCACATTGCATTTTAAAAGATTTCAGCCAGGGGGAGACTACCCGGGAATCACAGGAGATTAAATCAGTTGGGGAGTCCCTATAAGGTGCCATCTCCTCAGGTGACCACAGCCTCACCCAATGCAATAAGGGTTTCAGAGCCACCACCAAATGTATAGGGTAGAGTGCTAGGTCCAACTTCAAGGAGACCAGGGGGGTGCCCTTTGGTAACTTGAGCAAGCCCCTGATAAAATAACTCTCAACCGTTACAAGGGTGGTGGCATCTGCAAAACCCATATCTCTGCCCCGTAGGTAGCTGCCTATAGTGCAGCGGCTTTATAAATCTGGAGGACCGGAGACACTGCACCTCCACATGCCCTTTCAGGCATAGAGTGCAGCATAAATTATGCAAAAAAGAATTAGAGAACTCTGGGTAGTTCCCAGGTTTAGGTGGAGAGCAGCTTCTGTATGGCGCACCCAAAAACACCACTGACACTCTGAATCTGAATCCTGAAGCATAGGATTAGCCTAGTGCCATCCACACTGAGCTTGAAAGGGACAAGGTTTTTTGCAATTTCTACAGCAAAGTATTTAAGCACAGGGTTAGCAGAGTGCCATCCATAACGAGCTGTAAAATGACAAAAGCCTTTCACCACTGCAGGCACAGTATTATAGCTTTGGATCGGTAAAATACTACCCAGACAAGGGTTGCTTTTACGCATTCTAGGTTGGCTTGTATGATATTTTCCAATCAAAGCGGTAATACTGTGTCTGGAGTGATGAAATGCTCTTATCATTTTACAGCCTGGATGCCGTGGATGGTTCAGGTGATGGAGTGCCGGGTAGGTATTGGGCCAGATGTGGCACGCTTGGAGTTCTAGCTTTTGTCCTAGATGCAGGGCTGCAGGGTGCTGCAATATGAGCTTCTGCGGCTCGCTACCTCGGGTCTGTCAAACCACTGAGCAGGAGCTTCAAGGTGCTGTAATGAGAGGCCCTGCTTTGTCCTGCAAATTTCTGCATCAGATCCAGTAAAGCCATCAATCAGGAGCTGTGAAGTGCAGAGGTGCAAGGTCCTTCATCATTCTGCACTGAGCAGCATCCTATCCAAAGAAACCTTCAGTTGTGCAGGGAGGAGTACACTCTGACTCCAGCCAAGGCTCCAAGACTTTCAGGACAGCACTTACGGACCAGGACTCACTCCCACAAAGGCCAGCAGAGGGCAGCAGGTCAGGTTCTGTTGTGTATGGTCAGCTGGAAAGCAGGAGAAGCCCTTTGAAGCTTGTTGTGCACATTTAGCTCATTCAGGAGATCAGCCAAATGACACTTGAAGACATTTCTGAGGTCCTGTGATCAAGGCAATCTGGTCAGGTTTCCTTCTTTGGACAGCAGGGAAATCCTTCTTCTGAAACTTCTCAGGTCCAGGAGTTTTCTGATTTCAGATTCTGCAGTTGCTACTTGTATTCCCAGTCACAGCTTGTAGTGGGTGGGTCACCCCTTTGTCCACCCCTAAAACTGGTTCTAGACAGTTCTTTCCTTTCTTGAGTTTGGCTCCAGTCTGTCTAGTGAAACAAAAGGATTGGAGGCCCGAGTGATAGCTGCATTTTCTAGTAACTGGGTGGACATCTTCTGAAGTCAGGAAAGGGTTGGAGTCCTCAGTCTACCCGTGGAAACTCGGGAGGGGAATGGGTACAACCCTCCTCAGGCCATCCTGCTCAGGACAGGAACTTCCTTCCCCCCACCCAAGTCATTTTGTCCCCAGTATGAAAGGAATACACACCATACCACAGGGAGTCCTTACTCTGCGGAAGGCCAGCCTTGCCACAGTGAAAAACAACTTTGGGTTGGGGTGGGGGGGTTTCACTGTCCAGAAATGTAAATCTAAATTACACGTCTTAATTTTTAAACACCATGAACCCTGCCTGGCCTTTATGGCCTACCTTAGGAGTTACTTATAAATATAAAAAGGAAGATTTATGTCTTGCAAAAGGTTTATTTTGCTTTGTTGAAATGGCAGTTTTAAAACTGCACACAGAGGCTGCAAAAGCAGGGGTGAGACATGTTTTACTTTCTACTTAAGTGGGTGGCACAATGAGAGATGCAACTCATACGTAGCATTTAGGCCCATATTTACGTATACGTATATCTGTTTGCGCCATTTTAGCGTCATTTTGTTTGACGCAAAAATTGCATAAACTCAAGTCCATATTTATAGTTTTACGCTACACATGCCTAATTTCAAAATATTGGTGTTAGAGTCATGTTGTGGATGCAGCAAACTACCTTGTGCTAATTAAATGCAAGGTAGGCATTCCGGTCCACAACATGACGCTAACCCCCTAGCGCCTTATTAATACTCCGGCACAGAAACAACGCGCACAGAGTAGGCGACCCCTATATTGGTTCTAAGCCTGCTTAGTGCCAGTATTTAACGACTGGGTCAGACCATGCTTTAGGAAACATGTTGACCCATTTCCATGGCCAAACTCCATATAATGGGCCCACAGATGCCCACCCCAAGCCCCAGCAACACCCCCACCCACACCAGAGGGACACAATAGGATGGGGGACCCCATCCTGGGCAAGTATAGGTAAGTATATTTTTTTTATTTTTTATGTCCCATTGGGGGCCCCTTGCATGGGGCCCCCTGCCTGCTGGCACTGGGTGTTATGGCCTTGCCCAGGGGACACTGGTCCCCTGTGCTGGCCTTTGGGGTGGTGGGCATGACTCCTGTCTTTACTAAGACAGGAGTCACTTTTGTACGTTAGTGTGTCAGAAATGACGCTAGGCTGGTTAGAGGCATATTGATTGCCTCTAATGAGCCTCTCGTCATTTCTGTCCCACTAGCACCTTTTTCCCTACCTCAAACCCCTCCCCCCCAGCAAGCGTATTTTCCTTAGACACTAGCCATTCCGTAGAGCCTGCGTGCGCCATTCCATAGTTATGGTGCCGCTATGGAAGGGCGCTAGCAGGTTCTAAGGATTTTGACGCAAAACTGAGCTAGCACAGTTTTGCCTCAAGAAGCATAAATATGCCCCTTAGTTTGCAGACCCTGGGTACCGCTAGTATCATACAGTAGGGACATATAAATACATTAACTGTACCAAATAGGTGCATACTGATTTTACTATGTTTGGAAGGAAGAGAACAATTATTCTACCATTGATTATTCTGGATAAAGTGATTAGAGTCCTAAAGCCAACAAGAACAGGTTCAGCAAAAACAGGGTAAAGAAGCAAAAATCTGGGCGAGTACCATGCAGAGGATGGTCAATTCCTACACATAAATGATTGAGAAGCGGCAGGTTTTGTTCATATTAGTGCAGTGATAAAGCCCAAAAGAGTGGTTATGCATTTTTATTTTCACTAGACCTGAGAAGGTGAGAATGTTTTCTTAACTTTAACTACAGTATCACTTGGAAGAAATATTTCAAAGAGCAAAAAACAAATTTATCATTGTGAGATAAAAATTGTATGCAAAATAGGAGTATCAAGGTAACGTGGCCAATGGAAAATTCATTTGAACTAAAATGAAAGACTGGAAATTCTTATATAGGCTATGCCTTTGGCTATTGTGTGTCCCTGTATAATGACAAGGCATTTGAGGACACCCACACATTTCTCCACAGTGAAGTAAAGAGGGGTCACTAGCGTGTGCAGGACTGAGAGTCCACGAACCCCTCAGATTTCTTATCAAATGCACATTTTATTCAGAATATTTCCCTCGTGATCAAGCTGCCCTGTGCCAGTTCTCAGCCCCTTTAAGTCGGTTGTGCAAGCTCCAAGGGTTGGTCCTCTTCACAGATGCACAGGAGGGCTGATATGAAAACATCTTACCTCTTGAGGTCCAATCCAAGTGCTGATGGAGCGGAATGTGGTGACCTTACACAAGAGCAGCTGGAACCCCTGAAGCACATTGTCACTGGAGCTTTCCCAGCTCTGGCAAACGGCCAGAGATGGCTCAGTGAGCTACATGCAGCCACCAACATCTACCGTGGTCAGAGGTCATGGCATTTCTACTCCTGGCAAGGCCAACGCAGCCTTCCATCCTTCTGAAGTCAGTAAACCGAGTAAAATGAAGATAGGTAGTTATTTACAGTGCATTGAAGTGGCAGAGTTCTGCTACGAAGCTCTATATGAAAAGTAATGATTATTACATACAGTGTCCACCAGCTTTTGCTAAAGTGTGGATACCAAGCAGTATATTTTCTAAGATTTTATGCCGTGTTTGTGTCACAAAAGTGACACAAATCAATGCAATTTTTTTTTTACCTATTTACTTTCCAGCGCAAAACTTATTTTGCACAACAAACTCTGCAGCAGGCCCAGAAGTAACATAAAGCAGTGTGAAGCAATGCTTTGCGTTGCTTAGCGGCAGGGTGCGTTACATGGGTGGCATATGGGCGTTCCAGTGCAACCACCCATGCTTTTTGACGCTAAACCCTATTTACTAACAAGTAGACAGGGCTTAGCATCAAACAATAATACCGCTGAAAAACAGGCTTTAAAAGGAGAAATGTTTTCACTTTTCCTTTCTTTTCTGACTTTGTATGCGTGCTGCACTGTGCAGCACAGATACAAAGTAGCAAAAGTTTTAAAGTGCGTCTACGCATTGCATTTTGTACTGGAAGGGTACCCTCCCAGTACAAACCCCATGCTAGACTCACTCGCCCTTGCAGAATGGCGCTAAGGTGTGTGCGTGTCCCTGGGCAGCTGAAATCAGTGTCGGCGCGAGGGGGGAGCGAGCCACATTTCTGTAAATATGCCGCTCTCCTGCTCTCTCTTTCACACACAGCGCAGCAAAGCATTTTTCGCTGATGCTCTGCATGAGTAACTCTGGGCCCACGTGCTCTGATGAGGGTTGCCGATGCCACTCCTGGGTTTCCTCTCTAGACAAGTTGACTGCAAAAGATTTTTCTGCATGAATCCCCTATATTTCCGTCTTACTGCAAATCAGATGGAAGTACCTCACAGTGGACCTCCAAGTCTCCCCCAGGGGTGATGGCTTCTGAATCAGTGTGGTAGCCACTTCCAATCAGGGCCAGCTTCAGGGCAGTGCGACTGGTGCAGACGCACCAAGCATTGCCCTGGGGAGGGGGCGCGGATCTCAGGCGGGGGCAGTGTGTTTAACAATAATATGCGATTTAAAAGCACCTGCGTCAAAGTTACTTGTGCCTCTGACCCTACCTTTCAGGCAACAATAAAAATGTCAAGTCAACTCTTGTGGTTAATATTCCTGCTCGAGAGAGATCAGAGTTTTGTCTAGTGGCTATTTTGACCCCGTAAAGTAGCGCAGAGGATTAATATACCTGCTGCATAGAACACGTACTGTGCAGATCTCAGATCGGTATTTTATGTGTGTCGCTGGGTGGATTACTACGTTCATTTTGTTACCGCAGTTCATAAGATACAACCCTAATACAGAACAGTGACTGTTATGAACTGTCTTCAAAGAGCTGCACGCAAACTGCATAAAATAGGTAAGGATGTGATGTTCACCACACCCTCCCCCCCCCCAATCTTTTATTGTTATCTATTCATAATGTTGTCATAAAGGGCTTGTTTGGGTAGATACACACTCTAAATAGCAAAGCCGGCCTTTACAAGCGCTTTAAAGCAAATGGACTGTATGTGGGAGAGGGCTCTGGAGAGATCACGGGCACTCTTGCCCGGTGGCAGTGAGGGAATCCGAGGGGGCGGTCACTGGGTGGGGGGGGCGGGGTCTTCTAAGATTATTGTCGCTCCCGTCCCCACCAGCGCTGCCTCCAATTGTCAATTAGGGGGCACTGATCCCTAACTGAGATAAGGGTGGGAGGTGTAATCTCCCAGCCAGGGGGACACCTCTTTCAGAACCGTTCCAGACACTGTGCAGTTTCAAACTGAAAACTGCAAACAAAAGGCAGAATATATTTTTCTAAAATATTTTTCTAAAATAAACCGCCTTGTTAAATATATTTTGAAAACAACGAATATCTAGTTACACGTGATTTTCTCTTTCTGTAACGGATGTTTTTCTTTGTGGCTGTCCGTGTTGCTGTGATCTTAGTTCATAGGTCGTTGCAGTTTAAGACGGAGACTCCCGTTGTAAAGTCAGCACGTCGGCATCAATTTCAGGTTTGCTGGATAAGAACTAACTACCTAATTAGCTCCATTTAGACTAAAAACGTATTTTCTGCTGAGTGAATGTCCTGCACATCTGCCCAGTCTGGGTGCACCTGGTTTACGCTATAAACAGCACGCCTCTAGGCGCTCTGCGCTGTGCACTGGGGTGTGCGCCGCTGCACGAGACAACTCAGGATTAACATAAATAAGGCGTGCAACGACCATTGGGCTGAGAGGGATTTAGACCCCCTCTCCCCCCAAGTCAGGCTCCCTGCAGTGGGCTGGCTGGGCTGGGGCCACTGACTTGACCTTCAGTCACCCTTAGAAGTATCACCCGAGGTGACAGTATAAGCCTGGACAAGGCAATGGGAGTTTTTGTTGCTTTCCATAATCAATGCTGACTTCCTGTCTCATAATATATAATATGATCCTTTCAAACCCACAACAAAAAGCAAGGACCTGAACTCGCCCCTCACGACCGCAGCACCAACCTGCTGCCTTCTGCCTCTGCCCCACGACCACGCTGCCGTCTGCGTGTTCGAGGCCCTCCTCCACCCGCAGGCATCCTCCTGCGCCTCATCCCTGGTGGCTAGTGGGCTCACTTGACCCGAGTGCCGCTTCCGCCGTCCCGTAAGTTTGTTTTTCAGCTTTTTTCTGCTTTTCTGCGCCTCGCCGCCGGCGCTTTTTGCCCCATTGTGCCCCCCTGATTGCTGTCTCCCCGATCGTATTTAATCCCAGTATTGTGTCCATATTGTGTTTTTTCCTGCATTTGTGACTGTTTTTGCCCGATTTCTGTGCCTTTCGCCCCTTGTGCGCTCATCGACCCCAGCCGCTGCTTCCCTGCGGCACCGCCCCCCTCGCGCCCCCATTTGCCGCTCCCTCCCGCCTCCCAGCTGCTCCTCCCTCCCCCCTCCCTTCTTAATGGCTGGCGCTGCGCGTCCGCGCCGCTGGCGCGCCGGAGGCGCGCCAGAGGCAAGCCCGTCTGCGCCCGTCCGCGCCTGTACCGCGCCCAGCGCCACCCCCCCTGGTCCTCGCGCCTCCCGCGCCCACTTCTCGGCCGAAGAGCTCCGCGCCCTCAACCCCGGGCCCTCCACTGAATGCTTCCGGGCATCCCCGAAGCTCCTCAAGACCTGGCTCTTCGACCGCTAAACAGCCTCTCCACCCCCCCCCCACCTCAGCGCCTCGAAACCCTAACGGGTACATAGCGCGCTTTATAAATACTATGATTGATTGATTGATTGATGACCTGCCCTATTTGATGCGGACAGGTATGCGTCGGCAGGGTAAAAATGCCATTTATCACATCCAGCACCCCCAAACAAGTAAATAGCGGGGTTCCCAGCAACACTTTCACTGCAACACCTGAGTCACAATAAATACCTCCGAAAGAAAAGTCTATCAAATGATCCCCGTGTATTCAATTATAGCATGCATTAAAATCCAGATTACTCTAGTTCTTCATGCTGTGAAGCCAGTGTGAAATGAACAAAAGAAAGATTATGTTTTGACATAAACAAAAGAGCCTTCCATAGCTAAACTCCTTACTGCACATTGTATGCAGATGGGTGAATGTAGGTAGCTATAGGTGCCATGTTTGCATCAGGTATAGACACCTATGCAGAACCTGAGGAGATTATGAATTCAGGCAGGAGTGTCCAACCTTTCATCTTTCTGAGACTGATAACATGGGTATCACAGAGTTAAGGACAGAACGCTGTTTATAGTGATGCAGCCTTTGCAGCAGGGCCATGGCTGATTTCCACAAGGCTGGTTCCTGTCAGAGGTGGCATTGTGGACAAAGAAATGATGGAATGGAATTCAGCCATGGCGGAGATTTATTCGAGCTTTCCACCCATTGCTTTTTTGCTGTGTTCAGTGTCAGGCTCTAGGAGCCCAGACCTGGGTCCTGTGTTTATTATATTATAGGACTCAGACCAGGCTGATGGACCAAAACTGTTTTAGGGTTAATGTTCAGAGAGGTCCTGTTTAGAGTGGTCCTGGCCTGTGAGTCTGAGCCGAACTATTCCTATTGGAGCAGGGCCAAGGCTGATTTACTCGTTTCTGTCTAGGGGTGGTCTAGTGGGCAAAAAGGCCGCGCACTGAAATGTGGTCCTAATTAATTGTCACTGGTATAGATTAATTCAAGGATTCCAGGCAGCACTTTTCTGCTTTTTCACAAAATCTACAGTAGCAATCACTCTGTGGTCCGAACAATATAAAGTTGTAAAAATGACATTAAACATTTCCATTGATTTTGCTGGAGTTTATTCCCTGGCCTTCCTGGTGCATGTGGGACTTTCGTGACATCCTGGCCTTTTACATGTTCTGGCCTCTGTCCCATTCCTAAAACACAGTGAGAAATGTGCGCTGAATGTAGAATATTCACCCCTGCTATGGGCTGAGTGTTTCATCTCCTACCTTGTTGCATTCTCCAGGCCTTCCAGCTTTCACACCCTGGCTGCCTCTACCACCTAGACTTTGTGGCATCTGACTGTGGTCCTTTGTTTCCATGTGATGGGATTTACCCCCGCACCTCCCAGCTGATGATGGCCTGCTAGGAACCAGAGTTAAGAACTGTAATGGGTGGGTGGTCTGAAGATGAGCACTGAGGGAAGACAGGGAAGTTCTAGGAGATGACGGAGGTGTCACCAGGAGGCCACTCACCCATCACTCTGAGCCGACACCTACCCCTGCTCCCTCCTTCTGCGTGTAATGCTGGCGACCACCGAAGCAGACTTTAATGCCAGGAGGATCCCAGTGCAAACCCCTGCCCGTCGCGACATCCTCCATGCACTGTTGGTGTCAGGAGGCCCCTAGGCTCATCTCTCTGCTGCCCATGCTGTACCTGTTCTGTCTGAGGTCGGCGTGGATTGCGTTTGCCAATGATGTGCTGCGCCGGTCTGGGTGTCTTTGGAAGGAGCAATGCTGTTATTACTTAGAAGTAGCATTTCATGTTTATATGGTGAAGTGCGGTAGTGTACCACATAATACCTAATGCTTGTAGTTCCACCTTTTACTTTAGACTAAGTTGCTGGCAGGGGCTACGGTCACCACCTGGCAATGCATCCACTCACAGCTCACCAGAGACAAACCTTCTCCCAGGTTGTTTTGTAGCAGGCCCGCTAGGCCGACGTGGTGGAGGTCTGTGGGAGCAATTGGTGATGAGGGGAAAAATGTTCAGGGGTGGAAAATTGGGGTGGAGGAAAGTAAGAGGGGTATAAGTACAAGGGACTGTGGCGGGGGAAGGAGAAGTGATGAGGTTGGTAAGGATGCAAAGAGTGATGGGATGAGAATGGCTGAGAAGAGGTGGAGGACCAAGGGCTCTCTGATGGATCTGAAGAAGGAAGACCTAGTGGGCCAGTGGATGAGGGGAGATTGAAAAAGGGAGAGGGAGTGCTAAGTGGTTGTAGGATGATGAGCAGAGGAGGAGTTCAGAGATGAATGAGGGAGTGAGGGAGAGAACGAGAGAGACTGGGAGTGAGAGGGGCTGAAAAGAGTCCTTTGTAAATCTTCTAGAGATGCTAAGGTAGATCAGTAGAGTCCCACTGAGGCGGTAAATGTCCCAGCTCCTCCACAATATCTAAAGTCTGACCTCGCATAAGACTCCGGCTAATCGTTGCATTCACTGCGTGACCACCACTGAGGAAGTGATGGAAGAAGATCTGACCTGTGAAGACAGAGGACATCACTGTGGAGATTTTAGGTCTTTACCAGCTGTTTAAGAGGTAGGAGGGAGTACGCTAGGTTCACAAGAGGGGGGTACAAATTAACCCTGTTCATCCAACACTTTACCTGCATCCCTGCTGAATGAAGCCAGAGTACCCGTGTTTGTAGAAGTGCATTGTTATACTATCACTGACATTCATGAAAGAACTCAAATGTCATAATCTGTTTTGCTACTACTCAAGGATTTCAAATAAATATATACCCCACACCACGTGTAAAAACATTGTGTATCAATTCCACAGATGTAAAGATGCAGCATCTCTTCTTCTTGCACTGTTACTATTTTCAGAAATCATTACTATTTGTTACTCTCCTGCTACTAATGTCAAGTATGCTTTGGTGCAGTCCGGGACTTCAAACAACTAAAGTACCAAAGTTACACACCATTTGACTGTGGATGGCAATACATGGTTGATCGTTTGACCCACCTGGAGCCTCCCAACCCTCCTTTTGACTGCTAAGTGCAGGACTTTTAAACATGTGTTCAGTTTCTGATCCAGCAACTGCCTTGATGAACTGAAAAGCAGCAATACCACACTCACTGCCAGGGTTAGCAAATGTCCTGACAGCTGCAGCAGCTGGTACCGCTGGAACACTCTGATTTTGTAGCATACCCCAGAAGTAAAGGGAGCCTCAACTGTGGCCCAGGCTCTGAGAATGGCTAGGCTGCCATCAATCACAGCGGTAGCCCCGCCCTTAGGCTGAGTCTAGCTGGGCCCCTGGCGTAAATGTTGTAGTAAAGCGCTGCATCTGTCGAGATCCCCTGCGGCATGTTGTTTACAGCTGGTGCACTTTAAAGCAACTATAACAGAGCGAGCTTCGTAACCTGGAGATGGCTGAGTGCAGAAGGGGCATATACCACAGGCCATTTCAGTCATTATAATTTGGAGGGTTATGTTACGTCACCATGGTTCGTCATTTCCGGTGCTCCAGTCTCCCGGTGATGAATGGCTGACACTGACTGCCCAGGTTAGGTTGTATGTGGTAACAGCGGACGTGGGATCTATAACCAGGAAGAAAAAGTAGCAGAACCTGCGAAATTAAGAGACATTTCCCTTTTTAGGTCTGGCCACAGGCAGACAACGCACACCGCTGGACCTGAGAGCACTGCCCCACCAGAGGAGGACTGACAGAATGTGGGGCTACAGAACAGCTGCTTCCAGCTCCGAGCCAATGCTTGAAGGAGCATCCCTGGGAGAATGCTTTTGGAAGGACATTGTATAAAACCTTGGGCTGTAAACAGAGAGATTCAAACATAATCGTCTTTGTGGCTGGAAGCCAGGCTAATGTTTTCTATACTGGAGGGATGGGGTCCTGCCTTTTCAAATTCTGTCAATCTTGCAGCGAAAATGCACACTAGATGCAATTTGTTTCAATAATTTGACTGGAAGGACGAAATCATTTGTGTTACAATAATCTATTCTCACAAAGATAAATGCATTCAAATTCTGAATTCTCTTGTACTGTGTGAACAGGAGCATGACACGATTTAATGTATGTCACCAGAAAATGCACGGCTTTTCCTCCGAGTTTATCACTTAAAAGGAGGTGGTTATCAAACTTTACTCCTACATTTTCCGCACAGTTGGAGGGCACAGCCTTTACACCCAGTGTGGAGGGCCAGAGAGAGCCCAACACCAAGGAGGTTCTGAGCAGTGCCAGGATCTCAGTTTTCTCTCTTCTAAACTTTAGTGGATCAGCCTTATGTAATAAATGTAAACGATTCTCAGCTCTGAAATGCAAATCTCCCCCAATCCTAACGATGATTTGCACATTGCCTGCATGCATGAACAGATCCAGGCTCCAGCATTGAATTGGGGCAACGGAACACGTACGGGTTACAAAGTAGCGGGATATTGTGGACCCCGGTCCAGCGCCACAGGTCAGCTTTGTTATCAGTGGTGACTTGGAAAGACCTGTTTGTCAAACAAAACCTCTGGAAGCATTCTAACCTCATGGCACCAATGTCAGCGCCTTCCAGGCTGCTTGGAAGGTTTGGTGGTCCTGCTCTTGATTGCTCGGAGAGGGCTTGGAGAAACAGCGGGTATATCTTGGTGGACCCACAAGCGTAAGTCAGCCCAAACAGCTGTCAGCGCCCTTTATTACTAAGCAGAGGCCCTGATTACGAGTGTAGGAGTTATTTAGCGCATCTGATAAATAACAATACCATAGGGTACAGTACATAAAGTACACATTTCCCCTGTCATATTTTGGCAGGGTTGAACTGCCTACTTTTAACAAAGCTTGATGTGTTTACCAAATCTCATAATCATTGGATATGTTAAATGCCTTTTAAATTGTAATTTTGACCCAGGCATACACTGGAGTTTACGCACGAGTCAGAATTAACCAACCCATTGATAATAAGATGGCCAGTGTGAGGTTTAGCTTGAGACGGGCGCCGTGGCACCACCTTTACTCATCCCAGGGGTGGGTCCATTTCTGCTGTTCTTTGTAGCTTTATGTGGTTATGAGCAACTGAAGTCCTTCCTTTTGTTGTCTATTGTGATGTTTTTGTGAATGTTTTATTGTTTTGTGGGTTGCACACAAGTCCACCTTCATTGCTGACACTCCTGATATTACTCCATGCACAAAAAATCAGAAAGGGAGCTCCCTGCCTCACACTCCAGCATGCAGTCAGCCCCAGTGCATCATGGTAAATGCAGTACAAGTTAGTTTTTTATTCATAAAGTAAACTGTAGTTTTTCACCTTAGTAGGTGCAGCAAGTGCTGTAAATCTCTGGACACGTGTTTCTGGGTTCAGCCCTTCATCAGCAGAGAGCAGCTTTGTCTATGGGTTGCTGGAAATGCTGACAAAAGTAATCTCAGGTTTCTGTACCACTCACTGGCACGCGGGTGCTTCAACCAGAGCTCCCTAGCTTGTTGGCTCAAGAGAGTCTTCTTAAAGAGGAAAACCAGAAAGAGAGCACCCTGCCTCACACTCCAGCATCCAGTCATCCCAGTGCATCATGGTAAATCCAGTACAAGTTAGTTTTTTATCCATAAAGTAAACTAAAGGTTTTCACATTAGTAGGTGCAGCAAGTGCTGTAAATCTCTGGACACTTGTTTCTGGGTAAGCCACTCCACACACAATAATTGGGCCACTGCTAAGAGTAGGGGTTTCAGGGATTAAGCAGAGGCTTGTGTTTTCTTTATTCTGTATCATATGCTCTTTATTTATTTTATTTATTTCATTTATAGAGTGCAGCTGTCACCAATGCTGGCATCCTGGAGCTAAAGACTACAGAGATGAAACTGCAGACTGACATGCGTACATGCACTTCAGCAGGGGCCGGTTACTTAGATTACAGCGTTACTTAGGGACAAGCCAGGTCTTCAAAGCTTTCCTGAGGTGCAACAGCTCAGTAGCCGACTTAAGATTGGGAGGCGGTGTGTTCCATATCTGGGCTGCCTCAACTGAGACAGCACGGCCTCCTTGTCTGCTCTTCTGAAATTTGTTTAAACAAACCAGGTTAGCAGAACTCGAGCCGAGGCATCTTCTAGGTTTGTAGCTTTTTAATCTCTGTTGTAAGAGTACAGAACCTTTGCTATGTAGAACTTTAGATACAATGCGCATGGCTTTGAAAACATCCCTCTGCCTCAGTGGGAGCCAATGCAAGCCCCTCAATGCCTTACACCCTGAGGGTCTACGGGGGATATTTAGGGCCAATTTAACTGCGGCCACTTGAACTCTGTGCAGTGTATTAGTCAAACAGTCAGGGGTCCAAGTAACAGAGCATCACAGCAGTCCAGACTGCTAAGAGTAACACTGCACATGAACGCAGACTAAGAGTGGATGGGTGGAAGTGGTAACACTTTCCTAAGAGCCTGTGAGGGAGCAAAGCCAGGGTCTGCAACTTTGGTGAGTACCCTTCCAGTGATGATTTAACATCACACGAAACCCCAGATGACGTGCTGCATTGGATGGTTGCATTTCTGCTTCTGTAGGAAAATTCCAAAGGTTAGGATGAGGTTCCATGAGGACTCTCTTTGCTGAACAACATAGCAAATCCACTTGACAATATCCAATCTGCACTTTTGAAAAGCCACCACCGAGTCTTTCTGGTCGTTTTTAAGTTCCCCACGCAATGCGTCAGCCACACTCCCACAATCGGGGTCACTTTGCCATGTTAGGAAGGACCTGGCCACTTCAGTGGTGTATTTCACTCCAGTTGTACTCTTGCAAGGGTGGAAGCCTTCCCAGTGGCTGTGCATTGTATATAGAGGGGTTTCTGCCCCATTGCCAGGGTGGTTCAGATCTGTGTGGCAGTGAGAGGGCAGCAGGGTGAGGAGAAGGCTGGGATCACCACTGACTGTGCTGCTGTGTGGAGATCAGAAGGCGAGAAGGGGCAGCTTGTATTCCAATGGAACTAGGGTCATGAAGGCCATGCCTACAGCAATGCTTCCAAGCAGTTAATACACTTGCAGGGACTATCCCATTCAGTGAACCTGAACCACAATTTTTTAAAGACTCTTAAATTTAGTAGTTTTCTACATTGCATGAGTGTACAGACAATCTCCGTTTATGGAAAGCTGCTACTGGTGACGGCGCAGTGAAAGTAAGTGAGCAACATGTGAGTAATAAACATACGCATGACCAAGAAATGTCTTAACTTTCAGCACATCGATTACTAAACCGAACCCCCTTGTGGAGAGTCAGCACAGTGTGGAGGGCAGCAAGGCGCTACACTGCTATGCTGCAGCCTCCTCCCTCGGTCCAAAAGAGTGGGATCTGAGGGAAGAACAGCAGCTGCTGGGACATTGCATTCTAACTGGGCGGGACCAGCTTGTGCCCCTCCCACTTAGTATGCAATATCCCAGCAGCCTTTGCTCTACCTCCCCTGCTCCTCCCTCGGTCCAAAAGAGTGGGTTCTAAGGAAAGAGCAGCAGCTTCTGGGACATTGGATTCTAACTGGGCGGGACCAGCTTGTGCCCTCCCACTTAGTATGCAATATCCCAGCAGCCTTTGCTCTACCTTCCCACCTGCTCCCTCGGTCCAAAAGAGTGGGAACTGTGGGAAGAGCAGCAGCTTCTGGGACATTGGATTCTAAATGGGCGGGACTAGCTTGTGCCCCTCCCACTTAGTATGCAATATCCCAGCAGCCTCTGCTCTTCGGCCCCTAGCTACAAAGCTGCTGAAGATTGCTGAAAAATATTTGTTCATCCACGTTCAGTCAACGCAAGGTACTGGGCCATTATACAATTCTGGCAACAGTCTACCTATATATGTCCAGTTAGGTCAAGCAGTGTTCTGTGTGAATAATAAATGGAAACCAATGCCTGCCCATAAACAATCAACTTGACATCATCACATCTGAACAGATTCGACAGATCAGTTCATGTTCACTCCTAGTATCACTATGTCGCAACCTCTTAGAATAGGTCCCCTTCAAGGAAGTGGAGGTTGAAAGTCAGTCTTTTATCAGGGTACCTTACCAGGTTTCATGCTGAATGATTTCTTATTATGTAGTGAGCCTAAGGATATACAACTCCGGAATACAAACATACAGTGAAGGACGGTGAAAGCCATTTCTGGGTTAAGCATCGATGAGTGCTCTACAAGACCTGAACGTTGCTAGGTGTCCATTGGTTGCTCCTGACTCTTCTTATAGAAACACAGAAGCACCTGGGATCCCACTGGTGTATGTCTTGATTACACATGAAGTCCCTGATGTGATCCTGCCATGGCTGTGAGCCCCAACTGCCCTGGGCCTGTCTGCCAGCGTAGAACAAGTAGGTTTTAAGCACAGTGTGAGTCTGAGTCTGCCTTTACTTATAGTTTACTTGACACGCCCTGTGCTGCTGAGACATAGCGACTACCATAAAATGTGAAGAATTTGTTGTTTTGATTTTCCGATCACTGATCTACTACAAATAGACAGACTTTACATTGAAGCATCTCCTGCAATTCTTTTTATGAATACTTTAAAGTACATGAGATGGGGAACTTGTCTTGATGGACACTTCCAATAATCATTCTAAGCGACTCTGAAGTATGTTAAACTATCCAATAATCTGTCACCAGGCTTCACTATCAAAGGCTCTCAATCAAAAGTGAAGAGTTTGCTCACTGCTATGATGAGAAAGTTAAATCGATTTAAGATACCTTACCTTCAATTTCTGACCCTCTGAATCTGAACTGCAAAACTCAGTCAGCTTGGTTAATCTCTGTGATAACTTACTTATATTGTGAAAGGGAATACCTTGGGCCACTTTACTAAAGTGGTTGCAGCTAGTATTGCTAAAGAATTGACTAAGCAGATTCTACCTTACTAGGTCGGTTTGATAATTTATCTTAGGCACAAGGCGTGTTTGTATACAATTTTAAACTCCCACTGTCTGTTAGTGATTTAATCTGCTCTCAGTGTCCGGGCTTCCTTTTCTAAGTAAAGTGATTGAAATTAGCATCTCTTTTCAGCTGCCTCAAAATATCTAGGTCAATGCACTCCAAGATCATTTTCAGGTTTATTCCCAAAAATACTTCAGAACTGAGACCACAATTCTACAAGTTAAAATAATGTATTCTGCTACCCCAGGATCTGCACCATCATGGCCATTTATGCATTTAGTGTAATCCACTGCCTTCAGCCAAGTCTATTACACCTCTTTGAAGAACAGCTTGAAAGATTGAATGGGTACTGATTGTGCAATTAAACCTGTATGGCCTCCTTGTTGAGTTGGTCACAACCGGTGAACGTTGGGATCATTGTATCTAGTCTTGTTGGCTTGCAATAACATATTCTTCAAATGTCGATACTGCACCAACGTTGTTGAGTCTCTACATGCAGTGATTTAAATGGACAGTCAGTGCTAACATGAGCGTGCGGGAGCTCTCCCATTACAAAGGGCTGCCCATTGAAAGCTTTGTTGATATGTGACTTCTTCTTGCATCCTTAGTATATTTAGCATCCTGTATCATTTACATGCAGATGACACAGGGTTTTACTTCAGGATCCCCTCTCCTAAAGTTATCCCTGTTCTATCTAGATTCCTGGAGACCACATAACGAAGATTGATCACTTGCCACCTCAAGTTTAACACTCAAAAAATTAATTGCTTCTAATCTCACCTTAAAAATGTGTCTATCTGTGCAATTGTGGATTCGCTACTTTAGCATCCTAAACTTAAACCAGCGATCATACGATTATTGGGTTTCATCCTAGATAACATGTCGACGGTGTAGGGTTTAGACCTTGCTTTAAAGTGCACCCAGCAGTAAATAGCAGAAGCATAGTCCTGCCAAAGCTGTGGTTCTCCACCACATTTCAGTGTAGGAGAACTACAGGTTTCTTCTGGTGGAGCAGCAAGCAGCTCTCGCAGAAATTCTTGACTGAGTGTTCCATTGGCCATAGTGACCTTTTCCCATCTTATTTGGCTTGGGACAGCCAACACTTGTTTTCTTCACTCTGGACACCCTGGCGAAATATGGCAGTCCCAGCACAAAAAATGTCTCTGCCAGTTTTACATTATTATTTTGCTCTGCAAGAAAAAGCCCTGCTTTAGGAGTTTGTTCTTGCAAAGTGAAATAATTTAGCGAGCAGATGTATAAAAGATGACATCTGCTTAAAAAAAGGTTGATGCATTCAATGGAGCTGCCCCAGTGGCATTTCCACAGAAGGCACAGATATTCTCACCAGTCAGGCATGCATCTCTGCTGGTGCTCCTAAAAGAGTTTTTAGGCTGTGAGTTAATAAGGAGATCAGTCCTGTTCCTCTTCCATGAGCTATTCTCTTTATCCCATCTTCTGAAACAGTGGTCATGAACCTGACACCTGCTAGAGACTTTGGCTGTGGCTTGGTCCAGTTGCCCACATTTCACTATTTTAGTCTGTCAGAGGTATGACCAACCGGTTCCAATAGTCACATTGCTGCCAGCACTGGGTAGCACCTAAGCAGAAGGTGCCTTCTGGAAAAGGCCCCGAATGTAGGAAAAAGCCAAAGGCAAAAAACTTCAATGAGGACATGGAAGTCCTGGACTGGAAAGCTGACCAATGCTGACCAGGGCTCGAGGTAGAAGACACCACTGGAGAAGAAGAGATCCTGCCAAAGGAATTCCAAGGAGGAACCAAATGAGAACTGGAGAAGCAGGATAACCCAGAATGAAGTGGTATAGGATGAGAACTGGCAAAACCCCGGGAAAGAATTGCCATACAATCAGGAATCTGAAACAAAACGCCATGTCTCTGCGGAGCATTGCAACACAAAGATTGACCCAATTTGACTTCTTTTAGAGGCCAAATGAACAGGAAATATTTAAAAGTCTATATTGGATTTTTAAAAAATGTTATAGACTTCAATACTGTGGTGGCCAACTTTAATTGGGTAAAATGTTATTCCTCACAAGGTTTCCTGGGAGAGAAAAAGGACTGTACATATGAAGTCACTTATAGTGGCTCCTAATAGAGACTACCTAAGGAGAGGAAATGTAGCGTAGATTACAACATCAGAAGGCCAGCCACCTGAAGGTAAGTACAGATTGAGAGCGCTGTGGCATTCTGCCTCTCTCACAGACCTCCCAGCTCTTCGGGAACCATGTGTCCTGCTCTCCTGAGATAGTGTTGGGCGCTGACATTTATTTTTCTGGCTCTTATTTTGCTCTTTGGCAGAAATTTGGATGAGAATTGGAGTCTATTTCTTATACAGAGCCTTTTCTAAATTGTATTTGAAATAAGGAAGATGTACTGCACACAACAAGAACATACAGCTACTTTGCTCTGTTGCCACTATAAATTTTTTCCTCTTCTAGCCATCTAAAGTTGTGCACTAAAGAGAGAGGTGTTGCAGCCTATAATAATTAGTGGTTTCTATCTGCGTGCGAGTCTGTATGTCTATTCATGTGTGTCTCTGTGTATGTCTTTATCCAGAGGTGTGGGAGTGTTTCTAAGTGTACGCATATGTATACATGCATTTATTTGTGTTTATGTGCATATCTGTGAGTGTGTGTGCGTGTGTGTGTGTGTGTGTGTGTATTTTTGTCTATATGTTGTGGGCATGAGTGTTTGTGTATTTGTGAGTGCTGGACTTGATCCTTTCTGCAGAGTTATCCCCAAATGTTTTATTCCTTCACTCTTCCTATTTTAGTTGAATTTATTTTTGTTGACCTTAGGGAATCTGCACACTTTACCACTGCTAACCAGTGCTAAAGTGTTTGTGTTCTCTCTCTAAAACATGTTAGCCTTGGCTTATACCCAATTGGCATATTTGATTTACTTATAAGCCCCAAATAAAGTGGTACTACCTGTGCCCAGGACCTGAAAATTAAATGCTACTCATGGACCTGCAGCACTGATTGTGCCACCTACTTAAGTGTCCCTGTAAACATGTCTCAGGTCTGCCATTGCAGCCTGTGTTTTTAAACTGCCATGTCGTCCTGGGGAAATAAACCTTTTGTCAGGTCCAAACCTTCCATTTTAGTACATGTAAGTTACCCTTTGGGTAGGCCCTGGACAGCCCAGAGGGCAGGGGGCTGTGTATTTAAAACGTGTGACGTGTTCTTTTTAGTTTACATGTACTGGTAGTTAAAAAACTTTAAATTTGCTTTTCTCTACTGGAAGTCTGATCCTGTCCATAGGCTAACATTGGAGTTACCTTACTACATTTAATAAGTGATAATGTTCAAATGGGAGAAGGTAACCTGCTCGTGTTTGGTGCCTTCGGAATTGTATTGAAAAATCCTCTCTCATGGTGAAATTAAATTTTACATTACAATTTTGAAAATGACACTTTTAGAAAGTTGACATTTTCTTGCCTTAGTCATTTAATGTCTGCATCGTGTCTCTAGGACACATGACTGGGTGTGGCTGATAGTTGAGCTTTGTGTATTCCTCCTAGAAAGCCACATGTAATAGGGAGCTTAGGTGTCCCTGGATGGGCAATCACTGGTAGGATGGGAGGCCAGAGCTGGGCACAGCTGTACTTACACTTGAATAGGCTGTGTTGTGCCTCCACATAAAGGGCTGCATACGCCCTGTAGTTAGACTGGGTCCAGGACAGGGAAGGCGTGATGCCAGTGTATTTCAAAGGGAAACCTTTAGAAGCTTCTCCCACTTCAAAGGAATGACCAGGTATAAATATTGGACCCCAGAAAGCAATTCTTCAGTACACTTCTGGACCTGTGGATACTCTGCAATGAAGAATGGCTGCTGTGCTGCTGAAAGGACTACCCCTCTGCTGAGCTGCGGTTCTGATGCACTGCTGCCCTTCTGTCCTGACTTACTTCCTCCTGTCCTCATGTCTAGGTGAAAAGGACTGAATGTGCATCTGATGAAATCAGAACCCAAAAGGACTTGTTTTCTGCACTCCTGAGTAGAGCCTTAGGGACAGAAGTCTCCAACAATCTTGAACCCAGCACCTGCACTCTGCCATCTCTGAATACTACACTGCTAAGTGGTACCGCCCCAGTACTAGACCCTTCGAAGTGGGCCTGTAGGTGGTCTAACAGTCCATCTGTGGATCCAGCAGAACCGACTCATCTCATCTGCAGTGGAGCGCAATCCCAAGCAGAACCAACACATCATCTCTTCTGAGATGGTTCTCCCTGCACAAGGACTGCACATTAACCTCACAGCCCACATAGGAACCACTGCTGAGTGAAGCTTCACCAGTACAGGCCCTTGCATCACTAATCTTTCATTGACAGCAGCCACGGTGACAGAATAGGTTCTCACATTGCAGCCTCGCAGCTCTTCAGAACCAACGCATTCCATCAACTGCGTGATGCATCCTCAACGCCGGGCTTCACATCACCAACCCCCATCGACAAGATCCTTGACGATGACACAGGACCTTGCATCGCAACTCTGCAACTCCTCAGAACCGACGCATTGCCTCCACTGAGGGATGCATTCTCGGTTCAGGACCTCGAAAAGCTCTGCAACCAGGATTTAAGGTACTCTTGTTCAGTGAACCTAACTGCATCCATGTAGCTGGCCCACGCTACATGACAGTCATCTTGAACTTGTGACTTTAGGACTGATTTAGAGTTTGACAGATGGGTTACTCTGTCACAAAAACGTGATGGATATCCCGTCCGTCATTTTAAAATTTCAGTTGGAAATAATGGAATCGTAATACAGTAGACAGCATGACAGCACATTTGTGACGGAGTAACCCTCTCTGCCAAACCTGAAATCAGGCCTGTGTCCCAGTCCGGCACAACTAGATACCCACAGCTGGTACTCTGTGCTTTGTGGCACTATGTTTACTGAAATGTTAAACCTGCATATCTCCGGTTCTACTGATTGGATCCTTGTTGTTTTGGTATTTGTTTTATTTATTAAAATGTAGTCTATTTTTCTAAATTGGTGTGGGATTTTTCCTGTTGTGTTTCACTTTATTACTATTTGAAGTGCTCTATAAATACTTTACACATTGCTCTAAGTTAAGCCTGACTGCTCTGTGCCAGGCTACCACAGGGTGCGTGTGTTGGGTGTGTGTTGTGTGTGTGCATGCTTTGTGAGTGTGTGTGCATGCTGTGTGTGTCTATGTGTGTGTGCACGCACTGTGAGTGTGTGTGTGTATATGTGTGTGTGTTTGGTGGTGTGTGTGTGTGTGTGTATGTGGGTGGGGGGTGCGTGTGTGTGTGTGCATGGGCTGTGAGTGTGTGTCTGTATATGTGTGTGTGTGGTGGTGCATGTGTGTGTATATGTATGTGTGTGTGTGTGCATGTGCTGTGAGTGTGTGTGTGTATATGTGTGTGTGTGTGTGGAGGTGTGTGTGTGTGAGTCTGTGTGTGTGGTGGTGCGTGTGTATGCGTGGTGGTGCGTGTGTGTGTGCATGCTGTGTGTGTATGTGTATGTGTGCATGCGCTGTGAGTGTGTGTGTGTGTATATGTGTGTGTGTGGTGGTACGTGTGTGTGAGTCTGTGTGTGGGGCGTGCTTGTGTGTGTGCATGCTGTGTGTGTGTGTGTGTGTGTGCATGCGGTGTGAGTGTGTATATGTGTGTGTGTGTGGTGGTGCGTGTGTTGGGAGGTACGTGTGTGTGTGTGTTCGCGCACACCGCTGCCAGAGATTGAGTTTGGCTCTGGGGGATTAGAGGGAGCACAGAAGGGGAGAGTCCTTGCTGCCCCCGGTGCAGAGAGGCATGCCTCGCCATCCCACCCCTCTCAGGCTGGAAGCAGCAGGGCGCAGCATGAGGCTCTCACACCAGACTCGGTGAAGCACACCGCCACAATGGCTCCACTGCCGTCCAGGCGGAAGGACCCCGTCGCCTTTGAGGCCTGAAGGTGAGTGCCCGAGGTAGGGTGGGGAGCAGCGAGGGGGCAGACGGTGGCAGAAGGGAGTAGTTGCCCCTGTGCAGGTCAGCATCGGGAACTGTGCACCGAACAAGCACCGGAAAGACGGGGAAGCGGAGGGTTCCTTAAGTAGGTCAGCCCGGCTGCCAGCTGCTCCTTTGTCCCTGCATATGGCACTGGACGTGTCTCTTCTGTAGTTTGCATGTCTCACGCATGTCGCTGTTGTTTCTGTTGGCTTACGAGCTCTCTGAAAAGTCCGGCTTTGTGTTTGTAATCCGCTAACACATTCACAATTGTGCATGCACCGCGGCTGTGTGATCTCTGGCAGAGATGATAATGTGGAATGAAGTCTGCGCCTGGCGTGGGTAAGACGCGGGCGGAGACAGCTGTGTGGGGAGCCCCCTGCACCTGCGGTGGGCTCTGAGATGTAAGGTACACAGAGGAGGGTGCGTGCACCGGGGTGACTGGCTGTGCACTCAGTAACACAAGTGTTCGCTGAGCGATTCGTGCTCAGATAAGAATTAGGTGCACATGGTGTTTAATTTCCTTTTTGTTCATCCCAGAGCGCCCGCTTGTGTCGATTTAAAGCGGCCAGGGCCAGTCAGTGCTGTCTGTGTGAGTTTTCGGGCCTCCGAAGGGACATGTACGCCCCTTGATGCGCGCTTCTGTGCGCTTGACTGAGTGCCAGCGGGGTGATCGCGTGGAACGGAATCTAATAAATTACAATCCGAGGCGTAGTTTGGCAATAATATTGGGGGTGTCAGCTTCAGTTCCCCGACAACCGCGGTGGCACATACTGTTAAAATACATTATGTTATGAAATAATCAACCTTTGTGAAGTCTTTCCAAACAGAGCGGTCTTGTCTGTGTTTATGTAAAACTCCCAGGTGAGATCCTACGGACACCGCGCCGACCCGACCGAAAGCACCTGTACCCAACTATTGGTCACAAAACACATATATTAGGGGGTGTAACAACCCAAACACCCCCTCCGAAGCTACCGGGCACACCCAGTGAAGGAGTTCCTTCTCTAGTCTCTTACTCTCACCGTCTCTCCACAGTTACAATCTACCGGTTTTGTAATTTGTGGGGCCAGGACATCAGGAGATGTCCGAGTGAATTGTCCCATGTATGAAGGGAGCCTTTTTCTACACACTGGTTGAAGAGTTGACTGTAAAAGGCTCGCCCACGTGGGGATGGGGGGAGTCGGCCCCCACCGCTCCCAAACCGGTTCCTTTCACACATGCAATGGCCCAAAAGGCAGGAGTAGATGGCGGCCATTGCGCCGACCAGAGGAATATCCCTTTCACCCTCACACCAGGCGCACGGCCAGTGGAAGGAGCCCAAGCTAGATTGAGGGGGACCAGGAGGGCTGTCGTGGGGACACTGGACCACCTAGGAACCCAGGAGGTGATGAACCCACCTGAAGATCCTTGGTACTGACTTACCGCCCTATTTTGTGTAGGAGGGTTCATGCAGATCCACAGACCTTGGCAGTCTTTTTACTGTGTCAAATGGGATTTGCTGCTTGCACTGTAGACATCCACAAATCCACCGTTGGGGAGGAATTGTGGAATGCGTTCTTGTGCCCACCTGGAAGATCTGGATAACTCCTAAAGACTGCATTTCATGGTATCCACCCCTAATCCGTAGACAGCTTTCACTCTGGAAAAGCGCGCAGAAGTTCTCCAAACAAAGGCGGGATTTTGTGCATTCTTACGTCGAAAATGACAAGGGAACACCCCAATAGTGATTGGAAGGTACTAGTTTTCCCATTGGCAAAGTTCTTGGAAAAGTAGAAAAAGAGAACTAGTTATGGAAGTTCGTTTTTGCATTTAATTTACAGATGCAAAATTGCATATTTGTTGCAATTTTGCATGCATAAATATTTATGCATGCAAGCACAGAATGCAAAATGTATACTTAGGTAGATATCTTTTATTACGCCTGGAGTTCTTTCAGAGTTATGAAAAGTTTTACATTTACACCAAAATAGACCTGACATGCTTTAGGGTGGTCACCTCTAACTTTTTGCCTGCCTCCCTCCACTTTTTGGACCTGTTTTTGCTGGCTCTTAGACTCTGCACACTTTACCACTGCTGACCAGTGCTAAAGTGCATATGCTCTCTCCCTTTAAACATGGTAACCTTGGATCATACCTGATTGGACTATTTAATGTACTTATGAGTCCCTAGTAAGGTGCACTATATGTGCCTAGGGCCTGTGGATGAAATGCTACTAGTGGGCCTGCAGCCCTGGTTGTGTCACCCACTTAAGTAGCCCCTTTACATTGTCTCAGGCCTGCCATTGCAGGGCCTGTGTGTGCAGTTTCACTGTCACTTCGACTTGGCATTTAAAAGTACTTGCCATGCCTAAACCTCCCCTTTCTCCACATATAAGTCCCCTCTAATGTGTGCCCTAGGTAACCCCTAGAGCAGGGTGCTGTGTGAGTGAAACGCAGGACATGTACCTGTGTAGTTTACATGTCCTGGTAGTGTACACCTCCTAAATTCGTTTTTGCAGTACTGTGAGACCTGCTCCCTTCATAAGCTAACATTGGGGCTGAACTGAAGGATTGAACTGAAAGGGGACCTGGTGCACTTCTTAGCCACTCTTTGAAGTCTCCCCCACTTCAAAGGCACATTTGGGTATAAAACAGGGCCTCTGTCCTACCTCATCAGACACTTGCTGGAGAAGAAACCTGAACCAGAACCTGCAACCTGCCAAGAAGAACGGCCTGGCTGCCCAAAGGACTCACCTGACTGCTTTCTACAAAGAACTGCTGCCTTGCTGTTGCCCTGCTGCCCTGCTGAACTCTTGTCTGGCTGTAAAAGTTTTCTCCAAGGGCTTGGATAGAGCTGGCCTCCTGTTCCCTGAAGTCTCAGGACCAAAAAGACTTCTCTTTTTTATTTGGACTCTCCATGCGCCGAAAATTTCGACGCATAGCTTGCTCCGCGGTGAGAAAATCGCCGCACACCGACGCTGATCGACGCGACGCCTTCGGGGCGACCGGAACTTCGACGCACAGCCTCGCTAGGACAACGCCGCCCGACATCCAGAGGGGAAATTGACGCAACGCCTGCCGTGAGAGCGAAACTTCGACGCACAGCCCCGCGGAACGACGCGCAGCCGGAAAACAAGCAGGAGAATCCACGCACAGACCCCGGGACATCTGGTAATCCCGCGACCCACAGAAAGATATTGTCTGCGCGCCGGAAAACGAGGCACGACTTCTCCGCGTGAAAAATAACGACGCAAGTCCGTGTGTGCTGGGGAGAAATCAACGCACACACCATTTTTCCATGTATCTCTTCTTCTGCGGCCCTTTGCGGAGATTTTCCACTCCAAACCAGGTACTTTGTGCTTGAAAGAGACTTTGGCCCTCATTCTGACCTTGGCGGGCGGCGGAGGCCGCCCGCCAAAGTCCCGCCGTCAGCTTACCGTTCCGCGGTCGAAAGACCGCAGCGGTAATTCTGACTTTCCCGCTGGGCTGGCGGGCGGTCGCCTTCAGGCCGCCCGCCAGCCCAGCGGGAAAGAGGCTTCCACGATGAAGCCGGCTCGGAATCGAGCCGGCGGAGTGGAAGCTGTGCGACGGGTGCAGTTGCACCCGTAGCGTATTTCACTGTCTGCGCAGCAGACAGTGAAATACATTTAGGGGCCCTCTTACGGGGGCCCCTGCAATGCCCATGCCAGTGGCATGGGCACTGCAGGGGCCCCCAGGGGCCCCGCGACCCCCCCTACCGCCATCCGGATCCCGGCGGTCGGACCGCCGGGATCTGGATGGCGGTAGGGGGGGTGGGAATCCCCTCGGCGGTGCAGCAAGCTGCGCCGCCGTGGAGGATTCAATGGGGCGGCGGTACACTGGCGGGAGCCCGCCAGTGGTGCCGGTCCGACCGCGGCTTTACCGCCGCGGTCGGAATCCCCATTGGAGCACCGCCGGCCTGTCGGCGGTGCTCCCGCGGTCCTCCGCCCTGGCGGTCTTTGACCGCCAGGGTCAGAATGACCGCCTTTGTTTGCTTTTTAAAGACTTAAGGCACTTTATATCACTTTTCAGTGATATCTCTACAATTTCACATTGCATCTTTATTCGTTTTGACCCGCAATTATCCAGATAAATATTATATATTTTTCTAAACACTGTGTGGTGTATTTTTGTGGTGTTATATGGTGTTATTGTGTGATTTATTGCACAAATACTTTACACATTGCCTTCTAAGTTAAGCCTGATTGCTCGTGCCAAGCTACCAAAGGGTGGGCACAGGATAATTTTGGATTATGTGTGATTTACCCTGACTAGAGTGAGGGTTCTTGCATGGACAGAGGGTAACCTGACTGCCAACCAAAATCCCCATTTCTAACAATCCCACAGAGAGACAATTTCTGATTATTTTGTAAATCTTTATATATTTTGACTTTCCAACATAATTATTAAATCTTCCTGAAACGCTTAATCCTTAAATACCAAGAAATCTTCTGCAGGATAATTTTAGCTCAATAGCAAGTCAGTATGCAGAGCTTCACAAATTCAAAAAGAAGGAAGCCCTACAAAAAAGCATCAGTAATTCCTTAAAAATCTCTGCATTACAGACTTCAGCCAACACATGTTTTGCAGTGCACAGGCCACTTTCATAAGGCTGAAAAAAGCAAAAGAAAAATCTAAAATAATAACAAGTATTTACAATGCAACGGGTCTCGCGTTTGCTCGAGTTAGAGCTATTAGCATTGTAATTTCTAATTGGGCTTTTCTTGCCACGTAAATTGAAAATGAAAAGTGAAACAGTTGACGTAAGCGGACCGATTCAAAGCATCACTGCCACCATTAGCATGAGTGCGAAGAAGAGAAACAAAAGGAAAAAGAAATTTGCTCGCAGCCTAATGTATGGTCAATCGTGCAATTATCCATGTAACAGGGTCGGTATACAAGGTGGTAACAAAACCGCCTCAAGGAGGGACAAGCGTAAAGCATTTATGAATGATAACAAAGGATTTTTAAAAAGGCAAGCCGATGAACGAGCGATAGTGATGGGTGTACAGTGGGCGTGGTTAAAATCCCACAAAACTTACAACAGGTCAAAGCGCTTGCACGCGCAACCTAAAGACATGGTTCAACAGATCGCACATCGGTCTTCAATTTAGACACTGTAATCATTTAACTAGTTATCCATTCATTAAAAATGAAATGGATTTAAAAATATATCATTATGTAACATAATTATGTCCTATCAGGAATAAAACCAAGAGTTTTTTTGTAATTGGATGATAATTAAGCTTGAATAGAAATCAATCCATCATTAAATGTTTCCGCCCCCCTAAATTCACTGGGTCACACAAATTTACTAATCATGTAAATTCAGTATGAATGTGGCAGAAAAAGGGAACACAGTGAGTTATATAACATCAAGATACTGACATCCTGTCCTACAAGATACCTTTCCACTCACCTCTCCAGTGCTTGACCCAGTGATTTTCAATGTTCAAAAGGTGTCCACAAATTCTGCAATTACAAAACCCTAAAAGGGTGCAACCATTGCAGTCATCAGCCATATAGTACCCCATGTTTTTGCCTAAATAAGTCATCAGCCATACAATAAAGTCAGTGGTTAATTTGTGCTTGTTGTTTCCGGTGCTGAGCACCGGCACTTATTTGTGAGGGCCGGGGCTTAGTCTTCAGCCTCAAGCATTTGCTGCGAGCGAAAGACACATATGAGATAGACGGAAGAAGGAAAAACGAAAAAGCGTCATAAAGGGAGAAAGTAGAAAGTTGCGGGATGAGCTGAAGGGGCAGGGAGTGGTTGTAAATGGATTGAAGAGGCCTGATATGGCTTCAGGATTACGCTGCCTCAGTATTCAGTGCTGGCAGATTTAATTACAGCAACCTCGTGTTTAAGAGAAGGGCTTTGAGCACCGGCACCTCTTTATTTACAAATTAAGCACTGAATAAAGTAATAATGAATTCTTTCTTTTAGTTTATAGTAAACGAAGGTACATAAATGAATGTATATTCATTCACTACACTTACTAATGGAAAATTAATTACTATTAACACATGATGCTCTATGAATTTCCACAAAAACTTAAAACACTTTGCTAGTTTCGTGTGATTCACCCCACTCAGTTATATAAAGAATATGTCTGTTTTTATTCCACTTCAAGTTGCAATTGACCTGCTAACTATTTAAATGATGGCGGTGACTGAACTGATGAATAATATGTCGACGTGTAGTGTGTTGAAACAATACTATAAATCGTTGTCTTTTTATTTTTCCTTTTTCTGTTCTTTTCAACCCTAAATAAGTGGCTGCATGATGTGAAGCTTGTTTGCTGATGTCTGTAATGAAGAGCTTGTCATAAATCAATATTTTCAAACAGAACTAGTTCGGTACAAACACTTGAATTATGCCTGAGTATTTCTGCAAATAATCAAATACCCTTTCTATAAAACACACAGAAGAACATTTTGTGCTAAATAGATCATGACAGAGTGCTTAATGACTAAGGATGAGCACCTGAAACTTAACAAGGGGCCATTGGTGTGTTTTGCTTCTCGTGGTACCCCATACTTTCTGAGCATATGTAATTGTCACAGCAGAGTGGTACTGACTTTTTTGGGGTGCAGCTGGTAATGGATCTAATTTCTCCCACATACTCAAGCATCCTACAGAATTCATGCCACACACTCGGTGCCAGGCCATGAACATCTGTTTGTACCTTTTGCGATCTGTGCTCTAGATTTAATGAAAACCAAATTAAACAATTCTATATACTTGGACAAAAATGTTAGTGCATTAACTGCATTATTCAAGTCTGATCTTTCTCTACAACAGGATAGTTTTCAATGTGTGATATGTATTTTCCAAAAACAATGGTTGCAAAAAGTCACCTGTTGGGCTTCATGGGTGACAAAACATATGGACGCTGTTGTAGTGGGATGGCCCTGATGAAATGAGATGCTTGTCAGTCGTCAATGTAATTCAAATCACGCTCCATAATTCATGTAAGCCTTCGCTAACAGCTGGCATGATGGGTCAAGGGCTTGCGGCTAACATCTGGCGCGATCTGATGGTCACATGTTTGACTCGCGGAAAGACCAATGAGGTCTTCTGCAGTTGATATAGAGTACCTAGTGGCATATAAAGTGCAAGAAAACAGCAAAAACTGGAGTGAGCAGTGATATCAAAAAGTAAGCTGTGTCTAGGCTGCGACAGAAAGAGACCGTTAGCCATGGTCCTTCAATTCCACTTTAGTTGCGCTTGGTTTGGCCAGGAGAGATTGATCACTCTTCCGGAAGACTTCATTCTCCTGCGATTCCATTCAGCGGTTTTCCCCAGCATAAAGCATCTTGCACTGTGCAAAGAGTTCCTCTGAGGCATTCACTCCCCCCAAAAATTTAGATTATACGGATGGACATAGTCAATACATTATTTAGATAATAAATTAACTCGTCCCTAAAAGAACCTTTGGAAATGTTACAAATTGGGCTTCTCGCTTAAGGGCACAAAATCTTTTTTCCTTAATTATGGTTTCTGATCATTAAATTAACATTTGCTTTAAGACATGGACACTCAGGGAATCTATCTCTTGGCTGTTAGTAGCAGCTGCAAAGCAGATTTAGGGGTGGACCGCATGCAGATGTTGGTGCCCCCCATGCTGCGGTGCACACGGGGCTCAGACCCAGGCACACGCTGTGTGCAGACCCTGGGACTCACCAGCCATCGGAGGCCTTGGTCTTCGGGTCACTCTGCCTTCTGTGTGGGAAATTGGTGACTTCAGTTGACAGCAAATGAGTATCAAATGCCTCAGTTTACACAGATGTTTTTTATTTTGTTCCAACATTTGATGCACACTTGCATGTTAATAAAGGTTGGCGTAACTTTTGTAATTCTGTGTATCACAATCGTGTGGAGAATTGTGCAAGAATACACGTACATAATGAGAGAAGAGTAATTCTGTACTTAGTGCTCCAAGTGCGAAAATGCCCTCTCGAGTACAAAATTGACTCGAGAATGCATTATGTGCTCAGAAATAGCTTTAAATGCAGCAGAAGGTGAATAGTCAGTGCGAACAGCCCTCGGGCTTGCTAACAGTGCTCTTTCAGGATTATTTCCCCCTGACTTACTACTGGCATTTAGTACTATTTTCTTAGCACAAAATGCACCTCTTCATCCACTAAGGACGTGGGTATGAATTTTATTGTAAGAAACAAGGCTAAATGCAGCACGGCAGCTACTCACGCTTGCTAAATGTGCTCCCGCAGTCAGATTTTTTCCTTCAAATTACTCTTAATTATGTGAGCAGGAGTACTCACCTAATTACTGGTAATTCTGCATCAACGAGTAACACTGAATTACCAAAATCACCCCTAATACTCTGGTGTCATTTAAATTATGCCCAGGTATATATGCCACATGCCACAATCTACAATGCAGTTTGAGAAAGTGTGCATGACAGAAGTGTGCCAGAGTCATTTACCCACACACATCTGCAGACCAAAAACCTTGCAACTCCATGAGTTTGCATAGAAGGGTTGACAACAGGGCTGGGCCTAAGCAGATGGCTATCACTCCTGAGCTCCTAAAGTGTGAACATCTTTTTGACACACCTGCAGTACAGTGGTGCAGCATTGCATTTGGCACGTGGCACCAGTATGACCACAGTGGGAAATAGTCTTTACAACACGATTTTACATCGCAGTACACTTACGACTCATTTATTACCACGTATAGGCCTTTACCATGCAAGCCTTTTCCAGGGTAAGTATGGAGGTTCGACGGCCTCCCCCCAAAAAGACAAATATATAAACATATATTTATTTAAACTTACCTTACTAATACTTACTTAGCTAGGCTAATAATGCGTGGGAATGGCGTGTAAGGTAAAAACATAAACGTGCTAAAAAATGCGGGGTAAAAAATGCGTTGCAAACACATTGTTAGATCTGACATGCCTTAGGGTGGTCACCCCTAACTTTTTGCCTGCCTCCCCCCACTTTTTGGACACTGTTTTTGCTGGCTTTTAGACTCTGAACACTTTATCACTGCTAACCAGTGATAAAGTGCGTATGCTCTCTCCCTTTAAACATGGTAATATTGGATCATACCCAATTGGACTATTTAATCTACTTATAACTCCCTAGTAATGTGCACTATATGTGCATAGGGCCTGTAGATTAAATGCTACTAGTGGGCCAGCAGCACTGGTTGTGCCACCCACTTAAGTAGCCCCTTTATCTTGTCTCAGGCCGGCCATTGCAAGGCCTGTGTGTGCAATTTCCCTGTCACCTCGACTTGGCATTTAAAAGTACTTACCAAGCCTAAAACTCCCCTTTCTCTACATATAAGTCACCACTAATGGGTGCCCTAGGTAACCCCTCGGGCAGGCTGCTGTGTGGGTGAAAGGCAGGACATGTACCTATGTAGTTTACATGTCCTGGTAGTGTAAAACTCCGAAATTCGTTTTTACACTACTGTGAGGCCTACTCCCTTCATAGGCTAACATTGGGGCTGCCCTCATACAATATTGAAGTGGTAGCTGCTGATCTGAAAGGAGTAGGAAGGTCATATTTAGTATGGCCAGAATGGTAATACAAAAGCCTGCTGACTGGTGAAGTTGGATTTAATATTACTATTCTAGAAATGCCACTTTTAGAAAGTGAGCATTTCTTTGCACTTAAATCTTTCTGTGCCTTACAATCCACATCTGGCTGCGGTTAGTTGACAGCTCCTTGTGCATTCACTTAGACACACCCCAAACACAGGGTACTCAGCCTCACTTGCATACATCTGCATTTTGAATGGGTCTTCCTGGGCTGGGAGGGTGGAGGGCCTGCTCTCACACAAAGGACTGCCACACCCCCTACTGGGACCCTGGCAGACAGGATCAAACTGAAAGGGGACCTGGTGCACTTCTAAGCCACTCTTGGAAGTCTCCCCCACTTCAAAGGCACATTTGGGTATAAAACAGGGCCTCTGCCCTACCAACTCAGACACTTGCTGGAGAAGAAGCCTGAACCAGAACCTGCATCCTGCCAAGAAGAACTGCCTGGCTGCTCAAAGGACTCACCTGACTGCTTTCTACAAAGGACTGCTGCCTTGCTGTTGGCCTGCTGCCTTGCTGAACTCCTGCCTTGCTGCAGAAGTGCTCTCCAAGAGGTTGGACAGAGCTTGCCTCCTGTTCCCTGAAGTCTCAGGACCAAAAAGACTTCCATCTTTCAATTGGACTCCTTGTGGGCTGAAAAATTTGACGTACAGCTAGCTCCGCATTGAAAAATTCAATGCACATCGATCCGGAAAGACGCTGCTCGACCCCGCAAGGAAAAGATCGACACGTCGCCTGCAGTGCGACCGGAACTTCGGCGCACGACCCGTCTGGACATCACCACCCGACTTCCAGAGAGGAAATCAACGCAGCGCCTGCTGTGAGGAAGAAAATTCCACGCACATCCCACCAGAACGACGTGCAGCCGGACAACAAGCCAAGGATTTCACGCACAGACCCCGGGGCGTCTGAAAAACTCGCGAACCCCAGAGGAGACTGACCGCGCACCGGAAATCGACGCACGTCTTCCCCGTGTTAAAAATAACGACGCGAGTCCGTGTGTGAAGGGGCGAAACCGACGCACACACCATTTTTCCACGCATCTTCTCCTCTGCGGCCCTTTGCAGAGATTTTACACTCCAAACCTGGTACTTTGTGCTTGAAAGAGACTTTGTTTGCTTTTTAAAGACTTAAGACACTTTATATCACTTTTCAGTGATATCTCCACAATTTCATATTGCCTCTTTATTGTTTTGACCTACAAATATCCAGATAAATATTAAATATTTTTCTAAACACTGTGTGGTGTATTTTTGTGGTGCTATATAGTGTTATTGTATGATTTATTGCACAAATACTTTACACATTGCCTTCTAAGTTAAGCCTGACTGCTCAGTGCCAAGCTACCAGAGGGTGGGCACAGGATAATTTGGATTGTGTGTGACTTGCCCTGACTAGAGTGAGGGTTCTTGCTTGGACAGGGGGTAACCTGACTGCCAACCAAAGATCCCATTTCTAACACACATGCAATGTTTTACCTGCCTTGTTGTGTCATACAACCGAGCCCAGTGTGCTGGTCTTCACTTCTGATCCTGCTAGTCTAAGGCTAGAACTGGCTTGGCTACATGCATTTAGTTTTCATCATTCATAAGCACCCATGGGGTATGAGTTGCAAGTCTGCCTTCCCCTTTGATCCCCCCCGATATCCTGCATCAGATTATTGATGTAATCTGCCCTATTTATGTGCCACTCTTTGCTAGATCTTTACACTAAGGAGTTTTGCCTGGTGCCTGGGAAACAGCTAGTGTGGTACCCTGTTTAAAAAAATCCAATCCCGATTCAGCACTACTTTCCGACTTTCACCCTATTTCCCTGCCGTGGAGCGCATATATAAATAGTACCTGAGGACAGCAGTCTATGTAGATTACCTCAAAGCAGAAGTCTTAATATCTCTACAGGAGTCTCCACTACATTTGTGTTGAGTTTTGTAGAACATTACACTCAAAGCTTATTCAGTTCCTACCTCTTTCATCTCAGGCAGAAATCCTTTCAATTTCAACTTTCAGGGCCAAATGTACCAAATGTACTAACCTTTCAGGCAACGCGGTGTACCAGCGCAACATGCTGTGCTACGTTGTATGAAAGGGGGGGAGCAGACATGCGCCATATTTACTACGATATGGTGCACTTCTCTCTCTCATAGCGCTGACGTACTTCATGCAGACTAGCGTCAACACAGGCACCCCTGCACTGTGGTGGAAGGGTGCCTGCATTACCAGGAGAATTGTTTTTGGGCAGGAAGGGTTACCTTCCTTCATAAAAACAATATCTCAAGGCATTTCCTCTTTGTATGTGTGCTGCAGGTTGTAGCACACGTAGAAAGTGGAAATAATGAGGAGAAAAATATTTTTCTCCTGATTATTCCACCCTCTGTGAGGCGTGGCGCTGACACGCAATCACAGTTTTACAAACCTTTATAAATCTGGGATTGCATGGAATACATGGGTGGGTGCATGGGAACACCCATGTTCCACCCATGGAACACCTCCCAGAATGAAATACAATGAATTACCATGCAAGCTGATGCACTGCATTACATTATTTTTACAAAGCCAGGCAAGATGGCACAAATCACCCCTTGTGTGGCTTTGTAAATATCTACTATCATTTTATGTCACGGATGCGCCACAAAAGTGGTGCAACCATGACACAAAGTGTTAATAAATCTGGCCCTCAGTCTGCCAAATTTGAAACTCTTCAGGAGATTTACTTAGCTGAACTTCTTTTGCAAGTCAGCATGATGGATATCACAGGTATTGAGCTGTAATATGAATCTCACTTCCAAAACACACTGCTCAGGGGATGGAAAAATCCATCTTACACCTGACCCTCTTCTGTCTGAAGGTTGTGAAATATCTGGCTCCCTCTTATACTCATGTCGAATGTCTGGAGAAAGTTTGCAGCATGGAGGATACACTGCAGTGCTTAATTTGAGCCGGCGGATTCCAGTGCTCAGCACCAGCACTTAGTTGTCAACACCAGCACTTATGACAGGCTGCCACATGGTGGCAATGTTTATCTAATTTAGATAACAACAGATATTTATTAATACAATATACATTAAAAATGACTAATACCTGGTGTCCAAGCCATTCCTATATGTTTGGGGACCCGAATAGTCAGAATTGCCACATCTCTAGGAATGTGATGGTTAATAGTTGCGTTGGTACTGTCTTTGGTAGTGATGGAAGGGCAATGGGTGCTGCAAGCTGAGGTGCCCTCCTGATGAGGGCCCTGTCAATTTCTTTTTTCAAACTAAGCACTGATACGCTGGCGACTCTGAAACGTTTATGGACCAATGAACAGGGCTGGGTCACTATTCCTCATTGGGGAGGATGATGCAGGAGGGTCCACTGAAGCCTACTGCTACTAGGACCCAGGAGGCTCCGGCCTCACCAAAGTTTCTTCTTTTCTTTGTTTCACTCCTGCTGCTCTCTCACTCTTCTGTGCTTCTTTCAACTGTTTCAACTGTTCAACCCCTCCGTGTACTGATTTCGGGGGCACAGCTTCCATCGCTGCAGCAGGTGCGGTGGTACCAGAGCCCAGAGGCATGAGTGGACCACTAAACCTTGATTATGCTATACTTTGTAATTCAAACAGCAGCCAGGAGTACCATTTCCTTTCTTGCACTAGAGCCCATGACACACTGTCTGTGCTACTCACTGGTGTAACTGACTGCAGGGCTGAGCAGGCCTATCATTACACCAGGCACTCCCATCAGTGGGCGAGGCCCCTGGAGGGCGGTGTTTACCTCAGGGGGCTGCTCCTGGTGCCCCTGTCAGATCACAAGCTCTCAGGCTCATTGGAGCAGGGACAGGGGAGGCTTCAAGAGAGACAGAAATGGGACGCAGCGGGGTGTGGAGAAAAGGCGGTCAGCAAGGGAGAACAGGGAATGGAGACAAGGGGAGAGAGAGATAGAATGGATGGAAAGTAAGCAAGGGGACGGATGGAAAGGGCAGGTCTGAGCATCTTTTCCATGGCTGCATTGGTTCCTAGACCCAGCTGTGGTTGACTCTTGCCTTCCACAGCTAAAAATGTACTTTTGTAAAAAAAAGAAATCCCCGTTCACAGCTAGAGCAGTGGGCAGTTTGCCTTTCCTCATAATCTGAAAAAAAGAATGCTTTCCATGAAAAATTATGTTCAAAGAAAAATCATCTCAGATTTTGAAATTCTGGTGCTCTTCGTGACAATTAAAGCAACACAGTGTGTGCTCCTCAAAAGAGGTTTCATTATTCTGCCATGCCTTGTGTTTGTGGCGGAAGCATTTCGTGAAGGCTGCTAGGGTGGGGTTTGGAGCACCAGCGACCCTGGGGATTGGTTGGTTCCTCCTGCTTACCTCAGTGGATGCATTTTCCTCACTTGTGTACACTTGAGATAACATTGCAATTGATTGGTGTCCTCTTCTTTCAAGCTTCATTACACTAAGAGCATGTCAGCCGTATCACAGTGGTGAGTCCCTGGCAGCAGAAATCCATCTGTGATTGTTCAGCATCCTCCAGAGATGAAACAGCACATCCTCCTTCTCAGACCACAGAGCAGGGCAGAGCCCGGATCTTCCGCGCGCGACCACTGGGGCAGAAGGACCAGCGCTCCTCTGCCATGTCTCACATCGGTGCACTTGGCTTCAGTCTCTTGATTCTGACGTGTGAACCCATGATAAAAGACTACAAGGATTGGGGTATATTGTTGTCAACAATGCTCTAATCAGTTGCGCTCAGTTCTTACCAGCACAGTAAATAGGATAGCGTGCTGTTTCCAGTACATTTCTCTCATTTCTTTCCCCTTCTTTTGGAAGTTAAGAGACAAGCAGTGCTTCATTTGAGCCGGTGTTTTCTGCTGCTCGTCACCGGGAATTAAGTTTCAGCACAGGCTTTAGTGACAGTCAACCACATAGTGCCGCTGTCTGTCTAATTCTGAGAAGAACACAAAAAGTGTTCAATAAGTCATTGTACATTAAAAAAAAAACATTACCTGCCACTTATGCCATTGTTATAGCTTTGGGTGCCCTTGAATAGTATGAATTGTCACTCCTATAGGAGCGTGACGGTTAGACGTTGTGTTGATATGGTCATTGGCAGAGCTAATGGGGCAATGCTTGATGCAGGCTGCAGTGGCCTCCCGGGATGCGCCCAGCAGTCACATTTTTACAAAATAAGCACTTGGGACAGCAGATGAGCTTCCAACAGCAAGGAGGCATGGCAAGGAATTCAGAGAGCAAACATCACAATTAATTCAAATAAGTTCAGTTCCCCGACAGCCACCACCGAGTCAGGATCTAAGACCACACTAATTGTTGCGATACTGCGCACGCTCATGCTTATAGAACATCTAATCTCATCACCTGTCTTACACCTGCTCTTCATAAGGAAGACAGTGCGCATTTCGAGGGTGTTGGTGCCAGTTACCAGCCAGCGACAATGCTGCTGCCATTTTCCCGCTGGGCTGGTCAGCCCAGCGGGAAAGTCTTAATGGGGTCAGCGGGGAGGTCACCTGCATGCCGGGACCACCCCAGTAGGAGTTTGGCTGACGAGTGTTCCCCTCCACCAAACTCATAATAGGACCCTTAAAGTACACAGAAATACATGCAAAAATATCTTTGAAATAATGAAAAACAAAATCTACAGTTCAAGGATTAACAAAACTACAATCTGCCCAAGTCTCTTCACAGCACATTAAATCACTGAATACACACTGTGGCTGCAACAAGAAACTCCACTTCAGAATCCTTCAGTAATAATAACGCTATTTTTTTCAACTTAAAAAGTAATAAAAATAAATGAGGACAGGCTCAGAATGCTAACAATGTCTCTGTCTTCCATGACTCACGAACGACCCTCTCTTGCATAAGTTGCATTAGCAAAATTGAAATTCAACACAACTTACATATTATCTCCTCCGTCAGCTCACCTTCCTATGCAAACAAGTCAATGCTAGCACTCTTTATTTTTGTTGTGCTTCTAAAAATCATTACAAAATTTCATTGAGAGCATCTTTCTTACTGAAAATAAACATACACCATATATTTTATGGTGATTACTCATTAAAATCCCAAAGTTTCATTATTAAGCAGCATAGATTGCTATGTAAAAATGTCCATGTTGCTTGCCCCGATTGTGGCCATCCTAATAGTGGTCAGTCTGTGTCGGAGGGTGAGGTGGACATTTCTGTATCGGGAACTTTTTCTCTTACTAAATCAGCAAGACAGCTCTCCATCCACGTTCAGAGGCGTCAATGCTCAGCTTGACTCTGAAGATTGTACAAATCAGTCCACTGCTCAAGCAAACAAACAGATTTCAATAATCTTCAAATCCTCAGGCCAGTTTCTAAACTCCATTATCTTTACAAGATCATTGTGAAAACAGTTGCCACAGAACTACCAAACCCATCACTGTCAACAACCTCCTGAACTCCCACCAATCTGGATTCTATTCCAAATACTGTACAGAAACCTCTACAGTGCAAGTGATAGCAGCTGCCTTAAAAATATTGGATGATGTTGATGCCTGGACTTTGATGCTGTTCAGCCTTTCAATACAGCATTGGCCGGCCTTGCCAAGTGCTGTTCCCTTCCTCTCAGAGCTATACATCATGTGGCACCAGGCTCTTTACCATAGCACAGCCATCTGAAGCAGTCCCCCCAAGATAAAAGATCATCTTCAAGATTTAGGGCCCTATTACGAGTCTGGTGGTCACAACAGCGTCAGCCCCGCATTGGCAGTCGGACCACCACAGCTGTGGTGGTCCAACTCCCACATCATGGCCCTGGCAGTTGGACCACCAAAAGACTGCCCTTTCAGCCAGGATCTTTGATCTTGATGGGATGATAGCAATCATGGTTGTAATCAGCCTCGGTGGTGCTGAAGTCAAAGCCGCCTTGTTGATTACAACGATGTTCTCCACCAGCCTTTTCATGGCTATTCAATCGCCATGAAAAGACTGCTGCAGAACAAGTGCTAGGGGGCACAGGGGGCATGAGCAGTGCAGGGTCCCCCCTCCCTAGCATCCCCAGAATGCACACTGTCAAAATAAAAAATCTTCCAAACAGGTTGCCCGTGGCTTGTTCTAGGACTTTCAAACTGCATTCCTGATCGTATCACATGCTCCCACATGTAGTAGCCTTCTGTGAAGATATACAAACCTCAATTCTTTAAGCAATGCTCAATTGGGTAAAGCTGCCATCATCTTATCAATCTCATCACTATACCTTTGAATTATGTCCTTTCCTCAATATTATGTTTGCTAAAATGCTACTATTATATTAGACAGATGTATTAAAGGAAGAACTCCTTTGCCTGCGAGTAGTTACTAACAATTTAAAAACTATAAATAAATGGATAAAGCAATAAATAAATACATACATAAATGCATACATAATTAAACAAATAAATAAAGTAAATTATTGTTCCTCCCTGTTTTTGCATGCACAGATATTTTGTTCTGTGGTTGCTAAGAATCAATTTAGAACTTTTAGGATCTGTTGCCATCGTAGAGCTTGTCATAATTTCTTCAAAAAATATAATAAAACGTGCAGAGAGAGAGCGGGAGTGAATTGGCCATGGGTCAACTATTTCCCATTGTGTGTGCTTGAGTGTTTGACATTGGCTGGATGGGCTGCTCCTCAGGGGCGTGGCATTTTGTGGATGATCACACTTTTCCATTTGATTTCTCATTAAGTTTTGGTGGTATGGGTGACATAGTGCAGTGATTCCAACCTTTTGACTTCTGAGGACCCCCCCCACTGAATCATTACTGGAAGCCAGGCCCCCAAGCAATTTGTACAATTTAAATTTCAAACATTAAAATAATTTGCAGTTCACAAAAAAATACTCAAAATAGTACACACCAAATAAATACTCAAATTACTAAAAATATTATTATTTTATATTGAAAAAATGTGCAAAAATCTAAACATTTTAATGGGAAGGCTGGCGCTGCATCTCAGAGACTAGTTTTTCAATGTTTGGTTTTATTTAGGAAAGTTGAATCCTCAGGTCAGATTCTACATTTCCCAAGTGATTTTTGTATTTGTTTAGGGACATTGCATCCAAGAAAACATTTTCACATAAATATGTGATGGGGAAAGGAAGTAAAACCATGAGAGCCTCTAATCCCTCCACAGCCTCTCTGTCACATGTAATTCATTTGTTTTATAGCACCTCTCATACCAGTGTAGGGTGTTGGATCACTTTACAGGGGAGTACCAGGCATAGGATTCACATGTCATCCACACTGGTGGCATTTTCTAAGAGTGCTTGGTCTGGAGAAGCACACACTCAGCATTCAGAACACAACACAGTGCTTAGTGTTGACTTTAATAACAGTGTATTTCTACTCAAGCAAACAATTTTTTAGAAGCATAAGGAAACTTAATGATTGGGGAAAAAACAACTTTCTAATTTGTGCCATGCAGTTTGCATGCAGATCTTTAATGGCAGCTCATAGCTAACAGTGCTAGATTACGATTATATTTTATGAACTGCACAATAACAACATAATCTCTGTGACAAAAAGCAGTATCCATGGAGTTATGCACATTAAATACTGTTCTTAGCATGATACTTGTTTGTTTGCAGCAGGCATATTAACCATCTGCGCTAGATGAGTCAAAACTGCCACTATACAAAACTCATATCTATCTCCAGCAGGTGCATTAATCACTTGAGTTATCTTTTATTCATGCTGTAAAGCTGCTGGATGTCCAAGGAACTTTGCAGTGTTTCGAAAACTGCTGCACAAAGGAAATAATGAATATAAACACACACGTTTGTAAGAGGCCTCAGCTGAAGAAGTGCCTTCCTCGCGGCCCAGGCCTGATGACCCCCTGGGAATGTGTCATGGACCCCTGGGGGTCCGCGTACCACAGGTTAGGAACTACTAACATAGTGCGTTTGTTGGTTTGCAGATGCAACCTGATATGCCTAGAAATTCAGAGTCAATGTGTGCTCCTTGATGGTTTACCTAACTGACACAATAATGTTTAAATTGCTATTTTATTTTTTTGTTTAAGACGTTGTAGCACATGGGCTCCGTATATTTAGTACTCCTGAATTGTTTGCACTTGACTATCTACTTTTTAGACTATTACAGCCAGTGAGTCTCACTATCTGAGTCTCACTCATAGTACATTTATGGTAGTGAGACTGAGTTCTAACTGCCAGTGTCTGCCTTGTAAGGTAAGGCTATTGCTTCACCCCTAGAGTAAAATGCTCTGAGCTTGTTACACACAAACATGTGCACACATGAGTGTGCACATGTGTGGGATGCACGCATGAGGCTACCATCTTGGTCTGCCTGATGGCCAGATGCAGAAGATACTTTCAGGGATTGGTATTGACCTGGGGTAGACCTAATAATGTGAGTGGACATTCAAATTGTAGGTCAGTAAGGCTTAGTGTAGGCCTGTGGTACTTTCACTGCATTACACATTATTGCAAAATAAGCCCTAATGTACAGTTTTGCTCTGCCTACTCCTACAGGGTCCAGCAATGTAACAATCTGGACATACTCTGGAAATAAACATGCTCATTGGATGTGAATTTACAGTCTTAACAGTCCACATACACCTTTAAGCACTTTAAAACTTCTTATATTTCCCTGGCCAAGCTGATAATCAGATTCCAGGCCTGTGCCTCCCCTACTGGGCCAAGTTAATTACTCTGCTCCCCCAAGGAAGGGATGAAAAGCTTCCCCACACAAAAGAGAAATGAACAGTGTCTACCCCAGTTTCTGGAAAAGGAAGCGGTGCAGAGGACATCTGCATCTGTTAATGTGCTTGTCACACTGCACCTGGGCTGGACCAGCTCAGTCCGACTGGAACTAAGGAGAAGGACCAGACCTCTGAAGTCAATACATGAGGGACTCACCTTTGAAGTTCGGGTTGGAAAGGGTCAGGCAGCTGTGTTAACTAAAAGGGGAGATGAGGATCTCAGGGTAGTTCTTTCAACAGACAACTTGGATTTGCCATATTCAATATTCCTAGAATTATGTGCAGGAGGATTGGAACAGGGTGAAGTGTTGTTGTGGCATTCTAGGATTGGCCAGAGGTCCTTGGCTTCTAGAGGTTTCTGTTCCCACATAAAAGGACCTGCATAAGGGAGAGACAAAGGTCTTGGGACCATCAATGGCAAAAAAATGTCAAGCTGAAAGAAGCGATCACTTGATACCCTGCAAGGATAGACATGTTTAAAGCCTTTACATAGTCAATGAAGTTGCAATAGAGGAGGGAGCTCAATTCTGTTGATTGCTTAATGATGATGCTCAGTACCTCAATCTGGTCTGTGCTGGATCTATCTTTGTGGAAGCCAGCTTGCTGGTCTATCAACTGAGCATCACATTGTTCCTTCATTCTGTTCAGGATGACTCTGTTGAACACTTTGCCTAGGGCTGTAGTTTGCACATTAGTTAGGTCACCTTTCTTGGGGATCTTGATGAGATATCCCCTTTTCCAGCCAAATGGCACCTTTCCTTCTTCCCAGATCCTTCAAGCATGGGGAACAGCATGACTACTGATGTTTCAAACTCTGCCTTCAGTGCCTCTAAAGCAATTTTGTTGGGTCCTGCTGCCTTCCTATTTCTCAGATATATGATGGCTTCCTGTATTTCTTCCTTCGATGGTCTACTGCAGTCTATTGGGAAGTCCTTGTCGGCTGGCTGTATGTCTGGTGTAGACTGTGGCATGGATTAGTTCAGCAGTTCTTCAAATTGCTCCAACCATCTTTGCTGTTGGCCTTCATTATGAATGATTGTCTTCCCAGTTTTGTCTTTAGCAGGTCTTTCTTGCAAGCTGTATCTCCCAGAGAGTTTCCCCGTTAGGTCATAGAGTTCTTTCAAGTTTCCAGGGCTTGCATTTCCTGGGCTTTTGTGGCAAGACCATTGATGAACCTTCACTTGTCTGCTCTTAAGCCTCTATTTGCTTCCTTGTTTGTTTTTGGTATTCACCTTGAGCTTTTGCTTTTTCTGCTCTTGTTCAGCTGGTGTTGACTGCAGCAAACTTTTCTTCCTCTCTTGGATTTTGCAGAGAGTCTTGGTGGGGATCCATTCTTTCTGCTGATGGTTCTTGGGGTGCACTACCTACCGGCAGGGTGATGTCACTGTTTCTTTGATATTCTCCCATTAACTTTCTACTGAGTCTCTGTCATTCTCTAGTTATTGCAGGATTTGAAATTTGTTGCTGAGGGAGACTGAGTATTCACTCCATTTCTGTGTAGCTTTGAGGAGGGTGGTGTTATATTGCTGACATTGGTTTATTGGTTCCATCCATGCTTTCTTCAGCTTGGCCATGAAAAGGGGATGGTTGATGCCACGTCCACTTCTCTCATTACTCTCATATTCTGCAGGGACCTCTGAAACTTCTTGACAATGCAGACATGGTTGATCCGATTCTCTGTTTAATGATCTAGTGACACCCACATTGCCTTGTCTGTGGGAATACTCTGCTACCTGTCACTAGACTGTTCATGGCATCATCCTCGACAGCAAGCTCTCCATGAAATTACAGATCAATGGCATCTCCGCAGCCTGATTCCATATGCTCTGCAAAATCTTCAAGTGGCTTCCCAACAACACCAGGAAAACAGCAATGCATGGCCTCATCACCAGCCAACTGGACTACAACAAAGCACTGTATGCAAGCACCTCCAACAAACTCATGCAAAGACTCCAGTCAATTGAGAAGGCATCCGCCAGATTGATCCTCAACCTACCCAGAAGAGCCCACATCCTCCTGGACCAGAAGAGATGCAAATTCAAGCTCCTAACCAATGCCTACAAAGCCCTCCACAACAGGAACCTGCCTACCTGAACCCCGGCTACACTTCCACCATCCCTCCAGAAATCTACGCTCTGCACACCTCGCCCTTGCACAGATCCCCTGCGTACACCACTGCCACACCGGAGGAAACACCTTTGCCCATCTTGCGGCCAAAGCCTGGGACACCCTCCCCCCCCACCTCTGCACCTTGCCCTTGCTGACCAATCTCAGGAAGGATATAAAGACCTGATTCTTCAAATTGGACCCGCAGCAAAGCATCTGGATACCGTAGCTGGTGATAAGTCGTGCTATATAAATACAACTTGATTGATGATTGAGGGCACAGAGGTATCTGATCCTTCCACCATTCTCATTCATGTCACCAATGCCATGGTTGCCCATGACTTCTTCGTACTCAATGTTGTTGTTTCCAATCTTTGAATTGAGATCCCCCATGACTATGGTAATGTGTTTGTTAAGGCACTTGTCTAGGATGGCTGTTGTAAAACTTTCCTTTCTCCTCTTTTTCACTGTCATTTGTAGGAGCATAGCACTCGATAGCGCTCATGTTGATCATCCTTTTCTTTGTGTGGAAGGTCTCTACTTTTGACCAAGCACTTCACCATTGGGACATGGAATGTGAGGACCATGTACAAGACAGGCAAGACAGCCCAAGTGGCAGTGGAATTAACAACTACAACCTTGCCCTGCTTGGCATCAGAGAGATCAGATGGACACCACTGGACAGAAAAGACTGGTACCAGGAGGAATGCTGCTGTATTCTGGACACAAGGAAGAGAATGCCCCTCACACTCAGGGAGTTGCACTGATGCTAACACCAGCAGCCAACAGAGATCTTATTGGATGGGAAGTCCACGGTCCCAGAATCATTTCAGGCCATATATAAGGAGGCAGTTATACATGAAGAACACATCATGAAAATGTATTCCCTTATTTTTGATCACTTTTGTCTTCCCTTGCTTTCAGTTTTGTCCCTCTTTGCTGGATTTTCTGTATTTTTATTCTGATAATTTGTCTACTCTTTTCAAAACAATTACAGCTGTTCATTTTGGCCAAATATCTTATCAGTGGTTTCTGGAGTTTCTTACATTCTGACAGACAAATATGCCTCTTTACTTAGGGGAGCAAAGTGCATGATAGTTCATCCCTACACAATTCAAGATATGCACTAAGAAGAATTGTGGTTTTACCAGGCTGTTTCCCAGCACCTACTGCTCTCTCAACCCAACGCATCATAGGTAACTGTGGAAAAGCCTTCTTGTTATAATGACATTGAGCTTCATATATTTAGACTACAATCCATGGATTTGAAACTAAATCCATAGTGCCTTCAAGGCATACCTGCATTGTATGCATTTAAACAGCCGCAAGATAAAAGAGCGGAAAAAGATACACATGGGAAATTTGTGACTCTTATTTCTTTTGTCAACAACCCAATGGCTTCTTTGGAAAATGTTATTTTGCAGAAATCAAGTGTGCATAAGGGTCTGGCTGCATATTAGGCAAGCAGCTAAAAATGTCAATGGCTAGCAAAAACATATTGCAAACATTTATTAATAAAAAATACTTTCTGTTTGCCTATGGTTTGCAATCAGGTATTTGTTATGTTTTTCGGCCTGACTTCTGCCAGCGTGAGGCATATTTGTCCGCCCTTGGACCCCGTATTTACAGTATAAATGGATTTTCTTACACCTCCAGTGCTGCTCTTCTAATCTGGGACTGGCCTGACATCTGTCAAGTCAATGGACTGCCACTGTGAGTTGTGAAGCATTAACAACCAGTGCAGTGTGAACTGACTGATAGTGTAGAAGTTTCTTAGTGCTTAGTGTATCTGTGTTTTTAAATCTTGTGGAATATGTGGAATGGGTTCTCTACAGCTTATCATTATCTTTATGTGGGCCTTACAGGCAGAGTAACACAGGGTCTACAGACCCACAGCTGAGTTGTTTTGAAAAAGGCAGCTACACTACAGGTTCAGAGTCATGGTGGACTTGGGTTTACTTCCTAAATGAGAAAACAAACATAAACTTAAATAAAGTTTTAAAGGCCACACATGTTCAAACTATAGCTATCTACTGCTTATAAATGTTATGTCAGTTGCTTCAGGAACCACTAATTATGAAATGCATATGATTCTTTTTGAATAGACATTTAATTCTAAAACACAATAGCCTTTTGATTAAGTGCAAACAGGTCTACCCAGCACTCTACTATCTGGCAGGAAATGGAAAGGAATATGCCTTAATTTGTGTTTCTGGTACCTGCTCTGCATAATGACATTAACGCTTGTGGAATGTGAGGGAAGTCCTGCCTGTTGTCTTCAAAGAAGTCTATAAGAGGCTTGGATGCTTCAGAGGTAGTACAATTGTAAATTGACTGAGAAAGAAAAACCTCTGATTCAAGGGGAAGGAAGGAGCCTGAAAGAAGTCCCTGAACTAAGGTGAACTTTTACAGACTTTATATGAACTTTCACTTAACAAAATCAGGCGTAGATAACCCAAGGTCACCTCATGAGTTATTTATGGATAGCCTTAAATAGGTTCCCAGTTTGACCATTTTTCTTTCCTTGATAGACCCTCTGATGTTTTTACTATGACATAATAAGAAGAGAAGCCTATTAGCTCTCCTCTTTGAAGAAAGACAAGAAGATAAATTGTTGCTTCTGAAGCCCGCTAGACTAAGACATGGAATGTGGGCTACAGAATCCACTGTGTTGATGTGATTCCAGGCCTAAGGGTGTCCTCCATCAGCTGTAGTGCCAGCAGCCTCTTGTTTGGTGCAAAATGCATCAAAACTAAAAAATGTTTATGTTGTGGTTGTCTGATATTGCAAATTATTTTCTTGTAACAGGATAGCTGTTTGAAATATTCTTACCCCACACATCCCCCACATAACCTAAAATATAGCTTTTGTGTAAGGTAAAGTTGCTTCAAAATGTGTGCAGATCCCCTTGAAAAAAGAGACTGATTTACACCAGCTTGGGTGCCCTGGCCTGATCATGTGGGGACTCAGTAACATGACACATGAAGACTGTGCCTTCTTTCTCTGCCTAAGCCAAAGTGGTTCATTTCTCATAAGCACTTATAAAAGATGCATTACCTTTCTTATTGTTCACAGCTGAGAACACATTCTGAGATGACCTTGAAATCCATAGCATAGGACATGTCAGAATGATTTAAACACTACGTGTCTTTTAATATTTAAACATTTCTGCTTATAATTCACAAATTGCAAAATACTGGTGCAGCCTTACAAATAGGACCAGGGTCTTTGGATGTGCATAGCAGACTACAACACTTGGCCTTTGGCCTGACCCAGTGCACAGCCTTTTGCAGGAGGTATTCTCTAAACACCCTGTTCCGGCCATCCACAGCAGTAGCAGGACAAGGGTACCATGCCCCGTGACCAACACACAGCATCTGCCCCCTGGTACAAGGCCTTTAACTGTATAAAAGGGAGGTTAACAGCTGGGACTGGACTGTGACCCAGGGTTGCTTCCAGGCCTCTGCATGTGTCAATTACTTCCATGTGGCCATTGGCCAAGCACTGCATTAGTACACTGAATACTTTTTTTCATTTGTTTATAGGGTTCATGAATCCAATGCTTGATTCACCAAACCTGGAACCTCCTTGGGTGCTGTGGACCCAGAGATGGTGGTCCAGGATTCATGAGTCTAGGGTAGGATTTGGAAATTAGATGAATCTATACATATTCCCCTTGTGGCCACCCCCATTGGAATCAGGAGATCAGGCTAAGTTTATAAAGCCCCCTTTAGTCCTTTGTTTGTTTTGATTTCCCAACACTGTTCTGTGATTCATGAATAGTCAGTTGATTTGTAAATCTGCAGAGAATCAGTGAATTAAAAGACCATCTGTGAGTAAAAGGTGATCTTTTCATGCCCAGACCAGAACACACTTTAAACACTAATTCCTCAAAGAATACTGCACAGATTCACTCTAAACCAAGCAGAGACACTTATTTGAATAACGTTATATTTAAAGGTTATTCCAGTCAATTGTGTTTTCTATACTAACAAGCAAAGATTCCTATGGGAGATAATGCAGAAAATGCTAATTTTGCCCCCACTGCAATATACTACCAATTGACAGACCTGTCCAAAATTAATAGGAAGAACCCAAACTGGGTGTACTTTTTGTTGGGAAAGTTTTGTGTAGAAAAAGTGAGCGGTCTCAAAATCATTAAGAAAACAAAAACATGCCACTGAAAAGACATATGTTGCTAGGCCTTGTGGACAGCACTCTGCAGTTTGGTAAGGTACACTACATATATCCCTGAGATGGCCACAATGGCAACCATTCATATAGCAATGCATACTACACCAGTGTGAGATAAACCACCTCTAGATGGGACCCCACTACATTCTGCATTATTCAACAATTTGCAGTGACACAAAATCTTCAGCAGAGTTCTACAAATTAACATCCAATCTTTATAAATGTCCTTGCTAAATAGAATTTACCGTGGCACTGTATTACAAATATTTAAAATGGGCATGTGCCCAGATATCCAAGGGTATGTTGCCTTTACTATGTTGGTGGAACTATGACATTCATATAACTGAAAAATAAACAATCACTTCTCTGATTAAGACAACTACCGCATGTTTTAAGAATACACAGACCCTGGTTATGAATTACATTCAAAGTTGTTTGTAAAACTGAAAATACAGACAAACGTTCTTGAGGATTATAAAGTTGACATTACTAAGAATGAAGTTCTTTTCTCTTACATACATCCTAAGGACAAATCTATGCATCATGAAATATCAACATTCTACCTGGTGATGAGAACCTTTTCCATTCCTTAAATCGTATAGAATCTGAGAGTGCAACAAACGTATAGTGGCTGATTCACAAAACAACATACACATTTTTAGTAATTCACACTTTTGAGGAAGGTTACAGCTTTTTATTTATTCACAAATTCGAGTATGAAGTTACTCAAAATTGTAACTCATATGTCTATGGCTCTTCAAAAAAGGGTGAAGACACGTTTATGATTGTTATCTACTACTGCCAAAGTAGTAGTAACCCCAGCACCACACAAGGCCAATTATTGGCACAGTAACACTACCACTTATAAAATAAGGGTGTTAGGGACTTTAAAAAAAAACCTCATATGAAATAATGTTAAAAATAATGTAAATTAAATGATTTACTAAAGTATTTTAGATAGTTAAAAATATAAAATAATTTAAAGTAATGTTAAAAATAATATAAAATTTAAATATTTTAACAACTATTTTGAGCAACAATGGATGCATCTTTTTAAAAATATACTTATATTACTCATAATTATTAATATACTACATAATTATTATTTATAAAAGCATGTTTTGTTCTTTATAGGGATGGTATTATAAAATCTAAACTTCAGGAAATATTTGTAATGTATTTTAATGTGCGTAAATAATTAAAGATGTAATTCACAGTAAAGGTAATAGTGCTGTATAATTTGTTCTTTTGTCCTACATTGAAAATAAATATGTAATTTTTCAAAACTAAATTCCCACATGGAATACAGACATTTAATACAAGACTCAATGAAAAAGGTAATAGCATACACAGTGAAATTATAAAACAAAAGAGCAATAGGCAAACTACCTTACATTATCATTTGTGTTGCCTGAAATACTCTATCTGTGACTAAAAGAGATCACAGGAACAGGAATTTTCAAACAGTTTCAAAAGATACCTAGAGAATTAAAGGAAGTCTCCGTTCCCAAGGAATTAAGTCTACAAAAAGGTTAGCACTTTATTACTTTAGATACATTATATAATTTTTATTTGCTTTTGAAGTCTGACAAGGGACATTAGATTCCTCATCCTATTGAATATTGGAAGGCAATTTACATGTGGCAGGCCCTTCAGTTTTCAATCTCGTTTAAAAAGTGATCTGGCTTCTTGTTAGATTATTGTTACATTCATTGCATGAGAGGTAAGATTTATGAACGAGTTAGCTGTTATGCGCATAGTTCAATAGCTAACAGCTATCAAACCAGGGCCACAAATAGGAATCTATTAACTATATAAATTGTCAATGGTTTCAGGGGTTTAAGAGAAAATTGCATATTAAATAAATTCAACAGTCAGATGTAACATTTGGATTGAAGAATTATTTTTTAAATCACGTATGACTTGAACTTGGATGTCAATAGGTATATAAATATGATGAATTATGATGTATTTTGTGAAACATTGTACTTGGAATACCTTATTAGAACTAGGGGTGGGTATAACTAGCATAATTCTCCCTAGCGTAATTACTAGTTTTTGCCACAAAATTACTTGTAATCATGCATAAATATGTGAGAAGTGCAATCCAGCATTTGGCACTATTTTCTTAGTGCACAATCCACCCTTCCACATTGGCAGGATCCAGGATAATTTGAATAGTGTACACCCACCTACTTACAGGACTCCAAGCACCAGGGTGTTTGGTGTAATACTTGTGTCTTGTTTGCATTTGGATTCCTTCGTATGTCAGTGAAGTACACTCTGCCATCAACTGATTGTGTTTGCAGCTTTTGCTCACCAGGGAATCATGTAATAGTGGATTTTTGTCTGATCAGAATTAAACTCTGTTCCTCGATAGCTGTAAATACAGCATTAAACTGTAAGGGTGCAGACCGCTCTTGCTAAATTGGAGAAATCGAAGCGGATAACAACGCTAATAGTGGTTTGTCCATTGAAAGGCCCTTCCAAGCTTCGCCCTTGTTCTCCAATATTTTGTGTAGGTGGTGGCATGATGCAAAGCGACACAATTTACTTACCATTGTAGAGGCCCGCATGCACATTTGAGACTGTGCCAAATTTAGATAATGTAGGCCAGTGTGACATGGTAACCCTGCAGTCAAGGTGCTCTAGAAGTAGAAGGTGTTTTTTTTTTACATCTTCTACTGTTTATGAGTTGTGACCATATTTTGTTCATCCCAAAAAACCTCTGATATGTCAATGTTCAATTTCTGGGGAATACATGATGTTAGCTTTTAGCTTATGTCTGCACAATATTTTCATTTTGCATCATTAATCAGATTGCGGTGAACAGCCTTATGTTCCTCTAGAACCTGATCTTTAAGGTATAAAACATAGACTTCGAACTAAAACACTGGCAAAGCCAATAGGTCTGGCTTCTTAGAAAGTATCTGTTCATTGTTCTCACCCACCCATCCCTCCATGCAGTTACTGAGTTATCAGCTATGTGCTCTGTCTGTTACCCTTTCATCGATTCATTCATTCATTCATTCATTCCTTCATATATTTATCCAGTTGCCCAAACACACAACCCAGTGGTCATTGAAGACGTGCATATAAGCCAGACCTATTGGTTTTGTCAGTGCTTGGTTTATGTCTCAGCAATGCCTATTTTTATTGGTTAGTCCTTGAGCTCGATTACAATGGCCGCTGATGCATAAATGCATTTACTGTGTGACGGGTTAACATGAAAAGCATGAATTTTTGCACAGTCCTGGATATAATGTATTTTTCGTACCACAGATCTTGCTTTTCATTAGGAATGAGTTCCTGCACTTCCCGTCTCTGTGGTTCAGATGGTGGATCCAGGAGACACACCAGAGGTGGCTCATGCAACCTTCCCCGGCTGGAGTTTGTTTATGTGCATCAACTTTTCACAAGCATTGAGTGACATCATGAGCATCCTGTACATACTCTGCATTCTACCACTGGCCGCCCCTTTGGAAGGTACAATAACTGGTTTAATAATGTTTTCTTATTATAGGACTGCACCAGTGTACTGAAACAGAAAGTATGTGTTTTGTTACACTTGTTTCTTTCACTGACACTTGACAATCTGCTTTAAAAGATAACACCATTAAACAAAAAGCACACAGACACACAAACAGCACCATAGAGCATTAAACAGTCTTTATTAATTGTGGAATGACCCATAACTCCCAACCATACGTACAACGTCTCTCACACACACACACACACATACACACTGCGGATTGGGGGTATGAGTAACATAGGAAAATTAAACATAGTGCATTCACATTTCAGTGTGAGATGACCCATAACACCCATCCAAACACACAGTCACACACGCACACTCACAGACACACACAAATAACATCGCTGATTAAGTGTATGAGTATTATATGAGCATTAAACAGAGTACTGCACTCACATGCAAAAAATACCACTGATTGTGGGTATGGATGTTACAGAAGCATGAAACACAGTACTGCACATTTCAGTGTGGGGTGACCCATAACACACTCCCACACATACACAGTCACACACCGAGTCACACACAGACTCAACACAAGTCAAGTTTATTTTAAACATATTTCAGAACTCCGAGGAGGTACACGTAAAAGAAATTCATACAGTAAGTACATATACATTAGTTATATAAAACCATACAAATGAACAGTTTCATTAACTCCTGCTTGCCCCAACATCGTAACAAAATCAATATATCATTAAAAAACATTTTAAAAAGTTAAAATTCGGTGCAAAACAATTTATTAGGGGGCTCAGTTAACAATTGCAAAGTTTCTATGGAGAACCGGGCAGTCAATTTCAACAAAATAAGCCTTAGACATTTACAGTGATATAACGAAAGAGCGGGGCAGACAAATTACACGTTTCAGGACTTGAACCCCGTTCTGACAAAAATGACTCTCTCCAGAGGTCCCACACCATTTGGAGGTCTGGCAGGTCAAGAGAATCATATCCAGCCGCAACAAGACCCAGCATCCTCTGACACCATGATTGCATCTTCCATTTCACATAAGGTTGTAGTTCTTACATAGAAATGGTGTCTTTTGTCTTTTGGTATCCCTTTGTCAACACATCCGTCACTGTCCAGGCGAAAGCTTAGCGCCTTCAGTTGGCGAGGAGAGAATGTGAGTGCCAGGCCTGGCTCCATCCCCAGTTGGGCTACAGAATGCATAGAGTTCATCTAGACCATGGTCTTATCCTTGTTATCCACTAGGATGTTCTGTCTCATGTGGTGCCTTAGCGTGTCCCCTTTACTCTTCTCCAGACAGGCCACCCTCACAAACTCAACACCGCTGACTGGAGATAAGAGTGATGGGAACACTGAAGAGAGTATATGCACATTTCAGTGTGGGATGCCCCACACATACAATGTGTCACCTTTATTATTTAGCATCTGATGTGTTTCCATCGTTGGATTCTACAGTACAAGTTATCCACCGCCATATCTGTTTCGAAGTTGTCTTTCAGTGATTCACTCCCCGCCTCAGACTCACCAGATTATCAGCGCATTCTGATGTATTAAGAGTGTCTTTTGCAGAGCCTAAGTGTGTCTACCACATCATTTATTTATAAACTTTGGTCAAGTGCTTACCACCCCCACACCCACTGGCGCGAGGTGGACGGTTCATGCAGGGATATCCTATAGAGAATAAGAAGGACCAGTGTTTGAATGCATCACATAGGTCAGCGTAGTCAGTGCAGCAGCAACAAGGGCTGTGAAATTGTGCATCTGCTCTCCGATTACATTTCATAGTATTGTGAAGCGCTTCATACCCTTGTTGTGCATTGTCGTGTGGATTTGTAGTGTGGTCCAGCATTGAGTGTTGGGAATGTGGTTCGAAGGGATGTTCAAATTGTGTTACAAGGAAGTTCTTCCTGCACTAAAGGGGGACGGAAGCAGAGCAGTGTTACTCTGACACAGCTGCACTTACAGGTAGCTCCCATCAGTGGGTAGTTGTAGGCTACAACTGTCTTAATTGTGCATGGGTAGCAGGGTGTGGTTGTGTGGTGGGGCATGTGTGGCAAGCACAATGCGTCATGTCTGTGGTTTGGAGGGGTGCTCCAGTTGTGTTTGCAATGGCTGCACGTATGTGTATGTAGATGTTTCCGTATCCTAGATATATGCCATCCTCTTCTACCAACTGAGTAGGTCATGCGTCTTTGGCAGTGCTTAATTTGTGAAAAAGAAGTTCCAGGGCCCTTGTCAGGAGTCCACTGCAGGTTGCACCACCCTCTGCTCCCACTAGTGCTGCCCATGACGGGACTATCACTACTGCCATCACACTCATACACGTGTGACAATGCGGGCGTTAAATATACATCTAAATTACTAATACGTGCCGCCCAAGCTATTCTTCACGTTCTGGATGGCCGGTATTAGTAATTTTAATGTATATTTAATAATTAAACAACAGCTGTTGTACTCCCCAGAAATTAGGACAAACAGTGCCACCATGTGACAGGCTGTCATTGGACCCTGTTTTGACAATAAAGTGCAGTTGTCGAGCACCGGAAACCACTGGCTCAAATTAAGCACTGGTCCTTGGTAACAAGAAGATGAGAGAGCTTGGCTGACTGGACGAAAAAGAAGTGTTACAAGAGCAAGACTTTTCAACTACTGGAAGGATCAGGAGGGACCAGTCTGGATTGTCTTTCTTTGGCAGTAGACTGAGCTGAAATAAGATCTGTCCAATTGCGTGGCTGGATCAGTGGGTGATGGAGAGGACTTTAAATGGAATACCAAACGGAATACCGCAAAGTTGCCTAACAACTCCGCTAGATTCTGCGTAGTTCCACAAGCGGTAGAATTGTGGCACCGGGAGCTTGTACCGCACTGTAAAATCAGCACAAACAGCTCTTCGCGGCACACCAGAGGGCGCTGCTTCTTCCTGCCACTCGAGGAGATTTTCTACTCAAGAGGCAGCTTTCTCAACGAGTGCAACTTTCTCAAGGCGAGCGATAGCGACCTGCCTCAATCACCTGCATTGAGAAATCGCTCCAGAAGGTATTGTAACACCTGCCAATTCCGCTAGAGAATGCAAATTCATGCTCGTGCTCGCCAACGTGACATTTTCAAGCCGCACACGAAAAAATCACTGCCACATATCGGTTGGCAGAGTTTTGCCAGAACTCCATGCTCCAAGCGGAATGCGAGCGGGCAAACCTCGGCAAAGTCAGCCGGCAGAGCAGAAATGTTTGCCCACCACTAGTGCTGAGGCTATTGGCCAGAGTGATGTTGTTGTGCATGTACTCCATTCGGCACAATCTAGTCAAAATATTACAAATTTGCAGCTGCATTCTCTGATGACACACGAGACGCGAACTGAGGCACATAATGTTTGTATGATGTATGATGTTGAAGGCACTTTATTTAACAGCAATTTAAAAAAGCCCTCAGATTTGGTTCATCAATCTGGTGTCCCTTATGATATAGCTTTTTCTGTGAATTTTCTCTCTCAATCCCCTCCTCGCCCCTAAGCACATTTTAGCCAGATGTTGCACATAACGTTGGGAGGTAAAACTCAGCATCTGGATCACAATTACCACTGGATTATCATCTGAGTATGTGTTGCTGTTGTATATATAGATATTTACTGAAACAATCGAAGTTAGGAATTCAAGACACATTCTATGAAGACATGTATGTATCCATCAATTCTCAAGGTATAATACTGTAGGATAACTCAAGTGATCAATGCATTTGCTGGAGAGGTCTTTTGTTACAGGTTACATTATAAGATAGTTCAGAAAGTTGATGTTCCTGCTCCAGAGCACACTGTGTAATTGTTGGCAACAGGTCTGGTTCAATGATAGATAATTAAGAAGGTTAATATTTGTGTCATAGAGATCCACATGTTAACTGCAGATCACAAGAAGCCGTTCGTGCGCTAGCAGCCGTAGTGGGGCATCACCTGCAGCACGTGTTGCACCAGTTCAAGTCAGGGCCTTTCAGGTGGTCCATCTAAAGGCTGAGGATGGGCTGGAAAATAATATTTTTTCTTTTCTCAATGTCTCTTCACTAGGGATGTTAGAAACATCCTGCTCTGCCAGCCGCATTCACTGAGTTCTGCCCACTATGCTTTCCACTAGGACTGAGGAGATCAGGCAAAACTCTGCCAACCACTGCGTGGTGGAATTTTTTCTTGTGTGCGGATTGCCAACATTAAGTTGACGAGGGCGAGTGAGAATTTGCGTCTCCTAGTGTGATTTCCAGGTGCTAGATTGCCTCCCGGCGTGATTTCTCAATGTGGGCGGTCATGGCAGGTCACTACCATTTGCGTTGAGAAAGCATTGGCTTGTGTATAAAATCTACTCAAGCAGCAGGAAGAAGCAGCGCTCTCTGGTGCACAGCGTCGTGCTGTTCATGCAGATTTTACAGAGCGGGACACGCTTCTGGCACAAAAAATCAGCACGAGCAGCGCGACGACCAAAATTCCACTGCTCGCAGAGCTCCACAGAATCTTGCAGAGTTTTTAGGTGACTGCAAATTCCACGGCGAGTTCCTCCCAGGCCTACTCTTCAAACACTTTTAGATTCTGTTGCTCACATTGTTCTTCTAAATAACATGGCCATTTCTTTTTTCAAAGAGTGTCAATGTTAGCCCAGTACCAATGAGATGCTTTTATCTGCGATTGGAATGACAGCGATTCCACGTCACCCAGTGGAAAGCCTTCACTGCCTAAAAAAACAGAAAGTTAGGAACTATATTTTATTTAGATTTTCATGTGTCTGCTAAAAGTCACTATGCTTTTCAGCCAACAACATATAGGATTATGGAGATAGTAGTTTTGCTTTTATCACTGTCATGATGGGCTCAGACCCAGCAAAGTGGTGTTCACTAAATTGCCAGAATTGGCCAAATGTGTCACACAGCTATGTTTAAAAATGTAAAATGTTTTGTAGTCTTTTAAAAACAAATCTCTGCTTGTTTTACGCGTTCAACCAAAAGTAAAATGAGAGTTCACGTTTTCATTCATATATCCTAACAGAAAGAATAACTAAAGCACTGGTGGCAGTGGCAGAAGGAACAACACAGTTCTCACACACATATAGGACAGGTACAACACAGGTAAATAACACACTAGGAAGGAGCGAGAGGTGTTAAAGGGATATAGTATGCTTTCTATAAGCAGACATAACCACAGGAGGAGTGCAACAGCCCTGGAAGAAGCAGCCAGGTCTCTTATGGAAAAGCCATACATTTGTGTATTCATATAGAAAATAACCCCTGAACTACCTACTATGTTATATTTCATCACTGGATTCCACACCTAGCACTTGGAAACATCCTAGAGTAGTACTGTTAACTTGTTGTACAGTCGCCTAGTTATGTCCCTTACATCTAGGCCCCACCTTTGTTAACCTGTCAAACTGATATAACACTTGTGTTAGGGTGAGATAAGTATGTTTTTACTGGTGTCTCCCTGCCACAAGATTAACAAGCATTGGCTTTGTTATGGTTTTTGGAAATCTTTGTTTTTTGGGCCCTCATCAACCTAACTGTGTTGTGGTCTCAAACAGCACACATTACACAGTAGTCCCTGGCACTGTTCTGTGTGGGGAGGTGCTCTGTGCGAATGGCAGAAGGTGTTCACTCAAAAAATAGTTAGCAAGTGGCTGAGGCTGAAGTGGGCTGGCCTGGCCTAGGCCTTAAGCTGTATTGGGCAAAAGAAACATCTGTGTGACAGTATGGCACAATGGCAGACCAACAGGTGAAGAGGGCTAGCGGAAACGCCCCATGAATTAGTTTAATATACGTATAATTTCAATAAACTCAAAATGTCTTGGTTAGCACATGAGGGTCATTCAACAAGCCTTGTTTTCCTCTTCTGTTGACATGTTTCAGTGTTTAAATATTACCCATATGAGTTCAGGCACATTCTTCAGGATTACAGGTATCTCACATCAAACACTGTGAGGCAGTCTCTGCATCAAAGAGCATTTAATGCATCCTTTGTTGTTTCACAAAATGGAACAGCAGCTGTGGAAACACCCCTTCTTCATAGAACAAGCGTCCCTTCGGCAGACGCAGGCAAGCTTTCCTCCGTTAGAGGACAGGTATAGCTAGAGCAGCAGCGCAGGCTTCCCCAGCTCAGGACACACACACACAGGAAGCGGCAATGCAAGCTTTGCTTTCACACATGTGGCAATGGAAGGCAAGCTTCCCTTCGTTAGAGGACAGATATAGCTAGAGCAGCAGTGCAGGCTTCACCAGCTCAGGACACACACACTCAGGCCGCGGCAGCACAAGCTTTGCTGTCTCACACGTGGCAATGGAAGGCAAGCTTCCCTCCATCAGAGGACAGGTATAGCTAGAGCAGCAGCACAGGCTTCCCCAGCTCAGGGCACACACACTCAGGAAGCGGCAATGCAAGCTTTGCTTTCCCACACGTGGCAATGGAAGGCAAGCTTCCCTCCGTTACAGGACAGGTACAGCTAGAGCAGCAGCGCAGGCTTCCCCAGCTCAGGACACACACACTAAGGCCATGGCAGCACAACCTTTGCTGTCCCACACGTGGCAATGGAAGGCAAGCTTCCCTCCGTTAGAGGACAGGTATAGCTAGAGCAGCAGCACAGGCTTCCCCAGCTCAGGACACACACACTCAGGAAGCGGCAATGCAAGTTTTGCTTTCCCACACGTGGCAATGGAAGGCAAGCTTCCCTCCGTTAGAGGGCTGGTATAGCTAGAGAAGAAGCAGCACAGGCTTCCCCACCTCAGGACACACACACTCAGGAAGCGGCAATGCAAGCTTTGCTTTCACACATGTGGCAATGGAAAGCAAGCTTCCCTCCGTTAGAGGACAGGTATAGCTAGAGCAGCAGCGCAGGCTTCCGCAGCTCAGGACACACACACTCAGGCAGCGGCAATGCAAGCTTTGCTTTCCCACACGTGGCAATGGAAGGCAAGCTTCCCTCCGTTAGAGGACAGGTATAGCTAGAGCAGCAGCGCAGGCTTCCCCAGCTCAGGACACAAACACTCAGGAAGCGGCAATGCAAGCTTTGCTGTCTCACATGTGGCAATGGAAGGCAAGCTTCCCTCCGTTACAGGACAGGTATAGCTAGAGGAGCAGCACAGGCTTCCGCAGCTCAGGACACACACACTCAGGAAGCGGCAATGCAAGCTTTGCTGTCTCACACGTGGCAATGGAAGGCAAGCTTCCCTCTGTCAGAGGACAGGTATAGCTAGAGCAGCAGTGCAGGCTTCCCCAGCTCAGGACACACACACTCAGGAAGCGGCAATGCAAGCTTTGCTTTCTCACACATGGCAATGGAAGGGAAGTTTCCCTCCGTTATAGGACAGGTATAGCTAGAGCAGCAGCGCAGGTTTCCCCAGCTCAGGACACACACACTCAGGCCGCGGCAGCACAAGCTTTGCTGTCTCACACGTGGCAATGGAAAGCAAGCTTCCCTCCGTCAGAGGACAGGTATAGCTAGAGCAGCGCAGGCTTCCGCAGCTCAGGGCACACACACTCAGGAAGCGGCAATGCAAGCTTTGCTGTCTCGCATGTGGCAATGGAAGGCAAGCTTCCCTCCGTCAGAGGACAGGTATAGCTAGAGCAGCGCAGGCTTCCGCAGCTCAGGACACACACACTCAGGAAGCGGCAATGCAAGCTTTGTTTTCCCACACGTGGCAATGGAAGGCAAGCTTCCCTCCGTCAGAGGACAGGTATAGCTAGAGCAGCGCAGGCTACCGCAGCTCAGGACACACACACTCAGGAAGCGGCAATGCAAGCTTTGCTTTCCCACACGTGGCAATGGAAGGCAAGCTTCCCTCCATCAGAGGACAGGTATAGCTAGAGCAGCAGCGCAGGCTTCCCCAGCTCAGGACACACACACTCAGGAAGCGGCAATGCAAGCTTTGCTTTCCCACACGTGACAATGGAAGGCAAGCTTCCCTCCGTTAGAGGACAGGTATAGCTAGAGCAGCAGCGCAGGCTTCCCCAGCTCAGGACACACACACTCAGGAAGCGGCAATGCAAGCTTTGCTGTCCCACACGTGGCAATAGAAGGCAAGCTTCCCTCCGTTAGAGGACAGGTATAGCTAGAGCAGCAGCGCAGGCTTCCCCAGCTCAGGACACACACTCAGGAAGCGGCAATGCAAGCTTTGCTGTCCCACACGTGGCAATGGAAGGCAAGCTTCCCTCCGTTAGAGGACAAGTATAGCTAGAGCAGCAGCAGCACAGGCTTCCCCAGCTCAGGACACAAACACTCAGGCCGCGGCAGCACAAGCTTTGCTTTCTCACACGTGGCAATGGAAGGCAAGCTTCCCTCCGTCAGAGGACAGGTATAGCTAGAGCAGCAGCGCAGGCTTCCCCAGCTCAGGACACACACACTCAGGCAGCAGCAATGCAAGCTTTGCTTTCCCACATGTGGCAATGGAAGGCAAGCTTCCCTCCGTTAGAAGACAGGTATAGCTAGAGCAGCAGCGCAGGCTTCCCCAGCTCAGGACACACACTCAGGAAGCGGCAATGCAAGCTTTGCTTTCCCACACGTGGCAATGGAAGGCAAGCTTCCCTCCGTCAGAGGACAGGTATAGCTAGAGCAGCAGCGCAGGCTTCCCCAGCTCAGGACACACACACTCAGGCCGCGGCAGCACAAGCTTTGCTGTCTCACATGTGGCAATGGAAAGCAAGCTTCCCTCCGTCAGAGGACAGGTATAGCTACAGCAGCAGCACAGGCTTCCCCAGCTCAGGACACACACACTCAGGCCGCGGCAGCACAAGCTTTGCTGTCTCACACGTGGCAATGGAAAGAAAGCTTCCCTCCGTTAGAGGACAGGTATAGCTAGAGCAGCAGCACAGGCTTCCCCAGCTCAGGACACACACACTCAGGAAGCGGCAATGCAAGCTTTGCTGTCTCACAAGTGGCAATGGAAGGCAAGCTTCCCTCTGTCAGAGGACAGGTATAGCTACAGCAGCAGCACTGGCTTCCCCAGCTCAGGACACACACACTCAGGCCGCGGCAGCACAAGCTTTGCTTTCCCACACGTGGCAATGGAAGGCAAGCTTCCCTCCGTTAGAGGACAGGTATAGCTAGAGCAGCAGCGCAGGCTTCCGCAGCTCAGGACACACACACTCAGGAAGCGGCAATGCAAGCTTTGCTGTCTCACACGTAGCAATGGAAATCAAGCTTCCCTCCGTCAGAGGACAGGTATAGCTAGAGCAGCAGCGCAGGCTTCCCCAGCTCAGGACGCAAACACTCAGGAAGCGGCAATGCAAGCTTTGCTGTCTCACACGTGGCAATGGAAGGCAAGCTTCCCTCCGTCAGAGGACAGGTATAGCTAGAGCAGCAGCGCAGGCTTCCCCAGCTCAGGACACACACTGAGGAAGCGGCAATGCAAGCTTTGCTGTCCCACACGTGGCAATGGAAGGCAAGCTTCCCTCCGTTAGAGGACAGGTATAGCTAGAGGAGCAGCGCAGGCTTCCCCAGCTCAGGGCACACACACTCAGGCAGCGGCAATGCAAGCTTTGCTTTCTCACACGTGGCAATGGAAGGCAAGCTTCCCTCTGTCAGAGGACAGGTATAGCTAGAGCAGCAGCGCAGGCTTCCCCAGCACAGGACACACACAGGCAGCGGCAATGTAAGCTTTGCTGTCTCACACGTGGCAATGGAAGGCAAGCTTCCCTCCATCAGAGGACAGGTATAGCTAGAGCAGGAGCAGCACAGGCTTCCCCAGCTCAGGACACACACACTCAGGAAGCGGCAATGCAAGCTTTACTTTCCCACACGTGGCAATGGAAGGCAAGCTTCCCTCCGTCAGAGGACAGGTATAGCTAGAGCAGCAGCGCAGGCTTCCCCAGCTCAGGGCACACACTCAGGAAGCGGCAATGCAAGCTTTGCTTTCTCACACGTGGCAATGGAAGGCAAGCTCCCCTTTCTCACAAAAGCCATCACATGCCATGTTTTACTCTGGAGAACACATTCATCAAGGAAGGCTAGTCCAAGTTTCATTACTCACGGAACATATGCAGTTATATCAGCAACAGCATTGAAGGTCTAAGCAGATCTCTGGAGTGAATATGTAACTCACTGAGAGACATTCATAGCTGGATGTGTGAGGGAATATGAGGGGACTGACAGGTGATATTCCATCTCACCATCCAGATGGTCCTACTGCTGTCACTCGGAGACCTGTTGTTTGTGTTGATTCTCTGGTCTGTTACATGTTGAGAGTCGCCATAACCAAGTATGTCATTGTTATTTGGGTCACCCCAGCCTGAGAATAAGTAACTAAGCTCCAGACTGGCACACAGATGCCAACCTCTTTGGGGAGATTTTGAATGCATGCTCACTGGAGGCCGTGCAGTCCTAGCCCTGGTGCTGCTCCAGTTCAAGATGCTGAGAGCTGCCAGTGCCTTCCATCTGCACAGCAGCTGCCAGACCTGGGATCCAACTGGTGCTCACTGTTTGTAGCACTAATTGTAATGTTATTTGTTATGGACCTTTGCATCTCTCACAAAATTAATCAGACATGAGAACTGCAGGTCATGCACAGGCAGGAGCACACTGCCACGCACAAGCACACACGCACACACATGCATACATAAACACATGCACTCACACACACATGCATGCATATACACACACACGCTCACAGACATGCACACATGTATTCAGACACATGCTCATACACACACACACACACACACTCACACACACACACACACACATACACACATGTATACACACACGCATACATACACATACACACATGCACGCACACACACACACACACACAAGCACCAGTAAAGATTGCAATCATCTGCAACCTCTGCTTCCAATCAGCAATCATACAAAAGTTTGCCCAAAAAAATAAGGGTTGTTTCAAAGACTGAGAGACAATCTAGGTTGCCCGCACAGTATGAATGTTTTGATTTCGAGCTTCAAACCTGGCATTTAATAGTTTTCATTAAGATAAGCACAGGGGGTAGGCAGCAATTTAAAAATGCCCTGCATAAAAACTATATTAGGAACACAGCAAGGCACATTTTTTCATTAGTGAGCCTAACAGCAAACAACCTTACCTTTTAGTTGATAAAAATTGAAGTCTCCACAAACCGTTTTCATTTTAGGTTTAAGTTTTTTGTACATTTTTTGTTTTGATTACTTTTCTGTCAGATTTAAACAATTTAGTAGAAGAAACGATAAAAAAAAAATGAGCAGAGTTTACATCCCTGCAAAACAAAAGTGTATGCTGGAAACTAAACAAAAGCATCCCTTGGTGTTGTCTAGGTGGTTTGTAACACTGCAGACAGGGGTTCCCCCAACAAGGCGAATGATCTGAAATGCATCAGTGCAGTAGTTCTAAACATCTGGGCTTCTGGTTACTTCCACGAATTACTAGTGGAAGCTGTGGCTCCCACCTAAGCAGTCACTGTGATAGCACCTCACAACAATATACAAAAACACAGGAGCAAATATACATCAAACAAGTACAAGAATTAAGAAATGCTTCATGCAATTCATTGACAAAAACGTGTGCAAAAATCTAGCTTTGCATTTTAATAGGAATGCTAGAACCTTCCCAAATGTATCATAACTAGTAAAATATAAAGTGATATGCTGGACTCTAGCAAAACATTTTGTATTTTGTATTTTTTGCTACAAATGCATTTTTTGGCACATACCACCAGTTTGAAGCCACCACTCATCGAAAAGGACTCCTTTTGCCGAATTTGCACAGCTCGTATAAATCAACACAGGGGTGTCACCTTATTTGTTAGCCTGCAATTTTAAACTCCTTCACAATTACAGATGTTTTAAAATTTTCATTATTGCTTTTGTTTGTATATATACATTATTACTATGCTAATATCATTACATTTTGTTAACCTCTGCAGACCCGGAGGGGTCCATGGATCACAGGTTAAGATTTACTGCATCAGTGGATAAGTGTATCTTCCCAACACTTTAGTGATGGATCTCACTATATGTGGTTACTCTGTTGTGAAGACAGGGTAGGTGGCGCTGTAGTCCAAGAAGTACAGCACAATGATAAATCATGGTGTTACTAATGTCACAATACCCCAAATAACTTTCTGAAGCAAACCACATGGTGAAGTAACACTTTCCTATATTTAGTACATTTACGTCTCCTCCCCTGAAACAAGCCATGAAGAGGATCAACAGTCAAATTTAAAGACAGATTAATCTTACAGCATTGAAACCATTTTGAGTAAACAAAGTTAAGGAGCAGAGCTGCAGGTTTTGTTCTACTATTCGTAATAACGCTGTTTTGACCAACATAGCTCATGCAACCAGCGATTAATTTGGGCCGGTGGTTTCTGGTGATCAGCTCTGGCACTTAATTGTCAACACCAACACTTGTGACAGCCTGCCACAAGGTGGCGATGTCTGGCTAATATAGAGATGACTGCAACAACAGATAATTATTAATTCAATATACATTAAACATGGCTATTATCTGCTGCCCAAGCCATTCTTATAGCTTTGAGGCCCTGGAATGGTCTGAAGTTTTACACTGTAGGAGTTTGATGGTTAGTAGTTTGTGTTGTTACTATCATTGGCAGCACTGGAAGGGGCAGTGTGTGGTCCAAACTGCAGTGGGTTACTGGCGAGAGCCCTGGCATATATTTTTTTTTTACAAATTATGTACTGCGCAACACCCTTATGCAAAAAGGCATCCGCATCAGTGATGATTGACTTTTGATACCTGACGGCCATTTATCATAGGTTTTAAATGAAAAGATTATTTGATTTGACATTGAAATGGCAAAAAGAGTGGTCCTTGATATGTTTCTCGTCCTTGATACGCTTTAAGGTAGTCCTCTTAGATCAGACCAGTGGCCATTTTGTGCATGGGTCTTGAATAAAAAGGCATTTTCTGGGCTAGGATGTAGAAGCAACTTTTAACAGAAAAAAGCTAACATATATATATGGAAAAATGTCTGCATTTCTGCTGAAAACATTTTGATAATTGTGTGCAGATTGCTGTTACTCTCTCCAGGGGATGACGATAGATGCCGTGAGCTAGCTTTGCCTCCCTATCAGAGCAACCTTCCATCAGGGTGACTAGACCTTTTCCCCTGCCTGACTCTGTTATGGCGGCTTTCCAAAGGAGGAGCAGGCACAGATGAGTTTAGTTGTCATGGCATAAACGTAATAAATTGGGGAGCAACCTGGACCCTTTGTCTTAAGGAAGAGGTGCCCTTAGTTGTTCAAAATGTAAAATTAAAAAGTAGTTTTTGGGGACCTCTTGGCATATAGATTTTCTTGCAATCTTGTTCCAAATTGGTCAATTCCAGCTTTTTCCAGAATTAGACTCATAGATTCAAACCGTCACATAGACTCTACATTCAAAGGCTACCACATTACTTCTTGGCCTGCAGTACAGATATTCCTCACAGTGGCATAGCCTCTTACCTATATTGTGTAACTTCTTGGGATCTGCAAGTTTTTTCAGATTTCGTCCTTTGATTCTCCCTTACTTCCTCCACGACCTCTGTACTTTACGCAAATCGCTGCCATTTTTTGAAGGATCACAACTTTCACTGGTAAAAGCCATGTAGATTTTTGAGAAAGTATTTGAGATAGTTGTTGCTGGTATAAAGATGATAAAATGCAGCAACATTTCAATCTTGGTGCACCCAGATGTTGTTTCTTCAGTAAGTCCCTTGGTTCTACTTTTGTTCTGTGACAAAGAAGTTCACCCTTACTAAACACACACATCCTCCCTGAAGTATGGATGGACAATGCTCCCTGAAGTATGGATGGACAATGCTTTCTGAAGTATGGATGGACAATGCTTTCTGAAGTATGGATGGACAATGCTTTCTGAAGTATGGATGGACAATGCTTTCTGAAGTATGGATGGACAATGCTCCCTGAAGTATGGATGGACAATGCTCCCTGAAGTATGGATGGACAATGCTCCCTGAAGTATGGATGGACAATGCTTTCTGAAGTATGGATGGACAATGCTCCCTGAAGTATGGATGGACAATGCTCCCTGAAGTATGGATGGACAATGCTTTCTGAAGTATGGATGGACAATGCTTTCTGAAGTATGGATGGACAATGCTTTCTGAAGTATGGATGGACAATGCTCCCTGAAGTATGGATGGACAATGCTCCCGGAAGTATGGATGGACAATGCTTTCTGAAGTATGGATGGACAATGCTCCCTGAAGTATGGATGGACAATGCTCCCGGAAGTATGGATGGACAATGCTTTCTGAAGTATGGATGGACAATGCTCCCTGAAGTATGGATGGACAATGCTCCCTGAACTATGGATGGACAATGCTCCCTGAAGTATGGATGGACAATGCTCCCTGAAGTATGGATGGACAATGCTTTCTGAAGTATGGATGGACAATGCTCCCTGAAGTATGGATGGACAATGCTCCCTGAAGTATGGATGGACAATGCTCCCTGAAGTATGGATGGACAATGCTCCCTGAAGTATGGATGGACAATGCTTTCTGAAGTATGGATGGACAATGCTTTCTGAAGTATGGATGGACAATGCTCCCTGAAGTATGGATGGACAATGCTCCCTGAAGTATGGATGGACAATGCTCCCGGAAGTATGGATGGACAATGCTTTCTGAAGTATGGATGGACAATGCTCCCTGAAGTATGGATGGACAATGCTCACGGAAGTATGGATGGACAATGCTCCCTGAAGTATGGATGGACAATGCTTTCTGAAGTATGGATGGACAATGCTCCCTGAAGTATGGATGGACAATGCTCCCTGAAGTATGGATGGACAATGCTTTCTGAAGTATGGATGGACAATGCTCCCGGAAGTATGGATGGACAATGCTCCCGGAAGTATGGATGGACAATGCTTTCTGAAGTATGGATGGACAATGCTCCCTGAAGTATGGATGGACAATGCTCCCTGAAGTATGGATGGAATATGCTCCCTGAAGTATGGATGGAATATGCTCCCTGAAGTATGGATGGACAATGCTTCCTGAAGTATGGATGGACAAAGAGGGGTAATGACGACAGCGGTTGTTCACATTCACACGGCTATTTTCTGCAGAGATGAACAGACTTTGTCATGTAAATCTACCCCTGTACGTTTAGATAATAATCATTTAAATAACTTAACATATTTATACATGACATATTAATTCAAATCTTATTTCTTGTTTTGCATCCTGCAACAGAGATCCTTTTAGACACAACAACAGAAACCTCGGAGATTGGTTGGGTGACGTACCCAGATGGCGGTGTGAGTATTCATTTCATGTTTGTTTCCTCACTTGTTTTTATTAAAGAGAAACGTATTAAGGGTGGTTGAACTCATGAACTCATAGATTTTCACTCCATGAAATTCTACAGAGTTACATCAAGAGATTCTGCAGAGTTCCATGAGACGGCGGAGTGCGGCACATTGAGCTGTTCCGATTGATTTTTAGCGTCAGGAGCTTGTTCCTCTTGATAAACACAGCATGAGGGCACCACGCTGCATGCCAGAGGTCGCGGCTTCTTTCTGCCACTTGAGCGACAATTTCTCAGCATGAACGGTGGTGACCTGCCGTTACCACCCGTGTTGAGAAATCTCACCAGGAGGTGTTCTAGTGCCCAAAAATCGCGCCACGGGATGCAAATTCTCATAGGCATTTGCCAACTTAGCATTGGCAAGCCACGAAGGAGCAAAAAACTCAACCACATAATGGTTGGCAGCGTTTTGACGGAACTCCCCGTCCAAGCAGAATGCGGAGTGGGCAAAGCTCCATGAACTCCACCGATGGAGTGGAATCTTTCAACCACCCCTCAAAAGTACGATCACCTTTAGCAAATCTGTATAGTAGACTCAAAAACAACAGCAGCTACGAAACATGTGTCTATAGGAGAGATTATGTTGTATTTCATGCTTATAAAAAGTGTTGATGTTTTATATGCAAATGAACAGTGGATACACTGAATTATAAAGGACAGGGTGTTTCAGAAACTGCTAGAAAATACCACCTTAATGTGGCAGTGATATTGTTGTCATTCACTAGTGCTGCATTCAGCTGTCTCTAGGTAAAGAGGATAAATAACTTGCAGTAACGAGTTTACCTTAAGTATAGTCCTCATACTCTTGTGTTTTTAGCATGTCTTTAGTTGGCAGACAGTATTTCTGGTAATTACTATGCTGTCTTGCAGTGTTTCCAGTAATTGCATATGGGAAGCAGGGCTAAAAATGTACCCTTTTTAGGGGTGAGCGCAAAGTGCTCCGTTCCCTGATGTAATCTCTCTTTGGGCTTCTAACCACGCCCATGTTGCGTCAGTCCCTTATATTGGTACGTGAGCTTGCCTTTTAAAATCTGCTTGCTTTCATTTGTGAAAGGCATGCAAACGTCATGCCTTTTCTGGTGTTTAACTCTCCTTGAGCGCACCAACCAACTACTGGAAACATACGAGGCTCCATGTTTTCCATATGGTTTCTGGACTACTTTTTCTCTTTATTTAGCAGCGCAATTTTTACACAGCCCGATCGCGCTTGTTTTTTTTTTCATTTGATGTGGCAAGAAAAGCCAAGTTAGGAGTTTACAATGCTAATAGCTCTAACTTGGCGAAATGTGAGACCTGTTGCATTGCAAAGGCTTGTTTAACATTCGGTCTAAGTGACCTCAAACTGTAGTAGAGTAACCAAGATGAAAATACAGTGAACAGCACATGACAAATGGCTGTTGATTTTTTTACAGAAAAAGGCTACTTTGTGCATTGTTGTTCAAGTTGTGAAGTTATTAGGTTTTAGGTTTGAAAGACAGGGGCTTAGCTACCAGTAGTGTACCTGGCCCAGGGTCCAGAGGTGGGGGAGGGCCAATCTGCACCAGCTGCAGTTATTTTAGAGGCTTCCTATTTAGAAATGTTTAAACACAGTCTGTCTGGGGTCTGCCTCTGTGTTTCTTAGGAGCATGTGACATTTTCACAATATGCTTTTGTGTAATTAAGTGAAATTTCACCAAAATTACAAAAACTTTACTGGTAATTTCACAAAATGCAAATCCACCATTTTGCGCCATATTTTAGCACATAATGCATCCTCAGATCAATTTATAGTGCAAAAAACAAGCACTGCAACAAGCAGCCACTAGTGTTCTGCTATTTGTTAGAAATGGGGTCTTTGGTTGGCAGTCAGGTTACCCCCATATCCAAGCAAGAATCCTCACTCTAGTCAGGGTAAAAGAGAATCACTCTCAGCTAACCCCTGCTTACCCCCTTGGTAGCTTGGCACGGGCAGTAGGCTTAACTTCAGAGTGCTAGGTGTAAAGTATTTGTACCAACACACACAGTAACTTAATGAAAACACTATAAAATGACACAACACAGGTTCAGAAGAATAGAAAATATTTATCTAAACAAAACAAGACCAAAACGACAAAAATCCCCAATACACAAGTCAAGTTATCACAAAAAATGCAAAAAGAGTCTTCATGTAATTTTAAACACACACTAACGCTGTTAGCGTGAAAATGTACCTTGGGTGTGTCAAAAATAACCCCACGCGGGCGAGTGTGCGTCAAAAAGGGGCTTGCGATGCGCTGCTATCACTCACGTGAGAGACCTTGCGTCATTGCTCCTTTAGTCGGGTCGGCGTGTGTCATTTCTTCTCTCTGCAGGAGAGCGATGCATCAATCCGGTCAGCACTCTCGGGTCTGGACTGGCCTTGAGTCGTTTCTACACGCTCAGCGGTGTTTGCAACGGAAATCTAGCCGCACAATGAACCGAAAACCATGCAGCGTGGGTTGCGATCTCACTAGCCTCCGTCAGCGATGCTGGGCGTTGTTTCTCCAGCCCCGGGCATCGATCTTCAGGTCGCATTGCAGGCGAGCGCCGATTTTCAGCCTTGAAGCCGGCAGCACGTCAATTTTTCAGCCGCAGATCGGAGTCGTGTCGCTCTTTTCCCCACGCGGTGTTCTGTGTGTGGATTTTTCACTCTTGGGCTGCCAGTTTCTCCTTTCAGGGTCCCAGGAACTGGATGGGCACCACTTGGCAGGGTAGGAGTCTCTCCAGAGATTCCAGGTGCTGGCAGAGAGAAGTCTTTGCTGTCCCTGAGACTTCAAATAACAGGAGGCAAGCTCTAAATCAAGCCCTTGGAGATCTTCACAAGAAGGAACGCAACACAAAGTCCAGTTTTTGTCCTCTAGCACAGGCAGAAGCAGCAACTGCAGGATAGCTTCACAAAGCACAGTCACAGGCAGGGCAACTCTTCTTCCTCAGCTCTTCAGCTCTTCTCCAGGCAGGGGTTCCTCTTGGTTTCCAGAAGTGTTCTAATGTCTGTGGTTTTTGGTGCCCTTCTTATACCCATTTTGCCCTTTGAAGTAGGCCTACTTCAATGGAAAGTCTTTCTTGATTGTGAAATCCTGCCTTGCCCAGGCCAGGCCCCAGGCACACACCAGGGGGTTGGAGACTACATTGTGTGAGGGTAGGCACAGCCCTTTCAGGTGTGAGTGACCACCCCTCCCCTCCCTCCTAGAGCAGATGGCTCAGCAGGAAATGCAGACTACACCCCAGCTCCCTTTGTGTCACTGTCTAGTGTGAGCTGCAACCAGCCCAACTGTCAAACTGACCCAGACAGGGAATCCACAAACAGGCAGAGTCACAGAAATGGTATAAGCAAGAAAATGCTCACTTTCTAAAAGTGGCATTTTCAAAACATGCAATCTTAAAATCAACTTTACTAAAAAGATGTATTTTTAAATTGTGAGCTCAGAGACCCCCAACTCCACATATCTATCCGCTCCCAAAGGGAATGTACACATTAAACATATTTAAAGGTAGCCCCCATGTTAACCTATGAGAGGGACAGGCCCTGCAACAGTGAAAAATTGATTTAGCAGTATTTCACTGTCAGGACATATAAAACACATTATTAAATGTCCTACCTTAACCATACACTGCTCCCTGCCCTTGGGGCTATATTGGGCCTACCTTAGGGGTGCCTTACATGTAAGAAAAGGGAGTAGGTTTAGTCCTGGCAAGTGGGTACACTTGCCAAGTCCAATTTACAGTTTAAAACTGCACACACAGACACTGCAGTGGCTGGTCTGATCCATGTTTACAGAGCTACTAATGGGTGGCACAACCGTGCTGCAGGCCCACTAGTAACATTTGATTTACAGGCCCTGGGCACATCTAGGGCACTGTACTAGGGACTTACTAGTAAATCAAATATGCCAATCATGGATGAACCAATTAACCATACAATTTACACAGAGAGCATATGCAGTTTAGCACTGGTTAGCAGTGGTAAAGTGCTCAGAGTTCAAAAGCCAACAGCAACAGGTCAGGAAAAAAAGGAGGCAGGAGGCAATAAGATTGGGGATGACCCTGCATAAGCAAAAAGGTCCAACAGTATTCCTATGTGTTTGTAATACATTTTATTAGGAATGATGAATTTGCTGATAACATTTACTGTGAATGGTGCGTAATGATGTGATTTGCATAATGGGAATGACTATTTCGGGAACTTCACGTAATTCTCAAAATTATGACAGATGGAAAGAATCGAATAAGGACGAAAGAAAAAGAGAAACAAAACAAAGATGCAAAGAGCAAGGGAAAAGAAAGAGAGAGGAAACAGAAGGTCAGAGAAGAGAGGAGGAATGGGTGTGTGAGAGAAGACAAGAAGAGCAAATCATAGGAAGGACATGGGAAGTACAGTGTGAAGGGGGGGAAGGTGTTGAGATGAAAGAGTGCTAAATACAGGGAGCAGAGATTTAAATTAATGATGAGATGACCAGATAGATTGATAGATAGACAGATAGATAGATAGATAGATAGATAGATAGATAGATAGATAGATAGATAGATAGATAGATAGATAGATAGATAGATAGATAGATAGATAGATAGATAGATAGATAGATGATAGATATTACCTAGTGGTGGTCACCACTAGTTAGTTATTGTTAGGACATAGTTTCTTTTTACTTAGCTATACCTTTGGCACCGGTTGACGAATCTTCACGAATTTTTTTAAAAAGAAATTGAAGCTCACGTCAGCTGCTGCCTGGAAAGTTTTAGGATGATCTGTCAAGTGGGGGCTGAGAAAAAGGGGCAGGTCTAAAATTTGTGTTTCCCATTTTAATTCTCATAGGGATGTTTAACATGACAACAGCCCGAACAACTGAACAAAATTACACCAAATTAGCAGAAAGATAGCTCTAAGCCCAGAAAGCGCAGTTTTTGTTATTTGGTGAAAATCCATTCAGTAGTTTTTGAGAAATTAAAGAAAAATCAAATTTGTATATACAGGGACGCAAGATTCAACGAACCCTCCAGATCAGGTGCTGAGATCTGATTGGCTCACAACACTTTAAGCAGAAAATGTTAGCAGCCACAATAGAAATCGGCTTCAGCTGAGTTCCAGAAAAAATGTTTAAAAAAAAAGAAAAGGGGACAGGGTAGGGACACTGTGGCCCCTTAGCTCTGGTGATTTGGTCCTAGTGGGACCCCCCCTGAAAGTAAAAAAAGCAATTAAAAAAATATATATCCCTGGGGGTTTGCACAAAATTGATGCAGGAGGGCACTCGGCTCCCCCACGAAGCCCAGGACTGCCATCTACCAAGGGCTACAAAAAAGAATGAAAAGGGGTCCGTTTCAGACCCCTGAGCCCTGGGGACCACCACCTCCGGGGGGCAAATAGAATGGTGGAGGGAGGCCTTGCAGCCCCCTTGAGGTGTCAAAGATGGCCCTGGGGACTACCACACCCCAGGGTCAGCTCCTGCTATGTCCCATGGCACCCACCCCTGGGACAAAGCTGTTTGCTCTGACAGAGCAAACAGTCCTCTCACAGTGAGGAAGAGCTGTCAAAGAGCTCTCACTTGCTGCGAGCGGACGTTTTCTCTGTTTCCCTGCCCACAGAGAGGCAGACAGGGAAACAGAGGGAAGTTTGCTCTCATAGAGAGGGAGCTGCTTTAGCAGCTCCCTATCTGTGACAGTAATGCTGGCTCCTGCAGAAGGCATGGAGCCAGCTGCGACCAATGGGAACTTCAGGCTCCTTCTGCAGTCCCCAACGATGGTGACTGGGTGCCACTCAGATGACATGGCAGGGCTCTGTGGAGGGAGCGGCCCCCCACAGCTAAGATCGGCCGCCAGGCCCCGACTCCCCCAAAAAATGAAATGTTTGGGCTGGGCCCTATAGGATGGGGTCCCCGGGGCCGAGATCAGCCTGGAGAAGGGTGCCACGGGGATCTGCGGCCAACTCCCACTGAGCATTGCCAAAGCCCATGCGCAGCGTGGGGTTGGGTGATTAGGGGGGTTGGATGCAGGAAATGGCTGCAGGCCATCTGGCCGATACCACTACGCACGGCTGAAGGCCGTGCGCAGCGTGAGGTTGGGTGGTTATAGGGGGTTGGTTGCGGCCAGGCCCTGAGGCCATCCGCAGCCACCCACAGCTTTCAGCCTGTGGTTGGATTAAAATATAGTAATGGAAGTTACTGTATGTTAAAAAAACAAATCATAGAAATTCACTGAAAAAAACAAAGGTTACAGGGACGTTATAGTTAGGCTCACATTTTAAAGTACAAAACCATAAAAATTCACCTGTTATAGTTAGAGTTATCCCAAGTAACTATAACTCGTGCCCTAAGGTAACAATAACTCGCACCCTCGCTATGCTCTCCTAATTACCTCAGAAACTACGGCACTCGTGATATCTTTGATAACATCATTGGTAATATCACTGTAATATTTGCAGTAAAATATTTGAGATAACTCTAACAGGTGAATTTTTATGATTTTGTAGGCTTAAAATGTGAATCTAACTATAATATCACTGTAACCTTGTTTTTTTCAAGCGAACATATATATATACATATATATATATATATATATATATATATATACATTTTTAAAATATTTTAGTAGATACAATTCCCATCATCTGAAACGAAGATTTTCACTGAAAATTCATAACAAAAATGCATCCTTAAACTACTTGGGATATTTCACTGAAATATTGTGTTTGAAATCAAATAGTTAAAAATGTAGCTAATATTTAACTTTTATTCTAGTCTAGAAAACGTCATACTTCTGTTTTCATCAAAAAGTTTGGGCACAATGCTTATCACAAATACTACACATAGCCCTTCTCCTAGTTGTATAACGTGTGGTTTAATATTAGGCTATGTTTAGTAATTGTCTGCTAGATTTAATACAGCCTGACTTCATAAATGAATATTTTAATTAAAGCCTAGAGAATGCGGGTCAAGATGCTTTTTATAGATCTCAGGCACAGGAATCTCCACAATACTGGAATGTATGATACAGTATTATGTTTCCACATAATTTCACTAAAATGTAATTTCTCCAAAAAAAGGTTCAGTCATATTGTGCTCAAGCACAATTTGTCAATCAGTTTATTTTACTACTATTATTTTTCTACCAAAAAAAAAAAAAAACAGTTGCAGCGTACATGGTGGTAGCCTGATTTTATAGTATACTTGTGCAGGGGGCATAAGCTCCTTTCTTGCGTGTTTCTGCTCTCATTAAGAAACATGGAGCCTGATTTATGAAGAGTTAGCTGTGCCTTTTCCTCTTATTTTAATTAAAGGCGGAGCAAACGTACAAAATATAATTATATGTTGTAAGTTTACGCCGCTTTTGCGTCAAAAAATGATGCAAAGTTTGCGCTAACTTTTCATAAATCAGGCCCCTGGTGTCTAATTGAGTAAAGGTTGAATTCCATGCTATCGAACATTTTAACAAATAATTTGTTCACATGAAAATATCATTTTATAGAAGCACCTCCTTCTGCTTCCTAAAGGCACAGGGAAGCCATTCAAAATAATAGAGTGTGCAAAACAGACATAAGGAGCTGACCCTATAGTGTCTCTAGCTTTGCTATTATCTGCTGTATAGTTTCAGGTTCTTGTGACAGACTCATGGGGCTTGGTGATTCCAGGGTGTCTTTGTTGTGGAGAGCACCATTGTCGGCTTTGGGGACATTTCATACATTTGCTTCCATGTCCATGAAAAGGTGTATACTTAGTTTAGTCCTGAGCATCACACACCATTGTGACCACTAATTCTAGCCATGGACTTTGACAGTGATTGTTACTTGGACTGGTTCCAACTTCATGAATATGAAGGTCTCTCTCATATTGCCTGCCTTCTCCGTCCCCATGTCCTACATGTACATTCAAGACCCTCCCGTCCAGTGGGACTTGTGGTGGAAAATATTGATCAGAAAGTTGGCCAGTGTCTCAGATGGGTATGATTTGTACTGTCATTACTGTTTTTCCAGTATTGCCCCATAAACTGAACAGACAAGGGCTATTTGAGAGAAGTAAGATGCGCATGGTAGAACACACCCCTTTTTCTGCTGGTCCAATCAAGCCTTGTGCATCCTAACACTTCTTTGGCAATCCCAGCGCCTCACAATAAGGATTAGCTACTTCGAGATATCCCTTTATTGTACATTATGACTTTGTCTACCATGTTACACAGCATTTAAGATTTTCTGCTGTCCAAGGGAATGGCTTTGGTCAGATTAAAGTCAATCTTCCAATGCATTGGCTAGTCTTTGAGTTTTTCTGATTCACATCTGCTTGTTTTAATCCCTTCCGTAAAAAATAAACCCAATAATGATCTCTCTGCGATCTATCAGTACACCGAAGAAATAATCTGAAAATTGTAATAAATTTGCTTTTTATGCGCAGTCACGCCAGATTATTTGCCTTTTTCTGGACCTTATTCTTGATGGACTTCTAACTTTGTGCATTGGAACCCATGCTGAACAGGACAAAAATGGCTGTGCTCCTCTTTTAAACATGGTTACATTGGCTGACCTAAGACTGACATTTAACGTTCTTATAAAGCTGTAGTAAATTGTGTAGAAAATACACCTCTAGCATGGAAAGTTAAATGCCACCTGAGGAGTACCTCACCTATTGTCCATCCACTATAGTGTTAGTGAAAACTAGGCTTCAAGCCTACCCTGTTTAGTCCAACAGTACCAGCTTGAACTCTGCTGCACAGACGTGTTAAAATCACTCTTTTGACAGGTGGAAAACATCTGATTTTAATTATTAAATAAATCACCCCTAAGTACACCTTGATGCCCACACGGTAGTATGAATAAAATGAATTTATCACTAGTCAATGTGTAAGTGAGAAAAAGGAGACATCAAGGTATAGACTTTACACTTTAATGTAAAATGTTTGCCCTGTACATCTACAGACTCCATTCAAAGCCTTATTTTATATCTAATAAAAATCCAATCTAATGGTGAAGTCAGATTTTCATATTGGAAATGTATCTTTTAGAAATTTACTTTTACCATGCCTGAAGCTGCTGGAGGTTAATTTGCATTAGCTTTCCTGCTCTGCCCAGTCAGCACTTGGCTAGAATGAGGAATGAAACAGTGTGACTTCTGCTCCCAGAGCAGAAATAAAAGCCTGGGTGTGGGAAAGTATTTTTCTTCCCTTTGCAGAAAGGCCAGGTCAGGTGGTCCTTGGCACTTCATAAACTTGAAGGGGGGCTGCAAAAGTACGGTGAAAAGTAACCTTGTCTCCTTAGTCAGGTTTGCACAAATACTGGTGAGAGGGAAGCTTCCCCCAGAAATGTTTTATTAAGACACAGGGTAGGGGACTGCTCATTACACTTTCCATGCCTCTGGATGGGCACGCATGCTTTGCACAAGAAGAAAAGGTTTCTCCATCTTGAATTTTGAGAGTGAGGGAAACTATGGGATTATCCGCTGTAGGGCAAACAGGAAGTGCTGAAAAAATGAATAGGGGTGCCCCCGGGAACTTTTTTCCTATTGGTTAGGGAGGAGTCACCCCCACCCACATGCTAGCGCCACTCATAAAGATAGTACTGGCAGGCACCCTCCAAAGAACACTTTCTTGACCTGAGGAAGATCACAAGAGGACTGGACCTGCTGTTAGCTATCTGAGACGAGCCCTGAAGTACTGGACCTGCTCCTTTGTGTATCCAGGACAAAGAAATGAACTCCAAGTGTCAATTGGCTGACCTCCTGTGTGGCTCCAGGTACACAACAAACTGAAAGAGGCCACCTTACTGAAGTACACAGCTGACCAGTGACAGCTGGACTTGGTATGAACTTTGTGTTGATCTCTGCTCGAGACCCTGAGAGTCTCTGAGAGTCACCACTCCCCTGTTCATCACCACTTCAGGGGTGGTACCAGGAGCTCCTCCAGGTGGCCACTTGATTCTGCCATCTTGAATACAAGATGTGCAGAGGCCCCTGTGAGCATCTGAGTGGCCAGGTCAGGCAGATGGCGTCACGGCCCCCTACTGATGACCAAACCCCCTTTTAGGGCTATTTAGGGTCTCCCTCCTGGGTGGGCCCTCAGATTCGATGTCCAAGATTCCAGCAGGACTCCTCTGCATCATTTACTTGATCTTCTGGCCACTGGGACTGCAACTGGACTCTCCAGGAACCGTCAACCTACAGTCTATCTGCAACTACAGTGATGACTCTGCAACATTGTTTCTCTGGCTTCTTCCAGCAACTGCAACATTTCCCTGGCTGTGCATCCTCTGAGGACGGCGAGTCTTCAGTCTGCATAAGAAGCAAGAAGAAATTGCCCTTGGAGTGAAGGAGTCACTCCTTCAAAGTATCTTCAGGCTCCGTGCAGCCTGGGCCCTCAGCACTTCTTTCTGCAACTCACGATCTCCTGCCAGCTGCTCCAGCTACAGAAGGGTGGTAGTGGCTCCTGCCACAACTGGACACTCAAACTCAAACTGGACTTGGTCCCCTTCCTTTGCAAGTCTTTTTTTGTCAGCATCCACCTTTGGGTTCTTTCAGTCTTGGTTGGGTCTTCCACAATCCTTTTCCAAAGTCCTCCTGTTGGGTTTGGGGAAAACCAGGTTCTTACCTCTTCTCTCCTGGTCGCTGGAGGACACCCTGGCATTTACCTTTTGGGGTTCCTAGTTCCTCCAACTCCCTTCTTCTGATTCCATATCCTTGGGTGGGGGACTGCCTTTCACATTCCACTTTCTTAGTATATGGTTTGGTCCCTCCCAGGGCCCTCACTATTTGTTTTTGCTTTTACCAATGCGTATTGCTTTCTAAGCTATTCACTGATTTCTAATGTGTACATAGTAGTGTGTTCACTTACCTCCAGTTGGGGTATTGCCTATACAGTATTTTAGTATTTGTGTTACTATAATAAAGTACCTTTTTTGTAGCACTGTGTCATTTGTTCATGTGTATAAGTGCTGTGTGACTGTAGTGGTATTGCATAAGCTTTGCATGTCTCTTAGATAATTCTTGGCTGCTCATCCACAGCTACCTCTAGAGAGCCCCGGCTTCCTAGACACTGCCTACACTTCACTAATAGGGGTATACCCGGACCTGGACCTGGTATGGGGTGATGACACCATAAGTGTCCACCTCACACCAGGCCAGCTTGGCCTGGCAGTTGCTCACCCAAATAATAGTCCACTTTCTTTCAAGAGTCACCTCATTTCCACCTTACACCCTTTTATACAAAACTGATTTAGTTTACTGGCCGTACACACCTCCTATTGCATGTTTTCTTAGTTCCTAAATTTGTGGCATATTAAATATTCATCCCACCAGCCACATGTGGACAAATGGAGTAAATCCCCACTCCTCACCGCCTCCCAGAGCAGTTTTATTATTAATAGATCATAACTAGAGGCCCACCTATGGAGGCCCTGTGCCCTAATGCTCACTTATTGAATGCAACATATCACATTTTATTGATGCAACATTGTATTACTGAGGTGTTACCCTTTCACCTGAGTTCCTATTTCCTCTACATTGAATCTATGAGGGAATAAAAATGTTAACCTTGTAAAAAATATTTTATTTTGTTATACTATTTTTAAAAATTAATTAAGTTACTAGACATGACTACGATAAGGGCATGCTATGAAATTCACTATCACTCTTGACTAACACCAAGTAGGGTGTCTCCAAAAAAACTCATTGCCTTTCAGTCAGCTTCAGGGCTGAAGGTGGAACTGCCAGGCACTACATCGACCACTCAGGTTTAGTTTAATGCTACTGAATCTCTGCCCCATCACTGCCCAGGTATTCATTTATCCTCAGTGGAGGGCCAAGCAGAGGGAGTCAACTTCCCCCTCCTCCCCTTCCTGTCTTGGCAGTCGGTCCTCCCTTTTTGCCTATTGTCTGGGCCACCTCGACTAAGTACCACCGGGTATCGCTTAATACTAAACTGTTGAAAGGTTTTGTTTCGAAGGTTATAAGTACATGAATATTAGGATTTTAATTTGCATTCCCCATCATTCTGTAGCCTTTTAACATTATACCAAATTGCCTTGATTTTTTTAAATTTTATTTGGCATGTCTTAGGCATTTTCCCAACTCTCTGTTCCCTGGACATCTTGCAGCCTTCTATTCAAGAATATATTATACACCCTCCTTTGATGCCTGCCCTTCCTGCCTCCCTCCTTTAGAAATGACTCCCAGTGTTTTTCTACATCTAAGTAATGTTATGTTAGGGGAGTCAATGCATTGTTTTGCCACACTTTATCATTTTTCCCTCTATCATGTTCCTCCCTTTTCTCCCTTTCTCTCTTGCTTTGGGTCAAAGTTTGATGATAAAAGATAATGAAAACTAAGACCCCGTCCCCTACAAGGAGAGCTGTACTTGCCACCCACACTCAGTGGTACAGAAGAAGCACTGGAAAGCAGAACTCCCTCACAGAGACATCCCCACAGGTGTCAGTGCATTTTAAGCAGTGTCTTCTCCTCTTGTTGACACCACATAGAAGAAGTCTCGCCGGCTTGACCAAAACGACCACTGAAGAGACAAGTGAGACTTGGTCAACCTTGCCACCAACATTTTCTTGGGATGTGAGATAATGAGGAGACACTGATTATTATGTACACAACGTAGTCAATGTCACAAGCAGAGTGAGTTTTTTTCATTGTATTACCCTCAAGTGAATGTTAAATAATTGTTACTGTAAAAATATAGCTAAACTGTCCCAGAGGAGGCATCACAACGCTTTTCAGCGAGTAGCACACTACTCTGAACCGAACAGGACCATTTTAGGGAATTGTGGGTTAATGTCACATTCAGTTAGTAGAGTTCTCACAAATGAGACAGGGACATGTACTGATAGTAAGAGGTCCAGTCTGGGAGTAAGTATCTTGTATTTTCATATCATCTGATTTGGATATACGTCTGATCCAGAAAACTTTAACATGCAAACAAGGGTTTCTCTTTAAAAAAAACGTAGACATCTCTGGATCACTTCACAAACCACCAGGATGTGAATGCATATATATATATATATATATATATATATATATATATATATATATATATATATTACTAAAACAAAGAATCATTGGCTTTCTTGGGGGGGATGGAGCGGCCCTCTGAGCCTGTGTCGGGTGGTAGTTGCTTGCTTAGGTGAGTTGTCCATCCTTGCTGATTGGTGAGGTTATGTCCTAACATCCACCTCCTGAAGTCAGAACCGGTCTCATGCAGAAGAGGCAGCCCGAGCTCTGCAGGTCACTGAGTGTAAGGTGATGTCACCGGAAGTGCACCGCTGTGACCAGAGACCTCGCTTGTGACCAGAATCGAATAGAACTCAAAAAGTAAACATAAACAATAACCAGACAAACAAATGCATAAATAAACAGAGCATCATCACTTCCGCAAAACAGAACTTGTTGGTGGAAAGAGAAACTAAACTCTGCGAGGTACTGTGGGTTTTCAGCCATTTCATGTCTCCTTCCAGGATGCAACTCTTTAAAGGGCTCAGAGAGGGAAGACATGTGATTCCTAATTTAGAGGTGCCTGGTAATGGGACATCTGGTAAATGTCGGCGAAAGTCTCACCTGTCCTTCTCCCTGCACCAAGGTCCTACTTAGAAAACAGGAGTTTGCAGTAGCCCTCCTGGCTGATCCATCACAGGTTATACTGTTGGCGGATGAAATGCTCCCGGAAATGGTGTCATATGGGCTCAGAGACAGCTTAAGGATTTTGGGGGCCAAGGGCCAAACCTTTTTTGGGAGCCCCAGCTGAGAACAGCCTTGAATGTATGATATAATTTCAGCTTTTTCAAGTCCTCGTTGTCCAGGTCACTGACATGGCACAGACAGACTCGTCCAAATTCTATATCTGTTTACATCTGATATTCAGAGATGTGTACTTTTAATATTGTAACACAGCAGCAACTCACTAATATTACTGCAAATAATCACTGTGACACCCTCCAGTTTCTCACATGCGAGGCCCTGTGTTTTGAACTTAAGGACCTTTCTTATGGATTTGGCTTGCGAGTTAAACGCGTTTCTCTGCAAAATGCCTGTATAACACATCACCCAAATAACAAATAAATTCAAGAAAAACTGTATTTTTACGAGAGCTGTTTATGAATTATTAAAGTTCATAAGGACAAGGTTCTCTACAGAACAGAGCTGGGTCTATCAGGGGTCCCACTAAAAGGCGGGGGCCCTGGACTAGAACCCACTTTGCCCAGGCCTTGAAACATCTCTGTATGGGCTGCCCATTAAGACTTTCCTCTGTCGTACCTTTAGGACTAACATTCAAGTCACGGTGGTCTCAAACACTTATTATATGACCAAATGTGCAGGGAGAAAACTCCCTGAACATGTGGACCCACGTTCCAGGGACGCCTGGAGTGTGGGTGCTGAAAACGGACACCTACTTTGAGAGCAGATTTCAGGGACACAAGAAAATGCTGACAGCTACACCAGCGCTCCCCCTGGCCCCCCTACTCAGGTCCCGCTTTGCATGCGGAGCCATTTCAGGGGAGACTTATCTGCCACGGAGGCCGAGTGGTTTAACAAGTGGCCCTAAAAGCTTAGAATGTGGCCCGGTTCAAGGGTTCTTGCGCTGAGGTGACTGTGTGGAGGGGGCTCGGCACCTCCGTGAGTAATTAAGTGATGAGGGAGTGATGGACAAGCGCATTGCATGAGTTTTGAGCTAATTGGTAAAGTGTCTAGCATGGCGGGTAAATTAAGCATTTTTCAAAGGAGGCACTTCTGAGAAAGGGACCCCAAGCAGAGTGTGAAGAGGGGGCGCTTAAGGGAACACGATTGCTGCTGACAGGAGGGTGCAGCGTCCTTAGAAAGCTGCTGTTTATGTGTTTGGTGACCTAGATGCGCTCTGACAAGACAGCTTCTTGCCTGGGGGGGCGCAGGGCTGTCGGGAGGGATAGAAGAGACCATACATCAACACACAGCACGAAAAAGCTTCCTGTCAGACATGATGCTGGAGTCGGCGTTTTCAAAGTAGTTCTACATTTTATCAAATGTTACCTCAAGCCAACTTTGGGCAAAATGTCTTCTCGCAGTTTTTAAAAACTCTTTCCCTAACCCCTGCCTTCCTGGAATCCTCCCCGCCCCCCATCATCAGTGACTGAATTTCAGAATAACGTCTTCTCCTAGGATTTCATTCTAAGTAAAACCTTAATAACTTTCTCCCTGTCGCAATAACGCCTCCACCTCAGGAGATCCTGGTTCTGACCCGGACGTTTTTTATTTAAAAATAAGCAGATACTTTTTAGAGTTTTCTTTTTCGCGTTTCTTTTTATGGTGTTTTTCTTTTCACTTTTGGTTCCCCTGCTTGTTATCTGCTCACGTGACTTGAGCTTTGCCAGTAGGCCCCGCCCCCACAATAGTCATGGCCCCTAAGCCTTCATCCCTGGCCCTCCAGACTTAGGGCCTGATTGAGATCTTGGCGGACGAGTTATTCCATGACAACGGTGACGGATATCCCATCCGCTGAATTCTAAATCCCGTAGGATATAATGGGGTTTATATTTGAGCGGACGGCATATCCGTCACCATTGTTATGGAATGGAGTAACTCATCCGCCAAGATCTCAGTCAGGCCTTTAGGGCCTGATTACCACCTTGGCAGATGGGATACTCCATCACAAATGTAACGGATATCCAGCCCGCCTTTTTACAAGTTCAGAAAGTTACAATGGAACTAGTAATAGGGCAGGCGGGCGGGCGGGCGGGATATCCTTCACATTTGCAACAGAGTATCCCATCCGCCAAAGTCGTAATCAGGCCCTTAGTGTCCATGTAATAGTGGAACACTCAGAGTGTCTTCCTCTGGTATCACCCCTGTCTGGGCATTCTCTGGCCAGGTAGAACCTATGCATCTCTTCCTCCCTCCATCCCCCTAATGTAGTATCAGGTCCAGCAGGGGAAGGACTTCTTTTAACGCTTCTTATTTCCTAGTATTGCCGATATGGATTCCCCATTCCTGGTTCACTGAACTCAACTCAATGTTTACGGGATTTCTGTGGGGTGCAGGCCGCCGACTGCTTGCACTCGCCAAACTCCAAAGGCCGGTAATGGAAGGGGGGCTGGCCATTTCAAATTTGAAGCATATTACTTAGCGGGGCATCTGAAATGGCTGACCCAATGGATAGCAGTGCATTTATCCTCAGACAGGGTGCTTCTGCAAAGTTAGCAAGTTAGCCGGTATCCTTCTCCGGTCAGGGACCCCTGTTGTGGGAGAGACATGAGAGGTTATAGTGGCACGAAGATGCTGGGATAGCTGTCTTCTAGAAATAAGATTAAAATGCCATATTCCCTTGATATTCTTGCTGGTGCTACCCTACGAGGGAGACTGGCGGAGGATTATGAATGGGTTGCCACTGGGGAAATCACAATGGGAGATTTGTATGGGGTGGACACCATCCTGCCATGAGTTACTTCTTGAATCCAGGACATTTTCTCCTGCACCAGACGGGGACATCTACTATGCGCCGGTGTTGGGAACAAGGATTAGGGGAACTACCCTGCCCGGAGGTATGACAGTATCTGGTTGTGGCGACTGGGAAAAACAAAGCAGTTACATGTCTGTGCAGAAGACGAGAGCTAAACCCACCGTTACTGACACTTAAGACTAAGTGGGAAGAGGATCTTGGTAAACCCATACGTGATAGAGAACGTATCCTAGAACAAACTCCCAAGGTGTCCCACAATGCTCGCTTTAAGTTAATTAACCTCTATATACTCCACTGACCCTACCTTACACCGGGTAGGATCAGTCAATATTTCTGGGACTTGGAGGCAAAATGCCCCAGCTGCGAAGAGTTGCAGGCGGAATTCCTACATATTTTCTGGACCCGCCCCCAGCTAGTGGACAATTGGGACAGGATTACCAACACAATGGATTTGGTCACAGAACGGGAGATCCCCTGTGCCCCCGGACATTGCCTTCTTCACTGGTTTCCCCATACCTCCAAAACTAAAATACAAGCCAGTTTCAGGACTCGGCATACATCACAGCTAAGAGTGAAATCACAAGACTATGGAAGAACACCAGGGGTCCCACTTACAGGACCTGGAAGCGAGAGATGCTGAAATGGGCTGGATATGAGGGGGTGCTTAAAATGCAGGGGGCTGGAAAAGGACAGGGGTCAGTGGACAGCGCAGCGGCATGGGAAGCCCTGGTTATAGCACTGGACCTGCATGGCTTGACGCTGTTGGGCACTGACCCCACCTCGCCCCAAGCCTTTCCTCCCAACTTCAACAGTACAGAGATGGCTATAGGCGGAATAGCAAGCACTGACTGCAATGGATAAATGCATGGACGTCACTTAGAGATGTTGAGACAGAGCTAACCTACCTCCCCATGCATACCACTATAGAACAATAGTAAAAGGGAGGGCAAGATGGGAGCAGTGCTAGGTGGGAGGGGAGGGACATACCTTATAGCATGCATGATGGTGGAAAGATGCAGATGTGGGATAGAAGGAGATGGAAAACACAAATGTAGACAGTATTCCATCTCTGTTGATAACCCCGAATATAGAAATTTGAGAAAGGTTGTATTGACGATAACGTATGAAAAATCAATAAATGTTTGTTTGGATGAACTGTGGGTAATCGTTACTTCTGGCCTAGTGGAGTCTAAGGGCCAGAGTTTCAACCTTGATAGCATTTAACATTTCCACCTAATCACCCAGAATTCTTCCTTCAGGCTCCATCATGGTCAAACAGTGACAATACGTGGACTTGGCTTTCTGTGGAGACAAATGTTTACACTAACTCTATACTGTGGAAATATGGATTCCCAGAACCCTTGCTGAGTCGCAGCCAGAGTCGCATTTAGAAGACTACCATGGTTTACTGGAACTCAACAGGGGAGAGTGGACGTGTCCATCTTCAGCATATAGCTGCTTGGTCATCTGATGGCTCTGCCCATGTCCTGGAGACAGGAACAGCAGAGAATGATGGACTGGTGCGGGTGCACTTGGTGCTGACCGGGGTGGGGGGGTGCTGACCTCAGGTGGGGTGCTGTGTTGAGCAATACTTTACAAGTAAAAAAACACCTGCTGTAGAGTTTCTTGAGCGTCCAGCTTTCCAACTTTTCGGCAGCAATAAAAATGTTGAGATAACTCTTGTGATTAATGTTCCTGCTAGACAGAGAGAGATTGGAGTTTTGCTTAGTGGCAGTTTAGTTTAGACTCACCATGCAGTACCACAGAGGGTTAATGTGCCTGCTGTAAAGAACAGATCTGTATTTTATGTGCTATCTGAGTGGATTAGTAAAACCAGACTTTACCAGGGCTTTAAAAACAAATGAAATGTATGTGAGAGAGGGTTTATAGAGAGCATTGAGGGGCACTTGTGCCAGGTAGTAGAGAGGGAATCCAAGGAAGACGCCATGTGGTGGGTGGGGGTTACCAAAAAAGATTGTCACACTGGGCGCCACCAAGGCTAAGGCTGGCGCTGCTGGCACTTTAAACAGAAGAAGACAGCGGTCCTGCTGGCACTTTAAACAGAAGAAGACAATGGCCCTGCTGGCACTTTAAACAGAAGAAGACAGCGGTCCTGCTGGTACTTTGAACAGAAGACAACAATGGCTTTGCTGGCACTTTAAATAGAAGAAGACAAGGCAGAGAAAACATATGCAAATAGTCAAGTCTTGATTTTATCCCTAAAGCACAGATCATTAGATTCTTATATAGAGAGACTGGGTTATTGCTACAATAAGCATCTAGAGGTTTAGAGGAACATGTCCTTCCTGTGTACGATGGTTCTCAACTGGTCCATCAGCTCCAAGCACCTTTCGGCATGAACCACAGCCAAACGGGCCAGCTTCACTTACTGCTATCTGGGCTTATCATTACCAACATACTGACAAACCAGATTTTGCAAACATTTGTACAGACACATAAACAAAGCTTACCTAACAAGATAACTCATTGAGATAAATACTTGCCAGTGACATCTCTTGTGCTCCGCGTGTCAAAATCTTAGAATCCTACTAGGGCAACTCAACCTTCCGTTCTTGGGATTGCTAAAATGGGTTATAATAATTTGGGTATTAGTTACATCCGTAATGTAGGGTGTAGACAAGTAGTATTAGGTACTATATAAAAAGCTAGTTAATATTTTATTTATACATATTTACTTCATATCTCCTTAGACTGATGGACAATTGACTGGTCCAGGACCTTAGCCCCTTCGCCCAGCCAGAATCTATATTTCAATCTTTTTCATTTTTCTGGTATCATTTTAGGTCTGGCTAGAGATCTCCTTACCTCACCTGCTGCTGCTTGCATGTCTGTTCAGGAGGCCTGTACATCAGGACATTCTGAAGGTGACCACATGGTTCGAGTCGGGTTCCTAATAAGTTTTGATGATGGAATGTCAAGTACGCCTTTTGTTAGACTACAGCTGGTGGGTGTTGTTATTACTTTGCTGACACAAAGAGATGTCAATTCCTGGTCAAGGACTATTTTATTCAAGAAGTGTGTGCTATTTGATGTGTTTTGCTGTTGTAAAGACTAAGGGCCAGATACGTGAAGCATTTTTGAGGTCTCAAATTGTTCGATTCGCTAAATCAGGCTGTTTGTAAGTGAAAAAATGCTTTTTTGAAGTCTACAAACGGTAAATTGCAAATCGGTAAGTTCCCTCCCAAATACCGATTCACAGCAATATCTATTAATGTTTTACAACTCAACTTCAGTCGCAAAACATTATTGTGTTGCCACCAATTCAAAGATGATGCCAATTCATTCGCATTTGAATGTAAAAAAGATATTTTGTAGAAGGCATTTGTCCCATGGACCACTTTCTACTCTTGAACAATGAATTGTAAATGCGCAATTATTTTCTTTTCAAACATATCCCATTTTGCTATAAGGAAAACGAGCTGCATTTTAAAGAAAAAACAATTGCTTTATTTAAAAGCGATCAGCGGCCTGGTGGTCTGCTGATCCCAGCAGGCCACCGTCACTGTGATGGCTGTCATTCCTAATGGTGTTGCAAACTGTGACCTACTTCATTAATATTCATGAGCTAGGTTGACTTGAGACACATTAGGAATCGCTAATTGAAACTCAGCAAGTTTCATACCTTAAGAATAGCAATTTTCGAACAGCAATTTGCTGAAAATCACACTTAGGAAATCACTTTTCTAAATTTTGGCACATCTGACCCCATGTTCTATTCACTTATGCCTCTTAGTTTGTTGTTTGCATTGCTTTGTCGTGAGGGGTGAGGATGTGTGGGGGAGGGGAGGATGTGGCACAATGGCCAGCGCTGCTGACCCCAAAGCGGGGGAACCAGGGGCCAGATGTTCAAAGGTTTTTACCCATTCTGTGTCTTTGGGAAAAAGTGTTCGTACATATGGCCCCAGGCTCGCGTCTCGGCATTGGCGCAACTTACTGTGATTCTGGGCCAGTCCTTAATCTGCCCACAAAAAAAAGAATGTGTCTTTGTGTAATTTAACTGGTGCTCATATAAAGTGCTCCAATACCGTCAGGAGGAGTTTGTGCTATATAAAACTGAAAAAAAAGATAACCTCTCCTTGGATTTAGAGCTTAGCTATTACAAAGTAAAGACATGCACATAAAGACTTTCTAAGAAGCCTCTTGAAAATACTGCTTCTCTGTGGAAAGTCTATCCACTTGCAAACAAGGCACATCTTGGATACCTTTTCACAGCACACGTCTTAGGTACAGTTTACTCCGCCATTGTCTGTTCTGCAGCAGGGCTGTATTTTGAGCTTCCGTATTGTGGTACCCCAAGATGTTGCATCATTATGGTACTTTCTTTCTAGCCAGAGAGGTGTTAAGGGCTTTATTCAGAGTTTAGCAGATGGGATACTCTGTCAGAACGGGGCATGATGCAAGTGCCTTGGCTAAAACAAGGGATGGATGTTACGCGCGTAAGTAGCAGTAGCGTAATTATGCACAGCCCAGCGTAAATGTGCAGGTTCACATATGCATAGCCAGCATTTAGTGCTATTTCTTTAGCCCAAAAGGCGTTCAAAGTGGATGCTTTTTGTGCTAAGGAAATAGCCTTAAATGCAGCAGAACATGAACAGCGGCAGCTAACAGCCACTCGTGCTCTGTTCTGTTCTCTTCCAGTGGTAATTTTTACCCAAATATTCAAAATTATGCAAGAGGGCATAATTGCATAATTTCCAGTAATTTCCTGGTACAAGAGTAACAAGAAATTGCTCTGATTACTCCAGCATAGTTAAAATATCACTAAGGCCCAGATATAATGCACTTTTAATATAGCCAACTGGACATCCGCCATATTTGTGACCCTATGCAGTACTCCACTGCTTTTGGCTAGGTTGGCGCTATAGATGTACCACATAAAGACACATACGTTCGGGAGGTCTCACTGTCATAAGAATAGGGGAGCGTGTATGGCGATTGTTAGAAATGGGGTTTTTGATTGGCAAACAGGTTACCCTCTGTCCAAGCAAGAACCCTCATTCTAGTCAGGGTAAGTCACACACAACCCAAAATTAGCCTGTGCCCACCCTCTGGTAGCTTGGCACGAGCAGTCAGGCTTAACTTAGAAGGCAATGTGTAAAGTATTTGTGCAATAAATCATACAATACCACCATATAGCACCACAAAAATACACCACACAGTGTTTAGAAAAATATATAATATTTATCAGGATAATTGTAGGTCAAAACGAATAAAGTTGCAATGTGAATTTGTAGAGATATCACTGAAAAGTGATATGAAGTGTCTTAAATCTTTAAAAAGCAAACAAAGTCTCTTTCAAGCACAAAGTACCTGGTTTGGAGTGGAAAATCTCCTCAGAGGGCCACAGAAGAAGAGATACGTGGAAAAATGATGTGTGCGTCGATTTCTCCCCAGCACACACGGACTTGCGTTGTTATTTTTCACGCGGGGAAGTCGGGCGTCGTTTTCCGACGCGCGGACAGTCTCTTTCTGTGGATCGCGGGGATTAGCAGATGTCCCGGGTCTGTGCGTGGATTTTCCTGCTTGTTTTCTGGCTGCGTGTCGTTCTGCGGGGCTGCGCGTAGAAATTTCGCTCTCACGGCAGGCGTCGCGTCGATTTCTCCTCTGGGGGTCGGGCGGCGTTGTCCTTGCGAGGCCGTGTGTCGAAGTTCCGGTCGTCCCGAAGGCGTCGCCTCGATCAGCCTCGGTGTGCAGAGCGTCCAAGTGAAAAAGAGAAGTCTTTTTGGTCCTGAGACTTCAGGGAACAGAAGGCAAGCTCAATCCAAGCCCTTGGAGAGCACTTTCACAGCCAGACAAGAGTTCAGCAAGGCAGCAGGCCAACAGCAAGGCAGCAGTCCTTTGTAGAAAGCAGACAGGTGAGTCCTTTGAGCAGCCAGGAAGTTCTTCTTGGCAGGATGTAATTTCTGGTTCAGGTTTCTTCTCCAGCAAGTGTCTGATGAGGTAGGGCAGAGGCCCTGTTTTATACCCAAATGTGCCTTTGAAGTGGGGGAGACTTCAAAGAGTGGCTAAGAAGTGCACCAGGTCCCCTTTCAGTTCAATCCTGTCTGCCAGGGTCCCAGTAGGGGGTGTGGCAGTCCTTTGTGTGAGAGCAGGCCATCCACCCTCCCAGCCCAGGAAGACCCATTCAAAATGCAGATGTATGCAAGTGAGGCTGAGTACCTTGTGTTTGGGGTGTGTCTGAGTGAATGCACAAGGAGCTGTCAACCAAGCCCAGCCAGACTTGGATTGTAAGGCACATAAAGATTTAAGTGCAAAGAAATGCTCACTTTCTAAAAGTGGCATTTCTAGAATAGTAATATTAAATCCGACTTCACCAGTCAGCAGGATTTTGTATTACCATTCTGGCCATACTAAATATGACCTTCCTGTTCCTTTCAGATCAGCAGCTGCCACTTCAACAATGTATGAGGGCAGCCCCAATGTTAGCCTATGAAGGGAGCAGGCCTCACAGTAGTGTAAAAGCAAATTTAGGAGTTTTACACTACCAGGACATATAACTACACAGGTACATGTCCTGCCTTTTACCTACACAGCACCCTGCTCTAGGGGTTACCTAGGGCACACATTAGGGGTGACTTATATGTAGAAAAAGGGGAGTTCTAGGCTTGGCAAGTGCTTTTAAATGCCAAGTCGAAGTGGCAGTAAAACTGCACACACAGGCCTTGCAATGGCAAGCCTGAGACAAGGTTAAGGGGCTACTGAAGAAGGTGGCACAAGCAGTGCTGCAGGTCCACTAGTAGCCTTTAATCTACAGGCCCTAGGCACACATAGTGCACATTACTAGGGACTTATAAGTAAATTAAATAGTCCAATCAGGTATGATCCAAAGTTACCATGTTTAAAAAGGGAGAGAGCATATGCACTTTAGCACTGGTTAGCAGTGGTAAAGTGCGCAGAGTCTAAAAGCCAGCAAAACAGGGTCCAAAAAGTGGAGGGAGGCAGGCAAAAAGTTAGGGGTGACCACCCTAAGGCATGTCAGGTCTAACAGAGATAGAAAACAGACAATTGATCATAGATATGCTGCTTGGAAGCAGAGGCTAGGGTATAGTGTGTAAAATCGTACATTAAATAAACATAGCATATAAGGTAAGCATTTTTTTTTTTAGCAAATCAGTAAAGCCTTCACTGAACAAAGAGACATGCTAGAATGCCCGTTGTTGGACTCTCACTGCAGTAATAATACTATATAACTATATGTTTGTGGGTATGTGTGTGTGTGTGTTGTGCGATGATGAGAGATCCCAGCCCTTTCATTGCTCTCATGTCCTTTTAATCGAAGAAGAATGACTATGATACCCTGTAGGAGTCTGGCCTCTATCGCAACAAATTACCTCTTGGGCCCTGTTCTTCCCATGGCAGGAAAACAACAGAATAAATTCAGCACTCTTCCACAGGGTCTGCTCTTCCCTACAGGCAGTGCTTAATTTGTAAAACAATGAATGCTGGTACCGAAAGACCTGCTCAAAAGCCTACAGTCGGTGGATTAAATGTCAGCATTTTGGAAACCAAGGCTGTGTAGTCTTCAATCCACCTCATGTCTCTTTAATCCACTAGCATCTCTCCCCTGCAGGTTCCTTCTTTCTCTGTTTGTAGCAATATTTTTTTTTCTCTTCACCTCCCTTCCCCTTGTGTTTTACCCTCTCTTGCCCTTGGGAAATGTCTCATGAGGAGAAATAAGTGCAAGTCCCAAAAAATGAGTGCCGTGGCCCCTATCAGCAACCACCAGCTCAAATTAAGCACTGTCAACCACCAGCTCAAATTAAGCACTGACAACCACCAGCTCAAATTAAGCACTCTCAACCATCAGCTCAAAATAAATACTGTCAACCACCAGCTCAAATTAAGCACTGCCTACAGGGCCTTTAAAATGAAAACAATGCATGCACTAATCTGTAGGTGCCTGCCTACACATATAGGGTAATTGAAATACAGATAAGGAGTGCACCGAAGCAAATTTTACACTGTGTGAGTGTGAGAAAGGAAGACTAGAAGGGTAAGGTGTGCTAGGGGTCTGGAAAAACTTTGGAAAATAATGTTTTTATGCAAAGCACATGAATAGTAGAAGCTTGACAAAAACAGACAAAATGGCACAATAGCATTAAAAGAGCTTACAACAGGCAGAGAGAGTGAATTTCACATGGAAGTAAAAGGCAGCTGACCATATAGGAGTTGAGGGCCAGAGACCACATTGAAATAAGCAGGTTGGTGGACCTGGTTCCTTTTCTTCAAATGGTATATTTATGCGTCACACTCACATATATGTACGGTTATTATCCAAGTCGAACTTCAGCTTCCTACCAAGAGACATTACACCCCATCTTCTGATATATGAGTGGTGATGATGAATTTACAAAGCTTCCCATGTTACATATTTCTAGTATTGTTAATGGTTCTTTTTATTTTCTGTGCAGTGGGATGAGGTGAGCGTCTTGGATGATAAGAAACAATTGATCCGCACCTACGAGGTCTGTAATGTGAATCAGCCCAATCAGAACAACTGGCTTCGTACACATTTCATCGACGCCCATGGTGCTCTGAGGGTGTACGTCCGTCTACATTTTTCAGTCAGAGACTGTGGCAGCTTGCGAGCCATAGTGTCTTCGTGCAAAGAGACCTTCACCCTGTACTATCACGCAGCGGATCGGGACAATGCCACCTTATCCTCCCCAGAGTGGAGAGAGGGACCCTGGGTCAAAGTGGACACGATTGCTGCAGATGAGAGCTTCTCCAAGGTGGACATCCCTGGGAAGATGCTTCAGGTGAACATCAAGACGCGGAGCTTTGGACCACTAAGGCAGCGTGGATTCTACCTGGCATTCCAGGACTCTGGCGCGTGCCTCTCGCTGATGGCGGTCCATGTCTTCTTTTACAAGTGTCCGGCTGTGGTTAAGTCATTTGCCTCCTTTCCGGAGACTTACACAGGAGGGGAGAGTGCAGCATTGGTGGAGGTTCCTGGGGTCTGTGTTGTGAACGCCAAGGAGATGGGCTCTTTGGTGAAACTTCACTGCAATTCGGAGGGAGAGTGGATGGTGTCCATTGGGGGGTGCACTTGCCAGGCAGGTCATGAATCTAATGAAGAAAGAACAGCATGCAAGGGTAAGTCCTTTATCAGTCCAAGGATCACAAGGCAACTGTTTTAGTGACTTGCTTTAAAATGTTGAGATACAGCAACAAATGTTTCTTCTTTCAGATTCCTTCTGTGGGCTCCTTGTTTGACCTTTAGAATGAAAGAGAGATGCGCAAAACAAAATTGTGACATGTGTCATCTTCACAAAACTTGCCACAAAAGGAAACATTTGCACCAAAAAATTGTGGAAAAAATTGTCTAGCAAGAAATGGGTTTTTGACAGTTAGTAACAGAAAAACTGTTTAAAGTGTTTTCTTTTCAGGTGTTGCTGCCTTCACTAACTTAAGAAGAATGCTTAGTTATTTAAAATATATAAACATTTTGTGGCAAATTCCTGTAGCCCACCGTTGCTTAAACTCAGGGGTAGATTTTGCAATACTTAATGCAACACAGCAAGACACCTTGCTGCACTCGCTGTGCTGCATGAAAACGTGAGGGCAGGAATGCACCATATTTAACAATATATTTCCCATGCCTGTCCTCTCCTTGCACTGGTACCCAATGTGCTGTGTTGCATCAATACAGACACCTTTGCACCTGGGTGCAAGGGTGCCTGCGTTGCAGGACGGATTCTTCTGGCACAAAAATAATCCTCTGAGGTGTTATTCTCTTTTTTATGTGTGCTGCAGAATGCAGCACACGGAGAGGAAAAGAGGAGAAATAAAGGTATTTCTCCTTGTTATGCCTTCCTTGGGAAGGTTTAGCTTTGTGATGCTTTCCTAGGTCTAGCAATGATGGTAAATTTGGGAATGTGCCAAAAACCATGGGTGAAAGTGTGGTAACACCCATGCTCCTCCCACGGAACGCCTCCCTGTGGCACAGTAAGACTAGTGCTGCCTTGCATTACTCCAGGTTTACCAAGCACTCTAGGGCTATACACAGTGGCCTTGGAGGGCTTGGTAAGTCTGACTTTAGTGTTGTGTTGCCCTTGCATTACCTACAACACTATGATATATCATGCCATCAGGGTTTATTTTAGTTCGTGGTTGCTGCTGGGGCACAAAGGCACTCATTTTTGGAAATATTAACTTATTTTTCAACAAACCTTTATCCAGAGCCGGCAAGAGAAAAACATAAAAAGGAGGGAAAATGGAAATAGAGAAAGCGTGAAAAACAGTGAAAATGGAGAAAAGCTGGGTTGAAAAAGAACTTGCAACAGAGAGATAAAGAGTCAGGAAGGGTGGTCATTACAACCCTGGCGGTCGGTGTTAAAGCGGTGGTAAAAAATATAGAATTACGACCGTGGCGGAAACCGCCAACATAGACAGCTACTTTAACACTCCGACCGCCACAGCGGTAGAAACAAACACCGCGGCGGTCACCACCAACAGACAGGCGGAAGAAAAGGTTCCGCCCACTGTATTACAACAGTCCAATCCGCCACCTTTTCCGGGGCGTATTCACCGCGAACAAAAACATGGCAGAAACAGGACTTGGAAGGGAAAACGCTCACCTCCACACACCCCACGAGGAACCAGGACGCCATGGAACCCGAGCTCCAGATACTCCCTGCCTTTGTCTTCCTGCTCCTCTACCAGGAACATCAAAGATGGCGGCGAAGACCACGTGAGTACTGCACCTACGACACAGGGGAGGGGGGAGGGAAAAAAGAGTGACACATATGCTACACGCAACACTCCCACCCCCACCCTCACCCACTACAACACACACACAAGTACATGTTGATACATTACATTTACAGCCCCCAACCCCCCCGGAAGAATGCAAGGACAAAAGGAAATTAGTTGAACATTTGTAATCTATTAAAATACAGTAATAAAATATATATATATATATATATTTACACTATAAACAAATATATACACCAAGAATACAAGTCCAAGGTATTCCACCATTAAAGTCCGTGGACCACTGGGCCCAAAATGCATGGGCGAGGCTCACACTCAATACCCGATCAAAACGGAGAGAACACAGCAGGGGCATCAGATAGAAATACAACAGGCACCTCAGGGGGAAGGGAAGGGGGAGCACCTCAGCCGGATTAGTGCACGACGCTAGATCCACAAGGGGGCTCCATGCCCATTGATGTATCCTGGGGAGTGCAAAGCCACAGTCTCACAAGTCTTTACAGTGGGTGGTTTGCCCACTGCTGCATCCTGGGGAGTACCAAGCCACAGACTCACAAGTGGATGCCTTTCTCCACTGGTTCTGGAGGGGGCTTTGTGCCAGAGTGCTTCATCCTGCCAAGGACTGAGGTAGTGGATGTGATTCTCCACTGGTTCTGGAGGGGGCTTGGTGCCCAGAGTGCTTCATCCTGCCAAGGACTGAGGTAGTGGATGTGATTCTCCACTGGTTCTGGAGGGGGCTTTGTGCCCAGAGTGCTTCATCCTGCCAAGGACTGAGGTAGTGGATGTGATTCCCCACTGGTTCTGGAGGGGGCTTGGTGCCCTGAGTGCTTCATCCTGCCAAGGACTGAAGTAGTGGATGTGATTCTCCACTGGTTCTGGAGGGGGCTTTGTGCCCAGAGTGGTTCATCCTGCTCGTGGAGGCCTCAGTAGCGTCGGAGCTTTTGGGGCTCATTGGCCTGAGGTGCTTTTGGCGGCGGTGTCCTGTTCAGCGGTGCTGGTGGCGGCTGTGTCCTGTTCAGCGGTGCTGGTGGCGGGGGTGTCCTTGGCAGCGGTGCTTGCAGTGGCGTTGTCCTTGGCAGCGGTGCTTGTGGCAGCGGTGTCCTTGGCAGAGGTGCTGGTGGCGGCGGTGTCCTGTTCAGAGGTGCTGGTGGCGGCGGTGTCCTTGGCAGCGGTGCTTGTGGCGGTGGTGTCCTTGGCAGCGGTGCTGGTGGCGGCGGTGTCCTGTTCAGCGGTGCTGGTGGCGGTCTTGTCTGCCTTGCAGGTTTTACTTGCCTGTTTTTCTGTGCCCCTTCCCCACCTTGGATGGTGGTGCAGCTGTCTTCCCACTCCCAACTGTACTCCTGGGAGAGGCTTTGGTGGTAGATGTTTTGCCTCTCTCCTGCCGGACAACTTTTTGTGCTTTTGAGGTGGGGGACTGTCCGTGGTCTGGCTCCTTGGCACACTGGCTGCCCTACTGGGGGTGGTGAGTGCAAGTGAGTGGGGAGTGGTGGTGGGTGTGCTGGTGATGGATGTATTGGATGAAGATGTAGAGCATGCAGGTGTGAGTGGAGACAAGACTGGGAGGGAGGAGGGAGATGAGGAGGAGGGGGGACACAGTGGAGGCAGTGGATGTTGTTATGTCTGCATCTGTATGATGCTTGCGTGAGTGCCTGTGGGATGTGTGGTGCTTATGTTTGCCTGAGCTTCCCTTGTGTGTGTGATGCGATTAGTTTTGTTTGACCAATGACTTTGTGTTTCACCACTGCGCATATAAGTTGCTCAATGTTCACCAGTAGCACATTATGGCCCTGATTCTAATCTTGGCGGGCGGCGGGAGCCGCCCGCCAAGCGGGAACCGCCAGAAGACCGTACCGCGGTCGAAAGACCGCGGCGGTCATTCTGGGTTTCCCACTGGGCTGGCGGGCGACTGCCAAAAGGCCGCCCGCCAGCCCAGTGGGAAACAGCCTTCCCACGAGGACGCCGGCTCAGAATTGAGCCGGCGGAGTGGGAAGGTGCGACGGATGCAGTGGCACCCGTCGCGTATTTCAGTGTCTGCAATGCAGACACTGAAATACAAAGTGGGGCCCTCTTACGGGGGCTCCTGCAGTGCCCATGCCATTGGCATGGGCACTGCAGGGGCCCCCAGGGGCCCCGCGGCACCCCATACCGCCATCCTGTTCCTGGCGGGTGGATGGCGGTATGGGGTGTCAGAATCCCCATGGCGGCGGAGCGCGCTCCGCCGCCATGGAGGATTCTCAAGGGCAGCGGAAAGTCGGCGGTACACCGCCGACTTTCTGTTTCTGGCCTCGGCTGAACCGCCGCGGTCAGAATTCCCAGCGGTGCACCGCCAGCCTGTTGGCGGTGCTACCGCGGTCATTCGCCCTGGCGGTTTTTACCGCCAGGGTTAGAATGACCACCTATATGTTTTGTTCAGCCTAGCCACCTATTGGCTTTGAAAGGGCATTAGCCATTACCTTCTGTATCCAGTTTAGCCGCCTATTGGCTTTGACATTGCATTAGCCATTACATTCTGTATTCTGCCTATTGGCTTTGAAATGCTGTGTTTAGTTTAGCTGCCTATTGGCTTTGACATGATATTAGACATTGCATTTTGTATTCAGCTCAGCTGCCTATTGGCTTTGACATGATATTAGACATTGCATTTTGTATTCAGCTCAGCTGCCTATTGGCTTTGACATGACACTAGACATTACATTTGATATTTAGGTTAACTGCCTATTGCCTTTAACGTGGAGTTAGACATTGCAGTTGAGAATCCAAGCTGTATTTTTCCAAGCTGTGTTTTTCCACAAGATGAACCAAGCTGTTTTCTTCGCACAGTAGACTAGACCTGATAAGAGAGGGTACATTTGGTGTTTTTCCTTCCTGCTCAGGCTTGGGAAGAGGAGGAGTCTAGGAGATCTGGCCAGACTCCAAAGGCTTGCGTAGTTTTCCTTGGTCTGAGAGGAGGGGGCACGCTTTTGTAAGGATGACTCGGGCTTCAGAGAATTAGATTGAAATCTGCCTGACTTCGGGCTGGAACTTGGCGCCAGTTGCCAGTCTCCCGTGTGGGTAGGTAAATCTCTTTCTTGCAGTTGACCGGAGTCATCAACTTGCAGACCCCAGAAAGATGAAGCTGTAAATAGTTTCTCACACGGTGAAGTATTTGTTTTGCGTTGCATTCAATATCTTATCAATATCTTATATATATATAACCTGCTGTGTACATTGCAATTGTGATATATTTTGTTTTAATGCTGTGACTACTTTTGTGCTTGAAATCTAATAATTCGTCTCTCACAAACTTGTGGGTGGGGAAGAATTAACAACAATAAAGGTCTTCTTTGAACTCAGAAGTGCATTCTTGATATGTTCTGTAAGCTCTGATTACGAGATAAGAAGGAAAGCAGAACATTTTGGAACAGAAGTGGGGTAGAGTCCAATTATAGATTTCTACGTGCACAATTTAAAAGTGTAATTGTTTTTTGTTGTTTGGAGAATTACAGAAGCACGGCAGACCATGTTTGAAAATGCATGTGTAGTTAAACTGCCAGATGGTGCTATGAGAAATACGTTTTCTTGTTGTGATAAAGCATATTTAGAAAATGTGCCTTTTGAGAGCAGTGATGTTCCTTTTGTTTTTGACAGAAGGGTTTGGATACTTTTATCTGCTTACAGAGAAATGCAGGAGAAATGTAGGCAGTTGGAACATGAAAATGAGAATTTACGTGAGCGAATTAGCCAGAATACATTAATTCAAGATAATGCTGAAAGTTATAAAAATGCTGTTTTAGAAGAATCTTTCTTTTCCCATTCCAGTAATGAGGGGGTTAAGACAGCTTCGAGCTGCTCTGAGCCTCCGTGTGAGCCAGGTTTTTTGGCAGTCAAAGTGCATTCCTTAACTGATAACACGGACGAGAACGATAGAGCTCAGAATGTGATTTACGAGTTACCGTTGCAAAATGAAGTAAAGCGAAAGATTTTAAAGTTTCTTACTGTTTGCACTAAGCAAGAGACACTGAGTTTCATTAGCTTGTTTGATTTTTGGAAACTGAATAGCCCTCATTTGAGTGAAATCCTAACACTTTGGTATATGGTCACTGGGAAAAATTATATGCAGCTGCACACTTGTGATTTGGCAAATTAAATAATGCAGACTTTAGGTTTCTGCGCAGTGCAAGAGGGAAATACTGATGTACATGTAAATCAAGAACAGGGGAAGAAAAGAGTGCCCCTAGCTAGGATCATACACTGGATCTGGTACAGGCAAGACAGGGCTAGAGTACCACAGGTAAAAGAGTCACTAGTAAAATTGAGTGCACCATTTGAATTCGTGTCCACTGAAGATAAAAAGAATGTTTGTTTTACTAATGATTCATTGACTGAAATGTTATTTTCTGGCACAGGAGAAGGAACAGCTTTGTACAATGTGTGTCAGATTTTAAAGCAAGACCTACGTGAGATGTGTCATTTTTACACTGATTTTTGGTTCATTGCCAATGGTTTAGCTGTTTGGTTTTTTCATATGGCTTGTACCTAACTGGTTCAATTCCCTTGCAGATGTTAATGAGAAAAATTCAGAGAGAGAAGTGTACACCCAGAATTCTGACTTAGTGGGGATGGCTAAGTGGGTGCACCAGAAATGTGAACAGCTGGGAGAAAAAGCCACTTACAGGTGGGCAGAGATGAGAGAGATGCACATTCCCCTGGATTTGGAACAAAATGTGCAGCACGCACAAAAGCAATCTGTCCCACAAGCAATCACAGAGCAGTTGGGGAGAGGAAAGTTACCAGAACAGATATGGCAAATTGATCAGGTTTTAGGGGAAGTGATTGCTGCAGATTATCAAGAAAAAATCAAAATTATGCTGATAACTAGAAAAGAATCTGATTCATTCATACAAATTGGAGACAGAATGACCCAAATTGTCAAAAGTGCAGTGAATGGAGGTTTGGTAAAGAATGAGTCTGCCCCAGCCCTTCTGACAGTGCAAGAAAAGGGAAGCTGTGGTGCAGCAGATAAAAACTTCTGTGCTGAGGTGTGGGTTAAAGCCCCAGATGACTCTCCAGAACCTGCAGAAAATATAATAAAGGGTCCCAAAAACGTCCTGCGGATTATAAAACAGGGAAAGAAAGAGGAAGGGTACATTTTAAATGAAAAATGTTATTTGCAAGAAAAGTCATACTTTTTTCTTTTGCAGATCCTACCACGTTTCGCCACTGTCCCTGAGTGTGCTGTGTGGTCCCCCTTTGGATGTGTGCATGTGGGGTCGGGGAAGGGACCGAACCCCCAACCTGAACCTGACTGAGTAAAGTACGAGCACCATGGATCCATTTTGCGCAAGTGGCGCCTTCAGTTCAAGTTCAACTTGTTTGATTGCATTCTTCTACTGGAACTAAGCAACCTTATCAGTTAACTGTCTGTGTTTTTTCGTATTGAACTCTGACTTTCACTTACCTTCCAGCAAACCTTTCAGGTGGACCGTGCACCTTTACATGAGTAGTACTCATGCAACATCAAATTGCTATTTTAGAGACACTATCATCTCATTCAGAGTATAAATGTTTCAGTCTTTTCTGTGTAGATGTATCTGAGGTGAAAGGTTATGAGATCTATATGTTAATCCACTTCCATTGCTTTACAGTGATTGCTTTGATCATTCAAATATGACTTGCTGATAATGTTTTTTTTGTTGTGCTGATGTTTTTTTTGTTTGAAACAAGAGATATGTGAAACAAAAATTCATTGGTCATAGGGTGGAATGTGATGCGATTAGTTTTGTTTGACCAATGACTTTGGTGGTCATTCTAACCCTGGTGGTAAAAACCGCCAGGGCGAATGACCGCGGGAGCACCGCCAACAGGCTGGCGGTGCACCGCTGGGCATTCTGACCGCGGCGGTTCAGCCGCGGCCAGAAACGGAAAGTCGGCGGTGTACCGCCAACTTTCCGCTGCACTTTAGAATCCTCCATGGCGGCGGAGCGCGCTCCGCCGCCATGGGGATTCTGACACCCCCTACCGCCATCCTGCCGCCAGGAACAGGATGGCGGTAGGGGGTGGCGCGGGGCCCCTGGGGGCCCCTGCAGTGCCCATGCCAATGGCATGGGCACTGCAGGGGCCCCCGTAAGAGGGCCCCACCTTGTATTTCAGTGTCTGCATTGCAGACACTGAAATACGCGACGGGTGCCACTGCACCCGTCGCACCTTCCCACTCCGCCGGCTCAATTCTGAGCCGGCGTCCTCGTGGGAAGGCTGTTTCCCCCTGGGCTGGCGGGCGGCCTTTTGGCGGTCGCCCGCCAGCCCAGGGGGAAACTCAGAATCACTGCGGCGGTCTTCTGACCGCGGAGCGGTGTTCTGTTGGAGGAACATTGGCGGGCGGCCTCCGCCGCCCGCCAATGTTAGAATGACCCCCTTTGTGTTTCACCACTGCGCATATTAGTTCCTCAATGTTCACCAGTAGCACATTATGGGGGTTATTCTAACTTTGGAGGAGTGTTAATCCGTCCCAAAAGTGACGGTAAAGTGACGGATATACCACCAGCCGTATTACGAGTTCCATAGGATATAATGGACTCGTAATACGCCTGGTGGTAAATCCGTCACTTTTCCGTCACTTTTGGGACGGATTAACACCTCCTCCAAAGTTAGAATAACCCCCTATATGTTTTGTTCAGCCTAGCCGCCTATTGGCTTTGAAAGGGCATTAGCCATTACCTTCTGTATCCAGTTTAGCCGCCTATTGGCTTTGACATTGCATTAGCCATTACATTCTGTATTCTGCCTATTGGCTTTGAAATGCTGTATTCAGTTTAGCTGCCTATTGGCTTTGACATGATATTAGACATTGCATTTTGTATTCAGCTCAGCTGCCTATTGGCTTTGACATGATATTAGACATTGCATTTTGTATTCAGCTCAGCTACCTATTGGCTTTGACATGACACTAGACATTACATTTGATATTTAGGTTAGCTGCCTATTGCCTTTAACGTGGAGTTAGACATTGCAGTTGAGAATCCAAGCTGTATTTTTCCAAGCTGTGTTTTTCCACAAGATGAACCAAGCTGTTTTCTTCGCACAGTAGACTAGACCTGATAAGAGAGGGTACATTTGGTGTTTTTCCTTCCTGCTCAGGCTTGGGAAGAGGAGGAGTCTAGGAGATCTGGCCAGTCTCCAAAGGCTTGCGTAGTTTTCCCAGGTCTGAGAGGAGGGGGCACGCTTTTGTAACGGATGACTCGTGCTTCAGAGAATTAGATCGAATCTGCCTGACTTCAGACTGGAACTTGGTGCCAGTTGCCAGTCTCCCGTGTGGGTAGATAATCTCTTTCTCGCAGTTGACCGGAGTCATCAACTTGCAGACCCCAGAAAGATGAAGCTGTAAATAGTTTCTCTCACGGTGAAGTATTTGTTTTGCGTTGCATTCAATATCTTATCAATATCTTATATACATATAACCTACTGTGTACATTGCAATTGTGATATATTTTGTTTTAATGCTGTGACTACTTTTGTGCTTGAAATCTAATAATTCGTCTCTCACGAACTTGTGGGTGGGGAAGAATTAACAACAATAAAGGTCTTCTTTGAACTCAGAAGTGCATTCTTGATATGTTCTGTAAGCTCTGATTACGAGATAAGGAAAGCAGAACAGTGTGTTGAGGTGTGTGCATGCTGGTCTGATGGTGTGCTTGGGATAGGCTGAGGTAAAGGGGTTTGGGTCTGGGTGGAGGAAGTTGGAGGGGGGAGGCTGAACACAGGGACAATGGCTGCCGTCAGTGCTGAGGCCAGAGTCTGAAAAGCTCGCTGTTGGGCTGCCTGACCAGAATGAATGCCCTCCAGGTATGCATTGGTCTGTTGCAACTGCCTCTCTACACCCTGGATGGCATTCAAAATGGTAGACTGGCCAACAGTGAGGGACCTGAGGAGGTCAATGTCTTCCTCACTGAGGGCAGCAGGGCTGACAGGGCCTGAGGTACCTGGGGCGAAGGAGATGCCCACCTTCCTGGGTGAGTGGCCACGGGGCACACGCTGAGGGGCTGCTGGGAGGGCGGTGCTGGTAGGGAGGGTGGCGGCTGTACCTGTAGATGCAGGGGGCACAGAGGGGCCCTCCACCGCAAGGGAGCTCCCATCAGAGGAGGAGTCCATGTTGCTGGTTTCAGCTCCTGTCACCGCTGTGGAGCTCCACTCGCCCTCCGTCCCACTGGTGGCTTCTGACTCCGTTGTGTCGCCCTCCAGGCCCATGTGGGATGCAGCTCCCTCCTGCTCCACTGCCACTGCTCCTCCGCCTAATGATGCTAATGCACACAAGAACAGGGAGACCACAAAAAGGGGGGGGGGGACAGAAGAAAACATGTTCAGTGCATGCAATATCGCTACCATTGGCAGACACTACAGACACAGAAGCCCCCTGACTACACCGTGCACTTTGAGTTCCCTCATTAATCACAGGGACATGGGGTACAAGGCCTATGCCCGATTGCTGCACACATGGAAGTCACAGGAGCCTGACTAGGTGTAGTTGCCTCTGAACACAGGTGGGGTGGGGTGCCACATAGCCTGCCTTAAGAAGGGACCTTGCCTACTAAACTCGCAGCCCACCTCCCCCACCCAGACACCTCCACTGCATGCTGAATCAGCAGAATGAGAGTGTACTCACCCCCTTGTGGCTGATGTGATGCCCTCAAGCGCCCATCCAACTCCGGATACGCCACCGCCAGGATCCGGAACATCAGGGGGGTCATGGTGCGATGGGCACCCCTCCCACGTTGGGAGGCCATCCCCAGCTGGGCCTCCGCCGTCTTCTTGCTCCAGCGGCGAATGTCCTCCCATCTTTTCCGGCAGTGGGTGCTCCGTCTGTGGTGGACCCTCAGGGTCCGGACTTCCTTGGCGATGGCACGCCAAATATCCTTCTTATGGTGGGGGCTGACCTAAAGGAATAGTACAGAGGAAAAGGAGAAGATATAACCATCCGCACCGTCACAGTCATTGGCCCGCATCGCTACCCTTGCCATGATGCACATGCACTCACTGCCGTTTCATGCACGCCTCATTCTCCCCCCCATCTTTTATCCACACCACTCCACATAGGCATTGCCCATTCAGCATGCTCACAGTGTACTTACCTGTTTGTCTGGAGGACCGTAGAGTAGCGTGTACTGGGGGAGGACCCCATCCACTAGTTTCTCCAACTCCTCCGTGCTGAAGGCAGGGGCCCTTTCCCCAGACACATGAGCCATTGTTCCAGACTGAGGTCACAGCAGCACTTGCAGTGTAGGTCCTCTCCTGTCGAAGATCAGGTATCAAGTGAGTGAACAGACAGAAAATGGCGGTCACGTCCGCAGCAGTGCGTACCGTCACCGCCGGCGTACATTGTCATTGGCTCCTGGAACCCATAGGGTCCAATGTTAACCAATGCAGGATTGCGCCGCAGTCTTCAACCACCTACCGTGACGGTGTACAGCACCACAGTAGATACATCATATCCCTTTGTCCCACCTCACAGGTCAGGCAGCTGCCTTTTCAGGGGGCCACATGGAATTAATTTTGATTGTGCCACACATATCTAGGCCTTGCATAAACACTAATACAGGCATACATCGATTTAAAAAAATTAATAAAGTTGTGTTTACGTACCTCAGTGTTGGTTGACTCTCTGCTCGCTGTTCTCCTCCATAGAGCACGTCCGCTGGGGCAGGTGAGGAGATGGCGGCATCCTCCGGTGTACAGACCGCTGGTGGACATGTCGACAATGGAGGAGTGACATGTAATTGTCACATACAGACTTGATCATACCACAATCCTGGAACTGTGAGCCCAGTTGGAGCCAAACCTGATGTCAGCTATCCGCCATCCCACAGGAATCCCCCCTCTAGTGCAGGTCCTGTCAGTACTTCATTTCCTGGCATGTGGGTCTTTTCAAACAACAGTGGCCATAGCATCAGGGATGTCCCAGCCTATGTTCTCAAACGTGTTGTCAAGAGTGTTGTCTGCCCTGCTGAAACACATGCACAGCTACATCGTGTTCCGTCAGGTGGTGGATTTGCCTACAGTGAAAGGTGAAGTCTTTGCCCTGGGACATATCCCCAACATCATAGGTGCCATTGATGGGACACATGTGGCATTGGCCCCCACCCGCAGGAGTGAACAGGTGTACAGAAACTGGAAGAGTAACCATTCTATGAATGTGCAGTTGATGTGTTTGGCCAACCAGTACATCTCCCATGTGAACGCCAAGTTTCCTGGCTCAGTGCATGACGCTTACATTCTGTGGAATAGCAGCATCCCTTTTCTGGTGGGGCAACTCCAGAGGCACTGTGTGTGGCTATTAGGTGAGGACATGGACCCAATACAGTGTGACTAGGTGTCTGGGTCTGGGTATGCCCCTAAGGTTTAGTGTGTGTCTAACAGTTGTCCTTTGACATTTGCAGGTGACTCTGGCTACCCCAACCTATCATGGCTACTGACCCCAGAGAGGTATCCCAGGACAAGGGCAGAGGAATACTACAATGAGGCCCAAGGGCGAACTAGGAGGATTATAGAGAGGACCTTCGGCCTCCTGAAGGCCAGGTTCAGGTGCCTCCATATGACAGGTGGTTCCCTATTCTACTCACCAAAGAAGGTGTGCCAGATCATCGTGGCCTGCTGTATGCTTCACAACTTGGCTTTGCGACGACAGGTGCCTTTTCTGCAGGAGGATGGTCTAGACGGATGTGTTGTGGCAGCTGTGGAGCCTGTGGGCAGTGAAGACGAGGAAGCAGAAGAAGAGGACATAGACAACAGGAACACGGTGATTCATCAATACTTCCAGTGAGACACAGAGACACAGGTAAGAAGACAACACTGCCTGCTACATCTGATTTAATTCTTCTACCTCTCATCTGTCTGTTACTTTCACCCAGTGTATGGACCCTGATTTGTCACTTTCCCTTTCAATTTCACAGAAGTGGGTCCCACTGTGTGACATTTGCTTTGTTTCCGCATGGACTAGAGCTGCGTGACATAGGTATGTTGACAATACATTGGATATAGCATTTTTCCACAGTTACTGTAAATACACATTTTAGAAAGCACAGACTGACTCCAGATTGTTTTGTGATTTAAGGATGTTTATTTAAGTGCAAAATAGTGGAGGCGTTTGTAAATTGGTCAGGGGTGAGGGTGGAGGAATGTCCATGGCAGAGTCCTGTCTATTCGTCTCACAGGTGCATTGTCCAAAGGGCCATAGGAAGTGGAGCTAGGGTAGTTTGAGTATGGACAGGGTGACAAAGTGGGACAGAAGGATGACATTCAGGGTGGTCTAATTTCTTGGCGGGGTTTTGGCATTGTTCTCTGTCTTTGTCCTGGATCTCAGGGACCGCTTGCGGGGTGGTTTTCTATCTGCAGGGGGTGGGGTGCTGGTGTTGTGCTCCTGTGGCGTGCCTCCTGCCCACTAGCGCCGGCGTAGGTGGTGGGCAGTTCATCGTCCAGGCTAGTGTCAGGGGCCCCTTGTTGTGCCACAGTGTCCCTCCTGGTGTTGACGAGTTCCTTCAGCACCCCTACAATGGTGCCCAGGGTGGTGTTGATGGATTTGAGTTCCTAACTGAACCCCAAATACTGTTCCTCCTGCAGCCGCTGGGTCTCCTGAAACTTGGCCAGTATCGTTGCCATCGTCTCCTGGGAATGGTGGTAGGCTCCCATGATGTTGGAGAGGGCCTCGTGGAGAGTGATTTCCCTGGGCCTGTCCTCCCCCTGTTGCACAGCAACCCTCCCAGTTCCCCTGTGTTCCTGGGCCTCTGTTCCCTGAACCATGTGCCCACTACCACTGCCCCCAGGTTCCTGGTGTTGTTGGGGTGGTGGGTTAGCCTGGGTTCCCTGTAGTGGTGGACACACTGCTGCTTGATGTGTCCTGGGGACAGAGGTATGGGCCCGCTGGGTGGGTGCTGTGCTGGTGTTTCCAGAGGGGGGGAAGCTCTGTAGTGGCCTGTGCCAGTGTGAGGGGAACCGACTGTCCGAGGTCCCAGATGGGCCAGGCTGGTCATCTAGATCCAGTTGGACAGAGCTGCTGTCATCACTGTGGGCCTCTTCTTTGGGTGAAGTGGACATGTCTGGACCCTCCTGTCAGGTGACTTTGGGTAGGGGTCCTGCAGGGGTGTAAAGGCATGATTAGTGCATCTGTATGTGCCATGGTATGCAATGGGCGGGTGACCCGGTACCCCAGTGCTTGCATTATTGTGTGGGACCTTGTGTGATAATGGTTTAGGGGGTGTGTATGGGTATGTGCAGTGGCCATGCCTTGGTGATGGGTGTCCATGCTTTGGTGTTGCATGCAGGGATTGGGTTTGAGATGTGTGGTTTGTGATAGTGGGACATGTGTGAGGAGTTGGAGTGATGGGGGTGAGGGCAAGGGTGGGGGTATGTGATAGCATGCAGGTAGGGTGGGGGATGAAGAATTTAAGATTTGACTTACCAGAGTCCATTCCTCCAGCTACTCCTGCAAGGCCCTCATGATGCAGTATAGCCAAGACCTGCCCCTCCCATGTTGTTAGTTCGGGGGAGGAGGTGGGAGTCTGCCACCAGTCCTCTGAACCGCAATCTGGTGTCTTGAGACCACGGAACGTACCTTCCCCCGTAGGTCGTTCCACCTCTTCCTGATGTCATACTGTGTTCTTTGGTGCTGTCCCACTGCGTTGACCCTGTCCACGATTCTGCGCCATAGCTCCATCTTCCTAGCTATGGTAGTGTGCTGCACCTGTGATCTGAATAGGTGTGGCTCTACCCGGATGATTTCCTCCACCATGACCCTGAGCTCCTCCTCAGAAAACCTGGGGTGTCTTTGCGGTGCCATGGGGTGGTGTGTGTTGTGATGTGTGGGGTGATATTTAGGGGTGTGTTGTGTGAGGTGTGTGGATGTTGTGTGAGTGATGGTGTTGAGTGCCTGTGGATGCTAGTGTTGTTTCTGGTGGTGTCTCTCTCTGGCCTTCTGTCGCAATTTTCGTCGTAGGGGTTTGTGGGTGATGTGGGTGTGTGTTTTATATTGTATTGAGTGTGTGGGAGTGGTGTGTGTATGTGTATCATGTGTGTGTATTTCGATTTGTCCAATGTGGATGTGTTTTGTAAGAGTGTGTGTTTTTTAGCGCAGCAGTGTGTACCGCCAATGGAATACCGCGGTTGAAAGACCGCTGCGTGGATTCGTGGATCGTGATAGTGTGGGTGTATTCCTGTTGGCGGACAGTGGAGGTTTTGGTATTGCCAGTTTATCACTGACCTTTGGTGTGGCAGACTTGGGTGGGTGTCTAACTTTTGGTGGATTCCGAGCTGTGGGTCATAATAGCTGTGGCGGAATTCTGCGGCCGTGTATTGGCGGTCTTCTGCACGGCGGTAAGCAGCATTTACGCCAATGTTGTAATGACCCCCAATGTAGCTTTGGTATTCAGCATCCAGACCTTCTATAGACCCTGCTGCAGGCTTCAGGACAAATAGTTGGGCTGCAGTACATATTCTCTTGCAAATTAAGCACTGCATATACTAAAAGACTTTGGTTAGCCACTTGTTAGGGCCATTTCTCCACCACCAGTGGTCATAGACCCTGCAGTAATGCTGTAGAATGGAAAGCATATCTAGTCACTAGGTTATTACCCATTTTTCACCCTGTGGTAATACAGACAGGAGTGATGGTAATATACCTTGCCTCTCGGGAATTTTCAGAAATTATGAAAATTGCTAAAAAAGGAAACCAATGTTTAGCCCTAGATTCATCTGCTGCTAATATGAACCTTTTAAATTATTTTCTTTTTGCAGTTCTTTATGAGCTTTCACATAACAGAAAAGCTATGCTTAAAAATTAATTAGTCTTGTGGATGATTTACTCGAAGGAGGAGAAATCCTTCCATTGAAGAGTAGAACTTAAATGGCTTAAACTGCAATGAGAAATCCAAAAGTCATACAAGAGGCTCTCCGAAATCCTCTCTCATCATGCGACATTCAAAAAAGCAATATTTTCCTCAAAATTTGCCAAAAGCAGAAATAAGCTAGGGAACTATTTGAAAACTAGGAACCACTTTGCCAAGCGCTTATCGCCTTGAGTGAGGTGGAAACCTCACAGCTGCTGGCTGGTTCTTTATCCACTTTGTTTTATGATAAAGTTCAGAGATGCTTGGAAGCAACTACTTCTGAAGATACTGTAAAACCCCCACTTCTTGAACCTAATTAGATCAAGTTAGGTTACCTTCACCCTGGTTTTATCCACTTACGTCCCTTTGAGAGCGGAAGACTTTAATATACTGTTATTAACCACCACCCCTTTCTGATCTGGTATGGACACTTGTTCAGAGAAAAGTCTGTGCCCAGTAAAGGAGATACTTGGTTTGGTGATGCATAAATAGTCAGCTCTTCCTTAAGTATCAGGAGCCAATGGAATCTGCAGTTTTCCCCTTTACTGAAGAAAGCCTCCCTAACCCTGGAACAACCAGCCAATTTTCTGATTATGCCCATGTTGCCACTTTGAGTAAAAATGAGAGGGAACGGTGCAAGTCAAACTTTAGGATTCTGTTCAGAACTACCCTACCCCTTAAAGGATTGCCATCTTCCAGGTCGAGGAGAAGAACTTACAGTTTTGTTGGTCTTGGGTGATTTATGGTGTACTCTGGCTGAAGGTAGTGTTATATTAGACCTCTCTTTCATTGATCATTGTTTATCACAGGATCCTCTCATAAAGACTATCAGACTTTGATTTCATCACTAAATGTTGAATTTATCTCATGTTTTCCAGGGGCTAGATCTCCGGTGGTTTTGGTTGTCCCTTGCTCACCAGCACTTATGCCCATTCTTTGTTTGTTTTGCAATTAAGTTCTGCTGCTTACATGTGTGCAGGTGATTCCCAGATGCTTTTGAACATGTAGGATGGAAAAAAGTGTAGACTGATCACTGCCACTTGCACTAGACATGGTGCACTGGGTAATGAAGAGCAATCGCCTTACGCGCACCCCCTAAGACTTATTCAAGAAAAATCTCCTAAAAAAGCTCCTAATGCACAGCTTGTGCATTTTTCAACACATTCTGCCCTTTCCTGACTTTTCTCTTAAAATACTGGATGTGAATGGCTTATTCTTCTATAGTTATATATATCCAATTCCATCTTCTAGCTACATCTAAACAGAAATGCCAATGTATCCCAAATGCTGTTGTCGGGATTGAAACAATGTCACAAACTTTGGACAAAATCAGAAAGCTGGAGTGACCCTTACTACTGAGAGCGCACAGATGAGGTTTCATGCGCGAACAAAGTCACGTGCACCTGTGTCTTGCGGGGGTGGGAGCACATTGCCCCTGAAAGAATGTCCAAGCAATAGAGAAGCACTAATGAAGCCTGCAGGCGAGAGCTAGCAGTGATGCACAAAGTAGCAGAGTCATAAGACCAGCACAAGAGTTCACACCATGACCTGCCTTGTTGACTAAAATCCCCTTCTTCCCGACCTTCTGAGAGGTCCCAAATAACTCAAAGCAAAAGCCTAGTTACAAATTAAAATTTTGGGCTGTCACCTATAGACTAACAAATGTTGGGAAAGGCCAGATCCTGTGTCAATTCACAAGGCGATGACAAGTTGCATCCTTAGATTCACACCCCCAGTAATGCTGTCTGAGATGCACAGGCATCCACAACCTCCCAATCAAGGGTCAGGCACAGTGATAAAAGACACCAATGGACCTGTGAACCGATGCCCCATCATTAGATGTGTATCCACATAAGCTTTGTGAGGCCCTACATTTTTTCAGACAATGAACAAGCACTGGCACCCCCATTTCCCATGCGACATGGATTGCTCAAACTTATTCCACGTTGTTACTTTGCAGATCATGGTGTCCGCCTAACAATAACCAGGAAACCACTGTCCTCGGTCGACTACTGGTAGCTCAGTACAGCAGATGAGAAATACTGCCGGAAATCTGGGGACAAGTTAAATGATAGGAGGCAATGTACACAACTCCTGGTCTGGTCTTAGAGGACGTGGCCTGAGCCGGGGAACAGAAGCCATTCTTCGTACGTTACTGAGCTGATGAAAACAAAATGGCAGCGTTGGTCATTCAGCTGCTGTGAAACCCAGTGGCCATTGGCAGCGGCCATCAATATTCACCAAGCTGCCTTGAAATCACGCTGCGGGGGAAAGCACTACCAAGCATTGTCCCCTACCCTCTTTAGTGTTGTCGTGGAGAGATGCAGGCAAAATACTCTTATTCGAACACACGACTCCTTTATCTACAACTATAACTCCTCTGTGATGTTTCAGAACTGTACCTTGAGGACACCTGGTGTCCCCTTAGATTTTCTCACAAAAATTGGAGCAGAGACAAAATAATTTAATTTTGTAGAACAACCCAGAGTTTCTTCTTGACCTAATATACTTGTGTGAACGTCCTATTTCCAGCTGATCATGGGGAAACACATGCCTTCAGGTAGTCACAACTTCAAAGAGAATGTGAATTTTTCTTGCTGATAAATAGTAATTCCGAGAGCAGCAGACATGTATTCCAGCACACAGAAGAGTTCTGCCCTCTTTCCTCAGGGTGTATGATTGTCATATAAATTATTATAATCTATTGCACAGTCACTGCAGGGTGCCCAGGGAACGTGTACATAATCCCACCAGCTACCTGTAGAGTAATGCCACCAGCTTTCTCTAGAGTGATACCCCCCAGCGTCCTCCAGAGTGATTCTTGGGACGAGTTACCCATAAATACTACAAGGATCACATCTCCCACCAGACTCTCTTGTCTCGTGCTTTTCTGTCCCTAGCAGTCTGATATTAATAGTGCCTATAGGTTTTCAATTGGCATTTTCCTCTGACAATGAGCCCAGTGTAGACTCCTTTTATGTGGTCGCCTGACAATTCTGCGAGTATCATTAGAAAGGGGCTTTCACTTTGCCTATATGTTGGGAGCTAGGAGTACATGTTCTTTGGGCAGAAGGTGTGCGCTTCCACAAAATATGCTTTCCTACATGGATCTTTAGGTTTGGCATGACAGTGCAAATGTCACTTTACCTTTTAACCTACACGAATATTATTCTACAGTTCTATCCATCCACACAAATACATATCTATCCCCTTCTTACTTAATCGTAATACTTCACATTAATATGCAACATTCCCTTAAAGCCAGACCTATTGCCATTGTCAATGCATGTTTGCATGTTTAATATGTATGTTATGGGCCTTGCACACCACTGTCCAGTATAAAATGTTATCTAGCAACCAAGGTATTAACTTTGACTCCAGGATCCAGATCTAGTCCTGCCTTTAGCATTTCACCAAGTATGTTAGTGTATTTCGGAGAAAATCATTTAATTAAACCTGTATCTGAAGTTGTAAATATGTGTAGCTAAATGTGTAGATGTCAATTCGGTCTGCAGCTAGTTACACCGTGGTAACTCTCATCTCACTGGTGTTTATTATTTTTTGTATTTTCACTTGAACATTTGTGCAGAACTCAAAACACTTGAAATTTCTTATGTCGCTTTGTATACCCCAGTGACATGTCTTCAGTACATCACCATCAAGGGTTTCTCGTACCGGCTGGTTTAGTTCTGAGGTTTAACTGTCTCTGCTTCTCAGTCACTCATTGATGGTCATTAGCTCGTATGTAATGACAAAGAAATGACCATAATATCGCTATCCACACACACTTTATTAAATATCCCAAGATACTCTCTACCTTCCTATGTCTTATTTTTCTGCTTCCATACACTAGTTCAGGGCTTGACATCAGTCTTTGACTTGATGTTCCAGTGCTGCCCAAGAGCCTGACAGTATTTCATGGTGTGAAATCATCTGCCAAATTGATGGACATCTTTTAGTATTAAATGCTAGATCAGTGGTTCCCAACCTGTGGGCCGGGGACCCCTGGGGGTCCGCAAAGCCTCCTCAGGGGGTCCGCGACTGCTTAAAAAAAATATATATATTAGGTCCCAGCTATCAGTAATGACTCAGTGGGGGTCCCCGTGTTCCAATAATGATTCAGTGGGGGTCCCCGGGCTCTAGTATTGATAAAATGGGGGTCCACAGAAGTCAAAAGGTTAGGAACCACTGTGCTAGATCATCTCAAACCTTAAGTAGTATTAGCCTGGTTTATGAATGTGTCTGCCCTCCTGTGCATTTTCGTGTCAGAATGTCAGTTCCAAAATAACATCAGATGGAAACTTTGTGTCCTAAATATTGGTTACAAAAACAGTGACCATTTAGGACCGTAGCCAAGGGAGATGGCGGGGTAGGGGGGTGGCATTTGAGCACAAGGCCAGCCCATAATAATCGTTGTCCCCCCCAAATAACTAAAGCGGTGTGGGAGTTCAGAAGGTGAATGAACAATAAATATACCTTGACATTTTTGTTTCATCTTGTTACATTTCCTGCATGTTCCAAGACAGGTTAAATGTCAGACAACGTCTTCTGACTGCAAAGTGAGAGGATTGTGTGAAGTGAACTATGTGGCTACCTCTCTGAGGTGCAGACAGCGCCACTGGAATTATGCAGCAGGGGAGGCCTAAATTATGGGACAATGTTGACTAAATTATGTGGCAAGAAAACACAAAATAGGGGGCTTAATGCAGCACATTTTCTGATAGCATCATTTCATTATTTGTTTATGTAGTTAGCAGTATCTGGGCAAAGGTTTCCCTTCATTAGTAGCTAGCCCACAGGCAAATACAGTTGCAAGTAACTGAAAGGTTACCAGAGCGCCTTACACTGCACAGCAGCATGTGTTATTGCATTTTAGTAACTTTTGATCTGTTTGAGCTAGAAACAAGATGTGTTTTTTTATAAAACTTGGAGATCTTGCAGCATATGCTGGAGTATGTGGCAAATGTGGCAAAGTTATAATTATGTGGAAAACATAGCAGCTGCTGAATTGCATGCTTCCAGTGGCCTTGCCTACAAGGAGTGCAAAAAGAAATACTGTAGCACGTCAATTTGACAGTAATTCACAAAAAAAAAGTCTGTAAATGAACTGTACAAATATTTCAACATATACCAGCAGTCATGTGAAGCACATTTTGTTTTACAATTCCGAAGTGTGATGGAATCAACATTTTAGTGGGATCAAAACAAATTGTTGGTTTGAAACAAATGATAAATATTGCATTATATTGTATTCCACTCTTGTATAGCGCTTACAACCCCATGTGTGGCACTTAAGCGCTTTCCTAGATGGGCAGCAAGCTACACCATATGTGGTGGTGTGGGTTGGAAGGCTGCTGTCTTTGTTTTCTGATCATATGTGGGAAGTGTTTCCATGTTGTGAGTGATGACCACTAAGGTGTGGTCATTGTGCTATGAGGCACAACACATAGCAGTGTGGTGGAGCAGCACTGGGTTGCCCAATCAACAATTTTGGGGCAGAATACTTATATTTCACACAACACAACACAGCAAGTGAACTTTCTGTGCTGTGTTGCTTGAAAGGCAGACAGCAGAAATGTAACATATATACAAAGATACGGTGCATTTCTGCTATCTCCTAGCAATGGCACACTGTGTTCTGCCTAGTACCAATGCAGGCACCCTTGCACCATGGTGCGTTGTGGACAGGATTGTTTTTGTGCTTGTATACCTTTATACCTTCCTACACAAACACAATCCTCACAGATGTATTCTTGTTTCTATATGTGGCATAGGATGCAGATCACACAGAATGAGGACGTAAGAAGTCAAAATAAAAAAAATCTCCTTGGTACACCTCACTGGGGAAATCGTAGCATTCTGATGCATTCCCACATTTACTAGGTTTACTAAATTTGGGAATGCACCAAAATCCATAGGTGGATGGATGCATGGGTATGCCCATGTACCACCGATAGAATGCCTTCCTTATGCAAGGCAGCGATATGCGCTGGCTTGTGATACTTTGTATTTACTAAACCTCACAAAGCCACGCAAAGTGGCTTTGCATTGCTTAGTAAATACCAAAGATAATTTAGCAGTAGGGCTTCATCATAATGTTACTCCCACATCAGTACTAAAGCTTAGTAAATCGGTCCTCTACATTATAGTTCTGTGCCAGAGGTGGCATTGTTGGAGGGCGAGAGAATTGCAGAGATTCACTGGGATGCCCATTGTTACCATCATCCCATATCTGAAAGCCCTTGTGAGATGTAAAAAAGCGGCTGTAATGTATACGTATTTGGGACCTGCAGTCATGGACTATATTAAAGGCCTCCGATTGACCCGCAGTGTGTGACCGTTCTTTTCACTTATTCCATGCCTGTTCATTTAGTGACGGCTGGTTTGTTGGCTGCTCGGTACTTGTAATGGGGAACTCTCATAGCATATATGCCTTAATTGAATGTAGGAGGTGTAAGTTACAGTTGGCTGCTGACCGCTGAGTGTTATGGTGTTATTATTAATGTGAGCCACATAACTCCTTAATAATGTGGCAAAGGTCTGCACTCCTTAACTTACCTGCTTAGGAAAAGCAGTTTTCTGGTGCAGTAGTTTCCAATCTGTAGATTGTAAGCTAACAATTGAGTTTGGGGGTGCAACTTTATTTCCCGGTTCTGTTACCAGGATTTGCGGTTGGCGACCTGGAAATCACCATGTTTTCAACTGTCTTCTGAAGTGTATAGGCTCCTGCATGCGTCGATTGCTGGCTAGTACTTCATTCCAGAGAGTGTAAGCTTTTACTGAGGAACGAGTACCTCCTACGTATTTCTTATGGTGATGCGGTATGATGATAAGTGGTACAAGCCTAGAGCACAGTGCCATGATTTGTTTGCATTGCTTCAATGTAGCTTGTAGTAATAGCGGTCTCTTTCCTAGGAGGCTCTGTGAACAATGTTGGTAGGACTTAGAAAGCTCCACACTTTATGAAGCAGATGACATTTTTTAAATTTAGGTGAGGTAAGGTTTATCTTTTCTGGCCTTCCAGATGAGATGATTTCCTAGTGCAAAATGTCCCAGGTAGGACATCCTCCAGCAAATAAATTCTGAGTGTGGAGGCTGGGCATCTACACGCTGAGGTAAGAGGTCCGGGATGGAGGGCTCAGAGATGAAAGGAGAATAGGTTTCTCCTAAAGACAGAACTTGATAAACTTTGCTTGGCATAAAGCTTGAACAGTTTGGAAAATACACAACGTTGTGATTCAGACTACTTTACAACTTTTCACCCTTCTAACTGATAGGATTTAAAGGTTGATTGTGAAAAGTTGGTTGTGCTTTAAGGTCTACCTTAAAAAGATCTACATATTACCTCAAATAAAATCACATGGTGTGCACCTGAATATCAAAACCACAATATCAATGGTACACAATATTGAGGACAGAATAGTGAATCCAAAATATCGACAGGTAACTACAATTTTTCTACACCTTTTTTGGTATATACATGTGACTATGCAAAATATATGTATTCAGGATATGTAGATGTGGAGTTAATAATAGTAAATCTATGCTTCTCTGTATACACCTCCCTTTCAATAGTCTGCCCTTGATTTTCTTCTACCATAATAATTTGGGGTCGTTATTTAGTAGTACAACCAGTATTTGGGAAAGATTGCAACTATATGGCACAGCTTTAATGTTTGGTCGTAGTTGAGGTCCATGCCGCACAAAAAATATAGTTCTGTCTAAGGGCCTGGACCCATTATGAATAGATTTTCTATTAGTAACCCCAACGGAGTGAACAATATTTAGGGCACAATATTTTGGTTACAGCATTCTGGTACCACCCCGTCCTGTGGAGCATGCCAGTTATTTTACTCCAATAGGCCTGTGTTTTTGGACAGGACCAATGGAAGAACAAAATGAACCCTCTTCAGCACTTCTACATTGCCACCTCAATCAAGAAGCATAAGCTAATATAAGTATTTAAGGTTAAAAAAAGAAGCTCTTGCAGCAATACATTAAATTGGATCAATCTGAACTAACCCTGGATGAAATTTAAATTTTGCAACATAATTGGAGTAATTTGGGGAATTTAGCTTGCATTTGCTTTGCAAAATGTCGAAAACTACGCCATTACTACACATCAAGTAATAACGCCACAACATTAAAGTGTGGGAGCACAGGAACAATGTGAGCAACCAGAAAGCAAAAAAGTGCTGTTCAAAGGAATTGTAATTTGTATTGTATTCTTTTAGCACAAATGGAGGCCTTGCATCAAAAATTGAGGCGAGGACATATCATGCTAAAATGATATATTTGCATTTAACTCAATTATTCATAATGTCTGAAAAGTTAACATAATTACACAAAATAGTATTATGCACACACCTAATCTGAACCTCACCCTTACTGCCACCTCTCACGGTCAATTCAGCACTCCTTTGGACATCATCTTCCATCAATTTCTCTACATCTATCTCATTATTTTCATTTTCTAAATTGTCTAAAGTATGTGTATATTTAGCCAGTGTTTTGTAGGTTGCAGATATAGCCTTAACCTAAATATTCTCAATGAGCACTATATTTCCAATGTTGATCTATGTTTTTTCAGTATATGGAACAGCTGGTGGGCAGGGTCTTAGGAGGGTCACTTTGGGATAATTCAGACTCTTGTTCTTTTGGCCAGGTAGTATGATTGTTGTTGTCTCACATGTGTCTCTTAATTTTGTTTTGCCAAATATATCCTATTGCCTTAGGCTGAGTCTGCACCAGCCAAATTGGTGGTATTTCTAAAACTATAGCCCGTCTTACAAAATTCTCTAGTTGCAGGCTTCCAAGCTCAAAATACCACTGGGGTAGATGGACAAAGACTTGCCAATGACAATACTTAAATCCTATATAAAAAGCCGCAAATATCTGTCAAAGTCAGAGAAAACAATATGTTCAGATGTGAAATATAAACTTAAAACTGCATATACAAAATTAACACACTTTCAAATAATTTTCTTGAAATTGAAATAATTCCTACATGATTAACAGAGCAAGCACAAACAAAATGGCCATGCTAAGAATTGAGAAAGCGGGTCACTCAAAATAATTTTCAATAGGCCCTATAGAATCTCAAAATAAGAACTAATGGACCTTATTTTTATCAGTGAAAGTTGGCACCATCCCTTTGTATCAGAGGAAAACATTGTAATGTCACTGTGGGGTGGTGTCAAACAGGGTGTGATGTCACTGGTGTTACCCCTCTCATGCTGGTGAACTGAAGTTCATGGTGTATTGTGAATTCTGTGGAACATTGCTCACACATTAGCTCTACCGGCTATTGTTGCTTACACTCCAACATACTGCTTTGTCGTAGCACTTTTGCTAGTAATGCTATGTTTACAAACAACAGACTAAAATATTTTAGGTGTGAGTGAGGGAACTGCATTCTTTTAAATGTATTACTCATCCAACTCCACTTTAATATAATTTTCTTCACATCCTGCTGCCTGCCACTTTATCTTTTACTTTTAAATGGCAGCCTCTCCTTCCCGTTAGTGTTCTCTGTCCTGGGCCCAACCTCCCCAACCCCACCCCCCAACCCCACCCCCACGCGCACACCCACACATCTCCGGCCCAGACCACCTGCGGCTCTTGACATTTTCAGAGCACTCTGCGGTAATGGCAGGTCACGCGGAAAACATAGTCTCTTTAGGTCAGATGCTCCATAAGGAGGGGACGGGGGATCTACAGATTACAAATGTTCAACGTGCACAAATTCAAGTGCGTCATCCCTAGCAGGCAGACATCAATGCAAAGTGTACCAGAGAGTGGAGGCTTCCTGTGGTCCTGAGACCACCCCTCCTCCTACTGATGTGCTGCCCTGGAGCTGAAGGCTTTTTCCTGCATAAGGAATATTTTCAATTATTACCATATATCAAACTAGGTAGAGGTTTGGTACGGTAGACTGCATGCGACGCTCTTGCTTACACACCGCTGTCTATGCCCGTTGTTTGCAGAGTTCTCGTGTTTCCCAAGTACAGAAATACATAGCTCATCCGGTCCAGATTGTTGCCTTGCATTCTGGGACTGTAGTCCTGTTTATCTCATTATAAAATCAGAATGCAAAAACAAATTAGTCAGACTGAACTACTGAGGGATAGACCTGGGAAAATTGATGGTGACACATATTCTGAGATACACAAACTGTTTCAAATAAACAACATACACATGAAGGGGATAGCAAGTGGGTGGGTGTGCAGACACTTACAGAGCATAAACACTACAATGCGCTCTCTCCCAATTCATGACTATATTCACACACAAATTGCTTGATTCACAAACTACCTTTTGCAGAACTATTTACTTACCACAGAATGCTATGTACAAACCTAAATCTCCACCTCCCCCTCTCCTATTGTTTCTGTGGGGCGATCCTCACACATGTAAATTTACTACTTACTAATAAATCGGGAGGGACCATTGGTAGTGGGTAGAAATCGAGGCATACTTGCAACTATATGGGAGGGCTTTAGGGATGGGTTTAGAAAAGAACAGACACTCACCATAAAAAGTAAGTGCATTACTATTCACAAACTGCACTTCTAAAGTTACTACAGCCAAAAGCGAGCTACAACAGTAGAAAATGTACTCCAGCTCAGAACCACACATGGCCAAGCATTGGGACTGCAACATGCGTCCATAGACAATTACTGGAGGCAGAGATTGGAAATAGACCTTTATAGGATATAATGATAAAATTAATTAATTAATTTAGATTTTTAAACATATAAAACTATATGTGAAAAAGTATCTATAAATAAAAATATTATTTTATGATAAAATATTTAATAACCTTTATCTTTTATTCCAAAATAATTGCAATTTGGTTTTTCAAATAATTAAATGTTTTTAAATTAATTCCATAAATAAACAGTTATAATTTGTATGCATAATAAATATATACATTTTACATTAGGTGAGATTTAATTCTTCTGAAAATAATTTTAATTTAATTTATGATTTACAAATTAATTACGTATTTAATTCAATGGTGTAAAACTACTTTTCTTATTTTGTTCTGCAGATAAAAACTATAAAAGTGAATTGCAATAATATTTAACAAAAACTGTTTTTACAAATATCTTTTTAACGTTTTAAACGTTTTAAATGTCCCCTATACTTTACAATAGGGAGATCTCTTCCTTGCTGGCAGAGAGCTCCGCCTGTATGTTTAAAGTTATTAGTAGTAGCTTTACAATATTTACCTAATTTTGATTAAAAATAGAGTCAATGTAAATGTATTAAATACGTTAAGGTCACATTTTTCAAATTTATTTTAAAAAATCCACTGAAATTTAAATGTTTGTATTTTCTAAATAATGATTGAAAATGACAAGTAGTTATGTGTAGAACCTATTTAATTGAATATTTTTTTAAATTAAAATTATATTTATTTTCAATTAAAAAATGTAGATATTTTATCATGATTATTTTTTATGTACATATCCACTTTGTAATACATTAAATTACATTTTTATTACCATTTTAAATGCTATGGGGATCTTTTTTAACTCTGTTCCTCCATTATTGTCTGTGGGAGGGTGTTACAATACAAATGATTAGAAACAAACATCTGTTTAGATACCAACAACGTTGAGGTGGTGATATGATCTTTGAAAGTAGTTGGCTACCAATATTTTACCTCAAATGTAGCGAACAAATGAAGTGAGTGAGTCAGTCCTTAACTAAGTGCACAAAAGGGGGGTTCTCTCCCTGAGAAACAATTGAAAGAAATGAGGGCAAATAATGCATTTTGAAGCACAATTCTGAAATAAATTTGCTCAAGAGCCAAAAGCTGTGAAATAGCACTAATATTCAAATGCTTTCATGGTGTGCCCATGGTACCCCATGCTCCCCAAGAGTTAACCCCATTTCCACACAAGTCATAAGTGAGCTTCATTGTGCCAGGCCAGACCTTGTTTCACAGGTGTGTCGATGCTTGAAATTACATACAAAATGCCAGTACTAGATTTTTGCCATTCATGCCATCAATATGTCACAGGTTAACCATCTGACATAAAAATGACGTCTGGTGTGTCAGGTCCAGAATTGTGTCACAGCTACCCCCTCACATATGCCATGATTGCTGTTATGCCAACAATGACCTCCAATGTGGTACTGACATGTTGTCAGAGGTGCCCCATGTCTAGCCTTTTCCAAGCATGTTTCAGTTGTTATGATTTACATCTAATATTCCAGGGCCAGTCATTTCTCACAGAATTAGCTTTTGTAAGCCAGGATGAATAGTAGACTAGCAAGCATAACCCCACCTTCTCACCGAGGCTCACACATTCACTCACTCAAGTAATTCACACTCACACTCACTGATTTTCACTAACTTGCAGTCATCCATTCATTCACTCTCAACATGCTGTCAGTCACTGATTCTCATTCATTGTTGCTCACTATCATTCATATCCTGACTCTTCCTCACTTTCTCGCTCACACACACTTGTACTCACTCATATTTCATATGTAATCCCTCATTTTTCCTTACTCTGGCTCACTAATTCTCACTCATTTATTTACGCTCACTCATTTTCACTCACATTTGATCTTGTTCTCATTCACTCATACTTTTGCACTAACATTCAGGTTAATTCTCACTCATGCTTATTCATTCTCACTCACAGACAAACTCACTGTTACTCACTCTCACTAACTGTCACTCTCACTCATTCTCACTCACAGTCTTTAACAGTCCTCATATTCATTCCTAATCATTTGTTCTCAGACAGTCACTCTCTCACTTGCTTTCACTCATTACCTGATTCACTTAAACTCACTGAGACTCAAGCTCACACATTTACATCCACTACTTGTCACTGATTCTCAGTCACTTCACCTCACACACACATTCTTACACACATACACATTCTCACAAACACGTGGCCCCTGACACTCACACACTCACCAGCAGGCACGCCACCTCATACATAAACGCATGTTTACTCATCCCAGCCGCCAGTGAAGGCCTTCTTCCATCTCCTGCTTCTTTTTATTGGCATTAACAGTTAATAACTCTTGGTGGAACCAAACATGACCATAACCAAGGTCAGAGCCTGCAGCCACTGTGTTTGTGGTACTGATGTTGCCTCTTCCGAGGCCAGGCATCACAAAGCCACTACCAGGGGTCGCAAAGGGAAGCCAGGGGTCGCAGCTGCGACCCTTGGTGACGCCTGAATGACGTCCATGGTTGGATCCAGGCCACCTGAATAACTGGATGCATGTGACCTCCATGCGTTTACATGTTGCAGAATGTGTTTATGCGCAGTGGCATTGAAGAACACCTAGGCCAAGACCACCTATGCGTTTGGCAACCTTGTATTACCAGGAGCCCCTATTACCTTTCCAGGGCTAAATGCATGTTGTACTGAAAGGGTGATGCGAGCCAACAGGAAACGGCTTTGGTTTGTGCCAAACCATTGACAGTGAAACTACAGGGGCCATATTGGGATGGGAACAGTAGGATTCGATGCAAATCATGTCCACTAAAGTGCTTTGCGTCAAATAATAGCGCCAAAGGAAACCAGGTGCAAATAGCAGACCAGTGGAATATTAAGTGATACTTCCACTCACAGCGTGCGTAAGTTCCATGAAAGGCTTACATTGGACTGGTGTAGCTGCATAAAAACTTGGACTGGAAGGTGTACCTGAAGTACAAATGTCACACGCGACCTCTGCTGCCTCGAATTTGTGTCATTCTGCAACAGCAAGCATTGTGCTAAACTGCAGACCTGTGCAAGTGATGACATCACCAGAAAGCGACTCTTTCTACCTTTGGTGCTGCACAGTTTTTAGCATCTGTTGCCATGCGAGACTCCATATTCTGCAGACTGGTGCACGTGATGACATCATCAGAAAGCGACTCTTTCTACCTTTGGTGCTGCATAGTTTTTCGCATCTGTTGCCATGCGAGACTCCATATTCTGCAGACTGGTGCACGTGATGACATCATCAGAAAGCGACTCTTTCTACCTTTGGTGCCGCATAGTTTTTAGAATCTGATGCCATGCGAGACTCCATATTCTGCAGATTATATGCAGCACTCTGCTGCTATAGTTTAAGTAAATCTGGGCTTTATTATTGTCTTAAAAGTCCATCTTCTGCAGAACAATATTTCAGAAGTAGATACAAAAAATATGACATAAATTTCTGTATAAATATCGACATTATGCACTGTTGTAAACATTTCCATAGACCTGTAAATGTGGTTTCAGCATCATCAGTGTGGGTGAGGATATTCATGGGTAAATTTAATATTGCAGAGGGACCTGTAACACCAAAGCGTGACAAAACGTGACCATTTGTGCACCACACTCAGCAAAAATGTATGTTGTTGAATTGGACCCTATCAATCAATCAATCAATCAATGAATTTATAAAGCGCACTATGTACCCGTCAGGGTTTCGAGGCGCGGGGGGGGTGGAGGGGGGGGGGCTGCTGCTACCGTTCGAAGAGCCATGTCTTGAGGAGTCTCCTGAAGGTGAGGATGCCCTGGGTCTGGCGTAGTGAGGTGGGGAGAGAGTTCCAGGTCTTGGCGGCGAGGAAGGAGAAGGATCTGCTGCCAGAGGTCTTGCGCTGGATTCGGGGGACGATGGCGAGGGCGAGGTTGGCAGAGCGGAGTTGACGTGTGGGGACGTAGAAGTTGAGTCTGGTGTTGAGGTAGGTGGGTCCGGTGTTGTGTAGAGCCTTGTGTGCGTGGGTGAGGAGTTTGAAGGTGATCCTTTTTTCCACGGGGAGCCAGTGGAGGTCCTTCAGGTGGGGGGAGATGTGACATCAGCAGGGTATGTCGAGGATCAGGCGGGCGGATGCGTTCTGGATGCGCTGGAGTCGTTTGATGTCTTTCGTTGGGATGCCTGTGTAGAGTGCGTTGCCGTAGTCAAGTCTGCTACTGACGAGGGCTTGAGTCACCGTCTTTCTGGTTCCTGCTGGAATCCACTTGAAGACTCTGCGGAGCATGCGGAGGGTGTTGAAACAAGAAGAGGAGACGGCGTTAACCTGTTTGGACATGGTGAGAGCGGAGTCGAGGATGAAGCCGAGGTTTCTTGCGTGGCTGGCTGGGGTGGGTGGGGGTCTGAGGGCTGTGGGCCACCAGGAGTCGTTCCAGGCCGAGGGGGTGCGTCCGAGGATGAGGACTTCCGTCTTGTCGGAGTTGAGCTTCAGGCGGCTGTTGTTCATCCACTCAGCGATGGATTTCAGTCCCTCGTGGAGGTTGGTTTTGGCAGTGAGCGGATCTTTGGTTAGGGAGAGGACGAGCTGGGTGTCGTCGGCGTAGGAGATGATGCTGAGGTTGTGTTGACGGGCCAGTTGTGCGAGGGGGGCCATGTAGACGTTGAACAATGTTGGGCTAAGAGAGGAGCCTTGGGGGACGCCGCAGATGAGGTTGGTGGCTTTGGAGCGGAAGGGTGAGAGTCGGACTCTCTGGGTTCTGTCGGAGAGGAAGGATGAGATCCAGTTGAGGGCTTTGTCTTGGATGCCGGCTTTGTGGAGACAGGTTAGTAGGGTGCGGTGGCAGACTGTGTCGAAAGCGGCTGATAGGTCGAGGAGGATGAGGGCTGAGGTTTCGCCATTGTCCATTTGTTGTCTGATGTCATCTGTGGCGGCGAGGAGTGCGGTCTCAGTGCTGTGGTTTCGTCTGAATCCAGATTGAGAGGGGTCTAGGATGGAGTTGTCTTCTAGGAAGTGGGCGAGCTGTGCGTTGACGATCTTCTCGATGACTTTCGCTGGAAAAGGGAGGAGAGAGATCGGTCGGAAGTTTTTGAGATCGTTGGGGTCAGCCTTGGGTTTCTTGAGGAGGGGTTGGATTTCTGCGTGCTTCCAGCTGTCCGGGAAGGTGGCGGTGTTGAAGGAGAGGTTGATGATCTTGCGGAGTTTGGGGGCGATGGTGGCGTCGGCTTTGTTGAATACGTGATGTGGGCACGGGTCCGTGGGAGAGCCTGAGTGGATGGAATTCATGGTTGTTAGGGTTTCGGCGTCGTCTACTTGGGTCCAGGCGGAGAGGCGGTAGGCATGGGAGGAGTCGTCGGGGGTGGGGTCTGGCGGAGGTGTGGTGTTGAAGCTGTCGTGGATGGCTGTGATTTTCTGGTGGAAGAAGGTGGAGAGGTCGTCGCAGAGTTTCTGGGAGGGAGGGACGTCGTTGGTGTTGGCGTTAGGGTTGGAGAGTTCCTTCACGATGCTGAAGAGTTCTTTGCAGTCGTGGGCGTTGTTGTTGAGGCGTTCTGTGAAGTGGGCGCGCTTGGCGAGTCGGATCCGTTGGTGGTGTTCACGGTTGGCTTCCTTGAGGGTAGCAAGGTTGTCGGGTGTGCGCTCGAGGATCCATTTCTTCTTGAGTTTCTGGCAGGTGCGTTTGGAGGTGGTCAGTTCGTCTGTGAACCAGGCTGTTTTTTTCTTTTCTTGGTTGGCGGTGGGTTTCTTGAGTGGATCTAAGGTGTTGGCGCAGTCGAGGATCCATTGATGGAGGTTGATGGCGGCGGCGCTCGGGTCGGTGGGGTCGGGTGGTGGGTTTTTGACGAGGGTGCTGGTTAGTTGGTCTTCGGTGATTTTTCCCCAGCGGCGGTGAGGCGGTAGAGGGATGCGGTGGTGTTTTTCTTGAAGGTAAAATGGACGCAGTGATGGTCGGTCCAGTGGAGTTCGGATGTGTGGCTGAAAGAGATGTGGTTGCTTGAGGTGAAGAGGGGGTCAAGTGTGTGTCCGACGATGTGGGTGGGAGTGTTGACCAGTTGACGGAGTCCGAGGTTGAGGAGGTTGGTGGTCAGTGATGCGGTGTTGGCGTCGTTGTTGTTTTCCAGGTGGAAGTTTAGATGTCCCAGGAGGATGTAGTCTGGAGAGGCGAGGGCGTGGGTGCTTGCGAGGTCGGAGACAGTGTCGCTGAAGGGGGCTCTTGGTCCTGGAGGGCGGTATATGAGGGTTCCTCTGAGGGTAGTGTTGGGGTCCGTGTGAATCTGGAAGTGGAGGTGTTCGGCTGTCTTGAGGGTGTCGTCCGTGTGGGTGTGGATCTTGAGGGTAGATTTGTGGGCGATGGCTATCCCTCCGCCGATTCCGTTGGTGCAATCTCTTCTGGTGATCTTGTATCCGTCCGGTATGGCGATGGCGATGTCAGGGGCCGAAGAGTCGTTCCACCAGGTTTCGGTCAGGAAGGCCACGTCTGGGGCGGTGGTGTCGAGCAAGTCCCAGAGCTCGATGGCGTGTTTTCGTGCGGAGCGTGTGTTGAGGAGGATGCAGTGCAAGTGGTTTGTGTTGGTTGTTGCTGGCTTCGTTGTTCTGTTGCAGGAGAAGTTGCAGGTGCGGCAGGAAAAAGGTCCTTTGGTGTGCTTCGGGGTGGCCAGGAAGCACTCTGTGGAGGGGCCAGGGTTGAGGGCGAGGAGTTCGCTGGCTGAGTATCGGAAGCAGGAGTTGCGGGGGGCATGAGGACCAGGGGGGGTGGCGCTGGGCGCGGTCCAGGCATGGACGGGCGCAGACGGGCTTGCCTCTGGCGCGCCAGTGGCGCGGATGCGCAGCGCCAGCCATTAAGAAGGGAGGGGGGAGGGAGGAGCAGCTGGGAGGCGGGAGGGAGCAGCGAATGGGGGCACGAGGGGGGCGGGCCGCAGGGAGGCAGAGGCAGGGAGTGGAGAGCAAGGGGGAGCGCACAAGGGGCGAAAACACCAAAAACAAGGCACAAAAAAGTTGGGCACAATTTTAAAAAAACAGTCACAATATGAAAACAGTCACAGAAATACACTAATGACACAGTATAAAATCGGGGAAACAGCAATCAGAGGGGCACAACGGGGGCAGAAGCGCAGGAGGCGAGGCGCTGAAAAATGAGAAAAACACTTACAGGACGGCGGAAAGCGGCACATGGGTCAAGTGAAGCTTACTAGAGCCCACTAGACACCAGGGATGAGGCGCAGGAGGATGCCTGCGGGTGGAGGAGGGCCTCGAACACGCTAGCAGCAGCGTGGGCGGGGGTCAGAGGCAGGAGACAGCAGGTTGGTGCTATAGACACTTTTCAAGAGTATGTTCAACTTGAATCAAATGATTGCCCAGTGCTTGCCCCTTTTTCATAGTCAAAGACTACCTTATGCTTCTATGTCACCTTTGGGTAGACTTGTTGAACACATTCTAACTATCAGAAACTTCTGAAACATATTTGAAAGCGGCAAGTGACACCACTACTCAAGAAATCTGTCTTCTATAGCACAACCCGTTTAAACGTGACTTAATTGGCTGATTCATCCAGATATTGGTAGCCATTCACTTCCAAGTAGCTGACGGTGTCCACCATCTTGTGAATTCCTAAAAAGAAATGAGGCAACCCAGTAACCCTGGGACCAGAGCAGAACAATTATTAAATGAACAAGAGCACAAACTTGTGTCGATCACATCTCGAGTATAAGCCAGTTAATGAAAATGTAACACTCACTTTTTTATTTCCACTGTGCTGTAAACCTATTTGGAGCACAATATGTTTTCAATATACTTGCTAATAATTGAATATAAGAAATGCATTGAATACATTTTGTTTTTATCTTGAAAGAAACTAATCTATTCATGTGTTTACACATAGCCACAGAAGTTGAGGATAACACTTCCCCTCAGGGACCTCTTGTTCCTTTAGTAATTGTTCCACCACCCTGTGGCAGCTCTCAGTCAGGTCTTAGATGCTTCTTGCAATAGTAGTGTTGCTACATGGCTTCAAGGCAAGCTTCAGCCAATGCTTTCAGAAGAGGGAGCAGATGGGACAGTTTTCCCCAGGCCCCGCTCCTTGAAGAGCCCCTGTGGCACAATATGGGCGATGCCTCTGCCACGTGCAGCATGTTTCTCAACGTTGGATCTCAGTACTCATAGGCTGTGCTATGGAACAGGCCATGCCCATGCTGACAAGCAGCACCTTGCAGCTGACTGGGTGCGGGTGTCAGGCACACACAGGCCTTAGGACCATGCACCCAAGGAGCTCTCAGCTTGCTACCAGTGCCAATAGGGTAGTGATCATTAGGTGGGGGTGGCAGGGTCCCATTATTCATCACAGCCCTGCCACTGTTGCCTCCTGTCTGGAAGTGGTGCACAGTGGAAGCTGAGGAGACCAGCTCTTAGCTCAGCCTGGACCACTCGCCCTGCTGCCAATGTTGCCTGACTGCCACTGTAATGGCAGCTAAAAAATTTACTGTTGTCTCACTTTTATATATTAGATAATATCACTGCATTTTGTGATCTTCATTAGAATTAGTGAACCAAACCCTTTCCGCACTGACAATTTTATGTTGATAGAAGCATATACAAAAGAGATTTTTGTCCAATGACCATCCTGAAGTGAATTATTTTTTAAGGTGCACCGAAATGTGATGGCCGTGGAAAAGGAGGCCCGGTGCATCAACGTATGTGGCTATGGCCGCAGAGATTGGTCCAGCTGGGAAGCCAGTATCTAAACCACTTTTCCTATTTGAATAATGTGCAATGCAGCCACATGATTTGTATCATATTATTTCCCCCTTTTATTAGTGACCCAGGAGGCAAGCTGTTGTCTTGTGCAGCCCGTACAAGGTCTTTCTTGTTGTTATAATTGGAGCAACATTATGGGTTAGTGACCCACGAGGGGTTTTCATGCATGCTGCATCCTGAACTGAATTATTTCAAGTTGCTCTCAAAATGTGATGATCATGGAAAAGGAAGCACTCTTAAGAAAATGAATTGCCCAGAGTTACACAGGCGGTCATTATGAACGTAGGCGGTCAGGACCGCCATGCCAGCGGTGGCGGAAATTACCGCCATATTATGTTCATGGCGTGACCGCCAAAGGCAGAACTTCGCCACCGCCAGGCTACTGCCGCCAGGCAGCCTGACGATGTGGGAGTTCCATATCTGACAGGGCAGCGCTGCCCGCCATGTAAAGAACCTGTGTCCACCAGCCCTTCCCTGGCGCTGTCCCCCACCAGGAAAAGGCTGGCAGAATGGGGGTCCCTGCACTGCCCATGCACAGCCCCATTGCGCATGTCACTGCCTGATTTATGGGCAGTGATATGTGTGACGGTGCTACTGCACCTGCTGCACTGCGACACTGTTCTGCCCACCGGGCCAGTGGAATGTTCTTTATTGGGCCGGCGGGGACCTCAACGTGCTGGCGGTCTGTGTTTAGACCGCCAGACTGAACACGCCGGGAAATCCCGCCGTGTTCATAATGAGGGCCATAGTTTGGTCAATCCAGTAAGCTGAGATTGAAACCAAGTTCCTTTGGTCAGTGCCCCACAACTAGTATTTGCCTCGGGGTATCCAAAAGCTCGTGACTGATACATCTACATGTTTCTTGTCTCCGTGGTGACAACAGCCAGACTAATCCTGGATTTGGTTTGCTTCCTCCTACCATATATACACTGGGATTTAAGCACGTCCCTGTCCACTTCCTACTTTCAGAGATGTTGCTTTTCCCTGAATATTTATTATGTCTTCATGGACTCCTTCAGCTACTTGGTCTGCCATCTTCATCTTTCCTTGACCAAATACCAATGTGTAGTCTACCCTAACACTTTCTATTCATGTTCTCGAGAAGTTAGGCCTGATTTTTATCTTGGCAGTATGGACAGGATACTCCATCGCAACTGAAATGTAGTATCCATACACCCGCGAAGGTGGGCCTCCCATTCCACCCAGTACAAATGTGGGCAGAACTTTTGTTTAATCACAGTGGAGACTACTGTGTCTCTTTTGTGATTAAACCCCACTGCCTCCTCGAAGGAGTAAGGCCTGTCAGAGGTTGACCTCTAATTCCTCACACCTAATTTAGATGGGTTGAAATAGAAGTCAAATTTGGCTGCCCATCACTGCCAGGAAAACCGAGGTGGTGAGGGGCAGTGAAAAAAGCGAAATTATCCCTCACCATGGAAGAGTAGTTCCAGTGCGAGAGGAGCATTGTCTTCTTTATTTTTCAATAGAAATCCCAGTTCGGGATTTTCTTTTTTGAAAATGAAAAAGAAAACAGTTTGCCACATGTCTCCATCATGCTTGACGGAGCAATGGCTCAAACTACAAAAAGCATTGATTGGAACCTCCATGTCAATTGTTCCTGGCAATGCATTAAGAAATGACTACCAACTTGGCAGTCATTTCATAATTTGGCAGGTGGAAATGCAGTCAAGGTAACAGAGTAAATTACTCAGCCGTCCTTACTGCCAAACCTCTGTCCTCCAAAGTATAAATCCCATACTGTAATGTATTAGTTAATCTAGTCTGTTTACTTTAAACTTACTCCCACGTTTCTTTTCAAGTGCAGATATGTTTCTGATGATTTTTTCAGCTTGTGCTTCTGGTACGTACAAGATGCCTGCTGGGGACTCTTCCAAGTGTGAACCATGCCCGCGCCACAGTTACGCACCCAATATCGCCTCCACCGTGTGCAATTGCCAAGATGGATTTTACAGAACGACTTCAGAATCCCCCAAGGATCCCTGCACTGGTAAGACACACTTTAAGGACTCTGGGGAGCATGTTGAAAGTGATGCCTACTCCTGTGATGTTAGAGGACGTAGTAATTAGGTTATGAAAGGTCTGTTACTGATAGTTTTCTGGTATGAGTTCAATACATAATGTGGGAAATTACAGATGGATGGCAGTATATAAAAGAGCTATTTTCCATCAAATGGATTCAAGTGACATTGTAGACAATGAAGACAAAGCTCAAAGTGACTAGGATCTCGCTTGGAACATCTGCACCTATGTGTATTTTGCTTTTCTTGTCCCAGAGCAGTGAGTAACCAGGTTTCAAGTCTGGATTAATGCTGATGGATTTCAAGAGAAACCATACTAACCATATAGAGTTATGGCTGGGTAGTGATCAATGATAGGGCATCGGAGACAAAGAAACAAGGAATCAAAGTTTTAGGTTCCTATAAACTTGGGGGCTGTCTCTACCACTGTATGTTGTATATACGCCTCAAGACCACCTGCTTTTTAGATGCACCCATCGATTAGCTTAGTTGGGGCAGAGTAATAATGGGAGATTCACATAAAATATTGCCTCCCTCAGACTCCACCTCCTTCTTCAGTCTCCTAAATGCTGTACATTAAAACTTAAATAACATCTTCTGCAACCCTCCACCACTTCCCACAGTCCTTCCTTAACATAAACCACTTTAAAAAGAAAATACCTATCACACGTTCACCCTGCCTCTGTTGTCAATATACTCTTGTCTTGCCTTTAATTCTGCCACTCCCCGGCTCCAAAGTTTAACCTTTTCTCCACTGCTGTTTCCTCATGATCCTCTCTCTGTTGTTCATAAATGTGTGGAGCTTGGAAGCTATGCAGAGAGCTGCTAGGTCTTATATGTGCCCCAGCTTAGCACAAATCAAACATCCTGTGTGTTTATTCATAAGCCTAGAAGATGCAGAGGAGAGGGTGGTTGTAACAGTATAGCATTGCGTGTCAATGCTATACTGTTACATCATATATATTATATAATGCTATATAATGCTACCTTCCTCCAGGCTTTGATGGTCCAAAGGTTCAAGTGGATGTAAGGGGAGAGGATGGTTCATCATGTACATTTTCACCACCTTCCTTGGGATGTGGAAACACACAGGAGCCGACAGATCACCGTCCATCCTTCCGCTCATCTTTTCGATATGAGGCGGGATGGAGTAGGCCAGAAACGATAACAAATGTTTCTGCTTCCACGTGATAATGTGACGGCAGTAATAAACATTGCTGTGATGTCTTTGCACCAAGCCATATGGATTTGAACCTTTTATTCACAATGACATTGTCCTATGGAAGCCACACACAGCAATGGAAAGTATCAAATCAAATCAAATCATTAGCATTTATAAAGCGCGCTACTCACCCGTGCGGGTCTCAAGGCGCTAGGGACAAAGGGGGTGGTTATCGCTGCTCGAACAGCCAGGTCTTTAGGAGTCTCCGGAAAGCGGAGTGGTCCTGGGTGGTCCTGAGGCTGGTGGGGAGGGAGTTCCAGGTCTTGGCCGCCAGGAAGGAGAAAGATCTCCCACCCGCCGTGGAGCGTCGGATGCGAGGGACGGCAGCGAGTGCAAGGCCAGAGGAGCGGAGGGGGCGGGTGGGGACGTAGAAGTTGAGGCGTCTGTTGAGGTATTCCGGTCCCTTGTCGTGCAGGGCTTTGTGTGCGTGGGTGAGAAGTCGGAAGGTGATCCTTTTGCTGACTGGGAGCCAATGCAGGTGTCTCAGGTGTGCGGAGATGTGGCTGCTGCGGGGTACGTCGAGGATGAGGCGGGCGAGAACACAGAGCAGGACTGTGTGAGCACAAAACATGAATCTTGAGTATAAGAGCATGGCCCTGCAATGGTTGAGTCACTGTGGAGACGTTTAGGGAGGATGCACTGTTGGCTTGATGACAACACTGGTTGGTCTTTCTTGTTCTTTCACAGGTCCTCCTTCTGCACCACGCAACGCTAACTATGAACTACATGGTTCCAGCGTAATGCTAACATGGCAGCTTCCCAAGTACTTAGGAGGCCGGAAGGAAGTCTTTTTCAATGTCATTTGCAAAATGTGTCCTTCCGGGGTGAGCGCCTGTATTCGCTGCAGTGATGCAATACAGTTTGAACCACGTCAGGTGGGCCTGTCAGAGACGCGGGTCCTAGTGTCCAACCTCCTGACTCGTGTGCTGTACACTTTTGAAATCCAGGCGGTGAACGAGGTGACAGAACTTGGGGATGAATATCCTCAGTTTGCTATGGTGAACGTCAGCACCAGCCAATCAGGTGAGAGAAGCACCTAACTATTTGGTTTTTTACAATGTATACCTTTTGCTTATGCAATGTGCAGTGTTTAGTAATTGAGCTCAGATTTGCAACTTTAAGATTGTTAAACTTTGACGAGTAGCTAGATTAAGAGGTAAATTGGTTATCAGGTACCACATTTTTTAAGCTAACCATTAACCAGTTCTGTGCCGTGGCCGTAATGGTTACGTCCTGCGGCACAGTGCTGCTGTGCCCAGGATGTAACCATTACGTCCTGGGCACCCAGCCCAGAGGGAGTGCTAGCGCTCCCTCTGTGGGGTTCCTCCCCACCCCCCAAGTCAGGGAGGGAAGGGGAAGCCCTTCCCCTTCCACCCCTGACGCCCTCACCTCCCCCTGTGATGTCAGCGCACGAGCGTGCACTGACAATCACAGAGCCTCCCCGATCACGTGGGGGAGGCCGAGAGAGCCTTCAAAGGGAAGGAAACCTCTAGGCACAAGAAATATATATATATATATATTTTTTTTGATTTTGAGGTGGGGAGCGACCCCTTAGGCAAGGGTCCCTCCCCTAGGGGGCAAATTATATTTAGGCCATTTCTGCCCCCCTCGGAGGCAGATTGGCCTATTTTTATGAGGCCAATCTGCCCCCAAGGGGGATAGAAACCACTAGACACGAGGGAGTTTTTTTGTTTGTTCGTGTTTCACGTAAGGGGAGCGACCCCTTAGGCAAGGGTCGTTCCCATGGGGGCAAATTTATTTTAGGCCATCAGCCTATTTTAATTAGGCCGATCTGCCCCCAAGGGGGGCAGAAACCACTAGGCACCGGGGATATTTGTTGTTGTTGTTGTTTTACAGATGGGGAGCGTCCCCTTAGGCAAGGGTCGCTCCCCTGGAGGGGCAAAATTTATTTAGGCCATTTCTGCCCGCTTTGGGGGCAAATTGGCCGATTTTAGGTCAATCTGCCCCCAAGGGGGGCAGAAACCACTAGGCACCAGGGATTTTTTTTGCGCCGTCACGCAAGGGGAGCGACCTTGTAGGCAAGGGTCGCTCCCCGACTGTGTGGGGGGGCAAATTTATTTTAGGCCATTTCTGCCCCCAGGGGGGGCAGAAACCTCTAGGCGCCAGGGCAAATTTTTTTTTTTTTTTTTTTTTGCTTCTTTGCTTTTTTAGAGGTGGGGAGCGACCCCTTAAGCAAGGGTCGCTCCCCTGGTGAGGCAAATTGTATTTAGGCCATTTCTGCCCGCTTTGGGGGCAGATCTGCCGATTTTAGGTCAATCTTCCCCCAAGGGGGGCAGAAACCACTAGGCACCAGGGATCTTTTTTTTTTGCGCCGTCACGCAAGGGGAGCGACCACGTAGGCAAGGGTCGCTCCCCAGGGGGAAGTGAGGGGAGCAAATTCATTTAGGCCATTTCTGCCCCCCCTTGGGTCGGCTGAGCTAGAGGCCAAAATCCACAGGTAGGCATTTTGCAAAAAACATCTCTGTTTTCTGTGAAAAAATGTGATGTGTCCACGTTGTGTTTTGGGCCATTTCCTTTTGTGGGCGCTAGGCCTACCTGCACAAGTGAGGTACCATTTTTATCGGGAGACTTGGGGAAACCCTGGGTGGAAGGAAATGTGTGGCTCCTCTCAGATTCCAGAACATTCTGTCACTGAAATGTGAGGAAAATGTGTTTTTTAGCCACATTTTGAGGTTTGCAAAGGATTCTGGGTAACAGAACCTGGTCAGAGCCCCACAAGTCACCCCATCTTGGATTCCCCTAGGTCTCTAGTTTTCAAAAATGCACAGGTTTGGTAGGTTTCCCTAGGTGCCGGCTGAGCTAGGGGCCAAAATCTACAGGTAGGCCCTTTGCAAAAAACAACCCTGTTTTCTGTAAAAAAAAATGGGATGTGTCCAAGTTGTGTTTTGGGCCATTTCCTTTTGTGGGCGCTAGGCCTACCCGCACAAGTGAGATACCATTTTTATTGGGAGACTTGGGGGAACCCTGGGTGGAAGGAAATTTGTGGCTCCTCTCAGATTCCAGAACTTTCTGTCACCGAAATGTGAGGAAAATTTGTTTTTTTAGCCAAATTTTGAGGTTTGCAAAGGATTCTGGGTAACAGAACCTGGTCAGAGCCCCACAAGTCACCCCCTCTTGGATTCCCCTGGGTCTCTAGTTTTCAAAAATGCACAGGTTTAGTACGTTTCCCTAGGTGCCGGCTGAGCTAAGGGCCAAAATCTACAGGTAGGCACTTGGCAAAAAACACCTCTGTTTTCTGTAAAAAAATGGGATGTGTCCATGTTGTGTTTTGGGGCATTTCCTTTCGTGGGCACTAGGCCTTCCACCCAAGTGAGGTACCATTTGTATCGGGAGACTTGGGGGAACGCTGGGTGGAAGGAAATTTGTGGCTCCTCTCAGATTACAGAACTTTCTGTCACCGAAATGTGAGGAAAATTTGTTTTTTTTAGCCAAATTTTGAGGTTTGCAAAGGATTCTGGGTAACAGAACCTGGTCAGAGCCCCACAAGTCACCCCATCTTGGATTCCCCTAGGTCTCTAGTTTTCAAAAATGCACAGGTTTGGTAGGTTTCCCTGGGTGCAGGCTGAGCTAGGGGCCAAAATCTACAGGTAGGCACTTTGCAAACAAGCATTTTCAATGCAACGGGTCTCGCATTTGCTCGAGTTAGAGCTATCAGCGTTGTAAACTCCTAACTGGACTTTTCTTGCCACACAAACGAAAAGAAAAATAATCACGCTGCATTTTTTTTTTCATTTGTGTGGCAAGAAAAGTCCGCTCAGGAGTTTACAAAGCTAATAGCACTAACTCAAGCAAATGCGAGACCCGTTGCATTGGAAATGCTTGTTATTTGTGTGCACAAACCTATTTTTTGTTTGTTCCAGTCCAGCCCTGCTTGTTTTTATATAAATTTGAACAAATAAAGCAAACGCGTGACAACCATGCTACTCCAGTATTTTGAAACATCTAGTGTTGATGAATTGTAATGCCGATACAGAGGTGACAACACAAGAAATCAAATTGTAAGTAAAGCGAGCTAAGTTGCAGCAGCTGAAGAGCGAAAGCAATTACACATCTGACAATAAAGTGAACACACATTATCAAATGCGGCACGATAGGTGCACAAAAAACAGTACTTTCCACCTGAATAAAAACGCTCTCACTGCAACAACGACAGGAGTCGAAGAGCTGTCAAGCAAAGAGTCTGGTCTACAATCTCCACGACATTGTTCATTGTAGGTAGGAATACTGGCAGACAGAGAAATCCTGAAAAAATAATTTCCTATGATGCAGAGCTACTGTTGTTCAAAGCTTTTTCTTCCTCTCCAAAGATTTGCAAAGGTTTTGAATGTAGACCTATATTTAGTTTGTGAAGAGTCCCTGTAGTGCAGTTGTCAAAGCAAATATTTTTTTCAAAATCAGTCTGTTTTGAATAAAACTTTTCTTACAAGTTTACTTTTGTGTCTAAAGTTTTTTTTCCAATGTTGCCATAACAGATGTTTTTTTTTATTTTTTCCCGAACTAGATGTGCGTGAAAGTTTTGACACAAGGCAGATAATGTTCAAGCACGCTTACACTCAGAATGATTTGCAGGATTTGTTCACAATTTGGCAATTGGCTTAACAACCTTTCTTCATCGCTAATTTCGCAGTGCCTTTAGTGGAATCTGGTTTTAACAAATATATATATTTCCAGAGAAAGATCGTATTGTGAGGCCACCATAGACAGCACAGCACATTACGTAGGAATGAAAATAAATGACTTGCAGGGCCGTGAGAGCCCGGAGACTGAAAACACTAGGATAAATGTATACAATAAAAGATAATATCTGCATGCAGACGTGGCCAGGTCAGGGAAAGCCTTGTATGATTTATGTGTGTAGGAGAGAGGGTGGGGCGAGGGGTGTGCGAGTTCCAGTTTTACAGGAGATAGTGGCATGCAGAAGGCCTGTGAACTATTCCTCTGTACCAGAATGAAAAATACATTCCATGCGCTGCTGCCTTTCCTGAGGCTGCTGCTTCCACTAAAAATAAAAACCCGATAAAATTAAAATACATTGGCGACTGTTCCGCAGAGACAGAACTGCAGGATGTCTCCTGTGGAGGGCTCTGGAGCAGCTGGCAGTGTTTACTCTCTCCTGGATTTATAGCATGCGCTGGGCCAGGAGAAAAGAAAAATCTTCACAAGCCTGTTTATGGGGAAGCCTGGAGCATTGATCCTGATGACTAGAGCCCTGTTAACAGAAACAGACTGGAGCCACTGAAACATCCAGCGCTCTGGTCAAATGCTATTAGCTTAAGAAAAAAGTAATCCCTAAGCACATGGTACATAGGCACAAGTGGAAGGGCACAAGTACTAGGGCCATGCTCCAGGGGAGTGTACAACTGTGGAAACAGTGGGACAAAGAGCAAGGATTGACGCATTAGCAAGCAAGGATTTTTTAAGGACACTGAAACAAACAAGTGACAAAGCAGAGAGCCCACAAAGAGGTATAGAAGTATATACTGAAGTATATACAAGAGGTCTCGAACGCTCGACCTAAAAACACCTCTGTTTTCTGTAAAAAAAAATGGGATGTGTCCACGTTGTGTTTTGGGCCATTTACTTTCGTGGGCGCTAAGCCCACCCACACAAGTGAGGTACCATTTTTATTGGGAGACTTGGGAGAACGCTGGGTGGAAGGACATTTGTGGCTCCTCTCAGATTACAGAACTTTCTGTCACCGAAATGTGAGGAAAATGTGTTTTGTTAGCCAAATTGTGAGGTTTGCAAAGGATTCTGGGTAACAGAACCTGGTCAGAGCCCCACAAGTCACCACATCTTTTATTCCCCTAGGTCTTTAGTTTTAAAAAATGCACAGGTTTGGTGGGTTTCCCTAGGTGCCGGCTGAGCTAGGGGCCAAAATCTACAGGTAGGCACTTGGCAAAAAACACCTCTGTTTTCTGTCAAAAAATGAGATGTGTCCACGTTGTGTTTTGGGGCATTTCCTGTCGCGGGCGCTAGGCCTACCCACACAAGTGAGGTATCATTTTTATCGGGAGATTTGGGGGAACATAGAACAGCAAAACAAGTGTTATTGCCCCTTGTCTTTCTCTACATTTTTTCCTTCCAAATATAAGAGAGTGTGTAAAAAAGACGTCTATTTGAGAAATGCCCTGTAATTCACATGCTAGTATGTAGCACCCCGGAATTCAGAGATGTGTAAATAACCACTGCTTCTCAAGACCTTATCTTGTGCCCATTCCATTTTGGAAATACAAAGGTTTTCTTGATAGCAATTTTTTACTCTTTATATTTCAGCAAATTATTTGCTGTATGCCCGGTATAGAATGAAAACCCACTGCAGGGTGCAGGTCATTTATTGGCTCTGGGTACCTAGATTTCTTGATGAACCTACAAGCCCTATATATCCCCACAACGAGAAGAGTCCAGGAGACGTAACGGTATATTGCTTTAAAAAATCTGACATTGCAGGAAAAAGTTACAGAGTAAAACATAGAGAAAAATTGCTGATTTTTTCACCTCAATTTCAATATATTTTTTTTTCAGTTGTTATTTTCTGTAGGAAACCCTTGTATGATCTACACAAATAACCCCTTGCTGAATTCAGAATTGTGTCTACTTTTCAGAAATGTTTAGTTTACTGGGATCCAGCATTGGTTTCATGCCCATTTCTGTCACTGACTGGAAGGAGGCTGAAAGCACAAAAAATCATAAAAATGTGGTATGTTCCAGTAAAATGGCAAAATTGTGTTGAAAAATTGGGTTTTCTGATTCAAGTCTGCCTGTTCCTGAAAGCTGGGAAGCTGGTGATTGTAGCACCGCAAACCCTTTGTTGATGCCATTTTCAGGGGAAAAACCACAAGCCTTCGTCGGCAGCCCCTTTTTAATTTTTTTTTGAAAAAAACTAAATTTTCACTGTATTTTGGCTAATTTCTTGGCGTCCTTCTGGGGAACCCACAAAGTCTGGGTACCTCTAGAATCCCTAGGATGTTGGACAAAAAGGACGCAAATTTGGCGTGGGTAGCTTATGTGAACAAAAAGTTATGAGGGCCTAAGCGCGAACTGCCTCAAATAGCCAAAAAAAGGCTTGGCACAGGAGGGGAAAAAGGCCTGGCAGCGAAGGGGTTAAAGGATGACGTTTTTTCTAAATTAACCATCTTTTAGGAAACATTTGAGTCTTCATGTCTGATATCCTTGGTCCCGCTAACAGGCAAATACATGGTAATGCGAAACAAAGAAATTACCCTCTTCATAGCACTGTATATCAATCATTAATAACCAAGAAATATATTGTGAATGAAACTGCTGCTGAAGAAAGGTCTCTAAGAAAAAAGAAAAAATGTTTTCAGTATAACACACCAAGGATCAGTAGGTGAGAATATTGATGAAGTGATAGAGGGGGTGTTTTGTTACCAGCAGCATGAATGTGGCTCATTGGCTGCTGAGAATGATCTTGAGCCGGTCACTGATTGGTAGCAACCCATACTTAAACTGATCCATCTGTATGACATAATATCAACATCACCGGTATCAACCTACAAAGATATCAACTACTGCTATATTGCCTACGTAAATATATTTTTACAATTCAGAACTCACATCTAGGTGCATTGAAGATGTAAATTGTCAAACTACGCAGATGTGGACTTACGAATGGTAAATCAATGTTTCCAATTCAGAACTCCACATGGGGGTACCCTGAAGAAATATATCATCAAGGTGTGCAGATGTGGAGTTAAGAATGGTAGATGTGTGTGTGTGTGTGTGTGTGTGTGTGTATATATATATATATAAATATATATATATATATATATATATATATATATACAATTCAGAACGTCATTTCTAGATACTTTCAAGATATCTATCCTCAGGCTACATGAATGATGATATAAGATTAGTAAATATATACTTATCAATGTTCCCTGTAAGGAGCGGACGCGCGCGCACCCTTCCTTCCCCCACCACGCGGGCCTTTTTGCCAAGCATGCACTTTTCTGGCACGTCACTGCCTGCATCACGCGAGAGAGTGAAACCGTGTGTCAGCGCTGCGTTTAAAAAAGAAACAGCGCAAAAACACGGTCACTCTCTTCTCTTCCTGTTTTTAGTTACATTGATAATATAGTGATAGTTAATATTCTGTAGCAAATATTTTTGTAGATCGATGGAAAAACTCAGTGTTCTACTACCATACCACTGCTCTTTACTATTAAATACTTGAAAAATGAGAATTTGTGGTGATTCCTGCCTTACAAAGTTGTTTTTTGTGTTTATTTTATTCTGGATGGTAGGTCCCCCATCCCAGAAAAAAATGACCATAGTACTTTGTAGAATTTCAGTGATTGACACAAATTCCAGCCAGCAACAATCTAAATGTCACAAGCTTCTGACAGACTTGTAAGAAAGGTGCCTCAGTGTCCAGTTCATAGTTCAGAGTTTTAAGCGAGTGCACAAACTCCTGCACTTGCTGTGAATTTTTTGCCACTTCTCTAGTTCCGCAGCCTTCATCTAGACAAAATATGGCGGGACGTTATTAGACTGAAGACTGAGGGCCCCATTATGAGTCTGGCGGATGGAGGACTCTTGTCTGCCAATCTCCTGAGAGGGTGGCCTCCGCCTACGCGGCGCACTCCCTGCCAGAGCTGATATGGGTTTCCTGCTAGGTCAGAGGGCGGAAACCTAAGTTTCTGCCTGCTGGCCTAGCGGGAAACAGGCTACAGCATTGTCTCAAGCTAGTAATTAAGCCGGAAGCAATGCTGTAGCCTGCAGGGTGCACCAGCACCCTAGCAATGTTCACTGCCTGCAAAGCAGGCAGTGAACATTGCAACAGTGCTGGCCAGGGGAGCCCCTGCACTGCCCATGACAAGTGCATGGGCAGTGCAGGGCCCCACTGGGGCCCCCTGCACCCATTCTCCACCAGCCTTTCATGGTGGTGCTACCGCCATGAAACCTCTGGCGGAGAAGGGGGTCGTAACTACCAGGGCTTGCTGCTTGCAGCACTGCCCTGGGGGATTAGCACTGCCACCATCCTCCAGACTGCTGGGATCCGAGATTTTAATGGAGCTGGCGGTTCCCGGGCGGTCCGACCGCCAGGGTTGTAATGTGGTGGTCGGATCGCCTCATTGGCGGCGGTCTAGACCACCACCACTAGTGTGTCGGTCTATAGACTGCCACACTCATCATAAGGCCCTGAGTCTTGTCTAGTGCCTGAATCTTCTTACAAACTCTTGGAAGAGTAAGAGATTATTTAGTGGGCCCATTATAAATCCTTTCAAAGCACAAGAAATATACACAATGATGTAATGATCCTAGGAAAATTAGAAATTCTACAGGACTTTATAGTAATTAAGGACCAAATTGAATCTTACCCTCCTAACACCCCACGTTACAAGGACTCTTGATTCTTGCAATGCTTCATCATATGGTTTGCTCCTTGACAAGTCTGGATGTGTTTGTGGTCTGCGTGGGCTCCAGCTAAGGAGCTCTTTAAGCACAGCATTTTTCTTGCTAAAGAATTGTTGTGGTGCTTACTCCATTTATTGACCCCTGGGATCCTGATTGTAAACAGCTACAATTATGTTTAGGAGAACAATAAACCCTTTACTCATGTTTCTATTACTAAGATTAAAAAATATATGTTTGTGGACTTGAAGGTTATTCGTCACTCCACTTTTCACAAGTTGACATGTTTCAATCATCACCTATGAGGTATTGCAAGTTCCATTATATCCACGAAACTTGTAATACAGCGGAAGGGATATCTGTTGCATTTGTGGCAGAGTAATCCCCTCTACCAAACTCGTAATTAGGCATGTAGTTTGAAACAAATAGCCTGAAGGCAATAGGATCAATGCAGTGCAATAAAATGCTGTAGTGCCCTGCGATTAAGTACCTACTGGGTATTACCCCACAGATTCACCTATTTTAGTAGGTTGCTGGATCCCTGAAGAAATCAGTCAGCAATGCGTGTATATAATTAGGCATCTGCAAAATGTATGTCCCTTGGCATCACTACATCAGAATTGTGTGCATGTACATACTAAAATGGAGCCGGTGGTGTAGTCGGCTGCAAACAAATTCATTAGCTTACCCACACCGTCACAAAAATGTAACAAGTGTTCTTGTCATCATTACATCATGAGCACATACACCTAAACACTAGGTCCATGATTCAGTTTTACTTGCTGACACTTCCCTTTGCAAATATATTTGCTTCAATAGGGATCCTTGGTCCTGATGAAAGCCACAGACCTCTCTTGGGGCTCATACGTGATGGGTGAAACATGTTGACCTGAAGGTGGGAGGGGTGACATACACCCTTAATGTTCACATATGTTTTTAATCCAATGGTAGGAGACACAAATAAAGGGTTTATTGTTGACCTATAGTTAATTTTCGCAGTTGCAATTCAGGATGCTAGAATTCAAAGAATGGGGTTAGCACAATAAACAATTCTTTATGTTCTGTAAAAAGATCTTTCTTTAGGAAAGCCTATGGTGGAGCTCATCCAGAGCATAGTGAACATGTAGGCCGGGCGAGGGGCGGGGGGCAGACCCGTTGATGAAGCGTGCCATTAGAATGAGTGAGAGTCTTGTGTTCTTATAATAGTGAGGTTAGGAGGGTAGGATTCAACTCGGTCTGTAGGATAAAATGTTGTAGGTTCTCCATTTCACCTGGGCCCTTTATATAGCTGTTTGTGCCACTGGAATTATTGAATTCTGCAGTCATGTGTTTTCCACATAATTATGGACTTGCCACATTTGACACATAATCCACCATCTACTGCACAATCTGCAGGTTAAAAAGGTGTTCTACCTCAAGTGGATCACGGTTGCTAGTAGAAACAGCCCTTGAATGGTTCATCGCTCACCCCTACAACCACGGGTCTTATTCAAAGCGGCCCAGAAGGATGGTCAGAATTTATCACACTTGACAACGATCTGACAAGTCCCAGCTCATCATTTATGTGGCACAATACATTGCACTGATGTTGAGCTTTTTGGAAAAACATGGAATTTGGTGCTTATCCCCTTTTTTCCCTGTTAAATTTGTTGAGGTTGACCACTTAAAATGTAATGGAGGGGCATCCTTTATCACACGCGGTAATTACTGGGTGCGATAAATATTGCTTTGTTTAGAGTCGTCATCCCTGTGCAAGCAAGTATTTGATCAGGAATCACAGTTTTGATGGGATACCACCAATCAGGCCCATCGCTTCTGCTGCCCCCCAAATGCAAACCCAGGGATGCGTCCTGAGGCCCCTTTTTATCCCCCATCAAGCCCTGCCCCTAGGAGATATTATCTTCCCTTACCGCTTTTCGTAACAAATATCCACGATAGTCTTTCCTTCACTTCCCTGTATCCCATCAAAGTAAGCATCTTTCTGACACTCATGGAACATACCATGACATTTGAATCCAACCTGCTTCACGCATCTTAGAAGTTATCTACATCCTGCTTCCCTTTCCCCCTTAAAATGTCCCCTGATAACCTCAGTCATTCACCATCTGAAAATAACTTTGATGTGCTGTTTAATTGCTCCAGGAGGCTGCAGTCCTTCATAATCTCGGCCTTTCAGGCACCATAGACTGGATACCCTCACGAGTGATAAGAAATGCTCTACAAATCTACTGATTGATTGATTGTCCAGCTTCTAGCTGCTCATTCCTTTCTACACTACTTAGTCATTGTACACCAATATAGTGAGTACATTGAACCGTCAAAAATGTTCAGTCAGACTCCCGCGAGACTCCTCCTCTTCCTCCTTCTCCTCCTCCTTCTCCTCCTCCTCGACAAAGTGACCTGTTTATCCTCCACGCAATCCACATATCTCTCTCCAAGGTCACGAGGACACCGAGCTCTTAGGTGCCACAGAGCCCAGTATGAAGTCCCAACAGTCTTCAAAAGTCTTCAAGGAATGTCTCGCACTTGTGTTACATGACTTGCAATGGGAAGTGTTGCAGGTCTTGTTGGGGTGAGTTTGAGGTAGGTTGTTGCTCAGGGTATCTGCCTGACAGGCTAAGAGTCCTTTGACTTCTGACATTCTCTGGTCTGGGTGATGCTCTCTGTTTCCTTTAAGTGTATCTGTTGGCTCACCTTGGTAATGGAGCCTGAGCACAAGGGCTTAGCTTCACAGGTATATGCATGGGGTCTGCGCTGTGACAACACACAAACAAAGGTTTAATTAAAAACAACATAAAATACAAACCAGCATGAGGAATAATAAGTTATCAAGAAAATATACAAAAATGAAAGCAACCTGAAAGTGGGACGACATTGACATCTTTACATGTTACTTTACAAACAAGCTGAATTGAAAAGAAAAATGTATAAAAATAACAACAGAAGCAGTCTTTCTATGCATAATTTTCTATTTTTTTATTTAATGGAATCCATTGAGTCAAGTAGGTCCGTTAGCTAAATGATTTGGTCCTGATTAAAAAAATAAATATTTTATTTGGACTCGAAAGGTTGTCTTTTCATAGCACCCGGTGGTATTCTTGGGGGAGAATCTCTACAAACACCCATAGATTGTGACACAAAATCCAATCTACTAATGTAGTTTTACTGGATTGTGCATCAAAAACTAATGAAGAACGGAAGTAGACACAAATACAGGGAAATACTTTGGTTTCCCCCAACCTGCCACATTGCATGTGTGATGCAGTTTACAGGACATATTCAATGAGCCTGAACCTTTCACAGTCCTCGGCACCGAAAGCTAGACATGGATGGTATTCTTTCAGTGCAAATTCACATTTGACAATGCACACTTACATCTATTTCATGGTGTGTGTGTGAGCGCAGCGCACAGCAGTCTGTTGCACAAGCGCCCAGGATGACACAAGCAGCAGGCCAATCTTAGCATATATTTAGGGTCAGATTTACTAACATTTGATGCAATTCAAAAAAGCAAGACAACTTTCTCTGCTTTGTCAAATGGAGAGAGCAGGAATGCTAATAGGACATGTTATGATGGACTCCAAGTCTGAATATATGGTGTGAATCATAAAATCAAAAATGTTAATGCCATTAACCAGTCTCTAGTGTGCGACAATGGTACGAGCTCTGCCCGGTGCTCGTGCAAAGGAATGGCGAGTGGCTGGACACTGAATGGTGGACCAGACCCAAAGTGCGGAACTTAGTAGTCCTCAGGTATCTATTTATACTGAATCGACACTAACAGTCCAGTAAATCAAAACTGATGTTCTTCGGTACATAAATGACTTTATTGAAGACATTGATGCTGTCAGTATTGGTAGTTGAAACAGAGTGTTACTGGGCCATAGTATTGTAGGCTGAACCTTGGAACCAAGTGAAGATTCCAAAATGTGTGCTCCATTGCTTGGTGCCTGTGCCATTGAGGGACGCCACAGGTATGGCGAGATCCACATTGAAATATCGGTCTCAATGGTGAAGGAGTATTGCCCCTCTGGCTAAGAGCCTGGAGCTGTAAAATAAAACGATATTTCATTATTGTTTTATTTTACAGCTGCTGGCTCAGCCAGCAGCAAGTGCAGGGAGGAGGGGGGCTCGGCTAACGGAGGGGGAGTGGAGTCTGTGCACTAAGTGCGCGTGTGTGTTTGGCCGGCCGTCTCATGCGCACTTACGTTTCTCCAACCCGGCTGTGCTACATAGCTGGATTGGAGAAACTGCGCAGGCTCTAGTGCACTGTCTGAGTGGCAGAACAAGCCACTCAGACCAATCCTGGCACTGCTCTCATGCTACGTTCAGCATGAGAGCAGCTTCAGCATTGCTTGGGGAGCCTGTGCTGGTGTCCCAGTGAATGCTGGGACACCAGAAGAAGAGCGGAGGAGCGAGGCAGCTGCGATGGGATCAGGTATGTTTTTTTCCCCTGTCCCTCCCCCTGCCCGCCCCTCCCCTTGAGATTTGCGGCGGCCGCCGATGACGTCAAACAACAGAAGTCTGAAAACTGAGTACTAAACTTCAAATGCATGTGACGGCGCGAAACATCGATATGTTAAATGAAAGTGCCTCTGTCCAGGAACAGTGTTGAGCCCCTAAGAATTTTGTTGCTCCACAACTGGATCTGGTGATTTAATTCAACATTTACTGGTAACTCAATTAATGTAAAGTACATCAGGCTTTACAACGAAGGCGAACACGTATCTTTATCAAACCATGAAGGTTTATTGATAGAATGCCTATTAGAAACCCACTGCCTATTGTTATAGCTAAGGGTTAGAGGTCAGTCAGTTAGTTAATAGTATGATGCTCAGAGCAAGATTAGGCAGAACCAAATACAGTTCAGCTCGAAGGAAATAAATCAGAGTTATAAATCACAGGTCATGCCTGGAGTTGCCTCTTAAAAGTCAAGGGGGCATGGGTGCCAAGCTTTCATATTGTCTATGTGTGATATTTCTTTAGCTCAGCATGCTCATGTGTGACATCTCTTTGGTTCAGTGTGCTTGTGAGTGACATTTCATTTCTCTGTTTCATTGTGCTTGTGTGTGACATTTCCGTGGTTCAGTGTGCTTGGGTGTGAAATCTCTTTAGTTCAGTGTGCTTGTGAGTGACATTTCTTTGGTTCAATGGCTTGTGCCTGACATTTCTTTGGTTCAGTGTGCTTGCGAGTGACATTTCTTTGATTCAGCATGCTCGTGTGTGACATTTCTTTGGTTCAGTGTGCTTGTGTGTGAAATATCTTTAGTTCAGTGTGATTGTGTGTGACATTTCTTTGGCTCAGTGTGCTTGCGAGTGACATTTCTTTGATTCAGTGTGCTAATGTGTAACATCTCTTTGGTTCAGTGTGATAGTTTGTGACATTTCTCTGGTTCAGTGTGCTTGCAAGTGACATTTCTTTGGTTCAGTGTGCTTGCGAGTGACATTTCTTTGGTTCATTGTGCTTGTGTATGACATTTCTTTGATTCAGCGTGCTCGTGTGTGACATTTCCTTGGTTTAGTGTGCTTGTGTGTGAAATCTCTTTGGTTCTGTGTGATTGTGGCATTTCTTTGGTTCAGTGTGGTTGCATTTTACATTTCTTTGGTTCAGTGTGGTTGTGTGTGACATTTCTTTGGTTCAGTGTGCTCATGTGTGACATTTTTTTGGGTTCAGTTTGCTTGTGAGCAACATTTTTTTTGGTTCAGTGTGCTGGTGTGTGACATTTTTTTGATTCAGTGTGTTCGTGTGTAACATCTCTTTGGCTCAGTGTGATAGTTTGTAACATTTCTTGGGTTCAGTGTGCTTGCGAGTGACTTTTCTTTGGTTCAGTGTGCTTGCTAGTAAAATTTATTTGGTTCAGTGTGCTTGTGTGTGACATTTCTTTGGTTCAGTGTACTCGTGAGTGACATTTCTTTGCCTTTGAGTAACACTTTAGAAACCACCAGCGATGCCTTGCACCACTGTGCACAAACACTGAGAATAAGCTGTGTAGAAATGTCGTCATTATGTGTTATAATGTGTTATAATCATGATTCTCGTAGCCTAACCCTTAGTGCATGCGGAGACCACTGTGGGTATGGAGAGAGATAACACACTTAGGGGCATATCTGTGGTGCAGGGTAGTGCATCAAGTGACCTTGTTTCATTGCCCTGCGCCACATGGAAAAGGCAGAAATGCTCCTTATTTATAAGATATGGTGCATTGCTGTCCTTTCCCCCTGCGCTGGTGCACAAATTGCTGCCTAGCACTAACGCAGGCACCCTTGCACCATGGAGCAAGGGTCTGTGCATTGTTAGCAGGATTATTTTTGCACCTTCGTGCACAAAAACAATTTAGAGAGGCATTTTCCTCTTTCCATGCGTGATGCCGAACGCAGAGAAAAAAATAGGATAAATAAAGATGTTTCTCCTCATTACGCCTAAAATTTTTACACATTCCCAGGTTTACCGATTCTTGTAAATTTAGGAAAGCCTCAAAATGCGTGGCTGTTGAGTGGGAACACCCACTCCAGGGCCCGGGGTCCACCTCTCCGACGCAGTGTAAGTCAGTGCAGCAACTTGCACTGAGTTTCCTTACTCCATATCTACAAGGCCATGAAAAGCCACGCAAGGTGGGTCTGCTCTAGATATGGGTCTGCAGTCTGCGCCGCAGGTGCGTCACAAAAAGTGATGAATCGGCGGCTCACGGGCTTGTAAATAAGCTCCTTAGCTTTTCTTCTCACCTATTTTGAGTGATAATCTCCATCGTTGGGGTGACCCAGAACTTGTCCTCAAAAGCGTAATTCCAAAACTTGTTGTGTGGTGCTTGAGGGAAGCCCTGCCAAGCGCTATACTCGGAATAGGCTTGTTTTATTATGCAAAAAGCTATACAATAAATCCATACCCGATTACAATTATGTGAGAATTACACACTCATTAAACCAATTAGGTTTAAGGAAAAACAATAGCATTTCTGAAACATTTGTCAATACTAACCCACAACTTCACATAATGCAGTTCCCATCCCTGGTGCTCTTCAGGCACCTCAACAGTTAGTGCAAAGATCATACTTCACACCAGGACAAGAGCACACGAGAATGATTTTATGGTTCCAGTAGGTGAGACCTTCAAACAATAGCTCTCAGTCAACCAGAGAGGTACAGAGCCCTAAAGAAAGAAACATCATTCTGTACCTGGGAATGACACTACATTTCAAAAGATTATTTCCAGGCTCATTCGTGTAAGGTCTTCTGGGTGCAGAGTGAAACAGGAATGAAAAGCTGACTGCATGCTGAAAGATGGCTACAAACAGTTTTGCCATTTTGGACATGAGCCCTACATTTGACATATGTTTCCATAAGCAGAGCTCTCTGAACATAATGATTCCATTTCGAGCTCCCATTGAATAACCTATGGCAGGTGCACACACTTTCCAGGATTTCAAAATGCTTAAGAGTACTAAATGTCTGAAGTAACATTGAAACTGATCTAATATGACATTGAATATTAAAGATTTCATGTAAAGTGAAGAGGGAATGATGAAAACATGTTTTAGGGAAATTGATTTTTCTAGAAGTTTCAAGTGCCAGGAAAGTGAAATTGTCCAATCTGTGTTTATCCTCACCTATAAAACCCTGCAGATTATCATACTGATTTGCAGGGGTGAAAATGGTTTTCTCTATTTTATGATGCTTTCATGTATTGAGTATTAGAGGGAGGTAAGGGATGCACTTGCATTGAGTGATAAACAGACTTTACAAACTAGAAAGGTAAGAGTCATTCCATCAGAACAATGGTAAAGCAGAAACACACCTGAGGCAGGACAAGAAGGAGCATAGGGAGTAGAATGCCACTGAATTCCTGAGACAGACAAGAGAACCATCCAATCATGGACAAGAGACTGACCGAAAGCCCAATCGTATCTTAGAGACTACGTGTTCAATAAAACAGCTACCTTTATCCATAGGCAAGAGCCCAAAAAGCTAAGTCCTGGTTCTGTAAGCAAATGTGGTGAGTTTCTTTATTACATCAGTGCCTGGTTCTGCTGAGCACCAGGTAGTGTTACCATGCAGTTTGTATTGTCTGTACATATGTTTTGCAGTTAAAAACTGGACATTCCTCAATTAGCAGTTCTGAATGCTACATAATGATCAAAACATCTGTTTCTACTTGCATGTTTCAAGTGTATTGTTCTCTGTGTGAGAAGTGCACCGTAAAGCTTCACCAGCAGTGCTTAGTTTGTAAAAGAATAAGTACAAGAGCCCAAAGCTTTGCTCAGGAGGCCACGGCCTGTCCTACAGAATGTTAGGGGGACTGAATACCAAGGATGTATAGTCTCTATCCCACCTCTTCCTTCTACCCCCTGAGCCTCTGTGCCTCTTTAGCTCACTCTTGCAGGTTCCTTTTTGTCTCTGCTTTCTATCTTTTTCACTATTTCCCTATTCCCCTCTTTCTCCCTCTTTCTTTATCTGGGTTGCAGTCTGATGATGAGAAATAAGGTCCCGAGAAATGAGTGATAGATGTCCCCCCCCCCCGCAACCACTGGCTCAAAAGAGTTACACATCCCTGGCCACTCCATGCCAGTGCAGTGTGTGCTTTGGCTTGCTTGAATATTCTCTTCCTTACTGCTTCTTGGAGTTCTTCATCTCAATTAAATGTAGTTGCATTCTATTTACTGCAAGGCCCAAGGATCATCATCTGCTGCAAGACAGGGGAGTCCATTATGCATAAACCTATTCATAACTAGCATAAAAGTGCATACATAATTCAAAGTTACATTCATATTTTAAAACATGCACAGTAATTTGCTATCCCTTGAAAGAGCCAAGTTCCTGTCAAGTCAATTCAGATCCAGTGGTATATGCAGGGAGACCAGAGCCTGGTTGTTAAAGAGGCTGGTTACAGTCACCGCACATTAGCAGGGGGTCACTCGCTTGAGTGCTGAAAAGGAAGGTATTTGTACCTTTGCTTAAACTGAACCTGGCATATCATCTTCCACTGACATAATGGGGGATGCTTCTCCCATTTGGGAATGGATCTGTCATCTCCAGACCAATCAGAAAGCAGGCTCCTATTGAACACTGCTTGGCTACAGGTTGATATTTTTAAAACTCAATTAACAAAATACAAGACCAAACCTTGACCAACAACTAAAGTCAACCTAAATACAATCCTCACTGAACATCATGGCCCCTTGAAAGTTTCTGGTGCTGTGATTAAATTAAGAAACAGACAATATTACTGTGGAGATGAGATAATATGTGCCCCTCTGCTTTCAATGGGATCTAAACTTACGCTCACCTTAGCAAAACTAATTTTCATTTCTATTGCAATAACTGCTCATCTGTGATGGAAGTGTTAAACTAATCTGATGATCCACCTGTTCTCACGGGAGGACTCATTTCACCAAAGCGTCACTTTTAAGATGTCCCTAGACGACAAGGGCACTGAAATAATCTGAAATTCCATTGTTTCACCTGGACAGAGACCCTCAAATATACAGACACCAGCACCAGCATCCGACATAGTACTGAACAGGACTATGTAGGTGCTGAAATAGGAAGGAACGTTTTACATAAATACTTCAAAAGTTGAAAGGCTGTAGGAGGTCTGAATGCAACTAATTTTGAGTTTTAAATGATCAGACATTTAAGATCTGAACTGTCCATTGTATGAAAACTAAGGATAAGAATTAGTAGCAGATATGATTTTAGTGTGCATAGACACAGATCATGAAAATTGTTTGCAAAATGCATATTATCAAAACACTCTCATTAACTCCAAAGCTTTCACATCTTGTTACCTATAAAGGTTGAAGGAAGAATATTATGGTTAACATAGATGCTGAAAAGATAATAATGCAGTGGAAATAGAGTAATGAAATGACGTACTGCCCATACATCCCATTATGCTGGATTTCTTGGTCCAGGAATTCTTCTACCAAATTGACCTGAGAGGTGGCATAGTAAAACAGCTTTTCTGCCCACTATAATCATGGAATGCTCTAAACCCTAATGCCCACACTGTGGGTACACAAAAGATGCATCACCTCCATTAGAAAGGCATATTCAAAATGTCCTTCTAGATCCTGACAAACCCTGATTGAAAATGCATATTAATAATTTGAAATTAATGGATCTCATGAGTTACTGATGACTGCAGTCGTATTTTGGAATGGTCACCCAGGAAACCATATGACATTCTGAAATCTGTCAGAGCCATCGGCTTTAGATTCTACTGAAATGACCACATTACAGAGGTCCCATATTTAACATGGATACAATATCAGAAACATTAGATTCACCCTGGAAAAACTGACAGACAAGTCCAAAAGTTGAAGAAGCAAGCCCTGGCTGATCACAGATCAAGTGAATTTTGTGCCTTGAGACAACAACTAATGCTCGGTGTCATAGAACATTCTTCACATGTTTATCACACATCTAAGCCCAAGATTAATGAAGTGTATGCAGAAGCAGCATCTTTAGAATACATTCATTTTCCAATTGAAGTACTTGAGAAGTATTTTATTAACATCAGATCAAATAGAGCAACTTGGAGATGACCGTAAAAGTAGCTTAGGATACCAGACATCTCCTGAGCCTGTCCCCTCCTGAAGGAACAGGAAACCCGTTCTTCTGCAGCATGGGAGAAGCCCAGGGAATATTCTGCATGGATCATTATCTTGTTATCCAGCAGAAAATAGAAGAGGTCTCTTGATATGTCTGCTAGATCTTTGGACCTTCAACTTCCTGACTTGCTTTATGTACTGCAGACATTTTGTTCCATTCTGATCAACATGCAGTGGTTTGCAGGGTCTCTCACCTGGGGTTTTAAAGTACAACAGCCTTGAAAAAAGCTGTAAGCAGTTCATAAGCAAAAAATATTACTTGTCAGACTATTGCCCTCCTGCGGTCACCACTCTGAACCCTGCTGTACAACCACATAACCTGAGCCAAATTTTCACATACTATTTGACACTTGAACAAAATTTACTTTCCATTCTTTGCCTTCATATGGAATAGTCAAAAAATTAACTCCTCTAGCCCCTGTTTTGGTTTTGTTTTAAATGTATGATAATAAAGTTGGACTGATATTTTGTCTGAGCAAATCAATGTGAAGTGAAGGACAGCCTCTCGAGTTGCTGGTTGGGAACCAAGTGGCAACCAAAATTAGGCCTCTTTCCGATATTTTCGCATTTCCTGTCCACTGGAATATAGGGACTCCGAGTCAATTAATTCCCACTGTCTTTACGTGTCAAATCAAAACACACCTGTATAATAACTTAACATTGATCACCTTGGATCTTTATTTGGTGTACATAATGGGGTTCATGAGCTTTTCCTATATGAGTTGATACTTTGCAGTTGCCTTTCATGATAGCAGGTGGGTCATGTCTATGTATTCTTGTCTTGGTTCTGCAGTTTTCTAGTTGCCTATTGTCTAAGATAACCCCGTCTTCCAATGTTTTATAGGGTGCCTCTCAGGTTTACCACATCAGTAGTTTGGGGTTTTGATCAATTTATTCACCCCCTACAGAAAGTAGCAGTTTCATAAAGTGAGCCTAGTAAAGTGAGCCTAGTCTGACAGATCTGTAGACGACTGGTAACTTATATGAGGTGGACTGTGTTCCCTGGTACAGCTCAGCTTCCATGAAGTAAGCTCTGGTGCCTGGGACAATTCTGTAATGACAGAGGTGAAGGTAGCCTGAAATGGACCAGAGGAGAATGTTCCATATTTTACACCAAAATGTCAGTGTTTATCAAGATATTATGAGCTCTTTCAAGAGTTGTGTCTATAAGTGAAGGTATACAATTACAGCTGGGTGAGCTTGACATCTAAGCTCACTCCCATCACTTGATTTATGATGTTTTCTCTTTTTGTGGAAATCCTTGAATAAGATAGAACAATCTGTATTTTATAGAGGGTGGACCATAAGGCTATGATGTAGAATCATTCTTACAGCTCCTATAGACACCAGGAAAGGGACATTTGTTTACCTAAAGTATCAGATCAAAGTTCAGTTTTGGTAGGTGAAAAAATTGATAAGGGCATCAATGTGGTTTCTTTCAGTGATCCTTGCTAGACTGTCTTTCATTTACTTTGGAGCATCAGGTCCTAAGTTATTGCAAAGATCCGTGGTGTTCTGTATTTTATTTACAGGTTAATGTCTCTTGCCGAGAGTAGCAGCAGTAGTACATTACAGTTTTTTTAGGTTTCCTAAAGTTCCTCAGTTCTATTTTAATTTTCATTTAGCGAGGGCGAGGGCTGTTCGCGCTCGTTATTCGCGTTCTGCTGTTTTTAGTGCGTTTTGGATGCAAGAGTGCACTTTGTGCTAAGAAATATTGCTAAATGCAGAATTCCTTGTGTAATTCCATGGAATCTCATTGAATTCTTAGGTAATTCCACATGATTATGCTACACTGAATTACTCAAGTTATGCCCAGCCCTAAAAAAGAGCTAGAATCAGACGGTTTCAGTGATTTATTTGTATCAGTTTTATGTGGTTTTAAGTACTACTGAGGGCAGATGTCAATGTTATCTTTGGGTCCCTTCTATTACAGGTTTCTTTTGACAGACACTCTGCTCATTACATCACACGCGTGTTAGGATTATTGTTTATTCCGGAGTAAAGCCGAGCCCACATGTGGGAACAGTTTACATGAAACCCCAGTGGAGTAACTTGAGTTGTTCATGGGACCCTTTGACCAGCGTTATCTTTAGTCGAGTGCAGGTTACATCCTTGTTGTAGTACACAGCAAGTTTTGATTGTGGAAAAAACACCCCTCCTTAGACAAATTACCATCACTCATTAACTTAATATCTTGCGATATGTATTAACCTAGACCACAGGGTCATAACTGCCTAGAAACATAGATAAAGTCTATATGAATAAAGAAGCGAAATATACAATAGAAACTTTTAAAACATTCTTTAAATGTAAAGAAATGTGATATTATAGTTTAAAAATGAAGGGGCTTATTTACAAGCGGCCAGTGTGTCACCTTTTGTAATGCACCGACAGCGCAGGCTGCTGACTCATATCTACAAGGCCACGCAAAGCCACTTTACATGGCCTTGTAGATATAAAGTAAGGCAACGTAGTGCAAGTCGCTGCGTTGCCTTGCTTTGCGTCATGTAGGCGTACTATGGCTGTTGTAGGGGGTGTTCCCATGCAACACCCATGAATTTTGACACATTTACAGATTTACAAGGTTTTATAAACCTGTGAATGCCCCAAAAGCTTACCCCTCCTAAATGACTCCATTTAATCCTAAATTATCGAAAATGCTCACGCCAGGGCCTCTGCCTTCCAGTAATTACTCAGGGGGGCATACTCCCATTTCCCTAACATGATTTAGTGGGAATCCCGGGGTTCCATTAATAATTATGTGGAGGTCCACATAAGTCAAAAGGTTAAAATCCAAAAGGCCATGCATTACTAAGGCACCAGGGTCTGTATATATGAATTTCATCTCCCTCACCATATTTCCCTTTCCAATGAGGAATCCTACAAAACTGCTGAATACAAGACTTTGGGCCTGATTTTGATCTCGGTGGATGGAATACTCTGTCACAAAAGTGTTGGATATAGCGTCCGATGTATTACGATCTCCTTAGCCTATAATGGGATTGTGACATGGTGGATGGGATAACCTTCACATTTGCGACGGAGTAACCCTCTCCTACAAACTCTAGATCAGGCCCTTACTTTCCATTCTTGGCCATAGTGCCGCAGTTTGTGTTCTTCCCCCCTTGCTGCTCTGCCTGCCTTCCTGCCCCACTGCCCTTTCTCTATGCCCCATATGTAGAAAGGCCTAGAGTACAATGGAACGGGCAAGTAAAAATAACAATACATGCATTACTGCGATGCCCTAAATGTGACAAGTTAGGGAATTTCCCATCAGTGTTTTTAAGCTCTTGGTAAACTACACATCTTAGGAGATTCTCCAGCTTGTAAACATAGAAGCAGTTTGAAAGCACCAGTAGAACAGTGTAGAGGGAATGTATACGGTAAGAGAAATGCGTCGTAACCAAAAACATTGCAAGACATGGACAATAATAATACATTTGATAACCAAAGAAATCAGAATTGTAAAAGGACATCATTATGCTTGTGCTCACATGGAGGCAAGCAGAGGGACAAAATAGAAATCTTCACCTGCAGACAGTAAGAAAAGTAGGAAAGTATTGTCAAAGGGCCAACATAGGCATCACTCCCCAAGGGTCTATATTTTATGCCATCTTTCATGCCATTCATGTAGCAGTGAACAGTTGTCATCTTCCCACTTGCTGGTGATTCTCCTTCAAATGCAAAATTCTTAGCCACAGGAAATTGCTCGGGCAAGATTTGAGTCTATTGTGTTCTTTATCAGCTGTGCCACTTCAGACTATGAGTAACCATACGCAAACCAGCCTTGTTCCTCCTCCAATGTGAACCTTTCATCCAGGACTGCCAGGCCAGCCCAGATCACCTCTGAACAGGAATCTAGGCACCCCAGACCAGCTTTACCCTTGGTGGGTCTCATCCATGAAGAGCAGCATAAACCTTAGGGCATAGCATGCATGGCGCCAACGTCTGGGCTCACCACTCACACTTGGCATGTGGCATACATACCAGACAAGGTCTTGCCTGCAATGTGTGCTTAAGCCTCAACCACTGATATTCACTTGGCCGTATTCCATTCCATTGTTTTTCTCACCCACTCCCCCATTTCTGGTCCATTTCCCTGCTGTGTTTTTGAAGGTCACCTGGGACTTTTTAAACTTATCATTGTGTAGTACATTTTGTTTTTGTCTTCACATATGTCACACATTGTATTGCAAGCTGTAGTCCATGCTTTTCTGTGTTTTGCAACCTGTTTTAAATAAGCTATCAGACTCTACCCTTGTAATTAGATACTGCCCTTTCAGTGAAGACTGTGGTGATCAAACCCACCCGTTTCTATGTGTTGTCTTTTACTGAAGTGGCACATTCTGCACACTGTGACCAGTGCCCACTGCCCATCAGACATGGGAAGTCCTGTGGTCTTCCTTGTTTTTTCTTGTGGTCGTTCAGTGATTCTGTGTCAGCTAAAAAGACTGTGCTATCCAGGTTCAATGTAAAAAGCATCATTAGGGACACCCAGGGGCATATCCATGACTTGTTGTCACAGGGCAGCGCAGCAAGTCCTGCACCAAAGAAAAGAGGCAGGGATGCTCTGTATTTAAACAATAAGGCACATTCCTGTCCTTTGTCCCTGCGCTGGCACCGTTTTGGCTGCCCAACGGCAATCCAGGCGCTCTTGCACCATGGTGGGTAGCTTTGTGCAGGAAGCGGCACTTTCCTGCGCAAAAACAATCCTCAGAGGCATAGTTCTCTTTCTATGTGAGCTGCAGAAAGCAATGCACATAGAAAGAGGAAAAATGAGGAAAAGTAAAGATATTTCCCCTTGTTGCATCTCCCTTGGGAGGTGTCAGGTTTGGTCTTGTAAATCCGAGGATGCTTCAAAATCCATGGTTTTGCATGAGAACAACCACCGCAACGCCCATGAAACTCCTACCTAGGGCAGAGTAGCGTAATGTAGAGACGTATACTGTGTTGGGTACTCCAGATTTATGAGGCCACTCAGAGTCACGCACAGTAGCTTTGGGTGGCTTCGTGAATCTGACCTCGAGTCTTGCATCATGCATGTACCACTTTGCGTGGTGCAAATGAGATGCAACGCTCTCGTAAATATGCCCCCAAGTTTCTATAGACACCAACCTGTGCAGGTAATGCCAACTTCAAAAGCAACACAGTGACATAAATGAGCAGGTCAAGAGTGGTGCATTCACTCTAAATCGATGTATGTATTTGAATGGAATAGGGAAGCCAGTGGCTGGGTGTCCCGCCCTTGGACATGAAGTTTTTAGCAAACAAGAGGACAAACACTATAGTTAATAAGCAATTTCTCAGATTAAAATTACTCCCAAAAAAAATGACGCTCGAGGAAACCTACATTCAAGGTGCTATGTTGGTTTGTTTGACCCATTGCTGAATGCACAATAATATTTGTTCGGTAAACAAATGAGAGGGAAGGAAGATTGCTTGTGCAAGGAAGGGGGGATACCTGGTACTGAATGCAACTAAGAATGGCAAAGCCTCCCCCAACATAGGGGAGATGCGCATATGTTGGTGAGCCGGGGTCAAGGCGCCACAACCTTTTGGGGAAGGCCAGGCCCGGGTTGGCTGGCCAGGCGCGACAACAGGAAGCACTAATGTGCTTCTGAAGGTGTTCCCAGCAATGTGGCATCCCTGCTCCATGAAAGGCGCCACAATGTGGCGAGCGGGTCTTTTTTTCCTGCTCGCTGACTCAGATAGGATGCCAGCAGGACTCTAGAAGCCCCACACATCCCCCACAGTCTTTTCCTTTCCTTTTTTAGGAGTCATAGTAATAACTATTGTCATGTCTAACCTTCTTTTGCAGGTCTTATTTGCTATGTCATCATTATGTGGGCTGGCGGGGGAGATCATGATTGCTGGGACAGTTCTGGTCAGTGTAAAGCATCCTTTTAGACCCCAAATAACAGCGGCGTCACGGGACACTCCAAGGGGTGTTGGCAGCAAGTTGAAAGGAGGTGGCAGCAGCATGTGGGTTGGGGGTGGTCACTGACTTGCATTCCTTTCCTGCCACCCACCTGCTCAGGCGCACTGGATGCAAGCTCGCACAGGCCCTTGGGGGAGGAACGATGGATGCAGGGGGGGCCCGAGGTAGGTCTGTTAGCAGGCAGACAGGTTCCTTGCACAGGAGCCTCCCGGTATGGGAGGTTGCTGGGTGGGGTCCTACCCCTAGGGACAGACCCATCATCTCCATTTTATTGGAGAATTGGCTTTAACAGGAAGGGACACTGGGACCAGTCATGATCTCACTTGCAAAAGTGCACAGGATTAATCTTAGCTATGGTTAGGTAAATACCTTCTACTGGTGTCTCCGTTAAGGCTAGGTTGTTAACTCTGTCAACAAAACCGTACAATTATGGGCTACTGTGCATAAAGTAGAATGTGTTTTTGTATACATGTGTGAATAAATATGGCCGGGTTCTTGGCACCCCTAACCCACAGAACTGGATTGGTTTCTTGTCAGTGACATGGGCTTGTTGGGGCGGGAGTGGTTGGGGTCATTTAACCAGGGGACATCGGCGATACCTGGCCATGTAGAAGGAACCTAACAGTGTCAGATGCATTTCTATGTGATGGAAGAGAGGATTCTCAGCATTTTATGCTGTCCTGAAGCTTTACGGGAAGGTCAGGTCTAACACACCAGCCAGGATTGTAGGTGAAGAGCAACTTAACCCCGAGGACAAATATGTGTCCTGTTAAGCGACCTCGGCATGTTTGAGGATAGGCTGGGTCATGTGCTGAACTCCAGGATCCTAGATAAGGAAGACCACAGGGTTAGCACTTATGCATTGGGTGAAACACTTTATGAGACCTCAAGGGCCGGTTTAGCACGATTTCTTCATCTGTTCTTAGGTATTCTTACAGACTTGGAATGATGAACTTTGATTTTAGTGCCATTGTAATTTTGAGTAAAAATTTGAATACTTACCTATCAAAATGCATGCAGCGGTGCTTTATAAAGTGGGCCAAAAGCACTTTACTAAAATTTTAATTCAAGTGGTAGTATTGCTATATTCATTTTAGATGCTTCCCACAGGGCCTCGTCAACAGGTGCATGTTTACATAATGTGATTTTATCACAGATGACAGCAGCACACGATGCAAAGAGTGTCCCTAGCAGCAGCGTGAGGGAGGTGGGAGGATGTGGGCGAGGGAAGGACTGAACGCTTCCATCAGTGGAATTTCCCACACCCACCAGACAGTAGCCCACAGCTGGGCATTGTATCTCAAAGGCAGAGATCCAGTATCCCACAGCTGGGCATTGTATCTCAAAGGCAGAGATCCAGTATCTTACAGCTGGGCTTTGTATCTCAAAGGCAGAGATCCAGTATCCCACAGCTGGGCTTTGTATCTCAAAGGCAGAGATCCAGTATCCCACAGCTGGGCATTGTATCTCAAAGGCAGAGATCCAGTATCCCACAGCTGGGCTTTGTATCTCAAAGGCAGAGATCCAGTAGCCCACAGCTGGGCATTGTATCTCAAAGGCAGAGATCCCGTATCCCACAGCTGGGCATTGTATCTCAAAGGCAGAGATCCAGTAGCCCACAGCTGGGCATTGTATCTCAAAGGCAGAGATCCCGTATCCCACAGCTGGGCATTGTATCTCAAAGGCAGAGATCCCGTATCCCACAGCTGGGCTTTGTATCTCAAAGGCAGAGTTCCAGTAGCCCACAGCTGGGCTTTGTATTTCAAAGGCAGAGATCCAGTAGCCCACAGCTGGGCTTTGTATTTCAAAGGCAGAGATCGTCAAAACACTAACTCCTCACACACTTAAAGAGGCACACAATTGTACCACACCTAAAGAAGGGGTCGTAACTAAGGACGGCGTGCCTACCTTATGTCCTAGAGGGTAGGATGCATGCTGCCTTTTCAGATTAATCACTGATTGCGTAAATGAATTCCATTTCGAGTTAGTGCATTCAAATTTATTTTTTGTGGATATTCTGAAAACCTGACATGGATCTGCTCCTCCTGGGCCAATACTGGACGCCCCTGAACTAAGACAACTTAACAACAACTGCACAATTAATCTTGATACACATTAGGTAGGCACATCACCACCTCAACACCCCACACTAGGTTGTGTGTGTGCGGGGGAGGGAGTTTTCCATTCCTACTCCAACACAACACGCAACGCATCCTGATCCTGAGGTCTGTAGGCGCTAGGCAAGACGTATTTGTGTGAACATCACAGATGGGGGTATTTTCTTTACGCCACCCCATAAATGGCTCCAACATCCATAATACCCACAGTCTGTACGTCTGACCATCGTATATTTGAAAGTGTTTTTCGCTGACTGGCAAGTTTGTCTGCGTGGTTTGAGATGTACAAGTGAGTAAATGTGGGAGTGAGTAAATGGTTGGATGGAGGAGAACGTGAGCGACTGAGTTCACGGATAATGAATGGGTGAGAGTATGCAGCGAAGGCTTTGTGAGTGAGCGTACTGGCGAACAGCCTCTGAGTGTATGGATGGATGGATCAATATGTGAATGCATGGACACATAAACCGGTATGGACTTACAGAGGGCACATCAATCTTGATGCCTGAGAATACCCAAAGATTTAATGATATAGTCAGATAAATGCCAAGAATTACCACCATTATGGGTACTTAGATAGGCTTCATCACTTATTTGTCTTCAGCATTCTGATTGCTCCTCCCTCATCAACAATAACTGCGTGTTCCAGTCATTGCTCAGTAATCCTTAGCACCAGCTTAAGTACGCACCATCACTCAGATGTTCTTCGTGCGTATACAGTTGTGCACCAGCACTCAATAATTGTGAGTGCATTTTCAGATGTGCTCTCAGACACAGACCCCACCCAATTCTGCAGCATCAGTTAGCAGTCTTGGCTGCAGGGCACTAGGTTCACTCTGATGGTTTAAGCCTTACTGGGCACCAGGCACTGGTGGATACCCGTGAGCCCACCCCCATGACCCGTACGGCAGCTGGCACCTGGCATCCCCCGATCAACTTCCTTGTCTTCCAAGCTCCACCGCCAACACTGCCCGCTGAAGAGGTAGTTTGACTGCAAGCGAGAGACATAGAATTGCATTGGGTGTATTTCTTTTACATAAAAAAAAATCAATAAAAAGATTTAGGAAAAACTTTGAGAGAAATCAGTCTAGCAAAATTTAAATATACTTGGGAGAGGTCCACATTACCTTCAGTTTTTTACCACCTACGTCATAGTTCAATATTTTGAATTAGTCTATACTTTATCAATCCTCTGTGATCCAATAATATTGTAAACTTCTTCTTTAATGGTAAATCTTATAGATGATACAAATATCCTACAGCAAGCGTCCCTCGAGGAAACCACCTTTGTCAAAGCTGTAAGTAAAATATATGTCATAGGTATCTGATACATTAAAGGAAATACCAATATTAAAACGTTATCCAAACTGAAAGTCAACAATATCCAAGAAATGAAACCTAAAATGGAAATTGCACAAGTTATTGTATCTATAAAACTATTTAGTGACTTTGAAAAATTGGAAAGATGATGGGGCCAGCCTCGTTTTCAACTTCTTCCATGTTTCTGCCATCTTCTGCCTTTCCTTCTGTCTTTTGTCTAGTTTCCTATTCTTACTGTTCACTGTGTTTTTTATCTCTGTAAGAGTCTCTTTCTTTGGAGTTTCATCTTTTCTCTTCTCTCCTTTCTCTATCTTTCTGTCTTTCCTCTTTTCTTCTGTTCATGTATCATCACAACACGGATAATAACTCCCTGAATACCCGAAATATCTATTGGACCATATTTCAAAAGAGAGGAAAACAACGGCTCTTATTATAAATATCTAATGTGACACTCATGTAACATCATCGGGAATGACAAAGGTCCCACTCCTGGTGTGGCTATCAGTTCGGATTTTCCTTTTTTTAATATTGGTAATTTATTTATTATTTTACACACTTATGGTGTGTGTATTTCCTATATTATTTACACATACAAATAAAGAGGGGTTTCCAAGAATATTCGATCACGGTGGATTTATACACATCCCTGCACCCCGATCTAGTGTGTATCAGTCTAGCAAGTGTGTCACTCAAGGCAGGCTTGTTAAATATAGCGCCTGCACCCTGAAGCATGCATCTCTGCGCTTCTCTTACGTCCAGTGTAAGAATAACAAACCTACAAAGGCAACTTTTTCAAACTGATGTTGACAACTGCCAATAGGAGTACCGCTTTATGTTGCAGCCCTGCCCACTCACACATATTTCATACTGTCTCCGAAGAAATTGACAAGGGAACATGTGGTTGCAAGCAGAGGACATTGTTAAACAGCTTGCAACCCTGGGAGCCACATGTGTGTGTCCTGCAAGTCCCAGGGTGAAGGGTCCGCTGCACAGCACTGAGTGACCTTTACAGCTTTGTCACCTCGGCCCTGTGTGACCTTGTGCTCACAGTTTCTGATCTTGGTGGAATAGGTCATCTTAGTATGTGCATGATGCACATATCTATGTTTTAACAACTTTCAAGCCATACATCTGAATCTTTGCTGGTTTTACCTCAATAGTTTGATTTTCTTATTCTTAATACAAGTGAGCACATTTGAGTTTAAAGTTATCTAACAATTATCATTCCGTTCAGCAAGTAATTCACTCTGAATTGTGTGCTTTAATAATGGTCACAATTAATGTCATTATGCACGTAGACCTGCAAATAAACCTTGAAAAATAAAACACTTTCATCCAGCTCGTGAAGTGAACCGCAGAGGCCCTGTTTGTGTTTCCCAGAGGCCAGTTGTAGCAGTGTCCAGCTGTGCTGGTTTTTGTCTTCCTGAGCCTGCTCTCAGGACGCAGCTCGAATTCATAAATTGCTGTTTTTTCTTTAATGAGGCACATGGAGCTGGGACGCTGACAGGTGGCTGAGGGGTAGGGTGACCAGCCGTCCCGGATTTCCCCGGACAGTCCCGGTTTTTAGATTACTGTCCCGACGCATCTCTTAATTTTAAACAAATGTCCCGGTTTTTGGGACAAAGGTCAGATTATCTAGGGAAGCATAAATTAAAGGTATGCTCTTCTTTAACAGACGCCTACAAAGTGTGCAATAATTACATTAATGTATCTGTTACTGTCAGGCAACACAGTCCCCTGTCTGCTCCCAGCAGAGACAAGGAGTGGGAACCAGAGGGAGGCGGGTGGGGGTGGGTTGCGGTGTGCAGGATGGGCGGTCAAGCCATAGCTAATTTTATATGTGTAGTCTTGTAAATGTGTGTGTGTATATATATATATGTAAACACACACATGTATAGGCACACATTCACAAAGCTACGCAAAAAAACGGGACAGGCCAGATATAAAAGTGAGTAATGTCTTTAGTCCTTCTTTTATGTCTGGCCTGTCCCTAGTTTTTGCTCCTCAAAATCTGGTCACCCTACTGAGGGGACCAGTTTCCCGTTCCCTCAGATCCTCTTCAGGATCTTACTTCTTACAGTACATCACACACTGGATGTGTGTGGGTGCCACTACAAGTGTCTTGGTGTCGCCACACTGCAGGGCACTGCATTAAAAGGCCACAATTAGTCTGCAGTTGCTCATGTTCCCGTTTGAACTGGAGCTGGACGGACAATTAGCACTGGACTCTTCCTATTGGAGGAGGACCAAGGCTGACTTTCCTATGTCTGTGTTCTGTCCGAGATGGCATGGTGTGCAAAACAAATGATGGGCTGAGACTTATCCCTGAGTAGTTACTAGTGGCTGAGATTAATTCAAGCATTCCACCTACCACATTTTAGTATTTCACACTACGCTGCGGCACGTTAGGCAAAATGCACATGGACATCCAGAAATCCGATAAGGCCAACAGTGGCTGCTGGAATCAGAAGGGACCTGATCCCCGGGGGTTACCAGTATGGACAGAAGGCTCTCTGTGAAGGAGGGACAGGGATGCCTCTGTGAACAATGATGGGTTCTGAGCTGAGATCTGTTGACAGCATTGACTGTCACCATCTAGGTCTGCCCTTCTCTGATCTTTGTCCGTTGCAGTAGTTGCATCTCGGGCACACAAACTCCCATTGCTGCCTCTCGCGCCCTCCTCTGTCTTACCCTCCACCTTTGACTGCTACACGGTGTCCTGAGGGGCAAGGCGCTCAACAGAGGGGTTTACAGCACTGCGGCTTCTTCTGCTACTTGGTCCGGAATCAAGGGGGGCTTTCTGATGGGCTGACCCTGATTAAAGTGACAGCTCAGGCAAAGCGGCTGACGCTTGTCTACCCCTCCCGCCCCCGTGGCCAAAGCCTCTTGTTCTGGTAGCCTGGCCTTTCCCATAGAGACTGCTGTAGGCCCTCCTCCCACCCACGTGTGAACATTCAGCGGGAGGAGCAGCCGTGGAGATCTTCACGCGTGTGACAGGACTGATCTTATATAAATAACCACACTATAAATAAACAAGCAGCTCTGGGTTAGGACTTAAATTTTCTTAAAATAACTCAGAAAGTAAATCAATGTTCTATAGGAAAAGTAGTCCCATAGGAAAATCTACCTTCAACAAATAACTCATTTGGGCTTGAGGAGGTGGGGTGATGTCAGCGGGGCCAGATTAGGGGTGGGTGGTGGGGGTAACCAGCTCAATATGATAACCCTTTCACTAACTGTGAACTTTTGCTGTCATCAGTGGTTAATCACCTTTTATGCCACGTCTTTGAACTATTTTATTTTATTGTGTCAGACATATTGTTATGAGAGAGAAGCTTCTTTTTATAATATTGTTCTGTGTAATGCCAATACATTTGTGATTGCATTTATCTTTAAAAAAATATCATAGTTCTAAAAAAGAAAATCACTGTATATAGATACAACTGGGTGAAGAATGTTATCTGTGTTGAGAGACAAAGGGCCTGATTTAGAACTCCATGATCGGGTTACTCCATCACAATCTAAATCCCATCGTATCCTATTGAATTGAGATTTTGACGGACAGGCTATTCGTCACCATTGTGATGGAATAACCCATCCACCGAAATCTAAATTAGGCCCAAAGGTAAGAAAAGAAAATGTATCTGGCAATGTGGAAAAAAACTCAACCTGAGAGATAGTACACTGAGAAACTTCAAAATGTGGGAAGACAGGAAGAGCAAGGGGATGGGAGGGATGCGGGTGCATGTGGGTGGAGGCATTGTGTCTGGGGAAGTAGGAGGGCCTCATGTGTGACTGCTAGGATGGCTATGCAAAGGGTAATGAAGACTACTCGTAAGTAATTTGCAATCACGCATATTTACAACACAGATCTTACTCTGTCACTCACCAAATGTTGGATTCCTCTATCCAATTGAAAGCAAACAGCTTCTCCCATAGAGTCAATGATGTGGCCCCACTAGTGCATGCCGGTCACTCTGATCTACACACAGCTCATTCTGATCTCAAGATGGGTCTGTGGTGATGTACCAGTACCAACACTCCAACCACTGTTCAACACTTTTCTCAATATCACGAATTAACCGCTAGTGGATATGGCAATAAGCACTTACCCATACTGAGCAGAATGTGCCCATATTCAGGTATAGAATGCAGTATGCATGGGCACTTCCATACATAGGTTACACAGGCAAACAGACAAAATGCCAGGGAATAGTGGGTGGTCCCACTCTTGACACTGTAATTCTAAAGTTAAAATTACAGACATATTTTGCTGCACACACATTTTCTTGATAGGCTCGGGAAATTCAGGCCCATATTTATGAAAAAGTGGCGCATCAGAGCTGCTGTGCCACTTTTCTGCACCCCTTACCAGCACCTAATGACACCATGGTTGCGGCTTATTTATAATACGGCACACCATGGCGGTCGTTAGCACAATAGCGTCAACATTTTTGAAGCTATATGTGGTGCTTTGCTACACTAACGTTTTTAGAAATGGGGTCTCTACAGTAGTTGGCAGTCCGTTTGAACCCTGCCCAAGTAGGGACCCTCACGCTAGTCAGGATAAGGAAGATACCCACTTAGATAACCCCTGCTCACCCCCTTGGTAGCTTGGCATGGGCAGTCAGGCTTATCTCAGAAGCAATGTGTGAAGCATTTGTATATAACACACACTAATAATTGAAAACACTACAAAAGGACATCACAACAGTTTAGGAAAAATATCCAGTTATGGCTCGCAGCTCCTAAAAGGGGCAGGGAGGGTACAGCGCGACGGGAAGGGGAAGGAGGGACTGGAGAGGTGGGAGCGGGGGGCAAAATATATATATATATTTTTTTTAAATAAAAACATACCTTAACAACCCACGCGCAGCTCCTCCATTGCAAGCTGCAATCACAGGCTCCCAGCCTGCCCTGCGCCAATCCTGATGCTCCTCAGATCAGTGTTAGGATTGGCTGGGAGCGCCGGGCCACGGTGCTCCCAGGCAGACTGGGCGCCTGTACAGGCTCTGTCCAGCCCAGTTGCTGGCTGGAGATAGCCTACTCCACATGTGTGTTTGGCCAGTCCAAAATGACAGGCCAAACACACATGCGCTCTGAGGGAGAGTACTGAGCACTCTCCCTCATGTACACGTCACCCCGTGGCCCCACCCCTTTCAGAAAGAAAGACTTGCAGCTTCTGCTGCTGGCGGGGAGGTTACCCTCCTTCTCCCATATTGTGGAGCCGCCCCTGAAAATAGCCAATATGTATCTGTGTAAAACAAGACCAAAATGATCAAAATCCGATACACAGTAATAAAGATATGAATTTTGCAATATTTAACTTAAAAATACAGTTCCTTGAAGTAAATAGCTCCACCTGGGGCTATTATGGCGTCGTAATCAACAAAAGCAACAGTTTGGGCTGGTCGCGGCATCGCAGGCCAGCTACGGTGTTGGAAAGACCTGCAAACAGCACCTTGGATTTGCAGGGCATCGTGATCCTCACGATGAGCTCTGGTGTGCGGCACCGCTGGCGTTGTGATCTCGGTTCCGGAGTTGGTGCAGGAGTCGTTGGGCCCTCGAAGACATACGTTGTGGATCAAACTCCCGGCTGATAAAGTCAGGAGCACTGGCGTGTATGGGGTCGGGCTGCAGTGCAAAGTGGGAAGATGCGATGTGAGGTGTCCACAGGTTACATTGCAGATAGCGGCGCTGTGAGAAGGTAGCCTCTTTCTAGCCTTGTTACCCCCACTTTTGGCCTGTTTGTGAGTGTATGTCAGGGTGTTTGTCACTGTTTTCACTGTCTCACTGGGATCCTGATAGCCAGGCCTCAGTGCTCATAGTGAAGACACTATGGTTTCAGTATGTTTGTTATGTGTCACTGGGATCCTGCTGGTCAGGACCCCAGTGCTCATAGGTTTGTGGCCTATATGTATGTGTCACTGGGACCCTGTCACACAGGGCCCCAGTGCTCATAGGTGTGCATGTATATGTTCCCTGTGTGGTGCCTAACTGTCTCACTGAGGCTCTGCTAACCAGAACCTCAGTGGTTATGCTCTCTCATTACTTTCAAATTGTCACTAACAGGCTAGTGACCATTTTTACCAATTTACATTGGCTTACTGGAACACCCTTATAATTCCCTAGTATATGGTACTGAGGTACCCAGGGTATTGGGGTTCCAGGAGATCCCTATGGGCTGCAGCATTTCTTTTGCCACCCATAGGGAGCTCTGACAATTCTTACACAGGCCTGCCACTGCAGCCTGAGTGAAATAACGTCCACGTTATTTCACAGCCATTTTACACTGCACTTAAGTAACTTATAAGTCACCTATATGTCTAACCTTTACCTGGTAAAAGGTTAGGTGCAAAGTTACTTAGTGTGAGGGCACCCTGGCACTAGCCAAGGTGCCCCCACATTGTTCAGAGCCAATTCACTGAACTTTGTGAGTGCGAGGACACCATTACACGCGTGCACTACATATAGGTCACTACCTATATGTAGCTTCACCATGGTAACTCCGAATATGGCCATGTAACATGTCTATGATCATGGAATTGCCCCCTCTATGCCATCCTGGCATTGTTGGTACAATTCCATGATCCCAGTGGTCTGTAGCACAGACCCTGGTACTGCCAGACTGCCCTTCCTGGGGTTTCTCTGCAGCTGCTGCTGCTGCCAACCCCTCAGACAGGCAGCTGCCCTCCTGGGGTCCAGCCAGGCCTGGCCCAGGATGGCAGAACAAAGAACTTCCTCTGAGAGAGGGTGTGACACCCTCTCCCTTTGGAAAATGGTGTGAAGGCAGGGGAGGAGTAGCCTCCCCCAGCCTCTGGAAATGCTTTGTTGGGCACAGATGTGCCCAATTCTGCATAAGCCAGTCTACACCGGTTCAGGGACCCCTTAGCCCCTGCTCTGGCGCGAAACTGGACAAAGGAAAGGGGAGTGACCACTCCCCTGACCTGCACCTCCCCTGGGAGGTGTCCAGAGCTCCTCCAGTGTGCTCCAGACCTCTGCCATCTTGGAAACAGAGGTGCTGCTGGCACACTGGACTGCTCTGAGTGGCCAGTGTCACCAGGTGACGTCAGAGACTCCTTGTGATAGGCTCCTTCAGGTGTTAGTAGCCTTTCCTCTCTCCTAGGTAGCCAAACCCTCTTTTCTGGCTATTTAGGGTCTCTGTCTCTGGGGAAACTTTAGATAACGAATGCATGAGCTCAGCCGAGTTCCTCTGCATCTCTCTCTTCACCTTCTGATAAGGAAACGACCGCTGACCGCGCTGGAAGCCTGCAAACCTGCAACATAGTAGCAAAGACGACTACTGCAACTCTGTAACGCTGATCCTGCCGCCTTCTCGACTGTTTTCCTGCTTGTGCATGCTGTGGGGGTAGCCTGCCTCCTCTCTGCACCAGAAGCTCCGAAGAAATCTCCCGTGGGTCGACGGAATCTTCCCCCTGCAACCGCAGGCACCAAAAAGCTGCATTACTGGTCCCTTGGGTCTCCTCTCAGCACGACGAGCTAGGTCCCTCGAATCCAGCGACGCTGTCCAAGTGACCCCCACAGTCCAGTGACTCTTCAGCCCAAGTTTGGTGGAGGTAAGTCCTTGCCTCACCTCGCTGGGCTGCATTGCTGGGAACCGCGACTTTGCAAGCTACTCCGGCCCCTGTGCACTTCCGGCGGAAATCCTTCGTGCACAGCCAAGCCTGGGTCCACGGCACTCTAACCTGCATTGCACGACTTTCTAAGTTGGTCTCCGGCGACGTGGGACTCCTTTGTGCAACTTCGGCGAGCACCGTTTCACGCATCCTCGTAGTGCCTGTTTCTGGCACTTCTCCGGGTGCTACCTGCTTCAGTGAGGGCTCTTTGTCTTGCTCGACGTCCCCTCTCTCTGCAGGTCCAATTTGCGACCTTCTGGTCCCTCCTGGGCCCCAGCAGCGTCCAAAAACGCCAAACGCACGATTTGCGTGTAGCAAGGCTTGTTGGCGTCCATCCGGCGGGAAAACACTTTTGCACGACTCTCCAAGGCGTGGGGGATCCATCCTCCAAAGGGGAAGTCTCTAGCCCTTGTCGTTCCTGCAGTATTCACAGTTCTTCAGCCTAGTAAGAGCTTCTTTGCACCAACCGCTGGCATTTCTTGGGCATCTGCCCATCTCCGAGCTGCTTGTGACTTTTGGACTTGGTCCCCTTGTTCCACAGGTACCCTCAGTCAGGAATCCATCGTTGTTGCATTGCTGATTTGTGTTTTCCTTGCATTTTCCCCCTAACACGACTATTTTGTCCTTAGGGGAACTTTGGTGCACTTTGCACTCACTTTTCAGGGTCTTGGGGAGGGTTATTTTTCTAACTCTCGCTATTTTCTAATAGTCCCAGCGACCCTCTACAAGGTCACATAGGTTTGGGGTCCATTCGTGGTTCGCATTCCACTTTTGGAGTGTATGGTTTGTGTTGCCCCTATCCCTATGTTTCCCCATTGCATCCTATTGTAACTATACATTGTTTGCACTGTTTTCTAAGACTATACTGCATATTTTTGCTATTGTGTATATATGTCTTGTGTATATTTCCTATCCTCTCACTGAGGGTACACTCTAAGATACTTTGGCATATTGTCATAAAAATAAAGTACCTTTATTTTTAGTATAACTGTGTATTGTGTTTTCTTATGATATTGTGCATATGACACTAAGTGGTACTGTAGTAGCTTCACACGTCTCCTAGTTCAGCCTAAGCTGCTCTGCTAAGCTACCATTATCTATCAGCCTAAGCTGCTAGACACCCTATACACTAATAAGGGATAACTGGGCCTGGTGCAAGGTGCAAGTACCCCTTGGTACTCACTACAAGCCAGTCCAGCCTCCTACATTGGTTGTGCAGTGGTGGGATAAGTGCTTGAGACTACTTACCACTCTTGTCATTGTACTTTTCATAAGAGAAAAATATACAAAACAAGGTCAGTGTATATACACATAGCCAAAAAGTTTTGCATTTCCTCTTTTCACTCTTTTCTAAGTGCTGAAAAGTACTTCTAAACTTTCAAAAAGTTCTTAAAAGTTTAAAAAGTTTTTTTTCTGTCTTTCCAAAAAGTTCTGAAAACTTTTTTCTCTTTGTCTATCACTTTAACTCTCTCTAAAAATGTCTGGCACAGGCCAAAAAGTTGAACTGTCCAAACTTGCATATGATCACCTTAGCTGGAAAGGAGCAAGGAGTCTCTGCATAGAGAGAGGTTTGAGTGTAGGGAAGAATCCTTCCTTAGAACTGTTAATTAATATGCTTAGAGTACAGGATAAGGCCATAAGTGCCCAATCTGTAGAAAAAGTAGCTAATGGTTCTCAATCTGATCCAGGGACTCCCCCAGGAAAAGGTTCAGGAAAGAAACTTCTCAGCCTGCCCATTACTAGACAGTCTAGCATAGTTGGTACAGAGGTTGAATCACATCATACTGATGATGTGCTCTCACATTATGCTGGTAGCCAAGCTGTTAGGGTGCCCTTGGTAAGGGACAGGTCTCCTTCTGTTCATTCCCATCATACCTCTGTATCTAGAAATGTCCCTCCCACCCACCCTGATGACAGATTGTTAGAAAGGGAGCTCAATAGATTGAGAGTGGAACAAACCAGACTGAAGCTCAAGAAGCAACAGCTGGATTTGGATAGACAGTCTTTAGAAATAGAGAGGGAAAGACAGAAGATGGGTTTAGATACCCATGGTGGCAGCAGCAGTATTCCCCATAGTCATCCTGCAAAAGAGCATGATTCCAGGAATCTGCACAAGATAGTTCCCCCTTATAAAGAGGGGGATGACATTAACAAGTGGTTTGCTGCACTTGAGAGGGCCTGTGCTGTACAGGATGTCCCTCAAAGGCAGTGGGCTGCTATCCTATGGCTATCATTTACTGGAAAAGGTAGGGATAGGCTCCTTACTGTAAAAGAAAATGATGCTAACAATTTCCAAGTTCTTAAGAATGCACTCCTGGATGGTTATGGCTTAACCACTGAACAGTACAGGATCAAGTTCAGAGATACCAAAAAGGAGTCTTCACAAGACTGGGTTGATTTCATTGACCAGGCAGTGAAGGCCTTGGAGGGGTGGTTACATGGCAGTAAAGTTACTGATTATGAAAGCCTGTATAACACAATCCTGAGAGAGCATATACTTAATAATTGTGTGTCTGATTTGTTGCACCAGTACCTGGTAGACTCTGATCTGACCTCTCCCCAAGAATTGGGAAAGAAGGCAGACAAATGGGTCAGAACAAGGGTGAACAGAAAAGTTCATACAGGGGGTGACAAAGATGGCAATAAGAAGAAAGATGGTGAAAAATCTCAAGATAAGCATGGGGATAAGGGTAAAACCAAAGATCCCACTTCAAATCTTAAACACTCTTCAGAGGGTGGGGATAAAACAAATTCTTCCTCTTCTTCCCAACCTGCACACATTAAAAAGCCTTGGTGCTTTGTGTGTAAAAATAGAGGCCATAGGCCAGGGGATAAGTCCTGTCCAGGTAAACCCCCTGAGCCTACCACCACTAATACATCAAGCTCTAGTGCCCCTAGCAGTAGTGGTACTAGTGGTGGGACTGCTGGCAACAGTCAAGCAAAGGGTGTAGTTGGGTTCACTTATGGGTCCATAGTGAAAACTGATGTCATCAGTCCCAAGACAGTTTCTGTCACACCTAGTGGCATTGGCCTTGCCACACTGGCTGCTTGTCCCCTTACAATGGATAAGTACAGGCAGACAGTTTCAATAAATGGTGTTGAGGCCTTGGCCTACAGGGACACAGGTGCCAGTTTCACTTTGGTGACTGAAAACCTAGTGCCTCCTGAACAACACATCATTGGACAACAGTATAAGATTATTGATGTCCATAACTCCACTAAGTTTCTTCCCTTAGCTATAATTCAGTTTAGTTGGGGTGGAGTTACTGGCCCTAAGCAGGTGGTGGTATCACCTAGCTTACCTGTAGACTGTCTCTTAGGTAATGACCTAGAGGCCTCAGGTTGGGCTGATGTAGAGTTTTATGCCCATGCAGCCATGCTGGGCATCCCTGAGGAATTGTTCCCTCTCATTTCAAGTGAAATGAAAAAGCAAAGGAGAGAAGGCCTGAAAACTCAGGATCCCTCTCCATCAACAGGTAAAAAGGGTATCACAGTATCCCCTAACCACCCTACCATTCAGGATACTATTCCTGTGGTGGGAGAAACCTCTCCTGGGGTGGCACCTGTTCCAAGGGAATCATCAGCTGGCAAAGCTGGACTCCCTGAGGTGGAAGTACCTCTCTGTGGGATAACTAACATTGGTGAGAAAAAGAGCACCATTTTAGTTAACATGGAGCATCCCTCCAACCCTCCCAGAGAAACTTTAGTGCAGAAACTCTGCACTGCCTCGCAACACTTAGGACAGCATTCCTGCCCTAGTGTGGAGCTGATAGGACAGCATCCCTGCCCTGCTCCAACCCAAGAGAAACAGCATCCCTGTTCTCTCTTCCAGCCATATGGACAAAGTTTTTGCCCAGCTATGGCTTTTCTGAGACAGCATCCCTGTCTGGCATTTCCATCACTACAAATAGGTTCAGTGGACAATTCCCACTGCTCTAAACTAAAACTTACTGATAGAAACTCTGAAAATACATCTTCACATTGTTGCTTAGCTAAAAAACTTCAAACAGGGTGGTTTACATCCCCACAGGGAAGTAACCATATAGTGGATGATAAAGGGAGTAACCAGTCTATTGCAGAGATACTCTCTACTTATCACCACTTAGACAATAAAGTCTCAACTGGCCAAGGTTAGCCTTATTGTCCTTCGTTTGGGGGGGGGGGGTTGTGTGAGAAGGTAGCCTCTTTCTAGCCTTGTTACCCCCACTTTTGGCCTGTTTGTGAGTGTATGTCAGGGTGTTTGTCACTGTTTTCACTGTCTCACTGGGATCCTGATAGCCAGGCCTCAGTGCTCATAGTGAAGACACTATGGTTTCAGTATGTTTGTTATGTGTCACTGGGATCCTGCTGGTCAGGACCCCAGTGCTCATAGGTTTGTGGCCTATATGTATGTGTCACTGGGACCCTGTCACACAGGGCCCCAGTGCTCATAGGTGTGCATGTATATGTTCCCTGTGTGGTGCCTAACTGTCTCACTGAGGCTCTGCTAACCAGAACCTCAGTGGTTATGCTCTCTCATTACTTTCAAATTGTCACTAACAGGCTAGTGACCATTTTTACCAATTTACATTGGCTTACTGGAACACCCTTATAATTCCCTAGTATATGGTACTGAGGTACCCAGGGTATTGGGGTTCCAGGAGATCCCTATGGGCTGCAGCATTTCTTTTGCCACCCATAGGGAGCTCTGACAATTCTTACACAGGCCTGCCACTGCAGCCTGAGTGAAATAACGTCCACGTTATTTCACAGCCATTTTACACTGCACTTAAGTAACTTATAAGTCACCTATATGTCTAACCTTTACCTGGTAAAAGGTTAGGTGCAAAGTTACTTAGTGTGAGGGCACCCTGGCACTAGCCAAGGTGCCCCCACATTGTTCAGAGCCAATTCACTGAACTTTGTGAGTGCGAGGACACCATTACACGCGTGCACTACATATAGGTCACTACCTATATGTAGCTTCACCATGGTAACTCCGAATATGGCCATGTAACATGTCTATGATCATGGAATTGCCCCCTCTATGCCATCCTGGCATTGTTGGTACAATTCCATGATCCCAGTGGTCTGTAGCACAGACCCTGGTACTGCCAGACTGCCCTTCCTGGGGTTTCTCTGCAGCTGCTGCTGCTGCCAACCCCTCAGACAGGCAGCTGCCCTCCTGGGGTCCAGCCAGGCCTGGCCCAGGATGGCAGAACAAAGAACTTCCTCTGAGAGAGGGTGTGACACCCTCTCCCTTTGGAAAATGGTGTGAAGGCAGGGGAGGAGTAGCCTCCCCCAGCCTCTGGAAATGCTTTGTTGGGCACAGATGTGCCCAATTCTGCATAAGCCAGTCTACACCGGTTCAGGGACCCCTTAGCCCCTGCTCTGGCGCGAAACTGGACAAAGGAAAGGGGAGTGACCACTCCCCTGACCTGCACCTCCCCTGGGAGGTGTCCAGAGCTCCTCCAGTGTGCTCCAGACCTCTGCCATCTTGGAAACAGAGGTGCTGCTGGCACACTGGACTGCTCTGAGTGGCCAGTGTCACCAGGTGACGTCAGAGACTCCTTGTGATAGGCTCCTTCAGGTGTTAGTAGCCTTTCCTCTCTCCTAGGTAGCCAAACCCTCTTTTCTGGCTATTTAGGGTCTCTGTCTCTGGGGAAACTTTAGATAACGAATGCATGAGCTCAGCCGAGTTCCTCTGCATCTCTCTCTTCACCTTCTGATAAGGAAACGACCGCTGACCGCGCTGGAAGCCTGCAAACCTGCAACATAGTAGCAAAGACGACTACTGCAACTCTGTAACGCTGATCCTGCCGCCTTCTCGACTGTTTTCCTGCTTGTGCATGCTGTGGGGGTAGCCTGCCTCCTCTCTGCACCAGAAGCTCCGAAGAAATCTCCCGTGGGTCGACGGAATCTTCCCCCTGCAACCGCAGGCACCAAAAAGCTGCATTACTGGTCCCTTGGGTCTCCTCTCAGCACGACGAGCTAGGTCCCTCGAATCCAGCGACACTGTCCAAGTGACCCCCACAGTCCAGTGACTCTTCAGCCCAAGTTTGGTGGAGGTAAGTCCTTGCCTCACCTCGCTGGGCTGCATTGCTGGGAACCGCGACTTTGCAAGCTACTCCGGCCCCTGTGCACTTCCGGCGGAAATCCTTCGTGCACAGCCAAGCCTGGGTCCACGGCACTCTAACCTGCATTGCACGACTTTCTAAGTTGGTCTCCGGCGACGTGGGACTCCTTTGTGCAACTTCGGCGAGCACCGTTTCACGCATCCTCGTAGTGCCTGTTTCTGGCACTTCTCCGGGTGCTACCTGCTTCAGTGAGGGCTCTTTGTCTTGCTCGACGTCCCCTCTCTCTGCAGGTCCAATTTGCTACCTTCTGGTCCCTCCTGGGCCCCAGCAGCGTCCAAAAACGCCAAACGCACGATTTGCGTGTAGCAAGGCTTGTTGGCGTCCATCCGGCGGGAAAACACTTTTGCACGACTCTCCAAGGCGTGGGGGATCCATCCTCCAAAGGGGAAGTCTCTAGCCCTTGTCGTTCCTGCAGTATTCACAGTTCTTCAGCCTAGTAAGAGCTTCTTTGCACCAACCGCTGGCATTTCTTGGGCATCTGCCCATCTCCGAGCTGCTTGTGACTTTTGGACTTGGTCCCCTTGTTCCACAGGTACCCTCAGTCAGGAATCCATCGTTGTTGCATTGCTGATTTGTGTTTTCCTTGCATTTTCCCCCTAACACGACTATTTTGTCCTTAGGGGAACTTTGGTGCACTTTGCACTCACTTTTCAGGGTCTTGGGGAGGGTTATTTTTCTAACTCTCGCTATTTTCTAATAGTCCCAGCGACCCTCTACAAGGTCACATAGGTTTGGGGTCCATTCGTGGTTCGCATTCCACTTTTGGAGTGTATGGTTTGTGTTGCCCCTATCCCTATGTTTCCCCATTGCATCCTATTGTAACTATACATTGTTTGCACTGTTTTCTAAGACTATACTGCATATTTTTGCTATTGTGTATATATGTCTTGTGTATATTTCCTATCCTCTCACTGAGGGTACACTCTAAGATACTTTGGCATATTGTCATAAAAATAAAGTACCTTTATTTTTAGTATAACTGTGTATTGTGTTTTCTTATGATATTGTGCATATGACACTAAGTGGTACTGTAGTAGCTTCACACGTCTCCTAGTTCAGCCTAAGCTGCTCTGCTAAGCTACCATTATCTATCAGCCTAAGCTGCTAGACACCCTATACACTAATAAGGGATAACTGGGCCTGGTGCAAGGTGCAAGTACCCCTTGGTACTCACTACAAGCCAGTCCAGCCTCCTACAGGCGCGGTAACCGCATCCAGTGGCATTGGTGAGATCAGGGATGTGGTGTGAAGCAGGGCAGTGCGACCTGCGTTGTTACCAGGTCACGGAGAAGCCAGCGGCATTGTCATTGCTGACGTGTTGTCATAGGTAGGCCCAAGTCGGTGGTGCGGCGCGGGATGGCTCCAGGTGCCGTCTATGGGTCTTGGTGCAGACAGGGACGTCTGTTGACGAAACTGAAATCGAAGGTGCTGGCGTCAGTGGACCAGGGCTGCAGTGTGGTATGGCATGGTGCTTCGTGCTCCTCACAAGCGGCGTCCACAAGCCACAGTGCATGCAGTGGAACGCCGGTGTCGGGGATGCCCAGGCTGTGTTGTGAGCAGGTGATGCCGGAGTGCGGGGCCCACAGGTCGCGGTGTGAGCAGTGGCTTGGTGAAGTCATCTGATGACAGCGTCGGTGAGACCAGGGTCATGGTGAGAAGCGGGGCAGTGCGGCTCCGTGCGGTGTTGGAAGGTCACGTGCAGGCCAGCGGTGTTGTTGACGGTATTGCAGTAGTTTTTCTTCTTTTACAGCACAGAATACACAGTTCCCAGTGCTGCAGGTCGTGGAAACTGAAGTCTTTGGTGTCCCTGAGACTTCCAACGGGAGGCAAGCTCTACTCCAAGCCCTTGGAGAACCTTCTCAAGCAGGATACACAGCAAAGTTCACCCTTTGCTCTCTTAAGGTAGAAACAGCAACTGCAGGCCAACCCATCAAGCAACACAACAAAAGGGCAGTACTCATCCTCGAGCTCTTCAGCTCTTCTCCTTGGCAGAGGTTCCTTTTGATTCCAGAAAGATTCTAAAAGTCTGGGGTTTTGGGTCCAATACTTATATCCCTTTCTGCCTTTGAAGTTGGCAAACTTCAAAGCAAAGTCTCAAGTGTTTGCAAGATCCTTCCTTGTCCAGGCCAGGCCCCAGACACACACCAGGGGGTTGGAGACTGCACTGTGAGAGAGCAGACACATTCCTTTCAGGTATAAGTGACCACTCCTCCCTCCCCTCTAGCTGAAATGGCTCATCAGGATATGCAGGCTACACCCCAGCCACCTTTGTGTCACTGTCTAGAGAGAGGTGCAAACAGTCACAGAATGGTTTAAGCAAGAAAATGCCTAAAAGTGTCATTTTCAAACACACAATTTAAAACCAACCCTTACCAAAAAATGCAGTTTTAAATTGTGAGTTCAGAGACCCTAAATCCACATTTCTATCTGCTCCCGAAGGGAATCTGAACTTTAATAATATTTAAAGGCAGCCCCCATGTTAACCAATGAGAGAGATAGCCTTGCACAGTGAACAACAAATTTAGCAGTATTTCACTGTTAGGACTTGTAGCACACCTAAGTACATGTCCACCTTTACCATACACTGCACCCTGTCCATGGAGCTACCTCAGGCCCACCTTAGGGGTGCCTTACATGTAGTAAAAGGGAAGGTTTAGTCCTGGCAAGTGGGTACACTTTCCAAGTCGAACTGGCCGTTTAAAACTGCACACACAGACACTGCATTGGCAGGTCTGAGCCATGTTTACAGGGCTACTAATGTGGGTGGCACAACCAGTGCTGCAGGGCCACTAGTAGCATTTGATTTACAGGCCCTGGGCACCTCTTGTGCACTGTACTAGGGACTTACCATCAAATCAAATATGCCAATAATGGATGAACAAATCAACAGTACAATTTCTATAGGGAGCACTTGCACTTTAGCACTGATTAGCAGTGGTAAAGTGCACAGAGACAATAAACCACCAAAACAGAGTCCAGTACACCATAAAAACAGGAGATCAAAATGCAAAAAGACAGGGGATACATGCCGAAAAAGCTGCCAGGTCTAACAAGCGTAACAAATGTTGACGGTAGTGTAGCAAAGTGCAAGGAGGCCCTGAGGTTTCTATTGGAGCGTCATTTTAACACCAGATCTGAGCAGGTGTTAAAAATGATGTCAAAAATGGCACAGTCAAATTTTTTAAATGTCACTGTGTCATTTTTACGGGTCTCCTAGCGCCGGAATGCCCCCCCTTGCATACATTATGCCTGGCACAGGCATGATGTGGCGCAAGAGGTTATAGAGTGGGGAAATGCATGCATTGCGCCACTTTGTAAATAAGGCGTGGGGTAAAAGACATCTCAGGGCTGCCTTAGCATTAAAAAAATGACTCTAAGGCAGCACGAGGGACTTTTAATATGCCCCTCAGTCTGGTTCCAGGCGGCATCAAATGTAAAATTGAACAACTTTTTTGAACGGTTGGAGGTTCAGAAAGTGATAAAGTGTGTATTTTACAATGATACACCACACATAAAATCGAAGATTCTATAAATGCATCTATACATGTTAAGGAAAAGAGTAAAACTGGTAAAATGCAACAGAACATATTTTGAAACAAAAACCATAAACTAAAACAATTAAAATAACAAATATTGGCAAAGCCAATTGCTCTGGTATGCTAATGCATGCAAATGCAGGAATGTGTGAACAAGCACATAGTGCTTTCATGTGTCTGTAGAACTTTCCCTTTTCTACGCTTCTTAAGATTGTACCCAGTTTTTTATTCACCAAACATGTGGTATCCTAGACCTGGCTGACTATACACAAAGAATGGACAAATGGGCGTCCACTATTGTGCATGCCTGTGTTTGCATGTGTTAGTACATTAAAGACAGACCAGTTTGCCTTGCCAGAACCTCTTAAGCATGCCACATAATCTTATGCTTACCTGATTTCAGTCACAGCACAAACACTGGGGCATAATAACCATCAAATGCAGCTGTTGCCTCCTCACATACACTACTCTCTACAGCAGCCCATTCAACCTTGGTTACCTCCTATTCATTGCCACCCAGCATCCAAAGAATCCAGAAGTGTGCAGCAGAAACAAACAATTCTTTTCAGGAGGCGGACCTTCCTAATCGTGGATGGCAGATGATTCACAACTCCTCCCATTCCAATAGTGCCACAGTAGATGGTAGTATAACCTAATTTATTGTTAGTCAATTTACCAATCTTGGAAGGAGGGCACGCATAGTCAGCCTTGCCACCTTCAAGCCTATCACCTACTTCCAACTACTGATCATCACATACTTGAGTGACAATACTAAATACTATGCATTACTTGATTTATTTACAAATAGCAACAAAGTCAACGCCTAAGAAGAATGCCCCTGTATAACTGATCTGCAGGTAGGAATCATTGGTGATGTTTTGCTTTGTAAACCAGAAGCCATGGAAACACCACTTTATGTTCCTCTAGCTGCTCACCATGTCACTATGCATTGGTCGCTTTGGAGACAATGGGCAATGGTGCTGTTCCTTCCGTTCATCCCATGGGAATACGTATCACCAAATCAGCAACAAGCGTCTTGCCACTTGCATTATTTGTATAAGCTGCATGATACTGTCAATCAAACATTGCAGCAAGCTCCCTCCCTCACTTTCTGTGTTAGCGAACATTCCCAAAATTATGTGTTGACTCAGACATGCTCATGTGTTCCTTCTTTCTTCTTATTCCTTGCTTCCACTCCTCCGGAACATATCTATTTGGAAAACTCCCTCCATGCTAACTGGAAACTGCATTATTCACCACCTGACTTCCAAGCTAAACTCAATTGCAGTTCTTTCAAAGACCAGTCAAGTCCTCAGACTCCATCCAGGGGACAGATGTCCCATTAATGTCCTCACCTGGAGTTTTTTACTTGTCTAATTGACAAGAGCAAAGCACATTGATAAACCTTAATCCAAATGTAGCCTGACCAGCATCCCACATACCACGGTGAAGGGTGATAATGACCACTCCATCATCATGTTGATGTGGTGGCCATCTTAGATTGGAATATTTCCCTCTTAATCCAACAGGGTTGACTCACTGTGGCTCAGTGGTCTAATGTAGGTACTGCAGGGATAGGTGTTTGACACCTTGGTCACAGGTTAAACCCATTTGTTAAATTCTACCTATGTAAGTTGAGAAAATTACTGCCATTGAGTTGTGTAACTGCGAACATCTACTAGCCAATGATAAGATAGTGATGGGTGTATATATGCTTTACAAATGCATGTGCTACAATACCTTACGTATTATCTACCAGCATTATACTGATATCCCAGCTCTGCATCTTACTCTGTGCCTTTGCTTGCATAATATAATCTAAAGTCGCCTGATTCAAGAGACAAACGGACATATTTACAGGCCCCTAGCACATTCCTGCGTCACAGTGTCATTTTTGTACACTAATGTGGTTTAAGGAAGGGTTCTTTGTCACACTGTATTTATAAAGTTGCACAATGCTCGCATTGCACCACTTTGCACCCCCTTGTGCCACATTATGCCTGTGCCAGCCATAATGTACTCACGGGTGGCATTCTAGCACTAGGAGTCCCGCAAAAATGATGCAGTGAAATCTATAAGATTTCACTGCACCATTTTTTGTGACATTTTTAACGCCTGCTCGGAGCAGACCTTAAAATGACGCACCCATAGAAACCTATGGGCCTTCTTGCACTTCGCTGCATTAGACTCTACATTTTTGATGCTAGTGTAGCAAAACGCCACAATAGCATAAAAAATTCTGACGCTATTGTGCTAATAACTGCCATGGTGCGCCACGGTGCTCCCATGGTATTGTTAGATGGGGCGACGCAAGAAAACTGGCACATCAGCACTGATGTGCCAGTTTCTTGTAAATATGCCCCAAAATGCTTCAAACAGAAGGGTCAATGAGGTTCTGAATGCAACCTTTTTGAACCCAGGACCTTTCAAGCTAAGGCTGCCCCCCAAAGTCCACAAATTCAATTCTGAGACAGCCAATGTGAAGTTAATGAGAAATAGAATAGAAATGGATCAATTACAATTCAGTTCAAATAATGAAAAAAAAAAATTTTTAAAGCAGAGGTTTCAACACAAACATAATTCCAAATGTAAAACAAGGAGCATGTTGAAAAGGAAACACTTAACGTGAAAAGTAAATACTTGGAAAAGCATGAAAGGATTAATCAAAAGAACATGATGAAATGGAAAAGAAAGATAAAGAATAGTGAGAAAGGGGAGGAACAGAAACCAAGAGTTTAAGAAAATGAAAACAAACGAGCAATAGAACCAAAATAAGGCAATGAAACCAAAAGGTACAAAAGCAGAGAGGAAATTGACAGTGCTGGGTGATCAGAAACTGGAACAGCAAGTGAAGATTTTGAAGTCTGTTTCTGTATTTTCCCTCATCATTTTATTTTTAATTGTTTCAGCTCCTTCAGCAGTACCCATGATACATCAGGTGAGCCACAACACCAACAGCATCACCCTATCATGGCCACAGCCCGATGAGCCCAATGGAGTCATTTTGGATTATGAGCTGCGCTACTTTGATAAGGTAAAGTGGACACATAATTATGGGAAGCTGAGTTATTGGGATGGGGATTGGCTGTAGAGTTTGGATTGACAAGTATGCAATGCTATTGGTAGATTACAGGAAGGCATTGTTGGGCACCAGACCAACATACTATGCGGGCAACGCCACTCCTTTTAAGGCTAAAGATTACACATCATCCCAGCAATATGGTTAAACTGTATAAATGCTTCCTGTTCCTGAATCTCTTAAAATTGGAACACGTAGACCTCATCTAACGAAAGAAAGAGTTGACTCCTCGAAGACAGGTAACTTCAAACAAATAACTGGACTTCCTTTTCTAAGTTGCTTGAAAACTGTGAAACCTCACAACTAAATGATTGCATTACCAAAAACCTACCAGTCAGGTTTTGGAGCAGGCCATAGTACTGAACTCAGTCTTGTGCAGGTGATGGACAACTCACAAACATTTTTGGATCAAGGGAAAAATTGGCTCCTCATCCTGTTGAACCTCTCTTTGGCTTTTGATTCAGGTGATTATCGCACTCCATTATCCATGGAACCGACTAATATCTGGAGTACACCATGGCTCTTCAACTGCTGCCATCATTTTTTGTCTATATGTACAGCCACTCAGAACAGCAATATAAACAAATGCTGTGTCTCATTCCATCAGTAAGCTGATGACACCCAAATCTATATTCAAATGGACTGCCTTGTCAGCCTCTGAAGATTAATCAGTGGTCTCTTTATTAACCGATGTTGGATGAATAACATGATACTTAAACTACACGCTCAAAAAGAATTTCCTTTTTCTCTTGCCTAAAACCAATAAAGAACTACATATAGGCTGGATTAAAAACCTAAATCACTAAGGGCCTCATTTAAACCTCAGCGGTCTTTTTTCAAGACCGCCGAGGTACCGATGTGCTGAAGACTGCCAGTGCAGGCGGTTTTCCACGCAGCGCATCATGACTGCTGGCAGGCCTCCATTCTTTTTCGGACAGAGAGCCGCCAGCAGACATACTGGTGGTCGGTGGGGAAGTGGAGGCTGCTCCACCTCCACCGCCCCATCATCAGAACACCACCCACTGAATCCCAACCCAGGATTCGGGGTAGCGGTGTTCTGGTGACGGGGAGCTGGAGGCGGAGCAGCCCCCATTGATCCCGGCCCCTCCCGGAGTATCACCGTACAAGGTAAGGTGATCATCCGTTGGGGGGGGGTGGGGGAGTGTTGTGTGATTGTGTGTATGCATGCAGGGGGTGTGTTTTATGTCTGGAAAATGTGTGCGTGTCGGTCTGTTTGCATGTCTGTTTGTATGTGTGCGGGTATGTGTTGTTGTAGTGTATGTGTGCGTGTAGTGTGTGTGTGTGTGTTTATGTTGGGGTGGGGAGGGGGAGGTGTGTGTTGATGTGGGGGGTGGGGGTGGGGAGGTGATTCCTGACACCTTTGGGGGATGGTAGGGGGTCAGGGGTGCATGGGGAGGACTCGAGGTGGGGGAGGGGGGTGGCAGGCCCCTATCAGTGCCAGGAAAGGAATTCCCTGGCACTGATAGTGCCTACCGCCATGGATTTTGTGGCGGTCCCAAACCACAAGAAGTCCACTCCGACTGCCAGGGCGGTGACGACTGCTGGGCTGGAGACTTCGGTCTCCATCCCGGCAGCCCTCACCAGACCGCCAGCGGTATCAGGATTCCCATTTCTTGTCGATGGTGGTGGTGCACTGTACAGTTTCTTTGCAGATAATGGCTGTTCCACCTCTTGGCTTGTTGGTGCGGTACTGGTGAATAATTTTATATCCATCGGGGATCGCTGTGGCAATGTCTGGGGTGGACGTGGGGTTGAGCCAGCTGAGGCATAATGAGGAGAAATATCTTTATTTGTCCACTTTACTTCCTCATTCTATGTGTGCTGCATTCTGCATTTATTCATGTGATGGTGATAGTTTAGATGTGACAATCTAGAATATAATTGCCAGGGAAATATTTTGTACTATCAATTTGTGGACAGTAGGACAAATATGAAAGTTCTCCTGTTAATTTTGCAGTGTATAATTGTCTTATATATGTTATCTTCGTGATTTAGCATGGTTACTTACGTTTGAAGCATCCTTTCCATTGAGAGAAATAACAATATTCTAGATTTAAGGATAGTGATTGTTATCTTGCTAGTGGGGATCCAGTAGTGGGTAACGTTTGTAGGTAGGCAGATCCTTAGTTTCAGGAGGCTTTGAGGGTACTACAAAGCTTCTTGAATCTGACCCTGTGATCACTGGGGATCAGTAAAGATATTTTAGGACTAGTTTGGTGTCATCATTTCTCCAAGTTTATGCACAGCTTTGTGCCTGATGACACTAGATGGAAATTGCCAAAAAAGTTAACTTTTTTTTTAGTGATCAGAAGCAAAGCCTCTTTGTAGGTACACAATTCAATAACCTAATACAACTGAACATATAAAACAAATAATGGCTGATGAAGCCTTGAATCACTGTAATAGCATAATTCCAATACAGATAAAGGTGCTTGTGATCACTGATTGTTTCAATGTGGCCATACACTCTTAGCTTTCACTTCTCAAATGTTTTCTGTGCTCAAATATTTTCAATGCCAATTTGCACGAGGAACTTGGCATGCATTTCTAACATAATCCGTCAATTCACGGTGGACCTGCCTTTCTGACTTGATCTGTAATCTCAAAGAGGGCTTCACATGTCACAAAGGACGGTGGGGGGATGATGTCTTTTAAAACAAATGTAGACTCTGGAGATAGACTCTAGTTCCATAAGTCCTGCTGAGGTGAGGTGTCCACAAGTGTGCCTGCTGACTGTAATGCAGAGTTACTATTATTTTGCATCTAGGTTGTTGCAAAGCCACTCCATGCTTTAGCAAATGCAATTGAGCTGTCACAAACACCAGCATCTTCATATCAGTGTAAGAAGATTGAAGATTGTTGTAACAGCTTTGACCTCATTCCCTCATTGATGTCTCTGATTCCAGGTAGAAGGTGAAGACTTCTCCATGTCACAGACCAGTGAAACAAACATGGCCACCATCCACAGCTTGAATCCAGATACAATATATGCCTTCCAGGTGCGAGCACGCAGTGAGGTAGGATTTGGACCATACAGCGGCAAGGTGTACTTCCAAACCACACTGGAAGGTGGGTATTCAGACAGTTTAAAGCTGTAATCATGAAGCTATGGCATTCTGGGATCTGCTTGTTAAAACTGATAACAGTGAGTGCATTTTGAAGTTCTGTTTGATTGTTAGCACCATCCCATCCCATTATAGTGGATTTTTGCATCATTTTCCCTGAGCAAGCAAGTTAAGATTGGATCCATTTGTTAACTCAGTTTTATCTCTGTTACTGATTCCCCTGTGTTAGTCATTAATTGCCTCACTGATGATCCACCACAACATAAATTTAGGTGGAGGTGTGGATATTTCTCAGACTCGAAAATGCCTGATTAAAATCACCATGGACTGAATTTGTTTCTTTGGACTCCTTTACACATTAAGAATATTGACGTCTGAAAAAAAAAAAAGAAATTTACTTCACTACATTTAAACCTACATTTGGAATAACGTTTCTTTTTCTTTGGGGTTTCTCAAAGAATCCTATGAGTACACCATAGATGCTGTGATTGTCAAATACATAGGTGGTAATAAATATGTAAAGGTGTACTACACATTCCTTAATATAACACACTTCGACTACCATTTTTTTTAAAAAAAATTATTTTGTTTCTTCATGGAGAAAACTTTCTTCCTGTGAAGAAACCCCTTCTTTTATAACCCCAGCAACTTTGAGTGTATGCCCTTCCTATTTCCATCTTGGATAGGGGCTGACTCCTGCATTTGACAAGAGTATGTATCCCAAGAACCAAGGGTGGTTGTATCTGCCTAAGGTGTTGTAAAAAAACAAAGAATTGTAAGCTTTGAAATCCACTCCCTACATCTAGGAACAGATTTGTGCACATGTGAAATTACACCATTGTGATGTAATTTTAGATGTGAGTAAATTAATTTCAGAGTGAAAACTCACATATTGTGAAAAACATTTCACACATAAATGAAGGAGTTTGCACAGCTAAGTTAAACATCGGTTTGCAAATATCTTTTCAAATCTAGCCATTTGTGTTTGTAGGGAGGGTAAGAAGAGATGGGAAACTCGGGTCAATTTTAAGTGTGACCCACTTCATCATGTGGAAGGGGCTGTTGAGAGAGCTGCCCCAGCAGAGTTTTCCAGCCCACACAAGTATGTGAAGAAACTGAATTAGTTTAATTAGTAGTTTTTACCCAATTAGCTATTACCCACGCCCACAAAGGTTCCATAAGCAACCTTTAAACTGGGAATTACTCACAGAGTCAGGGACACACATGCACTGTCAAAGACTTTTGGGGGAAAACATAAACTCAATAAAGTTAATGGACTAGTTAAAAGGGACTAAACATTTATGTTCATAGAGATACAAATGTGTGCATTCATAAATATGTAAATCATGGTATAAAATGCAAATGGAGTCACCTCTAATTTATGAGATATTTAAATGTACACTACATTCCCTTAGGGGCATTCCTAGATGGCATAATTTCTAATCTTTGCTCTTTGTTGTCAAATGAACATCAGTATGTCACAGGTGCATTTACTGGTGACCACAGTCCTTTCTCATGTGACCTGTCTCTTCCTTCCAGGTGAAAAGTCTGAGCTGGCACAGGACAGTCTACCGCTCATCGTTGGATCTACCCTTGGGGGTCTTGCGTTCTTGCTGATCTTTGCTCTTCTCATCCTGGCCATCATCTATAAGAGGTAAGGTCCCTTAAAGTGAATCCAGGTCCACAACACAAATGTGATTTTTTACCAGAATAATCTGTGACCTGGATTGTGGTTATCACCCAACAATAGCTTTTTATTACTGCTCCACCATGGGTCAGGGGCCACTTTCCTTTCCTTCTTCAAGGCACCACTTCTATGCCACAAGCCATGATTTGTTCATGTGTTGTGACCCCCGGCTAATTCTACATCTTCAGAAACATAACTTACCTGCAACGATTCTGTGAAAGAAGAACAGGTGAGTTGTCTGCTGCACCTGGATATATACATAGGTCTACCTCTCACTTAGGAATGTGTTTTTCTATGAGGCGTGTAGAATAAGAAAAGGCTGTAACTAATTCAAAGGTGCCTTTATACAAGTATTCATTGTACTTGAACACTTGTCAGCCAATTTTTATTTTAATGGGAAAGGTGGAACTTTTCAAAATTGAGCTTTAATTCTATTAGATGAAGTGACATGCTGGATTGCAGCATATCACTTTGTCTTTTTGCCCCTAATGCATGCACTTTTTATGTCAGCATCTCAAGAGAGGCCACCAGTCCTCCACATTGCATTCCGTTTCCTCTCCTGTTGCGTCCATGAATCAAGATAAGGATATCCACTTAATTTTTTCTCTCAAATTTCATATTGCTACACATTTATTCAGCTTTTTGAAATTTTTTTTTTTTTCTGAATATATATACTTTGTTAATCCACTGATGTTGTTTTATTTTCTAAACAGTTGTGGGTCCCCTGAATAGGCCTCAAGGACTTCCAGGGGTCTGTGGACCACAGGTTAAGATTCACAGCTCTAGGATTATCTGCTGTGGGGCTTAGATGGGAGGCAAGAGGGGTTAGACTATTATGTTGATTCTTTGGGGGAGATCCTGCTCTATGGGTTAGTCTACCTAGGAGACACAGACATTATATCATGCTGGCCTCATGCTTACCCAGACTCTGCTAGGATTCACAATGGAGGAGCCTGAACAACAGTTTAGCATCAACAACTCTCCAAAGGTCATGAAATGACAACCAGCAGTATTCATTGCTTGCAATGCTCATTTGTCTTAATGTTTACCTTTTTGTATGGTGTTTATCATTGTGAAGCATGTTGTGGGTGTTTGAAAATTGGTTATCACTTTCTTGGCGGTGAAGACCATTGCAAAATGTTGGTAATGGTAGGCTGTGATCTCATTAAACTGATGATGGTGGTGTAATTGGCACATGCTTTGTGTAGCTCAATACAGAGATGGCCATATCAATGTCTAGCACAGTGACGCCATCTTTGTAGTGATAGGCTGACAGACCAAGCTTCTTCGACTTGTTGTTGTAGTTTAGTTGAATATTCTGTGCCTGGATACCAGATGGATATCTGATGTAACAACAACAAAATGCTCGATGGCATGCTTGAATTAATCTCTTCCAAGCAGGCCAGCCCTAACTACCAGGCCAGGTCCTCGCTGAGCTATCACACTTAGGGTATGCCAGACATGGGACGAGTCCTCACTGTCCTACTAGAACCAAGCTACGCCCTACTGAAGAGCATTAGTCAGGGTGAAACAGGTCCCAGGATGCTTGTATCCAGTTCAGGGAGGACCAGGCCTGGCTGTTTAGGATGGAAAGCTCCTTTTGGCGCAGGTTCAAGACTGATTTGCATATGTCTGGGTCCAAACTGAGGTGGCATGATGACTGTAAAACGATTCACCCGAGTGCAGCCCCAAGCGATTTCCAGTGGCTGAGATTGATTCAAGCAGTCCATGCATCAGGTGCAGCATTGCATATTCACTATCATTGCAATAAAGATGTGATGGTTTTTTGTTTACAAAGATCAACACCATAAGTACTGTATGTAAATATAATAAAAGTGAAAGAAACAATGAAAACTCAACAAATGAGCAAATAAAGAAAGCACCAGTTGCACTACTGGCACCCATGTTACACACAATATATTTGGCCTATGTTTGACAACCACAAACTTGCACGGACAAATTAGGAATATCCAACAGGGAGAGAGGAAGTGTTCTCACAGATCTGGAGACTGCATTCAGCTTCTTTACAGTTCCATTCAGGGCCCGCTTTAGGGCGGTGCGAGCAGTGCAGCCGCACCGGGTGCTGGCCTGGATTTGAGGGCGCTGATCTCATGGGGGCGCTGTGTTTATCAATAACTTAGAAACTCTGAAAGGTTCCCTGTGCGTCCAGGCTTCAGAAAGCAATTAAAATGTCAAGATACCTCTTGTGATTAATGTTCCTGCTAAGGAGAGAGATGGGAGTTTTGTCGAGTGACAGCTTTGACTCGCCATATAGTAGCGTAGAGGGTCAATATGCCTGCTGCAAACAACAGAACTATATTTTATGTGGATAGCTGAGTGAATTAGTAAAGCCCGCCTTTACAAGCGCTTTTAAAATAAATGGAAAGGGAGGCTATGGAGAGATGAGGGGCACATTTGCCGGGTGGTAGTGAGGGAACCAGAGGACGTGGTCACGGGGTGGAGGGTGCCAAAAAAGACCATTTCACAGGGTGCCACCAGCCCCAAAGCCGGCCCTGATTCCAGTTATTTGGTTTCCTTGTTGTAACAAATGTCTGGATGAAGTGAGGTATATTGGCTGTCTTTTTCCTTTTATTTGATAACTGCAATGGTTTTAATTAACTGCGCAAATAAAGATTTTGACTTGTTGAGCAGCGAAGGCCCACCCCAAACGAGGTGATGGGAAGGTTGAGACTAGATACAATATAACACAATTGTGATGTGGTTGCAATAGAGATGGAAATACCAGTCATAGGTGTTTTGTATTAAAAGAACACTTTCAGAAGAGTGTACATACATACATCTATGAACAGCTGAAACAGCAATCAAACAATGCATTGCAGACAAATCAAATAAACACGCAATTTGCAAATGAAAAGCAGGCACAATATTTGTAATATATTCCTTTCGTGATTGTTAACCGTGCGCCAAGATTGTGCTCTTTGTAATCCTAATGATAAATACACAAGATCACATTCCTCCTTCCAGGTAATTCCTAAAACATTGTCATCACCAGCTGATGAGCTGGTATTAGAAATATTACAACCAAAACACAATATAAGGGCTGAAATAAAATTGAGGCATCGAAGTGTTCACGGTTACGAGCTGTGGGAGCAGGAAATCCTGATTTGTCTCTGGTACTAGCTTCGCGTTTGTCGCTACCTTGAACCTTCTGTATGTCACAAGACTCACAACCCAAGGACGCTAGCCACATTCGATGGATTATTCCATGTTCGAGGTCGGGGGGATGACTTTGAATCAGGAGGTCGGCAAAAAAATGTAAGCATTGGAACAATGTGGGTGTTCATCACAGATATAATGGAGCCCACAAATGTATTCTGAACCCACAATCCCCAGTGTCACCTGTTAGGAAGGCATTGCTATCACAACCTTCTAACCACACAGCCACATTTATGAATCAAAGAAACAAGGGGCCAGATTTACAAGGCGGCACTAATCCACTTTTTGTGGCTGAATGCCACCTTGTAATTGTGGTCCCTTCCGACGCAGTTTTCTGCATCAGTGGGGCGTGCAATGGGTGTTGCTTTGGGCATTCCATCGCAAGACCCATTGGTTTTGATGCTGCCACGGATTTACAAGAAGGCGTAAATCTGTGGCAGCACCAAAAACTAATGCCACCCCAGCGGTGGCATTAGCTTGGCAAAATGAGAAGGAATTATTTTATTCCTCCTCGTTTTTGCTTTTTCTATGAAAAGATCAAAGGGCAATGACGATTGTTTATGTGCAGGAAAGTATCCCTTCCTGCGCATAAACAATCATTCAGTAATGTGATTTGCTACTTCCATGTGTGCTGCATTCTGCAGCACACACGGAAGTGCCAAATCGCCATTGGAAATTGTTTATGTGCAGGAAGGTACAACTTCCTGCACCTAAACAATCAATCCCCTCAAAGCAGACACCCTTGCACTACGGTGAAAGGATGCGTGTGTTGGAGCTGGCAGCTAAATTTAGCGCCGGCGCAGGGGGAAACACAAGGGTGCACCGTATTTCAGTAATTTCGACGCATCCCTGCATTTCTAAAGTGGCGCAGCGTTGCAAATTGTGGCGCAGCACTTCGCTGCGCCACTTTGGAGTAAATCTGGCCCAAAGTTGTATAACTATGAAAGTGCTGAGTGACCAGATAACCAAGAAAAGGGTTTCAGAAGTCGCGTGATTGCAGAACTGTGCGTCATGGTGATAACTCCAGATGTCTCTGATACACACATTTATGAAAGGGGTGCAGTGGGTGAGCAGATCCTTCACTGCCCCCTAACATGAAAACTTGCTCACAATATTTCAGGGTTTGAAGATTTTTGTCTATTACTGCCATCCAGCTAAGCCCAGTTGAATGTGTGTGTTGTGGATATGTGAATAATTTACAGTATTAATCTGAATTGTAATGTACTCAGTTTGTATCTTTTGGGCACTGTGTGTATCTTCGCGTCAGAAGAGGTTGCAGACGTTGTCATTGGTTTAGTGGCTAACTATGAACTCATTTATTTATTTCCAGTAGGAGACGCGAAACTGCATACACGGACAGACTGCAGCATTATATCACCACAAGAGGTGAGTCCACGCACCCACCCAAACGGCACGTACAGAAAGGACCAGGCGTGAACAAAGGCTATTTGCATGAAAACATTGATTTTCAAAGACAACTTTCTAAGTAAGGTACAACTAAGAAGGAAAATAAAACACATCACAACTGAAAAGATATTATGAGTTCTAGCCTTGTCCAAAGACCTACAATGAAGAAGCACAAAAGACAAAGTCCAGGTCTCTAAGAGGAAAACAAAGTGAGATATCTTACTATGACAGGAGACAGCCATGCTTTCCAAAATTTAACTCCGAGGGTGGATGTTGTTTCATTAGATTTCATGTGTATCATGCTACAGAGAAGTCCTGTCAATAGAGCATATCCGAATAAATAAAACCTACTTAAACGTATCTTACTATGAACACTATTTGAAAAATATGGATGAAAAGTGAGAGACTATTCCACATCTTTGGAGTTTGCACAACAAATCGTCAGTCCATTTACCCTAACAGGTGGTAGGTATGAAAAAATCATAGAATGTACATTTTTTCCTGTACATTATGGAAGAATCACCCCATTGAACCTTTAATGTGGCAGGGAGAGGATCAGAAAACACAGATTGTTTTCACTGGTAACAACTGGTGTGAGTTAGTAACAAGAGAATCAGAGTCCTTCAGGGTCAGACTGGCCTATCACACATTGTCCGATGGGCTGGTACCACAGGTCGGTGTTTGGGCTGGTTCTTGGTCTCTTTGCGGTTTTTTTTTTTACTGTTGATTTCCATATTAAAACAAAACATTTCCTGCAGAATGCTTATATTGTGTGTCTTTACAAGTTTAAAACTGCCACCTATTTGCAAACATGGACCACTTTTTAGCTATCCAATGCTAATTTTAATTTTATTTTGGTGCCTGGGCCTGTCTCCTGTGCCTGTGTGACCTTGAGTTTTTGTGTTTTCCAAGCCTGAGGTCATATGTATGAGCCCCTAGCGCCACTGAAGCAATTTTTTGTGACTCTCCTGTGGCGCTGTGAACTGCGCCCTATTGACAAGGTGGCGTGAAGCCACTTTTTTAGGCTTAATGCCACCTTGTAAATGTGGCCCCTTAACACACAGCACTTTGCGTGGAAGGGTTTGTGCAGTGCGTGCTACTGTGGGCGTTTCACAGCAGCACACATTCTGCAGCACACATGGAAGGAGCAAATCTCCATTAAAGATTGTTTTTGTGCAGGAAGGTGTCCCTTTCCCTGCAACGCAGCCATCCTTTCACCTAGCGCAAGGGTGGTTACGTTGGCGCTTGCCGGCTGATTTAGAGCCAGCGCAGGGAGAAACACAGGGATGCGTCATATTATTTTAAATACGGCAGACCCCTGTGTTTTACAAGTGATGCAGCCCGGAGCTGCCAATTTGGCTCAGCAGCCGCGCTGCTCCACTTCTAGTGAATGTGCCCCTAAGTATGCTATGGTAAAAATATACCACACACTTGAGATTCAAAGCACTGGTCCTGCCATCAGTGTAGGGTTCAGGTACTCAAAACTAATTGCAGATTGCATCCGAAAATTGCCACCTCGTCTAGAATATTCAACTCACTACCTTTGCATCAGCATTTCCTGAAGGCCACCTGTGGACGCCTCCCTCTAAAGAAATGTCTTACAACACGTTCACTTTCCGTAAACTAACACCTTGTTTTGACAGTTCACAAATGCAGGCCAGCCGGGGCCTGGGATACTGTGATCACTCACTCCTTACACTGCTGCTGGGACGACTGATTACTTAGGCTGACCCGGACTCATTTAGCACTGAAACTTAGAGCGACTGACCCGTGAAATACAGGGTTCTTGCACTGATCATTTGGTGGAAATGAACATTTTTTGTACCTATCAGTGCAAATGACATCACATATTGTACCCAGTTACAGAAATGTTGGTGAAAATGGATCAACACTGGTGCAATCTGTACAGTCCAGCCCCTGGTATGCTGCAGGAGGTCGAACATGTGGTTATTGAATAAAATGCCCCTCCCTTGGTGTTGCTAAAATAGCGCCTCATTCCACACAGTGAAACTACTGCACAGGACAGGTTCAGAGTGGTCTCTACGAGCTGCAATAATGCCTTGTTTACGGCCCATGAAGAACACTTTCTAGCCTTACTTTTAACTTGTTTATATATTGGACAATAATGTGTATGTGGGATGCTTCTACTGTTAGTAAACCTCTTTGCTATGTTGTAATAAACAGAAAGAATACTTTTTTCTGTAATGTGTGTTACTAAGTGTAAATTCTCTCAGTTTCCAAGCATCATTGATTCCCAAAATGTAATTTAAATACTGAGGGGAATATTTACAAGCCCCTAGCGCCACCTTACGCCGACCAAGGGTAATTGTTATTGACGCTAAGGCAGCGCTAAGGAGGCCTTTCTCCTGTGCCGTATTTACAAAGTAGTGCAAGGTTTGCATTCGGCCACTTTGTAAACCCTGGCACCACATTATCCCTGCGCCAGACATACTGTAGGCAAGGGGTCGTTCCCATGCAGGGAGGCCCATAAAAAGGGTACAGTGAAATATACAACATGTCAGTACGTCATTTTTTCCATCATTTTAAACGCCTGCTCCAAGCCAGCATTAAAATGACGCACCCATTACAATAAATGGGCCTCCCTGTGATTTGCTGCACTAGCGTCAACATTTTTTACCTTAGTGCAGCAAAGCGCCACAATAATACTGCAAAAATTTTGATGCTATTGTTCTAACAATCGGCATGGTGTGCCGCAATTGTAAACATGGCTCAATCATGGTGTCGATAGGTGGGGCAGGGGCGACGCAAGAAAAGTGACACATCGAGACCGATGCACCCTTTTCTTGTACATCTTCCCCTAACTACTTAAGAAACTCAATACTTAAGCCACAAAATCCCAAAAAGGGCAATCGAGTCAGCAGCTACCTTGAATGAACGACCATGTGGTACATTTTTAGGTCTGGTGTAGAGACAGCTTTAGTTGTCTGCTAGAGTTTTGGAAAGATTACAAAGGTCAACCACTGGTTCAGCATCTCTCTGTTGGAGTGTCATTAAGATGATGAATGTGCCCTCCATAGATAGAGTAGCCAATGAGTCAGCCCCATTCAGCCATTTCTTTTGTTTTGACAGTCACACTTTAGATAAGTTCAGCTAATAGTCGTTAATTCAGTAATTGAAGTATCAGCCATATTAAGTGATACCATTTTCCCTGTGGACTGGAGCCCAGTGTGTGATGGGGTCATCAGTTCTGTGAGGGAGTGACAGACACTTTTTCTTTGTTACTGGTTGTGAGAAAATGCCCCTTTTAGGATGGCCATTTTTTTTGCTGAGTTTTAGACTGCGCAACGGGTTACTGCTGCCCAGAGTTTGTTCTCTGGCTGCCAAGATATGTAGACATTGACTACTCCCTGATTGGTTTATTTAGCTTCAGTTAAGGCCATTGAATACTGTGAAGAAAGTACATCTATGACACAAAGATTTAATAAGTCACATGTGGACTGCAGGCTTATTGTGCCATCCACTAGTGTGAGAAAGAAAAACATGGCTCTAAGGCTACCATTGTAGCCTGACTGCTGTAGTGTGCATTCACAACCTGAATTGACCGAATAACGTTTGTTGACAGGAGAAAACTATCCTTTAAACATTAATACTTCACCCCTTTGTAGGACTTGTAGCCCACGAGGCAGAGCATGGTATTTAAAAGTAGGCCATGTTAATATTTAAAGTTAACATATCCCCATAGTGACTTGCACCCAAAAGCTATTTTCACTGTAAGAGAGCTCTGGCTGACCCATAGACGAACACTAGGGAGAAATATTAAATATCAAGGCCCATATTTTTACTTTTTTTGCTTCACATTTGCTTAATTTTTCTATGCAAAAGCAGCGCAAACTTACAAAATATAAATGTATTTTGTAAGTTTGTGCCGCTTTTGCGTCAAAAAATGACGCAAATGTGGCGAAAAAACTATAAATATGGGCCCAAATCTGGTATCTCCGGTTAAGGACCATCTAGAAAAATGATGAAATAACTATTGTTAATATTTATTATTAGCCCACTCTAATAGTGAAGCAGTTTAAAAAAAAATACATTTTAGGTGAAAGTTGACCTTTTTCTGCCTGAACTGGCCCTAGAGTGGAGATAAAGGCTGAGTTGTTAGGAGATTTTTTTGTTCCTCTGGCAGGAAAACCTGTTAAGGTGAGCCCAGGAATGTATTTGTTTTAAAGGGACTGTCACTAAAACAATAAAACGTGAAGTGACACTACCGAAAGGGCCCAGCTTTTTTCCTCAAACCCAGTGAGGGAAAGAAGCCCCCAGAACAAGTTTCAAGTTACCCAGAGGAGGGGACCCCTTATTATCCACCCCCCCCCGCAACTCATTGGTGGCTGGCTTAAATATGGCACCCCAAGTGATCTTCTTCAGAACACTTACTGGACGGTTTGAAGAACAGAAGATGGATTGCACTTGCTGTTTGAGATCTTTGAAGAGACCTGAAGTGCTGGACATGCTCCACTTGTAGCTTAGGACAAAGACGTGGACTCCAGGAGTTAGTTAGCAGACCTCCTGTGTAGCTACAGGGCCACAGCCAGTTACAAGAGACCTTTTCACTGAACTGCCCAGCTGACTTGTAGCAACTGGACCTGACCTGGACACTGCTTGTAGCCTCTGCTGGCATAAATCATGAGCCCCCAAGTGCTGTTCCTAAGGTTCTAGGGCCCCAGCTGTGGCTAACTGGACGGCCCCAAACATCTCTGAAAAGCTAGGACCTACAAATGTTTTGGACTCCAAGATCTCTGGAGGACTAGGGCAAACCACCCCAGCCTATTGGCCCACATTTCAACCTTGCTAGCCTGAAAAAACAGGTTTCTTCCATCTCTGAGCATCTCTTACAAAGCAATTCTTATTGATGGGACTCTTGGTAAGAAGGTATCTGACTTAGTGAAACTCATCATCAGATACAGCCTGCAGTCTTACTTCACTGTGGGATTCTGAGCTGCAAAAAAGAGGCTACGCTTGAAGGTAAAAATGTAAGTAAGCAAAGGTCCCAAAAGTATCAGACTGATGAAAGGACTTCTCTCAGCCTGAAAATTAAAATTTGAGCTTTCCCGTCAAAACCAACAGCTTCAGAGGGACCTCACCCAATGCCTATATGCCTTGTGAGGGCTTCTTCTGCAGTATCTGTGTCCCCTATACACCCTTTTCTTTCCCAAAGGAAAGCATGTTTCTGACTTAAACAAAAAAATTGGAAAAATAGGGGTGAGGGAAGTGTTCTGGGTTTGCATTTGTGAGCATGGCACCAGGGCAACACTTGCCTTCCAGGTGCCTTCTAGGTTCCTCAAAATGATGTAGACCAAGAATTAAAGGTGACACCTGCTTCCCTGTCCATTTGAGAATAGGGCATCAGGGCTACTGTCAGCTGTACCAGCCTCTCCTAGCTGCCCCAGGCCTCTTTCACCATGTAAAGCAAAAATCATTCATTTTGAGCATCCAGCCATTGATGATACTTCCGCACTAACCATTCCAATCCCAAATAACACGCAGTGGTTATCGGTCCTCATCTGAAGGCCCTTACTGATACTCAACATATGTCTGGCTGCAGGAAGAGTGGTGCATGGATTTGCTCTGAGGCTAGGATCGCGGTTGTTTAGTCTCTTTAGCGTAAATCAGGTATTAGCTCATTGCAGTTCTTGATACACATTGAGGAGTATTTGATGAGATTAAGATGTTTTGTGTGTCCGCAGGGCTTGGTGTGAAATACTACATTGACCCTTCCACCTACGATGATCCCAACGAAGCTCTTCGAGAATTTACAACAGAAATTGATGTGTCTTTCGTGAAGATCGAAGAAGTCATTGGAGCAGGTTAGGCTATATTTACTTCATGCAGCAAGAGGTGGAATGCACTGTACTTTAAACCTTACCTGATCAGAATTGAAGTGGAAGTGGAACGAAAAGGATTTATCAGCATGAGCAAAACATATAATATGACCCAATGGTGGCTGACAAGATCGTAAAATTAAGTTGGCAAGCACTAACCAACTACTCTAGCACTTCAGCTCATATTTATACATTTTAGCATCCTTGAAGTACACCTGGGTCACTGATGATGATGTGTGACAGCCTCTATCATTCTGTGATTATGTGTTTGCAATGTTCGTGCCTTCACAATAATAGGAAATCTAGCATTATGGTTGTTCCTGTCATACTCTTCATTCACCCATCTGTTTTCTTCCTGTTTGCATTTCTCTTTGTTTGCCATGGATGATCTCTCTGCCAGGAGGCATGCAAGTCCCCCTAACCCTCATCCATGCAAAGGTCACTGATCCCCCATTATGAAGTGGAAAGGATTAGGTTTAGGGAAGACCCACAAGACGCACAAGAGGAAGAGTGCAACAACTTCCTTGTGACTTCAAAGAGCAAGTTAGTGATACTTGATTATTCTGGGCCTGATTTAAATTTCAGTGGATGGGTAGGTCTATCACAATGGTTATGGTTATCCCGTCCACCAAAATATAAATGCCATTATTTCCTATGGGATTTATATTTTGGCAGACGGAATATCCGTCACCGTTGAGACAGAGTAACCCGTCTGGCAAAATCTAAATCAAGCCCTATGTTTTCAAAACATCTTCACTTATATTTTCCCTTGGGTCTCTCCACAGGGAAACAACGGGCACTAGTGAGGTTGAAGCAATGTGCACATTGATTAAATTCAACTCAGAACATGGTGGAAGGATGCTATCTCTGTGCTATCTGCCACTCACAACCAAACGCATTTAGTTTTATGGCTGAAGATAGTAAGACTTTGTAAAACAGCTGCATTGTGCTAGTGTGCTGTGCTAATGCAACTTCAAAACATTTAACAAAACCTAGAAAACTTATAATGACTAAGGCCCACTTTACAACTTTGGCATTCAGTACTGCCTTCCACCACGGCGACGGGCACGAAAAGACTGTCACCACAGCTAACATCCGTCTGCCATAATATGACCACAGCCGTATTTCCACTACAGGAAGGGTAGAAATCCGGTTGTGGCCATGCTGGCCGATGGTGTTAAGGTGCCACTGCTACCACCAGCAGCGCCACGCCAGTAGACCGCTGTTAGAAATGGGGTCTTTGGTTGGCAGTCAGGTTACCCCCTGTCCAAGCAAGGACCCTCACTCTAGTCAGGGTAAGTCACACACAATCCAAATTATCCTGTGCCCACCCTCTGGTAGCTTGGCACTGAGCAGTCAGGCCTAACTTATAAGGCAATGTGTAAAGTATTTGTGCAATAAATCATACAATAACACAAGATAGCACCACAAAAATACACCACACAGTGTTTAGAAAAATATATAATATTCATCTGGGTATTTGCAGGTCAAAAACAATAAAAGATGCAATAAGAAATTGTAGAGATATCACTGAAAAGTGATATGAAGTGTCTTAAGTCTTTAAAAAGCAAACAAAGTCTCTTTCAAGCACAAAGTACCTGGTTTGGAGTGAAAAATCTCCGCAAAGGGCCGCAGAGGAGGAGATGCGTGGAAAAATGGTGTGTGCGTCAGTTTCGCACCTTCACACATGGACTTGCATTGTTATTTTTCACGCGGGGAAGACGTGCGTCGATTTCTGGCACGCGGACAGGTCTCCTCTGTGGGTCGCGGGGTTTTCAGACGCCCCAGGGTCTGTGCGTGGAATCCTGGGCTTGTTGTCCGGCTGCGCGTAGTTCCGGTGGGCTGTGCATGGAATTTTCTTCCTCACGGCAGGCACTGCGTTGATTTCCTCTCTGGAAGTCAGGCGGCGTTGTCCAGACGGGCAGTGCGTCGAAGTTCTTGTCGCACCGCAGCCGTCGCATCGATCTTTTCCTTGCGGGGTCGAGCGGCGTCTTTCCGGATCGGCGTACAGTGAATTTGTCACTGCGTAGAAAGCTGTGCATCGAATTTTTCAGCGCACAAGGAGTCCAGTTGAAAGATGGAAGTCTTTTTGGTCCTGAGACTTCAGGGAACAGGAGGCAAGCTCTACCGAGGCCCTTGGAGAGCACTTCTGCAGCAAGGCAAGAGTTCAGCAAGGCAGCAGGCCAACAGCAAGGCAGCAGTCCTTTGTAGAAAGCAGTCAGGTGAGTCCTTTGGGCAGCCAGGCAGTTCTTCTTGGCAGGATGCAGGTTCTGGTTCAGGTTTCTTCTCCAGCAAGTGTCTGAGGTGGTAGGGTAGAGGCCCTGTTTTATACCCAAATGTGCCTTTGAAGTGGGGGAGACTTCAAAGAGTGGCTTAGAAGTGCACCAGGTCCCCTTTCAGTTCAATCCTGTCTGCCACGGTCACAGTAGGGGGTGTGGCAGTCCTTTGTGTCAGAGCAGGCCCTCCACCCTCCCAGCCCAGGAAGACCCATTCAAAATGCAGATGTATGTAAATGAGGCTGAGTACCCTGTGTTTGGGGTGTGTCTGAGTGAATGCACAAGGAGATGTCAACTAAACCCAGCCAGACGTGGATTGTAAGGCACAGAAAGATTTATGTGCAGAGAAATGCTCACTTTCTAAAAGTGGCATTTCTAAAATAGTAATATTAAATCCAACTTCACCAGTCAGCAGGATTTTGTATTACCATTCTGGCCTTACTAAGGCCCTCATTCCGACCCTGGCGGTTTGAAACTGCCAGGGGGGAGGGCAACGGAAACACCGCCAACAGGCTGGCGGTGCTTCCAGGGCTATTCTGACCGCGGCAGTAAAGCCGCGGTCAGAAAAGGAGATCCGGCCGTTTTCCGCCGGATTTGCCGCCGGATTTGCCGCCGGATTTCCACCGGATATCCCCTGGCCCAGGGAATCCTCCATGGCGGCGCTGCTTGCAGCGCCGCCATGGGGATTCCGACCCCCTTCCCGCCAGCCTGTTCCTGGCGGTAAAACCCGCCAGGAACAGGATGGCGGGAACGGGTGTCGTGGGGCCCCTGGGGGCCCCTGCACTGCCCATGCCACTGGCATGGGCAGTGCAGGGTCCCCCTAACAGGGCCCCACAAAGATTTTCACTGTCTGCTTAGCAGACAGTGAAAATCGCGACGGGTGCTACTGCACCCGTCGCACCCCTGCAACTCCGCCGGCTCCATTCGGAGCCGGCTTCCTCGTTGCAGGGTCTTTCCCGCTGGCCTGGCGGGTGCTCCTTTGGCAGGCGCCCGCCGGCCCAGCGGGAAAGCCAGAATGGCCGCCGCGGTCTTTTGACCGCGGTGCGGTCATTCGGCGGTGACCGCATGGCGGGCGGCGACCGCCGCCCGCCGCGGTCAGAATGACCGCCTAAATATGACCTTCCTACTCCTTTCAGATCATCAGCTACCATTTCAACAATGTATGAGGGCAGCCCCAATGTTAGCCTATGAAGGGAGCAGGCCTCACAGTAGTGTAAAAACGAATTTAGGAGTTTTACACTACCAGGACATGTAAACTACACAGGTACATGTCCTGCCTTTTACCCACACAGCACCCTGCTCTAGGGGTTACCTAGGGCACACATTAGGGGTGACTTATATGTAGAAAAAGGGGAGTTTTAGGCTTGGCAAGTACTTTTAAATGCCAAGTCGAAGTGGCAGTGAAACTGCACACACAGGCCTGGCCATGGCAGGCCTGAGACAAGGTAAAGGGGCTACTAAAGTCGGTGGCACAACCAGTGTTGCAGGCCCACTAGTAGCATTTAATCTACAGGCCCTAGGCACATATAGTGCACATTACTAGGGACTTATAAGTAAATTAAATAGTCCAATTGGGTATGATCCAATGTTACCATGTTTAAAGGGAGAGAGCATATGCACTTTAGCACTGGTTAGCAGTGGTAAAGTGCGCAGAGTCTAAAAACCAGCAAAAATGAGGTCAGAAAAAGAGAAGGAGGGAGGCAAAAAGTCTGGGGATAACCCTGCAGAAGGGCCATTTCCAACAACCGCCACCAGCCATTTTATGACAAATAATACGGCCTGGCGGTGTTCTGCTGGCGAGCGCTGCTGGCGGTAGCAGTGCCGCGTCCCCTGCCAGAAGACCCCCTGGATTCAGGTAAGTCGGGTTTCCGACAGGGGAGGGGGAGGGGTTTGTTGTGTGTGTTTGTGGGTGTGTGTGCATGAATGTGTGAGTGTGTGCGTGCATGCGCATGAGTTTGGAGTGTTGCTTGCATGTGTGTGTGCATGTGTGAGGCTGCGTGTATGAATGCAAATGTGAATGCGTGTCTGCGTGGAAGTTTGGATGTGTGTACGAATGTGTGTGTGAATGAATGGATGCAAGCATGTATGAATGCGTGTATGCCTGGGTTGAGTGAGTGTGTGAATGCGTGGTGTGTGCCTGCAAGTGTGCGTGTATGGGGAGGATTGGAAGGGGGTGAGCGTGGATGGAGGGGAGTGGGGTTGTATGGGGAGTGTTGGGGTTATGGGCCTCCTACCAGTGACAGGGAAGGAATTCCCTGTCACTGATAGGGCCTACCGCCATGGTTTTTGTGGCGTTACGAATACTACGAAAACCATGGCGGTAGGCAGGGTCAAAATGCTGCCGCTGGACAGTAGCGGGCACCGGGTTGGAGATTGTTATCTCCAGCCCAGCAGCTGTTACCGCCATGGTGGTCGGTGTGGTACATTGGCGGGTTGGCTTCATAATGACACTCTAAATCTTCTAGTGAAATCTTGAAAGAAGAATTTCAGGACAGCCACAAGAAAGTTCTTTTGTTTCGGAAAAAATCGATATAGTTAACATGTTAATTTTAAATGTATAGTTAAGCTCAGGACTAGATAGTCATTTTCAGGATAGGAACTTAGAAAAGGAAGAAGGAACATACAGGCGCCAATATCCAGAGACATAGGTATATTCAAAAGATATGAAAGAGCCACAGAAATTGTAAAAATAAATGTACAATACGTTGGGCAACTACAGAATCCACATGGTTAAATGTAGATCATCTTTCACAATTTCAAAGTGGCTTTCACCCAGGTAATGTAACAGACTCCCTTTATTGAGGACCCGCTTGAAGAGCTTGGAATTATACCAGATAGTACTACTCAATATAAGACCCACTTTTTTGACCATGTACCATTATTAGCTCCTATACTAGCCGTAATCCTGTTCTTGCCTGCATAAGATCTCTCCTCTCAGATCTTAGCCACCTATTAACTCTCTACGCTTGGTGACCTCCCCAAGAACAGTGTCTTGTATGACCCCAAGGCTCCTCTTATTCTCCACTATTGTTCAACATGTATGTTCTGCGATTGCCAGGGATGCTGATGACATCAAGCCTCACTTTAAACTGAGTAGATATTTGAGCGCCTCCAACATTATTGTTTAAATCTGCCTTGTCGTTGTTGACTGCTGTCTGTCTCCTCACAGAGCCAATGTAGATCCTTCTCTCTTTTCTCTGTAATTCAGCAGAATATCTGAATTTTTAGGTTGTGAACTGGCATTGTGAACTGGCTACAGCGTCTACCTATGTTCTGACCATAAAGAATCTTACTCGGTCTCTCCAGCCCATATCACTGTTGTCTCCAAGACCCTTTTTCCAGCTTTGAAAGCTAAGCTGTCATCCCAGTGTTTCCCACCAAAAATAGGGTAAATGCATATCTTCTTAGCTTGAATATTGCATGCAGCCAACCAGACCTACCAAAAATCACATTAAGCAGGAGCAACTGATTTGAAATGCTGACAGGGCTTAATTTGTAGAAAAATAAGTGCTAGGCCCAATGGTTTTCTTAGAGGCTTGTGGCCAGTGCTAGTTTAAGTTGTGGTGATGAATAACAAGGTTGCGTAGTCCTCATTCTGCCTCATGTTTCTTTCTTCAACCACACAATGCTCCCTGCCTCTTTATCTCACCTGCAGGTTCTTCTTCATCCCTGCTTTCACCCTTTGTCGCTGTTTTTCCATCTTTCTCTTCCTACAAATACCCCTGTTTTTTGTTTGTGTCTTTATTGCCCTGAATCGAAGTTTGTTGAAAAAAAGAAGTGCTGGTCTCCAGAAATTAGTGCCAGTGGCCCCCACCAGCAAGCACCATCTCAAATTAGGTTTGGGCCAGGGTTACTTTCAATTTAAATCTCTACAATCATATTAGATGTGCTCTGCATCCTATACAGTGACTCACAGTCCAAGAGCAGACATGGTTTAAAGCCTTCTGCCTAGTTCACCAGGGTATCTATCGGAGTGAACTACTGTCCTCTTGCTAAGATTTTAGATTTATTGGCACTTTAAGCATTTTCGTTGAAGAATGCTGTGCTCTAAGGCCCTCATTTACGGGGATTTAGCATAGGACCAAATTAAAAGGGTACGAATGCACTGTATTAATACAATATGGCGCATTCCTGTCCTTTCACCCTGTGCCTTGCCGTTTTGGCAGTCGAGCGCCAATGAAGGCATTCTTGCACCATGGTACAAGGGTGCCTGCATTGTCAGTAGGATTGCTTCTGTTCAGGAAGGGGCACCTTCTTGCACACAAACAATCCTGAGAGGCGGTTTCCTCTTTCTATATGTGCCACAGAGTGTAGCACACATGGAAAGAAGAAATAACAAGGAGAAATAAACATATTTTTCCTTGTTATGCTTCATCTGGGATGTGTAAGGTTTTGGCACATCCTCAGGTTTACATGGTTTTGTAAATCTGGGGAAGCGTCAAAATCGATGGGTGTTGCATGGGAACACCGACCTCAATGCCAATGGTTGCATCCTCAGTGCAGAGTGAGGAGGCGCAGCGACTTGCTCTGCCTTGCCTTACTCCATATCTATGACGCCATTCAAAGCCATGCAAAGTGTCTTTGCTTGTTCTCTAAGGTACGATTTTGTGGTTTGCGCCACCGGAGCGTCACAAAAAGTGACCCTTCAGCAGCACTCAGGGCTTATAGGTATGCCCCTAAGTATCTAACTGATGTCTTCCATTGCTCGGTCCATTAGCTTCTAAAAACTGGACTTTGCCCTTTGAAGACCACGACTAGAAAATGATTATTCTATATGATACTGGACTTCGATCTCTTTCGGCAGCCACAAGAGGACTTAAGCCTTAAGTTGCACTAAACAACACAAAAAGTGGAATAAAAATGTTGAGATGATTCACAATGTGACATTGAAATAAACAAAGTTTTGTACTGCTTGTTCGGGGAAAATGTGGGTGCAGAGTTCTGCCTGGAGTCAGCAAATTGTAGAGCAGTTTCGCATTCTTTCAGTAACAGCCAAAGCAGCATTGGCACCGGTCCACGTTTCATGTCAACTCGCAAATTCTCTTTGCAACTGTTCCATGAAGAAATGTTGTTTTTCATTCTGAAGCCAGCTCTACTGACCTTTCTGTTGAGAAAAGTAACACAATGGGTTGCTTTCTGTGTAGATTGCATATAAGTGAAACCAGTTAAATGTGACAGTTTGAATGATGGGGTGTAGTTTGTCAATGTGAAATAGTCCCTCTTGCATGCCAAACCAAGCGCTTCCTACAAGTCTGGGTGATTCACCAGGCAGCCAAGACCATGAGGTGAGGGAGAAATGTGCCTGTTGGTGGACCAAAGCCCACTTTTACTCCATATTGTAAAGAACTCTCAACAGTAGGTCATGTTAACAGCTGCACTGTTGTGTAATACAAATGTGTGTGTGTTTCCAGTCAGGAGAGTCACCTGCAAGAGATATGTGTTGTTAGAAATGCGGCCTTTGGTTGGCAGTTAAGTTACCCCCTGTCCAAGCAAGGATCATTACTCTAGTCAGAATAAAGGAGAATCACCTTCAGTTAACCCCTGCTCACCCCATTGGTAGCTTGGTACGAGCAGTCAGGCTTAACTTCAGAAGCAAGGTGTAAAATATTTATACCAACACACACAGTAATTCAGTAAAAACAGTACAAAATAACAGGCTTAGAAAATAGGCAATATTTATCTAAACAAAACTAGACCAAAACGACAAACATCCACCATACACAAGTCAAGTTATAAATTAAAAAGAGTCTTAAATCATTTAGGAAACAGTGCTAACACTGTTAGCGTGCAAAAGTACCTGGGTAACATCAAAATAACACCATACAGGCAAGTGTGCGTCAGAAAAGACCTCGCAAGCAAGACTGTGCGTTGTTCTTCCCCCAGTCGGGTCGGCGTGCGTTGTTTTTCCTCTCCAGAGAGAGCGATGCGTCAATCCGGACAGCCATCTCTGGTCTGGGCAGGCTTTGCATGTTTTTTCCACGCCCAGTGAGGTTTGCGTCGAAAATCCAGAATCACAGTATCGGAAAAACGTGCTATGTGGGGTTGCGAAGTTAACAGCCTCTGTCAGTGGGTACTGCACGTTGTTACTCCACTCGCGTTGCGTCGATCTTCCAGCTGCGATGCAGGTGGAGCATAGATTTCAGCCGCAAAGCTGGCGGCGCGTCGTTTCTTAGCTATGTCTCAGGAGGTGCGTCGAAAATCTTCCCACACATCGGTCTGTGCGTGGATTTTCAGTCTTGGTCTGCAGCTTCACCTTTCAAGGGCCCATCAACTGGAAAGGGCACCACTTGGCAGGGCAGGAGCCTCAGCAGAGAGTCCAGGTGCTGGCAGGGGAAGTCTTTGATGGCCCTGAGACTTCAACAACAGGAGGCAAGCTCAGTTCGAGCCCTTGGAAATTTCTTCACAAGCAGGAATGCACAACAAAGTCCAGTCTTTGTCCCCTTTCGCTCGTAGAAGCAGCAACTGCAAGATAGCTGCACAAAGGACAGTCACAGGAAGGGCTGCATTTCTCCTCAGCTCTTCAGCTCTTCTCCTTGGCATAGGTTCCTTTTGATTTCCAGAAGTTAGCTAATTTTCAGGGGTTGGGTTCTCTTCTTATACCCATTTCTGCCTTTGAAGTAGGCTTACTTCAAAGGAAAGTCTCTCTTGTTTGTGAGATCCTGCCTTGCCCAGAGAGACCTCGGACACACACCAGGAGGTTGGAGACTGCATTGTGTGAGGGCAGGCACAGCCCTTTCAGGTGTAAGTGACCAGTCCACCCCTCTCTCTTAGAACAGATGGCTCATCAGGATTTGCAGGCTACACCCCAGCCCCCTTTGTGTCACTGTCTAGAGACAGGTGCAAACAGCCCAACTGTCAAACTGACCCAGACAGAGAATCCACAAACAGGCAGAGTCACAGAATGGTTTAAGCAAGAAAATGCGCACTTTCTAAAAGTGGCATTTTCAAACACACAATCTTAAAACCAACTTCAGTAAAAGGTGTATTTTTAAATTGTGAGTTCAGAGACCCCACACTTCACATGGCTATCTGCTCCTTAGGAGAATCTACACTTTAATCATTTTTAAAGCTAGCCCCCATGTTAAACTATGAGAGAGATAGGCCTTGCAACAGTGAAAACCAAATGTGGCAGTATTACACTGTCAGGACATATAAAACACTGTGACATATGTCCTACCTTAACTGTACACTGCACCCCGCCCATGGTGCTACCTAGTGCTTACCTTAGGGTTGTCTTACATGTAAGAAAAGGGAAGGGTTAGGCCTGGCAAGTGGGTACATTTGCCAAGTCGAACTGGCAGTTTAAAACTGCACACCCAGACACTGCAGTAGCAGGTCGGAGCCATGTTTACAGAGCTACTTATGTGGATGTCACAACCAGTGATGCAGGGCCACTAGTAGCATTTGATTTATAGGCCCTGGGCACCGCTAGTGCACTGTACTAGGGACTTACCAGTAAATCAAATATGCCAATCATGGAAAACCAATTACATACACGTTTTATATATAGGAGCACTGGCACTTTAGCACTGGATAGCAATGGTAAAGTGCCCAGAGTAACAAATACAGCAAAAACAGAGTCCAGCACACATCAACAACCTGGGAAACTTAGGGGAGACCACGGCAAGGATGCCAAGTCTAACACATGTATACCCATGAACGTATAGATTTGTGGGTGTTCAGCTGGCTTTCATTGTATCCCACCCAGAAAGACCGACAATCTCACCTCTAATCCTAAAGCTGTAAATGTAGAAACTCCACTGTGGTGGAGGACTCTTTGCATTTGTGCATGCACAGTACTAATGCAAGATTCCACCAATCTAAACAACGTGAACCGAGCTGAACATTTACAATTATAAATTGGTGTTAAACAGGTCCTACAGGAGTACATTTCTGAGCTTTCCCCTAAGGGCTCCGTTTATTGACATTTTATTTCAGTGCACCTATTGAGCAGACCTCTACTCATAGGTGACAAAGAGCTTCGCACGTAACAACATAACACATCAAAAAATGGAAGAGAAGAAGGGCGCAGTATTATTTCACCTTCAGGCCAGGATATTATTATTGTTATTTAAGTAGATTAATTGCATAAATTAAGAGGTACATTTATCAAACTTTCCGGTATTGCAGCGCTGTAGATTAATTGTATAAATTAAGAGGTACATTCATCAAACTTTCAGGTAGTGCAGCACAGCAAGCCACCTTGCTACGCTGCGTGAAAGGGCACGAATGCTCTGCATTCAAAACTATAGGGCGCATTCCTATCCTTTCCATGCACTGGCATTCCTTTGGCAGTCTAGCGCCGATACAGGCACACTTGCGCTGTGGTGCAAGGTTGCATGTGCTATAGGCAGAACTGTTTTTGTGCAGGACGAGGGAAACAATAAAGATATTTCTCCTCGTTACACCTCACCAGGGAAAGTGAAGACATGTGATGCATTCCCAGGTCTACCAGTGATGGTAAATCTGGGAAAGCATCAAAACACATTGGTGGATGTGTGTGAACATCCATGCTCCACCCATGTAACATGTCCTTGGGACAGAGTAATGCAGCACAGAGATTTGCACTGCATTGCAATAATCTAGATTTACCAAGCCATGCAGGGTCATGCAGCAAGACTTGTTAAATCTCAATTAGTAGTTGCTTCAGCTGTGCGCCCCCTTACACGGCACATGGGTGGCACATCTCAAATGATAAATATGTCACAAATTGTACTTATTTGTGGTTCCATTTTGTTCTTAACAGGGGAATTTGGGGAGGTGTGCTGCGGGCAGCTATCGCTACCTGCGAGGAGAGAGTGTACTGTTGCCATTAAGACCTTGAAGTGTGACCATACAGATATGCAGCGCCGTGCCTTCTTGAGTGAGGCGAGCATCATGGGACAGTTCGACCACCCGAATGTCATCCATCTTGAAGGAGTGGTCACCAAGAGTCGCCCAGTTATGATCGTGACTGAATTCATGGAGAACGGATCTTTGGACTCATTCCTTAGGGTAAAGTAACTCTTCATTTTTTTTTTTTTTTAATGTGACCATTCATGTAGAATAAACTCTGGATGCGATTCACAAAAGTAAACTTAGACTTTTTGTCTAAACTTTTTTTTTAGTTTTTTTTTTTTAATTTGTCCTCATTCACTTAACCGGCAACAAAATGTCTCCTTGGGGACCTCATCTAGGGGGTCATTTATTTTGTATTCAATCTCCCCTTGGAGGCTCCTTTCCAGATTGGTCCTAATCTTTGATTGGTACAAGCTTAATAGCGCACCTCCAAAGCATTTTCAGGACCAATGATTAGTGTAGTCATAGGACAGGCCAATTATTGCATTTTCAGCCATCTTTTTAGTGTATCCCAAAATGTATATTTCTTGTTCTCGTCCTCGTTTCCCCTTACATCAAGTGTTATGTTATAAATTAACAAATCTTTCCACTCCAGTACTGTCGGGGAGAGGAACTAATCCATTTCTTACATATTTCCCTCCTGCACAGCAGTATCATATAGAAAAGCAGTTTAGCACTGTCTCTATTTAGCTTCGTTAAATCCAGTAGACATCCAAAAATACCTAATAGGGGGCTTACCTGACAATTTGTAGGTACAATTTTATTAACTGTTTCACCGACCTCTTTCCAAAACAGGCTGAGCTGTGGGCACTCCCAAAACATGTGTAAGTCATCTGCAGAGTCCTGGCCACATTTTTTATAACTTGCCAAGCTACCTTGCTTCAGTTTGGTTAGCTTCTCTGGGGTCCAAAAGGCCCTGTGGATTGAAAACAGATGGTCCCATCTTAAACAGGCGGGTTTGAATGTAGAATACAACAAAGTTATAGATACTTGCTATAATTCTCTTATCTGTGCTCCTGGCAAATGATCTCCCAAGATTTCTTCTGGCATGATGAATTCTCCATCCGCAGTTTCCATCAATGTCCAATACCATCTCAACACTTCTTTCTTCAAAGGGATATCCTGATGAAGTAGCCCTTCCACCTTATTTGAATGACCCACCTCTTCTTTAACACTCTTCACCGAACTCATTATTTGAAAATATTTAAATTTAGAGAGCTTTCTGTTAGTCTCCATATTAAGATCCTCATACAAAATGAAGTTCCCATTATTATACAGTTGTCCCCATTGCACAAACCCAGCCTCTTTTAAGGGTACAGCCAAAGCATCTTTGGTCCATTCTGGTGACCCCGGTGAATCCCAAAGGGGCGCATATTTGCTATACTATGGTAAGTTACTGGCCCTCCTTACCGCATACCACAGTTGTGTGAATCCTGCATTATTTTAAATCTCACCTTCTTATTGTATTTAGGATCTCCAAATTTATATAGGAATCCCACCTGTATTCCATGATTAAATTCCATCATTACTTTTAGAATCTGCCCCAGCTCTGAAACCCTGACCCATTCAATGCCCCTCTCATATTTTTAATGAAGAGCGCCCAAGCGTAGTATCGAAGATTAGGCAATGCTAATCCCCCTTTCTTCTTCTTCCTTCTCAATTTCATCCATGCTATATGCACTCCCTTAGAGGCCCACATAAAACTACAGATTTTTCCCTGTAGCTTACCCAGCCATTCTTCATTATACTTCAAAGGCACTGTGTTAAAAATAAATAACACTTTGGGTAATATCATCATCTTAACCAGGTTAACCCTTAACCCTCCCTAAAATAGTAAGAGGTAAATTTCCCCAGGTCTTCCTTAGCTTGCAATAGTCCCTCGTAACCTTCACAAGATTAATTTCTGCTATTTTTTCTATATCTTGAGTTATCGTAATACCCAGATATTTCAACTTGTTCTTAATTGAAACTCTCTTCTCATGCATTTTCCAAATCATAACTTCTCAGTTTTTTCATAATTGACACATACCCAGCAATTTCCCCAAAATGTCGTAGTCAGTTCTTCCAGGGCTGGTAGGGTTTGCTTTAGATTTGTTGTATACACCATCGATCATTTGCATACAAAGCAACCTTCCTGCACCAATTCCCACATCTAAACAGGGCTTTCTTCTGCTCTCCTGTAATGTTTCAGGCAAGGGGCTCTATATACAGGTTAAATAGCAGTGGGGATAATGGGCACCCCACCTTGTTCCCCTTCCAATGTTAAAAGGATGAGTTAAGGTACCATTAACTAAAAGTCTTGCATCTGGGTTTTGATATTATATTTGCAATGCCCTTATAAACTTCCCTCCCAAATAAAGACTTCACAGAGGGTACCTAAATATATCCCGTTAACCCTATCAAATGCCTTTGTGGCGTCTATCATCACTAACTCTAAAAGTTCTTTACAAGAGTTGGCTAGCTCTATTGAGCCTATCAGACTCTGTGTCAGCTCATGCATGTAGCTACCTTTTAGAAATCCTTTTTGATCTTCCTGTATCAATCTACCTATAACTCCCCCTAATCTGTCTACCAAACCTTTTGTAAAGATTTTGTAATCGCTTGGCCTATATGAGTCACAACACTTGGGATCTTTCCCTGGTTTAAAATTAGTGTGATGATGGCCTCCTTCTAAGAGTTGGGAAGCATACCCCCGTCTTCTAAGATATTATGGCACAGTCCTGCTAAGAGTTTCATTATACTATCTCCTAGAACTCTGTAGATTTCAAAGGGTAACCCATCCGGACCTGGCCCTTTCCCTAGTTTCCCGGACGGTACACCGTGCTCCACTTCCACCTGCCCAATCGGTTCATTCAGGACTTTATTGTCCTTCTCACCCAAGGCAGTTGGGCCAAGATCCTTTAACCATGTCTTAACCATCCCTGGTGACACCTCTAGATTATCGGTATAAAGGTCCTTAAAATAATTCTGGAAGGATTCCCCAATCTCCTCATTACTTCTAACAATATCCCCAGATTTTTTACCGCAAATTTCTACCACCTTATTCCTAACCAGGTTTGTCATTAGTTTCCAGGCCAGCCGTTTCCCACAATTTTCCTCATACTCAAAATGCGCCACCCTATTCACTTCACATCTTGCCTTAACTCTCTTATCTATCACCGCTGCGAGCTCATACCCTAGATATTGAATTAACTTACAGTATTTTTCAATTTCCCCCTCTTCGCAATCCAGATATATCAACTCTTGCTCCACTTGTTGTATACGCTCTTCCAGTCGACTGATCTCTTCTTTCCATGCCTTCCTTCTAATGGAGGCCGCTCTTATCAGTCTGCCTCTCAAAAAAGCCTTAAAGGCATCCGATACCATAGCTGGTGACAATGACCCTGCCTTGAGGTTAAAAAACTCCTCTACGTCTGCTCTCAATTCTACTACAATATCCTCATCCAGTAGCAGAGTTCTCTCTAGAGTCTACCTACTCTGGGCTACTCTCCCCTTAATCGAATACTTAGGCTTACTGCTGAGTGATCCGACAGGTGGGACCCAACATGTGCTAATTCCTCAACACAATCCCTCAAACTCCCATCTACTAGAATGTAATCAATCCTAGAATGGTGTCTGTATTTTTTGTTATTATATGTATATCCCCATTTTAGCCCAATCCTATCTCTCCATATATAGTGCAGCCCCAACTGAGACATCATAGCTAATACTTGAGATCGCATCTTCTCATTAGTTATCGATCTGCTACCTGAGGATTTATCTAATTCGTAGTTCAGCACTACATTAAAGTCTCCCATCCATATTATAGGATTGGGAAATTGTAACAAATGCCGAAATATATCACCCAAAGGCGCGGCATCATCCTTACAGGCCCATAATAACCCACCAGAGTGAACGCAAAGTCAAATGCCAATAATTTTCTGATTACCCACCTACCTGCCTTATCCACATGCCCGCTCTGAAAAGAGATATTAGGATGGTTTTTAACTAAAATACCCACCCCTTTGCTTCCCTCAGCCTGAGTGGTGCTTGAAATCTGCTGTAACCATCTACATGGTTTGAATAGCTTAATACATTCTTGATTGTAAAGATGTGTTTCTTGCAGAGCTAACACATTAGCTCGGACATCTCTCAAGTATTGCAACAACCTTCTTTGCCTGTTCCTTACCCTTAGACCGTTAATGTTCCAAGATAGGAGCCTCAACTCATTTGCCCTCGTCATCTACATTCTACCATCAAACCCAACTCAAGAAACCCCCCTAAAAACATCCCGATGCTTCGCTGAATGAGGACACTTTAAAAAAATATGTCCCCCATGCTCCTCGCCCATTGATTATTACTCCTTCCCCCCACACAACCCCAGTCCAACGCCAGCCTCAACCCTTAACTCCCTGGGACAAACCACCCTATCTCCTTTCTGTAGGCAAATCCGTCTCAGGAGATCTCCCACTGGGACCGTACTTGCGGGCTATGAAGAATCCACTCTTGCTTTAACTGTGTTGGTCACCCTTTTCTAAAATTTTAATCAGATCGTCTACTTCTCTACAATCTCTGAAGTTATACATTTTGTTGTTAGCCAGTACTTTTAGGGAAGCCGGGAATTTCAATTGGGCCATAGCCCCCAACCCCTTCAAAACATAGATTCTTTTCCCCAACTCCCATTGTTTATTTAGTGTCATACTTGATAGATCTGATCTAATCCCAAAACTAGTCCTCTCCACCATTAGTGACTTCTTTTACAATGCAGCAGCAAAGATACACCCCCTAATTGCGTACGTATGAAAACTGACCAATATTTTCCAAGGCTTGTCTCTGATTGGGAGTTTTCTAAATGGATCACTATGCACCCTTTGGATATCCCTTGCAATGGCTTCTTCTGTGTCTTCAACCTGCACTACTTGCTTGATCAGGCGAACTACCAATCCTTTCAGGTCTCCCCCTTCCACTTCTTCTGGGACCTTTAAGAATCTCACATTTTTTCTTCTCTGATTGTTCTCCAGAGATTATTTCCTCCCCTACTTTCAAACTTTGAATTTCCACCCTGTTTTTTTCGATTGCGATCCTCAGATCTCCAACCTCTTCTTCAAGGGCGGCAGTCCTCCCTGCCAGGTCATCGATCTTTTTTCCAAGGACCTCACACAGACCTCTTACCCCCTTCTGATTAGTGTTTGAGGTCTCAAAACCATCCCTAACCTCCAAAGATAGGACTCTAACATTCCTGTGATGCATTGGTTGAGAGGCTCTTATACCAAGCCCCACACCTGCCCTTTCTTCCCCCAGATAATGATCGCGAAGAGGCCTCACCCATTGGGCATGTAGACTGGGGCTCCTGACCCTTCTGCTGGATGCCCCCATCTGATCCTGACTCCTCATCCATCTCAGGCCCCTGAGAATCCCTATTTGACGCCCGTTCGTAAAGTCAGGTAGCGGGGCTGGACAGGAGGGTCTGCCATCTTCAATTCCCCCCCAAGTCTGCATTTTCCAGGACTTGAAACCTATTGGGGCTGTACTCAATCTGAGAAATTCAATTTACCCCTGAGCTCCTCCTGCTGTTGATCAACCTTTTCCCTATGTGTGCCTTGTTGCGCAAGCTTTCTCTCCTCAATGTCTAAGGTGCTGGGCAGAACTCTAAAGTATGTTTTTTTGGAAGGGGTAATCCTAGGCCTCTTACTCAATAACCTATCATCTTTCAAACTAGAGGTAGTCCTACCACTAAATCTGCCATTACCCCTGACTTGATCCTCCTAACTACCAAGGTTACCAAATGTAGATGTTTTATGGGGGGCCGCTCCCCCAACATAATCCTTCTGCTTCTTCTTACGGAGTAAGCTGGTGCAGATTTAGTCTCCTCTGCTGCCCCTCCTTTCCTTTTATTAACACTCAACCCCTCCTGGAGCCATGCACACTGATATTTCTGATTCCTATTAATTAATTAAGACCCAGGTCGAACTGCAACTAACCAGGGGGCGCAAATTACATGCTTTTCTAAATCAGAATCTGTTGCCAGTAAGGGCCGTTCCACCTCTCCATTCTCTAGTGTTCCTCTTCCACGTGTGCTGCCTCTGCCACTTCTCCACTAGAGGGGAATTCTCATGGCTTCCTCCCTTCCGCATTGAATCCCAAGAGGCGTTAGGGACCACAGTACAGGCGCTACATGCTCCAGCCCCTCTCCCTTCTGTGTCCCATCCACAGCGGCTCACCCTTCTGCCTGCCAAAATTTCCACAAGAAGGTAGGAGCTCGTCCTGCCTAAAACATACAGGGCCAGATGTAGGTAGGTTTCATATTGCTACTTGCAATTTGCGAGTCATAGCGACTCGCAAATTGCAACTCGCAATATGAAATGCAGAAAGGTGTCTCAGACACCTTCTGCGACTCGCTATGGGGTTGCAAAGACCAACCTCATGAATATTTATGAGGTGGGTCGCAATTTGCGACCCCATAGCGAGTCTAGGCACTCACAGGGATGGTGGCCTGCTGGAGACAGCAGACCACCATGTCTGTGACTGCTTTTAAATAAAGCAGTTTATTTTTTTTATTTTTCCAGCCCGTTTTCCTTAAAGGAAAACGAGCTGCAAAAAGAAAAAATACCGAAACCATTTGGTTTCGGTTTTTTCAGAGTAGGCAGTGGTCCATAGGACCACTGCCTGTTCTGAAGAAATATTTTTTGGGGCATTCACAAAGGGGAAGGGGTCCCATGGGGACCCCTTCCCTTTTGCGAATGAGTTACCATCCACTTCAAGTGGATGGTAACTGCGAGTTGGTTTGCGACCGCTTTTGCGGTCACAATGCAACTCTACATCGCGATGCGGTCGCAAATAGGAAGGGGACACCCCTTCCTATTTGCGAATTGGAATCACATTTTGCGAGTCAGTACCGACTCGCAAAATGTGACTCTGCATCGCGTAAGGCCTTTTGCGTTTTCCGCCGTTTGCAAGGCGCTAAAGGCTTCCTACATCTGGCCCACAGTTCTGCTGCTGCATCGTGCTCCGTGCTTCACACTCCGCTGCCGCTGCACAGTGAAACCCCCCTGCGCACCGCTACCTAACCAGCCGCCATGCTTTCCCCCCTAAACTTTGACCAAAAGTCTAAGTTTACGACTTTGGGAATTCACAAAGGACATATACGAGTGCTATCTTTACATCCGCCCTCAGGGAGGATCTCTGATAGTACTGATACTCTGGTAGCTGTAGCACAAAACAAAACATGTGAGTAACACATTTGAGCAGCACCAAAACAACATTCAAGAAAATAATCAGTAAAATTCCCAGTCCACTTTAGTAACAAGAAGAGGGTATGTTAAATGCACGAAAAACAGTTTCCAGTTACAAAGCTGCCCCACAGAGGCTGAGAGGGACGGTCTGTAACCTTCCACTGGGTAATGGGTGACTGACTTGTGTTTTGGAAAGTCTGGATGATGTAATTATTATATCATTCAGTTCTGTCACTCAAGGCTTTGTGGAAGTGGGTGTTAGAGGTTTTTCAGTGGAAAACTTGATGGAATTGCTTAATATTAGTGCAGATCACAAACGGTGTTCAGCAATATTCAGATAATCAGATGATTTTTGTGAGGAATAACTAGGATTGTCAGGTGAAGATTTGTGCAGGCAAATGCTGCCGAATATTCGACAAGACTGAGCAGCACAAATTGCAAAACATAGCACAGTCCCATATCTACTATGTGTTTAGCACTGATGATTTTTAAGGCCATCGTTTCACTAAATATATCATTTTGGTACGATGCTAAACACGATTTAGCATTATGCTAGAACTCAACGTAAGCATGAGGACCTTTACATGAGTTTTCCATCCAAAATTGAGCAATGTATGTGATTTTGTACAAAATGGATATATTACACTTTTGAAAGTCACACAAATCTTATGCCTCATATTTATGATCTTCATTTTTTTTTCTTTTTAGCACTTCTTAGTTTGCAGTCCATTTGCCAGATTTCTTTACCACAGTCAGAATCTTATGAAGTTTGAAATTAGCTAAATTTTATAAACCTTGGCAGACTTATTGAAAGTTGGGACTTGTAAACTTCACATGACAATAAAGATTGTAATGTTGCCCATTTCTGTGTGGGACACCCTTGTTGCAGGAGTAACCAGGAACATGGGCATAGCAGAGACCTCCCACACCAGATGTGCGGTGTCACTCTAGGGTTGATGTACCTTTGGTGGTAATTTATGTTTCTTAGAAGTGCATTTCCCAGGGTCTAGTTGATCACTCATCCTTCCTTCTGTCATCTTTCCCCAGCAAAACGAAGGTGGTTTCAGTGTGATCCAGCTGGTGGGGATGCTACGAGGGATTGCATCTGGGATGCGTTTCCTCTCTGACAAGAACTATGTGCACCGTGACCTCGCTGCGCGCAACATTCTGGTCAACAGCAACCTGGTTTGCAAGGTGTCTGACTTCGGCCTTTCTCGCTTCTTAGAAGATGACGCTTCAAATCTCACATACGCAGGAACACTGGTGAGGCAGCCAAGTGACTTTTTTTATGTAAAAATTATTATGGAAGAGTGGGCTCCTTTTGAAACCTGGAGGCATATTTACAACCCCGTGGCACAGGGCAGCGCTGCAAGTTATCGTGCAGTGCTGCTCTGCGCCACAGTGAATGGGCACATTTCTGTCCTCTCACCCTGCGTTGGCACACAATTTGGCACCTAGCACCAATGCAGGCACCCTTGCACAATGGTGCAAGGATGCCTGTGATGCAGACAGGGGGCCTCATTTACAAGAATCTGATGCATCTCCATTAATGCATCAGATTTCTTGTGCTTCCCGCACATCCCCTAACAACGCCACGGATGCGCTGTATGTACAATACACAGCTCCATATTGCACGTTTTCACAGATGCGTCAGAAATTCTGACGCACCTGTTGTCATTAAACACATGCATTCAGCGTAACTGACGCAACTCCAGCAATGCGAGGAGTCTTCCATAGGAAAAAACATGCATCAATTTAATGCCTGCTCTGAGCAAGTGGTATCATTTTGATGCAATGAAGTCGCAGAATGAAGCAGTGAAATTATGTAAATTTCACTGCATCAGTTCGGTGGGGCTTTACCTGTGGGAACACCTACTTTGCGTACATTATACATGGAGCAGGTATAATGCGACACAGAGCTTTACAAACTGATGTATTAGGCCAAATGTGTCAGTTTGTAAATATGGAGCAGTACTGCTAGCACCCCCATGCATCAAAAAAACAAATGACGCAGTGATGGTGCAGTGGGCTTGTAAATGAGGCCCAGGATTGTTTTTGTACAGGAAAGAACACCTTCCTGCACAAACATAATCCATGGAGGCATTTTAATCTTTTTATGTGTGCTGCATTCTGCAGCACATATAGAAGGAGTTAAACACAAGGAAAAACTAAGATATTTCTCCTTGGTGCACCTCCCCTGGGGAGGCGTAAGATTCTGAAGCATTCCCAGGTTTACAGATTCTTGCAAATCTGGAAATGCATCAAAACCCATGGGAGTTGCATGGGAACTCCACCGCAACTCCGATGGTACACATCCCTGACACAGAGTAAGCCAATGCAGTGACTTGCTCTGCGCTGCCTTAAACCATATCTACAAGGCCATAAAAAGCCACTCAAAGTGCATTTGCATGATCTTGTAGATATGGGCCTGTACTATGCACTGCCGGTGCATCATAGAAAGTGACACACAGTGGTACAAGGAGCTTGTTAATAGCCCCCCTGGTTTTTCTGCCTTCTTTGAACATGTCTTAACTGATAGTGGGAGGATTTCAGCCTGAGCCCCTATGCATATTGAGTAGGAGGCGGAGTCAGTGGTACTTTAACACACACTCCCATTTTTTGAAGACCCAGTAGCTAGCATCTGCGCATGCATCCTAGTTTAAGAGTTGGCCTTCATCTAGGTGGTGGCCTTCATCTAGGTGGTGTTTGCTGTCTCTGCCAGCCCTGGAATATAGGAAAAGTTCCTTGCGTGGGGCTTGCCACCATGAAACTAGCCTTTTATGCAACAGGGGTCGTATTTCCATCATATCCATGATGAGCTAAAAAGAAAATGGAATTGCTAGTAAGGACAAAACGCATCAAATGAATGAATCAGTGAAAATTGGCATACTAATTTACTAATCTGCATGGATGCACATTGGTCACGGAGAAGCCACAAGTAGTTAGCACTTGTTGATTCCACAAAGACACCTACGGACTTGTGAACATGTTAAAGGTTTCCTTTCAGAAAGTCCTTCTTTCTTTTGCACTTCACATAAAATGTGTGGGTTTTGTGTGCCTGTTACTGTGACCACAGTGCACACATTACACAATTCTTTCATTATGTTCTTGTGTGTCCCTCCTCGTTTAGGGGTTTTCTGAGGTCTTCACACACCCATGTCACAGAGACATCTCAAATGGGAAAACATGCTAGTGTGTGTATGTGTGTATATGAGGGTGTGTTTCTGTGTGTGTCTGTGTGTGTGTATATGTGTATGTGCGCACAGGTGTATGTATGTGTGTGTACCGCATTGTTGAGGAGGGTGTGGAACAGTATTGGAAGTATTGCTTTGAGTGTCTGTATTTTTGCTAGCAGAGTATGAATGTCAACCGTGAGCTTCTTGTTCCAAGGGGTAACAAATGCAGAATGTCAAGCCACCCTTCTTACCATTCCTAAATATTCTTGTCCAGAACTGAAGTTGCCACTGGAGAGTCCACTGTGTGCATTTTGAGAACATCTTGAAAAATTCTATCCTCAGCTAGCTACCTAAATTCATTGTTCCAGTTGTCGGGCATCCTTGGTCCTGCCCCTAGTAGGCCAGTTTGGGATGACCATTCCAGCTTCAAAAATCCACTTAAATAAGCAATATTCTGGGAATACCCACTTGCTTGACATGTAAATCGTAATTGTAAGTCCTCATTGACTCCTGAGGGGTTCAGTTTTAGGTCAGATTGCTTTAGTCCATAGACTTGTTCAAAACAAGATGTCCTTAGCTTCAGCACCCCTATGAATCACCCGTCACTCTGCCCCTTAAGAAGGAAATCCTAAGCTTCAGCATCTCTGTATATCATCCTTACCTTTGCCACTTAAACAATATATCCTCAGCTTCAATATCTATGTAGATCATCCATCCCTCTGCCTCCTACACATGATGTGCTCAGCTTCAGCCTCTGTATGGATCACCCATCTCTCTACCCCTAAACAGGTTGTCCTCAGCTTGAGCATCTAGGTAGTTTGCCTGTCCCTCTGCCCCTTAATTAGAATGTCCTCTTCTTCAGCATCTGTTAGAAGATCATCAGTCCCTCTGCTTATTTAACAGGGTATCCCCATCTATAGCGTCTCAATGGGACACCTATTTATCTGGCTCTTAAAAAGGATATTGTGAGAAAGTCATCCTTTTAGAGTGGACTTTTCTAATGCTGAAGCCTATATTTAATTCTAATATCATTGAGGTGTGGGGAGATACCCCAAGATTTGGGAAGCTGTAGTAATGTGAGATCTATACAGGAAATTATTTAACCTTTCCCAATATTGATCACCTGTTATCTCAAGGCAAAACGTACCTTCAGCCTTCTGTCAAGACATTCCTCTTGTATGTAGGTGATATGGGCAATGTTATGGCGCTCTAGATATCAGAACACAGAATGGACATTTTTGAACACTGCAGATGTCCCAGTCTTATGTTGACTTCATTGTTGCAGTGCAGTTATGCAAAGTATATTGGTGCTTTAGAAACTGAACTTCATTCAAAATAAAATGTATTGAAAAAGTGCCTAATTAATTAAAACCAGGGCACATCCCACATCAAGAATAAAAACAGTACTAGATAAAAAAAACTAGCCATGTGTCTTACACTTAAACTCAACAAAAAGATCATATTTACAAATAACCTAAACTTTGTTTAAAATAGACGCCAATTTTTTCCAGTGGACAAACGCATCTCAAGAATGCAGGTGAAGAGCTGAAATACTTATTTTATCGTTTCTTGGTACAATTTTCTGGTAAGTGGGCAGCAAGTATGAACTTTGTCAACTTTGCATTTTCTGATATGACATTTCTTGTCCACTTTTAGCAGATTGGCCTGACAGATAACTTGCTCCAGATGTCTGCCTCATGTGGGAAATGATAATCATGTTACCAGAGAGGGCCCATACCTTGGCTTTATTTTCACTGAGGCAAGAGTTTTAGTAACTTGTGTTACTCCTTAGTAACCTTGACTCTTTACTCGAAAATTGTCAGAAAATTTACCATCCTGACATTTATACAAAAGTGCGCAGAATCAAGAGCTGCAATAAGAGCGTGTCTGCAGGTTTGTATCATAACTCGCTTAAACACCTCTTGCAGCATCTTTCTTCATTCTAGCAGCATGGCTGGGCAAATACAAAAGACGGGAACTTTAGTCTTTTCCCTTGCACCAGAAAGTCTACAGGGGTCTCATTCACTTACTCTTATCCCTCGGGGAGTTGAGTCCAAAGTTGGATGGACTTCCAGCCATATTTGCATAATTTCAGCTTTGTTTGGTACCCATACCTCTGAACAAAGTATGCTGTGGGTTCAGCAATTTGTAGGTGTTTATAACTTGTCAGGCCTGGGCCTTCTTCATGAGACTGGATTTATCCTCAAGTAAACAGAGAGATTTACTCATTTACTCATGCCATTAAGTTTCTTTTTGAAAACCCTGGGGGATATATCAGAATTCCACAAGATGTCGGCTTGCAACGACTGTCCTGTGTCCTCGAACGCAGCTCTAAATGTGAGCATACACTATAACATAGTCTACAATTTGTTTTCTTCTGCAGATTTAAAACTGAATCACATCTTGAAATAAGTGCACTTGAGCATCCAGGATTATTTTAGTAGCCCAAACTCTATCCATATTTGCTCCTGTGAGGTTTAATTTTGCAGGTTATGAACTGTCCGATAGGTTCTCGCCACTAATAAGTCTAACTGCTTTGTAGCCTTGCCCAGTATGATTACACACTTATACATAACTGTTGGTAGGGATTTTGCCTGCATTGCCTTCTGCAGGGGCACTTACATGGGGCCCTGTAATGATATGGCAAGCTTAGTGAAACCTGCTGTTGGAGGGATAGCCTTGGTTGTTATTGCCTCAATTTGCAGGCCATAAGTGGCCCTTGAGTTAAATATTACCCCAAGATATTTGTATTTTGTATCAGAGGTAAGTCTGATTCCATTAATGTGGCAAGAACCAGGTGAATTTAACTGCTTACTGAACTTTACGACTTTAGTTTTCTTGAAGTTTATTTCAAGTTTGTTGCACAACTTGAAGGCATGAAGGGCGTATAAAAGACGTTGCAGGCCAACTGGGTCATGCTCTTTAAAAGTAGATCATCAACATACAGAATATGGAATAGAATGTATTCCCCAAGTTTTGGTGCATGGGCATTTAAAGTGTCTAAATCTTTGGACAATATGGATAGATAGATGTTGAACAGCAAGGGGGAGAGTACAGACCCCTGCTTAAAGCCAGTTGTAGAGTATATCTTCCTGGATAATTTTGCATCATCTCCTAATTTCACACAGACCCATGTGTTAGAGTACCAGAGCTGGACAGCTTTCGGTAATGTTGGCGAAATACCGGCATTTGTTAATTCCTGCCACAGTAGTTCTCTAGAGACCCTGTCGGACGCTGCTTTGAAGTCCATTACGCAAGCATACAGGATGGGTTTTGAGCTAAAGGCTTTTCCATATGAAATACAAGGGCAGCTACATTCAATGACATGCTTTACCCTTCGCTGAACCCTGATTGGTTCCAAAGGATTAGGCCCAAGCTATCAGACCCATCTGACAGGTCTTGTACTATCAGACTAGCATAATATTTAGCTGTGACATCGAGCAGGGAAACAAGTCAGTAGCTGCCTGCTTTACTCCTGCCACCACCTCTAAAGATTTGATGAACAGCCCTGCCAGGATTCAGGTATGATTTGTTGTGAACTGACCTTATTGTACAGAGTGCTTTGTTTTTTGTCCAGAATTCTGTGTTTGTCCTGAAGAGCATGTGTGGTAAACCATTTGGGTTAGGGACCCCACCAGATCTGCTTCTTCTTATGATATTTCCATGTGGCTTATTTGGTGATAGTCACTATGCACCACATGCCAAGTTGAGTTTGATATTTCCATCAGAAGATATTTCTTCAGGATATAAGGACGATGTAGCTGGTGCACTTTACTTCTAATTGGACTTGCTGGTGGCTGATGTTTCTCACATGTGGCAGTAATTGTTAATTTACTGTGTGAACTTTGGGAGTCAGCTGATGATCTGGAGCAGTGGTCCTTCAGGTGATGGATCCAGACCTTCTATGTTATATTTACGCTTTGTGCAGCTGTAGGGTCCTTGTCAATCCATTTGATTAGTTTCCAGAAATGTGTACTGTTTCAGGTTTTACTTATGTGAAGCATCTTTACCCAAAATGAGCTTGCCAGGATAGCCTTTTAAATTCATGCCACAACTTCCTCACCTTTCTTCTTGAGCCCTTTGAAGGGGATTTTTCTTGAGTAGGTGGTATTCCCTATATATGGCTTTCTTCAGTGAATTGAGCTTTTTTGACAGCCATGGCGAGTCTTTCCTTTCCTTAACTTAAAACCCCCTCAGTACCCCTAAACCTCATCTGGTCCTGAACCCAAAAAAACACTTTCTTTGCGTAAACCCCACCCATCTCTCACCTCTTAAAATCATGCATCACTCCTAAACTCCACTTATCCCTGATCCCTTAAGAAAACTTTGACCACTCCTGAAACCCACCCATTTATATCTCCTAAAACCCCTCACCACCCCTAAACTCCCTCATCCCTAAACCCTAAGAAGCCTTTTTACATATAACACCTTTCCCTGAACCATTAAACCCCACACTACTGTAAACTCCCAAACACTAAAAACCGTTCACCACTCCAGAACTCTACACATCACTGAACCTTAAAGCTATTCACCAGCCCGAAACATCACCCATCCATAAAATCTAAAAAACCTCAAAACGCCTACACCCCATGCATCTGTGAACCCTAAAAACTACTTACCCCCTAAACTCTACTCATCCATGAAACCTAAAAACCCTCCACCACCCTTAAACCCTACTCATGCATGATCTCTAAAAAACCCTCACCACCACTAAAGTCCACCCATGCATGATCACTTAAAAACCCTCACCACCCCTAAAACCTACCCGTCCGTGAACCCTATAAACCCTAGATGCCCTTCACTTTCCCTAAACATTACCCATTCCTCAACCCAAAAAAACCCTCACTACCCCTAATCTTGTCCTAAGTGTGTGATTTTGGATGTTTCCTTAAAATTATCTTTCCTTTAAAACATTTCCTTTAGTTTTCGATTTATTTGTATTTCCTTAAAACTGGTTTCCATGAGCTGGATTCCTCCAAAGTGGTTTATCAGTTTTCATTTTTTCCATTAATTCACAGACATCAGAAGCAAAGTTTTGTAGGTTTAAAGGTTACTCTAATTCGAATAGCAGCCAGTCTATCAGTTGTGCATTAACATGTTGAATTACATGACCAGACCGAAGTTCTAAAACAACCCACAGGATCATATTGACCATGCCAGGAACATGCCAGGGACATGAGGATATATCTTACCTGAGATAATTAGTGGGTGCATCGTGGTACATCCATTATGCCCTGATTTAAGAGGCCCTACTGTCACCTTAGCGCCGTCATAGTGTAATTTTTTGGGGCGCTAAAGTTCCTTTTTACATGCACCAGGCATAATGTATGCAAGGGGGGCGTTCCCCCATTAGTGGGGCTGAAAAAATGGCACGAGGAAAGAGGTTTTTTTGGAACTTTTATCGCCTGCTCAGAGCAGGCGTTGAAAGGGGGCATACCATTGAATACAATGTGCCTCTATGTACTCTGCAGGAGCAGCGCCAACATTGATGTGCTACTCCTGCAGAGTACATCAATAGCTTCAGCAATTCTGATGGTATTGCCCTCTACCCTGCACCATGTTGCACCGTATTTTAAATCCAGTGCCCTCATGGTGGCAGTAGGGAGGCGCAGGGAAAGTGGCACTGCATTGTGTGCAACACCACTTTTCTTAAATGAGCACCAAAGTTCTTTCTAGATTAGAGTTCCAAAAAAATTTCATGTGAAAAGAGCTCAAAAACTCTCAGTGTAAATGTTGAGGTCTCTCAGCAGTGGCTTTGCATTTGTTGGCGTTGGACAGTCATTTGAATGTGACCTTTATTGCACCTGGTGAGGCACAACATTTTATCTGCCAAGGCTTTTTTTCAGAATGGCATCTGGTCCTAGCATTGGACAGTGCATAAGGCCTTAGCTGTCCCTATACAGAATCGCACCAGGCGGTACTACCAGAGAGTGGCACAAAGCCAAGCCCACCAGTACTTTTTACATGATGGTACCAGATCTTGGTACGTAAGGAAGACAGAAGCTCCAGGTCACCAAAGACTCTGCATAATGGCACCAGGGCCTACTATCTGAGAAAGGCACAAGAGCTAAGCCGCCAGACAGTGCTTAATTTGTAAAAGAGTAAGTGACAGGGCCCAAGGTTTTACTCAGAAGGCACCAGCTGGCATTATGTAATGTTGGTGTGCAGAATACCAAAGCTGTATAGACTTAATTCCAGCTCATGCCTCTTTAATCTACCACAATATGTGTCATGCCTCTTTATCACACTCTTACAGGTTCCTTTTCATCCCTCCTCCCTTTATCACTGTTTTCCTTCTTTCTCTTCCTTCTTTGTCCCTTTGGTGGTTTTCTCCCTCTTACTTTGGATGAAAGTCTGTTGAGGAAAAATAAGTGCTAGTCCCCACAAATCAGAACTCGTGCACCCTACCTGCAACCATCGGCTTAAATCAATCAGCAATCAAATCATCAGCTCAGCCATTTGCACTGCATACGCAGGTTTATTTGGAGAGCTGGCACAAAAAGAAGATTGTTAGGGGCATATTTATGTAAAGTGGTGCTGAATCTAGTGCAGCAGCACTTTCCTTGTGCCCCCTACCTCCAACATGTGTGCGCCGGATCTAAGATACGTTGCACCATGGCGCAGGGTAGGGGCAATTGCCTCATTTTTATTGTAAAGAGTACATAGGGGCCCATTATAAATAATGGAAGTCCCCTTTTAACGCCTGCTCCTTGCAGGTGTAAAAGTGCCGTAAAAAATGATGCAAGGGAATCTTTAACCGGTGAACGCCCCCTTTGCATACATTATGCCAGGCGCAAAGGGTTACTTTGTAAATATGGCACAAGGATTTTGGCCTCGTTGGCCCACATTAGCATAAACAAAAATCTGCTAATGTAGCGCTAGGTGACGCTAGGGGTTTATAAATCTTTCAAGCCTTGCAGAGGATATATATATTGAAGATGTACTATACAGAAAAAACATATTCAAAAGAATCCGAGACAAGTGCCCAGCAGCTTCAGCACAACACTGAAAATCAAGAAATTATAGATAATATTGATAACAGACAAAGAACAGTATTGAAAAGCGGGAAAAAAGGGAAGAACCCTGGAGATGAGCAAGAAATGATGCAGACAAGAACAAATTTTTCTTAAAAAGGTGGGAGGAAGCAAGTAAGTGAAACCAAAAGCAGGCTGATACAAGTCACACAAAGTTATAAAATATTGCTAAATGTTTGTGAATGTCTGGTGACTGCAGCAACGCTTGTAAGTAATGTCTTCGTAAGAGACTTAAGAGAGTAATATGTGCACCGAACCAATCTTCAACTTTTTAAAAAAATATACTTTTCAAAATATGCAGTGACAGATTATTTGTGCTTATTAGGCTCTTTGTGGTACATAACTCCAGAAAATTGTCACCATTCTGGCAATCATTCATAAACCCTCTGTACCACTGGGATAGCCAGTAGTTGGGAGGGTCCCACCTTCAATTGAACACTCACTTACCAAACCAGATTGTTACATTTGTCAGCCTCCCTCCTTTGTTTCCTGGTTTATTGAAAATAAAAAAAATCAGCATCCCTTGTTCTAATGCACCAGGAAGGTCAAGACTGAAACACCACATTTGTTTTTCATCTTTGCCTTACAGGGTGGTAAAATGACCATCCGGTGGACCGCACCTGAAGCCATCCAGTACCACAAGTTCACCACCGCAAGTGATGTCTGGAGCTACGGTATCCTCATGTGGGAGGTGATGTCCTTTGGCGAGAGGCCCTACTGGGACATGTCTAACCAGGAAGTAAGTTATTGAAGTTTGGAAACGACTCATGCACTCAAAAGTCAAATTTCTGTCATTTGGAATGTTGTACTCTAATCCAGTACAGAATTCTATTCAATACAGCTGTGAAATAGTTGTAGATTCTTAGGCAACACAGGGGCCTACTTTTAAAGTAAACCTACACATGAGTAAATTTACATGTGTATGTTTACCTATACACTTTTGAATAACTTTACCCCTTTTGGCTGTTCACCATTTCTAAAGTTACTCAAAAGAGGAAATTTACATGTCCCATCACCACTACCTGAACAGGGGGTAGAGTGAGTAAAAACAATAAATTACTACTTTTTGTGATGTTATGACAGTATTTGACATTCTCCACACAATAAAATGTTACAGCATTACTAAATTCTTTTCAATCAAAAATTAATTACTTTGAAAATATTTGTAAAATATTACATTAGAAAAACGCATTCTTCTGAAAGAAATCAAGCTAAAATAAAAAATATATTTATTTTATTATGTAAATTATACGTATAGAATTAGTTTTATTATTTTAATAAATAATGTTGAAATCATTTTTAAATGTAAACAAGATAAGTTAAATATTTAAAAATAAATTAATAATTCTGTTTTATAAATAGATTTATTTAACCTCAATTTAAATGTAATTATATTTTAAAAAGCCTAAATAATTTAATATATGTATATAATTTGATTCATTGAACACTAGTTTCTATGGGATTTTATTTAAAATCCCTATCTCCATTATTTTCTATGGGAGGGTACTGTACTACCCGTGAGTAGTCATTGGTAGTCTGTGCCTTACTCCAGGTCTGAACTAGAGCACATTTATTAATGTTGTGGGTCCTTTTTGGCTGTAATAAATATAGAAGCACAGTTTGTGACTAGCAATGGTCTTACTCTTTTGTGGGCTCATGATCCTCCCTAAGCCCCACCCTAACACTACCTTAACCCCTTTACTCCTTCCTTAACACCTCCCCTTAAGTGATGCATATTCACCATTTTTCTGCCACACCCCTTTGTCTTTCCCATACTTACTAAAACATGTGCGGACACTCCGCAGTCGGGTGGAGATCTCTGCAGAGAAAAACAGGAAAGGTGGAACTTCTGCATGTAGGTTTGTGAATAGCATTTTGTAATATGTTGTATTACGTTAGAGTAGTAGTCTAGTACTTTCAAATGTGTTACAGAATGTAGATTGTGAATGGGCTCACAATGTACACAGGCAGAGTATTGTCAAGGACATGTGTCCCACCCAACAATAGAGAGTGCCAAGGGCCATGTAAAGTTTCTATCTACATGAAGATCTTTTACATCATCTTATACTATCATCTTTTCTGAAACTGACTTATAGAGAGAGACCTCTATCACCTAAGTTTATTTTTTAGTTAGAGATCAGAGGAGGATGCTATTCTTTCTACATAAGAAAATTTGATTTCTACCATGAGGGTTATGGATTCCTAAAATGTGGTCTCACTAAAAAAATATTTTTTCAAATTCAAATCTCAATAGTATATTAATCTATTGTTCTGTTCTCTCCAGCAATCCCACATAATAAAGGATTCAGACTTTAAAATGCTTGTTTGAAAATACATAACTCCCTCCAGACACAGAACTCCCATCAAAAGATTGCATGCTTTCCAGCAACATGTTGGAACTGACAAGGGAACATCACTTCCAACATAGCAAATGCAAAACTAGTCAAAAAGTAACACTTTTATTTAAAGTTTTTTGGAGATTCTTCAAATGTTGCCAAAGTTATGTTCAACACAAAAAAAACATTGAGTGTGACTGCCACTGGGTAATATATATATCTTCAAAGTACTTATGAAAATATATAGAGTTAGGTATACTGTAGAAAATCTTTACTACTTACCTTTTGGCATTGTGGTTTCAATATTTAGGGGGTACACTTGGGTACACTTCTTTAAATTTGAACATATCCAGTTGTACTGGTACACCCTAATCTAGATCACAAAACACAGACTCAATGAGACCGGACTCCTTGAAGAGACATTTTACAAACCATAAACCTTTTCTGCATAGGAAAAACCTGCATTTACTATTCTGAGTTCATGATTCTTACTCGAAGAACAGAGATCTTACAAACAAACCTAAACACTAGTCTGTTGATAGATATGCTGATTTGTAAAGTGCATTTTTATTATCAAGAATGTCTTTTGGCCCTAATATGTGCATACACTTAGAATAATAGCATGTTTGTGCAGAGCTTCATATTGCCATTCCGAGATGTGTAAGTGTCGTCATAATTAAAAGGTCTTTCTTCTATCAATTATATGGTAATTGATTGACAAATTGGTAGAATGGAAGGCTGAGTTGAATGTACAGGATTTGAATTTTTGACCTGCAAAGCACCACCGATGACCATAGCAATTGCCCAGTTGACTCACTGAGCTACCTAGCTTGTACACAAGGTTGACCCAAGCATTGTCAAAACCAAAAGGCGTGCATTTAATGTGCTAACACATTGTACCATGTTTGCATTCTATCTCTTTCCACTTTCGATAGTTCCTATGTCTGCCCTATTTTTTTCAGTTCACATTTTTACTGTGCTGCTCTTTTTATTCTCCAAACTTGAATTTATTTGCTATACGAGGACTGCTCATCCCCTAAGACACTGGCTGGTGTGCAGCCATTGCATGCATGCACTGATTTTACAGGTGCCACTTTAGAATGGTTTACTCATTAATATTATTAGTTCATCAGTTCAAGATTGCCAAAGTGTTGAAAGCCATAGGTTGTCTACATTAACAGGTTACACCAGTGGGTCTGGAGATGGCAAACTATGTTGCTTGTGGTACAGTTCCAAGATCACCAGTGTGTTGTTTCAAAATGTGTCTGCATCTAAGAATGGTAAAGCAATGATAAAATGTGTCAGGAACCTTCAAAGATGGCCAAATATGCAAACACAGATATCCATCTTTGAATTGGGTTTGCTATAGTTTGTCATTGGTTCAGTATTATGAGAGACTTGCTGCTTTCTTGGAACAATAAACTAATAATGTGTTGTCAAAACCATTCTAACTTTACTACCCATGCATCCACAAGCATGCGGAAAGCCAATAGCCAAGGGTGCAGGGCAGAGTCATGTTTGCTATTAATGTCGTATCTGGGTACCAAACCTTGCAAGGCTGGCCCACTATCTTTGAATCAAGTTTTTTTTAGGTGAGTAAAATACACACTAGGCACTAACGATAAAGTACTGTGTGTACTGAAGTATGTCACTAGTTGCCATGGGTAATGAAACAAAGAAAGTGATTTTGGTCAGCAAGTTTAAGAAGCAGCCTTTGAAGGTGACAGGCAGGGCTTATGTGAATGAAGTGTGACACCAATCTGTTGATACCGCCTTGATGCAGGTATTGGATGTGCTTGACCAGGACTACCGCCTTCCACCCCCTCATGACTGCCCATCCGCACTCCACCTTCTCATGCTCGACTGCTGGCTAAAAGACCGGGTTCAGAGACCCAAATTTGAGCAGATCATCAGTTCATTGGACAAGCTGATTCGCAATCCAGCGTCGCTCAAGACTGTGGGAGTCTCCAGCAGCAGGTGATAGCGGGTTTAGAGGAAGGGGCATTGGGCGACGGGGTGCAATGTTTTACTTACCTCTCCTCTTTTATTTATGATACTGCCTATGTGTTTATTTCACAAATTCATATCCATCCATTAGGGGTCATCTTGATAATTTAACAGTTCCAATGGACACCAGCATGAGCCTCAATGAGGAGAGGACTGATGCAGAAGAAGTGAGGCCTGGGGAGAAGCATAGAACCAAACAACTTTTGAGCCTTATTAGATTGCTGTAGACACCGAAGCTGAGCTGCCATGGAATTAGCAAATGTCTGTGAATTGTCTTAAGGAGCTGCCAATGCTGTAAAGCATATGCATCTCAGAACAAGCATTGATCAGGCCAATTATTAGGTTCTGTTGAGATTTTTTCACATTTGCTTTGTTATCTTGACCACTCTTCAGCTTACCTCTGCAGCGAACTAATGCTGTTTCCTCCTTTCGCAGGCCATCTCAGCCACTTCTGAGCAACTGTCCTCCAGATTTTCCATTGCTCTCCACTGCACATGACTGGCTAGATGCTATCAAAATGGGCCAATACAAGGCTAACTTTGACAATGCGGGATACACCAGTTTTGATGTCATTTCACGAATGACCCTGGAGTAAGTAATTACTCTTACATTGCTCAAAGTTAGTCATAATGAAATAAATGGAGAAGGAAGACTTAAAAAAATAAATGGATTCAGAGGTAGGGAAAGAGAAGAGAGCAAAAGATAGAGAGTGTGCGTGTGTGTGTGTGTGTGTGTTTGTGTGCACACACATGAGTATGTGTCTGTGTGTATGTTTCAGATGGAGAGAGAGGTTTCAGAAGAGTGAGAAATGATCTGTGAGTGTGTTTGTACACACACGGAAGTGAGAAAGAAATAGTAAGAGTAAGATTTTGGGATTGTTATCCTGACTCTACATGATGGTGATAATATGAGCGCCAACAGAGGTCCAGTGGGCAGTCTTGACCAGAGAGCCCGCTGTTGGCTGGAGCAATTCTGCACAGTCTGCAGCAGGCCAAGGAGCCTCACTGTTTCACATCACTAAGAATTACAGCTTTGTATGATACATAAATTAGTTGAAAACATAAATGTTCATCATATTCAGTAATTTCAGCTAAAAAATACAGTCCGTGGACCCCTGAGGGCCAACAAAGCCTACTCACGGGACCCAAAACTGCTTAGAAAAGTTAATAATATTAATGCCTTATTAAAGTGTATATAAACAAAGAAGCAAACCATAAAGTGGAACTTTTTTAAATGTTCTGTAAATGGGAAGGATTTTGGAATTGGAGACAAACAGCCTAAGTTGCTTTCCTCAGGTTAAGTCATGGAGGCTGTGCAAGTTGCTCACACAGAATGTAGCCTAGATGATTTGTGCCCTCAATCGAAGTTTGAAAAGCTCCGCCCTTCACATTAAAATTAAAATTTAGTTTTTTTAAACGTGTTTGTGAATTAAATAACATATTTCATCACATGAACATTTGTTTGGTGGATGAGTTGTTCCATATTTTTTTGTATTGTTCTGTAGTTCAAAATATCAAAATTGCTTAAGCTGAGGTCCCTGGATTCCAAGAATGACACTGTTAGGGTCCCCAGAATTCAATAATTCAGTTGGTCCCCTCGTATTCCAGTAATGATTAGTGGGGGTCCACAGAAGACAAAAGGTTAAGAACCATTGATGTTCTGTAGGCTAGGGCTCCAGGCTTCTCCTCTGTAGCACCAACTAACAAGTGTCCTTCACCTTGGGCACTTGATCTGACCCTGCACGTCTTGGATCAGATGCCCCAAGAAGAAGCCAGTTGAGGTAATCTGTAGCCATAAGTGCCACAAAGTCTAAACAGCCACTCTTTATCATTATCACAGACATTACATCTAGGAAAAGGCTCTGAACAAAGATAAGACAAAGGAAAACTTTAGAAGGAGGGAGCAATGTTGGTTTATTGATAGAAGGTTTCAGAGAAATACAGACATGAAAGTGAAAAGTGACACAATTGGTAGATCAGACAAAAGGAGACAAATAGAAAGAGAAGGGTAGAATATGCACAAGCAAGAAATAGGAATCTGCATGTGTTTAATCTACTAACTGTACTATCTGCCTTCCACAGAGACATCAAGCAGATTGGGATTTCTTTAGTTGGGCATCAGAAGAAGATTCTTAACAGCATCCAATTGATGAGGGTTCACCTGAACCAGCAGGAGTCAGTGGAGGTCTGACGGAGGCCACCAGAGTAAGCAATGGACCCTGTGGTGTCTCTGGAGATCATAAACAAAGACATCAAACCAGTACATTTCCGACCATGAACCACTTGTACAGGGATTGGACAAAGATACTCCTTAAAGTTTTCATTGGAAAAGGTGACTTCCATAACTCAACGCAGTCTCAGCTCGAGCTGTGATTAAAACACACACAGGGGATTTGCTTTGGAAAAGTGTTTGAATTTTCTAATGCCACCTTGGCGAGGGGGAGTCATTTCAACCAATGTGGAGCCAAACATGCACATTTTGCAAGTCTTGCAAGTCCTTCCTCTTCTCTGCTCCATCTCCAAGGAAGGTGAGACCCACCAGACTCCCTTTGAATGAAGCTCTTCTTCACTCTATAAGTGGATCTTCTGAATAGACATGAGGTCAGATGTCCAGATGCCATTCTTGCCACTGAGGTTGTCCTGTACTTTTGATTTGTCCTGAGAGGATCTTTCTTGCAGTGGCCAGACTACAAAGACATTGATTTCCATATTTGTCACAGCACCCACACCAAAGCATAACTATACACTGATACACAAATTGTGTGCTATTGACCCGGTCAAATGCTACACCAGCCTGTGTGCAGTGGTACACACTAGCATGATGCATGCCCACCCCCTAGGATGCCACCCATTTTGCAGAACTCTAACCAGGGCATTACACACACTGCATTAGTAAATTCAGGATTTTATATATACAAGGCATTTCAAGGTAATTAACTTGAAGAATACATTGCTTCCATAGACTTTTGCAGCTGGATATTCAAATCAGCAACTGATTCTACCATGGTTCTGTCTTTCAATAATCATAGTGTAATCCTCCTTGAATGAATGCACCACCATGAAGGTGCAAGACAGTGTCACAGATGATTGCATACATTATTCGCTCGCAATAATTGTGTTGTATTTTTACATAGCTCTCCAGTTACATGGAAGACATATTCTAAGTGAGATTTCTGCAAATCCCGAAAAACCATCAACCTGGTCTTCTGATGTAGCGATTATACATTCATATATATATTCACAAATTGCACAGTGACTGTTTGCGAATGTAAAGACGTTTTGCAACCTGACTTATGTGCTAATAAAATTCTGAATTTCTGTGAGTCTCAGTCCAAACTGTGTCATCAATATTAATGAGGCAGGGCACAAACTAAAACTCAGTATGACTGGAGACATTGCAAGGATAGTAGCGTGCTTAGGTCAATAAACCATCCATCATGCCTGTGATGACATTTCAAATACAGCAAGTTTTTTTTTTAACTGCAGGCCGTTTTCTATGGGATTCCATTTAAAAGGAAAGGTTTGTTTTTCTTTTTGAGTGTTGGTAGTGATTTCAAGCACCACTGCTTACTCCGCAACACACCTTATTTAACAGTGGGATGGGATGGCACTAATAATGTATCTGTACTCCAGGGGAAAGACACACACACAAAGAGGAAGGAACCCTACAGCAGCTGACCATCAACATGCAAAGAGAAAGAAATGAGAATGACAATGAAACCGATCACTGGTACGTAATGGGGGGGCTCTAAGACCACCGTAAGCTAACAATATGTCTTGAAGAGGCTCTAGGTGAGACCATAAAATGGAAATTTAAAGTATCTCCTTAAAAGGGGCTCTTTGAAAGGTGGACATGTAATAATAGCACATGCACATCCTTTTCTTGCACCTGCAGCCCTCTAAAGTTTCTTCAATCTGGTATAGTAAAGAGGATTTAAGTCACTCACATTTATGAGCCCCTTGCTCCACATTAGCATCATATTTTTTACCCCAATGTGTGCAAAAACACAGCGCCATATTTACAAAGTGGTGCAATGCATGCATTACACCACTTTGTGAACCCTTGTGCTACATTATGCATGCGGCAGGGATGATGTATACAAGGAGGGAGTTCCGGCGTTAGGTGGCACAGAAAAATGGTGAAGTGGAATCTATGAGATTCCATTGCATCATTCTTAACATCATTTTTAACACCTATATAAGCAGGTGTTAAAACGACACTCCCATTGTTTTCAATGAGCCTTCTTTCACTTTTCAGGATTAGCGTCAACATTTTTGGTGCTAATTCTGCAAAGAGCCAAACTAGCATTGCACTTTTTTACTCTAGTTCCCATATCATAAATACGGTGCACGTATGGTAGCGTTAGGGAGGCACAATGGGCGCAAGAAAAGTGGCACGTCATGACATGATGCACCACTTTTCATAAATGTGCTTCTATGTTCTCAAGTCATCCACATGTGAAATGCACCACTGTAGCTTTGGTATTATCACGGAGAAGCAGTTCACATTTCCTTTTAGGCTAGTTTGCTTAGTTGTAAAATCAAAAATAAGCGCAGGGGGTCAAGGATTATCTTAGTGGCCAACCACTGACATTGATTAATGCTGTTGTTGCCAAATAACACAGCCTTAGGGTGGTCACTCCCCAACTGTTTGCCTGCCTCCCTCCAGTTTTCTGATGCTGTTTTTGCTGGTTTTAGGACTCTGCGCACTCTACCACTGCTCACCAGTGCTAAAGTGCATATGCTCTCTAACTTAAACATGTTAACATTGGTTCATCCCTAATTGGCATATGTGTTGTATACATATAAGTCCATAGTAAAGAGAACTACATGTAACCAGGGCTTGTAAATGAAATGCTACTAGTTGGCCTGCAGCACTGATTGTGGCACTCACCTAAGTAATCCCTTAACCATGCCTCAGGCCTGCCATTGCAAGGCCTGTGTGTGCAATTTCACTGCCACTTCAACTTGGCATTTAAACATATTTGCCAAGCCTTAAACTCCCCTTATTCTACATATAAGTCACCCCTAAGGTAGGCCCTAGGTAACCCATACGGCATGGTGCAATGTAGGTAAAAGGCAGGACATGTACACATGTGAATTCCTAATCTGGATTGTACATCCTGCCACTTTCTTCCATCATCACACAGTTTCTGCCTCTTTATCTCATCTTGCAAGTAAATTTTCATCAATGCTTTCCCCTTTTTGTACATTGGTTTTCTAGTTTCCTTTCTGGTTTTTCTTCCTTTCCCTGTCCATGTGTGAAAGCCTGAAGAAGTTGGACAAACGTCCTTAGAAATAACGAACTGGCAGCAAATGTTTTGTTAACAGCCATCATAACTCCAAGCCACTAAAATCGTGTATGTTGCACCCCAATCACAGATCCATGTGGTGCAAGTTCTAGGCACCCTCGCTTTATAACTGTGAACAACCGGACAATTAACATTTGCCAAACAGGTGTGAACTAATGACGTATGGAGTGTGGTCTGCCAGTGTGGTGTTGGCAGAATTAGCTTTGTTGAGAAGTCTGCAAATGTTTATGGAAGCTGCTAATATTGAAATCATAGTTAATCTGTATTTGTTTAATATGTTTAATCTGAAGCTCAGCAAAGGTTAGTTGTGTCCATAACTGGTCTATGTATCATTACATTCTGATTAGTATAGCAGAGCATACAGAAACACCAGATAAATGCAAAAAACATATAAGGTGCACCAACATAACTTTCAATATCCTGCTAAAATATGGACTGTACATATATAACTCCCAAAAATGTAAATATGCACCCCACTCCACTATGAAGTACCTACCTTTTACGTATAATAATACTGAAGTCTGGCTACAAATTGAATCCATAATACAATAAATGGGAAGTGATTTTGGCTGGATTTAGACATTCAAACAGGCAACATTTCTGAAGGATTTATAGGGGGTCATTATGACCCTGGCGGTCTCCTGACCCCCAGGGCAAAGGTGGCAGTTTTACCTCCGATGGGCTTGCGGTGAAGACCACATCCCCACTTGTATTGCCAGGAAGGTTTGGACAGCCGGGCCGTAGATTAGCATACAGAAGACTGCCGGCGGTATTAGGAGGTGCCTTTCCACCAGGGTTTCCGGAACCCTGGTGGAAAGGCTACTGGCGACAGGGAATTCCTTCCCTGTCACCAGTGGACAACTCCCCCACACCTCCCAGCAAGCACAACCCCCAAGCCCCCACCTCCTCCCTGCATACATGTACAGACACCCACAAGCACCCTGCATACACTCATTCACCAACACTGACATACACGCATTCACTCACAAACATCCATACACACATTCACTTCGGCACTCATACTCACATTCACTTCAACATACACACACGCATACACCACAACACTCATACTCGCAATCACAAAAACATACACACATGCATACACCACAACACTCATACTCGCATTCAAAATAACATACACACATGCATGCACACTTACATTTATACACGTATTCAACCACACATACAGACATGCATGCACACACACAGACAACACCCACTCACACACGCACACACAACACCCCTCACCCCTTTCCCCTATCGGATGATCAACTTACGTGGTCCGAGGAGGAGGTCGTCTGGCAGGGAGCGGGAAGGGGGGCTTCCACCACCGGCAGTACCCCTGCACCAGGGCACCGCCTGGCCGTATTACTGCACATAATACGGCGGGCAGTGTCCTACTGGCAGGGCCGGTGGTGGAACTGCCCCTGTGCCTCCTACTGCCAGCACGGCCACTGCTGGATTTCTGCCCAAAATATGGTTGAAATCCAGCAGTACTCATAGTATGGTGGTTGGAAGACTGCCAGTACTGGCGGTCTTCTGGTGCCCGTGGCTTCGGCCCGTGGCTTCTGAAAAGACAGCCGAAGTCACAATGAGGGCCATAGTGAGTGTGTGTGGGTGTGTGCATGTTTGTATGTGTGTGAGAGATAGGATGGAGAGAGAGAGTGAGAGAAATATGTCTTCTTGAAAATCTCCTCTGCTTCATACACCCAAAGCCTCAAAGAAAGTCTGTACATCATACAGACCTGAGTGTTCAGCCCTACCTGAAGCTCAACCCAACCAAGTTGCAAATTTTGTTATTTGGAAAGCTCAACAAACATTATAAATATGGCTCAATTGCATGAACCTTGTTGTCATGGAACCCCAACTTTCACTGAATGTCAAGTCACTTGGATTCACCCTGGACAACATCTTCACCCTCAGGCTGGAATGGGAACAAAAAACAGCCCTGACATAAATGCCCAAACAAGCTCCTCTTCCCTCGTCTCCTTGCACAATCTCCCTCTTCCATGCATCCATTCCTTGTAACTCCCTCAATATCTTTCCCCTCCCAAATCTTTTTATCTCTCTTGAAGCCTCCCAGTGCCTCCTGCAATTAACCTTGGGAAGCTTGGGAAGGTGACAGGGTCATCAGGAGTGGCTCCGGGTCTTCAAAGCCAGCCTCTAAGAGCTTCAGCCACTTGGGGAGCTATCCAGTGGAGAAAAACGCATGTCCAGCACTGTTCACCTGATGGCCTGGTACCCACTCTCTCTTCTAAAGAAAACCATTTCTTCCAGAAGGCAGTTCTTCAGAACTTCTGTTCAAGGCATTTTATTCTAGAAATCTGGATGATGATAATATCCTATTTCTTGGACTCCCAGACCCCACACTGGCACTTCTGAAGGACATCCTACATGCCTCAGCATCCCATCCAAGGCCTGAAGAAATACGATATCATCACCCCCATCCTGACGGAATTCCATTTGCTCCCCTTCACACCCTGCACAGTCTTCAAAACCAGCTGCATCTTTTAGCACGTCATCACAACCAGCACTCCTGCTTATGTTGCAGAGCAGCTCACCATTTCTGTTTGTTCTAGGCACACCCTTCAGAATGCAGAAGTAAACGTGTAAAAATAGAAGAAAAACATAGCAACAGATATTTTTCATCTATACACACAGGACATGAAACAACGTAACCTATACCCATCTGGACTGCCCCAACAGTGCTTCAATTTAGGAAAAAGTTGAAGGTGCATTTCTTTAAACTACACTACATCACAATGTTATAACAGGGAAGAATCTAGCTACCTCTCTTATCACTCATTGCATATATGCTTGTATTTGGCCCTGGATTGCTTTTTGGCTAGGTTGTCGCCGTAGAAATACTGCATACAACTATACACCCATCCTGAGACAGTGTGTGCATGAATAAGTGAGGAAGAATTAGAGTGTGTGAGTGTGTTTGTGAGACTGTAAGAGTGTGTACATGTATGAAAGTGTGAGAGACCTAAGTGTGTTACAGTATGTGTGTGTTTCTGTGTGCGGGAGAGAGAAAAGACAGATTGTGAGATGTCATAGTGAGAGAGCATGAGTCACTACGCATGATATAGGCTTCTAGAGATAGACAGTATGAGTCTGTTTTGTGAGTGAGTGAGTGAGGGTGAGAGTGAGAATTTGTCTGTGTGTGAGAGTGAGATGGTGTGTATGTTTCTATGCAAGGGTGAGAGACAGCATGAGGGTGAGAAAGCAAGAAAGTTTTTGTGGTGACTTTGGGCCTGATTTAGAGTTTGACGGAGGGGTTACTCCTTCACAACAGTGATGGATATCCCATCCACCGAAATATAAATCCCACTATATCCTATGGGATTTATATTTCGGTGGATGGGATATCCATCACCGTTGTGACGGGGTAACCCCTCTGCCAAACTCTAAATCAGGGCCTTTGTATGCATAGTTCAATGTGTCTTAGCTCCAAACCTCCTAGAAAGAGTCAGGAATCACTCTTGAAAGCCTTGCACAATTTAAGATCACAAATACATTTGGACATTTCAGACAGTGATCTCAGGTTTTTTATCTGCCATGTACTGTTAGTTTAGACTCATGTTATTGTCAAGCTAGACTTGGCTATCTATAGATGAACTATGCATTCATTCTTCAAAAAGGTTTAATGCACAGACTTGGGCAGCACTTTCCAACACTGCAGCGATTCTGATATAGAGCTTCTTGCTGTACAATAGTTTTCTAGCTTTATTCCCATCAAATGAGAGATGTTGCTTTAGTGAATCGCCTTTATTGTGAAATGCTAGGTGTATGAAGAGCCTTACAGAAACTGTGAAATATGGCTCTGCCACTAATTAATTTCAGCAGTGTTACCTGTTTTTATCATACTGCCTATAACTGTGCTCCTCAAAGAGGCCTAGAATCATCTCATACAACGCCTTGCTTAACACCATCAGTTTGTTTAAGGAATATGTATTTTTTGCCCCTGTATTTCTCAACATGTGTTTGTTTTTTGCCAGGTTCTTCCCCATTCATAGAAAGTGTGGCTTCTTCACCTTTAGGAGCAGCCTGTTCACTCCTTACCCACACTTTGGGGGTCATTTTGACCTCGACGGTCTTTTGTCAAGACCGCCAAGGGACCGCCGTGCTGAAGACCGCCAGTGGTGGTGGTTTTCCGCTCGGCTTATTGTGACTGTAATAGGACGGAGAGCCGCCAACACCCATACTGCCGGTCGGCGGGGAAGTGGAGGTTGCTCCACCTCCACCGCCACGTCAACAGAACACCGCCCACCGAATCACATCCTGTGAGACACCTAGGAAGGAATTTCCTGGCACTGATAGTGCTTACCGCCATGTTCCAAACCGCATGAAATCCATGGCGGTCAGCCGGGTCCAAATACCCGGCGGGCGGAACGGAGAAGCGGCGGATGACCATGGCGGTAACTGCCATGGTCATAATTGCAAAAAAATTACCGCCAGCCTGTTGGTGGTCTTATCGCCGCTTCTCCGCCGTCCGCCAGGGTCGTAATGACCCCCATTGTGGCAATCATTTTTCCAGTTAATGATCTGGTGTCATCCAGGGTTGCCTCTTGCTGGCCACTCTTTTCCCCCACATGGCAACGACTCTTTTTAGTTGGAGAGCTCACATGGGTTCTTCATCTTGATGCCCAAGGGGGGAAAAAAGTTATTAATTGAAGTGGATGGTAGTCCACCACATGTAATAATGCCACTAACGTATTAGGTCCAGGCAAAGGTTTCATTAAAAAATTAAACCTGAGCTCAAATACAAGTTTAAGGAAAAACACAATAAAAACCCCACCCAATTTTGGAAAAATAGAGTGAAATGTATTAAACAAAATTAAAATAAAATAACAAAAATCCAATAAAGAGACCAGAGCTATATAATTTTAAATACTTTAGAGAAAAGGTGTGTGAGGATTTGGGTGTACTATCTAGTATAACTGGTGAAGCCCTACAATGCAGTGCACTTGCAAATATCATCTTGGGTCCAGTCAGGTACATTTTCTTAACCTCAAGCTCAACCCTGGGTAGCTGTGGCTGGGAACAATGTGTAAAGCATTTAACAGAACCAAACAACAGATTAAGAAAGTCACACAGCACAAAAGAAACAAGAAACCAGTTTATTAAAATAGAGTCGATTTTTATAGATTTTAGAGACCTTAATCATAAAAATCCACTGGAAGACTCCAGAGACACAAATATTAGAAGTAATAAATCCCTTTTATATCAACCACAAACAAGCATTGGCCAACAGAAAGTTTGGAAACTTTTGAAAAGTTTGTAAAAGTTAGATTGGAAACCCCCAGCTGCGTTGGGTGACCACGTCCAGCAGGAAAGAGGTCTAGGAGCCAGAAAGGATACTTTGGACAGTTACCTGGCCATCAGAGCATTTTTTGAGAAAGATCCAAACTTTACAGGATGACCACAATAGATGACAATGGAGTGGTCCTGATGCTGAGGGATGCAGCCTAAAGATACTCAAGGATGCTCCTGATGCTGCGCGGTCGTCGGGGATGAAGTACGGTTGAGTCCTCGGTACCACAAAGTCCTCTATGCAGGTGAAGAAGGGCTGCTTATGCAGACCTTTCGCTTTTGCAACACAGCGGTCCTGGTGAAAACCTTTGGTGGGAGCTAGTATCCCTCTTGGTAAACTAATCCAGTCACAAGCAACACCCATTGCTCCAGCAGACACATGTGCACCTTTGGCTATCTCCAAATCATGCTTTGGGGGGGCCAGTAGTGGCAAAACTTCTGCGGTGGCTACCTGAGATTCAATGTGGGCTCTTTTATTTAATGTCACCAGTGCCATCCTGGAAGGTCAGCCAACTAATCCTTGGAGTCTCTGCTTCAGACGTAGCACAGGGTCCAAATGACACAAACCCAAAGTGCAGCAGATGTGCCTCTCTTTGTGCACTTCCAATGGGTACAAAGCAGTTTTCTTCTTGTCCTTTTTCCTAGTCCAGCAAGTACTGAGGGTCAATGTGCCAGAGGTGCCATATTTATCCCAGGAAAATGCCTTGAAGAGACCTCAGGGTCACTAGGCAATGGGCTACTGGGTCCCTCCTATCTAGTGATGAACTTCCTGTAATGTGTGGCATCTAGCTATTCCAGAATGCCACATTCTTGCACCCTTCAAGATGGCATGACCCTTCCTCAGTCATTAGGACCAAGGTAGCCCACCCTAAAGGTGTGGCTACCTGAGGGCAACACGCCCATGGTAAAACCGGTTTTGGGGCAAGTTCCCTTCTCTGACCATGTCTCTATGCTGTCTACAGAAACAAAAGGCATTCTGCTCCGGTGTGTTGGACCGAGCAGCCCATCAAAAATGGCTTCCTCTTTGAAGCACTCCTCTAGGCTAACCCCTCGAGTGGCCATCCTTGCAGAGGAGATGACTCCTCGCTGCAGCTGCACTGCCTTTGGTACTGGGCTGGAAGTTGCTCAAATATCTTCCCAGGTAGTCAAAGAGATGTCTGTGTGAGTGTGCCTTTGTGAGGCTGCTGGACGAGCAGAGCAGAGTGTCAAATGTCTAAAGGACGCCTATCTTTAATAGTGACATTAATTTCGACCAGGCCATCAGGCTGCATTAAGTGCCATGATTACTTTGATACCCTGCATGATCCAGTTTGGTAGTATCACTCAAAAGGTAGACGGGGTGGGATACCACCCAGGAACTCTGTATTAGCCAATTAAGCTACCAACTTTATCCACAGGGAAACGCCAGTTTGGAAGTGTAGCTGCTAATATATATCACAAATCATATGTCATACTTTAAAAAATGCAGCTTCCTGCGGTAACCCATGATGGGAGCCTGTTGGTCAGCAGGGGTGAGTTTAAGGTAATGAGCAGTCTCCTCTTCAGCTACACAAAACTGATTCTGAGATCAGCTCTCCCTTCCAATAGTTTGGTGCCCAAATGGCTACAGAGGCATCAAGAAGAACAGCTTTCCTTTCCTCAAGTCTCCCCTTACACTAAACTGTGAATGAGCAGGTTTCATACCTGTCACTTAGAAGTTATTGAAGTTCCTGAAAGTTCCCCTGTTGCCCTTCCTGAGCTGATATATATTCCACTCTCTCCACCCGTCCCATCCTGTTACTAGACCTGAGCCAAACTTAATCACTTGAAGAATGCATCTACTACCAGGCTAATGTAAAATAGCCCGATAATCAGGAGCAATAGTCCTCACACACCATATTTGGTGTCATGCTTCATCATCGGACAGCTCCTCGTCAGACTGGCGCTGCAATGTCTGACGGGCATCCCCCGAGGGGGGGCTCTTTGCCGGAGATCTTTTTGAATATACTCGATGATGCCGCGGAGCCAAATATGGGTCCGAGAGAGGGAAAAATTGTACAGAGAAAGAATAGTAAAATTGGCTCAGATCCCTCACTTAATAGTTTATTATTCGCTGTTGGGAAATGGTCAAGATTAAAAAGAAATCAAGGGAGTGAAACTGGAGACAATGCCCGGACACTCACACAAGAACAATCAGAATAATTAGGGAGGATGGAAGTGATCCAACGCTCCTTAGTATGCGGTCGACATGTTTCGCGTCGTTGTTGGTCCAACAGGATCCCGTGACGCTTCTTCAGGACCTACTAAATCATGAGTTTTCTCAAAAAGAAAAACAAAATACCTACACTCCTGTTGACTAACACTCACAGTCTGGGTGTCATCAGTCGCTTGCTAGGACTAAACCGGACTGGTTTTCCTTTCCTATCAGTCGCCCTAAATATGGGAAAAAGAGGGGGGCTAAAATTAGCTCAGTATATCATCACTTCACCAGTATTCAGGAATGATGAGTATGATTAAATGTAGACAAACTACAAACTATCTTCACTTAAACGTGACCTGGTTAAAACAGTCCTGCATGGGACTATCATGACCGAATACCTGAGAGCTAATATAGCTCCTAATGGACTATTGGTATCCAACATGCCCAGGATCTTCCTACAAGACCTTGCCTTTAGGAAGGACTGGGCGCAGATTGCATGGAAATGCACCCGGGATTGGCTGGTCCTCATTATCAATACATCAAGACGACTAGCAGAATCCATAGCGATACAGATCACTTTTATGGAGAATACACTCAAAACCACAATCTCTATAGCAGCATTCAAGAGCCGTTTAGCAGAAATCAACACTGACCTTAACGAAACTAAAGATTTCTTGACTCAACAGAAGATCACCAAACTACAAAAATATATTAATAGGTTCAATAGAGAGAAAATCTACCCTTACATCAAAGAAGACTATACGATGGAGACTCCATCCGTTTCATCAGATGACTCCTCCACCTCTGGTAGGAAACCCCGCAAATACAGTCATAGTTCATCCTCTGACGGATGGAGCACGGATGACGATAGACCCCAACCTTATTTCAATTTTCCACAATACCACCCGGGTCACCCGATGACATGGCATCAACCCTTCCCTTTTTACCAACCCCGTCCGATGCCACCTTATGTGCCTTTTTTAGGCCAAGGCAGGGGCAGAGGAAGAGGCAGAAGACGAGGGAGAGGAAGACGAGTCCATTGGTCTCAGGAGGAACCACAGTTGGTCACGAGGAGCCAGGGCAAGACCCCCTCAACAAAGACCTAGTGGTTAACTTGTCCTCTAGGCTCCTTTCCCCTGATGAAACCAAGACACTGAATAGAGGATTGGGGTATGTCCCCACTCCAAAGGACGATCCGTTCCGTTTGCAATGCGAACTGGCTCGGTTCTTTAGGAAAATACGCCTGCAATTTTTCTTTAAAGATAGACCTACTGTTGACTCTCCATCGGACTCGGGTCTTAGAAAACCTTCCCAATTCATTCCTCCACTTATCTCTATGCCCTGTGAGGTTCAGGCTTTTGAAAAAGCGGTCACTTCTGACATCGCAAATCTACGACCACAACATAAATTTACTAATTTGTCCAGAATTGAGAACGAGGCACTCCGAACTCTAGCAACCGATTCCAATATTACTATTAAACCAGCAGACAAAGGAGGCGCCATTGTTGTGATGAATACTGAAGATTACAGACAGGAATGCCTTCGCCTTCTTGGTGATTCTACCCACTATGCCCATATTGAAAGGGATCCTACGGGTTATTTGCAAGCTGAGATACGTGGAATGATAGAGGAAGCTGTCAATAACACTTGGATATCACAAAAAGGAAGCAGAATTTTTGGATACAGATGATCCTCGTATCCCTTACTTTTACTGCCTCCCTAAAATTCATAAGGGCATTTCCCCTCCACCAGGACGCCCCATAGTCTCAGGGATTGGGTCCGTCCTTGAACCACTTTCGATATTCTGTGACCACTTTCTACGACCCCTTGTACAACAATCAACCACCTACCTGAGAGACACTACAGACGTTCTTAACCTAATTGAAACCATTAATTCCACAGTGTATGTCGATGCCTTGATCACACTTGATGTTGAGGCTCTATACACCAACATCCCGCAAGTGGCCACACTGGAGGTAGTTGAGACGTCTCTTTTATCTACCAGTTCAGGACTCACGACACCTGTCCATTTCATTATGCACTGTGCCAGTCTAGCTTTGACTCAAAAAAATTTTCAGTTTGAGGATAAACTCTTCCATCAGATCCGCGGGACCTCGATGGGCAGCACTTTTGCTCCGAGCCTAGCTTGTCTATACATGTACGACTTTGAGAAACGTTTTATTTTACCTGAGTCTAATCCCTTTACCGCTAATATCAAATTGTGGCGTCGCTATATAGACGATATCCTTGTCATCTGGCATGGCCCTATTGATGTAGTAGATGCATTTTCGACATGGGTAAATAGTCTAGACCCCTTCCTTAATTTTACCTCCTCTGTATCTACCACAGAGATCCCTTTCCTAGATCTGCTAATCAGCATAGAGGAAGGTCGACTGAAGACCCGCACCTTTCATAAAATGACTGATCGGAACAGCTTATTATTATACGAGAGCCATCACCCAAAAGCACTAAGAGAAAATTTACCGTTTGGACAGTTTCTACGTCTTCGACGGAACTGTAGTGATTTACGACTATTCAATACCCAAGCCTCTAGTTTACAGGTTAAACTACACGACCGCCACTACCCGGACAGAGTTATAAAAACAGCTTACAAACGAGGCAAGTATAGTGATAGGGACTCACTATTACAGCTAACCCCGAAGTCTACGGACAACAAACTTACCTGTGTTTCGACATTTACACCACTTTCTAACACAGTTAAGAAGATAATCAATAAGAGATGGTCGGTCCTCTGTAGTGGGGGTGAAAATATTCCCAAGCCTGTTTTTGCGTTCAAGAGGACGTCAAACATAAAAGACATGCTGGTACACACCCGACCTAGACCCACCACCACCCCGTCCAGACAGAGATCTCTATGGGATCTCCCCCCAGTCAAAGGTCACTTTCCGTGTGGGAATTGTAATGTCTGTTCACTCACTAAACATATAGACACTTTACATCTAGAACCCTTTTTAACTTGGCATCTGTTGAGACATACTAATTGCAACACCCGCAATTGTGTTTACCTTATCACCTGTCCTTGTAATCTCAGATACGTGGGGATGACCACACGACCTGTAAAGATTAGGATAAATGAACACCGTAGCAACATCCGGTGTGGACGTACTACTACCAAACTTAGCATACATTTTATTGAACTTAACCACACACCAGATGATATGCGGTGGGTGGTATTACAGACCTGTGACTTACCAGGCACCCGCTCACTATTTGAACTTGAACAACGCTGGGTATATAGACTCAATACCCACCACCAGGGATTAAACGATGATATCCCTTGGTTCCATCTTTCAAAGTAGGCAGCTGCTGATTTCCTGCCCTTCTAACAATGATTTTAGAAGGTTCTGCTCGATGGTCATTCCATCCATTATATCGTTTTTTTGTTTTTTTGTTTTTTTTATCTTTTTCTTTCCAATTTATTTTTTTCCTTACTATAGGGGATTAGACCTTACCACCCTGTATTCATAATATTGTTAAGGCTAATTTAGTTTTACACAGGTCTTTGATAACTTTTTACAGCTTAAATTGAGTTATTTCTTGTTTTCTTATGACCAATACATTAGCTTAAGATGGCCGCCGCACGCGGAGTACATTCACCACGTCCCGTTTCTCCAGTCCTTTTTCCATTCTCTTTAAAGGTTCCCAACTCCTGAGGGAGTTACCTAGCAACTAATTACCTAATTGGTAAACACGCGCTCTACGCGCGGACTATTTATACCGGCAGCTTTCCTTTCCCGTTTACGTTCGGGAACGCGACCCCCGGGTAGGTGCTGCATCTAACACCGGTAACCAAGAAAGTAAGTGCCCATTTTCTCATTTTTGATGCCGAATTTCATCACAATGCTTCTTTCGAACGCTGCAGTACTCATGCATCCAGGTCTTAGGGACCTTTTGCTCTGCCCTTAGCGAGACGCCCGTGGTTTAGCTATATGTACTTCCTCAGCTCAACTTTTCATTTTTATTTTTACTGACTGCGGTGTGATACATGGGGTTTAACTACTCGTGGGTCATTATACCCCCCTATCTTTATCCCCTTCATGTACCTCTGAACTTTGGCACTACTCTTGATTTATTTTGAAATAAAGTATTTCTCCGTTCATTTGTAACTTTCTGAATGTGCTACCTTCATTGCTCACTCCACCTTGCACATGACATTGAGGATGTTCATGAGTATTTCTGCATAAATTGATGACTTACACATCTTTTTACTTCTTTGATGTATTTGTTCAGATTTGGAGTGAGATATATATATGTATATTATTTTTTTTATATTTTTTTTATATTTCACTTTCACTGTCAGTCCCGCATATCCAAACTATGGTCATTTTACCTTGGTCTTTTATGATAATTATGTAACTACAATATGGTGCCCCCTTCTTTGGCATGTGTTCTCTTACCATCAGATTTTCTGTATACCGGGCGATGGGCCAGCGATATCCCATGGAGCCTATTGTCTAATGGATATGGTAAGCCACCCTATATTTTACCAGCATGGCGTGCCTACAACCACCTGATCACTGAGTGTTGCACAAGTTTGTCACCCCCTTTTTTCTACATTTAATCATACTCATCATTCCTGAATACTGGTGAAGTGATGATATACTGAGCTAATTTTAGCCCCCCTCTTTTTCCCATATTTAGGGCGACTGATAGGAAAGGAAAACCAGTCCGGTTTAGTCCTAGCAAGCGACTGATGACACCCAGACTGTGAGTGTTAGTCAACAGGAGTGTAGGTATTTTGTTTTTCTTTTTGAGAAAACTCATGATTTAGTAGGTCCTGAAGAAGCGTCACGGGATCCTGTTGGACCAACAACGACGCGAAACATGTCGACCGCATACTAAGGATCGTTGGATCACTTCCATCCTCCCTAATTATTCTGATTGTTCTTGTGTGAGTGTCCGGGCATTGTCTCCAGTTTCACTCCCTTGATTTCTTTTTAATCTTGACCATTTCCCAACAGCGAATAATAAACTATTAAGTGAGGGATCTGAGCCAATTTTACTATTCTTTCTCTGTACAATTTTTCCCTCTCTTGGACCCATATTTGGCTCCGCGGCATCATCGAGTATATTCAAAAAGATCTCCGGCAAAGAGCCCCCCCTCGGGGGGTGCCCGTCAGACATTGCAGCGCCAGTCTGACAAGGAGCTGTCCGATGATGAAGCATGACACCAAATATGGTGTGTGAGGACTATTGCTCCTGATTATCAGGACCCTTTCTCTTTCCTTCTCTTTCAATTTCGGAACAGTGTACCACATCATATTAGTACGTTGTTGGGAGGGTGTACACTGGACCGCCCAATCCTCCTCTCTTACCCCCCTCTTTTTTCGAAGTATTCAGTACAGCGGGTTCGCTGTGGGGTTGTTATATTGATAATTTCCCTGAGATCTCTAGTATGGATAATTTTCAAGGTCTCAGCTTTGATGATGATATCGTGTCTGCCATTTTGCAGACCCCCTCCATTTTGGTTAATGACGGTGCGGGACCTTCTGGCCCCACCAAAGAAGAATGGGACAAACTATCTTCACTTAAACGTGACCTGGTTAAAACAGTCCTGCATGGGACTATCATGACCGAATACCTGAGAGCTAATATAGCTCCTAATGGACTATTGGTATCCAACATGCCCAGGATCTTCCTACAAGACCTTGCCTTTAGGAAGGACTGGGCGCAGATTGCATGGAAATGCACCCGGGATTGGCTGGTCCTCATTATCAATACATCAAGACGACTAGCAGAATCCATAGCGATACAGATCACTTTTATGGAGAATACACTCAAAACCACAATCTCTATAGCAGCATTCAAGAGCCGTTTAGCAGAAATCAACACTGACCTTAACGAAACTAAAGATTTCTTGACTCAACAGAAGATCACAAACTACAAAAAGATATTAATAGGTTCAATAGAGAGAAAATCTACCCTTACATCAAAGAAGACTATACAATGGAGACTCCATCCGTTTCATCAGATGACTCCTCCACCTCTGGTAGGAAACCCCGCAAATACAGTCATAGTTCATCCTCTGACGGATGGAGCACGGATGACGATAGACCCCAACCTTATTTCAATTTTCCACAATACCACCCGGGTCACCCGATGACATGGCATCAACCCTTCCCTTTTTACCAACCCCGTCCGATGCCACCTTATGTGCCTTTTTTAGGCCAAGGCAGGGGCAGAGGAAGAGGCAGAAGACGAGGGAGAGGAAGACGAGTCCATTGGTCTCAGGAGGAACCACAGATGGTCACGAGGAGCCAGGGCAAGACCCCCTCAACAAAGACCTAGTGGTTAACTTGTCCTCTAGGCTCCTTTCCCCTGATGAAACCAAGACACTGAATAGAGGATTGGGGTATGTCCCCACTCCAAAGGACGATCCGTTCCGTTCCGTTTGCAATGCGAACTGGCTCGGTTCTTTAGGAAAATACGCCTGCAATTTTTCTTTAAAGATAGACCTACTGTTGACTCTCCATCGGACTCGGGTCTTAGAAAACCTTCCCAATTCATTCCTCCACTTATCTCTATGCCCTGTGAGGTTCAGGCTTTTGAAAAAGCGGTCACTTCTGACATCGCAAATCTACGACCACAACATAAATTTACTAATTTGTCCAGAATTGAGAACGAGGCACTCCGAACTCTAGCAACCGATTCCAATATTACTATTAAACCAGCAGACAAAGGAGGCGCCATTGTTGTGATGAATACTGAAGATTACAGACAGGAATGCCTTCGCCTTCTTGGCGATTCTACCCACTATGCCCATATTGAAAGGGATCCTACGGGTTATTTGCAAGCTGAGATACGTGGAATGATAGAGGAAGCTGTCAATAACACTTGGATATCACAAAAGGAAGCAGAATTTTTGGATACAGATGATCCTCGTATCCCTTACTTTTACTGCCTCCCTAAAATTCATAAGGGCATTTCCCCTCCACCAGGACGCCCCATAGTCTCAGGGATTGGGTCCGTCCTTGAACCACTTTCGATATTCTGTGACCACTTTCTACGACCCCTTGTACAACAATCAACCACCTACCTGAGAGACACTACAGACGTTCTTAACCTAATTGAAACCATTAATTCCACAGTGTATGTCGATGCCTTGATCACACTTGATGTTGAGGCTCTATACACCAACATCCCGCAAGTGGCCACACTGGAGGTAGTTGAGACGTCTCTTTTATCTACCAGTTCAGGACTCACGACACCTGTCCATTTCATTATGCACTGTGCCAGTCTAGCTTTGACTCAAAATTTTTTTCAGTTTGAGGATAAACTCTTCCATCAGATCCGCGGGACCTCGATGGGCAGCACTTTTGCTCCGAGCCTAGCTTGTCTATACATGTACGACTTTGAGAAACGTTTTATTTTACCTGAGTCTAATCCCTTTACCGCTAATATCAAATTGTGGCGTCGCTATATAGACGATATCCTTGTCATCTGGCATGGCCCTATTGATGTAGTAGATGCATTTTCGACATGGGTAAATAGTCTAGACCCCTTCCTTAATTTTACCTCCTCTGTATCTACCACAGAGATCCCTTTCCTAGATCTGCTAATCAGCATAGAGGAAGGTCGACTGAAGACCCGCACCTTTCATAAAATGACTGATCGGAACAGCTTATTATTATACGAGAGCCATCACCCAAAAGCACTAAGAGAAAATTTACCGTTTGGACAGTTTCTACGTCTTCGACGGAACTGTAGTGATTTACGACTATTCAATACCCAAGCCTCTAGTTTACAGGTTAAACTACACGACCGCCACTACCCGGACAGAGTTATAAAAACAGCTTACAAACGAGGCAAGTATAGTGATAGGGACTCACTATTACAGCTAACCCCGAAGTCTACGGACAACAAACTTACCTGTGTTTCGACATTTACACCACTTTCTAACACAGTTAAGAAGATAATCAATAAGAGATGGTCGGTCCTCTGTAGTGGGGGTGAAAATATTCCCAAGCCTGTTTTTGCGTTCAAGAGGACGTCAAACATAAAAGACATGCTGGTACACACCCGACCTAGACCCACCACCACCCCGTCCAGACAGAGATCTCTATGGGATCTCCCCCCAGTCAAAGGTCACTTTCCGTGTGGGAATTGTAATGTCTGTTCACTCACTAAACATACAGACACTTTACATCTAGAACCCTTTTTAACTTGGCATCTGTTGAGACATACTAATTGCAACACCCGCAATTGTGTTTACCTTATCACCTGTCCTTGTAATCTCAGATACGTGGGGATGACCACACGACCTGTAAAGATTAGGATAAATGAACACCGTAGCAACATCCGGTGTGGACGTACTACTACCAAACTTAGCATACATTTTATTGAACTTAACCACACACCAGATGATATGCGTTGGGTGGTATTACAGACCTGTGACTTACCAGGCACCCGCTCACTATTTGAACTTGAACAACGCTGGGTATATAGACTCAATACCCACCACCAGGGATTAAACGATGATATCCCTTGGTTCCATCTTTCAAAGTAGGCAGCTGCTGATTTCCTGCCCTTCTAACAATGATTTTAGAAGGTTCTGCTCGATGGTCATTCCATCCATTATATCGTTTTTTTGTTTTTTTGTTTTTTCTTTTTCTTTCCAATTTATTTTTTTCCCTTACTATAGGGGATTAGACCTTACCACCCTGTATTTATAATATTGGTAAGGCTAATTTAGTTTTACACAGGTCTTTGATAACTTTTTACAGCTTAAATTGAGTTATTTCTTGTTTTCTTATGACCAATACATTAGCTTAAGATGGCCGCCGCACGCGGAGTACATTCACCACGTCCCGTTTCTCCAGTCCTTTTTCCATTCTCTTTAAAGGTTCCCAACTCCCGAGGGAGTTACCTAGCAACTAATTACCTAATTGGTAAACACGCGCTCTACGCGCGGACTATTTATACCGGCAGCTTTCCTTTCCCGTTTACGTTCGGGAACGCGACCCCCGGGTAGGTGCTGCATCTAACACCGGTAACCAAGAAAGTAAGTGCCCATTTTCTCATTTTTGATGCCGAATTTCATCACAACGCTTCTTTCGAACGCTGCAGTACTCATGCATCCAGGTCTTAGGGACCTTTTGCTCTGCCCTTAGCGAGACGCCCGTGGTTTAGCTATATGTACTTCCTCAGCTCAACTTTTCATTTTTATTTTTACTGACTGCGGTGTGATACATGGGGTTTAACTACTCGTGGGTCATTATACCCCCCTATCTTTATCCCCTTCATGTACCTCTGAACTTTGGCACTACTCTTGATTTATTTTGAAATAAAGTATTTCTCCGTTCATTTGTAACTTTCTGAATGTGCTACCTTCATTGCTCACTCCACCTTGCACATGACATTGAGGATGTTCATGAGTATTTCTGCATAAATTGATGACTTACACATCTTTTTACTTCTTTGATGTATTTGTTCAGATTTGGAGTGAGATATACATATGTATATTATTTTTTTTATATTTTTTTTATATTTCACTTTCACTGTCAGTCCCGCATATCCAAACTATGGTCATTTTACCTTGGTCTTTTATGATAATTATGTAACTACAATATGGTGCCCCCTTCTTTGGCATGTGTTCTCTTACCATCAGATTTTCTGTATACCGGGCGATGGGCCAGCGATATCCCATGGAGCCTATTGTCTAATGGATATGGTAAGCCACCCTATATTTTACCAGCATGGCGTGCCTACAACCACCTGATCACTGAGTGTTGCACAAGTTTGTCACCCCCTTTTTTCTACATTTAATCATACTCATCATTCCTGAATACTGGTGAAGTGATGATATACTGAGCTAATTTTAGCCCCCCTCTTTTTCCCATATTTAGGGCGACTGATAGGAAAGGAAAACCAGTCCGGTTTAGTCCTAGCAAGCGACTGATGACACCCAGACTGTGAGTGTTAGTCAACAGGAGTGTAGGTATTTTGTTTTTCTTTTTGAGAAAACTCATGATTTAGTAGGTCCTGAAGAAGCGTCACGGGATCCTGTTGGACCAACAACGACGCGAAACATGTCGACCGCATACTAAGGAGCGTTGGATCACTTCCATCCTCCCTAATTATTCTGATTGTTCTTGTGTGAGTGTCCGGGCATTGTCTCCAGTTTCACTCCCTTGATTTCTTTTTAATCTTGACCATTTCCCAACAGCGAATAATAAACTATTAAGTGAGGGATCTGAGCCAATTTGACTATTCTTTCTCTGTACAATTTTTCCCTCTCTCGGACCCATATTTGGCTCCGCGGCATCATCGAGTATATTCAAAAAGATCTCCGGCAAAGAGCCCCCCCTCGGGGGGTGCCCGTCAGACATTGCAGCGCCAGTCTGACGAGGAGCTGTCCGATGATGAAGCATGACACCAAATATGGTGTGTGAGGACTATTGCTCCTGATTATCAGGACCCTTTCTCTTTCCTTCTCTTTCAATTTCGGAACAGTGTACCACATCATATTAGTACCTTGTTGGGAGGGTGTACACTGGACCGCCCAATCCTCCTCTCTTACCCCCCTCTTTTTTCGAAGTAATGTAAAATAGCTTCCAGGAGGTTTAGAGAGGGAAAAAGTAACTTCTTAAAAGTTACATTTCCTAAATATTTATTGAAACTCCAACTTTTTAATTGATATTAAGAATAGTAGTTGAACCATCGCCCTAGCTTTTCTCAAACATGCGAGAGCAAAATCAATATATTAATGTGAACTTTAATTTTCCAGGTAAGACAGCCAAGGCGGCCCACAGTGAAAATAGATTTTAGGGGCTTGTAAATGTTGGGATAGGTCAACATCAATGGCCTGAATCCATGTTTTCTTGTCATACCTGTGGATGGCACAATAATTGCTGCAGTTCAAGGGCAATATTTAAGTTTCCATGCTATGGGTGTGCTTTCTACACTTTATAGTATGGCCTTGGGGGAGAGTTAAGTATGCCAATCAGGGGCAGCTCGCTCATTTTTACATGTTTTAGGGGTCAGAACATAAAGGCCGGGCAATAGACAGCAGTGTCCCATTGTACAGAATCTAAAAACCAGCAATTGAATTAAAAAATGGGGATGACCATGCAGACTGGGGCATTTTTTGCTTAGCTGCTTCATCTGATAAGAAATGTCTAGTACATAATAACGTTAATTCCCATTAGCTTCCTTTTGCAGTGATTCCAGACTCTGAGAGGAGTCAAGTAGCTCTCTCCTTGCCCTTTACAGGTCTTTTCTCTATGGGTTCCCACTCAGTCAGGGTCACTTGAAAGTTCATCTTTTTTTGCTTCACTAGTCTAGTTGATTCCCCCAAAAGTGAGTGTGCAAATCTTTGAAATGCCCTCAATTTCATCTGGAATTAGTGAAAATGTGTAATAAACTTGCATGCAGAAATACACATGTGCATAACACATACTTGAGTGCATTTCTCACATTGCAGGCAGTGAACATGAGGAAATATATAGGATTAAACATATTAAAGTTTTGTGAGAGAGGAACCTTAAACAACCATAGTGTGCTACCATAAAACAGTCCTTTTTGTAAAGAGCCACAAATATAATTGATTTATACGTGTGATTAATGTTCCAACTCAGAAATGTTTTATTCAGTTCATCAACACCAAATTTTCTTAGAAAAAAAAACGTATTTCATTTAGCATTTTTTCATAACCAGATAATGCTAATAAGATGGGCAAGGCATTTTGTTCATCCTCATGTACCTTCATCAGGGCTAATTACAATCAAATATCTTAGCCAATCAACAGAAATTCAGGTGGAGTTCATGTAACAGTAAATGTCAGAAACACAATTCTAGTAAGTACTAACCTTCTATTAGAGTAAAAAGTCCTTAGGAGTACTTGGTCTATGTGTAGGCATTGTCCACTGGAAGCTATTCGAACAAGAAGGTGTGACCACATGCTTTTCTTAAGTTTTCTATTGAGATAAAGGTTTTATGCAGCTGGCTTATGGAGGTGTGCACTGTTTGTTTACACACATGATTCAGCCAGCTAATGTGGTATAGATCCAACAGCTGTCACTCAAATCCATCTAGGAGCAGAAGTATGTCTGAAAAAATTCAACTTGAATGGATTTAAGGGGCTGATATGTATGAATCCCTTAAAATATAAGAATATATGCACCTCCTATGTATAGGTTTACAAGGCACAGATTTAGCATACTTATGAACCATATTCAGGGAGTGTTTGTGTGTGTGTATGTGTAGTAGGTTTGGATGGTGACAAAGGTATAGACAGAGAGACAGGCTTTTGGTCACTAAAAACATATTTTAGGGTACACCTGAATCAGTTCATGTGTTTTTTTCAAAATAAAGAGACAGGCTTACACTGAGAATTTGGCTCAATTCATTGGTTAATTTAATGAGATTAAAACCCTTTTAACTTTTTAGCACTTTTAGAAACTCACAGGAATTGATAATGTCTATCACATTAATGACGCTCACCAAATCACAGACCTTCAAATATCAATCTATAGGAACAGTGAATGTTTAATAGGACTGCGTCAATTAAAAACAGCATACAGGACAAAGTTTGTCTTACACTATGTAAATTGCTTAAAACATCAGGTTTTTGATTTGTTTGTAGAATGCTAACCCGTCTCTTGTTCATAATTCAGTAGAAGTATCAACTGCATATGACTGGTTATGCAACTACTTTTGAGGTTTTTGTGAACTCTAATATCAGTCCACCTAGAAATTATTTTAAAAATACCTTCAATATGGCACCTGTGTTCTTAGTGATAAAGCTGCATTGCTATGGAAATAGAAAGAAGACGATTGATTCTGCAAATATCACTACCAAAATTATTAATAGATTATGAAATGATATGACTGGTTAGCAACAAGTTTTTTGTCACTATAATGGTTGAAATTCTCATTTCATTGAGTGTGCATGTTTAGCACACATGGTGTGTGACACATTGTGCCCATGTATGCCATTCTTTTGAAGCAGATCTACCATATCATCTTGGTACTATCTGCTTTGCCAGGCTCATACATGGAATCATTCTCAGGATATGCCAGTCAGGGTCTTATCATATAAAATAAGTGTCTTCCTCATCGAAGGTGGGGTTCGTTAGACCTTGAATCAGCTCTCTCGGGGTGCTTCTAAGGATCTGCCAGCCACGACTTGACTTCCTCTGAGCGATGTTTCTGCGGTAGGGCATCTGGAAGAATCGTTCTAAGTCTTCTTTTCGCTCTTCTTTAGGAGTCTCATTCAGTATATGGACAGGTTGTCCATTCTTTTCATTGTGATGAAGGTTGTCCTTTTCCTCGCCTAAAGATGTTTCTCCTTTATTAGAAATATCAAGGTGTTCCACACTGCAAAAACAAGCAAAGCATTAAAAAAAATAAAAGGTGTGCACAGGGACTTATCTATATTTACTACAATGTTTAATAGTCTGATTTAGATCTCAGCAGATGGAATACTCTCACAAATGTGTCTGATATCTCGTCCACTGTATTATGATCTCCATAGGATATAATGGGATCGTAATATGGCGTATGGGATATCCATCAAATTTGTGACAGAGTAGTCCCTTACTCCAAGATCTAAACCAGGCCCTAAGTTTGTGAAATATATCATGTTTATCTACAAATGCCCTTCGCAAAGGAGATTGCATAGAAATTAGATTCTCCCACCATTACAACTTTTGGAGTAAAGAAATGCACGGTTGACAGAAGGCATAACTGATTGTGCCAATGCACAATTGGTAGCTGTACTTTAAAAAATGTATATAATAGAGATCACTTTGCAAACTATGAGGGTCATTATGACCCCGGTGGTGAGTGTTAATGTGGCAGTATGACAACAACAAGCTGGTGGTACATACCGCCACATTATGAGATTGGCAGGTTGGCTGCAGCCAACCCGCCACTTCTCCACTCATAACGCCATGGTGGTATGAGGTGCTGGGCTGGAGCTGTGTATCTCCAGCTCGGCGGCCGGCATAGTATCGCCAGCGGCATTATGAGCCTGCCTACCACCATGGTTTTCATGGAAAATCATGGCGGTAGGCCCTAACGGTGACAGGGAAATCCTTCCCTCTCACTGGTAGCCGGCTTCCCCACCCCCAACACTCACTTGACACCCCCCACCACCTATGATCCTCACACACACCTCCCCACCCCCTCCGATCCTCACGCACACACACCCTCCGATCCTCACAGACACCCTCACCCCCTCTGATCCTCACAGACACACCCCTCAGATCCCCACTGACACTCCCCCCCTCCGTTCCTCAGACACACATCCTCACATCCATACATGCACACACCCACAGACACGCACCATGTATACACCCAATCACTCACACTGGTATACACGCATTCATGCACACACTGGCATACGCGCAGTCATACATCCAGACATGCTCACACACATTCTTACACCGATCACACTGACATGCAGACACGCACTCACCATTCTTACATGCATATACTCACACACATACAACCCCACAAACAACACAACACACACAGACGCATTCACACACTCACTCACACATTCATACACACACTCAGACACACACACACACAACACCCCCCACCCCTCTACCCACCTCCCCTGTCAGAAGCCCGACTTACCTTGATCGAGGAAGTCTTCCGGCAGGGAACGGGAAGGGGTGCTGCTACTGCCAACAGCGCCCCACCAGCAGAACACAGCCAGGCCGTATGAATTGTCATAATATGGCTGGTGGCATTCTACTGGTGTGGTGGTGCTGGTGATAGCAGCGCCACCTTACCACAGTCCACCACCATGTACACTGCCAGGTTTCTGCCCTTCTTGGGGCCAGCAGTGCTCATAATATGGTGGATGGATGGTACCCGCAGTGGCGGTATTTTGGCGGCCATCACTGTGGCGGTAGGCGGTTTTCATAATTGCCACCTATGTCCTTTCAATCAAGAAGAAAGATATGGAATGTTATGAAACAGAGAACAAGATATGTCCTCCAAACATCTCTTTTGGAGAATATGTCCTCTCACTGAAGCAGAAATTCAATCATTTAGTCTGGCTTCAGACAGCTTTAGCTGTCTCTCAAGCCCTTCATGTCAGCACAACAGACACAGCATTAAAGAGAAAGCGGCCTTTGGTCAGCCCTCTTCAGCCTTCATTTTTTCTCTGTGAGACCTGACCTCAGTCATTGCTTTGATGGGCTGTCCATCCTGTTTTTAATCAGCCCATGACACTTCGATGGTTGTGTTCATTTCCTCAACTACTTTCCAGCATAAATTAGAGAGGTTGTAAAACGAAGTAGAAAAATGTGTTGTAGGAGATTGTTTTGTTAATACTTTCTGTGTTTTTCATAAAGTTATTTAGTAATCTTCTGTGTTATGACCCCTGCATTGGGAGCATGATATGTATTTGAAATGTAGTATTATTCTGCTGTTGTATGCCACTGCTTTCGAGATCTCACACAGCTGGACAAAAAGGAAACAAAATTAGCAGGCTTTTCTGAACAGACATGGACCTCTTTCAGTAGATTTAGAAGGGAACCTTTTCTTCTAACATGGCTAACACACGAACTTGATGATACAGCCATCTAAGAGAAGGAGATAACCTTTATAATGTACTGAGAGTGCTGTGGCAGATTAGATGTGGTACTCTGGCTTATTAAATTTTAATTCCTGTGATTCTCAGTGAGTTCCTCACGCCTGGATCATCCACCTCATCCATGTCTACCTCTCTGTTTGACCAGCTCCATTTAACATTTAAAGAACTCAGCAACCCATCCTTCCTTATTTGTGCCCTTGCCATCTCCGAATTGCTACGCAGAAAGTTATTTTCACTGGCTGCAAGTTCTCATTTCTACTCTTTTAAATAATTATCAAGTGTAATAGACTACCCGTTGACAAGCAAACAAGAGCCACAAGTCACCCTTTAGTGCTTTCCATTTCCAGCAACAGACCTTGTCACACACCTGCACATAACACGTTTTTATTGGGGGGAAAATGAGCCCTCCTTAGAATTGTTTGCAGAATCAATTTGTTTGCCATCAGGACCAACTTTGTCCACTCCTCTGAGTTTATGATGTCTACATTTTTATTCCTCAACGGTCTACATCAGGGCACTGCGCGCTCTACGGGCGACTAGAATGCAAAAACCTAACAATTTCAAGCTAACATAATGTATACATTGTGCTGATATGATGTTGTTTAACCTCTTGCATTGCAGAGTTTAATCCTGAAGACTTATGTTCAGCATGCATATAAATACTGTTCACATGTAATGTACTGCTGCAGGCTTTTCAGACTGTGTCAGGGTGTGGTCCCCTTCCAGGGCCTTCTAGAAGCTTTCCCTGCAACATGCCTGGGTGTGGTTGGTGGGCTGGGCTAAGATTCTATAAAAGGGAGCCAGCCCAGCTCCACGTGCTCACTATTCAGAGGTCCCGCTGCAGAGCAGCAGCAACTTCCTGAGCTCCTGTTCTTGTGGCTTACTTTGATCTTCCAGGCCTTGCCCTTTTCACTTTGTTGGTGATCCTTGATCAGGGCGGTAAGACGGAGGTCGGGGGTGGCCCCCCGATCCCGTTCTCAAAGGCTTTTGAGTTCTTGGGCCTAATTTTACATGATAAACAATTTTACTCTTGTGCGTGTGAATGTGCGCTTGGTTTTTCATGGCATTTACATGCTGATACTCGAATCGGCAAGATGCGCGATTCTTTGCTTGTGTGCAACTCTTGATATTCATTGGGCGCTACCATTTTATGGCATTTACAAGGTAGCATTCGAATCAGCAAGACGCGCAATTCATTTCTTGTGCTTAATTCATGTTATTCGTTGTGTGCTAGCATTCCTTGGCAGTTACATGGTGGCATTCGAATCGGCAAGACGCGCAATTCATTTCTCGTGCTTTAACCCTTGATATTCATTGTGCGCTACCATTTCTTGGCAGTTACATGGTGGCATTCGAATCAGCAAGACACGCGATTTGTTCCTCGTGCTTTAACCCTTGATATTCATTGTGTGCTACCATTCCTTGGCAGTTACATGGTGGCATTCGAATTGGCAAGACGCGCAATTCATTTCTTGTGTGTAATTCATGTTATTCATTGTACGTTATCATTTCCTGACATTCATATTGTGACATTCGAATCGGCAAGCCGCGTGATTCCTCTTCTGTGTTTGAAATCACGGTGTTCATTATGGGCTACCATTTTACGGCATTTACTTGGTGGCTTTCGAGTTGGCAAGACGCATGATTTATTTCTCAAGTCTAATTTATGTTATTCATGGTGCACAATCATTCCATGGTATTTACAACCTTTGTAAAAATCTGCAATGTGCGCAATTCATGTTCCGGCAATTTTGAGAAAACAAAAAAGCTAGAGTTCTAGATGTAATGTTGTGTGTACATAATAAGTTTCTCAAACACGATTCATATGATGGTTTAGAAATCAATCAGATTATTTCCTGATACTCATGCAAAAGATAATACTTTAGTTTGAAAGTTGCATTTAACCTTTCTTGATTCCCTCACAGGTATCCAGTCATCTTGAAGCATAGGTATTTAAGTCTATGCTTAGGTTGTCAATGTTTTCAGAATGACAATGCTTAGAGTCATAGCCTAGTATTGATTACTATGATATAATCTTGATACTGTGTATTTTAACCTTTTTGCTTCCTACAGGTCTCCTTCCCAGCTGTTCCCTTCCTAATCCCCTTTTCCCCACTTGGACTCTCTTAGACTCTGTGACAATTCTAATCAGAGTATTGGAGCTGTCTTGTGGTGGAAGTGTTGGGAACGTGCACAGACCCCGAGGATCTGGTGACTCTGACAGCAACCTAGCCTGTCCTAGGTGTCCGAGGCAAATAATGGCTGATTCATCTCATACTGAAGTTTTCCCATCTCCTTCTCCACTCATTCTTACTTTCATCTGATCTCTCATTTTTTCTTGGGAACCCTCTCATCTTGTCCATAACAGTGACATCTCTATGACTTCCTCTCTCACCTTTCATTCCCTAGTTTTCGTACTATGTATAATCCCATCCATCATCTCTTTCACGTTTGTTGCTTCCTTTTATTTTCCCTTTTTTCTCATGACTTTCCCTTCACTCTTTTTTCTCTCCATTCTCTTCCCTCCTTGACTCACCATCTCCTTTCTATGCTTGAGTTCTTTCTCACCTTACATCTTCCCCCCCAATTGCCCTTTACTCTTAAAGGCACTGGCAAACAATGATTGAGAAGCTCACTGCAAAACCTACACATTTAATTCTATTTTATTCAAATAACACAACCTGATCCAAAATCTGCTCTCCAATGTCTGCACTGTGTCCTATTTGCCACTCTAGGAAGGCCTTAGAACCATCCGAACCAAGCAGAATCCTGTCATAGCAAAAGAGCAGATGTTGGCAGACTAGCATTCATACTTTTGTGCTGGTTCTACTATTGAAATAGATTCACTTAAGAAGCTGAACAATGTGTATTGCACCTTAGGCAAATGAGGTGCTTGTTTAATAGTAATTCTAGTTTTATTGGCCACATTAGACATTGTTGATAATTGCAGGTTACTTCTAATACTGCAGCACTGCATGAGATTTCTGAACCGGGTCCAGTGTGTGTTCACATCTGTAACTCACCTCCAGGTATCAAGGTTGGGATTGGAAACTACATCTAGGACAAAGCTGAAAAGTCAAGGAGTAGCTCCCAGCTTGATCCTGGCCCCTGCACTGTTCAGACTTCATATGGATCCCAAGAATCTGATCCTCAAGGGTACAGGTGTTTCTGTACACCAATACTTAATTGACTCCCAATCATACCTAAAGGCATCTATAGTTAACAACATTTTTCCCTAAACATCTGACTCATTAATCTATAAAACTCAATGTCAGAAATGTCCTCATGGTAAATGTCTGGGAACAAAGTGACTCCTTTAATGCCCTCTCATAGAGGCAACTTTAAACCATCTCTCCTTGTGTTATATTCCCTACTTTAGAGTCTTTTTAGGTTCACTCTTTAGCCTAACCTCACTCTCATCAAGCAAGTAAAATGTACACCCTTAAACAACAGCATGTTAATTCACTCAGACAAACAAAAAAAAACAGTATATGCTGTAGTGCTTTGGATAGTTAGATTTTGAGAATGGTGTACTTGCAGACGCTTTCTCATCATCCATCACTCTGCTCAAAGCCTTATCACATTAATTAAGCACTATCTTTTGATTGGGAACAGGTGAAAATGTTATGCTTGGTGTCTGAGAAATTTGAATTAAAAATCCTCTTTAGTGGTGCAGTCAGATTTTAAAGTACAATTGTAAAAATGCAACTTTTAGAAAGTTGGCATTTTCCTGCCTTAATCTATTTGGTTCTTGCAGCTTCTCATGGGTCACATGACTTGGTGTAGTTGGACTTTGTTTATTCCTCTGTCTCAGCACCACAGTCGAGGGATTAGTTGTACCTTCATGGGATGTGCCATTGAGCGGCAGGATGGGGGCAGAGCAGGGCACAGCCTCACTTGAAACTGAATAGGCTGTGCTCTGCCTTCACACAAAGATCTTGTCACACCTGCATTGTTCATGCTGCCAGTTTGGAGCCAAAGGAGGGGAGGCAGGAAACTTTAAGCACTTCAAAGGGAAATCTCTAGAAATGTTTGCTGCTTCAAAGAAGACACCAGGTGTATGAAGAGGACCCTCAGACCCACTCTTCACTTTATTTACTTGACTTGTCACCCCTGCATTGTTCATGCTGCCAGTTTGGAGCCAATGCAGGGGAGTCAGGAAACTTTAACCACTTCAAAGGGAATTCTCTAGAAACATTGGAAGTAGTGCTAAAGGTGTCCAGATAGCCAAACTACAAAACTTAGAACTTAGACATTTATTGGACAAAAAATACTCTGAGACCCAAGAGGAGATTGAAACCTACCTGCTCGTCGATCCATCCAAGGTGCATCACCGGCAGTCCTAACTTTGCAGCCCTCTTGCTATATTCTTCTCTGCAGCAGCAAACCATGCTCAGGTTTCCTTCGCAGGAAGGGTGCCCAGGCCTGTGCAGTCCCTATTGGCCACAGCTAACAGCTTCATCCTATTGGTGATTTTCGACTTCAAAAAGAGACTAAGAGCCTGATTTAGAACTCGGCGGACAGGTTACTATGTCACAGTGGTGATGCATATATTTCATCCACTGTAATCTAAACCCCATTATGTCCTGTGGCGTAAAGTTAGAATGTAGAAACCTTCACTGTGACTCCATCCAGCGACTTCCAGACGACGACACCTCCTCATTATTCCACAGGTAAACGTAGATTGTGTCTGATCAACTTCTTGAACCAGACCCACACGCCATTGCAGTCAGGTCATATTTTCCGACTTTGACCCTGTATCGCTTGACTAGATGTCCGCGGTTGGCGCTTTGATCTTTTAGGCGCTAGTTTTAACCTTAAACATAAAAAATCCATACATCTGCTTCTACTGATTGGATTTTTGTGATTTGGTGTCAAATTATTTTCCAAATTGATGGGCGATTTTTCTAGTGTTGTAGTTTCATTTTCTTGCTGTTTGTGTGCTGCATAAATACTTTACACATTGCCTCTAAGTTAAGCCTGACTGCTTTGGAGCCAAGCTACCAAAGGACTAGGCACAAGTTAATTTAGTGACTTTTGTGTGGCTCACCATGACAGAGAGAGTCACTGTTGCTTGAGCAGGGTTAACACCCCACTCAACCAACAACCCAATTTCTCACAAGAAGGTTAAATTAAAGTATAATAATAATGTTTTTAGTTGAACATGTTTTGCCTGTTCTGATGTAACTAACCTACCGGACTGTTTTACCTATTTAAAATAACACGTAATCCCTTCAGCCCATACTTAGTGGATCAACTTTTGGTATTCTACCAAACTGAGAGTTTGGTAAGTAGACACAAATTCAACTCCCTTTCCCCCCAAGTGGCTCATTAAGTGGCAAATTTACTAACTTTTCAGGATACGCAGCATGGCAACCAAAGAGAGAGACAGCTCATTATAGACTAAGAAATGGCCCTGTTGTTATCTGCCCTAGTGCTGATGCAGTTTAGGCTGCTGTCCTCCAAAGATGTCCACACATGCAAAGATGGAAAATGTGGAGACATTTAAACTTGCTCTACTGTTGCACCGGTGTCTAGGAGGAGGAATATTAGGTGCAAATCCCTGCCTACAAATGTTAATAAATAGGGATTTGTGTCAAAACCATTGGGTGGGTTGCATGTGAACGCTCATTTACCACCCATAGTATGGCCCTTTGATGGAAAGTACTGCAAAGTGCTTCTTTAAATCCCTTCCAGGCTGTTTTCTAGTAAAAGCAGGATTGTGGGGGGACAGTACATAATAAAGTCAACGCTTTGTGCTGGTTTGCATCACTTTTTTCACGCAAATGTGGTGCAAATTGTTGATACATTTTACCTCCTGGGTTTTGCTAACTAGCTCCTCCCGCATATGTATTTTGACATAGAGAATTTAAGTAAGTGCTGCTGTCTCCTTAGAAACATTCTAGAAGTAGTTAGCTAGGAGTTTCAGATTGGAATGAATTGTGAATTGTTGTCATCTGCTACAGCATGCATGTCTGATAATAGTTTTTCAGTCTTGGAGAGGCGCATCCCCCCAGTCCGGGCGCAGAGAGTTCATAAAGTAGTTTAAGAATATTCCACCTTTGCCTTTCTTGTGTATCTTTGTGCTGGAACCATTTCGATCGACACATCACTTTTGGTTTTGTGGTACTTCTAGAAAACTGTGAAGTGCTGTCTTTTTGGCTGCATGTATTCTTTCCAAGGGCCTAAATGTAAAAAAATGTTAAACTGCATGTAGATTCCTCACTCAAAGGTCGATAGAATGTGTCACAAAAGGTGGCTTTAAGTGTGGAGGTCCATCATCCTTTAAGCATGTGCATGATGTTTTCCTCAGACCCAGCATCACACTGAGAGCTGGTGTTTCCAACAAATATGATACAGTGAAATGAACCTGAATAAACGTGCTACAGATACGTACATATATTGTAAACAATGCTTCAGGTGTCCAACTTACCATATGTACCGTCTATTGTCCAGTCCATAATCCGCCCCCGAGATTCCACAGCGAGACCACATGAAGTGAGGGAGGCTTTGCTCAAGCATAACTGTTGTGGCAACCACCTGTGCAAAGCAAGTAAAAGTAAAATGAAAAAAGGCATATCTATATATACATATATATTGTTGAACTTTCTACCATGGTGGGAGGGCGTGCAATTGTACGCTATCTATTGCTACATAACCATCTAAGTTTCAAACTCGTCACACTTGGTCTTAAAGTTAGTCCACTGGGTCTGTCAGTTGTCATTTCCTTTCCATACTGGCTTTCTCCAAATCCATTGCCGGGAAAGCAGCAGCAAGAAAAAGACAAGCATTGGCAAGAGCATATTGAAGAGCTATTGGCTTTGCCAATGTGTTTTAACCAATTGGTTTACTAGCGTGGTTGCTGTTCCATACGGTGAAAAGCTGGTGGCGTAGAAGAGCGTGGAGTGTCGTAGAGTGGACTGATGCAGGGTAGAGTGCAGTTGTATGGAGTGATGTAGAGTGTAATGGCATAGAATAAAGTGGTTTACAGTGCAGTGGTATGAAGTGCAGTGGTACAGTGTAGATTAGAGTGGTGTACAGTGAATTGGCAAAGAGTGCAGGGGCATAGAGTTGAGTGTTACAGAGCAAAGTGCATTGGCGTAGAGTGTATTGGCACAGAGTGCAGTGGCATAGAGTGGAGTTGTGAAGAGTAGTTTGGTGTGGCCTAGACTAGAGTGGTGTAGAGTACAGTGGCAGAGTGCAGTAGTGTAGAATAGACTGGTGTAGAGTGCATTGTCATAAAGTAGAATGGTACAGGGTAGAGTAGAGGGGCATTGCTTGAAGTGGTGTAGAGTGCAGTGGCTATATGTCGGAACCACGAGTGCTTCAAGCACCCATGGCTCAACAACGAGGTCGGAACAACAACCTCGTTCTTACCACTAATGCCTTTACCACAAATGCATTTACAACGATTTTTCGTTGTAAACGCATTCCTGGTAAAGGCATTATTGATCAGCATGCACTGTTCCAGCATGCTTCTCCGCTAGCACCCCACCCCCAAAAATTACCACGATCCCCCATCCACACAACTACCCCAACCCCCACCCCCAAAATAACCACAACCCCAACCCTCCTCCCCTAAAACCTAAACACCCCAACCCCGCAACCCACCCCTTAAACCTTAACCCTGACCCTACCTCCCCCCTAAACCCTAACCACCCCCAGCCCCCCACCCCATCCCAAAAACTAAAAATACCCTGAGTCCCCACCCCCACCCCTAAAACATAAACACTCCAACCCCCCCAACCCACCCCTTAAAACTAAACCCTGGAAGCTTACTAATTATGTGCTACATATAGGTAACATATATATTCAGTGCATCTCCTGATGTGTTATGGTGCATTGTCATTGAGTGCACCTGAGCACAAAACTCCATGAAATAGAGTGGGACAATGCACCATATCCATAATGCAGCACCTGGTCAGGGCTTTCTTTGAAGAGAAGACTACTTTCATCTACTTTCAAGAAAAGTGCAAAATCAAGACATTTAGGCCCATATTTATACATTTTTAGTGCCGCATTTGTGCTGCTTTTTAAAGCAAAAATGGCGCAAACTTACAAAATACAATTGTATTTTGCAAGTTTGTGTTGCCTTTGCATCAAAAAATGACACAAATGCAGCGATAAAATAGTATAAATATGGGCCTTAGGCACTACTGTGAAAAGAAGGGAATAAAATAAACCATAAATTATTATTTTAATGACATTCCGGGTTGACTGTCTTACAGGAGTGGAACCGCCATCAATGAAGCAAAACCTGAGATGATGAAGATGGTTAATATGGCGATGCCAAAGATCAGAAAACTAAGATGCGCTCGGCAGGCAAATGATTTCAATCTAGTGTGTTTCAATAAAACTTCAACCTCTCTAAGAATAATCAAATACGAACACCAGCATCAACTTACCTGCAGCCTCCAGAGTTCATCGCGCTCTTGGGCAAAGCGCCAGTGCGTGTCACTCATCATGGCAATGAACAGGTTGAACATCAGCAAGTTGCAGATGAGGGTAAAGGCAAGATAAACCACGCTGAACATCATGGGTAGATTAACTGCATAGTTGGCAGGTGAATTCACCACTAAGACAAGAAGCTGGTAGGTGGTGTAGAGGGACACTGGATAACTATAGAACATTCCCAATTGACTTGGGTCTTCAGTCTGGAAAATAATGTAAAGAGCTGACATAGGAGGGGGGAAGAGTGGAGGGGAGGGGAGATGAGGGGAAGGGAAGGGAGGGGAGGGGGTAGGAGAGGAGAGGGGAGTGGGGAGGAGACGAGTGGAAAGGAGAAGAGAAGAGAGGAGAGGAGAGGTGAGGAGAAGAGAGTAGTGGAGAGGAGAGGGGAGAAGGGAAAAGGAAGGAAAGGGGAGGGGGATGGTGAAGGGGAGGGTGATGGGGAGGGGAGGGGAAGGGATGGGAGGAGAGAGGAGGATGTTAGACTAAGATAGCAACCTGCCATGACAGTCATTTTCTTCTACAATTTAACAGTGAAACATATTTTGCTAATGAGTCTGCGTTATATTTGCCTTGTATTTGCATGCCCAAATGCATTTAAATGAACACACTAACAGCAGATGTACACATACAAATGAGTCTTTCATTGGTAACAACATAATTATGGTTTGAATGACAGATAGTTGCTAAATCCACGATTGAGAGCGGGCTTCTCCAACAAGTAGCTTGTGAGCTACTGGTCGCTCTCCAGCATATTGCAAGTAGCTCTTCTGTGTGTAGCCCGGCCTACTCAATTAGAAGCTTTTGCTCGGCTGAATTAATGTCAGCATGCCAGAACTGAAAAGTATTTATTCGAGACAAACATGTATATTTTCAGAATTCATAAGATGCTGTTTAGAGAAACATGGCTGAATTCCCAAAATATATTGAAAGCTGACACTTGTGGGCTAAATATTGTGGCCTTGGGGAGATTTATTGCTAATTGTAGTACCTTGTCTCCATGGGCATTGCAGCAAATATTAGCCATTTAGAGGCATTGCAGATTGACAAGCCTTTTTTTACATTACAGCTGGCAATCCTGCCTGATTTGATTTGATTTAAAATTTTCTAGAGCGTGCAAATTCCTGTAGGCATCTTGGCGCTAACATAACACTCCATCCTGTATCCTGTCTCCGGCCAGGTCCATAGTACTAAATTAACAATAGCTATATGGACGCTGAAAACAGCATGCTTCTTAGCTGATTGCAGGAGCAAAGAAAGTGAGCTTGACTACTAAGAGGCAAGGGCAATCTGTTCCAGAGGTTGCAAGTAGAATTAACAAAACTACTGCCTGACCCACTTAGGTCAGCATTGCTTGTAATCTTTCATAGGGGGCCACTCATGCAATGTTGTCTGCTGTGCCACTATTATAACGCTAATAATATTAGTTGCTCTGGATGGTTTTCATTGAACATAAGTAGTTCTTATTACAGAAAAAAGTGGAGATCCCTGTGTTAGAGCTATCTGCTTATTGACTGCTGAGCATGGCACAATTTGGTGCAGTTGTTTGAGTTGTTGAAAGTCCAAACTATATTTTTTTCTTCCAGGCATATTTAAAATGTGACAATTTTTCATAAAATGTAGGGTCACAATTATGTTTAAACCACGTTCCAACTACCTATAAAACAAGAATAAGTAGGGTTATTTTAAGAACATCAATTTCACTAATCCACAACAGTCCTCACAGGCCATGTGGTCATGTCATAACACCATCCCTGTCAATAAAGGGATACATCCAATTTTTTGTAAGATACTTTATTGTTGTCTACTGGTTTTCAGGCAGTTGAGGACTCTTTTCAGATCATCTCAGACTGGCCATAAAAGCAAGTCTTCATAATTTCATCAGTATCCTTAGAAGGTAATCAATTCAACGGTTAATAGGACGATGCATCAAATGTGTCTCACTCATCCAAACATCTTTGGTTCCATAAGAACTACACCTATGCCATGTGCTAAAGTTGTCAGGTTTTTGTAAACACAGGGAAAACAGCAAAATGTAACTTTTGCAGGATAACAAAACCCCATTAGGTTGGGAAGGTGGGTCAGGAGGAAGAACTGGGACTGAGGGCTGTTGCTGGAACCAGAGAAATAAGCTGGCTGTATGGCATAATAGCTAAATAAAAACTAATATAAGGCATGTGGCCTTTGATCCAAAAAAGGTATGGCCAAAAGAAAATGTATTGGTCTGGGGGATGGAGGTGAGGATGGAATAGAAGGGACATGTACTACTGCCAAAGCACAAACCTCCTGATGAAAAGGAGAGAGAATGTTTAGTGCAGAATCATTTACAATTCACTTTGGAATAATACATGAACATTTTCAAGCATTTCTTTAAGTGGGTATCTTTTAAGGATAGTTACCCTATCTCTGGTGCCAGATTAACTAAGGTTTTGGGTCAGGGTTGCTTCACTTTTATGATACAGCCCAATACAAAATCCTTTTTGGCATTTATTAAGTCCCAAAACTGCTTTGCATGACTGTGTGTGGTTTAGTAAATACAAAGTAACAAAGGCAGTGCATAGCTCTGCCTTGTGTCACTTTACGTCTGGGAGGCGTTTCACTGATTTTGATGCAACCACAGAATTACTGAGGTAAGTAAACGTCTGATTGTGCCAAAAAGCTACACCTCCCTGAAGCAGGAGTAACAAGAGGACTATCCTTATTTCTTCTCTTTTCTCCCTCTTTCTAGGAGTGATGCTCTCTACAGCACACGGAGAATGAGGAAATTGCGTATAAGGATTGTTTTTGTACAGGAAGCTCTCCCTTCCTGCCTCTAAAGGAGGAACGCTCGCACCATAGTGATTTAGATATGGCGCATTTCTGGTGTCCCCCTTGACGCTGCATTAAATGTTAGTAAATCTGCCCCTTGGGGGCACCTTTACTATCTTTTCATGGAATGCAAGGCAGCAAGGAAACTTGGTGCACCGTGTTGTGTGAAAGGAGAGAACAGACAGACTCCATATTTACAAAGATACGCAGCATTTCTGATCTCTCCTTGCCTGGCGCACCTTCAGCTGCTAGGTGCCCGTGGGCTTTGTTGTCTACGTGTAAAGAACCATGAATAACAGTAGTCCCTACGAGCATTATCAGTCTGTCTGTGAACCTGGCTGACAGTGCAAAGTAGTCACTAAATAAATATACACTTACCTCACCCCCCCCCACGCACACACATTGAAATGGCACCACTACCTGTTCCAAAGCCAAGCACCACCACTAACATCAGACACAGGAACCGAAGTAAATCTCCAAACATCATCTGCCAAAAGAAATGCAAACATGACATGAAAACTATGCACATGTGACAGAAAGAGACTGAGAGAGAAAGGCAAGAACATCTGCATGACTGTCACAGTAAGGGACAGCATTTTTGCTGATGTCGGTCTCTGAAGGAGCATCTGAAAAAGGATGTCTGACTTTTTGGAAGATGAAAGAGATTTACAGACTGGCAATCATGTTTGTGAGTTGTGTGGATAGGTTAAAGCAAAAATGAGTGAACAGGTGGATAAATGGATGGATGACTGAGTGTATGATGAATGAGGGCAAGAGTGAATTGGTGAAAACATCTATGAGAGACTGAGTGGAGTGCATTGGCTGATGGATGAAAGAGTGGCATGTGAGTGAGTGCATTGATGGATGAGTAGGCAAGATGAGTGAGGACAGGGATGGACAAGGCCAGGACCACCTCTCCAGTGACCCAGGAGCTCCTTTTTAACTTGTACAACACTATTGGCTTGAAAATCAGTGCAAAAGCACATGTCCTGCCTTTTACATACTTTGCACCCTGCCTTCTAGGTTGTCCAGGGTCTATCATAGGGGTGAGGTATATGTTAAAAAAAGGAAAATGTGGACCTGCCAAAAGGGTTACTTTTCCAGGTCAACATGGGAGTGTAAAACTGCACATGCAAATTCTGCAATGGAAGGCCTGAGACATGGTTAAATGATTGCTTAATGAGGTGGCACAATCAATGCTGCAAGCTCAAAAGTAACATTTGATTCACAGGCCCTTGGCACATGTAGTGCACTTTATTAGATAATGATAAGTAAATCAGATATGCCATTTGGGGAGTAGCCAATATTGCCATGTTTTTAGGGAAGAGAGCATGAACTTTAGCACTGATTAGCCGTGGCAGAGTTCCAGGAGTCGTAATGCCAGCACAAACGAGGTCAGATAAGTGGAGGAGGAACTCAAAATGTTGCGGGGAAGACCACCCTAAGACTCTCAGGTCTGACACACTGCAGATCATTAATTTATGACGCATCGCATATAAACTCCTGATCCACACCTACAAGGCACTGCGCAACATCGGACCGGCATACCTCAACAACTGCCTCACCTTCTACGTACCCAACAGGCAGCTCACCCTTGCAGCCATCCCCAAGATCTGGAAAAGCAAGCAGGAGGAAGATCCTTCCCCTACCTAGCATCCCGGACATAGAACACGCTACCTCTCAAGTTCAGGCTGACCGCATCACTGAAACAGTTCAGGAAGGACCTCAAGACCTGGCTCTTCGACTGAGCAGCACACCCACAGAAAGCGCCTTGTGACCCTATGGGTGAATAGCCACGCTCCACAAACCAATGATTGATTGATTGGTTGAGATTCAGTCCAAACTCATGCTGTTTCAGAAAACAAACATGTGCCTCAGCAAAGTACAGATACTTTCATATTTTAACCTCATAGGATTCCTTTGTTATGGAAGCAGTTTTGAGTGCTTACCTTTTGTAGCATGATAGTGAATGGTCCCACTATCTCAAATCCGCGTGCAAAATACATGACGTAACACCATCCAAAGACGAGAGCTGAGGACATCGGTACCACCTCGCCATCTGTGTTAGTGACACGCATCAGTAGGACTACAAGAACCAGGCAACTATGAATGACTCTGTAGAGTTGGAGAACAAGGTAGTGAGATGCAGGAGTCAAGAACACAAGTTGATTTGAAATGCAAAGCTTTTTTTATCACACATAGTAATTGAAGGGCCTGTTTTAGAGTTTGGAGGATAGCTACTCCATAATAAAAGTGATGGGTATCCAGCCCACCTTATAAAGAGTGTTACATATCCAAACTCTAAACCTGGCAATAAGTCTTCTGTCCCCCATCCACTCCATGTACCTCTCATTAAGTGATGTACTGTGCTGATTGACTGATCCCAGAAAGTAGCAGTGCTTTGTAAATATATGAGTGGCCATCTTGGTTTTCATATTTGCTCACCGATGCCTTTTTTCCATAAATGGTTGCATATAAAAAACAGCAGTCCGCTGCTGCACCAATCATACATCCTTTAGAATCAGTTATTCGATACTCATGAGCTATCCTAGTTTGTATTTGTGTGTGCGGTGCAAACAGCTGTAATGTCCCAATATATTCAGATGACGCGTCCCAACATTATGAGTAGAACATATTTCAGTGAAATTGCACCTGCTTAGACTTCATTCGAGTGACCTTCAGTAGTATAGAGCATTTCAGTCACATAATCTTGGATAATGTCCAAACGATAAATCTAGAGAAATAGAGGCCTTAACGAATGGATGGAACCTGAAAATGCCACAATACTCTGATAAAGAGGAAATTAAAAAATATTAAAGAATGGAGAACGCCAGTTCTGCTAAGCATCAACCACATGTGGACTAAAGCCACCATTGTTTGGGCTGCGAGCAGCTCAGAGTTTGGGAATGAAACACAGCTCAAAGGGAGGCTTCCTTGAAAGAAACATTCATTGAAAAACAAGAAGAAATGGAAATCGGACTAAAGGGCTCGCGGAGGACAGTCTGGACTGAGAGTGTGTCTGCATTCGTTTTCTGGTTGGATAATTGCTTAGAGAATTTGCAGATGAGAGGCACACAAAGGGAGAGGAATGGTGAAGGTAGCTGGGAGAATCACAGCAGATAACACTAGAGCATTGGAACCAAGGGGAGGCCACAGGCACATCAAAGAAATGGCAAACAAAAGTGCCAGGGAGAAATGGACCAAGGAATGAGAAACAATAAAAGAACTAACACAAGAGTGATAAAAAGAGAGTAAGACAAAAAATAGAGAACCACATAAAAAGAAAACTTGGAGTAATGCAGATGTTCCCACTTGGATGAAAAAAGGTGGTGCCTTATGCCAGCAAACCAGGGCTCTTCTCTTATGTAGACAATAATGGATTTGTTTGTAGACAGTCCTCATTTTAGTTTTGTGCACTCGAGAATCGCCTTCGTTTCTATCATCCTGAGGTGTCTCATAGGCCCCATCAGTACTTATATTCCACTTTTTTAAAAGGAGGTTCCACTTCATTTCATTCAGCAGGGCTCTACACTCAGAGGAGGCAATGTTTGTGGAGCAGCCACATTCATGAGCTGAAAGTCCTAGCTGTGACACTTTAAGCCCCTTAGGTATCAGTACAGGTACTACAAAGGCACTTACAGTTACTGTCTCAGGCTGCCAGATGCAGAATTGTTGAACGTATTCTAGATAAAAACATTGTTTCTGTTCCTATAGAACCTACACTTTCTGAGTTTTAGAGAAACAGGGATTCACTCTATAAGAGACAAACTACTGATTTCATATTAAAGGAATGAAGCACGTGGCTAAGAAGCCACGTTTCTGCCACCAATAATCAGCTTATATTTTGCGCTGTATTACATTGCAGGACATTGGAACACTGAAGCTGTTTCATGCAGATGCACAACACAGATTGAAAAGTTTTTCTTTGGCAGCATTGAAGCTTTAATATGTTTCAGAAAAATAGAAAGTGCATATGGTAATTCATCTTTCCAAACATAAGACACATTACATTTGTAAATGTATAACCAGAGAAACATTCCCAAAACATCTAATGACATTTCTAACATTACTTTTTCACAACACCTTCCAATATATGCTTTAGAGTCACTTTTTAAATTAAAATCTGGAATGGACTAATTTGCATAGTCTAATGAGAACCCAAAAATGTCTTTAAAACTGTTGCTAAGCTTCTGCAAGTAGGCTTAGCACGTCCTAATATCATTTATGCCGCTAGGCATGTATATTGCTCATAAATTAGTTGTTTCCAATCCCAGATAGATATCCAGGTTTTACATTTCGATACTAATTAGCACTGATCTTCCCTGCCCCCCCTGCCCTTGTGGTCTTCTTACGAAATGTAACCATCCAACATTCTTTACTGGTTTGGTTTCAAATCAGTCGGCGATAGAGCACACAAGTGATGGGGTTAACAGGAATAGTTAAAGCTTCCTTAGTAAAGTAATAGTTGAGATTAGAAGGATGAACAAAGAGACAAAGTGTGAAGCTGCTAAACATTTTAGAGGAGAAGGATAAGGGAGACTGCTATGGTGGTTGATTAAGGTAAGGACCAACCTTGGAGTAAGGGGTACTTCATAGGACCGGCAATGTTTACTATTAATGTTAAGGTACCATTTACAGTTATATATATGCTTAGGCATACTTTTATGGCTAATGTTACCGTAAATGTGAGAAAGAATAATTGATTGAAATTATTACAGGGAATTTTACGTTTGTGGGAGTTTAAATTTGGGCGGCATCTTAATGTTAATTGTTAGACCTGGCATCCTTCGCGTGGTCGCCCTTATCTTTTTTGCCTTTGATTCCCATGTTTTGACTTTGTGCTGGACTCTGGTTTTGTTGTTTTTGGTACTCTGGGCACTTTACCACTGCTGACCAGTGCTAAAGTGCAAGTTCTCCATGTATAAATTGAATGTTTAATTGGCTGTTCCATGATTGCCATATTTGATTTTCTGGCAAGTCCCTAGGAAAGTGCTCTAGAGGTTCCTAGGGCCTGTAAATCAAATGCTACTAGTGGTCCTGCAGCACAGGCTGTGATACCCACATGAGTAGCCTTGTAAATATGGCTCAGACCTGCCACTGCAGTGTCTGTGTGTGGTTCAAAACTGCCAGTTCGACTTGGCAAGTGTACCCACTAGCCAGACCCAAACCTTCTCTTTTTAGACATGTAAGGCACCCCTAAGGTAGGCCCTAGGGAGCTCCATGGCAGGGTGCAGTGTATGTTAAAGGTGGGGCATGTATTGATGTGTTTCACGTGTCCTAACAGAGAAATACTGCCAAATTCGTTTTTCACTGTGCAAGGCCTATCTCTCTCATAGGTCAACATAGGGGCTGCCTTTAAATATTCTTAAAGCACAGATTCCATTTGAGAGCAGATAGAAGTGTGGAGTTTGGTGTCTCTGAGCTCACAAATTAAAAATACATCTTTTGGTAAAGTTGTTTTTTAAATTCTCTGTTTGAAAATGCCACTTTTAGAAAGTGGGCATTTTCTTGCTTAAACCATTCTGTGACTGCCTGTTTGTGGATTCCCTGTCTGGGTCAGAGTGACAGTTGGGCTGTTTGTGAATCTCCTCTAGACAGTGGCACAAAGGGAGCTGGGGTGTAGCCTGCATATCTTCATGAGCCATCTGAGCTACAGTGGAGGGAAGAATGGTCACTTACACCTGAATGGGCTGTGCCTGCCCTCACACAATGCAGCCTCCCCCTCCCACCCGTTGTGTGTTTGGGGCCTAGCCTGTGCAAGGCAGAATCCCATAAACAACATTTGAAGTTTGCCTATTTCAAAGGCAGAAAGAGGTGTAAGTAGTGAACCCAAATTCAATATCACTGCTGGAACCTCTGCCAAGGAGAAGAGCTTAAGAGATGAGGAGAAGTACTGCCCCTGTCTGTGTCTGTGCTTTGTTGGGATATCCTGCAGTTTCTGCTTCTGCCTGTGAAAGGGGACAAAGGCTTGACTTTGTTGTGCATTCCTGCTTGAAGAAGAATCTCCAAGGGCTTGAACTGAGCTTGCCTCCTGTTTTGAAGTCTCAGAGCCATCAAAGACTTGCTCTGTCAGCACCTGGACTCTCTGCTGAGACTCCTGCCCTGCCAAGTGGTGCCCTATCAAGTCCCTGGGCCCTTCAAAGGTGAAGTTGTCAGAACAACATCTGAAATCCACCCACAGAACGCCGTGCGGGGACATTTTAGAAGCACCATCTGAAACGCGGCTGATAAACGACGCGCCACACGCTTCACGACAAGAATCAATGCTCCACCTGCATTGCGTCTGGGAGATCAAAACATTGCGGCTGGAGAAACAATGCAACACCTGCTGACAGCTGCTGGTTATGATGCAAACCCCATGCAGCGTGGTTTTCTAACACGTGCAACCGGATTTCTCACGCATCGTCCCTGGGAGTCAAAAGTCATCTGAACCTGAGTGGATCCGAGGTTCCCTGTCTGGAAATCGACACATCACTCTCTTGTGAGGTAGAAAAAAGATGCATCACCTACCCGCCTTGAGAAGAAACAACGCATGGCCTCACTTGTAAGTAAGGAATCGACACATCGCTGACTTTTCTGACGCAGACTCACCGTTGTGGCAAACCAGAAAATGTATATCTTGACTTGTGCATGTTGCATTTTTGTTGTTTTGGTTTTGTTTGATTTAGATCAATATTACCCATTCTTCTAAACTGGTGTGGTGTCCATTTTTGAGTGTTTTCACTGTATAAATGTATGCCTTGGTACAAATACTTTATACATTGCCTTTGAGATAAGACTGATTGCGTGTGCCAAGCTACCAAGGGGGTGAGCAGGGGTTATCTTAAGTGTGCATCTCAATTGCCCTGACTAAAGTGAGGGTCCATGCTTGGACAGGGTGCAAACTGACTGCCAACCAGAGATCCTATTTCTAACATTAATCAAACATTTTGCTGCAGACAATTTTATCTTGAGGATTGTTTGTCAAGGTTTTGTTTGGAAAAGTCTATTCATTTTGACATAAATATGGAAATATACAGAATGAGACAAATGAAAAAAATGACAGAGCAGAAGGTGTACCTGCACAAAGAAGATTGTTCATAGTAAATGAAAATCCAAATGCTCACATAATGAGGTGGAAGGGTCCTCCCGCAACAGTATCCTTGAAGAATCGAAAATCCCGGATCCGCAGTAGTCCTGGAAGCTAAGTGGATCCATCAATTGGTATTTTCAAAAAGCACAGCTGGTTGAAACATAACTATCTCATGAAATGTGTATTCACCTACATCTTTACCTTTATAATTAATATACCAAACGCTCCAAAAACACTGATAAGTTCTCCAACAAGCCGAATGTCATCTGCAGGTGTCTCATATGATTCCTGAGAGGGAAAGAAGAAAAGCAGTGGTTTATGCCTCACTATATACTGCGAGATATTCTGTACATTAATTTTTAGGGTCTGGCTACATACAGCTTTAGTAAAAACTCTGATGTCATCACTAAACACAACCCCACACTATACAGAACATTGTACAACAACCAATTTACAGAAGAGGGCTTTGGGACATTCATTTGCAGCCAATTTCAGCCACTGGCTGGATACAACATTTTGTGAATGTTTATGTTTTTCAGCAGCTGAACTTGAAGCCAAGGTGAAGAAAGGTGTCCTTTTATTTTTTTTTGGTTTGCAATGGTGGTATGGAGTTTTGTCATTTGTTATTCTTTGTTTGCATGTAGCTTTCCAAGATTGCAATATGATATATTTTTTAAGGCAATAGTATGTTGATTGCTGCTTAGAGAGCAGTTTTGAAGTCCTCGCACAGGGAGGCACAGAGAAAAACAGACACTGGCAATGCCAGTAGGTCTGACTTTAAAGTGCTAACACACACAAACACAAGTATGTACAAAAACACATTTGTGTGTAGTTGTCCTGGCATGATTTAAGACTATAAAACCACACCTAATGGCATTGCAAGTGCTTGCTAAATTGTGCTTTGGGATCAAATAGGAAGTGTGTGTGTCCTGGTCCCCATGCTGTTAAAGAGCCACAGAAAAACAGCTAAACCATTTTTTGAGCTAAACTCTCTCGTGGTTACTTTTCTTGGTGTAAATAGGTAAGAGGAGTCGAGGACCCCTGGAATGCCTCGTTTAGCTCTGTGTTGGACCTGACATCTTTGGCATATTTTTCTTCCAACTTTTTGCCTTCCAGCCTACTGTTTTTGCTGACTGCACGCTTTCCCACTGCTAACGAGTGATAAGGGGCTTCTGCTCTCTCCTTTAAACATGATAAGCATATTTAATTGACTTATAAGTCCCTAGTAAATTGTCTCCACATGTACCCAGGGCCTGTAAATTAAATGCTGCTCATGGACCTGCAGCACTTATTGTGCCACCCACTCAATTTGGCCTTTAAACATGCCTCAGCCCTGCAATTGAAGCCTGTAAGTGTGGTTTTAAAATGTCATTTTAACCTGGCAAAATAAACTTTTTACCATGCCTAAACCTTCCTTTCTAATACATATAAGTCACCCCAGGGTACGGCCTAAACAGCCATAGATTTTACATGTCCTGGTAGTGACAAATCCGTAAATTTGTTTTTCACTACTGCAAGGCCTGCCTCTCCCATAGGATAACATTGGGTTAACTCATTACATTTAATAAGTGATATCATGTTTGATTGTGGAGTTTGGTGTCTGAAGAATTGTAATTTATAGCTCTCTTTAATGGTAAAGTGAGATTTTAAGGCACAATTCTGAAAAGGACGCTTTTACAAGGTTGGCATTTTCTTGTCCTGACCATTTGGTGCCTACAGCCTGCATCCTGGGTCACATGACTACGTGTAGCTGCCAGTTAGTCTTTTTAAAGTGCTCCCAGACAGTGGGAGAAAGAGCAATAGGTGTTGGTAGGATGGGCCATCTCTGACTTGATGAGGTGGAGGAGCTTTCACCTGCCATACATTCACATCACAAAGGCTCTGCCTGAGCACACTCAAAAAGGGTTTTACACTAGTTTTATGTGACCGCAAACAAGCTGGAGCAAGGCCACAGAGGCAGGAAATGAAGTTCCATATACCTCTAATTTAGGAAACCTACCAAACCTTCTCCTGATTCAAAGTGGGCACCAGGCATAAACACCTCTGGACCTTTGAAAGACTTAGAAGGACTTCTCTGATGCTCTGCAAGAAGGTCTGCCACTCTTTTGTCCTGTTGCCCTGCTGCCCTGCTGGCTGAGTGAAGGGCTGGGCCTTTATGTTGCATCCACGACCACCACAGCGACTCCAAACGCTAGGTGACTGGTCTCCAGATTAGAGCCTTAGGAATAGAAATACGCTTTGACCACTTTGATCCCAGCACCTGGACTTTGTCTGCTGTGAGTCCTATCCCCAAAAGTTGGGCTACCCTAGTCCTGGACCCATGCAAGTGGGTGACCAGCTGTTGTCCTGTGAAGCAGAATCAACAAAGAGCGACGCACCTCTTCGAGCCTCATTCGAACCACCGCATCGCAACACATCCAAGATGCCGGACCTCGAATCTCAGCTTGTAATTTTCCTGGAACCACCATTGTGTGATGCATCCTCGAAGCAGGCCTTCACATCACAAGCCACTCATCAATGCCATACTTGATGATGATGCAGTAGTTCCCATCGTGACCCCGCAGCTCTTCAGAATCGCTAGTGCACTGAAGCATCTTCAACACAGGACTTCATATCATAAGCCCCTCTTCAACGACATTCTCAATGATGACATAGGAATCTGCATTGTTGAATCGCAGCTCTTCTGGACCACCACTGCGCAATGCATCTTTGACGCAGGATCTCGCAAAGCTTTGCAAACCAAGACAATGCATTTTGTTTAGTGGGCCTCACTTGGCCCCTGTATTCATTCCACGTTCGGTCTGAACTGGAGCCTTTGTCCCCGTCCGGTGCAACCAGGTTACGACAGCTGTCGCTTTGTGGTTTTAGGCACTATTTTCACTCCAATCTTCAAAATTCCAGATCGCAGGTTCTACTTATTGTTTTGTCATTTTTGTCTCAAATGATTATTACACATTACTTTATTTTTCAAAATTGATGTGGGATTTTTCTTTTGTTGTGTTTATTCTTTGTTATTGCTTGAAGCACTACATAAATACTTTACACATTCACTGCAAGTTAAGCCTGACTGCTTTGTGCCAAGCTACAAGTCAGAGATTGTCGATGCAGCTTAGGTAGAGTTTCATCCCCCCAATCAGTAACCCAATTTCCTTCCCTTAGCATAATTTGTTTGCTGCCTTATATTAAATGGCTGTTCATTCATCTTATTTTTTTTTTTATTTTGATGTGTGTTATGGCACTTAACTCACACCTGAGAATTGTGCATTCAATGAATCATTCACCCAATACAGACTTAATTTAGAATTTCCCATGTGCCAACACCTACTTACTTCTGGACAGTGTCAGATTTTATGTAGGCCTTTTTATACAGTCTGTAGCACCTACTTAGCTTTTTAACAAGTCAGGCAAAAGCATCTAATGATTTCATTAGGCAGTGAAACAAGAAGCTGGGGTGTCTGAAATGTTTTGTGCATGCATTTGAGCAAGGTATTTCTTGGCATGCCTGCAAACCACATTTTGCTTAATTTTGGATAAGTCCTTCTAATTTCCCTACATGTTCATGGTGCTACCACTTAACCCTGAGAAGGACCCCGATAAAGTAATACTATAAGTTGTTGAAAGCAAGTCTTCGCAGCAAGATGTAGATTTACATTTAGTGCCATCCGCTCAAACTGTACTCTAAACTTGAGTCTTGTTTTTGGGTAAAAAAAAGTGTGGTCTTATATATCATGTTCTTATCTTGAGTTAATGCCTTAACTTCCCAATGTGTGTACCAATTGCAATGATGCTCCTATAATATCTAACCTGTTCTACCATTTATGGTGTTTTGGATAGTTTGTTTCAAATACTTGAAAGACTTGAAACTATTATTTGTTCTGTCTAATCCCTCCTATGATGAATGAACGCTGAGGGAGCGATCCTCAAACACTTTCCACTAGGATAGCATCACAAAAGTGATGCTAATCAGCATAACATGTTTTTTCCTGATTCATTTTCCAGTGCAAAATTTGTTTTGTGCTGGAAAGTACCCAAAAGTAACGAATGCAGCATGAAACTCTTCTTTGCATTACTGTGCATCAACCACCCACGCTTTTTGACACTGAAACCTACTGACTAACATTAGTAGACAGGGTTTAACGCCCAAAATTAATGCCACTGAAAAACAGGCGTTAAAAGGAGACATCTTTTCATTTCTCCTTTGCATGTGTGTTGCACTGTACAGTCCACATACAGAGTAGGAAAAGGTTTTTCACTTGTCTAGTCATGGAATTTTGTACATCAAAGGTACCTTAAAGGTTATCCGCAAGGAGAATTTTGGGGCGCTTGACACAGACTTCTTACACTCTTCGATCCCATCCTGATCTTAGGGGCCTTGCTTGACCCCCAGCCTGGTTATTAAAATAGCCCCTGCGATTAGAGCCTTTTTTTACCATGTTCATAAATTACTGTATTCTGCATGATTTCAGAATCACTGTTTATTAATCGACATGCATTAGCAGGGGCGGTTCCTACTCTAGGAAGTTTAAGCGTTGCCCCCCTCAAAAGAGGAGGCATCTGCAGCATCATTTAAAAAGTAGTCCCATCCAAGGACTATCTATTGCTCACCATTCGTTATTCAAAATTGATTTGTAATGCAACATTTTCATCACTTTTTTTCAAAATTTGCTCTGGGTGAGAAAACCCCTGACACTTCTTTATGTTAGTTTGGATTGCTCGCTTCATTTACTCACTATATCAAACTCAGCACCAACTTTTACGCCCCACCACTTTGAAATGTCACCAGCAGCCACTGGTATTTACTATTCTGAACTGTGTTATAGTATAGCGTAGACATTTTATTATTATAGCTATTGTCTGCACATTTCCGGGACACAATGATTATCTTTGCACCCTTCTGAGGATCTCAGTGTTCATATAGACTTTTGACAAGGGTATTTAAAACGTAGGGCTTAATTTAGAACTTGGCGGATGGTTGTGACAGAGTAACCCATCTGCGGAGTTCCAACTCATGCCATAGTGTTCACCATCCAGGTCCACACATAAACACAACATGCCTCAGATGCTCTCAATAGTACCCACACCTGTAAAATATATGGATCTTGATTTCAATTTTAGAGAAATTTCCAAGCACACACACACACACATGATCCCTCTAAGAACAAACCTGTAGAGATTTCTGGATGTAGCGTGTCATGTCTCTGGGGTTGCTGCTGAGGTTTAGTCGGGGTTTCAGAGGTCGGTTGGCACACACAAGAGAGAAGCAGATGATGTACAACACATAGAGAAATGCCAAGATGCAGAAGTAGGGGCGGCCATATTTATACCATTTCATGTTAACAAGTTCTTTCATTGGAGGCAGGTCCAGGATACGGCAGGCCTTGGAAGATGCAAGAGGGATAGGACAGGAGATTTGGGATAAAAGTATTACAGATATAATTTATCTTACACAAGCCATCAAGGCACTTTACATAAGATGCAAAGACAGTCAAGTTAACATTTATCATAGAGAACAGCGTTAAAGGAAAATCTGAAACTGAATAAAGGGTTGGTCACAGTTTAAAATCATGCATGAATAAGAAGCATCCTATGGCTGTAATACCCTTTCTGACTTGAGTACTTAGATGTGTTCCATTGCAAGTTACCTCTTTTCTGCAAAGAAAAATGTGAAGAAGGAAGAGGATAACCAAATAATCATGCAGGGTGTGACAAAGTAAATCTGCCCCAAGGACTGACTATATTCCAAACAAAGAGGGAATTATCAATTGAAATTTTACTCGTGTTCTACTGACTTCAAAGCAGTAAATGTTTTCCAACATCAAGTTTCAATCACATCCTTTTTCTCAGAGAATATTGATCTATGTAAGATGTGAAGTTAAAAAATTACTGTGTTTATCAATTTCAATGTGTAGGGAAATGTGTTTTAGGTTGCAATGGCAAACAAATCACAAACAAGTGAGACAAAAGACCAAAGTAAGGAAAACTCATAGTTGGTAAGCCAGTTTATCACAGGTAGCAAGTGGTGGTTGAACAACATGTTAAACACACTACGATTCAAAGACTCATGGTGCCCTGATTATGAGTGGGTCAGAGTTTCAGAACCCTACGCAACCCCTGTCTTTGCAGGGATAGGAATTCCAAGTTATGTAGAATTTATTGCATGCATGTAATTACTGTGTGTAGTAAACACCTTCCTCTTCATTCATGTTCAGCAGGAGAAATCAGTGCACGTGAAGACACTTTGTGCTTGCTGGTACAAAAAAACACTCATGTCGTGATGCAACTGTGAGTCGCGGAGGGCATTCTTGGGGTTTAGTTCCATAACCACCTTCTCTAAATCAGGCCCTTTTAAAAAGATATTTCTAAGCCGGATATTGAGCTGCTTGGGTTTTCTTACTGAGACATACCATGGTTGAATCCCAATCCCTGCAGTGAGGCTTAACCGCTTGCTCTGGACACTTTTGAGAGACAGGTTTACAAAGCAAATGGCTCTGCTATGCAAATGGAATGAAACAGTCATCAGTAAAATATCGACAGTAAACTAAAGTATCAACCGTGGATACTGCCTCAGGCTCAATGGGCAGGTCCTGCAATCCAATTCTTCCTTTATCCCAATTTATATGAAAATATTGCAGGGCTTTAGATGTAGGCTCAAAAAGGCAGGTTATTAAAAACCACTTTGACAGGACCTCTAACATGGTGGGTAATATGTTGATAGGGGCACAAAACCAGGTCCAGCGGATATGTTTTAGCCATGGGACAAGAAGAAAACATCTAACCCTAGTTTTACCATTTTACCTAAATATGCTGGAAATAAGCACTGTATTATTATTAATCTGGGAAGGATGAACAACAAAGTGATATTTGCCTTTGGAAGGATAACCCTTAGCTGTGCCATAAGCATCAATGCCACTTCAGTAGTCTACTGGTGTGGTTGGAAGCTGTGGCATGAGGAGACATGGCTTTTAATCCTGGCCTCCACATTTGGCCAAACTGTGTGCCTTTGGACGCAACTTGAGAAACAATATTTACAAGAATGTGGCGCATCATTGATGATGTGCCACTTTTCTTGTTCCCCATTGCACCCCCCTTAGAGACACCATGTGTGCGCCATATTTACAATACGGCACACCATTGCGCACGTTAGACCAATAGAGTCAAAGATGTTGATGCTACTCTGCCGCTTTGATGGATTAGCTCCAAAAATTATGGAGCTAATCTACCAAAGTCAAGGGAGGCCCATTGACTGAGCAATTTACATGGGGTCAAGGTTTCAAATTCGACAATGTTTCGATTCTTTTAGCAATGCTAGGATCATCAAAAGGACTACAAATAAAAATAAGGCTGAGGGGACTGAACATGGAAGGGAAACTACATTAACACGGACTTACAATGAGTAGTAAAAAGTTCAAAAAGTGCTGCTTCCATAACAGAGCAAAAAGAACAGGTGATGGACCGAATATAGAATAATTCAAACATTCACCCCAAGTCACAAAGATCAAATTTAACCAATTGTTTTTTGCCCAACACACTATCCCAGTTTGGACCCAGCAATATGCAAATTAGTCTTGACCCTGCTCCCCAAAGGAACAGTCCAGCCCAAACTGCGATACTAGGTCCTTCCTGGACTGAAAACAATCATCCTGGGACCGGTTTCAGGTTATCATTTCTCAACAGCGAGGCTAACTTGAACTAGTGGCACAGTGAGCACGGGACCAGTGTCTGGCCATACCCTTACCACTTAGGGTGACAAAAAGAAAAAAAACAGCTGATGGATGTAATGCTAAACAATGCAAACATTCTTCCCCAGTCACAAAGATCTGGGTTCAATCCATCATTTGTTTTTGCTCACCATGCCACCCCAGTTTGGACCCAGCAATATGCAAATCAGTCTTGACCTTGCTACCCATGGGAACAGTCCAGCCTGAACTGCCAAGCTAGGTCCTCCCTGGACTGTAAACAAGCATCCCAGGAGCGGTTTTGGGGTATCCTCCTTCATCAACCATAATAGAGGACACGACCAATAAACTTAATTGAAGGACAGTGGTGAAAATAACACTGTCATGTCAATCTATAAGAAGAATCAGGATCGGGCAATGCCGATGGTAATAGGCCGGGTGTCCTCTATTATTATTCCGTTGCCGATGCTCAGTCCACCACTGGACCCCAGAATTACAGAGGGGACACTTTATTTGAGGAGGAGTGATGTTCTATTTTTTCCTTTCTCTGACCAGAAGTTGAGGCCAGGCACTTCTGCAGCAACAATCCCCACTATGTAGTGTTGATGGTGCAAAGCATAAGAGGATACAGAGAACGGCGCACAACTCAGGAATAAAGAGTACAACCATTAGAGAGATGGGTATGTCTCTAAACATGGCAGGCAGTCTTTCAGCCGGCAGGTGGAGGACAGGGGGTACCATCACCCTAGAGCTCTGGTGGACCACCTGCCAATATGTAACTGACCTCTTAATATAAAGTGCACTCAACCGTACAATATACTATATGAAGTACCATATCTTTTTATGCTCAGAGAATAGTATAATACTGATATAGAAAGGCATGCCTTTTTGAGATATTTACCTCTTTCCTCTTGGAGGAGCTGACCAGCTTCAGAATGGACTGCTCAAAAGCCCAATTGTCTATCTCTGTGAGGTCATAGAGGGTATAGGAGATGGGGCCAAAGGATAATAGTTTCTTCTTCATCTTCTCCACTAAGTGTTCGAACATCTGTAAAAGATACAGTTGGTTAGGCAGACAGATGGAGGTGATCAATGACTAGCTGCAAGAAGTTGGTGCAGTATGGGAGCCACAATTTTTTTAAATTCTATATTTGTATTAATCTATTGAATCTGGTGCCCTTTTCAATGGACATATTAAGTGGTTACCAACGTCCTTTTGTGGTAGACCCACCCAAATACTAAGAGTAGTGTGTCATTTTTCATCTTGGCCCTCAAAATGCATTCAGACCCTAAAATAAGACACCATGTTTATGATAATATGTAGTTTCAAACATACACATTATTATCTGTGGCATTTGAATTCACCGCAGTAGACAGCAGCCATGCTTTGGAAGGGGAGTTAAATAACATGAAAATTATTGTGTAAATGCAGTGGACATGATTTATGAGCAAAGATGATATTGGGTGTTACAAAGTGCTGCAAGGCATGCATTGCACCACTTTGTAAATCTGGTGTGGGGAAAAGGTCTCCTTGATGCCGCCTGAGCATAAACAATTACTCTAGGGTGACGCAAGTAGGCACTAGTAAATATGCCCCAATGTTCCAAAAGTAACGCCGCGTTGTGTAATATGTGTGAGATGGCCATAAGTATTAGAACTGCTGTGGTGGGATCCATATCAAGAGTGATCCTGTGCACTGACATGAAGGTAAACAGCAGTCATAGTCAGAGGTCAAAGGTCATTTGATAAAACACAAAAATAAAGATGGGCCAGATGTATGAAGCACTTTTTGTGGTCAAAAAGGTTGCGATTCACAGAATATGACATTTTGACTGGAATTCTTTTTTTTTTATGTACAAACACCAAACTGCAAACCTATAGAATAGCCATTTATGTTTATGATTTGGTATTTTAAAGGGGGGTGTTTAGGGTGTCCCCTCCAAATACTGAATCGCAGTGCTATGCATTAATGTTTTGGAACTGAATTCCCGTCACAAAACATTAATGCTTTACCATCGCTCCAAAGGAGGTGATAACCCATTTACAAATCCTCTTTGAGAATATTAAAAAAATATGTTAAACAAAATATCTTTTAAGAGCAGATAATTATCCCATGGACCACAGCCTACTCTTTTTTAGAGATAAATGGTGATTTTTTTAGTTTTTTTTATTGAAACATCCTGATTTCCATTATGGAAAAGAGGCTGCGTTAAAATATCACAGACAGGCCATTATTCTTGCATTGACCACCATTCCTAATGGGTCGCAAACTGCGAATTACCTCATGATTATTCTTGTGGTTGGGTGGTTTGTGACTACTAGGAATCGCTGATTTTATTAAAATGTTTCATACATTAGCGATTTCCTAATTGTGATTTGCAGAAAATTGAAATGTGGAAATCGCTATCCCCGATATTAGTACATCTGGCCCAATGTTTGATTTAAAAACTAGAGCCCTTTCCATCCCACCTGGAGTGTGGTAAGGTTGACATGCGTTAAGGGATTTTGGGGGATATCAGTACTACGGGGTATAATTAGTAAAGAAACAAGTGCGCATGTTGGTAGATAATAACATTCTTAGAGGGCATTAGCGCAACCTCTTGCTCATTTGTAATAATTTTCAGGCCGGAGCGTCAGGCAGAAAGGACAGATCTGTATATTTTCGCTCTGTAACACTGCTACAATAGTTTCAAGCTAAACTCATAATGTTTGCATAATCATTTTTACTAACTAATGCCCGGTGAAATCTAAATGACGTCAGCGTAGTTTGCGTGATTTTGGAAATGTAGTACTATGCTTGTTAAACTCAGGGGCATATTTACAAAAAAGTGCCACTTTTTTTGTGCCTCCCTATCGTCACCATGGTAGCGCCGTACTTACAAAATAGCGCACCATGGTGCACACTAGCACAATGGTGTCAAAATGTTTGATGCTATTGTGGCCCATTCGTCGATTAGCGCCAAGAGTTATAGCGCTAGTCCAACAATGCATGGGGAGGCCCATTGGAAACAATGGGCCGTCGCTTTAACACCTGCCTTGGGCAGGCGTTAAGAATGATGGGAAAAATGGTGCAGTGAAATCTCTTACATTTCACTAAGCCATTTTATGGGCCTCCTAAAGGGGGCGCACCACTTGCATACATTATGCCTGGCACTTGGGGCTTGTAAATGTGCCCCAAAGTTCCCAAATTAACGCCGCATTGTGTAATATGCACTGTGCACAGCAAAATTCTACAGTGAGCAGGTGGGACTAATGAGAATGACCAGAACGTGAGTGGCTTCTGCGCGCACAAATTGTGTTTTTCATGCTATTTTGTTTACTGTGAAATGCATCTTTGCCTCAAAATTGACTCAAGAATGCATTTCAAGCTAAAATATGGCAGTAAATGAGTCATTTGAATTTTGCATAATTTGTCTGAATTTAGATGCATTTCCCACACAACCTAACAAGAACATCCAGAGAGACTGTCCAACAGGCCTAGATAATCTGAAATGTTCTGAAAGGTTCTTAACATTACTATTATATCAGGCTGGGCTCCAACTAGGATGCACTGGTTAATTTTTAAGACTGGTCATTTTACTGTGAATGCAGAACTGCTGGAGGAAAAACAGAATTAAACACCATACACTGCAATGCAGTCCTAATCTGTATGTAATTGCTCAGAGCACCACTCCACGTCAAGGTGCACTTCGGCCCAGATGTACTAAATTCTAATGCAGCGCAGTGAAGCAGCCAAACATTATGTGCTGTGCTGCATGAGAAGGCGAGCGCAGGAGAGCTACAGAGATGTGGTACTCTACCCCCCCTAGTGCTGGAATCTGGTGCTGTGTGCCACATGCACACCTTTGCACCATAGTGAGGATGGTCTTCCAGTACAAAATACTATGCTTAGACTAACTTTAAAACTTTTCCCACTCTGTGTGTGTGCCGTACCGTGCACACATGTAAAGTCAGAAAAGAAAGGAGAAATCAAAGCATTTCTCCGTGATAGCGCCTAGTTGAAATGGGTGCCATTTTTTCATGCAAATCCCTGTCTACTTTTTTTTTAGTAAATAGGGTCTTGCGTTCAAAATCCTTAGGTCGTGCATGGGAATGCCCATGTACCACTAATCAAACCACCCCCCTTGGTGCTAAGTAATGCAGAGCAGTGCCATGCGCTACTATGAGTTACGTTTAAGTGATTTTATGGTGCAAAACAAGTTTAACAATGGAAAGTAAATAGGAAAAAAGAGTAAATATACCCATTCCAATCTGCTACATTTATGCGTTTTGATATTCATGAGATCTACACTTATTTCAAAATACTCTGCACATTATGATCACCACAATATTTTGGACACACTGTTTTAGGGACACTGAAACCTCATTGAGTATTGTGCATCTGTGCATTTTTTGCGTACTTTCCTTAGATGCAGTTTTTGACAAGGTCCCTTCCAATGACTGGAGTTTGTATTCTTGGTACAGGGTACCATTCTCATGACCGTGGTGTGAGTTCTTGATACATGGACCCCTCACATGATCAGAGTCTGTGTTCCTGATACCTGGAAATCTTCCGATTATAGGTGTTCCTAGTACACAAGAGCATTCTGCTTTCCTGGGAACCACTCACCGTAGCGTTCCCTTCCTTAGCAGCCAGTTGAAGTGGAGTAAGTCCAGCTTTATTTTGCATCTTGTCTATGCGCTGTCCGCTCAGGCCCTTATCGTAGGACAGGATAAGATCATACATGGTGCAGGATACGTTCTTGTTGGTCTGATGTACCAAGATGTGGAGAACGGTGTTACCTGAGGATAATGACACATAGATCAGCATGCCATGCAAACACCAATAACATGATAACATGAAGTCCACTTCATTGACAGACTTGTATCAGGTATAATGTTTTGCCCTGCACATTTGTCTTTTATTTGATATCACTGGTGTTTATCATATTGCTTTCATTATACTAATGTTTCAATAATTAAATCTTATAGTAAAATGCTGTGCGGTTGAGTATTTGGGTCATGGATTGAACATCCTCAACCAAAGAGTACCACACACAGGGATAAAAATGCAAAATTTCATGCCTAATGTAATGCGGTAACTTAGACCATAATACCATGTTTTGTGTGGTCATCTTCATAGGGGCCATATTTGGGAAGGACAAGGAACTCCATGGAGAGCAGGCAGTGTAAGCTTGTTCGCCAACAGTCCAGAGCTACCATAATACACTGACAACAACAAAGACCTAGTGACCCATAGCTTGAGAGGTGGAGTTTAGGTCCTCACCCAGAAATGGCAAGAGAAAAACAGGTGAATGGCATGTAAAAATTCTAACACTTCCAGGTAGCCACCCCAGATGCCCTCCCTGAGTAACAATGCTTGATCGGTTGACCAGTGACCACAATCATAGGGCTTTGCACTGAGATAATGAGGGGTGCTCATGAGTAGGGACTATGCCACACATTCAGTGGACTCCTATAACCCCATAAAGATCAATACTTTTCTCATCATGCCCTGCATTCTAAAGTACCTGTGAGTGGTTACGCAGCACTCGATAAGACCTCTACATTAAGGGATAAGTAAATGTACTGGGTTTTAAATGTATTTCACATATGTGGTGTACATCGCTGTAATGGACCTTCCAGCAGCACTAACACAAACATAGAATACTTGTGAATTCCACCACACGTGAAAATAACGTATTATAGGATTTTAACAGGTTGTTCGAGGGTCATTTCATTAGATCGGTTTAGATCGACTTGAACAAACCCATAGATGTAGGTCAATCAGGATACTTCAAATCCCAAATGTTCGGAAAAGAGAAACTAGTTTTGCAGGAATTTGAAGACTTTTTCCCTATAGTGCACAAGCCTATCGTCCTAGTGGCCGGACGCATGTATGTCGCAACAACGCATGCTGGAACCACGCATGCCTAAACAACGCAGTCGGAACAACGACTGCGTTGTTACCACTAATGCCTTTGCCAAAAATGCCTTAACAATGATTTTTTACTGTAAAGGAATTCCTGGTAAAGGCATTAGTGAACGCATGCATGGTTCCAGCATGCAACCCCCCTGGCCACCCACCCCTAAAAATGACTGCGATCCCCCACCCCTAAAACCACCCCAACCCCTACCCCTAAAATTACCCTGACCCCCCCACCCCTGCCCCTGAAACCTAAATCCACCCTAACCCCCACCCTGCCCCTAAAATGACCATGACCCCCCACCCGACCCCAAAACCTAAAACCACCCCAACTCCACCTCTTAAACCTAAAACCACCCCAACCCCCTCACCCCCCCTAAAACCTGAAACCACCCCAACCCCCACCTCTAAAATTACCGCAACCACCCACCCCGGCTCTAAAATCACCCAACCCCCCCGCCCGCCCTTAAAACCTAAACTACCCCAACCCCCACCCCCAAAAAGTAAAAATACCCCAGACCCCCCTCCCCTAAAACTAAAAATACCCCGACCCCCCACCCCAACCCTAAACCTAAAAATACCTGCACCCTGCCCCTAAAACTAAAAATGCAACAACACCCCACCCCTAAATCTAACCCACCCCCCACCCCCTAAAACTAAAAATACCCCGACCCCCCCACCCCGCCCCTAAAACTAAAAATGCCCCGACCCCCTCCCCTCCCCGCCCCTAAACCTAAACCACCCCAACCTCCCACCCCCTAAAACTGAAAATTCCCCGCCCCTAAACCTAAACCAACCTGACCCCCACCCCTAAAACTAAAAATACCCGAGCCCCGCTGCCCCACCCCTAAACCTAAACCACCCGACCCCCCACCCCTAAAACTAAAAATACCCTGACCCCCCCACCCCTTCCCCTAAAACAAAAAATACCCCGACCCCACCGACCCTGCCCCTAAAACAGCCCCAGTCCCACCCCACTTACCTGATCACGTCGTCCTCCTCAGCCGACTCCCTTCTTCTGTGCCTTAACCGTGCATGTGCGTGGTTAAGCACATGCGTGGTTAAGGCACCAAACAAGGAAGTTGTGGTTAACGAAAGCGTTGTTCTGCTTTTGTTGTCCACGATTCTTTGTTCATGAGTCGTGGTTTAGGCTGCTTCCCGTGGCTGGACACTTTGAAGGTATTTGGAACAAATGGACTTGCCCAAGATGAGCAATCCTGAGGCCCACATACAGTGCAGATGTAAGGGACAATAGCATCTAAAGATGCCAACTAGTTAGGACTAGCAGAACATTTAAAGGATCAGAAAGTTCAAAAGAGGACCAGAGGAGGTGATAAAATAGTGGACATTTGAGGTGTGTCCTAAGTGGGTCAGTAGGGCCAGGTTGAAGTCATGGCATACCACATGTACCTGTTACAAATCTCCAATCTTTTCGATACAGACACAAAATATAAATGTTCAAAACCCGAATAGCAGGGCCACTATATGAAAAGGGAGGGATGCTGCGTTGGGGTCACAAGCAGGATCCTGATGAAAAACCCAGGACGCAACAAAAAGAGGTTGCAGTCAAGGGTTAACAAAACTACTCATAGAAGTAGGATACCACTTAGGGTAATAGGAGCAAGGCAATACATCTGACATTTTGGTGTTATGGTCAACAGCATAAAAATGTGGGGAAACTGTCTGCTTTCTAGCAAATTTGGGGGTTTGGAGGGCATTGTGTGTAAGACAATGGTGCGGGGTACATGTGAAGCACACCACCTTGGACTCATCCAGATGTTCAGTTTTCAGATGTGTCTAGGTCTTGTAGATTTTTCTGCATGGCAGCGACCCAAAGTCCAAAAAGTGCAGCCCTCACCATTCCAAGTGGGAGGATTTTGAAACATAGACAAGCTCTCATGGGCCAAATGTAAAACCAAAACCCAAAATAATCAAATGTCCTCTTGCTTGCCGTGGGATAAGATGTTTTAGTGTGCAGGGGGTGAAAGACCGTTACCCCCTTCAGTTGGGGTGGGGGCATAACCATGCCCATGCTGGTTGGTAGCCACCACCCCATTTTCCTTTTAATTCCCTGGCATCTAGTAGGCTTTCTGCACCCCCGGGAAATAGATCGGGGTAGTTGCACCATCTGCCCACCGGTGGGCAGAACAACTTTCTCCTCATTTATTTGGGGTGTGGATATGTCCATAACCACACCCTCTTATTTGAAAATAAATCTTCTGTGGTCTCTGGGGGGCTTTCTGCCCCCCGTGAGGGCAGATGGGCCTTCCAAAAATAGGTTGATTTGCCCCCAAGGGAGGCAGATACGGCCAGCAGTAATTTGTCCCCATGGGGAGCGATCCTTGCTCAAGGGGCTGCCCCCCAAACAAAACACACACACACCTATCCCTGCTGCCTAAGTGGTTTCTGCCCCATCTGGGAGCAGTTCGGCCTAATAGAAATAGGCTGATCTGCACCCAAGGGGGGCAGAAATGGCCTAAAATAAATTTGCCCCCTGGGGAGCGACCTTTGCCTAAGGGATCGCTCCCTTGCATGAAATTGGCGCAAAAAAGATCCCTGGTGCCTAGTGGTTTCGGCCCCCTTCTTAGCCTATTCTAAGAAGAATAGGCCGATCTGCCCCAAGGGAGGCAGAAATGGCATAAAATAAAATTGCCCCCCAGTGGAGCATCCCATGCATAAGGGGTCGTTCTACTTACTAGAAACTGACCTAAAAAAAAAAAATCCCTGGTGTCTAGTGGTTTCTGCCCATTGGCCTAGTAAAAATATGGTGATTTGTCCCCAGGGGGGCAGAAATGGGCTAAAGATAATTTCCTCCTCCCAGGGCAGTGACCCTTGCCACATGTGTAAAAAAGTTATATAAAAAAAAATATCCCTTATGTCCCCCCCTCGCCTTCCTGGGGCAGATCAGCCTAATTAGGTTAGGCCAACCTGTGGGGCAGAAATGGCCTTAAAATAATTTGCTCCCCTGGGGAGCAACTCTTGCCCAAGGGGTCGCTCCCCTCATGAGAATAACAAAAAAAAACATTCCCTGGTGTCTAGTGGGCATTTCTGCTGCCGATCGCTTAATTCAGGCAGCAGAAAAGCTCAAAAAGGCATCAAAGGAAATGAAAGGCCTTTCCTTTAATTTGATGCCTCCCCTGTCCCTACCACGTGATTGGGAGAGAAATGCTTTTGCATTTCTCTTCCGATCCGCGCTAGAAGTTGAGCTTCCAGTGTGGTGGGGGCGGCCTCTGATAAGGTCAGTGGCGATCGCGTACTGACGTCATCAGACTTCACTGGGGGACTTGGGGGAGGGGCAGGTGTGGCAGGGGAAGCGATTCCCCTTTCAATCCTGCCCATTGGAGGGGCATGCTTGGCCATCGGTGGAGAACTAGCACTCCCTGAGGGCCCACAGCAGGATGTAACAGTTACGTCCTCGGCACCCAAGCGGTGCAAATGAGGATGTAACCGTTACTTCCTGGGCATTCATAAGGTTAAAAGAAAATGGATTTTCACAGAGCACCTGTGGGGATCACCCTCACACTCTGGGCACCATGCCGGTCACTCCTGGCTGACGGGGTGGGAGAGGTGATGTGGGAGGGCTATCCCCTGCACACCGTCAAACTGTCCAGCCAGGGATATAACTTGCAGTAGTTTAAACAGGTGGGAAAGGGTGTAGAGATGTTGTGATAAGGTCACAGACAGTTTGGAGGTCTGGAGAAGGAGACAGACAGTAAAGAAGGGAGAGAGAGGAGTCTGAGATGCATATGCTCTCTATAAACATTGTATATGTAATTGTCTTTTCATGACTGGCATATTTGATGTACTACTAAGTCCCTAGTAAAGTGCACTAGAGGTGTCCAGGGTCTGTAAATCAAATGTTACTAGTGGGCCTGCAGCACTGGTTGTGCCACCCACATTAATAGACCTGTAAACATGGCTCAGACCAGTCACTGCAGTGTCTGTGTGTGCAGTTTTAACTTGTAAATATGACTTGGCAAGTGTACCCACTTGCCAGGCACACACCTTCCCTTTTTATACATTTAAGGCACCCCTAAGGTAGGCCCTATGTAGCCCCATGGGCAGGGTGCAGTCTATGTTAAAGGTGGGACATGTACTGATGTGTTTTATATGTTATTACAGTGAAATACTGCCAAATTCAGTTTTCACTGTTGCAAGACCTATCTCTCTCATAGGTTAACATGGGGACTGCCTTTAAATATCATTTAAATGTAGTTTCCCTTTGGTAGCAGATAGAGATTTGGAGTTTGGGGTCTCTGAAATCACACTTTAAAAATACATCTTTTGGTAAAGTCAGTTTTTAGATTGTCAGTTTGAAAATGCCACTTTTAGAAAGTGGGCATTTGTGTGCCTTGCTTAAACCATTCTGTGACTCTGGTGTGTATTCCCTGTCTGGGTCAGACTCACGGTAGGGCTGTTTGTGAATCCCCTCTAGACAGTGACACAAAGGGAGATGGGTGTAGACTGCATATCCTGATGGGCCATCTGGGCTAGAGTGGAGGGAGGAGTGGTCACTTGCACCTGAATGGGCTGTGCCTGTCTTCACACAGTGCAGTCTCCAACCACCTGGTGTGAGTCTAGAGCCAGGCCTGGGCAAGCCAGGATCTTTTGAACAACAGAGGCTTTCCTATGAAGTTTGCCTACTTCAAAGGCAGAAAGGGGTATAAGTAGTGAACCCAAAACCCCAGATTTTCAGATTACTTCTGGAACCAAGAGGAACCTCTGCCAAGGAGAAGAGCAGAAGTGAAAAGTTGGAGGACTGTGTCTGTGACTGTGCTTTACTGGGTTGGTCTGCAATTGCTGCTTCTGCCTGGCTGTGGACTCTAGCTTGCCACAGGGTACCATTCCGATTCCTGGGCCCCTGGAAGTGAATTTCTGGTGAAAATCCCATGAAATGATGCTAGACGACTCCATGCGACTTCACTAAGGACGTGCTTCATGAAGCCTACGACGCCACCTTCACCTAGATCTGTGGACCTAGCTGAGGCACGACGACCCCAGCATTAAGGTAGGCCCAACGTCGCTCAAGCTGCTGACATCCGCACGACCTTGTGAGTTGGAGTGCCGTACACCTGACATTCATGACACCCGACTCTGTTGCAGCACCTGTGACCCTGTGATGTGATCACGACCCCGTGGAGTCGCCCTGCAGCATCATGACTTCACCAGACTTTGACTTTGCCACAGGTGCCAGGTGACCCTACGCCTCCTCTCCTTAGCCCCGCAGCACCAGAACCGCCGCCACATCGGACCATCGATGCCTCGCTCCCTGACTCCGTGCACCTGCTGGTTTTCCACATGTTTTGTACGGTACTGTACCTGGGGGTCCGTGTGACTCCAGAAACAGTACCAGTGGCGTTACATTGTGGAAACGACTCTGCCACAATGCTGCTTTAACATCAGATTTCAGCATTTGTGCCTCTGGGCACTATTTTTGTGTTTTCCATTGCTAAAGTCATTGTATTGTGGATTTTTGTCGTCCATTTTATAGTGTTTAAGTGTATTACTGTGTGTGTTGGTACAAATACTTTACACCTTGTCTCTGGGTTAAGCAATTTCTCCTCATGCCAAGCTACCTAGGGGGTGGACGGGGGTTAACCCGGTGTTCCTCCTTTGCCCTGACTAGAGTGAGGGTCCTTGCTTGGACATACAACCCCCATCTCTGCCTCAAGACATGTACATATGTTCCTGTGCAGTAACAGCAAAGGCTACAAATAGGGGCAGAATGATGCCCCTCCCCCAGCCTAAAGATGCCTAGAAACCTTAGGTGCTTAGTAACTTTGGGATATATATTGTTCCACTTACCCAGCGAGTCCTGGGATCTGAGGTCAGCTCCACTCTCAATCAGCAGTCGGACAATCTCTGCATTTCCCATACAAGCAGCGAAGGACAAGGTGTGCTCACCTGCAGACAAACAAACAATGGAGGCTGTGGAGCAGGGAACTGTAAACAAGCAGAACACACGAGAGCAGGAACTGCAATTCATCATTCGGTTCCAGACCCCAGCTAAAGTGTTCACATTGGCATAGGGCAGCACAGCATGAAGACTTGCAGCGCTGCCCTACTCCTATTGCCCATAAATATGGGCCTAAGGACTCAGTTTGTCGGTCCACGCAGAATGATGCTGATGAGCACCAATGATAGAAGGTTCACACAAGGGGAAGATTTGAGACTTTTTTAGACAGGGCAGCCCAGCAAGGCTCCAATGCAGGCACCTTTTTACCATGGTGCAAGGGTGCCTGCGTTGTTGCAGGATTGTTTTTGTGCAGGAAGGGGCAAATTTCCACACAGAGACAATGATTACAGGCATATTCCTCTTTCTATGTGTACTGCAGAATGCAGCACACATGGAAAGAAGATGTAACAAGGAGAAATAAGACATTTCACCTTGTTATGCCGCCTCTCGGCAGGTGTAGGATTTTGACGCAATCCCAGGTTTACCAGGTTTGGAAAATCCAGGAATGCATCAAAAACAATGAGAGTTTCATGGAAACAACCACACAACACCCATGGAACACCTTCCCAGGGCAGTGTGACACAATGCAGATATTCGCACTGCACTGCATTACAACAGATTTATAAAGCCATGGAAAGTGGCCTTGCGTGGCTTCAAAAATCTGGCTTAGTGCCTTTGTCACTTTTGCATGATGAAACACCACTTTGCATGGGGCAAAAGTGATGCAATCAGGCTCCTATATATCCTCATAAGTGTTTACCTGAGGACAAACCTGTACATTAACAGCCACTTACCAAAGTATATCAGGTGATGTGCACTGTGAGTAAAGAATGTTCCTGAGGCTCGAGGTGATGTCACATTTGCTCCTCTCCGAATCAGCTCTTTAACAAGGTTCAGGTTTTGGTTCAGTACCGCTATGTGCAGCGCTGTCTCACCTTAAAACAAGCACACTTGTTAGATCAGCAATGTGCAGCGCTGTCTCACCTTAAAACAAGAGCACTTGTTAGATCACAATGTGGAGCGCTGTCTCACCTTTAAACAAGAGCACTTATTACATCAGCAATGTGCAGCGCGGTCTCACCTTAAAACAAGCGCACTTATTAGATCAGCAATGTGCGGCGCTGTCTCACCTTAAAACAAGCGCACTTATTAGATCAGCAATGTGCGGCGCTGTCTCACCTTAAAACAAGAGCACTTATTAGATCAGCAATGTGCGGCGCTGTCTCACCTTAAAACAAGCGCACTTATTAGATCAGCAATGTGCGGCGCTGTCTCACCTTAAAACAAGCGCACTTATTAGATCAGCAATGTGCGGCGCTGTCTCACCTTAAAACAAGTGCACATATTAGATCAGCAATGTGCAGCGCTGTCTCACCTCAAACCAAAAGCACTTATTAGATCAGCAATGTGCGGCGCTGTCTCACCTTAAAACAAGTGCACATATTAGATCAGCAATGTGCGGCGCTGTCTCACCTTAAAACAAGTGCACATATTAGATCAGCAATGTGTAGCGCTGTCTCACCTCAAAACAAAAGCACTTATTAGATCAGCAATGTGCGGCGCTGTCTCACCTTAAAACAAGTGCACATATTAGATCAGCAATGTGCAGCGCAGTCTGACCTTAAAACAAGCGCACTTATTAGGTCAGCAATGTGTGGCGCTGTCTCACCTTAAAACAAGTGTACATGTTAGATCAGTATTGTACGGCGCAGTCTCACCTTACACGTGCACATGTTCATTTATCAATGTGCAGTGCCGTCTCACCTTAAAGCAGGTGCACATATTAGATTTGCAGTGTGCAGTGCTGTCTCACCTTAAAACAAGAGCACTTATTAGATCTACAATGTGCAGTGATGTCTCACCTGAAAACAGGTGCACATGTTAGATCACCAATATACAGCTATGTCTCTCATTAAACAGGCACAGGTTAGATCAGCAATGTGCAGCTCTGTCTCTCATTAAACTACATGCACAGGTTACATCAGCAATGTGCAGCTCTCTGTCATTAAACTACAGACACAGGTTAGATCAGCCATGTGCAATGTGCAGCTCTCTCTCTGATTAAATTACAGACACGGGTTAGATCAGCAATGTGCAGCTCTAGCTCTCATTAAACTCCAGGCACAGGTTAGATTAGCAATGTGCAGCTCTAGCTCTCATTAAACTACAGGCACAGGTTCGATCAGCAATGTACAATGTGCAGCTCTGTCTCTCATTATAGTAGAGACACGGGTTGGATCAGCCATGTGCAGCTCTGTATCTCATTAGAGTACAGACACAGGTTAGATCAGCCATGTGCAGCTCTGTCTCTCATTAAAGCACAGCCATAGGTTGGATCAACCACGTGCAGCTCTGCCTCTCATTCAACTACACACACAGGTTGGATCAGAAATGTGCAGCTCTGTCTCTCATTAAACTGCAGGCACATATTAGCTCAACAATGCGCAGCACTGTCTCTCCTTAAAACAGGTGCATGTATTAGATTTGAAGTGTGCAGCGCCGTCTTACCTTAAAATAAGCGCACTTATTAGATCAGCGATGTGCCGTGATGTCTCACCTTAAAACAGGTGCACATGTTAGATCACCAACATGCAGCTCTGTCTCTCATTAAACAGGCACAGGTTAGATCAGATCAGCAATGTGCAGCTCTCTCTCATTAAACCACAGACACAGGTTAAATCAGCAATGTGCATCTCTGTCTCTCATTAAACTACAGGCACAGGTAATATCAGCAATTTGCAGCTCTGTTTCTCTTTAAACTGCAGGCAGAGGTTAGATCAACCATGTGTAGCTCTGTCTCTCATTAAACTACAGGCACGGTTTATATCAGCAATGTGCAGCTTTGCCTCTCATTAAACTGCAGGCACAGGTTAGATCAGCAAAGTGCAGCTTTGTCTCTCATTAAACTGCAGACACAAGTTTGATCAGCAACGTACAGCTCTGTCTTTCATTAAACTGCAGGCACAGGTTAGATCAGCAATGTGCAGCTCTGTCTCTCATTAAACTACAGACACAGGTTGGATCAGCCACACGCAGCTCTGTCTCTCATTCAACTACACACAGGTTAGATCAGCCATGTGCAGCTCTGTATCTCATTCAACTACACACAGGTTAGATCAGCAATGTGGAGCTCTGTCCCCCATTAAACTACAGAAACAGGTTAGAGCAGCAACGTGCAGTTCTGTTTCTCATTAAACTACAGACACAGGTTAAATCAGCAATGTGCAGCTCCCTCTCATTAAACAGTAGGCACAGGTTACATCAGCAATGTGCAGCTCTGTCTCATTAAACTACAAGCACAGGTTATATCAGCCATGTGCAGCTCTCTCTCATTAAACTACAGACACAGGTTATATCAGCCATGTGCAATGTGCAGCTCTCTCTGTGATTAAATTACAGACACAGGTTAGATCTGCAATGTGCAGCTCTAGCTCGCAATAGAGTACAGACACAGGTTAGATCAGGTATGTGCAGCTCTGTCTCTCATTAAAGTACAGCCACAGGTTGGATCAGCCACATGCAGCTCTGTCTCTCATTAAAGTACAGCCACGGGTTAGATCAGCAATGTGCTGCTCTGTCTCTCATTAAACTACAGCCACAGGTTAGATCAGCAATGTGCAGCTCTGTCTCTCATTAAAGGCACAGGTTAGATCAGCAATGTGCAGCTCTGTCTATCATTAAACTACAGACACAGGTTAGATCAGCAATGTGAAGCTCTGTCACTCATTAAAGTAAAGACACAGGTTAGATCAGCAATGTGCTGCTCTGTCTCTCATTAAACTACAGCCACAGGTTAGATCAGCAATGTGCAGCTCTGTCTCTCATTAAAGGCACAGGTTAGATCAGCAATGTGCAGCTCTGTCTCTCATTAAACTACAGACACAGGTTAGATCAGCAATGTGCAGCTCTGTCTCTCATTAAAGTAAAGACACAGGTTAGATTAGCAATGTGCAGCTCTGTCTCTCATGAAACTACAGGCACAGGTTACATCAGCAAAGTGCAGCTCTTTCTCTTAATAAACTACAGACACAGGTTAGATCAGCGATGTGCATCTCTTTCTCTCATTAAACTACAGGCACAGGTTACATCAGCAAAGTGCAGCTCTGTCTCTCATTAGAGTACAGACACAGGTTAGATTAGCAATGTGCAGCTCTGTCTCTCATGAAACTACAGGCACAGGTTAGATCAGCCATGTGCAATGTGCAGCTCTGTCTCTCATGAAACTACAGGCACAGGTTACATCATCAAAGTGCAGCTCTGTCTCACATTAAAGTACAGACACAGGTTAGATTGGCAATGTGCAGCTCTTTCTCTTAATAAACTACAGACACAGGTTAGATCAGCGATGTGCATCTCTTTCTCTCATTAAACTACAGGCACAGGTTACATCAGCAAAGTGCAGCTCTGTCTCTCATTAGAGTACAGACACAGGTTAGATTGGCAATGTGCAGCTCTGTCTCTCATTAGAGTACAGACACAGGTTAGATTGGCAATGTGCAGCTCTGTTTCTCATTAAACTACAGGCACAGGTTAGATCAACCATGTGCAGCTCTGTCTCTCATTAAACTACAGACACAGGTTAGATCAGAAATGTGCAGCTCTGTTTCTCATTAGAGTATAGGGTAGACAGCTGTGTCTCTGACAGTGTTAAGTCTAAAAATGAAAAAAGAATGAAGTAATACTTTCATAAAATGTGCCCCGACAATGCTGCATAATTTGCCGTTTCTTGCTGGATAATGTATTCAACCTTGCCACATAATTTGACTCTTCCCAGCCGCATAATTCCAGCGGCCCTTCATATAGCCATTGAAACGGTTTTGCTTAAGGTAAGGCTTAGGGGCTTTAAGCTTTCAAATGAAAGTGAAAGTGAATTCTCATGTCGTGTCTCCAGCCGCACATCAGGACTCATGTGGTTAATTTTCTCTAAATACTTTCGATGGTATAAACCAGCTGTTCACAGTCTCTTCAGAGCAGGCGTTTGATGCATTCCAGGTGAGTAGACAGCAGAGCTATTCTTTGCAGATCTGCATTGAGGCCACTGTCCTATAACCATTCCTGCACATGATATCATTCATCCTCGTCTTGGGGAAGGGCAGGCCTTGAGTTTAAAAACAGATGAAGTTCAGGTAAGCTTGGGGACCATAAATACAGAACCCTTGCAAAAGAGCAAGCCCTTGATTCCAAGATTAGGCATGAAGAAGTTTCTAAAATGAATCATGGGCTATGTTGTGTGTTTTCTTAATTTTCATACTCTGTGCTACAATGGCATTGACTTCTGTGATTACACTTATGCATTTATTCTGCACTAACTCGACTTAAAAGAAAGTCTAAAATTAAGAGTATGGGTTTCTCATGTGCAGAATTGGAGTGAAAGGTAACCAGAAGGCACTACGAGTCCCAATGCCTGACAGTCTCTGGCAGGTCCTGTTACATGGAAAGACATGTGGCGAGGGGACAAGCTTGCAATAGGAAATGATTAGAACATGGTCGTGTTTTTGTTATTATCGCCTTATAGACCTCGGTAGCGGGCTACACCGGCCATTCAAGGTCCTCTCCGGTGAGGGCCTTTATCAAGGGAGCGGGACTTTAATTGCCAGTATAGCCCAGCTACGAAGGGCCGCTACTAGACGGAAGAATGCTCTAATAAATAAAAGAGAGGCCTCACAGAGCCCAAGGGGATGGAACCCCCTCGGGCTCCGTGAGGCCTTTGTTCACAGCAACATCTGCAAACATAAACATTGGAATGTTGGAGCTCCGGGCTTCTACCGACCATTGGACACCTGAGCACTCCATCGTCTTCAATGGAGCTCTCAACACTCCAATGGTCTAACTTCTATCAAAGAACTGAGCAGCTTTTTCAACTTTTTAGACTTAGACCATTACCTTTTTCGACTATTAAGATATATCCTGTTAGAGTGAAAACAAAGACGTTATCTAAAATTATCCAATTTTGAAGGATGGGCTATTGTAAAAAAATAGCCCACAGTGTGTAAAGTTATCTTTTAATGATGCAGAAACTGGTATTATGAACTTCAACGTGGACAACTTGATCAATAAAATGCAAATATAAAAGGCACTGTCATCGTACAGAATCGCTACATTTCAAAAAGGTTAATGCTTTTAACTTCGCTGTTAATGTAGAAGAAACAATATTGCATCTCGTCAGATTCTTGAACTTTATCTGCTCCAGGTTTCTCGTGACAAGTTGATTCAGGATTTTCTGTTTTCCATTTAATCCTCTCAGGATTTTTGACATCGTGATATCTTTATATTTTCATTAATTGCACTTAATTTTTTGTATAGTTTTCTCAAATATTCCTATTTACCACTTTTGCACCCAGACCAGCCTTCTTTTATTGGGCACGTGTGTTATAAACATCACTGTATGTTTTTTACTTGCAGCTTTTTGCAAAATCTCTTAGACCTGTTGGGCTTCTCTGGGCCAGATCATGGCCCACTACAGAGTAAGATCTCCTTTCCACAGCCCCATGGCAGACAGGACGGAAGTTTAAGGGAGACATATCTTCTCCTACTTCAAAGGCACACCGCAGTATAACTACTGGTGCCAGCAAACTAGATATACGCATGCTCAGGTACAGGGCCGGAGATACTGGGTTGCGTCATGCAAACTGCCAGAGGATTCTGTTGTGCACCAGGAGTAATTACTGCCCTGGAAGAGACCATGCACTCTTCCTGAATCACGACTGGTCTGGGCGGATTGCCTGCTGCTGCATAGCACCCCGAAGTGTGCTCTCCAAGGGATTGTTGCCTTGCCCCCTGTTCTCTTGTGGATGTCTCTGGGGCGTCAAAGACCTCCTGCGAGGAATCTACACCTTCTGTGTCATCTGGAGAGTGGTGCTTTCTCAAGTGTCCACATCATCTGTTGGATGTCATCTGGTAGCAGCGGTGTGAGCGTGGAACTAAGTACTGCACCTGGAGACCAGATTAGCCTGGTGCAGAGCCTTCAAAGTCTGCATGCATCCAAGGAGTGTGGCCCTTCATCATGGGGCCATGACACGCATAAGTGTCTTGTTGGTCGTGAGCAGATTTATCCATCGCAGGATGCCACTTAGCCTGCTTTTGTCGCATTAGCTGCATTTCCCTCTCTGAGATACCCGACTGCATGCTTATTGTGTGCGGCATTCAATTAATTGGTTGCAACTCTCAGAGTTGAAGGCGTGCCGAAGCAGTGTCGCATTTTACCTCATGCTGCACCTCTGAACTTGCATCTGTGTGTGTATGAGTTTATTTGGCGTCAGCTTCAGCCATGGGCCTGGGGAGTGGGTTGGAGGGTAGAGTGAGCTTTGGGTCCATGGGGTCCAGTGACAACTAACCTGCTGGATATCAGTGTACTGCATTAGGGTGCTGAGAGGCAGTGTGCGCAAGTGCGTGCTATTCGAGTCTGCCTTATATCTGTGGCACTCCATAGCCGTGTGGAGTGACTGCCTGTAACTGACTAAACCACTCAGTGGTGTTGCCTTACACATTGTGTCTTTGCCATGACTATCACGGTTGACATTGCTTTTACCGGTGTGGCCGGGCTTTGGAGCTATTTAAAAGTACTGCAATTCTCTGTATGTCCACATTGCTGCTATCGTTCTGAACCAGGGTGCACCCTATAACAGTATGCTATTGAGCTGGGGTAATCATTAGGGTGGGTTAGTGCGGACAACGTTTCAGCACCACATCAGGTAGCTGGGAGGGAAAGTATTATTCTTCCCACGTGTAGATACTGCTAATGTTGTCTTGAAATATTTGGGCATAGTATTGCTAGTGATATTGCCTAAATGTGATTTATGCCCAGATTTTCATGATGTACATGTTGTATTAACTCATGTGTGTGTTAAAAACAAATTTTGTTTACATACGCCTCGCATGAAGTCTCTTGTAACGCTCAGTGTATTTGTTGTGTGGTAGTGCCGTGCTAATGCTTTACACATTGCCCATGTGATAAGCCTGACTGCTCTGTGCCAAGCTACCCAAGGGTGAGCGCAGATTATACTGCAAGTGTAATCACTCACCCCTGACAGGAGTGGTAGTTGCTAGGGCCTTGCCTTAGCCAACCAGCTCATGTCGCCTCCAACAATCACTGCATGCAATTAATCACATAACATTATTGTTTTTCAGTGGAAAAGGAAGATCAAATGCCTGATCCAAGCAAAGTCACAATTGCTTTTCAGTAGTCAAACAACCTTATCAAACTACAAACAAGCAGTTGAACATGAGTTAAACAGCATCATCAGGAAGAGCAAGCTGTGTTGCTCATCTTAAGACTTTTAGGTCTGCGAAATTCTAAAAACAGTGAGTTTGATATGTCAACAAGTGACCTGGGTTATAAATTTTGTCTCATTAGCAGCTAGCTTCGTACCCTCTGAATTTAAGACTGCATTATATACCTCTGAAGCAAATTACCCTTTTCTGCATGGACATCCCAGATTTGTTTTCCTTTTCCTAGACCCTAAATTTGCCGGTAGTTGGACTTTCTGCCCTCTTTCACTGATAATCTGTGCCACAGTGCATGTGCTTTGTTCCTAAAATTGCATAGGTAAAGGTAGTTTTACCCAATTGGTCTATTTAACTATCCTGTAAGAGTGTTGTAGATGGTGATGAAAATGCATCTGTGGCTTGAAAGCTAAATGTCATATGTGGGCTGAGGGGTATGTTTACACCACCCACATATAGGACAAAAAATATGCCTGTCAGCAGCATCACTATCCTCTAGTTGGAGTGCAGTTGAAAATGCACTGTATTGAGACATGGGAGGGAAAAGAGACTTTGCCATGTAGGAAAAGCCTATATGAATATATTTATAAGTCACCACTAAAGTGTGCCTTTCAAGACCACAACACAAGGTGCAAATATAACAAAAGATCACAGCACACTGTGGGAGCACACCAGCACATTGGGGCTGGCATGCTCTTACAGCGAAATAATTATAAAACAAAAATGCTATTTCACCATTTAGGCCTTGATTGACTTCTTTGGCAGAACTAGCTTAAATCCACTTCAACCACTCATTGCACCTTCAGAGTTGGAAATACACATCCTTGGCTGGAAAGTTAATGGCCCTGGTTCAATGGCCGGCCTCTGAGCCCAGTAAGGACAGAGCAGTGTTCATAACAGCTTCTAGGGTATCCATGAGTAATTGATAATCAGGTAATTAGAAGGGGGTCATAAGTCTAAACAAATAAACCTGCTGGACCAATATTTCTTTGTTCATCACTATAAATAATATACCAAGGAAGGCATAAACCACTAACTAGAAGAGTCAAATACAATTTTTTTCATTTCTACATTATACAAAGGAAATACATAGGTCTTTTAGTTAAACATATATATACAAAATAGATACAAGATCATTAATTACAAATTCATCAGTTAGTTAGAGGTACATTCACCTGTTCCAAGAAACAACCAACAGAGCGCACAGGAACAGCCATCAGAAAAACTGCAGTCAGAGCTCTATGACTTAGAGATGCAAAACAAGGCTTTTCCTAAGGATTCCTATGACCCAACTAGGCAGACCTGCCCCATTCAAAGTGCAGGAAGGAACAAGTTTGGATCCTGTCAGGCAGGAGGAGAGCCCATTCGAATTTGCAGATAGTAAAGGAACTGAGACTATGGGGGTCATTCGGACCCCGGCGGGTGGCGGGCACCGCCCGCCGGGCGGAAACCGCCCAAACACCGCCCCGCGGTCAGAAGACCGCGGGGGACATTTCAACTTTCCCGCTGGGCCGGCGGGCGACCGCCAAAAGGCCGCCCGCCGGCCCAGCGGGAAAGACCCAGCAACGATGAAGCCGGCTCCGAATGGAGCCGGCGGAGTTGCTGGGGTGCGACGGGTGCAGTGGCACCCGTCGCGATTTTCAGTGTCTGCCAAGCAGACACTGAAAATCTTTATGGGGCCCTTTTAGGGGGCCCCACGACACCCGTTCCCGCCAGCCTCTTTCTGGCGGTGTAAAGCAGCGCCGCCATGGAGGATTCCTTTGGCCAGGGGAAAACCGGCGGGAAACCGACGGTTTCCCTTTTCTGCCCGCGGCTTTACCGCCGCAGTCAGAATTGGCCAGGAAGCACCGCCAGCCTGTTGGCGGTGCTTCCACGGTCCCCGGCCCTGGCGGTCATGGACCGCCAGGGTCGGAATGACCCCCTATATCTGGCTTGTGACTGTGTGATTATACCTATTGTAAGCAAAGAGGAAATGCTGAAAAAATAGATTGGGGGACTGTAAGAAAACAGTTAGGATTGTGTGACTCTATGATCACTAGCTGGTGCACAGGATAAAAATTACTCTATCACAATGGTGATGGATGTCCCAGCTGCTATATTACTAGTCGCACTGTATATAATGCACTTGTAATATGGCGGACAAGATATCTCCCACTTTTGTGATGGAATAACTTGTCAGCCAAACTCTTAATCAGGACCTAAATCCGAAGATAAAACTCTGGACTAGGGTGAGGTGGCAAATTAAACCCACCAAAGAAATGGCCTAGTCAGCAACAAAATCAATGTTTGTACTACAAGTGACCTTGTCGGCAACAAAATCAATGTTTGTACTGCTCAGAGCTTTTGTTGCTAAAACCAATGGCTTCAGCAGGAGCTCGGCACTGCTGAATCTGACTTCTAGTGGCCCGTGCCAGCCACAGTCCTGAACACTGTCCTGCTGGAAGATTTTGACTTCTATAAAAAGAGCCAGGCCTGGTTTAGAGTTTGAGGGACAGGATACTAGGCCACAAACAGCTAACTTTCAATTTGTGCACCATTCCATGTGCCTATCTCATCAAATCCTTTGGGTTCTAATTCTTCAGGTACACCAATGAGGAGCATATTCTCATCAAAGTCAGTCAGGATAATCCGCTAGAGGAAATATATTTTCAAAGCTATCCTACGTTAGGAAGGCAGTTCAATGAGATTATCGAAACCTCTCCACATCTGACTCTATTCTTGTTACAAGGTCTCCACTGGTCACCTTTAGTTGTGCAGGTCAATGTTTTCCTGGTGCCCTCATTGCCTTCGTGCTCCGAGGTGAATTATTGCACTTTATGCACACGATAAAATACATATTTAAAAAATACAGTAACAAACAAGTAGAAAATGAAAAGTAGAAAAGCAAATATTGTTGGACCTGGCCCTTGTGACAGGTTCATCCCCTGAATTTTTGCCTAATTCCTCCTATTTTTTCTGACCTCTCACTGTTGGCTCTAGGACTCAGTGCTAAGGTGCAGGTTCTCTCCCATCTAAAGTTGGTATGATTGGCTTATACCTAATTGGCATATTTAATTTACTTATAAGTCCCTTGTACAGTGGTATCTCTATACACAGGGCCTGTAAATTAAATGCTACTAGTGGGCCTGCAGCGCTGCTTGCGCCACCCACTGAAGTAGACTTTCAAACCTGTCGCAGGCCTAGCGCAGGGCCTGTGTGCGCAGTTTTCTGTCACAGGGACCTAGCATCTAAATTTACTTGCCAGACCCAGAACTCCCCTTTTACTTCATGTAAGTCACCCCTAAGGTACGCCCTAGCTAGCCCTATGTGCAGGGTGCCATGTATGTAGAAGGCAGGCCATGTGCCAGGTTGCGTGGCCTGTCCTGGTCGTGACAAACAGCCTAACTTGGTGTCTCACTGCTGTGAGTGCTGCCTTCTCATAGGATTGCATTAGAAATGCCCTGCTGTATATGTCGGGGTATTGTCTGATTTACGAGGCGTAGCGTAGGCATGTTAGGTATGGTTGTAATGGTGGTAAGAAATGCTGCTTACTGGTGTTGGTGTATTTTCTTATTATGACAGAAAAGCCACTTCTAGAAAATGAGCATTTCTCTGTGCTTATGACTCTGGTGTTTTGCAGCTTGACTCCAATCCACGTCTGGGCAGAGTGACAGTTGGGGCTTTGTGCATACTTCTCAGACAGCCTGTACACAGGGAGGGTGGAGGTGTCACAGAGGTGCATCTGCATACTGAATAGTCTTCCTGGGCTGAGAGAAGGGAGAGGCGGGGCACACCTGCATTTGTAAAGGCTTGCCCTGGCGTCACATAATAGGGTTGTTTACCCCCAACTGATGTGTGGAGCCTGTGCTGGAGGAGAGAGGGGGCACTCCCAGAATCAGTTGTAACTGGTTGGAACCCCCTCTTTCCTCCTTTGTGGACACACTGTAGAAATGAGTACAGGGAAGTTTTCCCCACAATTTGGAGACATCTTGGAACAGGACACAGAATGTTGGAAGGACTCACCAGGAACCGCCATGGACTGCTGCTGCTGTGCTGACCTGTGACCTGCTGGGTCACTAAAAAGGAACTTCCTTCATCCCCCTTGCGCTGGTCTGCTGCTGAGCACTACGACCTGTACTCCTTTTTCCTTTGACTTCGTCCCCCAGGGGCAGGGTGCCATGGCCCCTGACCCCTATATCCACTTAAAGCACAAGGGTGCTTCATTTTACCTTATAGCGCCTGGAAGGCGCTTTGGTGAAGGTGGTGTGAGCACTTTCCTCTCTTGGTGTATTTTTAGCACTTTTGAAAGCACATTCTCAGGACGCCATTTCATCACCGCAGCCCGGGCTCTCTAATTATCCAAGCGCGAGGACGCGCTACTTTCCCGGACCCCCGGGGCACAACTCAGCAAAGATAGGAGCCAGCCTGCTCCTGATAGTGCCCCCGGGGCGACAAGCAATAAGGCCAGTGCCCCTGGGGCACCAACAGACACCTCTTTTGGGTGTTTCACCACCGCAGCCCAGGGAGAAGGTGAATTCACCTGCCGGTCGGGCAGGACAGCTAGGGCGCGGCACCCCTGACCAGCGGGGAACTGGCAAGGTTGTCCCCGCCGTCCGAGTGCTTGTTTTGCCCTAAGGAGTGGCCGAGCCAGCTGGGAGCCCTCGGCGGGCTCAGTACTCGCCCCCGGAGGAGCACAACCTGTGTGGCCTCGTTGGAGGAGGACAGAGGCTCGCTGGGCCCCCTCTTTATCATGTTGCAGCTGAAGAACGGGCAGGGTAAAAGCCTGATCGGAGGTTCCCCGTGCCGGCGGGCCCCAGTATTGTTCTTTGGGGACATTGTTGTGGCCCCCGCTTGTGAAAGGGCCAGTGGAGGCCCGGGGGGCCCAGAGATTGCTGTCCCCAGGAGGGGCCCGCTACTAAACCAGAAGGGGTGCGTGGTGCCCTTAGTTGTTTGGCTGATTTAGGCCCCCCCCCCCTTGTGAGGGCCGGTTGAGGCCCGGGGGGACCCCCAGCGGTTGCAGGCCCTAGGAGGGGCCGGTTCTAAATCCAGAGTAGGTGTGCCTCGCCCCCCTCTTCCTCCAAATCACTGGAGGGCCCCCATTTTGCAAAGAGAAGCACAGGGGGCCTCTTTTGATCTTTTCCTGGCACTAGAGGTGCCTTCATCACAAACAGGTACTTTGGACAGACGTACAGTATATAAGGTTCCTGATATGGACATAATATATCCTTATGCTAACCTGGTTGTTTTATAATGTTTCATATATGTATGCTAATGTTCCTTTTATGGGCATGACTTGCTAATATGTTTTCCTGACTTGCCATACGTTTTATAATGTCCCTAATATGGGTGTTTATAATATTTCTATGACAAGTGCTTTGGTGTAGCAACGTGTTTCCTGACTACTGGTTATGTTGCAAAATACTAACTAACCTGTGTATTATATGTGACTACTGCTAGTTCCGCAGAGTAACTAATGTGTAACATTCTGACAACTACTAAGGTAGCAGGATATTACTGATATGTGGTGTTTGGTCTAATAATTGTGTTGTGTACAATACAGTATATTTTAATATAACTTGGTGTTGTGTTTCCTTTGTGGTGAGGATAGTGTGTCACGTGTGTTATGTGTGTTGTGCAAACACTTTACACATTGCCTCTGGGATAGGCCTGACTGCTCATGCCAACCTACCAAGGGGGTGAGCAGGGGTTATCTTGAACGTGTAATTCCCTTGCCCTGACTAGAGTAGGTGGGTTCTGCCTGACTTAGGTGGATACCCTAGCCAACCAGAAACCCCATTTCTAACAAATAGTATGACCAAATTTATATATATATATATATATATATATATATATATATATATATATATATATATATATATTGCCTAGGTTTAGGAGAAATATAGGGGTTAAGGTTATAGGGGTTGAGAGATTTATGTTGTGAGGGACAATGTAAGGTAAGGTGGATTTGTTAGGGGGTAGACCTCAGGTTTAGTTAAGGTTGTTAGTTGTGTAAGGTTTAGAGCTGGGTATGGGATTGGAACAGGATTAGGTTAACTTCTAGGTCAGGATGAGGATTAGAGGTTAAAGTAAAGGATGGTGTAAAGGGAGGTGAAGGGAAGATCTGATGGTTAAGGTCGAGGTAAGTATTAGTGTTAGGACTGGGATATCTATAAGGTTACATTTGGAAGTTGGGTTATAGTTTAGATTAGTGAAATGGATGGTGGACATTAACGGGAAAGGGATGGTGTAAAAGGAGGGTGCTGGCATGGGGTTGAATAGGAGGTGGCAGAGACTATATGGTTCTAGGGAAATAAGGAAGGGCATGAACAAGAAAAAATGAATTGTTTGTTACTAGTTTAAGGATTAATGTATGTCTATGTACAATTCACAAATGTATTGGTGAAAATAGGACTCACATTTGTTAGCCACATGTATTTACCTGTACTGTTTTGTAATCTACTTTTAGGTATTCTGGGGCATATGTACAAGCCCCTAGTGCCTCTGGAGCAGCACTTTTTGTGACGCTCCGGTGGCACTTAACACCACCTTGTAACTATGGGCCCTTCACAGGCAGCACTTTGCGTGGAAGGGGCGTGCAATGGGTGTTGCTGTGGGCGTACCTCAGCAACACCCATTGCATTTTGATGCTGCCCAAAGATTTACAACATTTTGTAAATCGGACGCAGTGCAAAAATAAAAGGCACCACAGGGGTGGTGTTAGCATGATGCAACAAGGAGAGATGTTTTCATTTCTCCTCGTTTTTTGCTCTTTCTATGTCTGCTACAGAATGCAGCACACATAGAACGAGTAAATCGTCACTGAAGATTGCTTTTTGCAGGAACATGTCCCTTCCTGCAGAAAAACAATCTCCCCCACAACATAGCCATCCTTGCACCATGGGGCAGTGATGGCTGCGGTGGTGCTCAGCAGCAAATTTAGGATCGGCACAAGGGGAAACACAGGATGTGCCGTATTCTTTTTAATACGACTCTTCCCTGCATTTCTAAAGTGACACATCGCAGCCGGATTTTGTGCGGCACCACGCTGCGCCCCTTTATTGTACATACCCCTCTCTGTTTTTTACACACATTCACTTTACAAACAGCTCTGGCTCCCATTAGGTTTTTTCAACCACATTGAGACCAGAGATCAGGGTAAAACAAAACGACACACATTCCATATTATAAATGTCAATATTATCTATATGTTGTGGTCTTCCGTGTTACACTTTTCTCTGCTCTTACCTTCATATAGCTGCGATGTCATTGGCTCATTGATAAGGTCCGGAGCCGCTTTAAGTATGGCCACAGCAGCCTCAAGGTTATCGTAAAGGGCTGCCACATGGAGGGCCGTCTCGCCCACTGCACCTGCAGACCAAGAGAAAGATGTTCACCCTTCTGACATCTTCCAAGACCCTAGGACCAGAGCATTGAGGGAATTCCTGAGGCTGGAAACTGGGTCCCATTCACACAAGCGTCCTTCAGATGCTTCCTGGTGGTGGTGGGAAGAGAGGACCACTTCTCAAGGTCATCCTCTGATGGTGTCAGGAACCTAAGGGACGTTCTTCCCCTCTAGTCTTGATCCATCAGCCTCCAGAGAGGTAAGCCTCAGGATGGACCAGCCGTGCACTGCGGCTTGCACTTGGGGCATCAGACATATCCCTGCCCGTCATCTGACTTGAACAGTCACAATGAAGTTCTTCAGGTACAGCTGCACCCTAAAAGGAGCAGTCTCTTTTTTTTGTAATTTCATTTGATCTAATGGGGGGATGATGATCCCTGCACTGGTCCAACTGGTCCTCATATCATTTAATAACTCAACAATCTGCTGACAGATGCTGACTTGCAGATACTTGTATGTGATCAGCCCAGTTTCACGTGGCCACCTGCAAATAAACAAGGATCATGTTTTTTGGGTCCTTTTAAGTTCACCATGGCCTTGATCATGGGGCGGGAGAGTTCTAAGTTACATCACACCTTCAGCCAACTGTTGTGAGTCCTAAACAACCTGCCACTTCTTCAGTAAAGTACACACATCTGAGTTCTTTGTAGAAGTACCATGTCCTGATATATTTCTAGAATGATAAAGTTGTATCAGCCAAACTCAAAACCCAGGAACCAATCTGCTTCCCTCCACGCTGTATTCCTTTACCCATGAATCCACCTCTACAACGGATCCAGACATGTAGCGTGACCCCACAACCTGCTACCACAAACTATTCCCCAGTCCTTCTCCGCCATGTACCTATCTCTCCCTGTGGCACTTTCCCCCATTGGAAGTACATCTGTGTACCAGATTTGCTGGAGTGTTTGAATGGGTGCAGGTGACATCCAAGGCACCACAGAAACTCCGCCTACAGTATAAACATACAAACCTCTGCCGTACAGGTCAGTCTCCCGACAGGAGAGCAGCTTCTGGATAGCACTGACGTCATTCTTCTTGGCAGCTTGGAGTAATGGTAATTCACTTATCCTGTAGAAGAAATAGTGTTTTTAAAAAGTGCACAGATTAGCATAGATGACTCATATCACCATCATTCAAGAAACCCCTCCCCTGCAAAACTGCATGGCACCTGGTACTGCCACTCTCTGCTTCTGCACCTGGTGGGCATGTCTGCCATCCATATGTACAAAAGGTTAACAAAGGCATGGATGCCTCCAGTCACCTCCAGTCATGAACCCCTGCCCTTCGAGAATGTATGGCATCTGATACTGCCACTCTCTGCTTATGCACCTGGTGGGCATGTCTACCATCCATATGTACAAAAGGCTAACCAGGCATGGGTGCCTCCAGTCACCTTCAGTCATGAACCCCTTTACTGCCGCTTGGCACCTTGGACTGCCCTGTCTGCTTCTGCACCTAGTGGGCATGTATACCATCCATATATACAAAAGGCTAACAAAGACATGGATGCCTCCAGTCACCTCCAGTCATGAACCCCAGCCCTTTGAGAATGTATGGCATCTGATACTGCCACTCTCTGCTTATGCACCTGGTGGGCATGTCTGCCATCCATATATACAAAAGGTTAACACAGGCATGGGTGCCTCCAGTCACCTTCAGTCATGAATCCCTGTACTGCCGCTTGGCACCTTGGACTGCCGCTGTCTGCTTCTGCACCTGGTGGGGGTGTCTGCCATCCATATGTATCGAAGTTTAATAAAGGCTTGGATGCCTCCAATAAAGTTCATTCATGAACCTCCCTCCCCTGCAAGAATGGGTGACATCAGGTTCCTGTAACTGTCTGCTTAAGCAGGTAGTGGTCATGTCTACCCTACATGTCTACAGAAGATTAACAAAGGCATAGACACCTACAATCACCTCCATTCATGAACTCTTGTCCTACAAAATGCATGACCCCTAGTACTGCTTCTCACTGCTTACGCATGTGGAGGGCATGTCTACCATCAATACGTACAAAAGGTTAACAAAGGCATGGATGCCTCCAGTCACCTTCATTAATGAAACCCCTTTCCTGCAAGATTGCAGAACGCCTGGTACTGCTGCTCTCTGCACGTGATGGGCAAGTCTACCATCCATACGTACAACAGGTTAACAAAGGCATGGATGCCTAGGGTCACCTTCATTCATAAAGCCTCTGCCCTACAAGACTACATGACCCCGAGGTACTGCTGCTCACTGCATGAAGGAGTCATGAGTCCCCACCAAGAATGCTGCAGAGGTTCAGAGCTATTGAACAAGATCAGTCCACCCGCAATTTTACAGTTACAAAACCATCCAATGTGGACTTTCATTCAAGGCACATGCATACTTGCAACTTGAGATCCAATTACAAAAAAGTGGTAATAGCCACACTGCATGTTATAAACACAAGACACAAAAAAAGCCAAGAATTATGGCTTGCATTTTCACTTATATTCCAAGCCTATTTGCTTTTTCACTGCTAAGGTCCAAATAATATATAATAATCATTAAAACTAATATATCTACAAATGGAGGGTGGGAGAGGGATGGGGAGCAGAGAGAGGTGCAGTCAGAAAAACATACCACCAAAGAGAGATGCAAGCACAGCATACAATAAAGGGAGTTGTGATCTCGGATAGACGCGGGCTAGGAGGGAAAGAGACAGGCAGAGAAGAGGTGAAAGAACAAAGTACAAGAAAGGGAGTTGTGATCTTGGAAAGACACAGGCTAGGGGAGATGGATCCAGGCAGGAAAGAGGTGCAAGCACAGTGCACAGTAAAGGGAGTTGTGATCTTGGATAGACTCAGGCTAGGAGAGATGAGAGCCGCAGGCAGGGAAGAGGTGCAGGCACAGGGTACAATAAAGGGATTTGTGATCCTGGAGAGATTCAGGCTAGGAGAGAGAGATGCAGGCAGGGAAGAGGTGCAGGCACAGGGTACAATAAAGGGACTTGTGATCTTGGAGAGATTTGGACTAGCAGAGAGATACAGGCAGGGAAGAGGTGCTTGCCGAATGCCCAGTAAAGGGAGTTGTGATCGTGCAGATATGAAAGCTAGGAGAGATAGCTACAGGCAGAGAAGAGGTGCAGGCACAGGGAACAATAAAGGGACTTGTGATCCTGGAGAGATTCAGGCTAGGAGAGAGAGATGCAGGCAGGGAAGAGGTGCAGGCACAGGGTACAATAAAGGGACTTTTGATCCTGGAGAGATTCAGGCTAGGAGAGAGAGATGCAGGCAGGGAAGAGGTGCAGGCACAGGGTACAATAAAGGGACTTGTGATCTTGGAGAGATGCGGACTAGCAGAGAGATACAGGCAGGGAAGAGGTGCAGGCACAGGGTACAATACAGGGAGTTGTGATCCTGGAGAGATGCAGGCTAGGAGAGATAGCTACAGGCAGGGAAGAGGTACAAGCACAGTGTACAATAAAGGGAGTTGTGATCTTGGATAGACGCGGGATAGGAGGGAAAGAGACAGGCAGAGAAGAGGTGAAAGAACAAAGTACAAGAAAGGGAGTAGTGATCTTGGAAAGACGCAGGCTAGCAGAGATGGATCCAGGCAGGGAAGAGGTGCAAGCACATTGTACAAGAAAGGGAGTGGTGATCTCGGATAGATGCAGGCTAGTAGAGATAGCTACAGGCAGGGAAGAGGTTGAAGCACAGTGCACAATAAAGGGAGGTGTGATCTTCGATAGATGCAGGCTAGGAGAGATAGCTATATGCAGAGAAGAGGTGCAAGGATGGAGAGGTCTTGAGGACCTGGAAGAAGTGCGATTAGGGAAGGCTGTGGGTAGGAAAGGTGCAGGTGAATACCATTAAGAAGAGGGTAACAGCCACCAAATGTGGGTGACTTGACAGATATGCTGTGTGTCCAGCATGTGATCAAAGGTTATGTTCATTATCAGTTGACTAGTAATAGAAAATTGAGCACAGGTGTAGTTTGTTGAATTATTTCAAGTTCTCAAACCCCACAGGATGCTATCCCAGTAATTGGATAATGTCATCAGTGATGTTGTCAATGACCTAATTTGAACTGTAATCAGTTATGTTATCAATTAAGTAATTTAACATGTCATGAGCAATGCAATCCATAAGGTCATCAGCAGTGCATGACAGGGGCACAAAAAATAGTTCACTAAACTGTAACTAGTGAATTTCAGTGGTTTCTCAGTTTTTATTCATTCATTTTGATGGCATTTCAACACTTAACTATAACATCACCTTGAACTTTGATTCTTTCAGTGAACTTCTAAGGTTTTCTTAATGGAATATAAGGTCTTCTTAACACACCTTGACTCTGTGGTCAGCTTTACCCTCATTGTGCACCCTTTGGCCATGTGTAGTTGGGATTTGGGTGCAGAATGTGACCTCTAGATGTTGACTTCCCATATTAATTCCTGTTGGAGACATCTGCCACAGGTACAGAAAAAACAGATGACCCGAAACACCATATTTGGCAAAAAGTTGCAATTTTACTCAGAAAGCGCCCTATTTGTCCCTTGGTATGAGGTCATGTGGTCGGGTAGGCCGGGGCACGCAGTACTGTATTTATGATTCAGTATGGTCCAATGTGGGAGCAGAGCTATATATCAGTATGGTTATCTGTGGTATGCAGTGATGTGGGTACTGAATGGTATAATGTGGTATATTATATATGGTTCTATTGTGTGGTATACTATGTATCCAGTACTAAACTCTGTGATAACGAGACATGTATGCAGAACCATGGTGTGATATCAGTCCTAGTTTTATGGCCCGGTATGTATACAGTACTAGAGCAATAGTATGCAGACGTGTGGAGTGATATGGAATGGTGGGGTATGGCTTGCATTCTATAGTTGTTGCATGGTGTGGTATGCAGTCCTGTAGTTGTGGCATGGTGTGTGTACAGCACTATAAGTATGATATTGGATAGTATACAGCACTATAGTTGTGATATGGTATGCAGCACTATAGTTGTTGCATGGTGTTGTATGCAGCACTATAGTTGTTGCATGGTGTAGTATGCACCACTATATTTTTTGCATGGTGTTGTATGCAGCACTATAGTTGTTGCATGGTGTGGTATGCAGTCCTATAGTAGTGGCGGGTTTGTGTACAGCACTATAAGTATGATTTTGGATAGTATACAACACTATAGTTGTGATATGGGATGCAGCACTACAGTTGTTGAATGGTGTGGTATGCAGTCCTATAGTTGTTGCATGGTGTGGTATGCAATGCTATAGTTGTGACGTGGTTTGTGTACAGCGCTATAAGTATGATATGGGATAGTATACAGCACTATAGTTGTTGCATGCTGTAGTATGCAGCATTATATTTGTTGCATGGTGTAGTATGCAACACTATAGTTGTTGCATGGTGTGGTATGCAGTCCTATAGTTATGGCATGGTATTTATACAGCACTATAAGTATGATATTGGATAGTATACAGCACTATAAGTATGATATTGGATAGTATACAGGACTATAGTTGTGATATGGTATGCAACACTACAGTTGTTGCATTGTATAGTATGCAGCACTATAGTTGTTGCACAGTGTGGTATGCAGCACTATAGTTGTTGTGTGGTGTGGCATGCAGTACTATAGTTGTGGCATGGTTTTGGTACAGCGCTATAAGTATATGTGTCAGAATACAGCACTATAGTTGTGATGTAGTATGTAGCACTATAGTTGTTGCATGGTGTAGTATGCAGCACTATAGTGGTTGCATGTTGTGGTATGCAGTCCTATAGCTGTGGCATGGTATGTGTACAGCACTATAAGTATGATATTGGATAGTATACAGCACTATAGTTGTGATATGTTATGCAGCACTATAGTTGTTGCATTGTGTGGTATGCAGCACAATAGTTGTTGCATGGTGTGGTATGCAGTCCTAAAGTTGTGATATGGTATGCAGCACTATAGTTGTTGCATGGTGTTGAATGCAGCACTATAGTTGTTGCATGGTGTGGTATGCAGTCCCATAGCTGTTGGCTGGTGTAGTATGCAGCCCTATAGTTGTTGCATGGTGTAGTATGCAGCCCTATAGTTGTTATATGGTATGCAGCACTATAGTTGTTGCATGGTGTAGTATGCAGCACTATAGTTGGTGCATGGTGTGGTATGAGTTGTTGCATGGTGTAGTATGCAGTCCTACAGTTGTGGCATGGTTTGTGTACAGCGCTATAAGTATGATATTGGATAGTATACAGCACTATAGTTGTGATATGGTATGCAGCACTGTATTTGTTGCATGGTGTTGTATGCAGCACTATAGTTGTTGCATGGTGTGGTATGCAGTCCCATAGGTGTTCCAAGGTGTAGTATGCAGCACTATAGTTGTTGCATGTTGTAGTATGCAGCACTATATTTGTTGCATGGTGTAGTATGAAACACTATAGTTGTTGCATGGTGTGGTATGCAGTCCTATAGTTATGGCATGGTATTTATACAGCACTGTAAGTATGATATTGGATAGTATACAGCACTGTAAGTATGATATTGGAGTGTATACAGCACTATAGTTGTGATTTGGTATGCAGCACCATAGTTGTTGCGTGGTGTGGTATGCAGTCCTATACTTGTGGCATGGTTTGTGTACAGTGCTATAAGTATGATATGGGTCAGTATACAGCACTATTGTTGTGATGTGGCATGCAGCTCTATAGTTGTTGCATGGTGTAGTATGCCATCCTATAGTTGTGATATGGTATGCAGCATTATAGTTGTTGCATGGCGCAGTATGCAGCACTAAAGCTGTTGCATGGTGTGGTATGCAGTCCTACAGTTGTGGCATGGTTTGTGTACAGTGCTATAAGTATGATATGGGATAGTATACAGCACTATAGTTGTGATATGTTATGCAGCACTATAGTTGTTGCATGGTGTGGTATGCAGTCCTATAGTTGTGGCATGGTATGTATACAGCACTATAAGTATGATATTGGATAGTATACAGCACTATAGTTGTGAGATGCTATGCAGCACTATAGTTGTTTCAGGGTGTGGTATGCAGTCCTATAGTTATGACATGGTAGGTATGCAGCACTATAAGTATGATATTGGATAGTATACAGCACTATAGTTGTGAATGGTATGCAGCACTACAGTTGTTGCATGGTGTTGTATGCAGCATTATAGTTGTTGCATGGTGTGGTATGCAGTCCCATAGGTGTTGCATGGTGTAGTATGCAGCACTATAGTTGTTGCATGGTGTGGTATGCAGTCTTATAGTTGTGATATGGTATACAGCCCTATAGTTGTTGCATGGTGTAGTATGCCGTCCTATAGTTGTGATATGGTATGCAGCACTATAGTTGTTGAATGGTGTTGTATGCAGTCCTATAGGAATGACATGGCATGTAAACAGCACTATAAGTATGATATTGGATAGTATACAGCACTATAGTTGTGATCTGGTATGCAGCACTATAGTTGTTGCATGGTGTTGTATGCAGCACTATAGTTGTTGCATGGTGTGGTATGCAGTCCCATAGGTGTTGCATGGTCTATTATGCGGCACTATAGTTTTTGCATGGTGTAGTATGCTGTCCTATAGTTGTGATATGGTATGCAGCTCTATAAATGTTGCATGGTGTTCTATGCAGCACTATAGTTGTTGTATGGTGTTATATGCAGTCCCATAGGTGTTGCACAGTCTATTATGCAGCACTATAGTTTTTGCATGGTGTGGTATGCCATCCTATAGTTGTGATATGGTATGCAGCACTATAGTTGTTGCATGGTGTAGTATGCAGCACTATAGTTGTTGCATGGTGTGGTATGAAGTCCTATAGTTGTGATGTGGTTTGTGTACAGTGCTATAAGTATGATATGGGCTAGTATACAGTACTATAGTTGTTGCATAGTGTAGTATACAGCACTATAGTTGTTGCATGGTGTAGTATACAGCACTATAGTTGTTGCATGGTGTGGTATGCAGTCCTATATTTATGGCATGGTATGTGTTAAGCACTATAAGTATGATATTGGATAGTATAAAGCACTATAGTTGTGATATGGTATGCAGCACTATAGGTGTTGCATTGTGTGGTATGCAGTCCTATAGTTGTTATACGGTATGCAGCACTATATTTGTTGCATGGTGCAGTATGCAACACTATAGTTGTTGCATGGTATGATATGCAGTCCTATAGTTGTGGCGTGGTTTGTGTACAGCACTATAACTATGCAATTTGATAGTAGACAGCACTATAATTCTGATATGTTATGCAGCACTATAGTTGTTGCATGGTGTGGTATGCAGTCCTATAGTTGTGATATGGTATGCAGCACTATAGTTGTTGCATGGTGTAGTATGCAGCACTATATTTGTTGCATGGTGTAGTATGCAGCACTATAGTTGTTGCATGGTATGTGTACAGCCCTATAAGAATGATATGGGATAGTATACAGCACTATAGTTGTGTTATGGTATGCAGCACTATAGTTATTGCATGGTGTAGTATGCAGCACTATAGTTGTTGCATGGTGTAGTATGCAACACTATAGTTGTTGCATTGTGTGGTATGCAGTCCTACAGTTGTGGCATGGTTTGTGTACAGCGCTATAAGTATGATATGGGATAGTATACAGCACTATGGTTGTGATCTAGTATGCAGCACTATAGTTGTTGCATGGTATGGTATGCAGTCCTATAGTTGTGGCATCGTATGTGTACAGCCCTATAAGTATGATATTGGATAGTATGCAGCACTATAGTTGTGTTATGGTATGCAGCACTATAGTTGTTGCATGGTGTACTATGCAGCACTATAGTTGTGGCATGGTGTGGTATGCAGTCCTATAGTTGTGGCATGGTATGTGTACAACCCTATAAGTATGATATTGGATAGTATACAGGACTATAGTTGTGTTATGGTATGTAGCACTATAGTTGTTGCATGGTGTAGTATGCAGCACCATAGTTGTTGCATGGTGTGGTATGCAGTCCTACAGTTGTGGCATGGCATGTGTACAGCCCTATAAGTAGGATATTGGATAGAATACAGCACTATAGTTGTGATATGTTATGCAGCACTATAGTTGTTGCATGGTGTGGTATGCAGTCCTATAGTTATGACATGGTATGTCTACAGCACTATAAGTATGATGTTGGATAGTATACAGCACTATAGTTGTGTTATGGTATGCAGCACCATAGTTGTTGCATGGTGTAGTATGCAGCACCATAGTTGTTGCATGGTGTGGTATGCAGTCCTATAGTTGTGGCATGGTATGTATACAACACTATGAGTATGATATTGGATAGTATACAGCACTATAGTTGTGATATGGCATACAGCACTATAGTTGTGATATGGTATACAGCACTATAGTTGTTGCATGGTCTTGTATGCAGCACTATAGTTGTTGCATGGTGTAGTATGCAGTCCCATAGGTGTTGCATGGTGTAGTATGCAGCCCTATAGTTGTTGCATGGTGTGGTATGCAGTCCTATAGTTGTGATATGGTATGCAGCACTATAGTTGTTGCATGGTGTTGTATGCAGCACTATAGTTGTTGCATGGTGTGGTATGCTGTCCCATAGGTGTTGCATGGTGTATTATGTGGCACTATAGTTTTTGCATGGTGTGGTATGCATTCCTATAGTTGTGATTTGGTGTGCAGCACTATAGTTGTTGCATGGTGTAGTATGCGGCACTGTAGTTTTTGCATGGTGTGGTATGCAGCACTATAGTTGTTGCATTGTGTGATATGCAGTCCTACAGTTGTGGCATGGTTTGTGTACAGTGCTATAAGTATAATATGGGATAGTATACAGCACTATGGTTGTGATCTAGTATGCAGCACTATAGTTGTTGCATAGTATGGTATGCAGTCCTAATGCTGTGGCATGGTATGTGTACAGCCCTATAAGTATGATATTGGATAGTATGCAGCACTACAGTTGTGTTATGGTATGCATCACTGCAGTTGTTGCGTGGTGTAGTATGCAGCACTATAGTTGTTGCATGGTGCGGTATGCAGTCCTATAGTTGTGGTATGGTATGTGTACAGCCCTATAAGTATGATATTGGATAGTATGCAGCTTTATAGTTGTGTTATGGTATGCAGCACTACAGTTGTTTCATGGTGTAGTATGCAGCACTATAGTTATTGCATGGTGTGGTATGCAGTCCTATAGTTGTGGTATGGTATGTGTACAGCCCTATAAGTATGATATTGGATAGTATACAGCACTATAGTTGTGTTATGGTATGCAGCACTATAGTTGTTGCATGGTGTAGTATGCAGCACTATAGTTGTTGCATGGTGTGGTATGCAGTCCTATAGTTGTGGCATGGTGTGGTATGCAGTCTTATAGTTATGACATGGTATGTATACAACACTATAAGTATGATATTGGATAGTATACAGCACTATAGTTGTGATATGGTATGCAAAACTTTAGTTGTTGCATGGTGTAGTATGCAGCACTATAGTTGTGCCATGGTGTGGTATGCAGTCCTATAGTTGTGGCATGGTATGTGTACAGCCCTATAAGTATGATATTGGATAGTATACAGCACTATAGTTGTGATATGTTATGCAGCACTAAAGTTGTTGCATGGTGTGGTATGCAGTCCTATAGTTATGACATGGTAGGTATACAGCCCTATAAGTATGATATTGGATAGTATACAGCACTATAGTTGTGCTATGGTATGCAGCACTATAGTTGTTGCATGGTGTAGTATGCAGCACTATAGTTGTGCCATGGTGTGGTATGCAGTCCTATAGTTGTGGCATGGTATGTGTACAGCCCTATAAGTATGATATTGGATAGTATACAGCACTATAGTTGTGATATGTTATGCAGCACTAAAGTTGTTGCATGGTGTGGTATGCAGTCCTATAGTTATGACATGGTAGGTATACAGCCCTATAAGTATGATATTGGATAGTATACAGCACTATAGTTGTGCTATGGTATGCAGCACTATAGTTGTTGCATGGTGTAGTATGCAGCACTATAGTTGTTGCATGGTGTGGTATGCAGTCCTATAGTTATGACATGGTATGTATACAACACTATGAGTATGATATTGGATAGTATACAGCACTATAGTTGAGATATTGTATACAGCACTATAGTTGTGATATGGTATACAGCACTATAGTTGTTGCATGGTGTTGTATGCAGTCCCATAGGTGTTGCATGGTATAGTATGCAGCCCTATAGTTGTTGCATGGTGTGGTATGCAGTCCTACAGTTGTGATATGGTATGCAGCACTATAGTTGTTGCATTGTGTTTTATGCAGCACTATAGTTGTTGCATGGTGTGGTATGCTGTCCCTTAGGTGTTGCATGGTGTATTATGCGGCACTATAGTTTTTGCATGGTGTGGTATGCAGTCCTATAGTTGGGATTTGGTTTGCAGCACTATAGTTGTTGCATGGTGTAGTATGTGGCACTGTAGTTTTTGCATGGTGTGGTATGCAGCACTATAGTTGTTGCATTGTGAGGTATGCAATCCTACAGTTGTGGCATGGTTTGTGTACAGCGCTATAAGTATAATATTGGATAGTATACAGCACTATGGTTGTGATCTAGTATGCAGCACTATAGTTGTTGCATGGCATGGTATGCAGTCCTAATGCTGTGGCATGGTATGTGTACAGCCCTATAAGTATGATATTGGATAGTATGCAGCACTACAGTTGTGTTATGGTATGCAGCACAACAGTTGTTGCATGGTGTGGTAAGCAGCACTATAGTTGTTGCATGGTGTGGTATGCAGCCCTATAGTTGTGGCATGGTATGTGTACAGCCCTACAAGTATGATATTGGATAGTATACAGCACTATAGTTGTGCTATGGCATGCAGCACTGTAGTTGTTGCATGGTGTAGTATGCCGCACTATAGTTGTTGCATGGTGTGGTATGCAGTCCTATACTTATGACATGGTATGTATACAACACTATAAGTATGATATTGGATAGTATACAGCACTATAGTTGTGATATGGTATACAGCACTATAGTTGTGCTATGGCATGCAGCACTGTAGTTGTTGCATGGTATTGTATGCAGCACTATAGTTGTTGCATGGTGTGGTATGCAGTCCTATAGTTATGAAATGGTATGTATACAACACTAAGGGGGTCATTCTAACTCTGGCGGGCGACGGAGGCCGCCCGCCACAGTTCCCCCCTCCAGAATACCACACCGCGGTCAGAAGACTGCTGCGGTTATTCTGTGTTTCCCGCTGGGCTGGCGGGCGACCGCCAGAAGGCCGCCCGCCAGCCCAGTGGGAAACCCCTCCCCACGAGGAAGCCGGCTCCGAATGGAGCCGGCGGAGTGGGGAGGGTGCGACGGGGGCAGTTGCCAGGAACAGGATGGCGGTATGGGGTGTCAGAATCCCCAGCAGGGCAGCGGAAAACCGGCAGGACACCGCCGGTTTTCCTGTTCTGACCGCGGCCATACCGCCGCGGTCAGAATACCCTGCGGAGCACCGCCAGCCTGTTGGCGGTGCTCCCGCCGACCCCGGCCCCGGCGGTCCTATGATATTGAATAGTATTGATGAAGCAGAAATGAAGGTTTTACATTTATTAGCGCTTAAACGTAGTACTGCAATAATCATGTGTGACTTTAACCGAACTAATAAAGATTGTACGGGGACAAAATGTGCCCTCAGAGTAGTTTGCCAACATTTATAAGCGTGCTTATATAACGTGGTGTATTAGAATTGCACTAATCCGACATAATCGTAAACGTGTGCTATGATTTGCTTGCTTGAAATGTTTTAGCTTAGCATAACTTTAGTAGAGGCTTTGGCCTAGTTGCCTGGTCTCACGGTTTAGATGCTCGTATTTTTCCAATGTGCTAATAAACGTGTATTTTTGCTTGAAGCTGTACTTTTCCACTGAGATCGTTCACATGCTTATCTTAAAGTTTCGTGCCAGCTTGGCATCTTTCTCTGTACTCCAAGGTCAATCTGCAGGTGCGGACAATAGAGGCTCTGAAAGTGAGCTAATTGGTATAAAATGTTGCAACTTGCGTACCCATCTCCAAGGATAATGTATGCTTAAGTAAAAGCTTGAGAACTGTCGTTTTTGATTGGACAATTTGAAGTCAACCTATGAACCCTCCAATGGAAGACCCTACTGGATTTGGACTGTTGTCTATTTAAACCAGGTGCACGAGAAGAAAGTAGCTATTACAGCCATTATTGCTATTACCAGCCTTTTGCAGCTATTACCAGCTCGATACCCGCCATTTTGCAGACTTCGTAGCTATTATGGCCCACCTTGCTGCGACGCCATTTTGAAAGAGATTCTGATGCTTTCTCTAATCGAGAGAAAGAGACTTTAAATGATTCTTGCCCTAGAGACTTTAACTTTGATCCCTTTGCATGAAGTAGTAGTTTTACCTTGCCGCCGTGAGGCAATTGCCCCGTCCACCCCTGCCCCTTTGCCCCGTCCCATGCCGATCGAAACGGTACCCATGCTGATCGAGAAACGGTACCTGTGAGACGAAGACTTCCTTGTATGCTGATCGTAATTGGTAAATATGAAAGGAAATTGTAAAATTGCATTGTGTTTCTTTTAGGTAACCAACTGCTGATTTTTGGCAAGATCCCTAGTTAGGAGTTTTTCCAAATTAATGTTGCTAAATTGTTTTGCATGAAGTCCCACATGCCGATGCTAATTTGAGGTTAGATGAGGATTCCTTCTGTTGCACTATGCAATTTGAGACCTTGTTATGCTGACTAAATGTATGCAATTAGCTCGTTACAGATCATAGTATTAGTGATTTGCATTGCTATTATCGAATGCCTTGTTATTCAAATGCTGCATAGATTGCACCTGTTTCGCCGTTATGGACAGCTATTAATGTTCATTTATGTTTATCATTTGGTGTTGAGACACATTTATATTGTGCTAGCTTTGTTAATATAGGGAAATAAATTCACTAACTTTGAATAAACTGCTGTGGTTATTCCTGACTGAAAGGTCAGGGTTCGCCGAAATGTATTCTGGATTAATTGTCAAGTGTTATGTTGATCAGGGTATTGCTTATGTTCGTTATTGATTATTGATTTGATGCAATTGATCGATATAGAGTACGGAGAGTTCCACTTAGTCAAAAGATTCATCGGCCTAAAGAGCGTCCGAATACAGGTAAATTATTAGTACGGACCGCTCTATCAGTAGATGGTAGCAGAGGACGGTTTCGCCTTTTGGGACCCCGTACTCTTAAAGTACATGGTGTTGAATTAACGGTTTCGACTTTTGACACTCCACTCGAGAAGTTGAATTAGATTTTTCTTGGATAAAACTGATTGACAGAATGATGATGGGCTAGGTCCACCGCGACTTTCCCGGGATCTCGGAGCTTGCGAATGGAGAGAACGGAGGTGTGGAATCGGCGTTGGCGGTACTAGTGATGGTATGAGTGAAGTTAGGGTTTTGCGCTTGCACAGCTTATTGCCGCAGATTGTGTGAAAAGGTTGCGAGGATTTTTTTTTTCTTTTTAGAGGATAGCGGAGGTGCGACTCCGAGTGTAGAAGTAGAGAAGTCGTCGAACTTCATAGAAATAGCGGAGGTGCGACTCCGAGTGTGAGAGTAGGGAAGTCGTCGAACTTCATGTGCGTGTGGCGCTTTGTGCATAAAAAGGTTCACGTGGTTGTTGTTGTTGAGACGGGCCCTGCGAGGTCAAGAGACTCCGGAGTATGTTGTTTTATGTTGTGGTCTGGGCGGTTTAGTAGGTTGATCGGGCGTGGTCAACGAGTCGGTACGTGTGTTAAGGGAGTGAAAGAAACTTCGACTTCGGGCTTTGACAAGATTCTAAGTGCACTAGAATAGATCATTGACAAGTTGAGAGCAGTCTGCGGGTCAGATTTGCTTGCGAACGTGGGGACCGAGAAAGATGGAATAACTGCCGAGGCTAGTGAAAAATCCCTAAGGTCCTGAAGCGATTGTGTTACCCTTCCTGTAGTAAACCGACAGATCTGTTTTATTTTTTGGTAGCTCGCGATACATGCAAGAAGTTGTTACGAGAGGAGCTGAGTGAAGGAGGACTAGCCGCGAGGCTTTGTCAGCCGCAGTGTGTGTGAGTGTGACGTCACTAGGAGCCGCGCTGGGATAGGTTGGTTGGAGAGAAGGGTCGCGCACGGATTGGACGCAGTCCGTGGGGCTCGTTTGGAAGGGGAAAGGCAAGCAAAGAGTATTCCGGGAATTAAAGTCACCTATTGATTACAAATTTTGTGAAATAAAAGACGAGAAAATGAAATTTTTTAAAGCATTAAGGAGTGCGATGAAGGGGGAGTCTTACATTAAAGCGAGCGTAGGAGAGGAGACGCCGCCCGAAGGCACACCAGCTTACATTGTAATGGAGGAAAAAGGGGTAGCTCCGTGCCTTTGGTTAAAGCAGTGGCACAAGCTGACAGAGAAACATGGGAGCGTAGCGTTCCCGATTCATGGGACATTCAATATAAGGATACTAGAGAATCTGAGATTCACGATGTACGACATGAAGGTACCTCCTAGGCCAGCACAGTTTGAGGCTCTAGCAATTTGGGAACTGATGGCTAGACAGCAACAGCAAAATAAGTTCGAGAACAGGATAAGAAAGGTAGAAAAGACACTAGCGGACGCTAGGTGGGATAATGCACAGAAGGTGTGGAGGTCAGATGTACTGCAGGGGATAAAATGGTTTCCCGCAATTACTAAGGAAGAAGAGGAGACAGGTAACAAAGCTACCTGTAAGACAAACAGGAGGTGTTCCAAGGATAGAGAGGACGAGGAAAAGTTGAGAAGAGAAGAGGAGTTAGAGGATGAGGAGTTAATAATGCAATTGCTGAACGACCGTCCACCACCTTATGCAGAGAGTGGACAAGGTCCAAGTACCAGTTCTGCCCCTCCGGCATCGGTACAGAACAGTGAAAGTCAGAATTCAGGAGCATCATCGGGATCTAAGGACCCGAATCTACTGTTCACCCGACAGATACCGCAGGTTAGGAGAATATATCCAGATGTGCCCATGTTGAAACCAACAGAAAATTATCAGCCGCAGATCCCAGGGTACTACAGCAGTGACAACGGTGCAGGAATGATTCTAGATCCAACCGTAAGGGGAGTACAGAATGGTCACAACCCGACATTGGCACAAGTTGAATCAACTCAGTTTCTGATGCCTCAAAAGCAGATGCAGGGGGGAAATGCACATGCTCAGATGACGGGGAGTCAGATGGGCATGCCGGCAATGATGACCCGTAGTGTGGGAATGAACATGCCTCAGAACATGGGAAATGGACAGAACCCAGATGCGATATCGCTACCCATTACTGTAGGTCCACCGGTACCTCTGTACAGTCAGCCTAATTTAGGTATGAGCGGTCAGGGATCAATGCTGCAGAATGGGACAGAGAGGAGGTGCATAGAAAACACTCCAGGGATAACTCCGATAGCGGCTCAGCCAACTGGATCTGGGACCTTGATGGAGTTTAGTCCCATATGTGCTCAGTCAACACTGGTGAGGTCGAGTCCCCCACTGGTGATACCGCTGTCATCGAATACTGAAAAGTTGCCGCAACCATCAATGGCAGTCGATGTGAATGCTACACTGATGGGGTTGAATGCGCAACAGCTGACACAGTGGTTCAACAGTCTGATTTCCACACAAAGTTCAGCCAGTGGGAAGGGAGAAGACTATCTGAATAGGGTCAGGTTGAACATGGAAGCACAAGAGTTGGTGGAAGGGACTATGGGTGTGAATAGGTTGGAGTCCTACTCGGAAGAAGAGCTGAGATATCTATGTCCCAGGATTACGAAGGAAGTGAATAAGGTACATAAAAGCTTGCAGGAAATAGCTGACAAAAACGGGGTTGCTATAGACAAGACGAAACACTTGAGCAGGAGCTATAGGTTGGATTTCGGGACCACAGATTTTGAACACATGAGGTCAGCAGGTATGAAGGCGCACCTTAGAGAATTGCTGCAGAGTGCACAAGTGTGGAGGTGCTTAGACAAGTGGGAAAGCAGGTGGGTAAAGAGAAAGGAAAAGAGGAGGGACAGTGCTACGGAACTCAACGAGAAAAGACCACAGAGTAGCGAGGCAGTAACCATGTTACCAATGAGGGAGACAGCAGGGGGAAAATTAATACATGTACCATGGCACAGAAGCGACATTCAGTCATTTACGGATGACTTTCCCAAACTGAGAGAGAAACCGATTGAATGGTATCAACAGACTGACAGGTTTGTGAAGCTTGCAAAATGTCTTTGGGAAGACCTGAACACTCTCTTTGAGATTGTGGTTCCAGCAGATTTGTGGGAGGATTGCAAAAGAGCTGTAGGTTGGCCGACAAGTGAACCAGAGAGAGACAGGGAGACGGGTGCACCATCACCTATGGTGATGAGCTTGTACTATAAGGTGATTGAGCATTTGAAGACGAAGGTTGCCGCGAAAAATGTGGATTGGCAGAAGATCGATCGAACGGCCCAAGAGGCTAAAGAGTCGATTCATAGTTACTATGAGAGGTTGTTGAAGGCGTTTAAGAACTACAGTGGCACGGAGACAATAGAGGCGAAGGACATGCTTCATTTTGTGTTTAGATTTGTGGAAGGGCTGAGACCAGAGATAAGTCAGATGATAAAGTCGCATTTGATTTGTTGGCAGTCGAAACCGATTGATGAGGTGTTGAATTATGCGAAATACTGTAGCGACGAAATTGAAGTGAAACAGAAAAGGTTGAAAGAGAAAGTGATGATGATGCAGCTTAAAGCAGCTCAGACAGGTCTGCAAGGTTTGCAAGGGATGCAAGGGTTCCAACAGCAGGTACCGCAACCGCAGCAGCAGTTGCAGGGAAACATGGCGTTTCAGCCACAGGCCAGAGGCAGAGGCAGAGGAGGTTTTGTGAATAATGGTCCGGATTTGAACACTGTTGTGACTGGTGTGCAGGCAATGAAGAAGGTGATGCCGTGTCACGTGTGCGGAATTGTCGGTCATTGGAAACGCGAGTGCCCGATGGTGGTGCAGGAAGGTGCAGGTGCAGGTGCGGGAGTTGGTCAGCAAAACAATGATGTCAATGCATTTCAGACAATGAGGGGACCGAAAATGAGAGGTCCAAACCCAAATTTTCAGACCGTAAATCAGTTGCAGGGATTACAACCTATGCAGCCGCAGCAGATGCAGATGCCTCGTATGCAGATGACGCAAATGCAGCCAATGCAACAGCAGTTACCCATGGTACTTAATCAGCAAATGCAAATACCTTTGGCACCAATGAGTCAGCAGCAGGTGATGGTTCCTCCACAGGTCTCGGGTCAGGTAATGAGTACAAATGGCACAGTACAACAGTTCCCACTACACAGTGAGAGTGGAATAAACAATGTATGGGAGAGTGAAAGTTCAGAAGAAGAAGGAGATTGTTTGCTTGCAGCATCCTTGGAAGTTCATCAAAAGGGTCCGTACGTAGAGGGAAGAGTAATGGGCCATTGTGTTTCATTCTTGGTTGACACAGGAGCCACACGTTCAACTGTTAAGAGCAGTGAAGTACCAAATTTGCCACTCTCAGGGAGGACAGTTCAAGTGGTGGGAGTAGCAAACAGGCACCTGACGAACCCCATAACAGATCCGGTACCAGTCAGCATCGGTAACTATCAAGGGGTACATCAGTTTGTGGTATGTGACTCAAGCCCGATAGCACTGTTAGGGAGAGACTTGTTGTGCAAATTGGGTTGTTCGATCATGTGTTCGAACGAGGGAATAACAATCCAGACGAGCAGTGATGGGGAAGAAGAGGACAGTGTAGAGGGGGATGAGATGGAAACTGTCGATGAAGAGTATCCTCTGATTTATCTTTTCCCGATGATAACTAAAGAAGATATTCCAGCCGAATTACGGGAAACAGTCGGAAAGGAAGTGTGGGATATGACAGGGAAAGAGGTGGGATTGATGAAAGGAGTGGAACCAGTGAAAGTGACTGTAAAGCCCAATGCAATCTTTCCCCAGACCCCACAATACCACATGGCACAAGACACCCTCATGAAAGTTGCCCAACTCATTGACGAATTTGTAAAACAGGGGGTACTGAAAGAAGTGTTAAGCAGTCCATGTAATTCACCAATAATGGGACTAATAAAGCCAAGTGGAAAGGTCCGACTTGTGCAGGACTTGAGGAAAATAAATGACATCGTAGTCAAGTGCTGTCCTGTCGTACCAAATCCAGCTGTGATAATGTTTCAAGTCCCTTGCGATGCCGAATGGTTCTCAGTCATCGACTTGTCACAAGCATTCTTTTCTGTGCCTCTTCATGAGGACAGCCAATTCCTCTTTTGTTTCAAATTCTTAGACAGAGTGTACAGTTGGTGTCGAATTCCTCAAGGGTTCTCTGAGTCACCGTCAATATTCAATCAGATTCTAAAGAAAGATTTGGAAGCATTAGAATTGCCATTCGAGTCAACCCTAGTACAGTACATTGATGACTTACTGATTGCATCAAAGACAGAAAGTGGCTGCACAGCCGATACCATTGCTCTGTTGAACCATTTGGGAAGGAATGGACACAAGGTGTCTCCTTCCAAATTGCAGTTCTGTCAGAAGAAAGTGAAATACTTGGGTCACCAAATAGAGAAAGGGTCACGGAGAATAATGAAGGAAAGAATAACAAGTGTACTTCAAATGAGTCCACCCAAGACAAGGAGGGAGGTGAGGAAGTTTTTGGGAATGGTGGGCTACTGTCGCCAGTGGATTCCCAACTTCTCAACTCTAGCAAAGCCTTTACTGAAACTGACCCAGAAGGATGCCTTGGATCAAATTGAACTGAAAGGAGATGAGATGGATGCTTTTGTTGAATTGAAAGAGTGCATGTGCAGGGCTCCAGCTTTAGGTATGCCTGATTACACAAAGCCTTTCACATTGTTTTGTCATGAACGTGATGCATGTTCTCTGTCTGTCTTGACCCAAGCCCATGGTGGCGTAAACAGACCAGTAGCGTATTTTTCAGCTACTTTGGATCCGGTCGCAGCAGCACTCCCAGGGTGTTTGCGCGCCGTAGCAGCAGTTGGTATCAGCCTCACTCAGAGTGAAGGAATAGTGATGGGACACCCAGTAACAGTCATGGTCCCTCACTCAGTTGAGATACTTTTGACCCGCTCCCGAACGCAACACATGACCGGAGCAAGACTCACAAGGTATGAAACGATAATTCTGGGTTCACCGAACGTGCAGCTGAAAAGGTGCACTACGTTGAATCCAGCAACCTTGCTTCCTGGTGAAAATGCTGAAATTGAGAACGCTGAAGACGTCGAGCATGACTGCCTTCAGGTGACCGAATTTTGCACAAAACCTCGACCTGACATTAAGGATACTAAGCTTGATGAAAATGACCAAATTGTTTTTGTTGATGGTTCATGTCTAAGAGATGGGATGGGAATTTTGAAAGCAGGATATGCTGTATGTACTGTAACAGGTGTCTTGGAAGCGGGCTGGCTTCAAGGAGTCTATTCTGCACAAGTAGCAGAACTTGTAGCCCTTACAAGAGCATGTCAACTGTCTGCATTGATGAAAGTCACCATTTACACTGATAGTCAGTACGGGTTCGGAATTGTGCATGACTTTGGACAACTATGGTCACAGAGAGGTTTCCTGACTTCTTCAGGATCCCCAGTGAAAAACGGGGAGAGAATAAGGGAATTGTTACACGCCATTCAAATGCCAGCTGAAGTTGCAGTGGTAAAGTGCAGTGCTCATACAAAAGGACAGGACTATGTTTCTCTGGGAAATGCATATGCGGATCAAGTCGCAAGATTTTGTGCCTTGAACTGTATATTACTCAGGGATGAATGGAATTCGATAAGTGAGCCTGAACTCGAACAAGCTGAAGCATTTGCCTTAAAGGTCGTAGATACAATAGATGAACTAAAAGCATTGCAGAATAACGTCAGGGAGGATGAGAGAGATTCCTGGATTAAATCACAGTGTATAAAGAGACCAGACGAGTTATGGGTTTCAAATGAGGGAAAATTTGTTTTGCCAAACAGTCTCTTATCACAGCTTGCGCGGTTCTATCATGGGCAAGCTCACCTAGGGAGAGATGCCATGATAAGATTATTCAAAACTGATTGGTTTAACCCCAGATTTCGTCAAGCTGCAGAAGCAGTTTGCCATCGATGTGTTACTTGCCAGCAGATGAACCCAGGAAAGGGAACGGTTGTGAACGCGAGCCACATTGGTAGAGCAAGTGGCCCGTTTAGTCGTATGCAGATAGATTTCATTGAGATGCCTGTGCACGGAGGTCTAAAGTATGTGTTGGTGATTGTGTGCATTTTTAGTCACTGGATTGAGGCATACCCCACACGTAGAAATGACAGCCTTACAGTTGCAAAGCTATTGTTGAGAGAGTTGATACCACGTTTCGGATTCCCGATCTCTTTAGAATCAGATAGGGGAAGTCACTTCAATAACGAGGTGATAAAGTTACTTTGCGAAGCGCTGAACATTGAGCAAAAACTGCATTGTAGCTATCGCCCTGAAGCATCAGGATTGGTGGAGCAGATGAATGGTACACTGAAATCAAGAATGGCGAAAATATGTGCATCGACAAATTTGAAATGGCCTGACGCATTGCCCTTGGCGCTAATGTCAATGAGAAACACCCCTGATAGAAAGACTGGATTGTCTCCGCACGAAATTCTCATGGGCAGGGCCATGAGACTTCCTGCAGTTCCCGCAAACGCGCTTTTGAATATTACAGATGATATGGTGTTAGACTACTGCAAGGGTCTGGCTGACGTGGTTCGCTCTTTCTCTCACCAGGTGGAAGCAACCACCTTACCACCGATCCAAGGTCCAGGACACGCACTGAAAGCAGGTGACTGGGTGGTGGTAAAGAAGCACGTGAGGAAGTCGTGTCTGGAACCCCGTTGGAAAGGCCCTTTCCAAGTGATCCTGACGACAACTACCGCTGTGAAGTGTGCGGGGGTTCCCAACTGGATCCACGCCAATCACACAAAGAAAGTGTTGTGTCCCACAGACGAGGAAGTTGAAGCGCTGAAACTGCCAGTGCCTGATAAAACAGTGCTGAGTGCTGAGGCAGAACAAAATAGAACTGAAAGCGAACAGGCAGAAGCAGGAGAGAGAGAGATATTATTGGAGGACGAAGAGACTAACTCACTTGGGGAAGACCAAGGAGAAAGTTCAGACAGCGACGAAGCAGCTGAAGGTGACAAAGAGCCTGAAGCAGCTGAGGGTAGCAAAGAGCCTGAAGCAGCTGAGGGTGACAAAGAACCTGAAGCAGCTGAAAGTGATACAGAGCCTGACGAAAGTAAAGGTGACGAAGGGCTCGAAAAAGGTGAAAAAGCAGGAGAGCCTGATCCGAGGAGGGCTTTCCCAGAAGCAGACGATACAGAAAAAGAAAAAGAGAACGTGATTGATTCCCCAGAAGGAGGGGACAAGGCAGAACAGAACGAAAAGGTTCAAACTTCTACAGAAAAGGTCGCAGGTCCAACAAATGGACATGGTGCAAAGAGGAGACTAAGTATATCACCAGTAAAACAAAGGACTGAAGAAAGTTTGAACGACGGAGGAAGGCCAAAAGTGAAAGAGAAAAGAAAGGAAGTGTCTGTCGTGGTACCAACTTCGAGTGAAGAAAAAGACTTGACAAAAGAGGAAAGTACCAGCGAGGCAGAATCGAAAAGAGAAGCAAAATTGAAAAGGAAAAGGATACCGAATAGGAGATATTCCGGTCCAGAATGGGCATATGCAGTCAATGATGATTGGACTGACGAATTTGTATCTCTAAGCATCGAGAACGAAGAAGAAGAGATACCAATAGAAAAGAAAAGTTTTATGGACAGTGTTGATTGAAAGGGTGATAAATGACATTGCCTGCTACAATCTAAAGTGATAAAACCAGCTGAGACATTGCTAAACCGGATGAGACATTTGCTAAACCGATAAAGACTGAGTTATTGCCGAATTGAGACAAATGCTGCTAACCGATAAGTGACTGGCCTCTTGAAGAAAACTGTGTGAACATTGCGCTAGTTCAGCTTTGTAACTGAATTGCTAAATAGTTTCATTTATAGGTGCTTCTAGCTCTCTGATTCTATACAGATCATGACGCAAAACAGTAGAAAGAAATATTGTAAATATGTGTGTATAGGCTTGATAATTGCATGTGTACTAATAATAATGGCAATAGTGCTTGCAATGCATGGAAAGGGTGAGAATGAGAAAATTGATGCTTCTACTTTTGCTCCTGTTACTGTCACTGAACTAACCGCATTGAAAAGATTAGAAATAGATGAGAGACTCTTGCATGATAAGAAGGAGCTTTCATATAATGTTTTCTATCGCTTGCTAACAGAATATGTTGAGACTATGGATGCGAAAGATTGTTATGTGTGTACACAAATACCGACATCAGTAAAGGAAGGGGTGACTTATCACCACATGCCTCTTACATACGGGATTACATGTAGTATAGTAATGTCTAGGTTTTATGGTCAAACTAACATACAGTATTTTTACTCAAATTATGATGTTACCTTTGCATATGTTCCTATAATAGCGCAGCTAAGCCAGATTGCTAAAGATTGGGATGCTAAAATAATGAGGGAATTTTTCGAGCCAATGCTACCTTTTGAAACGGCTCACGCTCATAGGGAAAATCTTACCTGCTCGCTCTCTGCAGTAGAAATAAGCTTTTTAGATCGCACAGATGATAGAAGAGCACAAATGAATGCGAAGTTAGAAAAGGAATTACATAAGAGGACTTCAGTAGACAATTATGATTTTGCCGCAATAAAGACACAAGGGAGAATTGCTTTAGATGCTTGGCATGTAGGGAAATTTTGTATATATCGAGGTGAATCTTATTATGACAACATTTTTGTAGGAGCGAGTGAGTGTAAACATACGTTTATCTTTAAGGCCAAATGGACATTCATGATGAACGGACTTGACCCTGTCATTCCAGGTGTATATTACATTTGTGGATATAATGCCTATTATCGTCTTCCAAAAGGATGGTGGGGGAGATGTTATTTGGGTATAGTGTTCCCAAAGGTTTATCAACTGGATAACCTATCGATGATTCAAAAGACATCTGGATCTCATTGTATCCAGAAAAGAGAGACCGCAGCTGCTGTGGTAGGAGATATATTTGGAGCCATGATTCCTTCATTGGGAGTTGTGTTGAATTCCATCAAAATAAGAAAGTTGTCTACTATAGTGGATAACATGTTGACAAAGTTTTCAGGTGCTATAATCCTGATAGATGCTGAACTTGCAGCGGAAAGAGCTATGACTCTTCAAAATAGGCTTGCTTTAGACATTCTTTTAGCAAAGGATGGCGGCGTTTGCAAAATGCTTGGTGCACGACACTGTTGTACTTATATTCCCGACAATAGTGTGAAAATTAAAAATATGCTTGCTAATCTAACAAAAGAAAGTGCAGATTTGAAGGAATTGAAAGAACCAGGAGTGTGGGAGAAGGTTGGAAAAGGACTTGCTTCAGTGGGAAATTGGATTGGGGGAATTTGGAATGGAATATTGCTAAAAATAATAAAGGGAATTATGATAGTTCTTATTTGCATATTTGGAATTTGGGGAATAAAAAGGGGAATAATAATGATTATGGAAAGAATTAAAAGAAGAAAGGAAGAGAAAATAATGAAAAGAATGGCAGAAGAATACAAAGCGAAAACTAGGGGAATTAAAAGGAAAAGAGAACTGACAGAATTTTAATGGAATAAAATTTGTGGGCATGGTTTGGTGTGATGACAAGTAGTCATCAGAGGAGGGATTGATGAAGCAGAAATTAAGGTTTTACATTTATTAGCGCTTAAACGTAGTACTGCAATAATCATGTGTGACTTTAACCGAACTAATAAAGATTGTACGGGGACAAAATGTGCCCTCAGAGTAGTTTGCCAACATTTATAAGCGTGCTTATATAACGTGGTGTATTAGAATTGCACTAATCCGACATAATCGTAAACGTGTGCTATGATTTGCTTGCTTGAAATGTTTTAGCTTAGCATAACTTTAGTAGAGGCTTTGGCCTAGTTGCCTGGTCTCACGGTTTAGATGCTCGTATTTTTCCAATGTGCTAATAAACGTGTATTTTTGCTTGAAGCTGTACTTTTCCACTGAGATCGTTCACAAGCTTATCTTAAAGTTTCGTGCCAGCTTGGCATCTTTCTCTTTACTCCAAGGTCAATCTGCAGGTGCGGACAATGGAGGCTCTGAAAGTGAGCTAATTGGTATAAAATGTTGCAACTTGCGTACCCATCTCCAAGGATAATGTATGCTTAAGTAAAAGCTTGAGAACTGTCGTTTTTGATTGGACAATTTGAAGTCAACCTATGAACCCTCCAATGGAAGACCCTACTGGATTTGGACTGTTGTCTATTTAAACCAGGTGCACGAGAAGAAAGTAGCTATTACAGCCATTATTGCTATTACCAGCCTTTTGCAGCTATTACCAGCTCGATACCCGCCATTTTGCAGACTTCGTAGCTATTATGGCCCACCTTGCTGCGACGCCATTTTGAAAGAGATTCTGATGCTTTCTCTAATCGAGAGAAAGAGACTTTAAATGATTCTTGCCCTAGAGACTTTAACTTTGATCCCTTTGCATGAAGTAGTAGTTTTACCTTGCCGCCGTGAGGCAATTGCCCCGTCCACCCCTGCCCCTTTGCCCCGTCCCATGCCGATCGAAACGGTACCCATGCTGATCGAGAAACGGTACCTGTGAGACGAAGACTTCCTTGTATGCTGATTGTAATTGGTAAATATGAAAGGAAATTGTAAAATTGCATTGTGTTTCTTTTAGGTAACCAACTGCTGATTTTTGGCAAGATCCCTAGTTAGGAGTTTTTCCAAATTAATGTTGCTAAATTGTTTTGCATGAAGTCCCACATGCCGATGCTAATTTGAGGTTAGATGAGGATTCCTTCTGTTGCACGATGCAATTTGAGACCTTGTTATGCTGACTAAATGTATGCAATTAGCTCGTTACAGATCATAGTATTAGTGATTTGCATTGCTATTATCGAATGCCTTGTTATTCAAATGCTGCATAGATTGCACCTGTTTCGCCGTTATGGACAGCTATTAATGTTCATTTATGTTTATCATTTGGTGTTGAGACACATTTATATTGTGCTAGCTTTGTTAATATAGGGAAATAAATTCACTAACTTTGAATAAACTGCTGTGGTTATTCCTGACTGAAAGGTCAGGGTTCGCCGAAATGTATTCTGGATTAATTGTCAAGTGTTATGTTGATCAGGGTATTGCTTATGTTCGTTATTGATTATTGATTTGATGCAATTGATCGATATAGAGTACGGAGAGTTCCACTTAGTCAAAAGATTCATCGGCCTAAAGAGCGTCCGAATACAGGTAAATTATTAGTACGGACCGCTCTATCAGTATACAGTACTATAGTTGTCATATGGTATACAGCACTATAGTTGTCATATGGTATACAGCACTATAGTTGTCATATGGTATACAGCACTATATGTGTTGCATGGTGTTGTATGCAGCACTATAGTTGTTGCATGTTGTGGTATGCAGTCCCATAGGTGTTGCATGGTGTAGTATGCAGCCCTATAGTTGTTGCATGGTGTGGTATGCAGTCCTATATTTGTGATATGGTATGCAGCACTAAAGTTGTTGCATGGTGTGATGTGCAGTCCTATAGTTGTGCCATGGTATGTATACAGCACTATAAGTATGATATGGGATAGTGTACAGCACTATAGTTGTGATATGGTATGCAGCACTATAGTTGTTGCATGGTGTGGTATGCAGTCCTATAGTTGTTGCATGGTGTAGTATACAGCACTGAAGTTGTTGCATGGTGTTGTATGGAGCACTATAGTTGTTGCATGGTGTGGTATGCAGTCCCATAGGTGTTGCATGGAGTAGTATGCAGCCCTATAGTTGTTGCATGCTTAGGTATGCAGTCCTATAGTTGTGATATGGTATGCAGCACTATAGTTGTTGCATGGTGTGATATGCAGTCCCATAGGTGTTGCATGGTGTATTATGCGGCACTATAGTTTTTGCATGGTGTGGTATGCAGTCCTATAGTTGTGATTTGGTATGCAGCACTATAGTTGTTGCATGGTGTAGTATGCAGCACTGTAGTTTTTGCACGGTGTAGTATGCAGCACTCTTGTTGTTGTATGGTGTAGTATGCAGCATTATAGTTGTTGTATGGTGTGGTATGCAGTCCTATAGTTATGGCATGGTATGTATTAAGCACTATAAGTATGATATTGGATAGTATACAGCACTATAAGTATGATATTGGATAGTATTCAGCACTATAGTTGTGATATGGTATGCAGCATTATAGTTGTTGCATGATGTGGTATGCAGTCCTATAGTTGTGGCATGGTATGTGTACAGCCCTATAAGTATGATATTGGATAGTATACAGCACTATAGTTGTGATATGGTATGCAGCACTATAGTTGTTGGATGGCGTAGTATGCAGCACTATAGTTGTTGTGCGGTGTGGTACGTAGAACCATAGTTGTTTTGTGGTGTGGTATGCAGTCCTTTAGTTGTGGCATGGTTTGTGTACAGCGCTATAAGTATGATATGGGTCAGTATACAGCACTATAGTTGTGATGTGGTATGCAGCACTATAGTTGTTGTATGGTGTAGTATGCCGTCCTATAGTTGTGATATGGTATGCAGCACTATAGTTGTTGCATGGTGTAGTATGCAGTACTATAGTCGTTGCATGGTGTGGTATGCAGTCCTACAGTTGTGGCATGGTTTGTGTATAGCGCTACAAGTATGATATGGGATAGTATACAGTACTATAGTTGTGATATTTTATGCAGAACTATAGTTGTTGCATGGTGTGGTATGCAGTCCTATAGTTGTGGCATGGTATGTATACAGCACTATAGTTGTGATATGGTATGCAGCATTATAGTTGTGGCATTGTGTGGTATGCAGTCCTACTACAGTGGTGTGATGTTGTATGCAGCACTATAGTTGTGGTATTGTGTGATATGCAGTCCTACAGCAGTGGTGTGGTATGGATGCAGCACTATAGCTGTGGTATGGTATGGTATACAGTCCTACTGCAGTGGTGTAGTGTGGTATGCAGCACTATAGTTGTGGTATGGTGTTGTATGCAGTTCTAATGCAGTGGTGTGGTATGGATGCAGCACTATAGCTGTGGTGTGGTATGGTATGCAGTCCTACTGCAGTGGTGTGATGTGGTATGCAGCACTATAGTCGTGGTATGGTGTGGTATGCAGTCCTACTGCAGTGGTGTGGTATGGATGCAGCCCTATAGTTGTGGTATGGTGTGGTATGTAGTCCTGTTGCAGTGGTGTGGTATGTATGCAGCCCTATAGTTGTGGTATGGTGTGGTATGCAGCCCTACTGCGGTGGTGTGGTATGTATGCAGCACAATAGTTGTGGTATGGTGTGGTATGTAGTCCTGTTGCAGTGGTGTGGTATGTATGCAGCCCTATAGTTGTGGTATGGTGTGGTATGCAGCCCTACTGCAGTGGTGTGGTATGTATGCAGCCCTATAGTTGTGGTATGGTGTGGTATGCAGTCATATTGCAGTGGTGTGGTATGTATGCAGCACTATAGCTGTGGTATGGTGTGGTATGCAGTCCTGTTGCAGTGGTGTGGTATGGATTCAGCACTATAGCTGTGGTATGGGGTGGTATGCAGTCTTACTGCAGTGGTGTGGTTTGGATGCAGCACTATAGCTGTGGTATGGAGTGGTATGCAGTCCTGTTACAGTGGCGTGGTATGTATGCAGCACTATAGTTGTGGCATGGTGTGGTATGCAGTCCTGTTGCAGTGGTGTGGTATGGAAGCAGCACTATAGCTGTGGTATGGTGTGGTATGCAGTTCTGTTGCAGTGGTGTGGTATGTATGCAGCAGTGGTGTGGTATGGATGCAGCACCATAGCTGTGGTATGGTGTGGTATGCAGTCCTGTTGCAGTGGTGTGGTATGGATGCAGCACTATAGCTGTGGTATGGTGTGGTTTGCAGTCCTAGTGCAGTGGTGTGGTATGGATGCAGCACTATAGTTGTGGTATGGTGTGGTATGCAGTCCTGTTGCAGTGGTGTGGTATGGATGCAACACTATAGCTGTGGTAGGGTATGGTATGCAGTCCTACTGCAGTGGTGTGGTATGTATGCAGCGCTATAGCTGCGGTATGGTGTGGTATGCAGCGGTGTGGTATGGATGCAGCACTATAGCTGTAGTATGGTATGATATGCAGTCCTATTGCAGTAGTGTGGTATGGATGCAGCACTATAGCTGTGGTATGGTATGGTATGCAGTCCTACTGCAGTGGATCGGTATGTATGCAGTGCTATAGCTGCGGTATGGTGTGGTATGCAGTGGTGTGGTATGGATGCAGCACTATAGCTGTGGTATGGTGTGGTATGCAGTCCAGTTGCAGTGGTGTGGTGTGGATGCAGCACTATAGCTGTGGTATGCTGTGGTATGCAGTCCTGTTGCAGTGGTGTGGTATGGATGCAGCACTATAGTTGTAGTATTGTGTGGTATGCAGTCTTACTGCAGTGGTGTGATGTTGTATGCAACACTATAGTTGTGGTATGGTGTGGTATGCAGTCCTACCGCAGTGGTGTGGTATGGATGCAGCACTATAGCTGTGGTGTGGTATGGTATGCAATCCTACTGCAGTGGTGTGATGTGGTATGCAGCACTATAGTTGTGGTATGGTGTGGTATGCAGTCCTACTGCAGTGGTGTGGTATGGATGCAGCATTATAGCTGTGGTATGGTGTGGTATGCAGTCCTACTGCAGTGGTGTGGTATGGATGGAGCAACATAGCTGTGTTATGGTATGGTATGCAGTCCTACTGCAGTGGTGTGGTATGGATGCAGCACTATAGCTGTGGTATGGTGTGGTATACAGTCCTACTGCAGTGGTGTGGTATGGATGCAACACTATAGTTGTGGTATGGTGTGGTATGCAGTCCTGTTGCAGTGGTGTGGTATGGATGCAGCACTATAGCTGTGGTATGGTATGGTATGCAGTCCTACTGCAGTGGTGTGGTATGTATGCAGCGCTATAGCTGCGGTATGGTGTGGTATGCAGTGGTGTGGTATGGATGCAGCACTATAGCTGTGGTATGCTGTCGTATGCAGTCCTGTTGCAGTGGTGAGGTATGGATGCAGCACTATAGTTGTGGTATTGTGTGGTATGCAGTCCTGTTGCAGTGGTGTGATATGGATGCAGCACTATAGCTGTGGTATGGTGTGGTATGCAGTCCTGTTGTAGTGGTGTGGTATGGATGCAGCACTATACAGTAGTTGTGGTATGGTGTGGTATGCAGTCCTGTTGCAGGGGTGTGTTATGGATGCAGCACTATAGCTGCGGTATGATGTGGTATGCAGTCCTGTTGCAGTGGTGTGATATGGATGCAGCACTATAGCTGTGGTATGGTATGGTATGCAGTCCTACTGCAGTGGTGTGGTATACAGCACTATAGTTGTGATGTGGTATGCAGCACTATAGTTGTTGTATGGTGTAGTATGCCGTCCTATAGTTGTGATATGGTATGCAGCACTATAGTTGTTGCATGGTGTAGTATGCAGTACTATAGTCGTTGCATGGTGTGGTATGCAGTCCTACAGTTGTGGCATGGTTTGTGTATAGCGCTACAAGTATGATATGGGATAGTATACAGTACTATAGTTGTGATATTTTATGCAGAACTATAGTTGTTGCATGGTGTGGTATGCAGTCCTATAGTTGTGGCATGGTATGTATACAGCACTATAGTTGTGATATGGTATGCAGCATTATAGTTGTTGCATTGTGTGGTATGCAGTCCTACTACAGTGGTGTGATGTTGTATGCAGCACTATAGTTGTGGTATTGTGTGATATGCAGTCCTACAGCAGTGGTGTGGTATGGATGCAGCACTATAGCTGTGGTATGGTATGATATACAGTCCTACTGCAGTGGTGTAGTGTGGTATGCAGCACTATAGTTGTGGTATGGTGTTGTATGCGGTTCTAATGCAGTGGTGTGGTATGGATGCAGCACTATAGCTGTGGTGTGGTATGGTATGCAGTCATACTGCAGTGGTGTGATGTGGTATGCAGCACTATAGTCGTGGTATGGTGTGGTATGCAGTCCTACTGCAGTGGTGTGGTATGGATGCAGCCCTATAGTTGTGGTATGGTGTGGTATGTAGTCCTGTTGCAGTGGTGTGGTATGTATGCAGCCCTATAGTTGTGGTATGGTGTGGTATGCAGCCCTACTGCGGTGGTGTGGTATGTATGCAGCACAATAGTTGTGGTATGGTGTGGTATGTAGTCCTGTTGCAGTGGTGTGGTATGTATGCAGCCCTATAGTTGTGGTATGGTGTGGTATGCAGCCCTACTGCAGTGGTGTGGTATGTATGCAGCCCTATAGTTGTGGTATGGTGTGGTATGCAGTCATATTGCAGTGGTGTGGTATGTATGCAGCACTATAGCTGTGGTATGGTGTGGTATGCAGTCCTGTTGCAGTGGTGTGGTATGGATTCAGCACTATAGCTGTGGTATGGGGTGGTATGCAGTCTTACTGCAGTGGTGTGGTATGGATGCAGCACTATAGCTGTGGTATGGAGTGGTATGCAGTCCTGTTACAGTGGCGTGGTATGTATGCAGCACTATAGTTGTGGCATGGTGTGGTATGCAGTCCTGTTGCAGTGGTGTGGTATGGAAGCAGCACTATAGCTGTGGTATGGTGTGGTATGCAGTTCTGTTGCAGTGGTGTGGTATGTATGCAGCAGTGGTGTGGTATGGATGCAGCACCATAGCTGTGGTATGGTGTGGTATGCAGTCCTGTTGCAGTGGTGTGGTATGGATGCAGCACTATAGCTGTGGTATGGTGTGGTTTGCAGTCCTAGTGCAGTGGTGTGGTATGGATGCAGCACTATAGTTGTGGTATGGTGTGGTATGCAGTCCTGTTGCAGTGGTGTGGTATGGATGCAGCACTATAGCTGTGGTAGGGTATGGTATGCAGTCCTACTGCAGTGGTGTGGTATGTATGCAGCGCTATAGCTGCGGTATGGTGTGGTATGCAGTGGTGTGGTATGGATGCAGCACTATAGCTGTAGTATGGTATGATATGCAGTCCTATTGCAGTAGTGTGGTATGGATGCAGCACTATAGCTGTGGTATGGTATGGTATGCAGTCCTACTGCAGTGGATCGGTATGTATGCAGTGCTATAGCTGCGGTATGGTGTGGTATGCAGTGTTGTGGTATGGATGCAGCACTATAGCTGTGGTATGGTGTGGTATGCAGTCCAGTTGCAGTGGTGTGGTGTGGATGCAGCACTATAGCTGTGGTATGCTGTGGTATGCAGTCCTGTTGCAGTGGTGTGGTATGGATGCAGCACTATAGTTGTAGTATTGTGTGGTATGCAGTCCTACTGCAGTGGTGTGATGTTGTATGCAACACTATAGTTGTGGTATGGTGTGGTATGCAGTCCTACCGCAGTGGTGTGGTATGGATGCAGCACTATAGCTGTGGTGTGGTATGGTATGCAATCCTACTGCAGTGGTGTGATGTGGTATGCAGCACTATAGTTGTGGTATGGTGTGGTATGCAGTCCTACTGCAGTGGTGTGGTATGGATGCAGCACTATAGCTGTGGTGTGGTATGGTATGCAATCCTACTGCAGTGGTGTGATGTGGTATGCAGCACTATAGTTGTGGTATGGTGTGGTATGCAGTCCTACTGCAGTGGTGTGGTATGGATGCAGTATTATAGCTGTGGTATGGTGTGGTATGCAGTCCTACTGCAGTGGTGTGGTATGGATGGAGCAACATAGCTGTGGTATGGTATGGTATGCAGTCCTACTGCAGTGGTGTGGTATGGATGCAGCACTATAGCTGTGGTATGGTGTGGTATACAGTCCTACTGCAGTGGTGTGGTATGGATGCAACACTATAGTTGTGGTATGGTGTGGTATGCAGTCCTGTTGCAGTGGTGTGCTATGGATGCAGCACTATAGCTGTGGTATGGTATGGTATGCAGTCCTACTGCAGTGGTGTGGTATGTATGCAGCGCTATAGCTGCGGTATGGTGTGGTATGCAGTGGTGTGGTATGGATGCAGCACTATAGCTGTGGTATGCTGTCGTATGCAGTCCTGTTGCAGTGGTGAGGTATGGATGCAGCACTATAGTTGTGGTATTGTGTGGTATGCAGTCCTGTTGCAGTGGTGTGATATGGATGCATCACTATAGCTGTGGTATGCTGTCGTATGCAGTCCTGTTGCAGGGGTGTGTTATGGATGCAGCACTATAGCTGCGGTATGATGTGGTATGCAGTCCTGTTGCAGTGGTGTGGTATGGATGCAGCACTATAGCTGTGGTATGGTATGGTATGCAGTCCTACTGCAGTGGTGTGGTATGTATGAAGTGCTATAGCTGTGGTATGGTGTGGTATGCAGTGGTGTGGTATGGATGCAGCACTATAGCTGTGGTATGGTGTGGTATGCAGTCCTGTTGCAGTGGTGTGGTATGAATGCAGCACTATAGCTGGGGTATGGTGTGGTATGCAGTCCTGATGCAGTGGTGTGGTATGGATGCAGCCCTATAGCTGCGGAATGGTATGGTATGCAGTCCTGTTGCAGTGGTGTGGTATGGATGCAGCACTATAGCTGTGGTATGGTGTGGTATGCAGTCCTACTAGCAGTGGTGTGGTAAGGATGCAGCACTATAGCTGTGGTATGGTGTGGTATGCAGCCCTACTGCAGTGGTGTGGTATGGATGCAGTACTATAGCTGCGGTATGGTGTGGTATGCAGTCCTGTTGCAGTGGTGTGGTATGGATGCAGCACTATACTTTTGGTATGGTGTGGTATGCAGTCCGGTTGCAGTGGTGTGGTATGGATGCAGCACTATAGCTGTGGTATGGTGTGGTATGCAGCCCTACTGCAGTGGTGTGGTATGAATGCAGCACTATAGTTGTGGTATTATGTGGTATGCAGTCCTACTGCAGTGGTGTGGTATGGATGCAGTACTGTAGCTGCGGTATGGTGTTGTATGCAGTCCTGTTGCAGTGGTGTGGTATGGATGCAGCACTATAGCTGTTGTTTGGTGTGGTATGCAGTCCTACTGCAGTGGTGTGGTATGGATGCAGCACTATACTTGTGGTATGGTGTGGTATGCAGTCCTGTTGCTGTTGTGTGGTATGGGTGCAGCACTGTAGCTGTGGTATGCTATGGAAGGCAGTCCTACTGCAGTGGTGTGGTATGGATGCAGCACCATAGCTGCAGTATGGTGATTTATGCAGTCCTGTTGTAGTGGTGTGGTATGGATGCAGCACTATAGTTGTGGTATGGTGTGGTATGCAGTCGTGTTGCAGGGGTGTGGTATGGATGCAGCACTATAGCTGCGGTATGATGTGGTATGCAGTCCTGTTGCAGCGGTGTGGTATGGATGCAGCACTATAGCTGTGGTATGGTATGGTATGCAGTCCTACTGCAGTGGTGTGGTATGTATGCAGCGCAGCACTATAGCTGTGGTATAGTGTGGTATGCAGTGGTGTGGTATGGATGCAGTACTATAGCTGTGGTATGGTGTGGTATGCAGTGGTGTGGTATGTATGCAGCCCTATAGCTGTGGTATGGTGTGGTATGTAGTCCTGTTGCAGTGGTGTAGTATGTATGCAGCCCTATAGTTGTGGTATGGTGTGGTATGCAGTCATATTGCAGTGGTGTGGTATGGATGCAGCACTATAGCTGTGGTATGGTGTGGTATGCAGTCCTGTTGCAGTGGTATGGTATGTATGCAGCAGTGGTGTGGTATGGATGCAGCACCATAGCAGTGGTATGGTGTGGTATGCAGTCCTGTTGCAGTGGTGTGGTATGGATGCAGCACTATAGCTGTGGTATGGTGTGGTATGCAGTCCTACTGCAGTGGTGTGGTATGGATGCAGCACTATAGTTGTGGTATGGTGTGGTATGCAGTCCTGTTGCAGTGGTGTGGTATGGATGCAGCACTATAGCTGTGGTAGGGTATGGTATGCATTCCTACTGCAGTGGTGTGGTATGTATGCAGCGCTATAGCTGCGGTATGGTGTGGTATGCAGTCCTACTGCAGTGGTGTGGTATGTATCCAGCGCTATAGCTGCGGTATGGTGTGGTATGCAGTGGTGTGGTATGCATGCAGCCCTATAGCTGTGGTATGGTGTGGTATGCAGTCCTGTTGCAGTGGTGTGGTATGAATGCAGCACTATAGCTGTGGTATGGTGTGGTATGCACTCCTGTTGCAGTGGTGTGGTATGGATGCAGCACTATAGCTGTGGTATGGTGTGGTATGCAGTCCTGTTGCAGTGGTGTGGTATGGATGCAGCACTATAGCTGTGGTATGGTATGGTATGCAGTCCTACTGCAGTGGTGTGGTATGTATGCAGCGCTATAGCTGCGGTATGGTGTGGTATGCAGTGGTGTGGTATGGATGCAGCACTATAGCTGTGGTATGCTGTCGTATGCAGTCCTGTTGCAGTGGTGAGGTATGGATGCAGCACTATAGTTGTGGTATTGTGTGGTATGCAGTCCTGTTGCAGTGGTGTGGTATGATGCAGCACTATAGCTGTGGTATGGTGTGGTATGCAGTCCTGTTGCAGTGGTGTGGTATGGATGCAGCACTATAGTTGTGGTATGGTGTGATATGCAGCCCTACTGCAGTGGTGTGGTATGTATGCAGCCCTATAGTTGTGGTATGGTGTGGTATGCAGTCCTACTGCAGTGGTGTGGTATGTATGCAGCGCTATAGCTGTGGTATGGTGTGGTATGCAGTGGTGTGGTATGTATGCAGCCCTATAGCTGTGGTATGGTGTGGTATGCAGTCCTGTTGCAGTGGTGTGGTATGATGCACCACTATAGCTGTGGTATGGTGTGGTATGCAGTCCTGTTGCAGTGGTGTGGTATGGATGCAGCACTATAGCTGTCGTATGGTGTGGTATGCAGTCCTGTTGCAGTGGTGTGGTATGGATGCAGCACTATAGCTGTGGTATGGTATGGTATGCAGTGCTACTGCAGTGGTGTGGTATGGATGCAGCACTATAGCTGTGGAATGGTGTGGTATGCAGTCCAGTTGCAGTGGTGTGGTGTGGATGCAGCATTATAGCTGTGGTAAGCTGTGGTATGCAGTCCTGTTGCAATTGTGAGGTATGGATGCAGCACTATAGTTGTGGTATTGTGTGGTATGCAGTCCTGTTGCAGTGGTGTGGTATGGATGCAGCACTATAGTTGTGGTATGGTGTGGTATGCAGCCCTACTGCAGTGGTGTGGTATGTATGCAGCCCTATAGTTGTGGTATGGTATGCAGTCCTACTGCAGTGGTGTGGTATGTATGCAGCGCTATAGCTGTGGTATGGTGTGGTATGCAGTCCTGTTGCAGTGGTGTGGTATGGATGCAGCACTATTGCTGCGGTATGGTATGGTATGCAGTCCTACTGCAGTGGTGTGGTATGTATGCAGCACTATAGCTGCGGTATGGTGTGGTATGCAGTGGTATGGATGCAGCACTATAGCTGTGGTATGGTGTGGTATGCAGCCCAGTTGCTCTGCTGTGGTGTGGATGCAGCATTATAGCTGTGGTATGGTGTAGTATGCAGTCCTGTTGCAGTGGTGTGGTATGGATGCAGCGCTATAGTTTTGGTATTGTGTGGTATGCAGTCCTGTTGCAGTGTTGTGGTACGGATGCAGCACTATAGTTGTGGTATGGTGTGGTATGCAGCCCTACTGCAGTGGTGTGGTATGTATGCAGCCCTATAGTTGTGGTATGGTGTGGTATACAGTCTTACTGCAGTGGTGTGGTATATATGCAGCGCTATAGCTGCGGTATGGTGTGGTATGCGGTGGTGTGGTATGCATGCAGCCCTATAGCTGTGGTATGGTGTGGTATGCAGTCCTGTTGCAGTGGTGTGGTATGGATGCAGCACTATAGCTGTGGTATGGTGTGGTATGCAGTCCTGTTGCAGTGGTGCGGTATGGATGCAGCACTATAGCTGTGGTATGGTGTGGTATGCAGTCCTGTTGCAGTGGTGTGGTATGGATGCAACACTATAGCTATGGTATGGTATGCAGTTCTACTGCAGTGGTGTGGTATGTATGCAGCGCTATAGCTGTGGTATGGTGTGGTATGCAGTGGTGTGGTATGTATGCAGCCCTGTAGCTGTGGTATGGTGTGGTATGCAGTCCTGTTGCAGTGGTGTGATATGGATGCAGCACTATAGCTGCGGTATGGTGTGGTATGCAGTCCTGTTGTAGTGGTGTGGTATGGATGCAGCACTATAGTTGTGGTATGGTGTGGTATGCAGTCCTGTTGCAGGGGTGTGGTATGGATGCTGCACTATAGCTGCGGTATGATGTGGTATGCAGTCCTGTTGCAGTGGTGTGGTATGGATGCAGCACTATAGCTGTGGTATGGTATGGTATGCAGTCCTACTGCAGTGGTGTGGTATCTATGCAGTGCTATAGCTGTGGTATGGTGTGGTATGCAGTTGTGTGGTATGGATGCAGCACTATAGCTGTGGTATGGTGTGGTATGCAGTCCTGTTGCAGTGGTGTGGTATGAATGCAGCACTATAGCTGTGGTATGGTGTGGTATGCAGTCCTGTTGCAGTGGTGTGGTATGGATGCAGCCCTATAGCTGCGGAATGGTATGGTATGCAGTCCTGTTGCAGTGGTGTGGTATGGATGCAGCACTATAGCTGTGGTATGGTGTGGTATGCAGTCCTACTAGCAGTGGTGTGGTATGGATGCAGCACTATAGCTATGGAATGGTGTGGTATGCAGTCCTACTAGCAGTGGTGTGGTAAGGATGCAGCACTATAGCTGTGGTATGGTGTGGTATGCAGCCCTACTGCAGTGGTGTGGTATGGATGCAGTACTATAGCTGCGGTATGGTGTTGTATGCAGTCCTGTTGCAGTGGTGTGGTATGGATGCAGCACTATAGCTGAGGTTTGGTGTGGTATGCAGTTCTACTGCAGTGGTGTGGTATGGATGCAGCACTATACTTGTGGTATGGTGTGGTATGCAGTCCGGTTGCAGTGGTGTGGTATGGATGCAGCACTATAGCTGTGGTATGGTGTGGTATGCAGCCCTACTGCAGTGGTGTGGTATGAATGCAGCACTATAGTTGTGGTATTGTGTGGTATGCAGTCCTACTGCAGTGGTGTGGTATGGATGCAGTACTATAGCTGCGGTATGGTGTTGTATGCAGTCCTGTTGCAGTGGTGTGGTATGGATGCAGCACTATAGCTGCGGTTTGGTGTGGTATGCAGTCCTACTGCAGTGGTGTGGTATGGATGCAGCACTATACTTGTGGTATGGTGTGGTATGCAGTCCTGTTGCTGTTGTGTGGTATGGGTGCAGCACTATAGCTGTGGTATGGTATGGTATGCAGTCCTACTGCAGTGGTGTGGTATGGATGCAGCACCATAGCTGCAGTATGGTGATTTATGCAGTCCTGTTGTAGTGGTGTGGTATGGATGCAGCACTATAGTTGTGGTATGGTGTGGTATGCAGTCGTGTTGCAGGGGTGTGGTATGGATGCAGCACTATAGCTGCGGTATGATGTGGTATGCAGTCCTGTTGCAGTGGTGTGGTATGGATGCAGCACTATAGCTGTGGTATGGTATGGTATGGTATGCAGTCCTACTGCAGTGGTGTGGTATGTATGCAGCGCAGCACTATAGCTGTGGTATAGTGTGGTATGCAGTGGTGTGGTATGGATGCAGTACTATAGCTGTGGTATGGTGTGGTATGCAGTCCGGTTGCAGTGGTGTGGTATGGATGCAGCACTATAGCTGTGGTATGGTGTGGTATGCAGCCCTACTGCAGTGGTGTGGTATGAATGCAGCACTATAGTTGTGGTATTGTGTGGTATGCAGTCCTACTGCAGTGGTGTGGTATGGATGCAGTACTATAGCTGCGGTATGGTGTTGTATGCAGTCCTGTTGCAGTGGTGTGGTATGGATGCAGCACTATAGCTGCGGTTTGGTGTGGTATGCAGTCCTACTGCAGTGGTGTGGTATGGATGCAGCACTATACTTGTGGTATGGTGTGGTATGCAGTCCTGTTGCTGTTGTGTGGTATGGGTGCAGCACTATAGCTGTGGTATGGTATGGTATGCAGTCCTACTGCAGTGGTGTGGTATGGATGCAGCACCATAGCTGCAGTATGGTGATTTATGCAGTCCTGTTGTAGTGGTGTGGTATGGATGCAGCACTATAGTTGTGGTATGGTGTGGTATGCAGTCGTGTTGCAGGGGTGTGGTATGGATGCAGCACTATAGCTGCGGTATGATGTGGTATGCAGTCCTGTTGCAGTGGTGTGGTATGGATGCAGCACTATAGCTGTGGTATGGTATGGTATGGTATGCAGTCCTACTGCAGTGGTGTGGTATGTATGCAGCGCAGCACTATAGCTGTGGTATAGTGTGGTATGCAGTGGTGTGGTATGGATGCAGTACTATAGCTGTGGTATGGTGTGGTATGCAGTGGTGTGGTATGTTTGCAGCCCTATAGCTGTGGTATGGTGTGGTATGTAGTCCTGTTGCAGTGGTGTGTCATGTATGCAGCCCTATATTTGTGGTATGGTATGGTATGCAGTCCTACTGCAGTGGTGTGGTATGTATGCAGCGCAGCACTATAGCTGTGGTATAGTGTGGTATGCAGTGGTGTGGTATGGATGCAGTACTATAGCTGGGTATGGTGTGGTATGCAGTGGTGTGGTATGTATGCAGCCCTATAGCTGTGGTATGGTATGGTATGTAGTCCTGTTGCAGTGGTGTGTCATGTATGCAGCCCTATATTTGTGGTATGGTGTGGTATGCAGTCATATTGCAGTGGTGTGGTATGGATTCAGCACTATAGCTGTGGTATGGGGTGGTATGCAGTCCTACTGAAGTGGTGGGGTTTGGATGCAGCACTATAGCTGTGGGATGGAGTTGTATGCAGTCCTGTTGCAGTGGTGTGGTATGTATGCAGCACTATAGTTGTGGCATGGTGTGGTATGCAGTCCTGCTGCAGTGGTGTGGTATGGATGCAGCACTGTAGCTGTGGTATGGTGTGGTATGCAGTCCTGTTTCAGTGGTGTGGTATGTATGCAGCAGTTGTGTGGTATGGATGCAGCACCATAGCTGTGGTATGGTGTGGTATGCAGTCCTGTTGCAGTGGTGTGGTATGGATGCAGCACTATAGCTGTGGTATGGTGTGGTATGTAGTCCTACTGCAGTGGTGTGGTATGGATGCAGCACTATTGTTGTGGTATGATGTGGTATGCAGTCCTGTTGCAGTGGTGTGGTATGGATGCAGCACTATAGCTGTGGTAGGGTATGGTATGCAGTCCTACTGCAGTGGTGTGGTATGTATGCAGCGCTATAGCTGCGGTATGGTGTGGTATGCAGTCCTACTGCAGTGGTGTGGTATGTATCCAGCGCTATAGCTGCGGTATGGTGTGGTATGCAGTGGTGTGGTATGCATGCAGCCCTATAGCTGTGGAATGGTGTGGTATGCAGTCCTGTTGCAGTGGTGTGGTATGAATGCAGCACTATAGCTGTGGTATGGTGTGGTATGCAGTCCTGTTGCAGTGGTGTGGTATGGATGCAGCACTATAGCTGTGGTATGGTGTGGTATGCAGTCCTGTTGCAGTGGTGTGGTATGGATGCAGCACTATAGCTGTGGTATGGTATGGTATGCAGTCCTACTGCAGTGGTGTGGTATGTATGCATCGCTATAGCTGCGGTATGGTGTGGTATGCAGTGGTGTGGTATGGATGCAGCACTATAGCTGTGGTATGCTGTTGTATGCAGTCCTGTTGCAGTGGTGAGGTATGGATGCAGCACTATAGTTGTGGTATTGTGTGGTATGCAGTCCTGTTACAGTGGTGTGGTATGATGCAGCACTATAGCTGTGGTATGGTGTGGTATTCAGTCCTGTTGCAGTGGTGTGGTATGGATGCAGCACTATAGCTGTGGTATGGTGTGGTATGCAGTCCTGTTGCAGTGGTGAGGTATGGATGCAGCACTATAGTTGTGGTATTGTGTGGTATGCAGTCCTGTTGCAGTGGTGTGGTATGGATGCAGCACTATAGTTGTGGTATGGTGTGATATGCAGCCCTACTGCAGTGGTGTGGTATGTATGCAGCCCTATAGTTGTGGTATGGTGTGGTATGCAGTCCTACTGCAGTGGTGTGGTATGTATGCAGCGCTATAGCTGTGGTATGGTGTGGTATGCAGTGGTGTGGTATGTATGCAGCCCTATAGCTGTGGTATGGTGTGGTATGCATTCCTGTTGCAGTGGTGTGGTATGATGCACCACTATAGCTGTGGTATGGTGTGGTATGCAGTCCTGTTGAAGTGGTGTGGTATGGATGCAGCACTATAGCTGTGGTATGGTGTGGTATGCAGTCCTGTTGCAGTGGTGTGGTATGGATGCAGCACTATAGCTGTGGTATGGTATGGTATGCAGTGCTATTGCAGTGGTGTGGTATGTATGCAGCGCTATAGCTGCAGTATGGTGTGGTATGCAGTGGTGTGGTATTATGCAGCCCTATAGCTGTGGTATGCAGTCTTGTTGCAGTCGTGTGGAATGGATGCAGCACTATAGCTGAGGTATGGTATGGTATGCAGTCCTACTGCAGTGGTGTGGTATGTATGCAGCGCTATAGCTGTGGTATGGTGTGGTATGCAGTGGTGTGGTATGGATGCAGCACTATAGCTGTGGTATGGTGTGGTATGCAGTCCAGTTGCAGTGGTGTGGTGCAGATGCTGAATTATAGCTGTGGTATGCTGTCGTATACAGTCCCGTTGCAGTGGTGTGGTATGGATGCAGCACTATAGTTGTGGTATTGTGTGGTATGCAGTCCTGTTGCAGTGTTGTGTTATGGATGCAGCACTATAGTTGTGGTATGGTGTGGTATTCAGCCCTACTGCAGTGGTGTGGTATGTATGCAGCCCTGTAGTTGTGGTATGGTGTGGTATGCAGTCTTACTGCAGTGGTGTGGTATATATGCAGCGCTATAGCTGCGGTATGGTGTGGTATGCAGTTGTGTGGTATGCATGCAGCCCTATAGCTGTGGTATGGAGTGGTATGCAGTCCTGTTGCAGTGGTGTGGTATGGATGCAGCACTATAGCTGTGGTATGGTGTGGTATGCAGTCCTGTTGCAGAGGTGTGGTATGGATGCAGCACTATAGCTGTGGAATGGTATGGTATGCAGTCCTACTGCAGTGGTGTGGTATGTATGCAGCGCTATAGCTGTGGTATGGTGTGGTATGCAGTGGTGTGGTATGGATGCAGCACTATAGCTGTGGTATGCTGTCGTATGCAGTCCTGTTGCAGTGGTGAGGTATGGATGCAGCACTATAGTTGTAGTATAGTGTGGTATGCAGTCCTGTTGCAGTGGTTTTGTATGATGCAGCACTATAGCTGTTGTATGGTGTGGTATGCAGTCCTGTTGCAGTGGTGTGGTATGGATGCAGCACTATAGCTGTGGTATGGTGTGGTATGCAGTCCTGTTGCATTGGTGTGGTGTGGATGCAGCACTATAGCTGTGGTATGCTGTCATATGCAGTCCTGTTGCAGTGGTGAGGTATGGATGCAGCACTATAGTTGTGGTATTGTGTGGTATGCAGTCCCGTTGCAGTGGTGTGGTATGGATGCAGCACTATAGTTGTAGTATGGTGTGATATGCAGCCCTACTGCAGTGGTGTGGTATGTATGCATCCCTATAGTTGTGGTATGGTGTGGTATGCAGTGGTGTGGTATGTATGCAGCCCTATAGTTGTGGTAGGGTGTGGTATGCAGTCCTGTTGCAGTGGTGTGGTATGTTGCAGCACTATAGCTGTGGTATGGTGTGGTATGCAGTCCTGTTGCAGTGGTGTGGTATGGATGCAGCACTATAGCTGTGGTATGGTGTGGTATGCAGTCCTGTTGCAGTGGTGTGGTATGGATGCAGCACTATAGCTGTGGTATGGTATGGTATGCAGTGCTACTGCAGTGGTGTGGTATGTATGCAGTGCTATAGCTGCAGTATGGTGTGGTATGCAGTGGTGTGGTATGTATGCAGCCCTATAGCTGTGGTATGGTGTGGTATGCAGTCTTGTTGCAGTCGTATGGTATGGATGCAGCACTATAGCTGCGGTATGGTGTGGTATGCAGTCCTGTTGCAGTGGTGTGGTATGGATGCAGCACTATAGCTGTGGTATGGTGTGGTATGCAGTCCTGTTGCAGTGGTGTGGTATGGATGCAGCACTATAGTTGTGGTATGGTGTGGTATGCAGTCCTGTTGCAGTGGTGTGGTATGGATGCAGCACTATAGCTGAGGCATGGTATGGTATGCAGTCCTACTGCAGTGGTGTGGTATGTATGCAGCACTATAGTTGTGGTATGGTGTTGTATGCAGTGGTATAGATGCAGCACTATAGCTGTCGTATGGTGGTATGCAGTCCAGTTGCAGTGGTGTGGTGTGGATGCAGAATTATAGCTGTGGTATGCTGTGGTATGCAGTCCTGTTGCAGTGGTGTGGTATGGATGCAGCACTATAGTTGTGGTATTGTGTGGTATGCAGTCCTGTTGCAGTGTTGTGTTATGGATGCAGCACTATAGTTGTGGTATGGTGTGGTATTCAGCCCTACTGCAGTGGTGTGGTATGTATGCAGCCCTATAGTTGTGGTATGGTGTGGTATGCAGTCTTACTGCAGTGGTGTGGTATATATGCAGCGCTATAGCTGCGGTATGGTGTAGTATGCAGTGGTGTGGTATGCATGCAGCCCTATAGCTGTGGTATGGTGTGGTATGCAGTCCTGTTGCAGTGGTGTGGTATGGATGCAGCACTATAGCTGTGGTATGGTGTGGTATGCAGTCCTGTTGCAGTGGTGAGGTATGGATGCAGCACTATAGCTGTGGTATGGTGTTGTATGCAGTCCTGTTGCAGTGGTGTGGTATGGATGCAGCACTATAGCTGTGGTATGGTATGGTGTGGTATGCAGTCCTACTGCAGTGGTGTGGTATGTATGCAGTGCTATAGCTGTGGTATGGTGTGGTATGCAGTGGTGTGGTATGTATGCAGCCCTATAGCTGTGGTATGGTGTGGTATGCTGTCCTGTTGCAGTGGTGTAGTATGGATGCAGCACTATAGCTGCGGTATGGTGTGGTATGCAGTCCTGTTGTAGTGGTGTGGTATGGATGCAGCACTATAGTTGTGGTATGGTGTGGTATGCAGTCCTGTTGCAGGGGTGTGGTATGGATGCAGCACTATAGCTGCGGTATGATGTGGTATGCAGTCCTGTTGCAGTGGTGTGGTATGGATGCAGCACTATAGCTGTGGTATGGTATGGTATGCAGTCCTACTGCAGGGGTGTGGTATGTATGCAGTGCAGCGCTATAGCTGTGGTATGGTGTGGTATGCAGTTGTGTGGTATGGATTCAGCACTATAGCTGTGGTGTGTTGTGGTGTGCAGTCCTGTTGCAGTGGTGTGGTGTGGATGCAGCACTATAGCTGTGGTATGGTGTGGTATGCAGTCCTGTTGCAGTGGTGTGGTATGAATGCAGCACTATAGCTGTGGTATGGTGTGGTATGCAGTCCTGTTGCAGTGGTGTGGTATGGATGCAGCCCTATAGCTGCGGTATGGTGTGGTATGCAGTCCTGTTGCAGTGGTGTGGTATGGATGCAGCACTATAGCTGTGGTATGGTGTGGTGTGCAGTCCTACTAGCAGTGGTGTGGTATGGATGCAGCACTATAGCTGTGGTATGGTGTGGTATGCAGTCCTGTTGCAGTGGTGTGGTATGGATTCAGCACTATAGCTGCGGTATGGTGTGGTATGAAGTCCTGTTGCAGTGGTGTGGTATGGATGCAGCACTATAGCTGTCGTATGGTATGGTATGCAGTCCTGTTGCAGTGGTCTGGTATGGATGCAGCGCTATAGCTGTGGTATGGTGTGGTATGCAGTGGTGTGGTATGGATGCAGCACTATACCTGTGGTATGGTGTGGTATGCAGTCCTGTTGCAGTGGTGTGGTGTGGAGGCAGCACTATAGCTGTGGTATGCTGTGGTATGCAGTCCTGTTGAAGTTGTGTGGTATGGATGCAGCACTGTAGCTGTGGTATGGTGTGGTATGCAGTCCAGTTGCAGTGGTGTGGTATGTATGCAGTGCTAAAGCTGCGGTATGGTGTGGTATGCAGTGGTGTGGTATGGATGCAGCACTATAGCTGTGGTATGGTGTGGTATGCAGTCCTGTTGCAGTGGTGTGGTATGGATGCAGCACTATAGTTGCGGTATGGTGTGGTATGCAGTCCTACTGCAGTGGTGGGGTATGGATTCAGCACTATTGTTGTGGTATGGTGTGGTATGCAGCCCTACTGCAGTGGTGTGGTATGGATGCATCACTATAGTTGCGGTATTGTGTGGTATGCAGTCCTGTTGCAGTGGTGTGGTATGTATGCAGCACTATAGTTGTGGTATGGTGTGGTATGCAGTCCTACTGCAGTGGTGTGGTGTGGATGCAGCACTATAGCTGCGGTATGGTGTGGTATGCAGTCCTGTTGCAGTGGTGTGGTGTGGATGCAGCACTATAGCTGCGGTATGGTGTGGTATGCAGTCCTTTTGCAGTGGTGTGGTATGGATGCAGCACTATAGTTCTGGCAATGCTAAGACTATTTCTATGTTTAAACACTGAACCTGGAACAATAGAACAAAGTTTTCTTAATAACCTTTGCATGAAGTCAAAAAACTCTCTCAACTGGCAAATATGTCCTGCTATAGAGCGGTCATATCATCTTACTCCGGCTTTCAATATTTCTGAACGCTGTAGAAAGATGATATGACTTTATGCAAACCGTTTTGAGAATGCTTTGTTCTATTGCACCAAATTCAGCTTTTAAACACGGAAATATTCTTAGTTTACTAAATGGCTTGTGTATGAGATTCTTTCCTAAGTGTTGCACGATTTCTACCACAGCCTACAGTTGGACTCATAGGATTCTGTCATTCAAAGGACACAGAGGGTCATTACAACCCTGGCGGACGATGTTAAAGCGGCAGTAAGACCGCCAACAGGCTGGTGGTCTTTTTTTTAGTATCATGACCATGGCGGTTACCGCCATGGTCATCCGCCGCTTCACCGTTCCGCCCGCCGGGGCGGAGACGATCGCCAGCCCTGCGGCCGTCACAATACCGCCGCCGGTATTTCGACCTGGCTTACTGCTGTGGATTTCCAGCGGTAGGAACCGCCATGAAATCCATGGCGGTAAGCCCTATCAGTGCCAGGGAATTCCTTCCCTGGCACTGATAGGGGTCTCCCCCACCCCCCACCCCGACTCCCTCCCCTACACCCCCCACCACCCCTGCCACCCCCCAAAGGTGGCAGGGCCCCCCTCCCCACCCCGACCCCCAACATCACATAACACACACACGACACACACGCAGGCACCACCAACACACATACACGCACACACACCAACATACATGTCTACATCCACACACTCAGTCAGACACGCACACCCATATACAGACATACACGCACACATCCATACAGACATACACACACTCACTCCCAACACACCCGCAAGCATACACGCACTCACACCCCCCCTCTACATACACAGACGCGCACCCCCATGCACCCACACAACAAACAACACCCCCCACCCCCCTCCCCTAACGGACGATCGACTTACCTTGTCCGTCAATCCTCCGGGAGGGGACAGGAGCCATGGGGACTGCTCCACCGACACCACACTGCCAACAGAACACCGCCACGGCGAATCACAGGACGTGATTTGGTGGGCGGTGTTCTGTTGGCGTGGCGGTGGAGGTCGAGCAACCTCCACTTCCCCGCCGCCCACCAGTATGGCTGTTGGCGGCTCTCCGTAGTAAAAAGGACGGAGAGCAGCCAACAGTCATAATACACCGGGCGGCAAACCGCCACTACTGGCGGTCTTCCGCACAGCAGTCCCTCAGCGGTCTTGTTAAAAGACCGCCGAGGTTGTTATGACCACCACAGTTCTGAAGGTCTCACTCCTTTCTTTCAACTGAGACCGAAATGTCAACGCATAACCCCATTTTATTTTGACAAACGTTGTTGAAGAGCACCGTATTTTCTATCGACAGTCTGTAATGTACAGTGGGTATTTTGTACATCGGCATGTGTTGGTGAACATCTCATAGGTATTTTGAGTATACATTCTCAATGTACCTTGAGATTCATGTTTTGAACCCCTGCATTTCTGTGTTGATTACCTCTATTTGTTTTTAAATATACGTTGGTAAACATATACACCTGTATGTGTAGGTATTTGTATATTTACTCATGTATAAGTCAAATAAGTATTCAATTCAGTCGGATGTCATATTTGGACACTCTACTTTTTATTTAACAAAATATTGTTTTAAGTAAATCCCTTGTTGGCACCTTTATCTTTCTATTTATGGTATGGTATGGTATGAGCCGCTATACTTGTGGTTTGGTATGGCATGGTATGGCATGGTATGGAATGGTATGGTATGATATGCAGCACTATAGCTGTGGTGTGTTATGGTATGGCATGGTATGGTATGGTTATACAGCAATATAGCTGTGGTGGGTTATGGTATGGCATGGTATGGTATGGTATGGTTATGCAACAATATAGCTGCGGTGGGTTATGGTATGGTATGGCATGATATGGCATGATATGGTATGGGATGGTATGGCATGATATGGTATGGTATGCAGTACTATAGCTGTGCTATGGAATGGTATGCTGCACTATAGTTGTTGTAAGGTATGGTATGTATGTGGTCCTGTAGTTGTAGTCTGTTATGGAATGTATGTAGTACTATAGTTGTGTTATAGTATGGTATGGTATGGTACATTAAGGTATGGTATAGTATAGCATGGTATAATATGCTATGGTTATGCAGCACTATAGCTGTGTTACGGTATGATATGGCATGGTATGGTATGGTATGCTATGGTATGGTATACAGCACTATAGTTGTTGTAAGTTATGGTACGTATGTGGTCCTGTAGTTGTAGTCTGTTATGGTATGTATGGAGTCATATAGTTTTGTTATGATATGTATGGTATGGCATGGTATGGCATGGTTAAGCAGCAGTATAGCTGTGGTGTGTTATGGTATGGTATGGTATGGTATGGTATGGTATGGTATGGTATGGTATGGAGTGGTGTGGCGTGGGGTGGCACAGCATGGTATGGTATAGTATGGTTTGGTATGGTTTGGTATGGTATGCAGCACTATATTTGTGGTATGGTATAGTATGGCATGGTATAACATGAAGCCCTACATTAGTGGTGTGGTATGCAGTACTATATTTGTGGTATGGCATGGTATGGTATGGTATGTTATGGTATGGTATGGTATGGTATTGTATGGTATGCTATATGTTATGGCATGGCATGGTATGGTATGTTATTGTATGGCATGGGATGGTATGTTATGGTATGTATGGTATGTTATGGCATGGTATAACATGCAGTCCTACATTAGTGGTGTGGTATGCAGTACTTTAGCTATGCTATGGTATGGTATTGTATGGTATGCAGCACTACATCTATGGTATGGTGTGGTATGCAGCACTACAGTTGTGGTCTGGTATGGTATATATGTATTCCTATAGGTGGCGTGGTATGGTGTGGTATGCAGTCCTGTAGTTTGATATGGTATGGTACGGTATGGTATGGCATGCTATGGCACGGTATAACATGCAATCCTACATTCGTGGTGTGTCATGCAGTACTATATTTGTCGTGAGGTGTGGTGTGGGATGGTATGGTATGGCAAGGTATGGTATGGTATGAGATGGGATGGTATGGTTAGGATGGTATAACATGCAGCCCTACATTCGTGGTGTGGTATGTAGTACTATATTTGTGGTATGGTATGGTGTGGCAAGGCATGTTATAGTATGGTATGGTATGTTATATTATGTATGGCATGGTATAACATGAGGTCCTACATTCGTGGTGTGGTACGATCTGACATAACCTGCTTTGCTTAGAGTATATTATTACATGTCATGCTTTGAGATATTAAGTTGAAAAGTTAGTTTCACTTTCACCACGTCACGTCACACGCATGAAATGTGTTCGTTTTAATAGCGCCGATAAGGCTCTGAAACTTACCTCTTTTGCTGCAACATGTCGATCTCCTCCTGGTCTCGTGGGGCCCCCCGGCGCTGCAGCGACCCCCTGTCCCCACAGCACAGGCCGGGGAGCATAGCTGGGCTGTGTGGGTAGAACCGAAGTCCCATGAAGGTGGACCAGGGAGACGACTCCCGGAGACTCAGCCGAGGTGCCCAAAGGCCTTTACCCGAAGCCCAAAGCACTCTTAGGGGCCGGTACCCTTACCCATCAGCGCTTGTGAAGCTGTGCTCCAGTGCACGTGCTGCAGACAGGTGCTTGGGGCTCGGGCCTCTCACCTGCAGACAGGTGTATGATGCCTTGTCTCCTCACCTGTGGACAGGTGTACAGGTCCTTGTCTCCTCACCTGCGGACAGGTGTACGGTGCCTTGTATCCTCACCTGTGGACAGGTGTATGGTGCCTTGTTTCCTCACCTGTGGACAGGTGTACGGTGCCTTGTCTCCTCACCTGCAGACAGGTGTATAGTGCTCGGGCTGTCACCTGCGGACAGGTGTTTGATGCCTTGTCTCCTCACCTGCGGACAGGTGTATGGTGCCTTGTATCCTCACCTGCGGACAGGTGTATGGTTCCTTGTATCCTCACCTGCGGACAGGTGTACAGTGCCTTGTCTCCTCACCTACGGACAGGTGTATGGTGCCTTGTCTCTTCACCTGCCGACAGGTGTATAGTGTTCCGGCTCTCACCTCCGGACAGGTGTATGGTGCCTTGTTTCCTCACCTGTGGACAGGTGTATAGTGCCTTGTCTCGTCCGCTGCAGACAGATATATGGTGCTTGTGCCTCTCACCTGCAGACACATGTATGGTGACCCGACCTCTCACCTGGGGATTGGTATATGATGCCTTGTCTTGTCCGCTGCAAACAGGTGTATGGTGCCTTGTCTCCTCACCTGCAGACAGGTGTATGGTGCCTTGTCTCCTCACCTGCGGACAGGTGTATGGTGCCTTTTTCGCTTTACCTACAAACAGATGTATGGTGCCTTGTCTTCTCACCTGCATAGATGTGTATAGTTTTCCGGCTGTCACATGCGGACACGTGTGTGCTGCCTTGTCTCCTCACCTGCAGACAGATGTATGGTGATCTGGCATCACCACTGAAGACAGGTGTATGGGATCCCGCCTCTCACCTGCAGACAGGTGTATGGTGCCTGGTCTCCTCACCTGCATACAGGTGTATGGTGACCCAGCCTCTCACCTGCAGACAGGTGTATGATGTCTTGTCTCCTCACCTGCGGACAGGTGTATGGTGACCTGGCCTCTCACCTGCAGACAGGTGTATGGTGCCTCGTCTCCTCACCTGCAGACAGGTGTATGGTGCTCTGGCATCTTCACTGCAGACAGGTGTATGGTGCTCCCTCCTCTCCCCTGCAGACAGGTGTATGGGGCTCCAGCCTCTTCACTTTCAGACAGGTGTGTGGTGCTCTGGCCACAGGTGTATGGGGCTCTGGCCTCTCACCTGAAGCCAGGTGTATGGGGCTCCCTCCTCTCCCCTGCAGACAGGTGTATGGTGCTCCGGCCTCTTCACTTTCAGACAGGTGTGTGGTGCTCCAGCCTCTCACCTGCACACAGGTGTATGGAGTTCTGGCCTCTCACCTGCAGCCAGGTATATGGTGCTCCCACCTCTCCACTGCAGACAGTTGTATGGTGCTCCCTCCTCTCCCCTGCAGACAGGTGTATGGGGCTCCCTCCTTCCCCCTGCAGACAGGTGTATGGTGCTCCGGCCTCTTCACTTTCAGACAGGTGTGTGGTGCTCCAGCCTCTCACCTGTACACAGGTGTATGGGGTTCTGGCCTCTCGCCTGCAGCCAGGTATATGGTGCTCCCACCTCTCCACTGCAGACAGTTGTATGGTGCTCCCTCCTCTCCCCTGCAGACAGGTGTATGGGGCTCCCTCCTCCCCTCTGCAGATAGGTGTATGGTGCTCCGGCCTCTTCACTTTCAGACAGGTGTGTGGTGCTCCAGCCTCTCACCTGTACACAGGTGTATGGTGCTTTGGGGTTCCCCCTCCCCACTGAAGACAGGTGAATGGTGCTCCGGCCTCTCACTTGCAGACAGGTATATGGTGCTCCCTCCTCTCCACTGCACACAGATGTATGGGGCTCCGGCCTCTCACCTGCAGTCAGATATATGGTGCTCCCTATTCTTCACTGCACACAGGTGTATGGTGCTCTCTCCTCTCCACTGTGCGGCGCCCTCTCCTCTCCAGTGCACAGGTGTATGGTGATCTTTCCTCTCCAGTGCACACAGGTGTGTGGCGCCCTCTCCTCTCCACTGTGTGATGCTCTCTCCTCTCCAGTGCACACAGGTGTGTGGCGCCCTCTCCTCTCCAGTGCACACAGGTGTGTGGTGCTCTCTCCTCCCCAGTGCACACAGGTGTGTGGCGCCCTCTCCTCTCCAGTGCACACAGGTGTGTGGTGCTCTCTCCTCCCCAGTGCACACAGGTGTGTGGCGCTCTCCACTACACACAGGTGTGTGGCGCTCTGTCCTCTCCAGTGCACATGTGTATGGTGCTCTGTCCTCTCCACTGTGTGGCGCCCTGTCCTCTCCAGTGCACAGGTGTATGGCACCCTCTCCTCTCCAGTGCACAGGTGTGTGGTGCTCTCTCCTCTCCAGTGTACAGGTGTGTGGGGCCCTCTCCTCTCCAGTGCACAGGTGCGTGGTGCTCTCTCCTCTCCACTGCACACAGGTGTGTGGCGCTCGGGCCCTCCTTGCCTGCCGGACAGCGTCCCTCCTGTACTGTGGGTTCACGGTTCCCCCCACCCCACAGGGCAGCCCAGTCGGACGGAGGAGAGTCACAGACAGGGGTGCACACTCGGGGCGGCACCTGCGGGCTCCGGGCCGTGCGGGTCCTCGGCTGTGGAGGGCAGGGTGGGTGGTCGGTGACCAAGACACAAACGCTCGGGTGATGCAAGGTATAGCTCAGCCGCGTGCCCCCACCCCACCTCCCTCCAGAGTAAATTCCGGGCGCAGGAGGAGAGCTGCTGAACAGGAACGGCCAGTTTCCTCAGTCTTTCTTCTGCGGGGAGAGGCCCGGGGCTGAGAACTCTTCGTGAGCAGTCTGGATGGACGAGTTCCGTCAGAGGACGGTATGTTAAGAACAGCAGTAAGTGAGACGCATTGACAAAGTCAATAGGTCCTGCTTTTAAGGTTCTTGCTTGCTTTTCGGGTCCGTCGTTGACAGAGCTATTGAGAGGAGGTCAGAAAGCGGCAGGGCCATCTGCAACTTACAATGGATGCTGAAGTCACTGCTAACAACTTTACACCATATTTTGAAATAACTGTTTCTAGGCAGAGGTCTTTGCCCATGCGGCTTAGAAAATAAAATAAAATAAACCCGACAAATATCACAAGTGGGGCCCATAAGCACAACCCATGCACTGGGCTTGGCCCTTTCCACTTCTTCTGAGAGACATTGGGGTGGTCATCCACTCGATTTTATGTTCACTACAATGTGTCTTACAGCTTCTATAGAATAGTATTCGATGTGGAATGAGATCTGCATTCTTTTTAATGTTCAGTAACAATTTCCAGATTTCATTTTTTTAACAACTTACATCTCTTAGATTCACACTTGTAATACGTTTTAAGTTAGTTTCTTTTAAGCTAATATTTAATATTTTTACAATGCGCTAAGTCTAACTGTTGTTAAGTTATTTTAAAAAAAATTTTACACTTCAAGTTTTTGGTAATATGTTTACATCGTGGTGTGTATAGGTGTCTACAATGTCCAAAATATGTCATTTTTAGGTGGAACATTTTTTATTTTCAGTTAAGCACCATGAGACTGCATGTCTTTTCAAGCTGCTTCCATTGTGTACTTTTCTTCTCCTCTCTCTGCTTTGCTCAATGTTGCTCTCTGTTGCCTGTGAGCTTCAATCCTGTCCCTCCATGTTGCACTTGCCCTCATGTGCTTCATCTCTCAAGATGCTTTCTTCTTCATGTGTTTCTCTCTGGTGTGCTGCTTTTGCAAATTTTTACTGGACTGTCATCCTTAGAAGCACTATTGCCCAACTTCAATTTTTAAATTTTTTATAACCAATCCATCTCTGATCGATTGAAAAAAAGGCACCAGCATCATTGTATAGGCCGTGCATGCATAATAGAGCTTGCTGGTCCATACAAAATGACCTAATTGTACCATAGTGCCTTTTTATTGTAATCTTTTCACCATGCTCCTTAGCATCTTGCCGCACTGTACAGCATGGCTAAAAGGCCTTTACAAAGCCAATAGGTCCCAAAGTCAAGATGTATCTGTTGCTGAGTAAGGGAAGGTTACTTATCTTTAATGGTAGCTTTCTAATGAGGGTACTCTCCATTGATTCAGAAATGACTAGCTTCTCCTCTGCTTATTGGATATTAGTTGAAAATTGAAATACTGAAGAATGAGCGGAGACTTAACTGTTCCTTTTAGGGCTGAACTTTCTGAGTTTACATGGGCTCCACTGACACGTGAAACTGAAATGAAACGAGTAGTCACCCCCTTTTGGGGTCTTGTACACACTTAGCTTAAGCTGCCTGGTGTTGAGAGACATATTATGGGGGATTAACAGTACTTGAAGTGGAGTCTGGACCAGCTCACTGCTTATCATTGGCATACATTCTTGCCAGTTACATTGATTGCTTATTCAAAGGCTTTCCTTCCTCATCATGTATTGGTTCGTCCCTCCTCAGCACAGCCTCCTTACAGTCCTTTTGACTGCATGGGGAGTGCCTGTGATCTGTTGCTGTCTTTTCATTCCCCGGGCGTGCTGTTTCCCTCTCCACAATCCCTGCCCCACCCCACACTCTCTTTGTTACTCTCCACCAGTTTGTTCATTGTTCCCCCTGTGCCTCCTTGTACTGCATGGCTTTTATCACTTTAAAAAAAATATATATTTTGTAACCATAGAATCAGAGAAAGTGATTCTCCAGCTTTAAAAGCATTGAGAGGGTGTTCTACAGAACATGAAGGGTTCTAGCTCCCAATTTCTTGCAACTGAATGGATAGTAAATTGTGGTTTGCAGATCTTAATCTTGTGGATAATTGGAAGGTTGAACAGTTTCACTAAATAATCTGTTAAACATCTGTGTACAAGAATATGGTCGAAACATATTGTTTTGAAATTCACTGTTTCCTTCATTGGGACCCAGTGGGTGGGTTCAGAGCAGGTGTTATATGGTCTTAGCACTCAGAACTCTGTGTTTAAATAGTGCACCACTAAAGGACTCAAGTGGCCTGCCTTGAGGCTGTTCTTGTCTCTCCTTTCAGACTGCCCCTGTTACTTAGAATATTGCAGGATTGCCAATATACTTCAGCATAGGCAAACTATTTATTTTGTCTCTCCCCTTAGTGCTGATTGGCGGCCATGGCATTCACGGCGAGAACAGGCACAACAGCATGAACTCGATCGGCAGTATTGGAGCACTGGTCACATTGTTCACAGTTACCTAATCAGAGTAATTTCTTGTGGCTTTCCCCATAAACCACTTGAAATTGGTGAATGCTTTCCGTAAAACAGAAATCCTCAAAGAGAAAGTGGCTCTCCCGGCACAGCGGGAGAGCTGATACAACAATATTCACTGCACTCGGGAAAACTTGAACCATAATGCTTTGCAGGACATTACTTTTACAAAACATTCTCATAATTCAGCCTGTGGTGGGCCTAGAACAATAGGACCACCAACAAAAGGTTCAGCACAAAATGCTTTTTTTGTCTACATCATCTTTGGGTCCCCACACTAGGTTAGTGGGGACTCCAAAATAAAAAAAACCCTCCCACCATTCAGTGTCTGTTTAAGCTCTCTTATGGCTGAAATGTTTGTTTTACAGCTGGGAGCTGATGTGTTTTAAGGGCCTTGTTTATATTATCATAGTTAAAGGTCAGCTCTCCTTGAATATATATAATGCACTATGTCCTCTAGAGTCTAAATATATGGTTACTCTGCATTATTTATTGACATTTTCTTTTTGTGTGGTTATGCCCTTTAAGGGCTAACGATATAGTTACATGAACATGTTTCTTACAAATGCTACTTTCATTGTGGTGTCCTCTAGAGGCTGTTCTAAGCATTACAGTCATATCAAAATATTAAATTATTTGTAGCACGGAAACCTGTACCCTACTGCTTTGCAGGCCATTACTTTTACAAAACATCTTTGCTCATAACTCAGCCTGTGGTGGTCCTGGGACAATTAGACTACCTTCACTACAGTGACCACAACGTGCTCTTTCTGTCTACATCATCTCTGGGTCCCCACACTATGTTAGTGGGGACTCCAAAATAATAACCCCTGCCACCATTCATTATCTTTTTAAGCCTTCTCATGGCTACAATGTAAACAAACAGCTGGGAGACGTTTTGTTTAAAAGGCCTTGTTTGTAATATCATTGCTCTGCTAACCCTAAAAATGTTCTCTAGGGGCTAAGTATATTGTTACCCTGCATTACTTTCTTCAGTTGTTTTCATGGAGCTATCCCCTCTAGGCTCTAACAATATGGTTACATGACCATGTTTCTGACAAATTATATGTTTGTTATGATGTCCTCTAGGGGCTGTTTTGAGCATTACATTCTAAAACCAAAAGATTATTTCTGATAAAGGTGTATATGATGATTGTATATGTTTTATTATTCTCTCCTCATTACAATTTTGACCATAATTCAGGCCAACTTAACATCCTTATTAGACTATGACTGTTTGAACACTCTTGATATGTGTGGGTGACCCTTCTAGTTTATTTCTCCTCTGTGGCTGTCTTGTGTCTTTGTTTGTGCGATTGTGTTAGCCAACCAGCAACTCTGATGGTGGGATGGTGAAAGTGGTTTTCTATTGGAATTATCATGGAAGATTTTAATTAGGATGTTAAATGGCAACATTTTCATTTTTTGTTGCAGACAAAGGAAGAAGGAAAACTCATCCCCTTTTAGCTGTGTCACAAGACGCCGGCAATTCCCCAGAGAAATGTGTGTTATTTCCAATCAGTACCAACGGTTTGAAAGTAAAGAAACACGGGGACAATATACCCAGACTAATTTAGAAAAATAGAAAAAAACTTTAATGAGAAACAAAACACCAAAATAATTAAAATCAAATAAGGTAGGCAATGATATGAATTTTTAAAATTTTAAGACAAATAGAACCTAGAAAAAGTAAATTGTCAATATAAAGCATGAGTTCATAGTTAACTGAGACCTAGGCATGTTCTTGTGCCAATTATGATGGAGCCACGGTTGGAGACAACTTTCAGGGGACAGTTTGTGCTTCATAAATAAAATAAAAAATACATCAAGCTGGTCACCCTGTTTAAAGTTTTTACCTTGAGACTTAGGCCCATATTTATACTTTTTGACGCAAAAATGTGCAAACGCAGTTTTGCATCAAAAAGTATTCCACCAGCTTGTATCATTCCAGAGTGACAGCCAGGCGCCACATTTATGGAATCACACAAGCCGGCAAAAAGGGTGGGCTAGCGTCTGGCAAAATGACGTTAGCCAGGTGAGTGTGGCGGTATGGGGGAAGGGGGTTTTGCACCAACAAATTACATTAGGCTGGCTAGAGGCAAAGAAATGCCTTTAACCAGCCTAGAGTCATATACTGACACAAAACCATCCATACCACATGACTCCTGACTAATAAAAGACAGGAGTCATGCCCAACACTCCAATGGGCACCAAAGGGGACAAGGGTCTCCTGGGCATGGCCATTGCACCCAGTGGCATGTTGGGTGGGGGGCATTTTAGGGCCCCCAATGGCACTTTGGAAAAAAATATTAAAATACTTACCTCTACTTACCTGGGATGGGGTCCCCCCCATCCTCTGGTGTCACTCTGGTGTGGGTGGGGGTGTTCCCAGGGCTTGGGGAAGGGCACCTGTGGACCCATTCCATGGTGTTTAATCAAGGAAGTAGGTCCACAGGTCCCCTAATGCCTGGTCTGACCCAGGTGTTAAATAATGGTGCAAAGCAAGCTTAGCACCATTATTTAGCCCCTCCTCCCACCCATGCATCATTTTAGCATGGGGGATAAATATGGGACTAAGGGGTTAGCACAATTCTTTAGATGGGAACGCCTACCTTGCATCTCATTAACACAAGGTAGGTTCACGCATCTAAAAAATGGTGCAAACTCCAATATTTTGACGTTAGACAGGTCTAATGTCAAAATATAAATATGGAGTTAGTTTTGCGCCAAATTTGTTTAAAAACAATATGCAAATTTGGCGCAAATGGAGCATAAATGCCCCTTAGGGTCTCATTTAGAGGTTGGGGGACAAGTAATTCCATAACATATGTGCCAGATTTCCTGTCCGCCTTATTACATGTGCCAGGGACGCAACAGCATTTGTAGTAAGGTGTAACGGATATTCATCACGTTTGTATTGGAGTGCCAGTCTGCCGAACGCTAAAGCAGGTCCTTCATCTACATTTCACAGAGTAAAGTCCTTCAGTGTGTCAAAGTCCAAGGATGAAGTTTGCAACAATGTCTCAGAGCCAAATACAATCATCATCAAGGTTCCACAAAAGCAGTTTTTTTTTGCCCAAAGATCAGAGCCTGACAAAGCTGGATTTTATTGCCAGTGAGGACCCTTCACTGCTGGGTTGGATTTGCAACCTCACCCGTTCCAAAGTTTTAGCCTCAGACTTATTTGTTTTGCCTCTCAAAATACCCCCCCCCCCCCGAAAGCAGTAGTTGGGCATGCATCTTTATAGTGAGACCCAGCTGAATAAGCGTGGCAGTAAGATCAGAGCGGGATCAACATGGTTTCCTTGCTGCCACATATGCCCCCTCCTTGAGCAAAGTGCAGCTCCTTGTCCCAGACATTGAGAGGAAACAATGCCTAAGTCACACATTTCACCAATTTTTGTGCAAGCTTTTTTTGGTCTCTACTGTGGCCCCAGGTCCACAGGGTATGCTGTTGGGCATCTGATCTCTTTCTAGTCAGGGATCTTGTATTGCATACTGCTCTGTGATCATCTGTCCCTCTTGGAGTCAGGGGTCATTCTGCTTTTTGTGTTCCGGAAACAGACAAACTGGAAGCAAGACACTTCTCTAATGGAGAGCAGTTCAAGGCCCTGGGTGCCACCCGGAGCCACAGGTTCCCAAGTCCTCTTCTTCCAGAAGGGCATTCTTTCTTCACCTTGTGTCCTCTGAGGTCCTGGTTTGTCCTGTGCACTAGCCAGTTATTGGAGAAATTTGTCAGAGAACAATGACTACTTTCTTTCCTCACTCCCACTTTCTTTTGAAGCCCTTCCTCTTTCCTTTGCTGTAAACATGCACAGAAGCAATAATTTCAAAACAGGTATCTCCTTCTACCATCTGAAGGGGGTCTGGCTCTCTTTAATCTACTACTCTATTCAGATAGGCCCCCTCCCCTCTATCAGGATAAACAGCTTTTTCCCCATGATGGGATAAGAGTCAGTAATTCTAGGAAGGCCCTTGAACGAATGGAAGCAGATCCTGACAGTCCTTGTTCTGCCCATTGTTCCTGTCTCCAGCCTTGACTTTAAATTCCTATTAAGTCACCAGTTATTGACAACACCACTGCCTTCTTGAGGGCTTCAGTCAAGCCAATGACCTGAAATAGGATGATTGTTAACTCCTGCTAGGAATGAGTATAGAGCCTCTAACAGTGAGTTGCATGGCAGAACTGGTTATAAACCTGTGTTGGCTCAGGCAGCACAAAGTTGACTTTTGGACTTGGGGTGGGCGGTCCACTAAATTCTGCGGAGTTGGTTAATAACTCAGTGGAATTCTTCTGAGGCGTAGTTCCGCGAGCTGCAGAGTGGACCTGAATGCACCCGATCTCGGAAGCGCAAAGCAGGTTGAAGCCTGGTTAAGCCCGGCCCTGCTTAGTGCTTCTGAGATCAGGCACATTCAGGACAGGGAAATAAAACTGCCATTTCAGGCCTTTTGTGCACCAGAGTGCACATTGAAAAAAAAACAAGGACTTACCTGGGTCCTCGTTCCCAGGGGGTCCTCATTTCCAGCAGCCTGGCTAGCTCTCTGCCTCCTGGCCCTGGATCCGGAGCTGCTGCGTTGGGCCACCGGCAAGCAGCTCAATGCCACGTCGGGTGAGTGTGCACTGCAGCCCAGTTATGGGTGACACAACCCAAGCACAGACTGTGCTTGCGCTGTGTGGCCCAACTCTGAGCAGCAGTGCGCATGTGGTGAGCTCTGCTCCGCTGGTGGGGCTAGCAAGGTTTTTGGCCAAACTCTACACTCCAAGCAGAGCACAAAGTGCCAAAAACTCTGTTAGCTCCTCCAGTGGAGGAGAGCTCACCGCCCAGCCCTACTTTTGGTAACCTTTTAAAAAGTTACTTTAACCATGAATTTATCAAAAATCTGCTGTAACAACAAAGTTATATGTTTTTAGTGTATGGCAAACAAATAATCACACCTAGGCCTGTTGATGGAAAATGTAGCCCAACCTTCACAGTGAAAACAGCTTTAAATAGTTATTGCAGTGTGCCATGTTTTTTCACAACAAACACCCAGTCCTCTGGGCCTAAAGTGCACACTTTAGGGGTGTCTTATTAATACATTAAAAGAGGGTTTCCTACAAAGCAAAGACATTTCTTTTTCGTTTGTCACCAAAGGGCTTCTGTACTGCAGGCTGGGCATTACACAGTAGTGCTGCTGGTGGTCTTACATCCCTGTAACAGTGGGCCAGTTGATAATAAGGACTCTGAGGCTCGAGTGGGTGAGAGTGGTAATTTATTTGTACTTTGTTATAGTCTTTGATTTTGTCAACAGTGCAGGGGTGGTGTCCTTTGTCCCATAAAGTGTCTCTCCTTTCTTTTCTTCTCAGCTTCCCTCTTGACCGGCGAAGATGTTTCTGCCGTACTCCCAGACGCACCGGAAAAGGAACGAAATTGTAGGTAAGTCAGGGTCATATAGTTTACCAGATCTTAGCAGGGTTAGACAGGAGGAGGGAGGGAGGAAGATATATATATATATATATATATATATATATATATATATTCCGGGTGCGTATGTAATAGGATATGAGCGAGGGAGTATACAGTCACCTCTTTGTGTCTCACCGTGAAGAAGAACTTTGTTTTAAGTGCTCTTTAGGGTACTTTTCTAAACAAAAAATAAAGTTGTGGGTTTAAAGTCCCTTTCCTTGTGCCTCCTCGTCACTTCCCTGCTCCCTCCAAACTGCTCTCTTCCCCCCCCTCCGCACCGTCCCTCCCCTCTCCCCTCCTGCCGTAGCTCTCCCAGTTTACTCTAAGGTTGTCCTTTAAAAAGGACCGTACCTTTGTCAGCCACGTCCCTCCTGGGGCGTGGCTGTCTGTGGGCGTGTTTCCGGTCCTTCCCTTTCTTCCTGGATCGGCTGCTTCTCTGGGAACCCCGTGGTTCCCGGTCCTTTGGTCATCGTCCGCCTTCTTCTGTCTGCCGCTCTCCGCACTTCCTGGTTCCTCCGCGTCCTTCTCCTCGACCCCTGTATGCAGTCCGTCCTCTCTTTTTGTTTCCGAGGTGACCTGGATATCCGGGTTCTCGGGTAAGGTGTCGGCCTCGTCGTTGTCAAGGCTACGGGGCACGCCGTCTTCGTCTTCGTGGACGCCGCGCGGCCAGTGTCAATCGGAGGTGTCCAGAGCCGGGTTGAACGACAACCGGCTACAATCCCACAGATCACACTTCTGTGTTATTTGTGCATCTTCTACTCCCTGTAGCTTAGCCCCCCCCTCCGTTTGAAATTTGAATAGACCACACTGGCTAAAAATAAATGTAAATCGACCATTTTATGCCCCAGAGGCACTGGATAGCAGTGACACAGCATACAGAGTCCTATTAGCATCAAAAGTGGGGCCAGAAAAGGGCAAACATTTCAGGGTGACCCTGCAGAAAACAGAAGGATGATTAATTACCAGTCTCACTGGAGCTATGTGGTCTACACCTTTAATAAGTGCTTCTGCTCCATCGCTGAATAGATCCTTTCTACTTGTTGTCAATAAAATGTTTAAATGTCCATATGTTGGGCATTCAGATGAGGTTGCTGCTTGTGTATTCAGAAAGTGAGCATAAATGTATTGACTTAAGTGACTCATTTTCCTTTATTGAGATTACTAGGTTTGAGTGGACTCAATGACATTACTTTGGTACAGATTAAAAAGAGAGATCATGGATGAATTACTTTACACTCAACGTCCTTCTCAATTTTCATCTAAACTAATTGGCATGGCATTATTAAACGGAGGCAGACCTTAGACAAGACATAATAAAAGAAAGGAGTTTCAAATTGGGCTTTTAAGCTCTGCTAGAGTGTGTTGTACCTTCACTGCAGCAATTCTGGACATTCAGTCAGTGCTTGCCCTAGACGTCCTCAAATAGATTTGGATGGGGCTTAGCAAAATGCTAGATAGAAACTTAGCACAGAATTTTCAAAATTGTCAGTACTCTAATAAAACCTCCAGTGTAAAAGCAATCTATACCCTCCTCTAAGGAGGTGTCTGGTTTCTTTCGTGAAAAGGTGTTCAACATTTACTAAAAAGTTTCTAACTCCACAGGTACAGGGCTGGTCTTTTCTGGACTAACCCCCTATATTTCTCCCAGCTCAATGTTCGCCTTTGAAAAACTGTCCCAAGAGGACTCAGCGAGACTGATCGTCAAAGATCACTCCGGATTGCCTCTTGATCTGTATCCGCCCCATTTACTCAACAGGGCTTCCCAGTCTCTAAATCCACAGATCAATGTATTCTTCAACATTTCTGTTGAATCTGGCCTAGTGCCCACATTTTGGAAGGAGTCTCTAGTCCTTCTGCTTTTAAAAACATATACTATGTATCCCTCTTCCTTGCTAGCTACAGACTTCCTACCTGTGGAAAAATGATGGACTCTGCAGTCAATCTCCTGATCTCAAATTGTATTGATTCAAACAATGTACTACATCCTTCTCAATCTGGGTTTAGTTCTTGATTTAGTACAGATACATTGCTTCTTGAGGTGACCGACTTACACCATAGTAATCTTATTGGATTTATCAGCAGCTTTTGACACAAAGTCAAACTCCTTACTGAAGGAGGCTGGTTTGCAGTAGGTACCAAAGGTACGTACAACTTATACCAGGTCCAGTTTTCCCTTATTAGTGAAATGTAGTAAGGGTCTAGTAGCCAGACTGTCTAGGGGTAGCCAAGGCTTATCTAGGAAACATGCAAAGCTCATGCAACACCACTGTAGTCACGCAGTATGTACACACATGAAAGAAAATACTCAGTGTTACAAACATAAAGGTACTTTATTTGGTGACACAAATGCCAAACATATCTTAGAGACTATACTCCCTTAAAAGGTAAGTAATATACACAGGATAAACACTAGATTGCAGTAATAGCTGAAAAAACAGTTAGAAAACAGTGCAAATAGTCAAAATCATAATAGTTAGAAATGGGCCTAGGGGAACATAAACCATATACCTAAATAGTGGAATACGAAAGTCGGTTTCCCACCGAGGCAAGTGTATTATCTAGAGGGGAGCTGGAAGTGTAGGAAAACACCAAAGATAAGTAATAGAACCCACCCCAGAGCCCAGGAAACCAGGAGTAAATCAGAGTAAATTTCCTATAACAGACAAGAACACATGACAGAAGATTATGCAAAAACCAGAAGAGACTGCAAGACACAAACAATGGCCTCCTGGACCTGAATACCTGTGGAAGAAGGGGACCAAGTCCAAGAACACTGAAGAGTCCAGGGAGAACAGGAGCTCCTGCTAGGCTGGATGTAGGTGCAAAAGAAGAACCACAGGTGAAGAAGAACAGTCAGTACTGCACCCAAGAAGATGGATGCAGGGTACTGGTTAGTGTAGATGATGTCCCACGCTGAACGGATGATTGCATTCTGGTTTGCGTCTCTGGATTCTGCCAAACAAGCCTTGGCACATGCAAAGCACGCATTTAGCGGAAATTGGTAGTGCCTGGGACCAGGAGGGACCTGGTGGCCTCTATCAAGGATAGGGAGACAGAGGGATCTCTCAACAAATCACAGAGCCCTCAGAAGACCAGGCTGCATGTAGAGGAGTCCCACAGCATGGGGACAAAGAAGGTGCAAATGGAGACCCATGCAGCACTACACAAGAGATCCCACGCCGCCAGAGAACCACCCAGGAAGCTGTGCGTCGCAGGAAGGAGTGCTGGAGCTGTGCTGTGCATGAAAAATGTCATGGTAGGTCGCACACAAGCCTTTGCAACAGCAAAACACACGGTGCACAGAGGTACTGTCTTGAATGGGAAGGCAAGCTCTTACCTCCAGCTGGACCTCAGGACCGTCAGGACCACTTCAGTCCACCATCTGTTTTGCTGGATCCACGCACTGTGTCAGGAGCGGGGACCCACCCCACAGTGAGACCAGAATGCAGCAGCCAGAATGGTTCTGATTGCCTCCAGTAGGTAATCAATTCAGAATGGCTTAAAAAATCCCCATTTGCTCCATGTCAAGCAAAGAATTGAATTCAAAGCCCTGACTCTTTGCCACTCAATGGAAAGGACCTGCATATATCTACTATAAAATGAAAAGACAGCTTTCTAGCAGAGCCCTGCGCTCAGCTACTCATAATCAACTGTGCATCCCTAAGATCAAAAAGATGAGAGCTGGTGGACCCTCACTCTCATAATCTCTTTTGGACCCTCAACTCTTGAACCTCTTAGCAAAAGACATCAGAAGTGCCACTTCGGAGAACTCATTCAAGTGTCTCCTTAAGTCCCACCTCTTTAGAGAGATCTAATGTTGATGGAACTCTTTCATGCCATTCCTCCTGCGTCTTACGTTTTCTCCTGGTGCCGGAACACTCCTTTGGGAAGCAGCTGTTTTGCACTTCATAAGTCTATTTCATGTATTCATTCAAGGTCAGAAGAGTGTTGGCTTCTTTATATTGGATCATCTATGGGTAGCTTCAGTAGTCATTTGTTTCTTTGAAAATGATGCTGAGGACTGATGGTTGAAAGAACATTAATGTTCCTGCATTTTTGGATAGTGGATTATGTGGAAAGTTTATTTATCATGATACAGTAATGAGGAATAACCTTCCTGAGACAGTTAAGAAGATGTCTGAAGTAGCCCAGGCTATTGATGGTCTTCCTTTGCCTTCACAACCAGTTGATGAGACTTCACTTCTGTCTCTTTTGGTGACCATTAGAAAACCTCTTTTTTGATTTAACACCCTCTCCACAATATGCAGTGATTTTTGGAATTCCATGTACGAGAGGCACAATGCTTATGTCAGTTCTGCACGGTATCATTATCATCACATTTTTGTCGAGACCATTGATGTCCTACAGGAGGTGACAGGCATCCTGTAGGATTAAAAGCAAACACAGCTATTTCAAATCTAAAACTATATATTCTCTCTTCAGTATTACTCCAGGGTCATGCATATGCTGCAGGTCTTGCTAAACCAGAGGTTTGTTCTCTAAGTGTTGCACCAATCGAAAAAGGAGCTGTTGTTGTTTCCTTGGGACACATGTATTCTTTGCCAGAGAAGGAAAATCTTAAGGCCTATTTACAAAAATACAGAATGAGTTAATTGTACATAATGCATCAAATCAAACCAAATGCAAATGTGGTGTGGACTGGTATGACATGAAATTACATTATACCTGCGTTAGGTATAATGTATGCAAGGTAGGCATTGCCCCGTTAAAAGCCACACAGAACTGGCACAGTGAAATCTACAAGATTTCACTGAGTCGTTCTGCACCTTCACTGCATCAAATATTCAATGTCTGCTCAGAGCAGGCGTTAAACTGATGCACTGCTTTTAAAAATGGGAGCATTCCATGGATTTCTGGAGCTTCATTTTTTTTACGCTACTCCAGCAATGCGTGACTTTAGCACCACAGATGCGTCAGAATTTCTGACACATATGTGGGAAATGTGCACCATAGAACTCTGTATAGTGAATACAGGACTGGTGTCATTAGAGGGGCACAGGGAAGCACAAGAAATCTGATGCATCGGATTCTTGTATATGAGGCCCTAAGTGTGCGCCTCATCCTTGGTGTCTAGTGGGAGAGCTCTCCTCTTCTACTGGGCTGCCCTCTGCCTCTTTTCTTTTTTTTCTTTTCTTCTTGTTTTTCCTTTAGTTTAGTTTCTTTTAGTTTAGTTTCTTTTAGTGATTTCTTTTAGTGTGCTGTTTCTGTGCTTCTCGCTTTCTGCGCTTTCCTCTATCTTTCCCTTGTTTTTCTCGTCACTCCTCTCATTCTCGCTTCTCTCTCCTCTCTCTCACGCTCCTGGCCGCTGCTGCCCCCGCAGCCCCACCCCCCCTCCTCTCTCTCTCTTTCACCCCGCTGATGCTCCTGAATTATGCAAGGAAGTTAAAAACCTAGGAATTACCATGGACTCCAAGTTAACAATGAATGCCCAAGTGGACAAATTTGCACAAACAAGTTTAATTACCTTGAATGCTCTGATGCATCTTCCCACACCTCGGATTTCCACACAAGGTGCAGACTACTATCTCTCTTATACTATCCAAACTGGATTATGCCAATGGCCCCTACCATGGCTCATCTCTATCTATTATCAAAAAACTACAACTTATTCAGAACTCCGCAGCCAGGCTACTATTCCATGTAAAGCCACAAGCCCACATATCCTCTGCCCTGAGAGCACTACACTGGTTACTTGTTGCCAGAAGATCCACCTTCAAGCTGCTTTGTATCACCCACAAAGCTGTACATGGAACAGGACCGCTTTTTATCAGACACAAAATAACCAAATACATTCAACAAAGAAACCTACACTCAGGATTGGCCCCCTGCCTTAGGACACCACCATACAAGGAAAAGACTATAGGTGGTACATCCTTCTCCGTTCAAGTAGCCAAACTATGGAGTTCATTATCCCCAAATATAAGATCACCTGATATCATTATCCCCAAATATAAGATCACCTGATAACTATCTTGTTTTCAGAAGATTACTCAAGAGTTGGCTCTTTTCTTCATAACCACCATATTCAAACAGCAATGGACTACATATGACTATGTTGATAAATATTTATAATCTGATTATGTGTATATTCTAGATATGTATAGTTCTTTAGAAAATATGTATCACTACTATGTCATAACAATAAATTATACGCATACACTTTAAACTTGTTTAACAGATGTATATTTACTCACGGTTGGCTATGTATGTATATGTGTATATCTATATGTGTGTATATATATATATATATATATATATATATATATGTATATATATATATATATATATATGTGTGTGTGTGTGTGTGCATGTGTGTATGTGTGTGTATACACATATACTTGTGTATGATATTTTATGCTTGACATGTTCATAGGTCATTGCATGGTTCCTGGGTGGGTTGTTATATTGGATATTTATGAATCCCTGCTCTCGTTTTTATATCACACTGATCAAATGTTTTATTATCATAAGCATTTCACTATTCAAAAATTGAGGAAAGATAAATAAATGTTAGCAAAGTCACTTATTAACTAACTTCAAATATTACAAATAGATTTTAGAGTGGGGGCGCTAGGCTCTGGCCAAGAAGAACTGTTTGCATCGCCCTGAGGGGCAGAGACAAAAATCCTGCTAATAAATAGTACTGTGACTAGTGAAAGAAAAGGGACTATGAACCACGCTGCGATCGGCCAGCAGTAACTTTGTAGTCAGTCTTGCTTTGGCTGGAAGAAGATGCCCAAGTGGGACCCCACTTCACCTCCCAAATAACACTATCTCACCCTCATTTCTGATAATGGATCATGCTGGGGTCACTTTTAGGGCAACGAGTCTGAGAGCAGCATGTTGGTACTCATGTGTGCGACTGCATTTCCAATAGGGATAACTGGACATACAAGCAAAGTGGAAGATTGCTACCAGGAAACCCTTTCTAATCTGGCTTGAAATGTTCGACTGCCTTGATGTATTTTACCCGGCACTTAGTCTATATTACAGTGGGTGCATTTGAGCCCCATAAGTTTCTTTAACTTGCTTGGGGCATTTTTCCTCCGGTCGAATAAATGTGAGGATTCCTGTTTGTTGTTTTGAGGTGCCACAATGCAAAGTGCTTAATAGTACGTTCACATACATAACATTTGTAAATCGGGTCCTGTGTACTTAAATGTGGCTAAATGTGTAGATACCATGGGATCCATAAGTACGCAGTATATCACAAGCACGCTCACAAAGACACTCCTTTTATTTTTGCTTAATAGGCCCCTGGCACTGACCAGTAACAAATGGTACAAGATTAGTTTTAGCCTGGGGTAGAAGCTTGCTCTTTAGGATCCCTGCTGCCCCTAGGTACCTGTACAGGGCTCTTTACTTTCCATGTGTCCCACCCCTTGCCCTATGAGGTAGATCTCTGTCAGCATCTATGTTTGAATGTGGACATTCACTTTTTCCTTCCACTGCTGCCTAAGTTTCGGATGGTGATTGTTTGGACACCTACAGCACATGGTTGCATATTTCTCTGCCATTGTTCAGCTCTTGACTGGAGGGTCCATCTTTGACATTTCTTTAGGTTATTCTGCTTTAACACATAGACAAGAACCATGAGGGCTTTTAATGCAGTTGTTGTGGAGCAGCACTCCCCCAGATGCCAAATGCCAAGGACTCCTGCAGAATAAAGTTGGGCCAGGCAGGCAGTGAGGGCTATTAGGGGATCTAATTTTTAAAGGCCATGTCCTGTTTGCCCCTATTGTAGATGGACAGCCTAGTGAAACTAGGCTTGTGCCCACTTTCAAAGTGCAAGAAATTGGATTATTATTTTGGGAAGGGAGTGCCCCTTTCAGCACAATCTGGTGAGGTTACAAAGCGTCTTAAGAGAACCTCTGTTCAGCCCCTAGTATCAGTGGAAGAGCTGGAGGCAACTTTTGACATTTTACTGCAAACAAGTCCCACTGACTGTCATACGCCGCATTTGGCAAGGACCATGGGCCAATGTGAGGCGAACTCCAGTGTTGTTGTTGGGTAAGCCAAGTGGGTCACACAACTGAACAAATTTCCCTTGGGTCTCAGAACACTTTTTGGTTTGCAAAGTGCTGCAGCAAGGCAGAGGTCACTTGAAGTGAAGATGCATAATTTCCAAGCTGCCTCTGAAGCCTTCAGTTTTGCAGGACAAAGCAGTGCTTCTAATTCCCAAGGTCACTTTATCACTCCAGTTACTCCAATAGATTTGCCACCTCTCCCCAGTGGGAGGTTCAACCTGTAGATGTAGTTTAGTTTTTGACTCTCTAAATCCTCCAGGGTGCAAATCAGTATCAGGTAACTTTACTCCAATGTACTCTAAAGTCTGTTCTTTGAGGAACCTGGATATCATTCCCACAGAGCGTGCACCCCTGCTAGGAAGCCAAAACAACTGTCCCAGTCCGCTAGGGGTGGAAAAAAGTACTAAGTCTCACAAAGCTTCCATTGTTGGGAAACCTCCTCCACCTGCTCCATTCTGAGGCCCTCGGGTCCTTAGGATAGGCTTGGAGGTACCACGTGCCAGTGTCAGTCAGTCACTTCCCTCAATTAGAGATCCATGCCTGCCGTGTCAGTGGCTCCTTTTACAGCAGTGGAGTTTACCAAATGGGCACTATGGGGCATATTCACATGTCCCTTGCTCCGCCTTAGCACGGCCTAGTGTTATTTTTTTCATGCTAAGGCAGCGCTACGGTGGCCTTGCCCCCACACCAGATTTACAAAGTGGTACAATTCATTCATTGTGACACTTTGCAACCCCTTGTGCCACATTATGCCAGTGCCAGGCATATTTTATGCAAGAAGGGGTGTTCGGACAGAGGGATGCCCGAAAAAATGGTGCAGTGAAATTTTATAGATTTCACTGCACTATTTTTTCTGTCATTTTTAACACCTCAAGGCAGGCGTTATTATGATGCACCCATTAAAATCAATGAGCCTCCCTGTACTTTGCTGCACTAGCGTAAACATTTTTGACGATAGTGCAGCAAAGTGCCATAACAGTGTCTAAAATTCTGATGCTGTTGTGGTAACGACCGCCATGATGCGCCATATAGTAAATACGGCCCAACCATGGTATCATTAGGTGGGGCAGAGGGCAACGCTAGAGAAGTGGTTCATCGAGACAATGTGCCTCTTTCTCATAAAATTGCCCCTATGTTTTAAATATCCACTGAACAAACTTTTTAGTTTTCAAGAAACAAACTCAGAAAACAGTTTGCTCCTTAAAAACAAAAAAACAAATTCCTCTAACATGCAAAGATCTATTTGTTCCCCTCCCGTAGGGGCCATTATTCCTTTTCCCTGCCCATGTTCACCATGCATTGCACGGCGCAAACGGGCCAATAAACGGGACTTCTGTCACACTCTAAAGGGGGAGAACAGGCATCACTTTGACTCAGCAGTTTTGTGGGGGGTGGACCATTGGGTCAAGGGATGGACCACTGGGTCAAGGAATGGACCATTGGGTCAAGGGATGGGCCATTGGGTCAAGGGATGGGCCATTGGGTCAAGGGATGGGCCATTGGGTCAAGGGATGGGCCATTGGGTCAAGAGACACTTTTGGCAGAGGCAGTTGCCCATCTATTTTCTCAACTCTCCATCGAGTGGGAAAAACTCAGGTATGGGGAATGCCATTTTATGGTTTCAGTGGAGAAGTGTGGCACAATGATTAGAGCTGCAGACCCTGATGCAGAGTTATGGCCCAGGACCAGGGTTCAATTCCCACCTCCGTGGGTCTTGGGCTCAATTCCCTTGGACCAGATAATTCTTGCCTCAGTGCCTAATCTAATTGATGGGTCCCACTCTGAAACTCTGGGCAATAACTTGCTTAATCTCCACAACGGCCCTGACAGCACTTGGATGCTTGGCTTCACCCTGGGGGTCCCCAGGAGTGGGTGCCTCACAGGGAAAAGCCAGGAGGGGTTCCACAGCGGTATGCGTACAGCGCCTTGAGACCTTAAAGGGTGAGTAGTGCGCTATACATGTGCGAAATTTACAGTTTTACAGCCCGCACTGCCATGCCCTAAATGTGCCCCTTTAATTGCAAGTCCTCATATTTTCTTATGAAAAGTTACACAAGAGGTTCTCAGTTCTAACCAGACCTACTCATAGAAAAACATTTCACAACTTTTTGCTGTAGATATATACTTTTCCCTAATATTTAGTATGACCCACTACTATGTTTGAAGCACTCAGTCCTGTGGGTTTTCAACACATTGTAATATGGACATGGCTAATGCATGAGCATAGGATTTCCTAAATGGCAACATTTTGTCTTTGCAGTTTAACACTTCAGTGCTTTTCACTTGTTGCCTAGTCAGTGTACAATGTGCTCTCTGGAGTTATAATCTTTGGCCACGTAGATAGTGTAAATACACACTGAGGCTCATACGTGGCATTTAGGGGCAGATTTACTCATTGTCTGCACACTGCTGTGCAGCTAACAAAGTAGTTCTGCTGAGTCAATGGCAAACATAAAAACAGCACTGCATCCACAAAGACATGTCACTGTCCTTCTCACCGCCTGCACTGAGTTGTGTGAAAGGGAGAGGGCAGAACAGTGCCACATCTACTCAGTTATAGCTCAGTTTTCCTCTTTCTCTGCCATGCACCAATGGAGACATCCTTTCACCATAGTGCAAGTCTATGTGTGTTCCCTCAAGCATGGAATGTGTACTGCAAGGCCCTTCCCATACCAGACTATGGGGGTCATTCCGACCCCCGCGGGTGGCGGTAGCCGCCGGCCTGGCGGGAACCGCCAGATGACCGTACTGCGGTCAAAAGACCGCGGCGGTCATTATGACTTTCCCGCTGGGCGGGCGGGTGACCGCCAAAAGGCCGCCCGCCCGTCCAGCGGGAAAGCCACAGCAACGATGAAGCCGGCTCCGAATGGAGCCGGCGGAGTTGCTTTTGTGCGACGGGTGCAGTTGCACCCGTCACGATTTTCAGTGTCTGCTATGCAGACACTGAAAATCAATGTGGGGCCCTGTTAGGGAGCCCCTGCAGTGCCCATGCCATTGGCATGGGCACTGCAGGGGCCCCCAGGGGCCCCACGACACCCGTTCCCTCCAGCCTGGTTCTGGCAGTCAAAACGGCCAGAACCAGGCTGGCGGGAAGGGAGTCGGAATCCCCATGGCGCCGCTGCCTGCAGCGCCGCCATGGAGGATTCTTGAGGCCAGGGGAAAACTGGCGGGAAACCGCCGGTTTCTCTTTTCTGACCGCGGCTTTACCGCCGCGGTCAGAATTGGCCTGGATGCACCGCCAGCCTGTTGGCGGTGCATCCTCCGACCCCGGCCCAGGCGGTCCATGACCGCCAGGGTCGGAATGAGGCCCTATGCTTTAATACCTTTTTCACTTTGTTTGTGCTTTTTTATACAGTGCAGCATATGGTCAGTATTAAAAATGCTTTTGCAAAAAGAAAACTTTAAGCTCAAATCCCTGTCTACCAAAGTTAGTGGTAGAGATTTGCATCAACGCCCTTGGGGGTTACTTGGGAATGCTCATGTACTACCCATGGAATGCCACTTTGAGGCAAAGTACCTACTTTGTATTACTTTAAGTAACCTTCCAATGCAAATGAGTATTTGTTTTGGAAAGTAATAGTTTACGCTGTTTGCGTCACTGTTGTGATGCAGGCACAGTACAAAGTGTTGATAAATTTCCCCTTCACCGTGGGCATAACTGGTGCATTTTTGGTACCACTTTACCATGGCCTATTTGGAAAGCTAAAAAATGGGATGTAGCAAATTTAAAAGAACATTTTTAAAGACAGAGGAAACAATCTGTGCCACTGAATGGCAGTGCCATAAACAGAAAAGAGAACCCATAAAAGATGCAGTGACCAGGGAGAAAGAGACATTTGCTACCCACACTCACCTGCAGTATTTCTGTATATAAGTATGTAAGACTGGGCAAATGTGTTCAATTAAAAATGTGTTCAATTAAAAAACATGTGATCCAGAGCTCTGCAACCCAGAATGGAGTGAAACCTGTGAATTACCACCTTATCTACCACCTGTCCGATGGGTCTCGGAATGGATTGGTAAAAAGTCACTAGAAAAGAAAACGCACCCTGAGTGGCTGTCCTGGTGATGGCCTAAATAGCAGTATGTAAATTAAATATTTAATTTACAGCTGTTTATGCATTATTACATGACCTCAGAAACTGGTTAGATGGGAAGACATAAGTAAAAGAGGGAATAACACGAAATGCTAGTAAAAAGAGTTATTTTATTGTACAGATTAACCTATAAATGTCTCCAAAACCAGGTCCCTTCTTCATCTGAGAGGCAGTGATTCCTAATATACTATACTTCATAGGTAGGCTTTGGCTGAGTGAAGAAACAGTTTCTAAGAGCAGGCACCCAGCAATGTCCAGTTCAGAAGTTCTCAAGACATGCTCTCAAACCTTGAGCTTTGTGGGTCTTTGTGATGAAGACTTGTCTGTACATCTTGTGGCAAATGGAATGTCTGTGGTAAAGTGACTTTTGCTGCAGCTTTGTCTCAGACATGGTGAATCTCATGTTCATCCAACCCCACTGCCTTGTTGGCCTTCCCCTGAAGTTCCTCTAGGGTGGCAGACTTCAGACGTTCCCAGCCTTTGCTTTGTTTTCGCTGGGTAATGTTCTCAGGCACATGCAGCGTGGAACTGGGACGAGGATCTGTTGGTCGTTGTTGTGTTGGACTGTCTTTCTCTCTATGTTTTTCTGACTTTTCAGTAGTTTTTTCTGAGTTTTCTCCTTCCTGCATCTGAAAAGCATCCACATAACGCTGCATTTTCTGTTTAGTGTGGTCTTTTCGATCAATGATTCTGTGAATGAAAAAAATGTAAACATATAAAAATGTGTGCATACTCAATAGATGTGTTATTTACATGACTGTGGCAGAAGGAAAAATGTCTAACCTTGAAGTAAAAATACAATAAAATATAAAATAATGATTTCAACATTGAAAGTTTTATTGGTGGAGTGGCAACAACAGAGCCAGTCATTTGTACTACCTAAAGGAGGGGTTTAAGGAGAAGTAAGGAGAGGTTTAGGGAAGCAAATAAAAAAAAAACACAAACAAGTAATCCCATAGCTAGTTACACTACAACCTATACTTCTAAAGTTATTACAGGCCAAAAGGCCACAAAATCTTAAATGTAGTCCAGTTCAGCCTTGGAGTAAGTATTGCACTACACATGGCCACTCATAGGTAGTGCAACACATTGCCATGGAGTAAAAAGGAGGTAGGATTTAAAATAAAAGCCCAGAGAAAACCATGTTAATGAAATAATTTTTACTTTAATATTAAATACATATAATTCTATTAGTAGTAAAAAGTTGTTATATTATATTAAATAGTAAAGTAACTGATCATTTTAAAATTAAATAATGTATTTTAAAAAATAATTCAATTCAACTTTTAGACTTCTATTAAAAAATAAAAATCCATATCAATTAATGAAGCAAATAACAGTTAAACAGCAAGGTAACATTAACTACCTTTTAAGAGGCTAGCGGAAATGAATTAAAAATTTTGTTTAAAAATGCGATGTAATTTGATAAGTTAATGTACTGTAGCACTGTATTTTATAATGTTTACATTAATTTTAAAATATTTTACAATATCATTTTACATTAAAATACTTTTTAAATATAAATTAATACACTTTATTAATTTTCCCTAAGCTTCACCATAGATAGGTCTCCACCGTAGTGTGAAACGTTAGTAGTAGTAGCTATCCACTTGTAAATGTACTATTAGATGTGTAAGGGGGTGGTGAAATCTACACTTCGGTGTAAATATACAGTTTTGTATAACAGAACTTTAGATTTACACCTAAGTACACCACTTAATGTACACATGAGTAAAACAACTTGTGCACATTTAGCTTTGTCATTCACCCCTTAAGTATACAAAGAGAGTTGTATAGTGTAGACAAATATGCAGTAAACAGACTTTATAATCAACATAAAAGATCTGATATGATGATCCCTTTTACAACAAAGAGGTGGGTACAGGTAGAAATCAAAATTATTTGTACCTGTCATTTTTTGTTCAGGCAGTAAAGAAATAAAGAAAATTGCCTGAGAGTTCCTAACTGTAATTTTCATTTGCTGAGAGTGTCATTATTTGTCACAACTCTTTGCTGTTTTCTTTGTTCACAATATATATCCTTACCTTAGGTACCATCTGTCCCCTAGACCATACGCTTTCCCGCATATACCTGAGCGAGTCCAGAGACAGTGGGGGATTTTACGCTCAAGCATAACTGAAGCAGCAACCACCTGGAAAACAATTTAAGGGAAACACTTTAAAATGTATCAAGACATCTGTAATTTCTTTTAGCCAACTTTTTTATTTATGGTTATTGACCTTAACAAAGATCCGATTGTTGGATATGACTGAAACCAGCTTAAACACAATTCACCAATTAGTAAGTTTATCATCTGTGTAAACAGAGAACTAATACTTACAACCCATATATTGGTCTAATCTGTATGCTAATTTCTACATACCAAATGTATTTGCTTCTATTCTTAGACAAAGCCTCATGGGTGTATCACAGCTAGGTGTGAGCAGAACTCACAGCATTTCACTCTGCGGAATTCTATGGAGTTACATAAAAACTTTGTGAAATGCCGGCGAGTTCTACGAAGTGGTTGGAATATGCATGTCGCGCTGCTTGTGATGCAATTTAGCACCAGTAGTGTGAGCAGTGCTGAAAAATCAATGTGAATGACACCATGTGTTGTGCAACAGTGTGCAGCCATTCAAGTTCATTTTGCTGCCACTCGAGAAGAATAGAAAATATATTGAAGCGTCAGCAAATCTACTCGAGAAGAAGCCTCTGACCATGACCGTCTGTGATCTCCCACGCTAGAAAATGGCACCAATGGATGCCAAATCTTGCTCGTGCTTCCAATTCTAAAGCCTTGTGTAAAAAAATGCATGTCGATTGGCGGGATTTGGCCAGAACGCTATGTTAAGTAACGCAAAGTTGCCAAATTCAGCTAATTGTGTAAGGGAATGAAACAGTCTTCCCAATCTGTGTCACAGGCTGATACGCTTAAATTATCCATTTGAGAAAATATATATTCTACTAATATATAGTTTGAAAACATTGTAATGTCAAAAACTGAATTTATAACTACAAACTAGGAACTAATAGCTATATGAAACTGTTGTAATGTTCCTCCCCCTAGGTATTAAAATCTAGCATACTATAGTATAAAACTAGTTAATACATAAATATAATGTAATGTTGGCACTAGCCATCATGTTTTCATACATAACCTTGATTGTCTCTGATTCACTAATCCACCCACAGGAATACATTCTAGAGGTGGTCAGTGTTTTGGACAGATTTGGAAGCTTATTGATTGCTAGACTAGATTTTGACATACATAACTGCCTGGTTTCAGCTGGAAATGACATAGTGACTATACGTCTGTATTCAGAGAGAAGATCCAAGCTGACTCTTGAATTGAGTCAATTGTCACAAAAGAGAAAGGCTTTGGCCAACAACTGGCTCCAAGCACAGGACAATATTGCTGGAACATTCATTATTGTGGTTTTCTTTAAAAAAAAAAAAAAGAAAATGGATTATTAATTTGAAACTTAGGAGCCTTATTGTATTTTTTTTCTTTTCCCTTATAATCTGCATGTCTGTTTGTGGTTCCTTGGGAAAGGCTACAAACGGACCCTCTGGTTTCCCACAGATTTGGAATCCAGCATCTCAGGGTTTCAACACCAGAATCCCTATGTCAGAGACTAAGGGGGTCATTCCAACGTTGGCGGGCGGCGGATGCCGCCCGCCAAAGTAACCCCGTCGAAAGACCGCTCCGCGGTCAAAAGACCGCGGGGGTCATTTCGACTTTCCCGCTGGGCCGGCGGGCGACCGCCAAAAGATCGCCCGCCGGCCCAGTGGGAAAGTCCCTGCAACAATGAAGCCGGCTCTGAATGGAGCCGGTGGAGTTGTAGGGGTGCGACTGGTGCAGTTGCACCCGTTGTGATTTTTACTGTCTGCAAAGCAGACAGCGAAAATCCTGCTGGGGCCCTGTTAGGGGGCCCCTGCACTGCCCATGCCAGGGGCCCCACGACACCCGTTCCTGCCATCCTGTTCCTGGCGGGTTTTACCGCCAGGAACAGGCTGGCGGGAAGAGGGTCGGAATCCCCATGGCGTCGTTGAGGATTCTCCGGGCCAGGATCCCCTTTTCTGACCGCGGCGGAATGGCCCTGGAAGCACCGCCAGTCTGTTGGCGGTGCTTCCGTGTCCCTGGGTTGGAATGAGTGCCTATATCAGGTCAACTTCAATAGTGGATGAAGGCATGGAACATAGATGGGGGGGGTCCCATGAACCCATGAACTCTCAATCACTAGTAACAACTGTGAAAGATGTCAGCAAGGTCAGCTGGGGAGCAGTTTTAATGTCTCAGTCAGTGCAGGGTCAATGCGCAACTTAGAAAGAGAGTCGCCACCTAAGCTAGAAAGAAATGTCAGCAGTTTTGAATGGCCTTCAAACGATTGCCAGAGTGTGGACAGAGATGCAATGAGAAAAACAGTCAACACCATCATCATCTAGCATCTGAAGAGGAAGGTCTTGGCCTCTCAATCCAATTCATTCAGAAAATTCTAAATTGGTCATAAGAACATTTGATATCTCTAAAAGCAATCCAAATTCAGGGGGAAAAGAAAGTGGTTCCAGACACTTTGAGCCATGTGTTTTCTAATTCCCAGAACCACAGTCTTTCAGGTCAAGTTTTTTGGGAGATTTGAGTGAAGTTTGAGCCTCCAGCAGTACATCTCTTTCGAAACCAACAGTAACAATCTTAGTTCCCGTATTAATATTTTTTCCAGGTTTAAGGTCCGTTGGCAATGGAGGTAGATGTTCTGTCAAGCCGGTGGCCCAAAACATTTCTCGTTTTGCCTCACAAAAAAACAAATTTTAAACCTCTGAGTGAAGTTGTTCAGAATTTCATTCCAAAGGAAAATTCTATTTTCATAGATCTCCGGGGATTGTTCTTCCTGGTCTGTGTGCGGATCCTGTTTCTGGTCATGAGATAGCCTTCTAGGTGTAGTCAGAGCCCTAAGCATTCATCTGAACAGAAAAGCTCTTTTAAGAGAATGTGATTTTTATATTGTCAGTCTTGGGGAGTTTTGGTCCAGCAAGAAGGTGGTAGAAATCCTCCCTTTCCACCTTTGCTTGGTGCATCAAAGAGGTGCAGGCTCATTTTACTAAATGTATGGCAGCTTCATGGGCAGAATGGAGTTGTTCTTTCATAACAACCAGCTCCAACTTGGGCAAACCCCTCCACACTTGTGAAACATTATATGTTGAATCTGGCTCAGGGATCTGACCTGGATTTCAGCACCAGAGTAGTGAATGTTAAGAATGCACCATAAACTGATATGACAAAAACATGATGTTAATAAGGTTTGTTTTGATAGCATGAATCCTATTTCAATACATTTATGTTGGTGTTACTGAGGCATGCCTGCAGAGGTAAGGAATGGGAAAGGAATGGGTGTGAGGAGGTAATGTCCAGATCAGCAATCTTCATTACTCCAATTCCACATTTCTCATCCCATTACTTTGTTCTCTTCCTTCTATCCTGGTTTTGTCCAGAGGATAGGCTGGGAGATAAAAAGAAGAGGAAATGACACAGTTCCTCTTATATAGTGAGGAGAGTATATTCTTTTCACGTATGTAACAGGAGGGAGGAGGCTTGTGGAGAAGTGCTGCTGTTACGGCCGGGCCTCAATACCGCAGTAATGTACTGGGACAAAGATTATGGAATCTGAGTAATAAAGATTACTAATAAATAATGTAGAGATTAGAAAAAGTAGTAAACTCTTACATTTTGTGGTGTGTGTTAGTGTGTGTGTGGGGCCACGCGTGCATGCCTGTGTGGTTTCATGAATGTGTATTTGTGTAGATGTGTTTATCTAGTGGTGTCACAGGGGTGGCAGGTGTAGATGATGCCCCATATGTAATTGTCCTGCCCCACCTCCAGCGAGAGCAGCCCCCAGCAAAAAACAGACACTCCCCTTACAGCCTGGAATCTGAAATGTTGTACCTACTTACATTTGCCTATTCTTGAATTCAGTAAAAACCTTTGCTTTTTCCAAGGGTGTGTGTTTCTGTAGTTTTTTTTAAAGCAACATATTCCTCATACATATAGTGTACTGTGAAAAGTTTCCTCTATGTATCTGTGTGAGTTCAGGTCGTGGGGGATGTTTCTAATGCAGCAAAGGCAGTGTGAATTCATCACAGTGCCGGCCAATTGCTCATTAGGGGATTCAGGATCTATGCTGATCCAATCCCTGGCTTCTCAGCTGTTGCAATATTGGCAGGGTGAAAAAATAAATAAAATGCAATGGTTAAAGAAGGGTGGGAGAGTTGTGTGTCGGGTGGTAAAGTGACGGCGAGGAACTACATACTGGAGAGAGTGAAAAGAGGGTGCTGATGAGGAAAGAGGTGAGGTGTGGGATAGCCAATGAAAAGCTTCAGTAAGCTGTGAGGAGAAAAAGGTGTGTCTAACAGAGAGACTGCAGAAGAGTGGTGTGATGAAGAGAACTTGAGTGATTGAGACTCCAAAGACCACTACCACTTCCACATACCATCGTAATGTTAAATTCACAGTCTGCTGGGTGGGTGGGTGTGTCTGTGTGTGTGTCTGTGTGTACGCAGCTACAGTATGACATAATGCGACTGCATTCGACTGAGCTAGGCCTGAAAGTGTAATGTTTCTTTGTTATGGTAAAGGGCGGAGACTATCCAGTGCCCCTCTCTGTAGCTCCACCGCTGTCTAACTGATGAGAGGAAGGTCTGTGGGTGGCACACACGGTGGGTTCACTAGCACTGGGACAAATAAATGCTGCTTCTACACCAAGACCATCAATGAGGTAAACATGGGCAAATTCCACTTAAGTGGTGAACTTGACATTTCCCACATTCCCTGGCTTAAACGTCTGCCAGACTGTTGGCTTCTGAGTTGAAGAGGATGTGTTGAATCCAGGGGAGTTCCTCTCCAGTACTCTGCCTAAGCTGGAGAAAATGTTATCAGTTTTTCTCCGGATTTACCACTTACTCCACAAAACTGAGTGGATATTTTCTGTCTTTAATTTCAACCTAATAAGTAGTTCAGTTTGACGCCAAAAGTGTCTATTTTCTTAGAGCTATGAACAGGGTGAGCAAAGTGTCAGCTTCACAGAGAATATTTACCTGCACCAGACCACAAACCCCACTCAAAGTGAGCAAGACCTTTCTTTTGAGTATAAGTATCACTTGGACCAAGCTCCTTGGTACAGCTCCCAGGTTAGCATCCCTGAAGGACAAGTGAGTGATCTCACTGGTACTCATTTCATTCACTTCTAAAGGAGAAGGAGATAAGGTGTCTCTAACAGTGTGGAAAGCTCTGGCGATTCTTAGCAGATCTCTGCTACAGTAGGATTAAACTACTTAATTACTACTAAAAGTAAGGAGAATGAACTTTAGTGGTGGGTAAGCCATTATACATGTATACATTGCAAAGAATAAACTGAATGTTCGTTGGCACTTTCACAAACTATTAACCAACTCATATGTACGTATTGAGTGGTCTGTGAGGCAAGAACCCACCCACTGGTGTGGGGTATCAAATGGTAAGGTTAATGCGTAGAGGTAGGTGAGACAAAGTCCATTTATGTACCATTGACTACAGACTTAACTCCATCTTCAGAAGTCTGTTGATTAACATAGTGGTTGCTTAACTGGTTGGCTCTCACGTTATCTACATCCATACCGTGAATACCTAATTCACCTCTGCCCGCATATATAAGGGGTATTTTCAGCAGGTGCATTAACCAACAAAGCTATCTCACCATATCCATCTTTCTGGTCGAGCGGTGTTTGCCATATACATAGTAAGCACAAAAAGGAATTTTGCCTTGGCACTTTTTAATTGCATGTTTACCCATTGAAAAAGGTTCAAAACTTTGAGATCTCTGTCTGGATTCATCCTGGCAACTGCACATTCTTCACAGCTGCCACAGGTGCATTAACCCAGTCAATTATTTTTTCCAAACTCCAGTGGACTTTTATCATAAACTTCACTTGAGTGAGAGGAGGTGATGATGACTGTGGCAGGAGAGGTGGCTGTCCTTGGGTCTAGTGTGCCCACCACCCACAGCCAGAATTGTGGATGTTAGCATGTTTAAAGTTACTTGCTCCTGTACAAGAGCTTATACATGTGGCACATTACCACCATCCCCAGACACTTTTTTCTGCAACAAAAATGGAATCTTTGGTTCTTATGCCCTTCTAAGTGTATTCCCAATAAGAAATTGACAGTGTTGCTGCAAATTGAACTTGAAACACGGGCTCTTTCATGGTTTGTGTCCCACCCACAAACCCCTAGGCCATGTATCCCTGCCTGTGTCATAGATCACCTCTCGGGCAGCTTCACCTTTTCTTCTGACATTAATAAATCTTGAGGGGCATATTTACAAAGAACTGGTGTAGGGCAGCCCTGCAAGTCTATTTGCTATGCTACCCTAGGCCAATTCAAAAGGGGAGAAATGCACTGTATCTACGAGATATGATGCATTCTTGTCCTTTCAGCCAGCCCCGGTGCACAATTTGGTGCCTAATGCAAACCCAGGCACCCGTGCACCATCGGGCAAGGGTGTCTGCGTTGTTGGCAGGGTTGTGTTTGTTCCTGGGAGGCTTTTTCTCTGTTCTATGTGTGCTGAAGAATGGAGAACACATTGAACGAGAAAAAACAAGGAGAAATAAAGACGTCTCCTTGTTACGTCTCCCATGGGGAGGCGTAGAGTTTTGACACATTCGCAGGCTCACACATTCTTGTAGATCTGGGAATTATGAAACCCATGGAGGTTGCATGGAAACACCCACAGCAACGCCCATGGAATGCCTCCCGGACACAGTGTAAGGCAATGCAGCGAATTGCACTGCGTTGATTTACACCATATCCACGAGGCCATGAAAAGCCACACACAGTGGTTTGGGTGGCCTCGTAGATATGGGTCTGCACTTTGAACCGCGGGTGTGTCAGAAAAGGTGACTCACCGGCGGCGCAAGAGGGCTCATAAATATGCCCCCTGCTTTCCAAAAACCTTTTCACATGACTTCTCAGTTGATCACTTTACTGCCTTGCCGGTTACCTTCCTCACGATAGACCCCTTGCATCTTTCCCAGGAAGCATCTGGCCTGCCTCCTTATTTGTTGCCATCCCCTCCTCACCAGTGGCTGGCAGACCCCTGAATCCCACAGCGCCCCCACCTGTGTTCTCCAGAGCTCGTCCATCTCCTGCGCCACGCGCCAGTGAGTGTCGCCCATCATGGCGATGATCAGATTGAGCATCAGCAGGTTGGCGATGATGGTGAAGGCGAAGTAGATGACGTAGAATATGTTGGGAATGTCCACATCGTAATTGGTCGGAGAGTTGATGACGTTCAGGAAGAGCTCGAAGGTGCTGAAGAGCGCCATTGGGTAGCTTTGGAATTCTCCCAGCATGCTTGAGTCTTCCGTCTGGAAAATGATGTAGAAGGCTGGGGGGACAGCAGCAAGACCAAAAGACAGAGAACAAGCATTAAGTTGAGAAAATGAAAGGAATTTAGTGATTTTAAGAACAAAAAGTAGAGCGAGTGTGAGGTTTAATGTGGGGGTAAGGATGGTATAAAAATTCACAGTGAGAGAAAAAGATTGTAAAACCTTTCACACACACAAATCACTGGCCTTCAGTGTAGAATTACCTGCTATAAAGGATGCATATATTGTCACTATGTACGTACGTATGTAAGGATGGATGTAGGTGGATGAGAGTAGTGTGAACTCAGAGGAATTGTATATCTCTAACACTATCTTTCTAGCTTTTATTTTCTCTATCTGCCCTATAGAGTATATCGCTCTCTCTGTCTCTATCCATCTCTGTCTTATCTGTGGGTCTCTATCGACCTCCTTCTGTCTGTCTCTGTCTTTTCCCATATGTACCTGTCTCTAACCCCTACTATTTGTCTGTCTCTACCTATAGGCCTCTATCTACCTCGCTCTATCTGTCTGTTCCTATCCCTCTATTTCGATCTGTGCCTCTGTCTTCATCTGTTTTCATATGTCTTCATCTGCCTCTGTCGGCCTCTACTTGTTTCTCCCTGTCTGTCTCTGCCTCTATATGACTCTATTCGACGCTTTCTGCCCTGTCTCTGACTTTAGCTGTCTCTGTCCGTCTCTGTTTATTTGTCTCGGTTTCTATCTGACTCTTTCTTCATTTGTCTCAATCGTATTTATCTATTTGTATCTCTGCTTGCCTGTTCCTCTATCTGTCTCTATCTCTTTGTCTATCTGTCTCTCTCTTCTCTGTCTACCTCTATCTACTATTATCTTGCTCTATTCCTCGCTGTCTCCCTCTCTACTTATCTAAATCTATCGCTGTCTGTCGCCTTTGCTCAGTCGCTGTCTCTCTGTTGCTATACTTCTGTCTCTGTCTTTCCCAATTTGCCTCTATTTGTTTTTCTCTGACTAACTCTATCCATCTCTATTTTTCTCTATGACTGCAACTATCTATCTCTGTCTGTCTCTATCTCTAGCTGTCGTTAGCTCTCTCTACCTGGCTATTTCTATCGAGGCATCTCTCTCTTTTTCTGTCTCTGATTAATTGTGTCTCAATCTATCAAGTTACCTCCATCCCACGCTCTGTCGGGCTCTATCTATATGCTCTGCCTCTATCTAGCTGTTATCACCTGTCTCTATGTCCACATGTCTAGCCGGCTCTGTCTCTTTCTGTCCTTCAGCCTCTCTGTCTGTCTCACTGTCCCTCTCTGCCTTTACCTCTAAATGTCCCTATCTCTGTGTATCTCGATATGTCTCTATATAACTGTTTCTGTCTTTCTCTGTCTAGCCCTAAGTGACTCTCCCTGTTTCTGTCTACAAATCTCTATCTTTCTCCGTCTGCCTGTCTGTACTCTACTTGTCTCCATCACTCTCTCTCCACCTGTCTCTCTCGTTGTTGTTCTATCTCAGCCGTCAGTGTGTTTGTTCTTGTATCTGCTGTTTCATTTGTCTGTTCCCTTTGCCTCCTCTGTCTCTCTGCCTAGCTGTTTAATCTATCTCACAAATTCACCTTATATTTTCACTTACTGACAACATCATTCTATGCTTACAAAACAATTAAATAGTTTGCAAAATCATTTCTGCACCATTTACATGTTGAAACACTACTTTTTATTAAGATATTCACATGCTTTAGCAACTATTAGCAACAAACTAAAACAACATTTACATTGTATGCACTTTTAAGCAATAAAAACACCTTTATAAATATCTATAGATACTGCTTAGAATTTTCAATATTTTAAAACATCTCTAACATGAAAAACAAATATAAACTTTGATAAGAACCTACGACAACAATCAGATTTCTACTTATTATACTGGTTTTAGAAACAATACTTAGAAGCATACTAAAAATATTGCCAGAACTATTGGCGTTGCCCTTGAATGTTTTTTTTTAATGTGGTGACTCCCACAACCACACTCTCCAAATTCCTGCCAAAAAACTTGGTGTAATAATTTACTCTGAATTTCCAAGACAAATGTGGCTATCAAATGTTACTTTCTTTGACCGCTGCGGGGAACATGCGCATGAACGTGCAAACTCAAAGCAGTTTTGGCAGTCCCCTTATCCAGGGCAAGTCCGAAGATGCTCATTTGGAGCCAAGCTGCACAATAGAAATAAGTGCAATTTGGAAATAAGTTGATTTACCATTTTGTAAAGTATCCCCTTCTCTTTTCGGTGCAATATGCTGAATCCCGGTTCCACAGTAGTGGTTGGACTATACATCATGTCGTACCCATCAGATGAGTTCTCTAAGTGTATTTCTAATCTCCATCAGTTGGCCTTGTAGTCTTGTAACTTAGCCCATTACATGCAGATAGTATTAATGTGTGTCTCCTTCCTGAGCCATAAGTTGATCATCTCCAATTTATCAGTTGCAGAGACAACCTGTGAATCAGCAATCACTGTGGATATGCAACTTGAATTATTTTCAACTTTTCCAATATTTCTACATTTGGTGATCAGTTCCTTGGTATACCCCAAACAATTGTTTTTAGTTTAATGTAAGTCCAGTTCTGTTACCCCTGTTGTTTTGCTGCATGGTAGATAAAATCATGACCCTTACTTAGGTCACATCTTCTCATTTCTGATATTGATTTACTTAGGGCCTGATTTAGAGATTTGTGGAAGTTACTATGACCATCAGGGTGCGAGAAGACATCACAGTGGTTTCGTTCAGTGAGCAAAACATGAAAACATTTGGAGGTCTACCACCTTCCATTTTGACAGTCATCCAGGAAACTTTAAAAATAAAAATATTTTACAGACTGAAACTCCAAAAGTGGGATTGCCTGGGGAGTTTGGGTAATTATTGTTATTTTCTGTTCATTCATGAGTAAAGTGAATGGTGTAATGCCATTTCTCTGACAGCCCATACTATTTTGAGCTGTTGGAGGAGGCTTTCCATCTACTGAACCAAGGAGAGCTCAGTTGAAGGAAAGCTAATGGTCCAGACATCTCCAAATGAGTCAAGTAGACTGAGAGTTTACAGACTGGGTACTCCATTGCAAACATGGTGGTGTACTGCCAGACTCTAAATCAGACCCTTAGCTTAGCTTCTGAAGAGTGCAACTCCTACTACTTGACCACATTATTTACAAGGGCTCTTCCGACTATTAGTATGTTGAGTTCCTTCCACCATGGGCCTGGAGATAACTTATTCTATCTTTTGCATATTTATTGCAACAGTTTGTGACCTTTGAATATGTCATCCTTACCCTCACGCCTTGATAAGACTTGCAGTGTGATTAGATTAGAAAGAATGCACATGTTTTCACCACTCAGTATTCCCTAAGGCAAGAGGCCTTTGACACAGCCCAGCCTAATTGTTTTATTTGTTTAAGAAAAGAGGCTATTCTTTTGTCCTGATGAAGGCCTCTGCAATCAACCACCTACAGGCTTGCGAAGAGCTAATCCCTGGCTACTTCTTCAAAAGGAAACTCTTAATGACATATAGCAGCATGCGTACATTACAAGTCTCCCTTTATGCACTAAATATCTTCAGTAAATTAATTTAATGCCATTCATATCTGTATTCTTGTTTATTCATAGCTACATTTTTGTTTTAATATATTAAAAGGAACCCAGATGGTGGGGTATGCCACAGATGTACTAGGCAATGCCTGTTCTCTCACTTGTGGCAGTGTTAGGTCATGAGGCCACTGCCAGCATCTTGCAAACAGAATCTGCTTAAGGGACATCAGGCCTCTAGTCTTACCAGATGTCACAATCAGAAAAAATCTAGTCAATTCCACTGACAGCTGCACAGCATCTGTACTGAAAATGGTGGCATCAGCCACATAAATGGTCACCTTAACAGCCTAGACCTCTGCCATCCCTGGAGGGATGATGTAGCTTCAAAGAGATTTTGGGAAAAGGCTGCAGATAAAGAGTAGAAAGGAAAGGGGGAAAAGGCGGCAGAAGTGATAAATCCGCCATTTAATTTAGGTTTTGATCAATGAAGCAGGGTCCTTCTGGGGTCAACTGTATGTGTTTACTGTGGAGTCCCATGCACATCACGACTGACCATAGACGTCTGTACTTCACTCTTTCAAAATGCCTGTTCTCAATCCAACAGGATAACAGGCAAAGTTTGCTAGGATAATTTGCCAACTCAATCAAAGCATCGGCAATGATATCTCATATGATTAAAACCTGTGCTGCCAAGATGAGACCAAAGACTTAATCACATTAGCTATTGACAAGAGCCTGGCACACACATTAGCATCAATATACAGAACTGAAATAAGGTGCTCAGATGTTACCAAAGGTGATTTATGTTTTCAAAGAATAAAATGACATCTGCTTTGATTGAAGTGGTTATGTTGACCCCCTACATAAAGTCTTGTATAACTGTTAGAAGACATGGATAGAACTGCCAATGTTTGGACCAGGGAGGAGGTCATCGGTGCAGTTGCTCCGTGTAGGACTTTGGGTTCCTTGCTCAAAATGGGTCTCTTGCTCACTGAACTCTAGGACAAAAGTTACACCTTACTGCTGAGGTCCTCTGAAATCAGTCTGGAGCTGCTTTCACTCTCATTTAGAGAGAACAAAGCCTGGCACTTTAGAGAGAATTGGTCCTACTGGAGCAGGACACAGGCTGACTTGCAAATGGTTTGTCCCTGTCTGCATTGTCAGAGTGAACAAAAAATGTTAGATTGGAATGTGGCTAAATGAATCACTAGTGGCTGAGATTCATTCAAGCATTTCACTCATCATTCCTCTTTTGTATTTGTCTTCTGTATTTCCTGACATGGGGTTCCTGGGTTGTGGTGAGAGATCAAAAGAACACAGCTCCAGGGTCACCAATGAATGGTCAGGGACAACAAAAGGGTATTTCCGAGTGAACCATAACTGAAGAAAGTTAAATGATTCTTGGAAAAACTCGAGTGCACAAGTACTGCACCTAGTAACACACAAAAAGCATGAGTAACACACAAAAAGCATGAGTATACACCAACCATTGTTTTCAGTTTAATGTAAGTCCAGTTCTGTTACCCCTGTTGTTTTGCTGCATGGTAGATAAAATCATGACCCTTTCTTAGGTTACATCTTCTCATTTCTGATATTGATTTACTTAGGGCCTGATTTAGAGAGTTGTGGAAGTTACTATGACCATCAGGGTACGAGAAGACATCACAGTGGTTTCGTTCAGTGAGCAAAACATGAAAACATTTGGTGGTCTGCCACCTTCCATTTTGACAGTCATCCAGGAAACTGTCCAGTGCTTGACCTGCAAAGTATCAGATAGGTCTAGCATGTGGTGGATGAAACTCAGTTGATTGATGCATTCACTGACCAGCGTGTGGCGCTCCAGGAGGGCAGTGGAGCGACTTGTGTAGCCAGTGCCACATAGTCCCAAGGAGTTTTGGGGACATAGATCTCAAGAAGAGCAGGTACTCTAATCGTTTTAACCACTTATTATCAAGAAGTCAACCACGTATGAGGTTTTAGCTAACGACCATGTTCTTGAGCTCTTTTCTGAACACGAGGATGGATGGTGATTGCAGTACTTCATCTGTGATTATTTTCCACACCCTCAGGGATAGCAGAAGAAAACTTGATGTTTAGTGTCCTTTGTATATTTCCTGGCCTCTATTCAGTTTAGTAATGAGTATTATTACACACAAAGAACCAACACATCTGCACTCACACACCTACATGCGCACACACACATGAACACACACTGACATACAAACACAGATTTAAGCATATTCACAACACACACAAACAAACACAGACATATGCAAACGCACAACACAGAAACACATGCACACACAGGATCACACAACTAATGGTGTCAGTAGGGTGGTTTCCTTCACTGTTGGCCTTTTTGCAGATGGTCAGTGATCAATCTTAGACCATCTAGTTTTTTTTTGTTTTTTTTAAATTGCACAAAAACTTACACCTCACATCATATCTATTCATAGTTTCCTTCAAAGAGCATGCTGGCAGCTTATATTGTTTTACAATTGGCGAAGAATAATTTTGAACAATGTGTCATTACCTGTAGCAAAGCCCAAAATCACTACTGCCATAAGCCAACAGAAACGCAAGAGGTCGCCGAATATCATCTGTGAAGAAGATGCAGACATCATCAGTGTGGCATAATCATTCTGGATCATTACGTGATCCTCATGTCAAAATGATCCAAAGATTAAGCCTGGGCTAGAGTAAAGTTATGTTGGCATAATTCGTGTAAGTGCAGGATCTTTGCACTGCTCTTGATGCACAAGATTTCTGAAATTCCAACATTACGCACAGCACAAAATGATGCCTCTGTGAGCAGTAAATGATAACACAGGAGCATGGGAAGAAAGCAAATGTGAGTGGCTGCTGGTCACAGTAATTTTATTTTGCATTTTTGTGCAATGTTTTAGCACTACAAATAGCACTAAATGACACATTTGTGTTTTGCATAATTACACAAATTTCACACACCCCTACTAAGGGCCTGATTACGACTTCGGCGGAGAGGATTACTCCGTCCCACATGTGATGGATATCCGTCCTTCGTATTACGAGTTCCATAGAAGGATGAACAAATGATTGAATGGCTGGGTTGCATGCCGTGATTAGCTGGTGGTTAGATGGGTGGGTTTGGTGACATATGTGGATGGATTGGTGCAAGTGTGGGTGGTCAGGTGAATGCTTGGATGAGCTGACGGATCAACATTTGAATGGATAGAACAAGCTTGAGTGGGTACATGCATGGGGTGGGTGGGTGGATGGATGCATGAATATGGATAGATATGTATTACGTGAGCACATGTGTGGATATATGTGAGTAGGAGGGCGGCTGGATAAATGGGTACAGGTGCCGGAGCAGAAGAACGCAGGTATATGCTTGCGTGGAAGACACAAGTCAGTTCCAATTACAATTACCTGATTAGAGAACAATATGCATTTTTGAATAACAATTACAATCTCTGACAGATTATGTGATCAACATAAATGTAGCATGTGACTCCCAAAAGCCGCTTGGATGTCATCCAAGGACTGTTGCTCATGGAGTGACTGCTCGATCTCAAAGACACGCCGTTGCTACTTCCTAACTACTGTCATCAAACTGTAAATACATATAATAAAAATCTATAAGTTACATTCTCATTAACAAGCTTCCACCCTGCAAACCTTATGAATGATGATTGCTCTTGGCTTATTTTCTTCAACTGCTCAGTAACAGGAAATGAACATTCATCTGCAAAAGCCCTTCTTGGAAAAAATATCCCAGGTATCTACAGAAGGCCGCACCCACTTTATTGTGTCCATGGCTCTATGAGCTAGCAAATCTGGCCCAATGCTCCCACAAAAGATGTGTCCCACAAATCATGATGGAAGAACACTGAGAATCTATAGATTAGAATGGAACAAACATTCAGAATAAAAAACACAGGTTCAAGAAAAAGCTAAACACTGTTTTTAGGGATACTTACAACTAGGAAAGCTGATTAAAGACCACCCCTATATATCTTCAAAGACCCCAGCTCACTGACCATATGACTGAGAACAGATGACAACACTCTAGTAATATACACTGCCCAAAATCACCACAATTCAATACCTCATACCCCGGCCAACACTGGAGACCAGGGTTGGGAAAACAAGAGTAAGTAGCAAATACTGGACCACAGACGTACACATGGAAGCACATAGATTGCAATCCTCTGGATTTGTGTGAATCTGCTGGAAATCAGGAGTATACAGCAGTTCATCAAGAGCAGAATGGAAGAGCAAACATGGACACTGTAAAAGAGAGCGCCCACTTTAGGTATGAGACACAAAGGGCATCTAAACAGCATGGTGTTCACACCTTCTTTGGGTCAGATTAACAGGCAATCATCTTGGAAGTTGGGAAGCTGGGAATTGTAAATGTCAGACTTTAAGGGAATTCACAAAACCCTTCGCTTCAAGTATTTCTTAAGACCAGTCTGGTCTCTTCTCTCATTAAAAAACAGAGGCATTCAAGAATATGGCTCCTCTTTTGTCATACTCTGGTTTGGGTATCCACAGCACTTGCCTCTGAACAAAGTGATATGAAGGAACAGACCTTTGTGGGCCTAAATACTAACTGAGCTGTTTAGTGTGGGATGACATCCTTCAGCCAGGAGATGGGGTTAAACGAGAAGTGTAGCATGATGTACCAAAATAAAAAGAGCCTAGTTGTCCACAAAAAGAAAGACCTTATACCCAGTTACCAACAAATCATTTACCTGCACAAGAGCATGTGACACTGAGGATCAGATACAGCAAAAGAACAGACCATTCAAATATATATGCTCACACGGCACTAAACACTGCCTCCTTGCTGATACCACGGTGGAGGCCCCCAGATAAAACATAACTCATAAAGAAATGTCATGGTCAATGAGGCGATGTTTTACAAAGACCCAAAAAGTTAAACCATCCTACAGCAGTATTTTATAACCACTAAAACAACCAAGTGAATAATATAAAAATGCAAGACACTGTAGCCTTAGTCCATACTAGGATACGGCAGGAGCATGAACATGGTGCCATCGAACCATCCTACACAGATTCAAAGGCGGATCTGAGGCTATCATGACTCAGTAGTGTTCTCTGGCTGAGGGGAGCTGTGAGAGCTGTAAAGTTGGGCAGATCTTTGCAGGCAGGTCCAAGGATCACAATGAAGGATAGTGAGGGTGATACGAATTTAGGGCCATATGTAGCAAAGGTTTTTACCCATTCTGTGTCTATGGGAAAAAGTGTTCGTACATATGGCCCTTAGTGAGGGGGATGCTTTAGTTAATAATCATGAAAGCAGATGCCAACCACAGAGAAAAGGGAGTTGCTTGGCAATGGAGGTGCTTACCCTACCAGTTTTGAGTGTGCTACACACAACCTTTCCACATAGTATTTGCTACCTGTAGTTGGAGCATGTGTGCTAAAGAACGTGACACGCTAGAGCACAGACCAGGCCCAAGAGTGAAGATCACTTTCCATTCCATGACCCGGTATACGCGGAAGTGAGGTAGAAGAAAGGGCACTGCTTCAATGACAGGACAGAGAAGACACCAAAATGAAGGGGCTGCATGGACCACATTGGAAGAACTCCAATCCACTGCCACCCTTAACATTCATCCCCTAGCAGGTGGGAATTGATAATAGAGGTTTAGACACAAATTGAGTGGAGGACAGGAGTCAAGAAAGAATATATTTAAAAACACTGGTGGCAAGATCACCTGTGTAGTCATGGTTAGATCTGAGATTCCTGTTAAAAACAAGTTTGTTTTTGTTTTTGCTAATAAATTCAACACTATTTGATGCTGGTTGTCTGAGGTATTGATTGCGGTCCTAGTCATAACTTGTGAAATCCAATATTTGATTGGTTTTAATTTGTAACCGTCACTAAGTTTCTGAGGTCTTTTAAACATATGTTTACTTTATCCCTTTGTTTTACAGTGAGGATATGAATATTTATACATATGTAAACAATAGAGAAACAATGTATTTGTGTATTGAACAGTTCAGTCTGGCAGCTGAATCAACTACTACAATGAGCTGCTGTAAGTGAGGTCCTTAGAGGAGACGACAGGATAGTATTTCCAAATGTCAGTGTTTGTGCAAAGACAGCTTGATCTGCTCTTTTGAAGTGGTATAAAGAGATTCCAGTTTTTCAGAAATGTGCTGACTTGGACACCTCACTGATGTGTGTATATGGCATGAGGGTGAGGGTTGAATCCAGGGTAAAAAGAAGCAATATGAGAGTGTGTGAGGGAGAGGGGCGATGTTTTAAACTTTCAATTTTCCGACTGGTGGTGGGTCAAAATGATTTCTACAACACAACTAATATTTTCATTGGTTGAGCCTGAGCACTTCTGCAACATCAGTTTACGGATTTTGTCAAGTCAAGTGCGAAAAGCAAGGATGACGTTCGTTGTTGATGTTCATATGTTAGTGCATGGAAACACCTGTGTGATTGAGCACAACTTTGGTAATATTGAAAATGACAGAAAGGTTTTTTGTGGCATGATGTAGAAGAAACATTGAGGAAACTCAACACAAAGTTAACACAATATGATTGCAAACCTGCATGTGTGTGGGTGGGAGGTGTAAAATCACTTAAGCACCCTAACAAGCAAGAAGATTCATTCTTATTATGACGTCTTCCCCTGGGGAGCCTGATGGTAGTGATAATGGTGAAAAAAAACAATATTGCTTTTGATGATTCTTTGACCGCCAAGGAGTCTGTGAACTCAAGGTATTCGGAGAGTTTTTTCTCTAAAACGTATATTTTTCTTGATTCACTGTGTTAGCAGACCAGAGCTTACCACGTTTACTGTTGCTCTTGGTGCTTTCAGGTGAAGCTGTTAATGGTAATTTCAGCAAATGTGCAGCTGAGTCTAGCACATTATAGTTAAACCTGGGCCACAGGGCCGTAATAATCTCATGCAGTTGTTCACTAATAAAAAGTGAGAGACTGCTTGTGAGAAAGTTGCCTCTTTCTAGCATGGTTACCCCCATTTGTGGTCTCTTTGTCACTGTTTCTCAGTGTGTTTTTACTGTCTCACATGGATTCTGCTAGCCAGGACCCCAGTGCACATAGTTTGTGGCCCCTTGTGTTGTCAGTATGCTTGACTGTGTCACTGAAGTTCTGCTAACCAGAACTCCAGTGCTTATGCTCTCTCTACTTACCAAATTTGTCACTACAGTTTAGTGGCTCCATATTTGAATTCTGATTGGCACACTGGATCCCCCTTACAAATCCCTAGTAAATGGTACCTAGGTACTCAGGGCATTGGGGTTCCAAGATGTCCTTATGGGCTGCAGCATTTCTTTTTCCACCCATGAGGAGCCCATACAAACCTTTCATCAGGACTGCCACTGCAGCCTGAGTGAAATAGTGCACACACTAGTTCACAGCAATTTTTCACTGCACCAGGTAACTTTTAAGTCACCTATATGTCTGACCTTCATTTGCTGAAGGCTAAGTAAAAAGTTACTGTGTGTGAGGGCACCCTTGCACTAGCAAAGGTGCCCCCACATTGTCCAGAGCCAAATCTCCAGACTTCGTGAGTGCGCGGACACCATTATAAGCGTGCACTACATATATGTCAGTACATATATGTAGCTTCACAATGGTAACTCTGAATATGCCCATGTGAGGTGTTTAAGATCATGGAATTGAACCCCCAATCCAAATCGGTTATGGCGGGGGGGGGCAATTCCGTGCACCCTGGGGGCTCCACCATGGACCCCCGGTACTGCCAAACCAGCTCTCTGAGGTTTCCACTGCAGCCCCAGCTGCTGCCACATCACAGACAGGTTTCTGCCCTCCTGTGGTCTGGGCAGCTCAATCCCAGGAAGGCAGAACAAAGCATTTCCGTTAGGAAGGGGGTGCTACACCCTCTCACATTGGAAATAGATGTTACAGACATGGGAGGGGTCTCCTCCCAGAGGCTCTGGAAATGCTCTGAAGGGCACAAACTGGGCACTCTTCGCATTATCCAGTCTACACCGGTTCAGGGACCCCCAGTCCCTGCTCTGCCACTGAACTCGACAAAAGAAAGGTGAGTGACCACTCCCCTGTCCATCACCACCCCAGGGGTGGTGGCCAGAGCTGCTCCAGAATGTCCCTGGTGTTAGCCATCTTGGATTCCAAGGTGTGGGAACCCTCTGGGGACCTCTGAGTGGGCAGTGCCAGCAGGTGACGTCAGATACCCCTCCTGATAGGTGCATGTCTGGGTAGGTAGCCAATCCCCCTCTCAGGGTTATTTAGAGTCTCTCCTCTGGGTGTTTCCTCAGATTCGGTTTGCAAGACTCCACCAGGACTCCTCTGCATCCTCTGCTTCAGGTTCTGACCATTGGATCAACCGCTCCAGGAACCGCTGTAACTGCAACATAGTATCCAGGACGACTCCTGTGACCTGCAACTTCAGCTTCAGCCAGCAATTGCAACAGCTTCCAAGGTGTGCATGCTCTAAGGACTGCCTGGCTTCACCCTGCACCAGAAGAACTGAAGGAATCCCCTGTTGAGTGACTGAGTCACTTCCCTGCTTCAGCAGGCACCTCTCTGCAATGACAATTGGTACTCTGGGGGTCCTCTCCTGTCGACGAGCGTGATCCTTGAAACACAGGTGGTGGACTGAAGTGACCCAGACTGTCCAAAGGTTCAGCTGTCCAAATTTGGAGGAGGTAAGAGTTTGCCTCCCCGTGTGGCGACAGTACACCTGTGCACCGCGTCTTCTGCAGCTCCTTGGGCTTCTGTGCACTTCTTTCAAAAGTTCTTCATGCACAGCGTAGCCCAGGTTACCAGCACTCCATCCTGCAATGCGCAGCTCACTGAGTTGTTCTCCGGCAAAGTGGGATCCTCTAGTGTAGTGCTGGGATGACTGTATTTTGCATCTCCTTTTTCCCCATTTTCTGGGGCTCTTGTGGGTGCTGCCTGGCCTTCTGAGGGTGCTCCAAAGTGCTGAGAGCCCCCCTCTGTCTCCTCAGTCCGAGTTGAGACCCCCAGGTCACTTCTGGGTCCGGGAAGCTCCTCTTTGACACAGACCACGTATTTGCGTGAACCAAGGCTTGTTGGCAGAATCCAGCAATGCAAACAGCCTGCATCCAACAACTCGACGTGGGACATCTCTTGCATCATGCAGGATCCAACAGCTATCTTCATTGGTGCATTTCTGTACTTTTCTTCTAACCGGAGAATCCACTTTTGCACCTTCTTCCAGCGGGTAGGGGCTCCTGTTCTTCCTGGACTCTTTCGTCTACTTCTGGACTTGGTCTCCTCTCTTCACAGGTCTTCAGGTCCAGGAATCCATTGTTGGTTACTTGCAGTCTCTTTTGGTTCTTGCATCATTCTTCATCACCACTTGTAGTGTGTTCTGAGGAAATTTGCTGTACTTTACTCCTGCTTTCCAGGGCTCTGGGGTGGGGTGCTTTACTTACCTTTGGTGTTTTCTTACACTCCCAGAGCCCCTCTACACACATCACTTGCCAAGCGGGGGATTTGACATTCACATTCCACTATTTGAGTATATGGTTTGTGTTGCCATTAGGCCCATTGCAATCTATTGTATTTTCTGTTTGCACTATTCTATGACTGTTTACTTACCTGATTTTGGTTACTAGTGTATATATTGTGTATCATACTTACCTCCAGAAGGAGTGTTGCCTCTAAGATGTTTTTGCCTTGTGTCACTAAAATCAAGTACCTTTATTTTTGGTAACACTGAGTATTGTCTTTTATTGTGTATATGTACTGTGTAACTATAGTGGTATTGCAGGAGCTTTGCATGTCTCCTAGTCCCGCCTAAGTTGCTCTGCTACAGCTACACAGAGACAGCTTAAGCTGCTTGAACACTGCCTACATTTCACTAATAAAGGATAATTGGACCTGGTGTAAGGTGTAAGTACCACAGGTACCCACCACAAACCAGGCCACCCTCCTACACTTCTCTAAAGTGTATTTGTGTTGTTCTGCACCTGGGGTGCTCTAACACATATGGGCCTTTGCAGGTACAAAAGTCTTAACTTCAACAAATTAGAGAGTAACCCCTTTTGTAAAGGCACAGGGTATAGAGTTCAGCGAAACCAATACAAAGGTTTTTCCCCTGGACTTATTGTTAAAACCCAAATGTTTGCTATATGGATATGTAATTATCAACACAAGAACAAAATATATAACTTCTATCTCAAACAATACCCAATTATTCTCCAACCACAATATTTAGACTCTTATAAATATTTGATAAAATCCAAATGAAATGCTAGTGACTTTTGGTAAGATAGTTTATCATCCATTGGACCAAATACATCATCAAAAACATTTGGTCAAAAATAACATAGAAAACAACTGCATACAATCAAAATACTAAAAATGTTGCGTCAATTAAGTGTTTTGGTGGCTCCTTGACCTTTATCCCTCCTTCTTCAGGACCAATAACTAAATTAAAACTAATATTTAAGATTGTGCAGCTCAAACTCTTCAAAACCATAGGAACTGGGCTCTGTTTTCCCCCAGCTGGTAAATCTGGGTGTGGAACACCAAACATCTTGCGATTGGGAGTTACAGTATCTCACCCAGGGATTCTACTCTGCCAAACTCATAATTGGGACCATAATATTTGACTGATTCTTTCCAATGATTTGAACTTTTTTCTGCACTCTACCTTGTGTAGCATGATGGTGAAAGGTCCAAGCATCTGAAATCCACGTGCAAAGTACATAACATAGCACCATCCCAGGACAAGGGCACCAGACATGGGGATCACCTCTCCGTCACAGCCCGTGAGTCGCATTATCAGGATTGCGAGTACCAGACAAGCAAAGCTCACGCTGCAAGAAAGATTTCAAGAGACGGGTAAGCCTTCAGATAACATATTCTTTCCACTGTAAGTAATTGTACACTACCTTTTGTGGCACATGCAGGCATTTCATGCAGTTTGCGTAAAGAACATGAGCCAATAAACAATGGTAAGTGTTGGGAAAGTCTTCAAACCTCCTTCTAGTTGCACATGCTTGTTGCACAACTCTATTAGTAACTTATGTTATCTAGCACTTTCTCAATGTGGCAAAATGGAGTTGTTCATCTTAACCAATTCAACAGTACTCCGTTTACCAACCCCGCAAGCTGGGAAGGCCTTGTTGGCATTGAAACCTTGACCTCCAAATACTAGCAGATATGAACAGTATTTAAGTCATGAAGAGGATGATTTATAATTTGATCAAATGGAAGAGGCACCTTAAAATGGTGCAGCTCCTGTCAAGCTGAACGTTTGGTTTGCATGTACTGGTGAAGAAACCCCTTCACTTGTTTGCCGTTGACGACAGGACAGCTAGGTCTCAGTGTTAATAGCCCTACCCCTCTAACAGTGCTACAAATTAATTTCTGCCAGGGATACCCAGACAAGGCACAGGTATAGGGAAAAAAATGGAAAAATGGCCCTGCATTGTAGGGAGAAAGCACCCTATGTATCAGGGACAGTTTTCTATGCCCTCTCCTTCAAAGAGAGAATGGTGATCAGGCCACATCTGTGTTGTGGCATGCTCAGGGTTCAGCTGAGGTAACAGGGAATCTGCCACTATGACTGATGCATTGTTATCATATGATCAACACCAGGTAGGTTGACATTCCTACACTTAGCACAAAGTCTAACACCCAGGAGTAGGAGGAATGGTGATGAATGTGGCCAGCTACCTGCAGAAAATCTCAAACAGACCCTAACTGATCTTCTGTCCTCATAACAGACATGCTGTGGCTGGACAGGTTTGAAGACATTGAGGCACGACGGTTTTCATTCACCCATTGCAGTGATAACTCAGCACATAGGATCTAAGAACGTCAGTGATGCACAATACTGCAAGGTTCAGAAATGAGCACACAGGGAAACTCTATCACAACAGCAGAAGCAGCACTGTGCTTCAGTGGTGCCTTCTAGAAGTCATGTTTTCAGCCCCTTCTGTAAGTCAATAAGAAATATGAAAAATTAAGAGGTGGATTCTCAAAGATTGAGGCTGCACCTGCATATCTCAACCATTCCAAAGTGAAATTTCAATTACACTGACAATCATTCAAGGAGGTTCTAGCAGTTCGCATTACGCTTTCTTAGCAAAATTCCTTAAAATTATGCCATTGTGCTACATATGGTAGTTGAGAGTTGTCCTGGTAAAACATCCTAGCGTGGGACCACCAGAACAATGAGAATGGACAGAATGCAAGTAGCACTGGTTTGTTGCAGTTGTGTTTTCTGGTCTTTTTTTTAGTGCAAAGTGCGTCCTTGTTTCAAGGTTGGGCAACAGGAGGCACTTCACGCTAAAAAAAATACCACAACTTGCATGTTTTGCATTTCAGATAATTTTATGCAAGTTTCATGAAATTTAACATAATTTTGCAAAAGGGAACTGGATGAACCATACACATCCCAACCATAGAGTTATCTACTTGAGTTTAAGACCTGAGCGGCTGTGATGAGTGGATTTCAGCAATGTAGTTGAGCACAGTGATTCATATTATCTTAATGAAATGGGGAAACATGTTTCCTTTCCTCTTACAGTTCGATTATTTCCAATAGTTATACTGGCAACCAACTTGAAGGCAGAGGAACTAGTGGGAAGTAGTAATATTGGAGAAGGTTAAAGCCACTCCACCTCCAGAGGAACCAAGTGCAGACAGAATAAGTAGTTCCTTAGAACATTATTTCCTGTGACATGGTTCAGCAGCAGGCCTAGCAAGGGCCCAGCCTTTTTAGTTCATCACTCTTACCCTACAGGAACTGCTGGCTGTAGGAAAGTACCATCTTGCCTGGCATGTTACCCCCATTTTTCACTGTATATATGTTGTTTTAGTTGTATGTGTCACTGGGACCCTGGTATCCAGGGCCCCAGTGCTCATAAGTGTGCCTGAATGTGTTACTTGTGTAGTGACTAACTGTCTCACTGAGGCTCTGCTAATCAGAACCTCAGTGGTTATGCTCTCTCATTTCTTTCAAATTGTCACTAACAGGCTAGTGACCAATTTTACCAATTTACATTGGCTTACTGGAACACCCTTATAATTCCCTAGTATATGGTACTGAGGTACCCAGGGTATTGGGGTTCCAGGAGATCCCTATGGGCTGCAGCATTTCTTTTGCCACCCATAAGGAGCTCTGACAATTCTTACACAGGCCTGCCACTGCAGCCTGAGTGAAATAACGTCCACGTTATTTCACAGCCATTTTACACTGCACTTAAGTAACTTATAAGTCACCTATATGTCTAACCTTTACCTGATAAAGGTTAGGTGCAAAGTTACTTAGTGTGAGGTCACCCTGGCACTAGCCAAGGTTCCCCCACATTGTTCAGGGCCAATTCCCCGGACTTTGTGAGTGCGGGGACACCATTACACGCGTGCACTACATATAGGTCACTACCTATATGTAGCTTAGCTTCACAATGGTAACTCCGAATATGGCCATGTAACATGTCTATGATCATGGAATTGCCCCCTCTATGCCATCCTGGCATAGTTGGCACAATCCCATGATCCCAGTGGTCTGTAGCACAGACCCTGGTACTGCCAAACTGCCTTTCCTGGGGTTTCACTGCAGCTGCTGCTGCTGCCAACCCCTCAGACAGGTGTCTGCCCTCCTGGGGTCAAGCCAGACTTGTCCCAGGATGGCAGAACAAAGGACTTCCTCTGAGAGAGGGTGTTACACCCTCTCCCTTTGGAAAATGGTGTGAAGGCAGGGGAGGAGTAACCTCCCCCAGCCTCTGGAAATGCTTTCTTGGGCACAGATGTGCCCAATTCTGCATAAGCCAGTCTACACCGGTTCAGGGGACCCCTTAGCCCTGCTCTGGCGCGAAACTGGACAAAGGAAAGGGGAGTGACCACTCCCCTGACCTGCACCTCCCCTGGGAGGTGTCCAGAGCTCCTCCAGTGTGCTCCAGACCTCTGCCATCTTGGAAACAGAGGTGCTGCTGGCACACTGGACTGCTCTGAGTGGCCAGTGCCACCAGGTGACGTCAGAGACTCCTTCTGATAGGCTCCTTCAGGTGTTGCTAGCCTATCCTCTCTCCTAGGTAGCCCAACCCTCTTTTCTGGCTATTTAGGGTCTCTGTCTCTGGGGAAACTTTAGATAACGAATGCAAGAGCTCATCCGAGTTCCTCTGCATCTCTCTCTTCACCTTCTGCCAAGGAATCGACTGCTGACCGCGCTGGAACCCTGCAAAACTGCAACATAGTAGCAAATACGACTACTGCAACTCTGTAACGCTGATCCTGCCGCCTTCTCGACTGATTTCCTGGTGGTGCATGCTGTGGGGGTAGTCTGCCTCCTCTGTGCACTAGAAGCTCCGAAGAAATCTCCCGTGGGTCGACGGAATCTTCCCCCTGCAACCGCAGGCACCAAAGAACTGCATCACCAGTCCCTTGGGTCTCCTCTCAGCACGACGAGCGAGGTCCCTCGAATCCAGCAACTGTGTCCAAGTGACTCCCACAGTCCAGTGACTCTTCAGTCCAAGTTTGGTGGAGGTAAATCCTTGCCTCCCCACGCCAGACTGCATTGCTGGGAAACGCGACTTTTGCAGCTACTCCGGCCCCTGTGCACTTCCGGCGGAAATCCTTTGTGCACAGCCAAGCCTGGGTCCATGGCACTCTAACCTGCATTGCACGACTTTCTAAGTTGGTCTCCGGCGACGTGGGACTCCTTTGTGTAACTTCGGGTGAGCACAGTTTCACGCATCCTCGTAGTGCCTGTTTCTGGCACTTCTCTGGGTGCTACCTGCTGCTGAGAGGACTCCTTGTCTTGCTCGACGTCCCCTCTCTCTCCTGACACAATATGCGACATCCTGGTCCCTCCTGGGCCACAGCAGCATCCAAAACCGCTTATCGCACGATTTGCAGCTAGCAAGGCTTGTTGGCGGTCTTTCGGCGGGAAAACACTTCTGCACGACTCTCCACGGCGAGCGAGATCCGTCCTCCAAAGGGGAAGTCTCTAGCCCTTGTCGTTCCTGCAGAAACCTAAGCTTCTTCTGTCCAGTAGAAGCTTCTTTGCACCCACAGCTGGCATTTCCTGGGCATCTGCCCATCTCCGACTTGCTTGTGACTTTTGGACTTGGTCCCCTTGTTCCACAGGTACCCTCGACTGGAAATCCATCGTTGTTGCATTGCTGGTTTGTGTCTTTCCTGCAGTATTCCCCTATCACGACTTCTTTGTCCTTTGGGGAACTTCAGTGCACTTTGCACTCACTTTTCAGGGTCTTGGGGTGGGCTATTTTTCTAACCCTCACTATTTTCTAATAGTCCCAGCGACCCTCTACAAGGTCACATAGGTTTGGGGTCCATTTGTGGTTCGCATTCCACTTTTGGAGTATATGGTTTGTGTTGCCCCTGTCCCTATGTGTCCCCATTGCATCCTATTGTAACTATACATTGTTTTCACTGTTTTCTAAGACTATACTGCATATTTTTGGTATTGTGTACATATAACTTGTGTATATTTGCTATCCTCATACTGAGGGTACACTCTGAGATACTTTGGCATATTGTCATAAAAATAAAGTACCTTTATTTTTAGTATAACCGTGTATTGTGTTTTCTTATGATATTGTGCAAGTGACACTTGTGGTACTGTAGGAGCTTCACTCGTCTCCTAGTTCAGCCTAAGCTGCTCTGCTAAGCTACCATTATCTATCAGCCTATGCTGCTAGACACCCTATACACTAATAAGGGATAACTGGGCCTGGTGCAAGGTGCAAGTACCCCTTGGTACTCACTACAAGCCAGTCCAGCCTCCTACATTGGTTGTGCAGCGGTGGGATAAGTGCTTTGAGACTACTTACCACTCTTGTCATTGTACTTTTCATAAGAGAAAAATATACAAAACAAGTTCAGTGTGTGTACACATAGCTAAAAAGTTTTGCATTTCCTCTTTTCACTCTTTTCTAAAGTGCTGAAAAGTACTTCCAAACTTTCAAAAAGTTCTTAAAAGTTTAAAAAGTTTTTTTTCTGTCTTTCTAAAAAGCTCTGACAAACTTTTTTCTCTTTTTCTATCACTTTAACTCTCTCTAAAAATGTCTGGCACAGGCCAAAATGTTGATCTGTCTAAGATTGCATATGATCACCTTAGCTGGAAAGGAGCAAGGAGTCTCTGTGTAGAGAGAGGTTTGAGTGTAGGGAAGAATCCTTCCTTGGAATTGTTACTTAACATGCTTAGAGAACAAGATAAGGCAAAAAGTGCCCCATCTGTTGAAAAAGTAGCTAATGGTTCCCAATCTGATCCAGGGACTCCCCCAGGAAAAGATTCAGGAAAGAAACTTCTGAGCCTGCCCATTACTAGACAGTCTAGCATAGTTGTTACTGAGGTGGAGTCACATCATACAGATGATGTGCTCTCACATTACACTGTCAGCCAAGCTGTTAGGGTGCCCTCTGTAAGGGACAGGTCTCCTTCTGTTCATTCCCATCATACTTCTGTGTCTAGGAATGTCCCTCCCACCAACCCTGATGACAGATTGTTAGAAAGGGAACTTAATAAGTTGAGGGTGGAACAAACCAGACTGAAGCTTAAAAAGCAACAGCTGGATTTGGATAGACAGTCTTTAGAACTAGAGAAGGAAAGACAGAAGTTGGGTTTTGAAACCCATGGTGGCAGCAGCGGTATTCCCCATAGTCATCCTGCAAAAGAGCATGATTCCAGGAATCTGCACAAGATAGTTCCCCCTTATAAGGAGGGGGATGACATTAACAAGTAGTTTGCTGCACTTGAGAGGGCCTGTGTTGTACAGGATGTCCCTCGAAGGCAGTGGGCTGCTATCCTATGGCTATCATTTAGTGGAAAAGGTAGGGATAGGCTCCTTACTGTGAAAGAAAGTGATGCCAATAATTTTACAGTTCTTAAGAATGCACTCCTGGATGGTTATGGCTTAACCACTGAACAATACAGGATAAAGTTCAGAGAGACCAAAAAGGAGTCTTCACAAGACTGGGTTGATTTCATTGACCATTCAGTGAAGGCCTTGGAGGGGTGGTTACATGGCAGTAAAGTTACTGATTATGACAGCCTGTATAACTTGATCCTGAGAGAGCATATTCTTAATAATTGTGTGTCTGATTTGTTGCACCAGTACTTGGTGGACTCTGATCTGACCTCTCCCCAAGAATTGGGAAAGAAGGCAGACAAATGGGTCAGAACAAGGGTGAACAGAAAAGTTCATACAGGGGGTGACAAAGATGGCAACAAAAAGAAGGATGGTAAGTCTTCTGACAAGGGTGGGGACAAATCTAAAAATGAGTCTTCATCAGGCCCACAAAAACACTCTGGTGGGGGTGGTGGGCCCAAATCCTCTTTTAATCAAAACAAAGAAAAGAAACCATGGTGCTATTTATGTAAAGTAAAAGGCCATTGGACAACAGATCCCAGTTGTCCAAAGAAAAGCACCAAGCCTCCTACCACTACAACCCCTACTGCTACACCTAGTGTCCCTACTAATAGCAGTGGTGGTGGGAGCAAACCTACTAATAGCCAATCCAAGGGAGTAGCTGGGCTCACTTTTGGTAACTTAGTTGGGGTTGGTCTTGTTAGGGAGACCACAGAGGCTGTGTTAGTCTCTGAGGGGGCTATTGATTTAGCCACCTTAGTTGCTTGTCCCCTTAATATGGATAAGTACAAGCAGCTACCCCTAATAAATGGTGTTGAGGTTCAGGCCTACAGGGACACTGGTGCCAGTGTGACTATGGTCATAGAGAAACTGGTCCACCCTGAACAACACCTACTTGGTCACCAGTACCAAGTAACCGATGCTCACAACAACACACTTAGCCACCCCATGGCTGTTGTAAATCTCAACTGGGGGGGGTTACTAGTCCAAAGAAAGTTGTGGTAGCCACAGATTTACCTGTAGACTGTCTACTAGGAAATGATTTGGAGACATCAGCTTGGTCAGATGTGGAGTTGGAAGCCCATGCAGCAATGCTGGGCATCCCAGGGCATATTTTTGCTTTAACCAGGGCTCAGGCCAAAAAGCAAAAAGGACAGGGAAGCTTGGATCCTGGAACAATGGACCAAGTGCTCCCTAAAGCTAGGGGTAGTAGAAGTAAAGCACTTCCTACTATCCCTCCCTCTACAGTGGATTCTACTGCTGAGGAAGAAGAAATTCCACCCTGTGCAGAACCTACACCAGAGGAGCTGGAAGCAGACACTGCTGAGCTTTTGGTTGAAGGGGGGCCTGCCAGGGAGGAGCTGAGTGTGGCACAGCAAACCTGTCCCACACTAGAGGGTCTAAGACAGCAAGCTGTCAAACAGGCTAATGGGGATGTCAGTGACTCTCACAGAGTTTACTGGGAGGACAACCTCTTGTACACTGAAGCAAGGGATCCTAAACCTGGAACTGCCAGGAGATTAGTGATTCCTCAGGAGTACAGAAGGTTTCTCCTAACTCTTGCCCACAACATTCCCCTAGCTGGACATCTGGGACAAATGAAAACTTGGGACAGGCTTGTTCCCTTGTTTCATTGGCCTAGGATGTCTGAGGACACAAAAGAGTTTTGTAAGTCCTGTGAAACTTGTCAAGCCAGTGGCAAGACAGGTGGCACCCCAAAGGCACCCCTTATTCCACTGCCTGTGGTTGGGGTTCCCTTTGAAAGGGTAGGGGTTGACATAGTTGGCCCCCTTGACCTTCCTACTGCTTCAGGCAATAGGTTTATCTTGGTGGTAGTGGACCATGCCACAAGATACCCTGAAGCAATTCCTTTAAGGACCACTACAGCTCCTGCAGTGGCAAAGGCCCTCCTGGGAATATTTTCCAGGGTGGGCTTCCCAAAGGAAGTAGTATCAGACAGGGGAAGCAATTTCATGTCTGCATACTTAAAGGCCATGTGGAAGGAGTGTGGTGTGACTTACAAGTTGACCACACCCTATCATCCACAAACAAATGGACTGGTGGAGATATTTAACAAAACTCTCAAAGGCATGATTATGGGTCTCCCTGAAAAAGTCCGCAGGAGATGGGATATCCTGTTACCATGCCTCCTTTTTGCCTACAGGGAGGTACCCCAGAAAGGAGTGGGCTTCAGCCCCTTTGAACTTCTTTTTGGACACGCTGTTAGAGGTCCACTCACACTTGTCAAGGAGGGTTTGGAACAACCTTTAAAAGCTCCAAAACAAGATATTGTGGATTATGTACTTGGCCTCAGATCAAGGATGGCTGAGTATATGAAAAAGGGCAGTAAAAACCTTCAGACCAGCCAAGAGCTCAAAAAGCAATGGCATGACCAGAAGCCTGTTTTGGTTCAGTACAAACCAGGGCAAAAAGTGTGGGTCTTGGAGCCTGTGGCCCCAAGAGCACTCCAAGATAAATGGAGTGGACCACACACAATTGTTGAGAAAAAGGGTGAAGTCACCTATTTAGTTGACTTAGGCACTGCCAGGAGTCCCCTTAGGGTGCTCCATGTCAATCGCCTGAAACCCTACTATGACAGGGCTGATCTCACCCTGCTCATGGCAACTGATGAGGGACAGGAAGAAGACAGTGATCCTCTACCTGATCTCTTCTCTTCCACAGAACAAGATGCTCTTGTGGAAGGTGTAGTTTTGGCTGATTGTCTTTCTGCTGAGCAGAAAGACCATTGCATAAATATCCTGGGTCAGTTCTCTGAACTCTTCTCTACTGTGCCAGGTACCACTTCTTGGTGTGAGCACACTATAGATACTGGAGACAGTTTGCCTGTCAAAAGTAAGATCTATAGGCAGCCTGACCATGTCAGGGACTGCATAAAGCAAGAGTTGCAGAAAATGTTAGAACTGGGAGTGGTTGAGCACTCTGAAAGTCCATGGGCTTCTCCTGTGGTACTTGTACCAAAACCTCATTCCAAGGATGGAAAGAAAGAAATGCGGTTTTGTGTAGACTACAGAGGTCTCAACCAGGTAACCAAAACTGATGCTCTCCCTATACCCAGGGCAGATGAGCTCATAGATACACTGGCATCTGCCAAGTATCTAAGCACTTTTGATTTGACTGCAGGGTATAGGGAGATCAAATTATCAGAAGATGCTAAACATAAAACTGCATTTTCAACCATTGGAGGACATTACCAGTTCACAGTAATGCCTTTTGGATTGAAAAATGCACCTGCCACTTTTCAGAGGTTGGTGAACACAGTCCTGCAAGGGCTGGAAGCTTTCAGTGCAGCATATTTGGACGATATAGCTGTCTTTAGCTCCAGCTGGGATGATCACCTGGTCCACCTATGGAAAGTTTTAGAGGCCCTGCAAAAGGCAGGCCTCACTATCAAGGCTTCAAAGTGCCAGATAGGGCAGGGTAAGGTGGTTTATCTGGGACACCTTGTTGGTGGGGAACAGATTGCACCACTTCAGGGAAAAATCCAAACTATTATAGATTGGGTTCCCCCTACTACTCAGACTCAGGTGAGAGCCTTCCTAGGCCTCACTGGGTATTACAGGAGGTTCATTAAGAACTATGGCTCCATTGCAGCCCCTCTTAATGACCTCACATCCAAGAAAATGCCTAAAAAGGTATTATGGACAGCAAACTGTCAGAAAGCTTTTGAGGAGCTGAAGCAGGCCATGTGCTCTGCACCTGTCCTGAAAAGCCCTTGTTACTCTAAAAAATTCTATGTCCAAACTGATGCATCTGAATTAGGAGTAGGGGCAGTACTATCACAACTTAATTCTGAGGGCCTGGATCAACCTGTTGCTTTTATTAGTAGAAGGTTGACCCCTAGAGAAAAGCGTTGGTCTGCCATTGAGAGGGAGGCCTTTGCTGTGGTCTGGGCACTGAAGAAGTTGAGGCCATACCTGTTTGGCACTCACTTCATTGTTCAGACAGACCACAAACCTCTACTTTGGCTAAAACAAATGAAAGGTGAAAATCCTAAATTGTTGAGGTGGTCCATATCCCTACAGGGAATGGACTATACAGTGGAACATAGACCTGGGAGTAGCCACTCCAATGCAGATGGACTCTCCAGATATTTCCACTTAGACAATGAAGCCTCATCAGGTCATGGCTAGTCTTATTGTCCTTCGTTTGGGGGGGGGGTTGTGTAGGAAAGTACCATCTTGCCTGGCATGTTACCCCCATTTTTCACTGTATATATGTTGTTTTAGTTGTATGTGTCACTGGGACCCTGGTATCCAGGGCCCCAGTGCTCATAAGTGTGCCTGAATGTGTTACCTGTGTAGTGACTAACTGTCTCACTGAGGCTCTGCTAATCAGAACCTCAGTGGTTATGCTCTCTCATTTCTTTCAAATTGTCACTAACAGGCTAGTGACCAATTTTACCAATTTACATTGGCTTACTGGAACACCCTTATAATTCCCTAGTATATGGCACTGAGGTACCCAGGGTATTGGGGTTCCAGGAGATCCCTATGGGCTGCAGCATTTCTTTTGCCACCCATAGGGAGCTCTGACAATTCTTACACAGGCCTGCCACTGCAGCCTGAGTGAAATAACGTCCACGTTATTTCACAACCATTTTACACTGCACTTAAGTAACTTATAAGTCACCTATATGTCTAACCTTTACCTGGTAAAGGTTAGGTGCAAAGTTACTTAGTGTGAGGGCACCCTGGCACTAGCCAAGGTGCCCCCACATTGTTCAGGGCCAATTCCCCAGACTTTGTGAGTGCGGGGACACCATTACACGCGTGCACTACATATAGGTCACTACCTATATGTAGCTTCACAATGGTAACTCCGAATATGGCCATGTAACATGTCTATGATCATGGAATTGCCCCCTCTATGCCATCCTGGCATAGTTGACACAATCCCATGATCCCAGTGGTCTGTAGCACAGACCCTGGTACTGCCAAACTGCCTTTCCTGGGGTTTCACTGCAGCTGCTGCTGCTGCCAACCCCTCAGACAGGTTTCTGCCCTCCTGGGGTCAAGCCAGGCTTGTCCCAGGATGGCAGAACAAAGGACTTCCTCTGAGAGAGGGTGTTACACCCTCTCCCTTTGGAAAATGGTGTGAAGGCAGGGGAGGAGTGGCCTCCCCCAGCCTCTGGAAATGCTTTCTTGGGCACAGATGTGCCCAATTCTGCATAAGCCAGTCTACACCGGTTCAGGGGACCCCTTAGCCCTGCTCTGGCGCGAAACTGGACAAAGGAAAGGGGATTGACCACTCCCCTGACCTGCACCTCCCCTGGGAGGTGTCCAGAGCTCCTCCAGTGTGCTCCAGACCTCTGCCATCTTGGAAACAGAGGTGCCGCTGGCACACTGGACTGCTCTGAGTGGCCAGTGCCACCAGGTGACGTCAGAGACTCCTTCTGATAGGCTCCTTCAGGTGTTGCTAGCCTATCCTCTCTCCTAGGTAGCCCAACCCTCTTTTCTGGCTATTTAGGGTCTCTGTCTCTGGGTAAACTTTAGATTACGAATGCAAGAGCTCATCCGAGTTCCTCTGCATCTCTCTCTTCACCTTCTGCCAAGGAATCAACTGCTGACCGCGCTGGAAGCCTGCAAAACTGCAACATAGTAGCAAAGACGACTACTGCAACTCTGTAACGCTGATCCTGCCGCCTTCTCGACTGTTTTCCTGGTGGTGCATGCTGTGGGGGTAGTCTGCCTCCTCTCTGCACTAGAAGCTCCGAAGAAATCTCTCGTGGGTCGACGGAATCTTCCCCCTGCAACCGCAGGCACCAAAGAACTGCATCACCTGTCCCTTGGGTCTCCTCTCAGCACGACGAGCGAGGTCCCTCGAATCCAGCAACTGTGTCCAAGTGACTGCCACAGTCCAGTGACTCTTCAGTCCAAGTTTGGTGGAGGTAAGTCCTTGCCTCCCCACGCCAGACTGCATTGCTGGGAACCGCGACTTTTGCAGCTACTCCGGCCCCTGTGCACTTCCGTCAGAAATCCTTTGTGCACAGCCAAGCCTGGGTCCACGGCACTCTAACCTGCATTGCACGACTTTCTAAGTTGGTCTCCGGCGACATGGGACTCCTTTGTGTAACTTCGGGTGAGCACCGTTTCATGCATCCTCGTAGTGCCTGTTTCTGGCACTTCTCCGGGTGCTACCTGCTGCTCAGAGGGCTCCTTGTCTTGCTCGACGTCCCCTCTCTCTCCTGACGCAATTTGCGACATCCTGGTCCCTCCTGGGCCACAGCAGCATCCAAAACCGCTTACCACACGATTTGCAGCTAGCAAGGCTTGTTGGCGGTCTTTCGGCGGGAAAATACTTCTGCACGACTCTCCACGGCGAGAGGGATCCGTCCTTCAAAGGGGAAGTCTCTAGCCCTTGTCGTTCCTGCAGAAACCTAAGCTTCTTCTGTCCAGTAGAAGCTTCTTTGCACCCACAGCTGGCATTTCCTGGGCATCTGCCCATCTCCGACTTGCTTGTGACTTTTGGACTTGGTCCCCTTGTTCTACAGGTACCCTCAACTGGAAATCCATTGTTGTTGCATTGCTGGTTTGTGTCTTTCCTGCAGTATTCCCCTATCACGACTTCTTTGTCCTTTGGGGAACTTCAGTGCACTTTGCACTCACTTTTCAGGGTCTTGGGGTGGGCTATTTTTCTAACCCTCACTATTTTCTAATAGTTCCAGCGACCCTCTACAAGGTCACATAGGTTTGGGGTCCATTCGTGGTTCGCATTCCACTTTTGGAGTATATGGTTTGTGTTGCCCCTGTCCCTATGTGTCCCCATTGCATCCTATTGTAACTATACATTGTTTGCACTGTTTTCTAAGACTATACTGCATATTTTTGGTACTGTGTACATACAACTTGTGTATATTTGCTATCCTCATACTGAGGGTACACTCTGAGATACTTTGGCATAGTGTCATAAAAATAAAGTATCTTTATTTTTAGTATAACTGTGTATTGTGTTTTCTTATGATATTGTGCAAGTGACACTTGTGGTACTATAGGAGCTTCACTCGTCTCCTAGTTCAGCCTAAGCTGCTCTGCTAAGCTACCATTATCTATCAGCCTATGCTGCTAGACACCCTATACACTAATAAGGGATAACTGGGCCTGGTGCAAGGTGCAAGTACCCCTTGGTACTCACTACAAGCCAGTCCAGCCTCCTACACTGGCCCTGACCATTTTATTCCTCCCAATAAACACAAAAACCCCACACACAAAAATCATCTGCCTAGTATTCACCATCAACAATGAGGTAACTGCCAACACTGATGACAGCAGCATTGTAATCTTATGTTATCATATGAATATTAAATGGTGGACGGTTTGCCATTGGTGTAGCTTCACGCCCCAATCAGGTGGGGTACCTTCACAAAGATTTTGAGGCTTCCCTTATTGTGGTATTGTTTGTGAGTTGTGAAAAGCACCAGCCAGCATGAGGATCTTGGATGCTTTCACAGCTAGATATTGTATAAGTTTGTGGGATGTGACCAAAGGTGTGCCCTGGATGCTTACATGAAAAAGGGGTTATTTGACTAATGAGATGTGCAGAGGTTCATGTGTGAATGAAGTACCTGGAAGTATGGTGATGTTGTGGGATCCTGATATCCATCTTTAGGCTATGTGGACTGTGATGAGTGGACGTTACCAATGCTCTTCAGATGTGCAGAATGTTGCATGATGGTGAGTGCTGATGGCATGGTTAAGTCTTTTGGGGTACTGTGATACTTAGGCAAGAGCTGCATGAGTTTAGAGTTTGGTAGGTGTGTCTGTCTAGGACCGTAGGTTGGAAGTTCGCAAGTTGTTTTTTTTACTGGAAAGAGATGTTGGAAGCGCACTGACACCCAACTATAAGGACAGTCTGTGCTACACTGTTGGTGTAGAGTTCTGGATTATGTTTCTGTAAGAGGATGCATTAGACATTGTGAACGTTATTCAGGCATCACCTGAGCTGTGTTGGTTGCAGGTGTTATGTAGTTTACTGGTTGACTAACCTGAGAGCCTCTTACCATCTGATCCAGGAAATCCATGGCTGATTCAGCGTGGTCACCCCACACAGGTTACCATACACATGCAACAAGGGTTGGCCAGTCCATGTGAGTCCAGTACTTTCTTAGGAACGAGCCAACGTTTGCGAGAAGACATTAAACTATGTCAACAAATTACTTGTGAGAATTACTTGTGAGGGGGAGTGCCAAGGAAGCAACTATTGGATGGCAACAATGCTCTTTCTCTTTCCAAACTCCTCCACTTCCAGGCTTCACTGGACCTGACACCTCCAGACGCCATTATTCCAAGTGTCGGTGTGCTGAGGCACAGACTGGCAGTGTCGGAGGAATTATAGGAGGGCGTAAGCTGACTTGGGCAAGGCAATAGAAGGCAGTTGATAGATTGTTCAAAAGAACATGACATAAATATTCGACCTTCGATATCCTCCAACTATCACCCTGAATCTTCGGGACAGGACATCTAAACGATGATGGTTAATGAGAGAGTTCTTAAAACATCTGTTCAACATGATTGAGACAAGGCTTGAAGCCAGGGAGGCTTTCTATCTGCCTTCTTCCTTCACTGGAATGTTTTTGGACAAATCTGCTTCCCTAATCACTCGTTAAGCATGACCATACAGTATGTCTGGGCATTCTGAAAATGAATCCATCCAAAGTCATATTATTCTTGCCAATGCAAACACTAAGTTTATGATTTGGAAGTGCTGTTCTTAACTTCTCTCAGTCCCCCTGAGATGGACTAAGAACTAGAATCTGACCTGACTACCAAACACATTAGGAAAGAATTCAAGAAAATACAGGACAGTTTGCTCGTGAGATGCAGTTTGCACAAGATAATTGTCCTTCTCCTTGTGATGTTGATATGACGTTTCTCTTTCTGCGGTGTGACACAGAGCATGGCCTCTTGTCTCTGACTTTCCCGGTGATACCAAGAGATGCCAACTTAGCCACAATGAGGGAGGTCCTCTTCATCAATACACACAGAACTGTTGTCATTGACTGTGAAGAATGTGGTCCATTTCACTAGTGGCCCTATGTTTTCTGGTCCTAAAACATCATGCTGCTATCATACTCACCGCTATCTGTACCCTTCCACAAATTCCCCGGATTGACAACTAATTAAAAGTTATAACAAAAATGAGGGACTCTAATGCACTGGAAAGTGCAAAGATACTAATGGGGTAATTTAGAAACTGAGGCCCCACCAAATGTTATGTTGCATCAGTTGCACAGGACAGAAATCTTTTATGAAAGTGCTTCTGCTGGTACAGCAGCAGCACTTCTGTTACAAATGTTATGCCTTTTGGATTATCATGTCATTCCAGCCAGCTGTGAATTATTATCTCCCTCAAAAACGAACCCCCAAAGAGGGCCTTTGTTTTGGAGAAACAAATAATTGGTAGATCTGAATCGCAGATACGTTTCCTACTACATATGCCCTGAAATGGGATCAAAATGCTAGGTATGAGAAACATGTCTTGGAAGTCGTGTCCTAAGAAAGTGCATTGCCCAACACATGGAGGGGTGGTCATTTGGGTGATGGACTGTCAGGTCACAGGTTTCAAAAGGCAGAGCCAGCTGAGAGTCCACCGTTGGGAAACCAGAGGTCGACCCAATCTCTGTACAAGGCGAAGGAGCCATGCATTTGGTGCGGCGTGAGCCTGTCGATATAGAACAGCGCTCCCAATGCGCCAAATTCTAGATGACCATCTTGAGCTGTGCTGACATTGTGCAAATTCCTCTGCAATGCTCTGCTCACACAGCTTAGACAATGCTCCTAGGTTGCAATGCTCTAATCAGACTGTTGCTGTTGGCCCCGTTTAGGCAGGTTGACCTTTGGCTCTTGCACTACATTTCACTAACACAACCTAACCCTTGTGCACTTCAAGAGATTCTCTTTTCTATGCAACTGAATTTAATAAGAATATAAAGCTCATATCTTCTTCTGTCATGGAATAACACTGACTAGTCAATATAATTGTTGCATGTTGACTTGTGTCAACTGTATCTGATGTTCCACCAAATAGCTCCCTCCGAAAGTAGGTCTTGAGTTTACAACCTTGCTATCCTTGGAAAGCCACAGCCTAAATTTAAGGACTTGACACTTCAATGAGCTTATATAAGTATGTGCCTCCTCTGCTTTCATGGACAGCAGTCAATACTTTTCACAAGGCTCGCGGCTAACAGTCCCATAGGCTGCAGAAAATGAAGGTGCCGGGATACGTACTTTATACTTGCGATGTCATTACTCCTGCAGCAGCATTTGTTCTGCATGAAAAACCTGCCACCAGTGCAGTTTACTTAGGTGGGCACACTACAGTTTCACACAAGTAGGACACTTTCATTAGAACATTGGAATGCTGAGCCCTCCATCGGAGACAATGGCGTAGCTCTGGGCTCTAATGGCTGATAAAAGCCCGGAGCATCAACATTCCAATGTTTGTCACACAGCAACAGCTGTGAATAAAGGCTTCACGGGGATTTCAACTCCCTCAGGCTCCGTGAGGTCCTTGTTTTACTAATTAGAACATTATGCTCTCTAGGGGAGAAATGTTCTGATAATCTTATAGCTGGGCTATCCCAGCCATTAAAGACCCGCTGCCTTATTCAAGGCCGTGGCCTTTGGCTCGGGCCTTTAACGTGGGAGCGGGCCTTTAATGGGCGGCATAGTCCTCTGTGGTGAGCTATAGGGTTATAATAGTCTGTACTGTGTTACAACTTGAGCACGCATTCCACAGCATCCTGAAAACGTTAACATATACATAAATATGTGTTGCTGAAAAGCGTTCCTATATGATGCTTTTTATGAACTGGACCCAACTGTATACTAGCAAAACAAAGACAGAAATTAGTATTTAAGGTAGGATACCACCTTATGGTCTCACCTGGTAATACTGAAAGGCCCTCCCTGCACGGCCTGCACAAAGTACCTAAGATCACTGATCTGGAAGAGATCTGGAATCTATGAAAAGGGAGATATATATATAAGCACATTAAATGATGGAGTCAGATTTAAAGGCATGTCTGGGCATCTCCCCACTGCAGAATGTAACCTTTTACCTTTAGGAGAAGAATGATGATTGCCCCAGTAACACTGATAATTTCTCCAGCCAGCCTCAGGTGGTCGCTGCTAGAGACGTATGATTTCTGATGGAAAAAAAACAAGGGAGTTAGAGCCCATTGGAAGCGTAAGTCATCAAAGAGACGCGTGGGTAGATAGGGATGGAGACATAAAATATTAACAGTGGTGACGGAAGGGGAAAGAACGGAGGGTTGGTTTGGAATTAAAAATGGCTGGATTAAATCATGGTGGACATGCACAGTGAGGCAAGATCTGATCAGAGTCACAAGTTGTTCAACTGACCATTAGCACACCCAAGAAGCCCTTCGACAAACTCACCTCTAGGGTTTCTTGAGCAAAGATTGTTATGTCTTTTGAGTTGTTGGGATTGAGCGCTTTGTGCTTTAGAGGCCGATTAACACAACACAGGGAGACGCAGACCATGTAAGCCACATAGATGGCAGCCAGGATGCAAAAGTAGGGACGTCCGTAGTGCTGCCACTTCAGGTTCACCAGCTCCTTTACCGGGGTCAGGTGCAAGATCTGACTAGCCTAAGAGAGGAAGACAGCGTAAACATAGTTTTGTCAATCCCACTCAAGGACAAAGGTGCAAATGCATCTGTATAAAGCAAGTGGCTAACTGCACATCACATGGAAGATAGAAATGTTATATCATGGAGGAAAATGCAATTACAGAAGCTAATTGCATGTGTGTGGAGCCTGCATGCACCACAGAGGAGCACTTCTATCCTTTGCGGGACTAGAAGGTGGAGGTTTGCTTGCAATTCTCTCAATCCCATTGTGGGCAAAGGCTCCAATTTGCATCTGAATCTAAGTAAAAAGAATCACGTAATCTGCACCTCGTAAGTCAAAATAAGAGCTCGGGATCATAGAGAACACACATGGCTAGCCAGGATCAATACAAATGTTCCAACATTCCAGCATGTTCACATTTAAGTTTTGCAAAATATGATCTTGTATGGCTGAAGGTTTCAAAGACATTTGAAGATCCCATTCTTTGGTCTTTCTATAGTAATGTGGCAGTGTCATTAGTTGACACCCTTACGCTGTTGTCTGACCATACCTTGCAGTACTTCTGGCTCTATGTCCATCCCATGCAGTGGTGTGGTTTGTGAGTGATTAATGGAGACGGCTAACAATCAGGTTGCTTCCTCCTGTGGTATTACGCATGTCGGTACCCAGCACAAGGATAAGCTTTCTTCAGGCTCTCCTAGCTACCTGTGACATGTATGTTCCTGCCCAATCACATCTTTCAATCTGCTCAGAGAAGTTTACTTCTATCTCATAAAGCTATTGGCTATTTAGAAACTTATTCTGCTTCTAATGTAGGAGGGAGTATTTGGTGAATGTAAAATCTACTTTGAAAAAGCAAAATCTTCTGCATTACATGAGACGTGTTATTTATATTGTGTTTTATGTGGAAATAATCTGCATCAAAAATAAAACAAAGATATGTTTTAAAATGAGAACTGACATGTACTGGACAGTATTGGCATAATTTTCTGAATGAGCTGTGCCGCTATCTCAATCAGGATTTGGCTTCACTGCGGAGGATGGATCGGGTACTTTGTTTTCAATGTGACCATGCCGCTTGCAACGATGAGGAATGGATGCCATCTTTGTAATGGCCACACTCACAATAAAACCAGTTACATTAGTTGTCATGGATGTGTGTATGAAACTCACTCTATATGCAAGAAGCTACCCTTCCATTCTGAAGTGTTTCTCACAGAGCGATTCAGGGTCTGATTCAAGAAGGTTACGAGTCCAGAGTCTCCACACTCGTGGTGGAATCTCGGCACTCATAACTCTACTACACGTAAGTACCTTCGGGAATCAGGCCACACAACTCTATTTGGAGAGTTTGAATGTCAACTTTTATATATAGACAGAAACAAATATGCAACAAGTTTCTGTTAGTTGTCACTTTGCTTTATGAGGCTATTGCTGTACGCATGGCCAGTGGCGTAGCGTGGGAGGTGCAGGGGGGGGGGGGGCGGCCGCACCGGGCGCAACATCTGGGGGGGGGGGGGTGCGCTCGCACTCGCGAGTGCTAAAATCCACGGGTTAGGGGGCGCAAATTACTTGCCTTGCCCCGGGTGCTGACAACCCACGCTACGCCACTGCGCTTGTCTATTTGGCCATGATGCGTCGTGTATGCAGAGACTGCTCACCTTCCTCCTGAAAGCAATGCTGAGAGTTTTGCCGACAATAGTTGTGATTATAAGAAGCACCTTTACTCTGCCCAGAGAAGCAGGGGTATACTGCTGATCACTGAAAGTTGCAGACGGAGTGTGCATTGAGCCGTAGATTGGGCATCACCCTGCAACCAACATACTGTAGGCTTAGCTGCTCCATCTTCCATTATATCATATGGAAATTGTAAAATGGTGGGTAGGGTTTCCGTCACGTTTGTGATGGAGTAACCCATCCACTAAGGTCGTAATCAGGCCCTCAGCGTGGATAGCTTTGGGATTTTTTTAGGATATGCCCTCATCACCAAAGACTGACCAGTTTTCTGTTAACATGGTCAGGTTCACACACTCTATGAGAGGGATCTGACTAGAACAAACTAAGACAGAAGATTTCTTACTTTGTGAAATACTGAAGAATTTGAGCCTGCCAGAGAGGTGGATAGCGGTATCTCCACCTCTGTTTTCAACGTCCTTTTACATACAACCTACAAGACATAAATATCAAAACCTGCTATGTTGAAGCAGATTGTGAGTGACATACAAACTAGATTAGAAATTGTTGGTTAGCATAATGCATCATGTGGAAAGGGTGCAGAAGAGAGACAGACTGTGGGTGACCTCAAGAATGTTTACCACTAATATATTCTGAATTCATTGAGAAATAATGCTCAAGTAGACGTGAGCATCACTCTTGAGAGGATGTGGGCATTTTGCTGATGAAGAGAATCACTGTGATTGAGGTTCCAAGCAAGAAGATGAAATCTTGAAAGACTAATTATGAGTGAAAGCAGCAATAACAAACAGTGTGGGGTACAAAATGTGACATTTTTGAATATTTATTTTGTGAGCCACTAGCTGAAGACATGAACTCAGACAATGCATTAGATAATATTCTTAAAGCCAGAGTACCTCTTTCTTTTTTGAGGATGTCACAAGCTCCAAGACCGACTGATGTTCCCCCCACAGGTCAATTTCTGTGAGGTCATACAGGGTGCATGTGATGGGGCCCAAAGCCCACTGCACCTGCTTCCTCTTCTGCATCAGGTGCTGGAACATCTGAACAAAACGGAAGGTCAAAGGACAGAGTGGGTGGGGATCTGGATAAAACATGAAAAATTTGCATCTTTCCAATCCAAATCGTATGGATGGCCTTTGAAAGTCACTCCTGACAAAGGGATCTCCTGAAAAATGTTTGCAATGGCATACTATCAAATGGTCTGAACCCATCTGGATACACATGATCACCATACATTCTATTAATGCATGGTTCAATACTTAGAGGCAAAGGGTGTCATATTCCAAGAGAAAAAATCATATCCACACACAAAGTGCCAGAGTACCATGAAGCTTTATTTTTACCATTTTGAGTATGATTGTCATTTAGCAGAGACTTCACATTACCTCCAAATTATGGAAATAAAAATAGTCCTATTTTGGCTTCCCTAAACTCTGAGAAATATGTACGTTGGCTACAATGGAGAGAGTTTCACTAAGAATGAGAGTGAGCAGGAACGTCTGACACTGTTTTGGAACAGATTATGTACATTTATAGTTAAAATGTAAACATTTCATTGAATGAAACCTTCATGTCTGCTTATTCTGTATCCCTTGAAAACAAATAGTCTGCCTGGTTTATGTGTAATATGATGTACACTATGGTCCAGATTTACTAAGGGCCTGCATTATGCAAGATGAAGAAAGGGAACACAAGCCCTTGCTAAGGTATGCAAAGCCACCTTGCGTGGCTCTGCGTGGCTGAAGGCAGTGCAAGTGACTGCCTTGCTTGACTGCATGGGGGAGGCGTTCCAAGGGTAGAGCATGTGTGCTCCCATGTATTCGCCCAGTGAGTTTAGCACATTCCCTGATTTAGTAAGGGTAGTAAACCTGGAAGTGCGTCAAAATGCTACACCATTCCAGCAGATGCATAACAAGGAGAAACATGTTTATTTCTCCCTGTTGTTTCCTATTTCTATGTGTGCTGCATTCTGCAGTACACATAGAAGGAGGAAAATGCCGCTTAGGATTCTTTCTGTGCAGGAAGGTGTTCCTGGCTGTAACACAGAGACCCTTGCAGCATGGAGCAAGGCTGCCTGGCCTTGGCACCTAGACAGCACTCAGTGTACCAGCACAGGGAGAGAGCAGGAATGTGTCAGGTCTTAGTATATATTGCTCAATCCTGCTCTCTCCCTATCAAGTAGCCCAGTGCATCAAGTTGTCTTGCTGCATTTAGTTGCATTACTTCTTTGTAAATCTGCGCCTAAATTTCTTCTTTTGCCAGGGTTATGTGATTTCTAGGAGGAGGAGGATTGTCCCATTTGCAGACTTTTAAGTATCACTCACTACTGGGAAGCTTATAGGCTCCTTAAAGATGACACAATGGAACAAATTGTTTTCGCCACCTCCAGGTACCTGCTTTGGACTTGGAGATTCAGGTCCTGATTTAGAGTTTGGTGGATGGGTTACTCGGTCGCAAACGTGACGGATATCCTGTCAGTCGTATTACGATTTTCATAGTCTTTAATGCAATCATAATAGGACGAACGGGATATCCGTCTCGTTTGTGGTGGAATAGCCCCCTACCCCGTAACTCTAAATCAGGTCCTTAGTTCGGGGAAGGTTGACAAGAAGCCTGATGGTTCGTATTGGGGACTTATACATTCAACACACATTCTTCCTCCATGTGATTTCACGTGCACTTTAAGATTTTATTGTATGTTTTATTAAATTATGTATTTTAAGGATGGTTTTTTTAAATGTTTGCAGATGCACTTTATGATAAGATATCTGTCTGCTTACGAGCTCCATAGAATATAATGGGATCGTAGTACTGCGGACGGGATATCCGTCATGTGTGCGACAGAGTATTCCCTTCTGACAACATTTAGATGTAGCCCTTTGTCTGGTCTGGTATCAGGAATGGATTTTATGTTTTGAATGTTTTTATGTATCTTTTTAACTTACTTATGTACGTTTTACTTTTATGGTTTGTATAAACCGAAATATAGTAATTATTTATGCTTCCCTTAAGAGCTAATAAGATGAACTAATGAAAAAGAGGTACTTAGAAAAAGAAACTGGATGAAATACAAGATGTCATAGGACTATATTTGCGACAGGCTATTTGTCTTTCTTTTCATGTTCATAAATAAATAAGTAAATAAATAAACAAAAGTAAGCAGTTTTTTAAAACTGACATCACGTTTTTTGTTAGTCATCATCAAACTATTACTAATATACAATCCGGTCCCAAAATCTTGAACATTTAATCATTCATTAGCCATTTGAGAGACAAGAAAGAGAAATAATTTGATTGAAAATATCAAGTGTACATGCAAGTCGAGAAATATTAAACACTTCTGCTACATCGCCAACATTTTCATTGGAAAATGAATGAGTCTGTTCAGGAATTGGGCATTATTGGTATCTTTGTTAATAATGTAAATGAGAACATTAGCATACTCACCACGGTGTTGCCCTCATAAGCAGCCATCTTGAATGGGGTGAGCCCTTTGTGGTTCACCGTCTGGTCCAGGCATCCTTTGTCGTAAGACTGAATGATGTCATAGATCTGGCACGCAAATATTTTGTAGGGCTGTAAAGTCAGTATATGGAGAACGGTGTTCCCTATTAGGAATCAATGGAGGAAATGCTTCAGTAACTAGGAGAACGCCTGGCTTGGATATGGAAAAATCATAGTTTAAATAGTATCAGATTTAACATTAATCTTTGGAACACATTATGGGCCCAAATCACAAAGGTAAAGTTAGACCAGAAGTCTATCTTAGAACAAAAGTCTAACTTAGACCAAAGTTCTAACTTAGACCAAAAGTCTAACTGTACTACTAGTCAGGTTGGACTTTTGGTCCAACTTTATCCTTGTGACTACTGAAAAGTAGTAAAGTTAGATTTTTGGTCTAAATTGGACTTTTGGTCTAATTTTACCTTTGTGAAGACTGAAAATTAGTAAAGATAGTCTTTTGGTCTAACTTTACCTTTATGAATCGGGCTTTGAGTGTTTTTAAAGTTTGCGGTAAAGCAATCCAGCTTGTCTGTCATCTTCGCTCTCTTGGGCATTGCAAACATGCCCTATGATTTGTGACAGCAGACCTCCTGGAAGGTGCCACAGTAACACTGGAACACCTCCCTAAAAATATTAGAAATGTCTCTGATGCATGAGGTTTGATACATTACTGGCAAAAGGCCTTCTCCCAAAATCTCAAGACATGTGTAAAATAGTGTGGAAACGTCTTTTGGTAATGTTTTATAGGGCAGAAATCCCTGTATTATTTTCCAAAGAAGTTCCATATTATGTAGAAATCTGTATTTAGATTTTCCACTCTTGCCAGCACCATGAGTATGAGAGCAGCAGTGTAGTATGAGATGGCAGGATATTAATAAAAAGAGTGGGAGGAAGGAAGGTAATGTTTGGTACACCCTTCTCCAGATCAAGCCCAAGCTCCATCACTTGAAGATGTCTTTCAATGTCAATCTATACTACTGCTCTCTTCACATTTCTTGTAGACAGTATTGAATGAAGCTGGGACAGCCCCGTCTTCTATGGAAGTGTCAGGGTGGGGCAAGATTTCAAAGAGTTAAAATTTAATTAATATGTAAGCAAGAGCTCCTAGTGAAATTGTCTCTTCATTTCTCCTCAGACCACCAAGAACCAAGACTTGAAAAAGACCACCGAGATATCTTAATGAAACTGGACACACATTGTGGAGCATTTGAAAGAAAAAGTAAAGGTAATGTGTTATGAGTAAAAATAACGAGAAAAAAAAACTGTCTACAAATTCACCTCTTGCTCAATAGCTGTACATTACTCTAGCATCTCTTAACCCATGGCAGGATACAGTGATGCTATTTTTATAGGTGCAAATACAGGAAAAAATTCCTTCACTCAATATATCACATATTCAAAGCTGACCAAATGCATAAAAAATTACACACAATTACAATTGGACTACTGAAGTGTCAGTTATGGCAACATTAAAGATTGAAACCAACATTAACACATCCAATAGGTCTCAATTCCTATGGACTTTGTCAGTGATTTTTACCCCAGACAGTTAGTCGGGTGCACTCATGGATGGCCATCTTGGAACAGCATTTCGAATAGCTTAATGAAAGCCATTCCAGGCATTGGCAAATCCAAGAGGTCTTGCCTGTGACAATATCTATTTATTTATTGCAGCTATATGTACGCTAACTCAACCCAAAGGTATTGAAGCCCTTTACGCGAGCACCACTTGCATTAAACAAGATCACATTCATTTTTGTTAGGCCACAGAGAGATTAAGTGATTCGGCCAGAATCACACGATGTTGAGCTGATGCCGAGACTCAAACCTGTTTCTCGAGATCCAAACTTGGCAGCTCTGAGCATAACACCACATCCTCTCACCAAAACTTTGAGAAGGCTTTTCTCCTCAAATGGCTGGTGTGTGTGCAAATGCATCAGTGGCCATCCTGGAAGAGTGTTACATAAAGCTTATTAAAAGCCACTCAAAGAAGGTTGGTATGCGTCCGTACACATGCACATACATGTACCTGCACAGTGGTACTCTTGAAATGCTTTTTCTTATAATTTATTAAATGGTCATTCCAAGATAGTCATTGTGTGTGCACACACAAATATGGGAAGTCATCTTCGTAAAGTGTTTAATAAAGCTTAAGAAAACAATTCCAAGATGGCCACCATGCGGGCACACGTTGAACTTTCAGAGGCCCTTTAGAATACAAATGTGGCTTTGTATTGTACATACCTAGGGAATCCTGTACTCGAATATCTGCTCCACTTTCAATAATCAGTTGTACAATTTCTTTATTTTCCACACAGGCTGCAAAGAACAGTATGTGCTCCCCTGGAATCATGAGACAAAACAGTCAGATAGCAAGCATAATATTGCCACTGGGGAAAAGACTGGAGATGACTAGGGATAAAGAACAGAGAGGAAATTAAGAGTAAAAAAACACAGTGGACAGGTGAATACTCACCCCTGCCATTTCACTTTTAAAATTATAGTACAGTTTTCATAGGGTGGAAACCCCAAACAAATACAAAGTTGTATATACTCAACTTATTTTATTAGTTGTACACTCTACAGTGCTCAAACTCCCTTTGGCAGCTACAGAGCACTTTTGGGTGAAAGGCTTAGAAAGGAAGTCTGGGAGATGACAATAAATAGTGGACAATGCTGGTTTTCCTGGAAGCACTTGATAGAAAGGTGGGATTGCATTATCTTTGAAACATGGAGTAATCTCTATTCTTTGTCATTCTGCCAACTTCAGCAGCAAATCTAAATTTTGTAAACAGCAAATTCTTAACAAGGACTTCAATTGCTATGCATGCTCACAATTGTCAAACAAACTCCACAGTGTACAAACTCTATTAGTTTACTTGTTCCTCCTCTATGCTAGTTGATTTTTGATTTTACCCAAGTAAGTGTTGTAAAACCAATTTCATCCTCCACTGCAGTGCAACTTCTCAGTTCCTTCACCCTCCCTAACGCATCTAACTTTCAAGATTCAATAAGCATTCTTCCTCATTGTACAACCTCTCTCCTCTTCATACTACAGTAGGAACAAAAAAACAATTGAGTACAATCTCCATACACTTTGGGACACGGCCAGGTCCCGAGATGTTGACTGATTAGAAGTGGTGCTCCAGTCCATGTTTTCCAAATGAGTGTGACCCAATCCACCTTGGAACTTTATATCAACTCTTTCACTGAGGAAAGCGGTGTGGACAGTAGTCCAACCACAATAATGTTCTCAATTAACCCTTTAGATGTGTAGCTAAAGCAAATGTTGGACACTGAAGCCACTCACTGGGGTGGCACGTTTGCATAGCCACAGTCTGGAGCTCTCATTCACCAGTTGCATGGTGATGTCACTAGAAATTAATGTCAGTCCCTGATGAGTGATCCACTGAAGCAGAAGCCCATCAGAGAAACTCGGTCCTGTCACCTTTTTCCAAGTACAATGTGTGAGGTGTGTGTAGAAGTGTAGTCTTTCACCACTTAATTCCAGAGAGAACCGAAGCTCCAGCACCAATTCCCACAATCCAACATGAGGACATATTCCAGGCCAATGACTGAGCACTCTTTATCCCCAATCCACTGCCTAAAAGCAAGATCACAACTAAGTAGGGGTGGGGGGAACTGGTGGAGTTTTACTCCATGGAATTCTGCAGAGTTATCTAAAAAATCAGCGAGATTCTGTGGAGTTATGTGAATGGGGGAATTCCAGTCTGTTGCACTTCTTGTGCTAATTTTTTGCACTGGGAGCTTGTCCACTGCTGTAAAGTCAGCACAAACGGCACCACGCAGCATGCCAAAGGGCGCTACTTCTTTCTGTTGCTTGAGGAGATTTTCTACTTGAACGTCAGCTTTCGCAACACAGGTGGCTACTTTCTCAACATGCATGTTAGTGACCTGCCACAACTACCCACATTGAGAAATCTTGCAGGCTGATGGTCCAGTGCTTGTTTATTCTCACTTGCACGCCAACTTCATGTTGGCGAGCTGCATGTGAAGAAAAAACTCTTTCACATGGCAGTTGGTGGAGTTTTTGCCTATCTCCAAGCAGAAGGGGGAGTGCGCACAACTTCATGAACTCTGCCGGTGGAGCAGAGTTTACAGCCCACCCCTACAACTATGTGAAGCTGCTGTGTATAAGGGAAAGGAAAAATGCAATATTGCCGAAAAGCATCTAGCAAACAAATCAGGCAGCCATTATAGCCAAAGGGCTACCACAATCATTGCCATCTGCTTGACACACACTTACAAGTTGAGACACCCCCAGACTTTCCCACTTAAATGGTGTGTATAATGACATACTTAAGCTACTATTTAGAATATTGTGCAAGAATCACTTTACTCTAGTCTCTTCAGTTAATCACATCTAATAAGGGAGGAGATATGGACCTCCTAATTCTATTTGTCTGACACTGACTCTCTTGGATTATGTGCACCCATATACGACTGCTTCTCAAGTAACTTATAGGAGCAATACACATGCTAAGGTCAGTCATGAGACTCCTGAACTAGCTGAATTTGTAGTCTTCAAGACCCTAGTGCTATGTAAGCATTGAACAAACATGTGTCAAATAACGTCGTACCAGAGATATAAACCTCACACTGGACTCTGACAAAAAACATATCTCCGCTGTTGCAGCATTCTACACAACACATTGCCAGCTGATTAAAATAACTGTAAGCCATAATTTCTCTTGCTTTATCTTGGCACACCTGCCAGATTACTAATTGGTCAGCACTATAATTAGTGATTGCAGTGTACCGTAAGTAGATATATTCTCTCAGATACTACCTTTTCTATAAATTGCAACCACACTCTCCACCATTGCCCGCTTATTAGAATTGTACTGGGTGTGGTGTCCAAAAACCCTTTTCTTTCCTACTACAAAAATCCATACAGTTAGGAATGCTGTATACTCACCTATATGAATACAACATAATTCATTGTAAAACATAAGTCTCATAAGAACTAAGGCTGATGCTCCAGTCCCTGGCTCTCTAATAAAATACGAACAGATTGACAGATTTAACAATGAACATGATTCTAACCAGATTCCTGGCTTTGAAGAATGAATGCACAAGGGATAATCTACATTTCATGCAGGTGGAAATTATTAGCATATGGAAAGACTTCCTACAAATTACTGGCAGAGTGGCAGAAGCAGAATTAAGAGTCAGGTGAGGGAGTATAAAAACTTGAATCAGCGGAGGCCAGTCAATCAGACTGTTATTGAAACTACTGCTCTACAAAGGGAGGTCATCAACCTTGAAAATTATAACAGGAGACAAAATATAAGGATATTTGGCCAACATAAAGGAGCAGAAGAGATGGAGTGAATTCTTGCATAGCATTCTTGGAGACCTAGATTCCTAAATATTAGGCATAAACCTCGCCAAAAACATCCAGATTGATAGAGCGCACAGGATGCCACCAGACAAGCCAAAATCCTGGCTCACAGAAGATGATAACAAACACTGTATAGAAAGGATCATACATAGGCATTTTTCAGAATGATCATAATGATACTTTTAACTGGCACAAGGATATCTTAACAGTAAGTACAAAGCTGAGGCATATGAACCTGCCTTTTGTGGGCTGTTCACAATTCATGAGAACATGCATGGGGAAAACAACACTTTTTTCTCAAGCCCACAGCACTGAAGACTATCATCACAAATATTACATAGTCTGAAATTGAACTTATAGGAAATAATAGGACTGAAAAGAAATAAATGTATGTTTTACCGACAATATTGATCAACAGGTTATACAGCTCATTTGTTAGCATTACTACATGATTTCCTTTGTATTGCGCTTGCCATCACTCTTATACTTTGGTGTGATGGTACAACATCATGCATCAGAATTATTAAATTAACCCACATCCTATTAATGAATTAAAGGTTTTCCCATATAAAGAGTCTAAACCATCTCGTAAAAAGAGAAGACATTTTAGAATACTGCCACAAAGATTTTGTATTTTCCATAGAATAATAAAATTGTCTTTGGAGAATAAAGTGTGAAGAGAAACCAATGGGTGGAAGACCTTACCATCTCTCAAAAAGAAAAATGGAGTAAATGGAGGAATGACTCTACGAGACACTCCAAACATTATGGCATTTCATCTGAAAGTGACTCGGAAGGATGATGGAATTTAGAGCTGATGGGTCGAGATATATTTAATTAATATATATGTCCCAAGAGCAGATGCCCTGGAATTCTGAGTTGCACTAAGAAGAAAAATGTGGATTAACTTAGCAAGACTGCTATCTCACTGAGCAGGGACTGTAATCATCCCATGGATGGATCGTTCAACAATCCTCCTGCAAACTCAGGTCATCGAGAACAGACAGAAAGATCAATAATTTATGTACATTTCATGATTTAGAAGATAAATAATGGCTATTCAATCAAGATGGGAGGGATTTCACATTTTATTCAAACCCCGTCTGTCTAGGATGGACTACATATTGCTTGATAACCTGTTATCTAGCAGGAGTATTTGGTCCCAAAATAGTGCCCAAACTTTCAAATAATGCTCGTACCGCAATAGCGAGGCACTTCACATATTAAAGAAATGGATAACACAAGGCAAACTAATATGACAACAACAGTTTGAGTTCAAATAAAATATGGCATTATCATTTTTCTGAGAGAAAATGAGGTCACATGCCCTTCATTTGTTCATGCTTGAGATATGCTCAAAGCCCTTATTATGGAAATAAATATTATGAGTAAAAAGAACAAAGAAAGCAAAGACCCCCAAAAAGTAAATAACACAATTAGAACACATCGTCACCCACACAAAAGACATGAGATCCCGGGTGGACCCATTGAGACCACCTTAAAACCCATTCATAATCTTTTATCAAAGGCTAGGCTCGCTGTTAGAAAGTGGGAGAATTTCCACAAAGAAACCTCTGAAATATACAGTACTCCCACAAAAGAAACTCTCCTGGAGAGGTAACAACTGAGAAGCACCTCGGTGGCCCAGGGGCAAGCGCTCCCTCCAGAATAATTCCTTCTATGATATGGGCGTCTACAAACAATTTGGATAAAGGCAGTAATAGTGCTATAATATAACACTACTTTTGGAACACCTAACACTTTCACCTGAGTTTAGCTGTAACTTATTTGAAGTGACTCTTTTTCCCTGTCCCCCATATCAATCCCCCTATTGAGAAATGTAAATGCCTGATGCATATTGGACACTAGATCACTGGATGGGTAATAAAAGTAACACAGACGTCTGGGAAGGATTATCATCTTTATGAATGCAATTTTTCTAATTACTGACAAAGATTATTTTTTTTAGCAACCTATCTACCCATGTACCACCTCCAAATACCCCATGTAAATTAGCTGATACCCAGTCTTTGTCATTATTATAGAACTGCACACTCATGTAACTAGATATAGTTGGGGCCCCGTGCAATGATCCTAGAGGGAAGTTTCAAACATCTGTTGGGATTACCTTCCACAGTGGGGTAAAAAGGCTGATTTTCCTCAGTTAACAATTAACTGATTAACCATATCCATAGTGACGGGGCAGGTCAGCTACTTTCTCTCCTATAAACAAAAGCACAAGGCCATGTACACTATAACAATACACATATAGGAGGGTGCAAGTTACGAGCTCTATACATCAACAGTTCCATTGTCATTGATAGGTGACAATGGGCGACCCTCTCTTTTGTTCTAAGTCTTTTACCTAGTTTTTGAATGCTCTGTGAATCAGCCACAGGTTACCTTTAAGGTGCTGAAGATCTTGTCAGTGCTGAACATCACTACTGAATGCCATTGCTCTGTGTGTCTCAGGCAAAAAATCAAGTGACCTAGGGCCAGATTTAGAGATCAGAGTATGGTATTTACTCCATTCCGGCAAAGCAGTATAATACTTCATTGCCCTCACGGAGTACCTCTGCTCTGTATTCAAAGTTGTCCACCAGCCTTTAGACAACTCTCATCATTGACAGCAACATCATATCAGTTCTTGTCAATCATTTAAAAGTTTGATGGACACCTCCTTTAAACACAACAGCTGACCATCAAACTTTTAACTTGTTGTTTCTTTCTTCAAAAATAAAAACTCAAAGTAAGATTTTGTTTTCCAAGCAAGAAAAATTAATCATTCCCAAACCATGTAATGTTTCTCCCATGGTGTGGGGGTTATTAAATCATTTGTACTCTCCCTTACTGCTACATTTTTCACGTCGGTGAGAGATAGTAGAAAATGGCCATTCAACCACCTGCTGTAATTCAGCTGGGCGATCGAATGGACAGACCTATAATGGTCCTTACAACGTTAGTGACATACTTGAGGTCCACTCAACTGTAAATCAGGAGGCAGACTTTCTGTTTGGCAGAGAGGGTACTCCTTTGCCGGTTCTATGGTGTATCCTCTCTGCCAAAATTTCAATCAGCCCCATAGTTATCTAAGGTTAGGGGCGGGATTCCCACGCTGAACAAATCCATTCCATTCATGCATAATATGGGGTAATATCCTCATCATCCTCTTAGGAAGGAGTTTATTGATGCTTTTATAATCTATGTACAGTGTTGCCTATGGCCTCTATTAGGTATTATCTAAGGGAGCCCTATATGACTTAGGGACCACAACAAAAGACATAAGCTTCCTGGCACAGGGGGGATGATGCCGGACACTTTAGCAGCATTATGAAGCTCCGGTACTTTTGAAGCAACTTGTGGGGGATATATACCATAAACTTCAACTGAAACTCCATCTAAGCAAGGAATCCCCCCTCATCCTCTCGTTCTTAAATTGTTCAACAGAGGCCAGCCCCTCCATAGATTTCCTCTGCTTTGGAGTGATTCTCAGGAGGTCTGCTCCATACATAAAGCAATCCAGGGTCTTCTAATTTCACTCTCTCTTTGGCCATGTACAGCTGTCTAAAATAAGCTAGAAATATATCATAAATGCTTGGCTGCGTAAATACAAACTGCATATCCCTCCCCTAATTGCCTTCAATCCTTTATTGTGAAAGCAAGTCCTGATCCACCAAGCTAATAGCCTGCCAGCCAACCGTCTCCTTTATGTTGTCTGGCAGACTACTCTTGAAAAACTAGAAATCAGGGCCCTTCAACAAATGTTACTTTTCTAAATGTATTTTCCAGTAATTCCTGGCCTCGGCCACTGTCAATGACAACCATTAGATCAATGGAATGCAAAGCCTGGCAAGCTCCATGTTAAATAGCCTGTTAGATCCATCTGTCTGTTCTGCACATATCCTTCTAGATATAGCTTGAAATCTTTCCCATTAACATATCAGTCCATAACAGTATTTATCCCAGAGTCTGAATGAATAGCCTCCCTACTGTTTCCTCTAAATGCACTCATCCACAGAGAAAACTTGGAAGTGACACTTCAGCCCTGTGTGTGAGGGTCCCAATGTAGACAGTTGGTACTGGGCGAAATATAGCAATTTGGGATCTGTCCCCACTGGTGTCCCAGGACCCCTGTATTATGGAGTCCCTAACTGAGGACTAAGGGCCTGATTTTGATTTTGGTGGATGGGTTACTTTGCGACAGCAGTCCAAGGCTTATTTAGCGGAGGTGTGGTGAGCTACAGACTCAGAACTCAGCAATGCAACAAACAACTTTTAATAGATTGCTCTCTGGTCAATGCTTTTTTTTAAATAAAAAGGTAAAGTACCTGAAAAGCACTTATTTCTAGATCAACATACCATAACCACACAGGGGCATATTTAGGTTTCCCGTTGCATCATGGTTGCACAACGGAAAGTGGTGCAAGTGTGACTCGCACTAAAAGAGGGATTTATGAAACCATGTGAGGCCACTTTGCATGGCCCTGGGTGGCTCTATAAGTATGGAGTAGGCAATGCAACGGAAATCACTGCGTTGCCTTAATCTGCCCCGAGAAGGCTTTCCATTGGCATTGCATGGATGTTGCCACGGAACTCCCGCGGTTTTTGACGCACCTCCAGATTTACAAGAACTTATAATGAGGAAAAAATCTTTATTTCTCCTTGTTGCTTCCTCTTCCTATGGGTGCTGCATTCTGCAGTACACATAAAAAGAAGAGAAAACCTCTCCGGATTGTTTTTTTGCAGCAAGGTGCTCCTTCCTGCACAAAAACAATCCTGTATGCAATTCCGGCACCCTTGCACAATGGTCCAGGGGTGCCAGCGTTGGAGCTCAGCAACCCATTGTGTTCCAGCACAGGGGAAAGGTCAGGAATGAGACGTATGCCTTAAATACGGCTCCTTCCTGCACTTTCCAAGTGATGCAGAGCAGCAAAGTGAGTTGCTGCATTGCACTGCCTGACATTCTCGTAAATAGGCCCCACAGTCCCTTACCCTGTCTGTTTTGATCTAAAAACCATGCGTATATCATATCAAAGCTTGACCTCATGAATTCCTTGAAACTGGTGAAAAACGCTCTTTTTAGAAACCAGGAGGCATAAGGCAGAACCTTAGATTGAAAATAAGGCTCCTGTGTTGTTACAGGTGGAGGGGGTAACAAGTGTGGGGGCAGGGGTCACCACTGCTCCTGAGTGCACCTCAGCAGAAATCAACTAATATTTTGGGGTGCCCTGCCCCCCTGGGGTACAGCATGTCCAATATGCACATTTGCACAGACCACCACTGAAGATCGGGGGGGCAAATGCTTTTTAACAAGCACTCCAAGGAGGAATCCAGTTTTTTAGACTTAGTTGCCCCTGTCCTTCTTGTGGGGCACCCGAGTTTCAAGTTTCCTCAGGGTGCGTAGGAGACAAACATAGGAGGCTAAGCCTGCTCCGGCTGACTCAGCACTCTTCGGCATTGAAGGTGGGGAACCAGCAGCTCTTCTGTCTCCTGTCTTGCAACAACTCAGACAGATAAAGCAGCTCCTGCCTGCGCTCCTGCTCCTTCTTGAGAGGACACTCTGTCATGGTTCAGCCCTAGGGAGCCTCCCTCGCCTGAGGAGCTACAAGAACAGGCTGTGCAGGGCTGACCAGTCGCCTGACAATTCAGTGTTCTGAGGGCTCTGGCCCTTCCTTTCTTATATACTTAAATTTTCCCTTGGTTTGGGTTAGGGCCTTTGATTTTACCCATTCTATTACTTATATTTCCCGGCCCTTCCTCTGAGTTAATACTGATAATTAAGGAGGGGTGGTATCCAAGTATTCCCAAGCCCAGTTAGTCTACCCATGGACCCAACACAACTATAGGCTTCATTGGGGTACCATGAAGGACCTTATTGCTACATGTACACTTTCTTTGTCTTGGCATGTTTGGGGGGCTGCTATAAACAGGGAAACAAAATCCAACTTCATTGCAAACCACTGGGACTTTTTCAGCAATTTATTTTTTGCTTTTTGCTCCTGGTGGTGTACTCCAGCCACTGGGAGAGTTGGTTTCATGCCTCTTGGTCTCTAAATGCTTGTTGTATCCTGACGTGTCTTTTCAGACTGTTCTTGCTCCACTCAGGGAGAGGTCACGGACATGCTTCCCTTATCCCTCGGTTGTCTCATTGGCCGAAGGTCTTCAACAGAAACACACCACAGTGCTCAGGGCAGACCACGCTCCCTGCATACACTCCTAAAGTCTCACAGCATCCCAAAAAATTACGGGATACCTGTATTTCTTGCAACATCCTGGGGCCCATTCAAGGAGCACTGGTTCACTCAGGTTGTAGCAAAACCTTCAACTTTAGGGTGTCAAGCAATTCATCCCTGCTTTCCATCAGACGAACTAGGAAGATCAATGTCATTGGCCCTGGTCCACAGGTCCAGGAGAGTCCACGTCAGTACAAGTACAGAGTGTCCCTTCACCCCAGACTTGGTTCATCCACGGGTGTTTGCTCTGGTCTTGTATTTCAGATGTTCCAGTGCTTCTCAGAGTTACCCATTGCAGCAAGATTTTAAAAGTCGAGGTGGAGAGTTCTTGAAAGTGGATGGCTCTTTCTAATCCAAAAGTACCAGATCATCCCTCCATCCCTGATCCATCCCCCCTTCACAGCCTGATTGGATTTCCCAATCTAGCAGAATCAACCCCTGATCAGACACAGACACGAGCATCCAGAACTTTTAGCTTACCTCCGAAGCCACTCTAGACGAGGCAAGCTGGTGCCATCCATCCAAAGTGTCAGAGGAGAGCCCTTCTCAGGAGCACTGATTGTGACCACCTCCTTTGGTTTCTCAAGGAAAGGGCGTGGCCCGCCTTATCAGCAAGTGTGGGTTAGTCGGCCCATGAACGTTCCTCCCCTGTCTGCTTCTTTTCCCAAGAACATGATGCATCACTTGCAGATATTCATCTTTTAATTATTGGCCCTGGCAAAAGGCAGGAGTGCCTAGTGGTGCAGAAGGGCAATTAACCCTGTGGCGTACCATAGGCCCACACGGACCCCATGGTGTGGGGGGCGCGATCTCCGGGGGGCCCTTAGCACAGTACCATAGCCTGAGAGATCAAGACTGAGTTCGGGAGGGGGGGCTTCAAGTATTTTGCAGGGGGGGCCCTCAAGTTTTCTTACACCACTTTAATTAACACCAACAATAATGCGCTTTGAAAAAGAATAGGCAATCTTTTCCCAAAGTCAAATTTAGCAAGCAGCATGTTAATTAACTTATTGCCTTTAAGTTGTAGGAACTGCAACCAATAGACACTGGTGTAAGGCAAGCTGTCTGTATTAAATAACACATCACACCTAGAGAAAAGTGTACATCCACAGAAAAGACAATAAAGTCATTTTAGTAACTTTAATTTTTATATTTTTACAGGCTGAAAACAGTTATTACTGATAGTGAAAGTGACCTTTTGTAAGGCACTACTGACAAATAAATCTTACCAAATAAACTTTAAAAAAATCGATTTTGAAAGCTGTATGATTTAATAATTGTTACCAAAATAGAAATGTTTTTGTCGCCCATGTTTGAAGAAGGTCCCTGTGGCTCGCGGGGCTGACACATCGGCCCCTCTTCTAACAAGCTCCTTTACCATGTTCACGTTCTGGTTCACCACCGCAATGTGGAGGGCAGTCAGACCTGCAAACCATAAATAAAACAAAACATTCAAAAGCTGCAGCCAGCCAGTCTAGGAAAGTGAGATTATGACTGTATATAAACAGTGCTTAATTTGAGCCAGTGATTTCCAGTGCTCGTCACCGGCAACTAATAGTCAACAAAGGCGCTTGCGACAGTCTACCACATTGAGGTGCTGTTTGTTTAATTTAAAGATGAGCACATCAACTTTTTGTTTATTATTTCAATATACATTAAAAGTGAGTATTACCTGCATCCCAATATATTCTTATAGCGGTGGAGCTTGGAATAGTCTGAATTTTCACATTTGTTGGATTGTGATGGTTAGAAGTTGTGTTGTTACTATCAGTGCAGTGCTGGCAAAGGCAATGTGTTAGGGAAGCTCCAGTGGCCTCCAGATGAGGTCCCTGGCACTTATATTTTTACAAATTAAGCACTGTGTATAAGAACACAATCTGTGAGAGGTAACATACAAGAATAAATAGAAAGATGCCTTGTCGACAAGGCTGCCAAAAAGCAGACTTCTGCGACTGATGCTGCATGCAGTGCCCATCTAATCTCATCCACACTGTTCCCTGGAATCTCTAATTCAGTTGTTCATGTATGCTGATTACACTACAAATGAAGGCAGATGTCACTCCTGAACACCAACATCTGGCGCAATTCAGTCAGATACAAATCAGACATCAGTCAGCAAATCAAACTGCCTGACAATCTTCAAATTCATCAAGTGTCCTCTACTTTATTTCTTAAATGAAAATTGTCCTCACATTTCATTCCATGCAACAAACTTCAGATACGTCCAACACGTGTTTTGCAGAATCAATTGTCTGTTTCAAGGCTCCTTAAGAAAATGTTGTTGTAACCTACTTGGCAGTCACTTTGCACTCAGTCCAAGCAGGGACCCTTACTCTAATCAGAGCAATAGAAATACAGACCTAGATAATTCCTTGGTAGATTGGCACAAGCAGTCAGGCTTATCTCAGAGGCAATGTGTAAAGTATTTGTACCAACACACACAGTAATACAGTGCAAACACTACAAAATGGACACCACACAGGTTTAGAAAAATAGTAAATATTTATCTAAGCAAAACAAGACCAATACGATAAAACTCCAACATGCACAAATGACTTCATTAATTTAGCAGGACTAAACACAAAAATAGTGCCTAGATCCACAAATGCTGCAATTTGGTGTTATCATGGCATTGTGACAGAGTTTTTTCCAACAATGCAATGCCATTGGCGCATTTACCTTCTCAAAGCGTGTGGAAAACAGGCTGGTGCACGGAGTCCGGGAGCGAGGCGACGCTGGATCCGTTCCAGTGCTGCAGGGTATAGGGGCAGAGATGTCATGAAGAGGTGTCGGGTTCTTGCTGTGTAGTGGTAGAGCAGAGGTGACGTCGGTTGCGAGGAGTCCGTCCCTGGGCACCTCTGGCTAAGTCGAAGTCTGGAGAAGTCAAGAAGCTGTGGGACGAACTCACGGGGTTGCGTTTACGCCACAGGGTCATAAGCACTGCCACAGAGTCGGGTGTCACGAACATTGGGGCTACAACACTCCTTTCATGAAGTCTCAGGATGTTAGCGGCTGCAGCGACGTGGGGCCTGCATTGTCGGTGGGGATGTTGCACTCCAGTGAGGTCCACGGCTTCAAGTGCAGGTGGTGTTGCGGTCTTTGTGCAGCGGCGTCCTTGCGAAGTTGCTCAGAGTCATCCAAAGTCGTTTCACTGGGATTTTCAGCAGGTTTCGCTCCAACAGGCCCAGGAACTGGAATGGAACCCTCTGGCAGGCTAGAGTCTACAGCATGCAGACTCAGAGACTGGTGGGTGAAGCCTTTGCTGTCCTTGGGGCTTCCAAAACAGGAGGCAAGCTCAGTCCAAGCCCTTGGAGATATCTTTCAAGCAGGAAAGCACAACAAAGTCCAGTCTTTGTCCCCTTTCACAGGCAGAAGCAGCAACTGCAGGATAGCCCAACAAAGCACAGTCACAGGCAGGGGCAGCACTTCTCCTCAGCTCTTCAGCTCTTCTCCTGACAGAGGCTCCTCTTGAATCCTTAAAGTAATCCAAATGTCTGGTGTTTTGGGTCCAATACTTATTCATACCCATGTCTGCCTTTGAAGTTGCCCAAATTCAAAGAACAATCTCTGTTGTTTACAAGACCCCGCCCTGCCCAGGCCTGGTCCCAGAGACACACCAGGGGGTTGGAGACTGCATTGTGTGAGGGCAGGCACAGCCCTTTCAGGAGTGAGTGGACACTCTTGCCCTCCCTCCCAGCCCAGATGTCTCATCAGGATATGCAGGCTACACCCCAGCTCCCTTTGTGTCACTGTCTAGAGAGAGGTGCAAACAGCCCAACTGTCAAACTGACCCAGACATGGAATCCACAAACAGACAGAGTCACAGAATGGTTTGGGCATGAAAATGCCCACTTTATAAAAGTAGTATTTCAAACTGACAATATAAAAGCCAACTTCACTAAAAGATGTATTTTTAAATCGTGAGTTCAGAGAACACAAACTCCAAATATCTATCTGGTCTCAAAGGAAAACTGCACTTTAGGAATATGTAAAGGCAGCCCCTAAGTTAACCTATGAGAGAGATAGGCCTTGCAACAGTGAAAAAGCCCATTTGGCAGTATTTCACTGTTAGGACATGTACAACACATTAGTACATGTACCACCTGAAATATACACTGCAACCTGCTCATGGGGCTACCTAGGGTCTACCTTAGGGGTGCCTTACATGTATAGAAAGGGACGGTTTAGGCTTGGCAGGTGGGTACACTTGCTAAGTTGAATTGGCAGTTTAAAAAGTGCACACACAGACACTGCAGTGGCAGGTTTGAGCAATGTTTACAGAGCTACTCATGTGGGTTGCACAACCAGTGCTGCAGGCTCACTAGTAGCATTTGATTTACAGGCCCTGGGCACCTCTAGTGCACTTTACTAGGGACGTACTAGTAAATCAAATATGCGAATTATGGAAAAGCCAATTACACATGCAATTTCACATAGTAAGCACTTGCACTTTAGCTCTGGTCAGTAGTGGTAAAGTGCCCAGAGTAACAAAAACAGCAAAAACAGAGTCCAGCACACAGAAACATCCAGGGAAGCAAAGGCAAAAGGCTGGGGGAGACCACACCAAGGATGCCAAATCTAACACCTACCACTTCATGTATACACAATATGTAACAGAAAGAAAGTGGGGCCAGATGTAGGAAAAATCCAGTTTGCGAGTTGCAAATTGTGAGTCGTTCCGACTCGCAATTTGCAACTCGCAAATTGGTATGCAGAACGGTGTCTAAGACACCGTCTGCAACTCGCTATGGGGTCGCAATGACCCACCTCATTAATATTAATGAGGTGGGTCGCTAATTGCGGCCCCATAGCGAGTCTAGGGACTCGCAAACATGGAGGCCTGCAGTCGTCAGCAGACCTCCATGTTCGTGACTGCTTTCAATAAAGCATTTTTTTTTTTTTTAAGTGTAGCCCGTTTTCCTTAAAGGAAAACGAGCTGCACTTAAAAAAAAAACGAAACCTTTAGTTTCGGTTTTTTTTCAGGGCAGGCAGTGGTCCTTTGGACCACTACCTGCCCTGAAAAAAATGTTTTGGGTCCATTCACAAACTGGAAGGGGTCCCGTGGGGACCCCTTCCAATTTGCGAGTGGGTTACCATCCACTTGAAGTGGATGGTAACTGCGATACCCTTTGCGACCGCATATGGGGTCGCAAATGGTATTGCATTCCAAAACGAGTCGCAAATAGGAAGGGAACACCCCTTCCTATTTGCGATTCTGATATGCATATTGCGAGTCGGTACCGACTCGCAATATGCATTTCTGCATAGCAAAGAGGCATTTGCACCTCGCAAACGGCGATTTTCGCCATTTGCGACGTGCAAATCCTTTGCTACATCTGGCCTGTGGTTATTTATTTGCAGTGGGATTTGTGGCAGAGAGCAAAGCATAGGAAATCAGACAGATAAAACAATGCTTATAGGAATTATTTTCCACTTAATATGCTGCCTACATAATAAGGAAAAGATCCCTACAGGCATTTGTGGTGCTGAGTCACTGACAATTATAACTAAATTACTATTTTGAATGTTTTAAATGTTTCTTTGTTGATTAGACTGCAGTTCCGATGAATGTGACTTCCTGCCACACAGAAGACATCACATCACACACGAACCATACGCAGACTTCTATCGAACACAGGATTCATATGCTGACATCCATGCGGAGGGATATTGTGTCCTGTGCCCACATTTCATGCACAATATCCTGTGTTCTAGGTGCACACACCAGGTAATTATTGCCCCAGGGAGGGGGTCACTTATTGTATTATTCCCACTCGTGTTTGTCCGGCCCCTTTTCTCAATCAATCAGGATTTATAAAGCGCAGAAAATCACCTATGAGAGTTTCAAGGCCATGGAGTTGCTAGCTGCTTCGCAGGGCTCTGTCCATTGAAATAGCCATGCCTTACAACCTTTCCTGAATTCCCGGAGCATTGCTGCATTGCTGAGGTGCAGGGGAATGTCTTTCCCGGCTTTGGTCATAAAGAGAGAGGAGAGTCCTCTGGTGTTGGATCGGCGGATCCGGGGATTTTTCTTGAATCCTTCTGGCTGTGGGTATAAACTCAGAAAACACCATTTACTGCACTTACCATCATGTGACGTTGATGTCATTGGCATGTTGAGGAGGGCAGGTGCTGTGTCTAAGAGGGTCATCACAGCCTCCAAGTTATTGTACTGCACAGCAACATGGAGCGCCGTCTCGCCAAGTGCACCTGGGGTCAGGAATAAAAGAAAGTGATGATTAGGGTGTGGTAGAAATGAATTGGATTTATGATCTGTACGCCTCCAGGCTGTTATAGCATTACAGAATATGCAAGCTGGTGAAAGTGAGTGAGAGTTGGCATCCCCTAGCGTTATTTTGTAACACATGCGGTCGTCGGCATTCACAAATGGTTGTGGTTAGAGGGCTGCCGTTTGAGTTTTGCTGCTGCTCTTGCGCAATGCATGGTGCGGTTCGCACAGAAGTTGAGTGCTGCTCGCGCTACTGGTGCTACATTGCAGTGCATGATGCATATTTTCTGCCCGTTGGCGGAATTCCGTGGAATCTCGCTGTTTTACTGTAACCCTGCGCAATTCCATGGAGTGAAGCGTTTCAAGTTCTGCCCACCCCTAATATCAATGACTGGACAAAACACGTCTTCTACAGTTACTTTCTAAAAGCCTCACATTTTCATTCACACTTCCATACCAATTTGAAGTGATTGTTCTTTGCCCCTCATTGGGTTACCAATGCTTTTCCAGAATTTCATGTGAGAACTCAAGTTGAGTATAATTATCATAAGGTGTACATGGGAAATAAGAAAAATAATTTCACAATTGTTAAAGTGAAGATAATACACAGTGCAATTGCTTAAACCATGTCCGAGCAAAGAGTGTTGGACATGTTGCAAACACAGGAACATTCTGCTCAGGGCTTACTTCTCAAGCAAAAAAATGAATATATTTTAATTCTACACAATGAACACCAACATGAGATAAATTCTATTTTACTTATTTTCTGAAAAGGAATAACAAAGAAAAGAAACATACACCTGGTAAATGTGTTCCTGTATTTTTAAAAGCTACATTTCTTACTTACTGCAAAACTAATATCAATGCAGGCGTTGGATTAGTCATGTCAACTGAAGCCTGGTTATGCTTAATAAAACACATTGAAACTGAGAACTATTTCCCTTGTTGTACTGTCTTACATTAGTTACCTTACATCTGGTGCTGGCCCCCTGAGGGTCCTGGCAATCTGACTGTTTGAACCAAATCTACCATATGGTGAATCCATTTCCCCGCCTCATTACCTGTTTTTCTTGTTCATGCAACAGGCGGGTTGTTCATTGAATGGTCTATGCAGGGATCCATGAATGGCAGTGGTTTTCAATGGTTCCAAATAGTCCCAGCAGTTTGTTAGGCCCATGGATTTGTTGAAATCCCCCTTCTGTCAATGGTACAAACCATCTTTAACATCCAGTAAGAAAGAGCTAGACAACCCATGCTGGGAGAGAGGGTTTCTGTGAACAAAGGTTAACCCAATGACTACTATTCTGACTACCACCACTAGCATTACCAGATCTCAAGATACTCAAGAAGGCGACAGCTTTGCTAAATCAGAATTTCTAACGAGTGTCCCCTGATTAATTCTTCATCCTTAGCAACTTTGGAAGTGACCTCATATGCCATCCCTTTCTGGCATAATCACACTTACATGTCCTGACCTGACCTCAGTATGCGGCTCTGAATATAGCCATCTTACTAAAACCTAGGTGAAGTTAAAAAGCCTTTAGGGTCCTAATTCTTGTTTATTAATAAGGACCTTTAGCTCGGATGTTTGATGGGTGAATTGACCTCTAACATCTGTGACTAAGTGACGGAGCGAGGAAGTGAGGAAGAACTCAGATCCTGCAGTCTTTTTAACTTTCCCTTAGGTTTAAGTAAGAGAACAGCTTGGAAAAAATGGTGAGCCCCCACCTCACTCTAGGTGCAGTGGGTGAGGATTCAATGATGAAGCATGCCACCGGTGGGACTAGTGGGTGAGGATCCAATGATGAATCATGCCACTGGTGGGACTAGTGGGTGAGGATGCAACGATGATTCATGCCAATGGTGGGGCTACTGGATGAGGATGCAACGATGAATCATGCCACTGGTGGGACTAGTGGGTGAGGATCCAATGATGAGGCATGCCACTGGTGGGACTGGCAGGTGAGGATCCAATGATGAATCATGCCACTGGTGGGACTAGTGGGTGAGGATCCAATGATGAATCATGCCACTGGTGGGACTAGTGGGTGAGGATCCAATGAGGAAGCATGCCACTGGTGGGACTAGTGGGTGAGGATCCAATGAGGAAGCACGCCACTGGTGGGACGAGTAGGTGAGGATTCTACTAATATATCCCTGTGATGCAAGGGTCGCACCGATCTACCTCGGTGCTGATCCCTCTCCACTTTGGATTATATTGAGACCAGTTTGACTGGAACTTGTAAAGCGTTGAGAGCAGGGATGGCTGTTGGTAATGGGCAAAAGGGGTGTTGCCCTACCAGCCGGGAAAAGGCAAGAAGAGAATTTAAAAAACGTGAAGCAGCTGATAAGAAATTTCTCCCTGCTGGCTACGCTCTTACTTTTAATGAGGCAGCTGTGACAAACTGCAGACATCCTACAACGCATGTGCCTGCCGGGCGAGGTCTTCTTCGACCCGCAGGCACACGCTACAGCCGTGAAGTCATTGCAGAGGGTGTGCCGAGCTACAATTCCATGGATAAGGTCGCTTTACAGAATGGCCCTGGGAGGAGTTCACGGAACTCCATTTGTTTCAATGGTAGGGGGAGAGGCAGGCGGGGGGTGGCAACAATCAAACAGTCATCGCAAGAGGGGGCGGGCTGTGGAGGGGTGACACTGGCTGCTTTCTCCATTCTGGCCTCTCATGTCTTGTGCTTTCACTTTTGAAAGTGTTATATAGCTGAAGTTGAGCCTGAGCCCTTGGTTGTTGCAGAACCGGCCCAAAAGAATACAGCTCGGTCGATACCTATTTTCGTTTAAAGCTGGAAAAATTATACTTTTCGTTGATTATTTCCATGCACTGGAGCAACCTCATAGTGTTCACGCAGAAGACTTTATAGTTTGCAAACTCGACCCAAAGCTGTTGGCGCATATCACAAGAGTACCCTGGCTACATTACGCAAGGTCAGATGTTTTTAGGCATGTTCCACCTTGGGACAGAAAACAGCGAAGCTGGCCCACACAGGCGCGCCCTTGGCACATCTTCTGAGTCCTTCGGGGCTGCTGGTGCCACACACATCCTCATGGTTGCCAGGTTTCACAGGGACATGTGTGGTGTGTGCCTCTGGGAGTTGCAGTCCTGTTTCATAATGGCAAAACCAGACTACTATTCCCAGAATTCCAACAAAAGTCCTGGAATGGGCCAGAATGCCACGTGTGGACCTGGGACACTTGGCACGGCTCCATCCTCACGCTGGCGCGTCGCTACTAGAGACTGTTTGCCTCATGTGCTACATGTATACATATGTGGGGAGCTATAGTCAGTATCTCCACATTCTTTCCAGTTAATATGAAAAATGGCAAATAAAGTTGCCAGCTCAAGCACATTCTGTCTATAAGAGTTTCAGTTATTTAAATGAATAAGAATACAGGGGGAAGACTTTCTCGTCCGGCGCACGCCTGCTAATACTTCTGTAAACTTCGCCGCCTTTGACTAAAGTGAGTTCTCAGCAAGGATCGTCTTGAACACTCCCTATCACTCGAGCTTCGTGATTAGTGCTGAATTCCGGTGTATTTTCCAGTTTAATGGTGGCGGTGTGGGCGTATGTGGTAATGGGGGGCAAGACCACGCTCAACCTGAATCTTATTGTAAACAAGAAGATTTATGATTAAAATGTCAGTGCACAGTGTGCACTGAGAGGGGGAGCACTCTTGAGGAATGAGGGTGCCCCTGCCTTCCCAGGAAGCTAAAAGCAGATTAGAAACTTCTTCTTGTGTGTGACACAGCCAGCCCTCTAGTAGCAGTTACTAGCAGCTGGTGGTTTGTACCAGAGAGTCATCATTAGAGGTGGAAAGCACATTTGTAGGTCTAGCTAGAGAGCTTTAGCAGTCTGAAAAGTCCTTGTGTGCGTACGCAACATAGACTACTACGCAAGAGGCTCTTGTGTCCACTTAGCTATGATAACACACAAAGCTTCCACCCGGGCCCTGTTCAGAGGCTGCTCCCTGGCTCCTGGTGTACACACTGCTTCCAAGAAACTGATCAGTGCTTCCTTGTGCAGAAGAACACCTCCAGACACCCCTTATACTGTTCAAGTTTGCGTGCTTCGCACACTTACAACATAATACGTATACCCAACTTTTACGCCGCACCACTTTCAAATGTCACCAGCCGCCGCTGGTTAAGAGTCCATCAGTTGTGAGGCTTTCCCTCTCTGATGTACTGATTATAATAGTTAAGAAGGCTGAGGGTTGACTGTATTTAGCTTCCCACTTCCCCTGTGTTTTTTTTCTATACTTATTAGGAACAAACCAATTCATCCATGAAGGGGGAGCAAAAGCACTTTACTGCTGGTTAGCAGGGGGTAAAGTGCACAGAGTTCTAAAGCCAGCAAAAACATAGGGCCCAGGAAAAGGATACAAATTTGGGGTAACCGTGCAAAAAAGGCAGAGTTCCTACTTGCTCTACATCCTTTAATTTTAAAATGATTTTTCTGCAAACAACAGCTGTGAACTACACAACACAGATCATCTTCTGCATCCCATTCCATTCACACAACACTCCAGTTCTGATGGTGCGGCATTCAAGGAGTGCCCACTACTCATTGGCAGCTCCTTTGTAAAATGTTGGTTGCCCCAAGCAATTGCAGTCAACCTTAGAAAGCACCGTGCCACTGGAACCAAGCTGCACTCTACTGGGGAGGTCCACATATGCAGGATCCTGTCTGGGGGTACCTGTGTCCTGGTTCAGAGGGGACCGGGGCTGGCAGATTGGCCTGTCCTGTTGAACCGTTCCTACCAGAGTAGGACCAAGGCTGATTTGCATAAAGTTGATTCATTTCTGAGGTGATGTGGTAGGAAAAAATGGATGAAGTGGAATGCAGACATTGAAACTACCAGTGGCTTAGCTTCATTTAAATACTCCACACATCACTTTCTTGTTTTTCTCCAGGAAGTGATGCTGGCATTACACCTTGTCACTCTTCCTCATCACAGCGCCTTGCTTACAGGGCATACAGAGTACGCTATTTAGATAACCCTCTGCATTCAATATACTGCAATAGAATACGTGGTGCCTAAATAGGTGAAGCGGACGTCACTTCCGGCTTAGACAACACGGACACGCGATGCCAACCAATGCCTCCTACTTGACTACAGAGCAGCTCTAGTGAGGTTATTCAGCTCAAAGATAATCTCAGGCGTTTCAAAATGAAGCTTGTCCTGCACTATAAATGGGCGAGGATAGGTCCACTTTTCCACTTTAGCACTTGACAAATATCAGAGGAGGACACTCTCCTACTTTTGGCACATGAGGCAGCCAGCGACTGTACAATCGACCTAGAATGCCATCATGGACTGTCATTGAGACTGTACGGTGGACTTGTCCACTAAGGACACAGTCGGCCCATTCCTTCCCTACATACCCAGTTTCAAATGCAACTAAGAGAAAATCACAGCCATCAAAGAAAGCCATACAGGACAGGAGCTCCCTGACGATTCTTCCAAAGCCTCGTAGAGTGCGTAGGAATGTAATCTCTGGGAGAGGATTCAGAATATAAGGGTAACGAAGTAAAGCCCTGATATCATCAGAAATCTGACAACTCAGGGTGAGAAGCCAGAGGACAGAGCATAACTGAACTGTTAGGAAGGAAGAGCAGAAAAGGATTCTGTACAAGTGTCCACCATCCCCTAAATGAAAACAGGACCTAGCGGGAGATCAGTGGGGGATCAAGAGAATTGGTGTGACATGTCGTGAGCACCAGTGGACGCCCTCAAGACAGATTCAGGAATCGAGACAGAATCCTTGACATTTTTACATTGTTCAGCAGGGGAGAAGGTTTTCCCTTCTCACACTTTTCCTAAATTGGTCAATATATATGGTAACCAAGCTAGTTTTTCATGGATCTGTTAAAATAATTATAAGTACACAGGATGTGTGCTTGAAAAGAACTAACATTTAAATTAGGCCCTCAGAGTGTCTGGGAGCCTTTCTTGCTCATCCCAAACTTTATGATGGAAATCTTCAAAAACCTTCTTGTGATTAGGTATGACACTGGGACCTAAACATGGAATACGATCCTGAAGGGATTATCTTTGCTTCACGTAGAAAAACATCATCTTCAAGCAAAACTTCTCCAGGGAGGGATGCAGCCTGCCGCAGGGCTGCATGAAGGCTGCAGCGTGGGGTGAGGGCTCGCCCTCATGAGGGCAGTTCTGCAAACTTCAAAAGTGTATCTGAAACTCCAGGGATCTACTTAAAGCAGTAACCCTGATTCTCCTACTCCCTAAATTTGCTGTACTGCACAGTTCAAAAGTGCCTGGTTCGCTATTTCCTTCCTTGCGCTGGGGTTCATGAAACATTGGCGACGCCAGTGTGTGAATGTGGCACTTCCGGCAGAGAGTGTGGGTTTTAGGGATCCACTCCACTCTAAAATAAGCCCTTTTAGGATTCATTGTAGAAAAGTGGCAGTCTGAGAATGTGCGTGCAAACACTATTCACAAAACAACAACTTCTTCCAAACTACACCCCAAGATGTTGTGTGGGATCATGGTAACCTTCCGCCCTGTTCATGAAATCGACCGATTGCTTTCAATGTAACTAGCCTGCTTGTGCAAAGGTCTGTAAATATAACCTGTGCATGCAGAGCCGGAGGAAAACTCAGGCATTACCGCATTCTATGCACACAGTACATAACTGGTATTTTCCTGTGTGGAGCTGTCACAGGTTGTTTTGTATTTTCACTGTCAACGACTCACACAATGTTTCCATCCGGAATCTACAAATGAGCTCAAAGTCAGACTGTTGTTACAAATGTTCCTTTCTCGCTTGTAACACAGTGTCAGAGATGAAAAGTGTTTTCCACACCCAGAGTAGCCGCTGGTCTGGATACAATGTAGCCACTTTCCCTAAATAACATGTGTGACACCCAATCTTGTAGCACAGTTTAGGAATGTCTCCGAATGCGAGCTGATATAATGTAGGTATTGTGGTGTTTACGGAGACCGCTACACAATTAACTGGCCCTACCAGTTCCAGACATGGTTGTTTGAAGAAATAATATTTTAGATGATACTGTCGGAATATGTTTTAACCAGTGCTTAATTTGTAAAATAATAAGTGCCGGCCCACGATATTTCTCAGGGGGTCACTGCAGTTTTCGCTAACAAATACCAGCGCAGATGAGACCTCGGGCCAGATGTATGTCCATTTCATTTTGCAAGTCTCTAATTGCGACTTTTAACGAGTCACAATTAGAGACTCACAAATAGAAATGTACAAATGTGTCTCAGACACATTTAGCAATTCCCAATGGGGTCGCAAACACCTACCTCATCAATATTCATGAGGTAGGTCGCAATTTGCGACCCTATTGTGAATGGCACCACTCACAGGTATGGTGGTTTGCAGGGGTCAGCAGACCACCATGTCTGTTACTGCTTTTAAATAAAGCATTTTTTTTTTTTAATCCAGTCCGTGTTCCTTAAAGGAAAACGGGATGCATTTCAATCCAAAAAATGAAAAGTTTTTTTTGTTTTTTTTCAGGGTAGGAAGTCGGCCATGAACCACTACCTGCTCTGAAAAAATATTTACGCTTTCATTCACAAAAGGGAGCTTCCCATTTGTGAATGGGTTATGTTTTGCGACCGCAATCATGGTCGCAAAACATTCCTACATGCCAGTGCGATTTGGTATTAGAAAGGGTCACCCTTGACACGCCCCTTCCTAATACCGAATCGGTATGTAGTAGCAAATTGAACTTGTTACATACCACGCCACTTCCTAACGTCGAAACAAAAAAGCAAAATGTGATGCAGTAAACAACTTACCGAGTCTCATTTTGCATGGGCCGTATGCAACCGGAAAAACTGGCCCCTATTTCGCTATCGTGGTCCTGCACAATAGAAATATGGCAATTTGAACTACATTGGGTGATCCGAAGCTGTAAGAATGTACTGAGCAACCTGGAATTACTTTTCTAATCATATATTTTATTGTTAAAAACTTTGCTCATGTGACAGTGCCACCATGTGGTACACTCTCATAAATACACGCCGGAGCTATAAGATAAGTGCTGTTACTGAGTTCTGGCACACGTTGGCACAAATTAAGCACTGAATTTTCCACACATTCACTTGAGTGATACAGTGTATTGCTTTCTGGGTAGGCAGAAAGCAAAGATCCTTATTCAAGCCTGTTACTTCTGCATTCCTTAGCATAGTTTTTGAAATATTAATTGTTGTGATATTTTTACTGTTTTTTAACTGTTGGATGGACCCTAGTTCTCTCTTTACTTCCTCTTACTGCTTCTGAATCTTCGTGTTGACCCACTTCTGATAATATAGAAGGTTGAGCTCCTGCTTATGCGGTCACAATCGATACTCTAGTTAGCGACTGCTGCCCGATACATGGGTATGATCCTTCTGCATAGGACACAGCTCAGGATGATCCAAGTTCAGAACTAAGCTGTCAGCTGTTGGACTCCACAACTGTGACATTATGGACTTTGGTACCTACAGGACAGCATCATGGGTTTCAAAGCTGATGTCCATTTGGCGAGGCCTCGGCTCCTGGCCCCCGGGCCCCCGCTGTCACTGCAGATGTCCAGAGAAGGCTCAGAGAGAATGTAGGTGGCTGTAAGATGCTCCACAATGTGGGTATTAGAACTGCACGAAATGGTTTGGTGAGATAGAGGTTCCTTGCTGGTGGGATGACTGGTTATAAAGCACCCACAACATGCAAGTGAGCTTCGAATGAGGTGACAGCTTCAAGATAATTCATTTACATAATTTGATCACATCAGCATTAGTAGGTGGCTTATGGTTCACTTTGATAAGTTGGTGGCTGCGAAAATGGAGCCCTAGACAAATCCCTCACGCCTGGAGGTGTCTCACTCCGTTCAGTGTCAGGACTTCCACGCGAGAGGCTGGATGTCTGAAGGCCCTGTAGTTTGGTAAGCGGTCACATGGCGAATCGTGAATATAAAACTAACAGTTGTAGTGAACACAGCAAAGCATCCTACTGAGACGCAAAGTCTGCATTGCACAGTAAAAAGTGAAGGCTTTACAGCAAAACGTACAGGAAAATTAGACAGTGATTTGCAAACCATGTACTCACAAAATCATAATAGGCAAATCTGTGTAAAAAGCCAGGTGAGAGGTGGGAGGATGCCACCAGACTGTCCCTTGTGGTAACAGGTGAAAACATTGGAGTGTAAACACTGCTCAATGTGACAGGATATATACAAAAAAAACTCATCAGCCTAGACAAACGAGCATGTCCATTACAAATCTACAGCACAAGAAAAAAGCCTTGGCAAAACCATTAAGCCCCAGCGATTTCAGGCGAATGTGATGCTTGGCATAATCGCTGGACACTTGATGGAAGAAAGGTCGCTGTATTTCACAATGTATATTACAAGAGACACAGAAACCTCACTTACAGATGCTGTGACCAGACTAACAGCACCACGAAAAGCATGTTAGTTTAAAAGAGCGATTGAATGACTACAAATGTCTAGGTGCGTAGGGAATATATGGACCTGGACATCTTTTCCCACAAAGTCAGTCTATAAAGCTATAAACACAAATGTGGTTGAGTGTAGCAAGGTAGCATGTAGACACGTAAGCAAAGCAAATTGACCTACCTCATTAATATTCATGAGGTCGGTCGCAATTTGCGAGCCATTGTGAATTTCTACAATCACAGACATGGTGGTCTGCTGAGCTCAGCAGACCACCATGTCTGTGATTGCTTTTCAATAAAGCAATCTTTTATTTTTTTAAATGCAGCCCGTTTTCCTTAAAGGAAAACGAGATGCGTTTAAAAATGAAAAATCAAAAGTTTTCTTTTCATTTTTTAAGACTAGGCAGTGGTCAGTGGGACCACTGACTGCTCTTACAAAATGTTTTCCCATGCATTTACAAAGGGGAAGGGGCCCCTTGGGGACCCCTTCCCATTTGCGAATGGGTTATCACATACTTGAGGTAGGTGGTAACTTCGATTACTTTGCAACCGCATTCAAGGTCACAAAACAATCATACATACCTCTGCGATTCAGTATTAGGAAGGGACGCCCTTAACACTCCCCTTCCTAATACCGAATCGGTATGAAGTCGCAAATCCAATTTGCAATTCGGTAACAAGTTACCGAATCGCAAATTGTTCTTGTTACATACCAAAACGCATTCGGGCCTTTTACGATCGCAAAAATGTTTGATACATCTGGCCCTTTATCACCACTTGCCCATGTGATAATTCCCAATTTGTGAGTTTTACCACTTTGGTACTGGACAGCTGACAAATACATGCGTTAACCTCTAGCAACCATCAAGACAGTGGTCAATTTTTTTGGGTAGATTCTTATTCGCTTATCAGTTTTCACGCATCACAAAAAACACTACATTATCATATTGCAAAATATTTCTTGCTCACTGGTGCCCTACCATCATGCTAGTCACTGCAGCGTGCAGATGTAGACACAAACTGCCTGTTTCTGTTTTTTATGATTTTGCACCATGTGCACCTGTATTTACCCCATGGTAACTGCTATAAACCATATTAAGCACCGGCAAAGTCAATAGGTCTGACTTTGGCTATCTGTGTGATGGTTAACTTTTTCTTCTTCATACTTAATGGAAAGCAGCCTATGCCACAAAAATAGAATTAAAAAATGTGACATTGCCTAAATGTGGCTGTCTTATGCTTTCAAAAACATTTTTAATTTAAAAATGCAGCTCTTTTCAAATTGATGGCTTTTAAACAACAAGCCTTTAAGATCTGCCACACATTTTATTATTATTAGTATTTGTAAAGAAGACCATCACAAACAAAATAAACACCAAATCAAGCCTTCAAATTTCAGGCAGTTACAATGTTAGGATCTCAGAAGCCAGATCCAAAACAAGCAGGTACAGGCAGAAACTGTGGCTGGTGAGGAGGGCCTTCTTACTCCAACGACTGACCCACAGTAGATACTGTGAGACATCACTCAGTAGAACATGCAGGAGGGACAAGTGACAAACTTACCTTTCTGGAAAGGGTCGCAGGACTTGGAGTTCAGGAACACAGAGATGGCTCTCACTTTGTTCTTCTTGGCAGCTAGAAACAGTGGTAATTCCCCAATCCTGCAATAGTGAAAAGCTGCTATTAATACTCACACCAAAGCCAACTGACATACTATAGTAGTCAGGCCCTATTTTAACACGATAATCAATTTGGTGAAGTTAGCTCTCTGAACATCTCTGGTAGAAAGATGTTATCACACATTTGAAGCACACCAGGGCTAGGATCAGACCTTGTTCTTCAAAGACCCAAACATGATCAACACTAAATGCTAGTATTGGTACACCTACACAACTGTGGCAGGAAAATGTATATAAAGAGAGCAAATAGTGCAGTTGGTACAAATGGATAACATGAGTGTTTATGGTCAGAGGAGTGTCCCCTTACCTTTACGTATAGATACTCCACGGAGAGCAGATAGATGTAAAAAGTTGGAGCAATGCTCAGCATTTCAACCATTATATATCCCCCCTGGCTGAAATTGTATGCGCCTTTGGGTTGCCATTGGTTTTGTATGCTGATGACACGCAGCTGGAGATGTCCCATCTCTTCATGAAGTAGCCAGATGGATGGCTAACTGCAGATTGAAACTTAATAAGGACAAGACGGAAGTGATGCTGCGGGGTAATAATTTTTGCAACAATATTATGATCCCCATGCCAGATTGCCAGGGTCTGCTTCCTACCCCAAAAAGCACAATAAAGAGTCTTGGAATGTGGCTGGATTCCAGCCTCATGATGGACCATCAAGTAAAAAAACTTGCCGCCGATTGTTTTGGTATTCTGAGACTGCCAAGGAAGGTTCTCAATCTTCTCCCTTTTTTAGTTAGAAGACTGATCGTCCAGGCTCTTGTGATCTCGCGCTTGGATTATGATAATTCCTTATATCTTGGCTCGCCTCAATATGTGATAAAAAGGCTGCAGGTTGTTCACAACGCCAGTGCTCGGCTTCTTATGAATATTGCTAAATTCCAGTCTGCCAAAAAGGCTCTCTAGATCGACACCGACTCCCGGGAGAGCAGCGAGTGCAGTTCAACGCTTTATGAATTTTGCAGGTCACTTCATAAGAGGGGCCCCTATTGCTCAGACCGATAGCCTCACCATATATTCCTGGGAAGCTCCTTACATGCTCCTCGACCCATCTGCTAAAGATTCCAAAGATTCCTTAGTCGTGATAGGGAGGTCGATCAATGGACTACCTGGCCACCAAACTCTGGAATACCCTTCTATTAGAATTATATAAATTGGCTCAAAACGGTCTTTTCATGAGGCTTTGAAAACCTGGCGTTTTAGTAACTAATTTCCTCTTCTGTGGTGATCTGGTAACTTGTGATGTCTGTTTTAGTGCGGGGAGGCCTTCAGGAAACCACACGATCTACAAGAACCATAGAATAGAATAGAATAGAACAGAATTTTTTGGTCTGGCCAAGCACAAACGATAGGTAGAAGGCTGGTCCTAGTCACCTTGTTAACCACAAAGCTCCCATTATAACAACTCGTCATGCAGTGAAAAGTCTTCACTTTTGTTCTGTATATGAATGTTTCGGGACACCACAATAAACTCACCTGATTAAATGGCCTACACCTAAGGCTGAACTCCAAGTCTTATCACAGTTGCAACTAAGACCAAAACTAAGCCCAGTAGGTTTCAAGTTTTGGATTACATTAGGTAATTCTCTTTACACCTGAAATCTCTTTGTTGTTACATTTTTTCATTTACGTGGCATGCCACCTCCCACCACATGCTTTGAAGCACCTGGCTTAGGCCTTTTCTGACTGTAGCGACACCTCCTTCCCCATCTTCCATAGCAGCCAGTGGAGCCAGGACAACATCCAGCTTTTTTGTGTCAGTAGAATGAGGGGCAGTTTCCAGAGGTCTGGCAGGGCACCCGGGTGGTAGCTGCAAGACTGGTGTTTTTTCCAGTGATGCTTTCTTCAGTTTTGTGATGGGTGTTGTGTCTCTCCACACAACAGGGTCAACAGGGATGACATCAATATGTTTGCTAGGCACTGCATGTACGGCTGCTGGCTGCATCCTCTGGGACTAGGCATTGCCTCAAAGAATATAGGTGGGCATTGTCCATGTGTGTTCTGAGCTGGAACCTTTTTCATGTTTGATTTGAAAGTTGATGCTCCGCAGAGGAGACACAGAGGAAACACTTGCTCTCGCTTTCCTTTTCTATTGACAATACCAAGGCTCGGATTACACATGGTGAGGTATAGGGCGTAATTCTTTTCACACCTGGTAAATTTCTTTAACCCAGACAGTTTGACATACCATGCAGAATCAGTATGTAAACATTGAATCAGATCTGCACTGGCCATTTATCTCTGCAGGCATTTTCTAAAAAGGAGCCATTGGACGTTTTGGAAAGTCTGGGGACACTATTGGAGAATCTTTCCCTTTCTCGATCTCTCTGGAGTTAATTACAGCAGGGACAACCCGGGAATGAGAGTGAGTTGGTGAAGAGAGACCAGAGACATATAGAAAATGAGGAGAGAGCGAATGGACAATGGAAAGAGAGACAAGGGTATAAAGGAAAGGAAGTGAGACAGTCTGTTTGGACCTTTTCTTTGCGAGGGCTGCTTTCGGTTTTCAGCAGATTTGGCCTATGGAATCTTTCAGAGGAAAGCCTCGCGGGTGCCCTGGGGCTTTGTTCACATGTGTGATGGAGAGCCATGGCAGAAATGCAACGCCAGGTTGGGTGCTATATCCGGGAGCCCGGTCAGCATTTTGTTTTCAAAAACAAACCCCTCTTTCTCTGTCTCTTACAAAGTCCCATTAAAAAAGTGTGCACAAAGTACACAGATTGACATTAGCGGAGGAAGAAAGAGCGTAAATAGAAAGGAATTAAAAAAAGAGAAGGGAGGATCACATGGCTCCGTGTAGAAAAATGTGTGTATTTACGCATGTTCACACCTAGACGTGGCTCTACTTTTTTTTGCTATTTACAATTTTGTATTTTATTTTTAGACCTATGTGTAGACTTACATGTTTCCACCACCTTGGCACAGGGGTGGGGACATCTAAGATTGAATTTATCCAGGTAAAGCTACTATTAGTAAAACTTTGTATGAGGATGAGGGAATAAGAAATAAATCGGAGAAGTGGTGAATAAGTCAGTACATGGGTGGGTGCAAAGGAAAGTGGATGGGTGATGAAGAGAGGAGTTTGTGGTTCAGAGGTGGAGTGGGGCGGGGAGAGAAAACAGCAAATAAATGCCTTCTGGGTGAAGCAGTGAACAAGTTGAGGGTGTGGATAGGAGAAAGCAACATGAAGCCTGCGGGTGGGTATTGAAAATGGGGAACGTAGCACACTCGGAAGAAATTAGGAAAATATAAGCACTCTCGTGGAGCACTTAAAGAAAAAGGAAAAAGTAGTTTCTTGAATGTGAGCAGTTAAAAGATAGCAGACATCCAATCAAAAGGATAGTAAAGAAGCTGTGCTCCTAGGGAGGGACAAACACAAATAGGGGAAGGAAAATCATCCAATAAGAAGCAAGCAAATGAAAGTGACAAGAAAGCTAATCAACTGTAAGCACTGGACTGACTCTAGACCTGCTGCACATTGTTTGCAATGACCACACGAGGTCTTAGTCCAAGCTGCATGGAGGTGAGACCTAAAAGAGGGTAAAATCAACAGCCTCTAAAAATCTGATTGAAATGCTCATTCCTTGGTTAGACCCGGACTGCAGAAAAATCAAAGCAAATCTTTAATCATAATCCAGAAAACCCCCAAATGTGACATATTGGAAGCAGGAAAAAGTCCATAAAATGTGTATTTAGGCCCAAGAAATCTAATAAGGAGTGTGACAAAGTGGATTATTAGTTGGGCTGGATGGTGTTCTTTTTCAAGTAATAATTGCATTATTCCTTATTGGGCCCAGTTAGGTCACACTGATTTAAGCCTGAGCTCAACCTTGGTAGCTATAGCACAGAGCAGACAGGCACAACTCAAGAGAAATGTGTAAAGCATTTAAAGGTACTGGAAGGAAATGCCTCATTTTCTACTGTCACCTCAAAGGCTGTATAGATGCTTCTGGTTTTACGACACTGAGAGTGCACTGAGGCCTGCTAACAAGACCTCGCTGCCAGTGCCCTGACCTTAAATGTGCATGCTTGATTAGATCATATCCAATTAACCCAAGATAACTTACATCAATGTCTCTTGTATTTGGTTCCGGGGGAATAAAAGTCCTGTACCTTGGGGTGTCCCCTCAGGGACTGGATGACCTATTGTGGCACCCAGGACAGGACAAGGTACAACATGGCTCTCAGCCTGCCACTTTAGATTGGAGGGACAGTTTAAAGCTGTTAACTCAACTGTGCCATTTGAATCAATAACAAATCCCAAGCTTTCTTTTTAATATGTGTGAGTCACCCCACAGCTGGTCCATCAAGTTCTAAGGCAGGGTGCAGCATATTAGAAACGCAGAACATGTATTTGACATGTTCTGGCAGTGAAAACACACAATTGTCTTTTTTACTGGGAGGGAGACTGGTAGACTCATTGGCGAGTACAGAGTTACATGCTGAATACCTCATTTGTGCCAACTTCTGATTGGGACTGCCAAAGTTGATACTTCAAGGTATTAAACAACTTGTTACATTAAGCCCACTTGATGCCCAAGTCAAAATTAATCTAACTTGCAGGCACATTCAACTTTCAGAAAGTCCCACTCTGTTGCCCAGTTTTCCAGTGGCCGTTTGCTGAGGCTGGCCATGAGACAGGCTTCTGCCTGCCTAGGGAGATGTGTTAACTACTTCCAGGACAGGTAACAATAGAGGCCTTCCACTGGAGAAGATGCTGCCAGGAAGCCTTCCAGGGTGTTGGCCCAAATGGCAAGCTTCAAAGGGAAAGCCGCCTTCAAAGGGCAATGGTGAACACAATAGAAAGGGGCTGTTCTTTTGTTTGGGTAGACTGTTTGGCATAGGGACAAAGAGGGAGAAACACTGGTCAAGATGTGTTTTTTCATCTACAGGTAGCCCAGAGGTAGCCGCATCACTAGGGTGGGCTACAGTGCTCCTTAAAGAGGGGTCCTGACATCTTGAAAGAGGGCATGATAGAGCCTTGTGGGATAGCTAGATACAACACTTCACAGGAGTTTGTCATCGGGCAGGAGGGAATCTAGTAGCCCATTTGCTAGTGACTACAACCTCCCCCCAAGGGTATTTTCTGGGCATTCAGCAGGCACCCTCGGATATCACTTGACTAGAGAAGTGAACTGAAGAAATACTGCCCTGCCAACCATGAAACCAGCAATGAACAGGTTGACCTGAAGTTGGGCTGCACCTGCTGCTGCTTGGGCTAGCAAAGCAAAGGACTGTGCCTGCTGTGTCCTGCTTGGGGAGAAGTAATCCCCTGAGCCCAGCCACAAGCAGAGATTCCAAAGGCGAGCTGGCTGACTTCCTGTTCACAACACAATGTCACAAAAGCTGACAAAGCCTTCTGGGGTGAGTTAGCAGTCCAGCTCACGGATCATTCCTCCTCGCTGCTCTGCAGCCCAAGGGACCAGGACCCAAAGCTCCAAAATTGCACCTGAATCTGCTGGGCCCGGGAGAGTCATTGGAGAGCAACTTGGTTGCCTGAAGGAGAGTTATTGCCAAAAGGAGGGAAATTCTGAATCTGCTGTGTCTGGAGACTGGTAGACTTATGGTGACTGGACCTCTGCTGACTCCGAGAGGACGTTGAGGGATGTTGACCCCTGTGGCCAGGATTACCTCACCTGGACCAAGGGTACCCCTCGGAAGATTTCAGTTGACTGCACAGCATCTTCAGAATCCTTGAGCATCTTCAGCTTCCTGTATCCCAAGCATCAGGACCACCCCTTAAAAGTCAATGACAAGGGGCCACTGGTGCTGGAACTGGATTGAAGACTGCTTTTCTGGAGAAGATAACTGTTTTGTTGGACCTTTCTGGTCCCCTTGACTGGGCCACTGCTGGAGCTAGCTGTCCAAAGTAACTCAAAGTAAGCGCATTCCACTTTGCAAAGGTTTTCTTCAAAACGTTTATGTCATATTCAGTGTGTTTGCCAATGCTTATTTGTGGTTAAGGGAAAAGCCCTGATTCATTGCTTCTTGTAAAAAATATATCTCCAGAACCCTCCAGTGGATCTTTTTTGTTTTGATTGTCCATAAATTCATAAAAATATTTTCTATTTTTATAGATGGGCCTTGGACTTCTTGGGTATCTAGTTTCTAGTTCAATTGTTGTAGTGCTGTTTAAATGGCCTCAAAGGGGTTGGTAGTGTATTACATGATCAGGAAACACAATCACACCATATAATACAGTGCATGTCCTCACAAGTACCAAAACAGTTGTAAAGTAGAAAATAGAACACAACACAAATCCCGTTTTAACTTATTAAAAACAGATGTGGGGCCTTTCTGCTCTGTAAGGACCATTACATACATAAGCCCTACTTTTAAATGCTATGCACCCTGCTTTGGGGCTATAAAAGCCTACTCTAAATGTGACTTACTATTACTTACAAGGATGGTTTAGGCTTGTGAAAGGAGTGGTTTTAACAGTTATGCCAAGTTAGGCTTTGGTGACTGGCCTAGAGTCATGTTTTACGAGGTCACTTTAGTGATAGCCCAATACGTGCTGCAGACCAGTAATGACATTTAACTAAAAGACCTGGCGTACGCAGGTTACCATATAGTAGGTACTAATACATAAGGTAAATCGCCCAATCAGGATTTTAACCAATTCAACAAGTTTTTAGGTGTAAGGGCACACGCACTGCAGCCTGGTTAGCAGGATCCCAGCGCACAGAGTCCAAAAGCCAAGAGCGTCAGTCCAAAAAATGGAGTGGAATTCAAAAATACCCATTTTCTTATGGGGAGAAAAAATGGTAAACAATGTAGGAGGTCATGAAAAGGCATGCCTACAAGTTATTCTCAAACTTTGTACGCACGACCTTATGTACTACAAGTAAATCTACTGATTGCATAATTACTGCATTAGCATGACAGGAGCATGTGAAATCTTTGTAGGGCTAAGCATCAAAGCATCATCTGTTGAGAATGAGCATTATCTCTTGTCACATAGGCTCTCATTATTCTAATGAGACTACTGGATTTTGAGCGGCAGATTCGCATGTGGTGTGGAAGACTGAGTCTGAACCCACTATAGGTGACACCTGTCACCCTAATCTGGGTTTTGCTCGGGCTAACTAGCAGTGCCTCATCTCCACCCAAAGGCAAGGACGACTGGGCAGCCGAGTGCATGACATAATTGATTTTTTAGGGAAACCCTGGTCACTCAGGTCTCTTTTGTTTCTCTTAATTACATTAGCCTCACATACACAATGACAAACAGAGGCAGTATATGGTTCAATAGGGTTTTAATGAAGCAACTGCATCTTAGATAGCAAAGCATGTACTGCAATAACCAGGACGATACAGCATGACAAGATTAAAAAGTGACAAGCACAGCATGTTCAGCTCTAATTCTGCCCTTCAGGTTCCCCTGGGAAGGCATCATCCCCCATACCTGAGCAAAGGCCTGAAGTCTGCATAAGCAGCTGTAGCGAAGCATTCAGCAATCAGCACACGGGTGTGGTTCTCTAGCTAGAATTTCCCTCAAACGTGTAAAGGACAAGGAAGTGTTTAAATAATAAAACAGCTGATGTTCTGAGAAAATGTCCCTACGTGAGGATGTGTGTTTTTCTATGAACACCAGAGACAAAACTTTTACCACTTTCACCAGCAACGTATCTTATTGCAGCCTTGAAAGAAGCACAGAATGAACAAGAATTTCTTGTTTAAGAACGTAGTGCTGGCCTAGGCAAAAACAGCTAGATAGAGAGAAAGAAAACAAGACCTCAAAATTGGCTATTGTTAAAATAATAAATTAAGCTGAATTCAATACCTCTAGGTTAAAGTGCACAGCAGCAGGCCTGGTATGCTAAAATAACGTGCATGGAGTTATAACTAAGAATGGCTACCCAACACTCTTACAGGTAAACCATCAAATCGAACGGCATATTGGTTGGGCTAAAATTGAAATCTATAAATAGTTCAAAATATTCATGCTCCTTAGACCCAACCGGACTCCTTTAGCACTATTTAAATTGAAGCCAAACTTCTGGACAACAACCCTGCTTTCAGTGTTCAAATAAAGCTCAAAATGCAGATGTATTTCTCAGGAAGGCAAGGGAGTGTACAGATACCAATTCATAAACAAGCAAAACCAAGAATATCTGCCTTGGATTTTGTTACTTGACTAAAACATAAAACATCTGCTGTTGTGCAAAAAAACAGAAAGCAAATACTGCCTCGATACAATGGATATATGATAAGAACTGTATTGTGTGATGATTGAGAGTACTTTTGAGATGTAAAATACTCCCTCACGCAATCACAGAGTAATAGGCAGAATGTTACACCAAAGAGCCAGTATCACAATGTGAGAGCGGTACACTCATCTCAGCGGCTTCATAGTCCAATCCGTGTGTAATCTAAAGAGTTAGTAACAATAGGTCATAGGGACTGCTAAGCAGTAAAACCAGGCCTAAAAAGTGGGAGAGCTTATCACTAGCAGTTATAGATTTGTTGTATCAAAACTTATTTTCTAAGGCAAGAGATCAGTAATTAATCATTTGGATGAACATAAATAACTCAGGGGCAGATGTAGGAAGCACTTTGCGAGTCGCAAACGCGTGTTTCCTATGCAGAAATGCATTTTGCGAGTCGGGTCCGACTCGCAAAATGCATTTCCGAATCGCAAATAGGAAGGGGTGTTCCCTTCCTATTTGCGATTCGCAATGGTATGCAATTCCATTTGTGACCGCGTATGCGGTCGCAAATGGAGTCGCAGTTACCATCCACTTGAAGTGGATGGTAACCCATTCGCAAACGGGAAGGGGTCCCCGTGGGACCCCTTCCCCTTTGTGAATGTACCCCAAAACATTTTTTAAGGGCAGGGAGTGGTCCAAGGGACCACTCCCTGCCCTGAAAAAACCGAAACAAAAGGTTTCGGATTTTTTTGAAATGCAGCTCGTTTTCCCTTAGGGAAAACGGGCTACATTTCAAAAAAAAAAAAATGCTTTATTTAAAAGCAGGTCGCTAACATGGAGGCCTGCTGACTACAGCAGGCCTCCATGTTAGCGAGTGCCTATACTCGCTATGGGGTCGCAAACTGCGACCCACCTCATAAATATTTATGAGGTGGGTCTTTGCGACCCCATAGCGAGTCGCAGACGGTGTCTGAAACACCGTTCTGCATCCGAATTTGCGATTCGGAAATTGCGAGTCGCACCGACTCTCAATTTCCGAATCACAAATTCGGACTTTGCTACATCTGGCCCTCAGTCCCTTGATATTGATATGGAGCCTCCATAATCACAGACATAACTACTAACAAATTCACAAAAAAGTACTGTTGTGTTGCCTGCAGTGCATCATTCGATCAAGCAGACAGATCTGAACTATTTGGAAACCTGCATCTTAAACTCTACAGTTTGAGACATGGTTGATGATCCACACCAATCGGAACGTATCACTACCATCTTGGATAGCAACTGAGTGTGAGTTAAAATCAGGGGTGGGTGAAAAATTCAGTTTTGCCTATTGGAATTTGTGGAATTTTGGCGACTCCCCATTACTCATGTAACGTGGAATTCTGACCAAATTCTGCCAAAATGTACCGTTGGCGAGCAAGATTTGACATCCCCTAGTGCAAGTTTTGGCTGCAAGGAGGACATCTGGTGAAATTTTTTCAACGCGGGCAGTCACAACTGTTTGCAGTCAGATGGTTGCCTTTCAAGCAGAAAATCTACCCGCTCAGCAGCAAAATCACCTTGAGTAGCTACTCAAGGAGTGCTGCTTGATGCTGATTTTTCAGTGCTGAACATGCTTCTGGTGCTAAATCACAGTGCAAGCAGCGCAACATGCCTATTTCCCCCAGTTAGCTGAAGTCCATTGAATCTTGCAGAGTTTTTTGTAACTCTGAGGAATTACGCTGAGTCAAATTCCACAAGTTCTGCCCACCCCTAGCTAAAAGAAGGACATATTATTGCCTACAATCTTATGTCATCCCTATCGTTACCTCAGGTCTGGTGCTGGTAATATAGGCCTGCTGATCCCTAGTAAAACTAAAATCCACAAAAACATAGTAATTTTTTATGAAAGATCATATGATCTTAACTTGAGTCTCTGTTGCAGGCAAGTTGATGTGTAAGTAAAACTGACTTCTGATTGACATAATGGTTGGGTGCTATAAAATGCCGACTTTTTCTTCCAAAATATTTATATTGCTTTAGAGGCATTTTTGTTACTTCTCTCAGCAGTATACTTTTGGGGAGTACAATCTATCTGGAATAGCTTCATTTTTAGCTATAAAAAACTTGAAGGGTACTGAGATACCTTAACCTTTGTCTGGACTAGAGTGCCAGGTCTCTTCCTGATCTTGGGACCTACTCTTGGCCACTACTCGTGGCAGGATGTCTCAGATAATGGGGTTCAGTGGGGATGAGTGGAAACTGCATGCTTTGTAAATTGGAAGCCTGAACAAATGTGGTTTAACTTCTACAAACCATCTTTTTATGAGAAGGTTCAACTCAAGATGCAACTTGTGTTGTTTATATGTAGAAATAATGGTCAGTATGTATCAATATTTTCTAAATTTATCAGGATACTTTATTTTATATAAAGACTACTATTCCAAAGGTTTTCTGGGATTCCAGAACATTATAGTGATGTCAAGCAGAACTGTGAGAATTGGTGCAACTTTTCAGAAATGAAACACTTAGGGGCAGGTTTTCAAGATTTGACACAACGCAGCAAGACAATTTATTGCGCTGCGTCAAATAGAGAGGGCAGGAATGCGCCATATTTACTAATATGCATGGCACACACCTCTCTGTTCTGGCACACTCTGTGCTGCCCAGTGCCAATGCAGGAACCCCTGTGCCATGGTGCAAGACTGCCAGCATTGCAGGCAGGATTGTTTTTGTACATGAAGGGACACCGTGCTCCAGAAAAAGAATCGTCGGTGGTGTTTTCTGCTTTCTTCTAACTGTGCTGCAATTTGAAGCATACTTAGAAAGAGAGGAACACAAAGAGAACTAAAGATATTTCTCTTGATTGTGCCCTTATCAGTAAGGCATACAATTTTCACACATTCTCGGTTTTACTTGGCTTGGTAAATCTGAAAATGCACCAAAATACACAGGTGGATGCATGGGAACACGCACGCTCCACCCATGGAGTGCCTTCCTGGGCAGAATAAAGCAAAGCAGCTACTTGCCCTGCCGTGTGTTGCTCCACATTTACCAAGCCACACAGGGCCTTCCAAGGTGGCCTCCAGGGGGTTGGTAGATCTAACTTAAGGTTTGCATCGCCATCATGTCACCCTGCGTGAGGCAAGGGCAACGCAATCCTTTGATAAATCTGGGACACAGTTCTTTGGTCTGTAAGAACTGCTCTGCCGTTCCTCTATCTTAATTCTCGTAATTCTTACAAGTTTTCTATGTTGGAAGTGGTTACAGCTGGGGATACGAGTCAGGAAACCATTCTCCTGAACCACAGTATCACACGAAAGGTCTGTTTACCAATAAGCAAGAGACTAATTTGTTGCATTGGGCGAACAATTGTACATAAAAACTAGTGAAGAGGGTTTATGTGCAGCATATTACGTGACCATAGTTTGGTTAACGCTGCTAATCGTAAAACTACCGCCTTATAAAACGATGCAAGTGTAGAGGCTATGATGTGATTCTTTCTGTTTTGTTTCCATCAAAACACAGGAGTTCTGGGGGGTCATCATTTTAATTAAATCTGTATCCTAATGAGGACTCATCTGAATCAAATCAAATCATTAGCATTTATAAAGCGCGCTACTCACCCGTGCGGGTCTCAAGGCGCTAGGGACAAAGGGGGTGGTTATCGCTGCTCGAACAGCCAGGTCTTTAGGAGTCTCCGGAAAGCGGAGTGGTCCTGAGGCTGGTGGGGAGGGAGTTCCAGGTCTTGGCCGCCAGGAAGGAGAAAGATCTCCCACCCGCCGTGGAGCGTCGGATGCGAGGGACGGCGGCGAGTGCGAGGCCAGAGGAGCGGAGGGGGCGGGTGGGGACGTAGAAGTTGAGGCGTCTGTTGAGGTATTCCGGTCCCTTGTCGTGGAGGGCTTTGTGTGCGTGGGTGAGAAGTCGGAAGGTGATCCTTTTGCTGACTGGGAGCCAATGCAGGTGTCTCAGGTGTGCGGAGATGTGGCTGTTGCGGGGTACGTCGAGGATGAGGCGGGCTGAGGCGTTTTGAATGCGTTGCAGGCGATTTTGGAGTTTGGCGGTGGTCCCAGCGTAGAGGGTGTTGCCGTAGTCCAGGCGGCTCGTGACGAGGGAGTGGGTCACAGTTTTTCTGGTGTCGGCGGGGATCCAGCGGAAGATCTTGCGGAGCATGCGGAGGGTGAGGAAGCAGGCGGAGGACACGGCGTTGACTTGCTTGGTCATGGTGAGAAGGGGGTCCAAGATGAAGCCGAGGTTGCGGGCGTGGTCTGCGGGGGTCGGTGCGGTGCCGAGGGCCGTGGGCCACCAGGAGTCGTCCCAGGCGGACGGGGTGTTGCCGAGGATGAGGACTTCAGTTTTTTCAGAGTTCAGCTTTAGGCGGCTGAGCCTCATCCAATCTGCGACGTCCTTCATACCCTCTTGTAGGTTGGTCTTGGCGCTGGCGGGGTCCTTGGTGAGGGAGAGTATAAGTTGGGTGTCGTCGGCGTAGGAGGTGATGATGATGTCGTGCTTGCGTACGATGTTAGCGAGGGGGCTCATGTAGACATTAAAGAGTGTCGGGCTGAGTGATGAGCCTTGAGGTACGCCGCAGATGATCTCAGTGGGTTCTGAGCGAAACGGAGGGAGGTAGACTCTTTGGGAGCGGTTTACGAGGAAGGAGGCGATCCAGTCCAGGGCCTGGTCTTGGATCCCGGTGGAGCGGAGGCGGGTGATTAGGGTGCGGTGACAGACGGTGTCAAAGGCAGCCGAGAGGTCGAGAAGAATGAGGGCGACTGTTTCACCATTGTCCATCAGGGTTCTGATGTCGTCTGTGACTGAGATGAGGGCGGTTTTAGTGCTGTGGTTGGTTCGGAATCCGGTCTGTGAGGGGTCGAGCAGGTTGTTGTCTTCCAGGAAGGTGGTCAGCTGTTTGTTGACGGTCTTCTCTATTACTTTGGCTGGGAAAGGCAGAAGGGAGATGGGGCGGAAGTTTTTCAGGTCGCTCGGGTCAGCCGTAGGTTTCTTTAGTAGGGCGTTGACTTCGGCGTGTTTCCAGCATTCGGGGAAGGTAGCAGAAGAAAAAGAAGAGTTGATGACGGTCTGGAGGTGCGGGGCGATGATGTTGTCGGCTTTGTTAAAGATGAAGTGCGGGCAGGGGTCCGAAGGGGCGCCGGAGTGGATAGAGTTCATGATGGATTTGGTTTCTTCCGTGCTGATGTGGGTCCAGTTGTTGAGGGTGATGGTCGGGGATGTGGGTTCGGTTGTGTTAGGTTGGGTCTGGTGTCCGAAGCTGTCGTGGAGGTCGCTGATCTTGCGATGGAAGAAAGTGGTGAGGGATTCGCATAGATCCTGTGAGGGCGTGACGGCGTTGGCGTTGGCGCTGGGGTTGGAGAACTCCTTGACGATGCTGAAGAGTTCTCTGCTGTTGTGGCTATTTTTGTCCAGTCTGTCGGTGAAAAAATTCCTTTTGGCAGTGCGGATCAGGTGGTGGTGTTTGCGGGTAGCGTTCTTGAGGGCGGTCATGTTGTCAGCGGTGCGGTCCTTGCGCCAGGCTTTCTCAAGTGCGCAACAAGTTTTCTTTGATTCTTTGAGGGTGTCAGAGAACCAGAGGGGTTTCTTGGTGTTGTTCTGTCGCTGCGAGCGTTTGAGGGGAGCAAGGTTGTCTGCGCAGTTGGAGATCCAGTTTGTGAGGTTGAGGGCTGCGACGTTGGGGTCGCTGGTGAGGGTGGGTTTGTTGGCGGCGAGTGCGGCGAAGAGTTGCTCTTCAGGGATCTTGTTCCACTGTCGGCGAGGGATGGGTTGAGTGCGGAGGTGGCGGGTCTCGCGTCGGAATGTGAAGTGGACGCAGCTGTGGTCGGTCCAATGAAGGGCGGAGGCGTGGCTGAAGAAGACGTGTTTGCTGGCGGAGAAGATAGGGTCGAGTGTGTGTCCGGCGATGTGGGTGGCAGTGTTCACCAGTTGTTTGAGGCCGAGGTTGGCGAGGTTGTCGAGCAGGGTGGTGGTGTTGGGGTCGTTGTTTTGTTCCAGATGGAAGTTGAGGTCGCCTAGGAGGATGTAGTCCGGTGAGGCGAGGGCGTGCGGGGAGATGAAGTCGGCGATGGTGTCGCTGAAAGGGGCGCGAGGTCCGGGAGGACGGTAGACGAGGGATCCTCTGAGGGTGGTCCTCGGGTCGGTGCGAATCTCAAAATGCAGGTGTTCAGCGGCAAGAGGGGAGTCTTCAGTGGAGGTGGTGACGCTGATGGAGTCTTTGAAGACGATGGCGATACCTCCTCCTACTTGGTTGGTACGGTCTTTCCTGGAGATCTTGTAGCCTTCGGGGATGGCGGTGGCGATGTCTGGAGCAGAGGAGGCGTTCATCCAGGTCTCCGTGATGAAGGCGACGTCCGGTGCTGTGGAGTCTAGGAGGTCCCAGAGTTAAACGGCGTGTTTGTGAACGGAGCGAGCGTTGACTAGGATGCACTTGAGGTGGTTGATGGCGCGTGGGCTTGTGGTCGTAGTTGTTGCGTGGTGGAAGATGCGTTTGCAGGAGTTGCAGGCGAAGGGTCCATGGGTGCGTTTGGGGTGAGCTTGGAAGCAGGTGTTGGAGCGTCCTGGGTTGAGGGCATTGAGGGTGGTGGGGTCATAGCGGATCATCGGGGCTTGGTACCATATGCCAAATAAAGTGGGGTGGAGCCAGAATGCAAAGGGGAGGTTTTACTGCCACATGAATCACCAGGCTGAGCATTGCAAAATGTTGGCCTGAACCTGAACCCCCACTGCTCCCATATTGGTGGAATTGTTTCGTGGTCCAGAGATGCTCGTCATATCTGTGGGCCAAAGCGCTGGCCCGAATGTTGTACCAGATGAAGCAATGGATGGACTCAGCATTTAAGTAGCAGTGTTGGGGGGGATGTCCTTCATGTTATACATAAATTGTCATGCATAATGCAGAAGAGCATGACATGTATGCATTGCCTATTTTGTTCTAAGTCCAGAGCTGGTATTATGTTTATTACTCTTCTTGTTGTACCACCTTCCACAATATAAAATGTAATGCTCACATGGACGACTACAGCACCATCTCATCACCACCATGTAGCATTGTTAATGCAGTTATTGCTGATGAGACTGTCTCATCATCACCATGAACTCTTGTTAATGCTGATGACACGTCTCATCACCACCATGAACCCTTGTTGATGACACGGTCTCATCGTCAGCATGAACCCTTGTTGATGCCGACGATACTGTCTCATCACAATCATGAGCCCTTGTGGATGCTGACGACATGTCTCATCACCACCATCAACCCTCGATGATGCCAATGGCACCATATCATCTTCACAATTAACCCCTGTTGATGCTGATGACACCGACTCATCTTCATCAAGAACCCTTGTTGATGCCGATAACAGCATCTCACCACCAGCATGAACCCTTGTTGATGACACCGTCTCATCGTCACCATGAACCCTTGTTGATGCAGACGATACTGTCTCATCACAACCATGAGCCATTGTGGATGCTAACGACATGTCTCATCACCACCATCAACCCTTGTTGATGCCGATGGCACCGTATCATCTTCACAATGAACACTTGCCCAAATTCAACACAGAAACACTGGCCCTCGTTTATGGGGGGTTGGCGTAAGGCAGTGCAGCAAGTCACCTTGCTGTTCTGCCCAACGGCAAAGTGAAAAAACAGGAATGCACTGTATTTATCCAATACGGTGCATTCCTGACCTTTCTCCCTGAGCGGCCGCCATTTCAGCTGCCTAGCGCCAACGCAAGCACCCTTGGGCCATAGAGCAAGGGTGCCTGTGTTTATGGCAGGATTGTTTAAGTGCAGGAAGGGGCACCTTCCTGCACCGAAACAATCTGTAGAGGTGTTTTCATTTTTTCATGTCTTCTGCAAAATGCAGCACACATGGAAAGGGGGACGAAAATTTGAGAAATAAAGATATTTCCTCTTGTTGTGTCTCCCTTGGGGAAGCGTAAGATTTTGACGCATTCCCAGGTGTACCTGCCCTTGTAAATCAGGGGATGCATCAAAATCCGTGGGAGTTGCATGGGAACACCCACTGTAACGCCCATGGATCGCCTCCCTTGCGCAAAGTAAGGCAACGCATCGATTTGCGAGGCGTTGCCTTACCCAAGATTTATGAGGCCCTTCAAAGCTATGCAAAGTGGCTTTGCGTGGCTATGTAAGTCTGGCTTCGACCCTTGTGTCACGCATGTACGACTCTGAGTGGCGCAAGGCTCACATAAATATGCCCCACAGTGTCTACCAATACACCTACGCTGAGTTATAATGTGCAGTTATTCCTCTATAATACATGGGATCATGTAGTCCCAGAATAAAGACCTATCTGTAATTTCCTTACAACAATCGAGTTGTGACGTCTTTACTCATCTGTAATTATGAAATGACATACCCGCTCAACAGAATATGTTATTGTTGAGTTGTGACATCATAATGACTGCTGCTGCAGCCAGCTGACAAGGTGAGGGGCGGGTGACAGAGCTCAATTAAAGCTGCTGTTAGAACAATTGATGAAAACGGGCTTTTCCTTCTAGTCGGTTTTCCTAAATAAACAGTGAGCAGCAGCCCACTATAGATTCTACTTTTTCCCTTGCTATCTCCAAACATCTTACCTTTTTCTCATGAAAGAGCAAGACAACAAGCATTTAATCACTTTGTGGACAAGGTGATGGTGTGAACATGCATTATAAGGAATAAAATACCCTCTGGCATACATAATAGGGATAGTGCAATGTCATAGCTGGATACCAAGCCCTTATAAAAGCACTTGCCCTTTGACATCCTTTCTCTACATCGTCACAGAACTCTTTGGTGACTTGAAATATTCTTACAGGGTAGACACGGGTTACTTTGCCCCATATATAATCCCATAACCTGTGTTTACTGAAAGAGACAGCAAAGGGCAGAAGCCACCCCTCGGCACTTCGGTTACAGGGAGCACTTTACCTTTTCTGCTGGAGAAGGTTGATCTCGTGGGGTTCAGGCTCCCGGGGTTCTGATCTTCTGAAGCAGCTGGTCATTCTATTCCAGAGGTTTGAAAACATCCTGCGACTCGACAGCAGGTGTATGGAAGGATCCTGAGCAGTTTTTGGGATGGGGTCCTTCACCCTGCAGTCTGGGTGGGCCCCAGCCTCGCCTGGACGCCCATGGTGCCCCCAGAGCGCACCCACCAGTGCTGGCACCTCCCAGGGTGTTCACATGCCCCTGCACCCCCTGCTTGCCCGGGTGGCCGGCTCCGGAGGCTGCGCCCTCTCCATGGCAGCCAAAGGCGAGTTTGTAAAGGTTTTATTTCCTGGAAGAGCGAAGGCTCCGTCGGCGTCCTCAGCAGCCCTGCCTGGCTCAGGTTTCTTGGCGAGAATGATGGGGGTGACGGGGAGGCCCCGTTTATCTAGGACTCCCAGCCCTGTCCGGCCCCACTGCCCGGGGGTGAGCCTCCCTGCCCCAGGATGCAGATGTACCTCACACGTGCACATGTCACCACTGTGCACCAAGGGAGCTGTCGAGCCGGCCGGGCGGGCCCTGGGATGCCTTCAGGACACGCCGCTGCCGAGGATCACACGTCAAGGCTGTCTGAAAGTACCGGAGCCACGATGCACGGGGTCTTTATTGCACTTTCTGGGGAACGTGAGGCAGATTCGGTCTTTAGGGATATACCAGAGCCCTCTTCCTGGCTGCGTCTGCCTGGAGCGCGGCTTTGTGTTGGTGGGTATGTTCTTGGGCACCAGGGGCCATGGAGAGCTGGGGCCGCCTGGGAGACAGTGCCCGGGGGCGCGCCCTGGCCAGAACACGACCCCCCTCCATGCGGTGCGACCATGTGCTTTGTTTACATCTAATACACTTACTTTAAACCATAGGAAGGACGATCGCCTGTGTCTTCAGCGAGGGTCGCTGCTAGTGCTTAGTTTGTAAATAAAAACGTGCCGGTGCCCAAAGCCCTCCTCTTAAACACGCGGCTGCTGCAATTAAATGTGTGAACACGGAATACCGAGGCAGCGTAATCCTAAAGCCATCTCGGGCCTCTTCAATCCATATAAAGCCACTCCCTGCCCCTTCAGCTCACTCTTGCAGCTTATACTTTCTCCCTTCGTGACGCTTTTTCGTTTTTCCTTTCTTCCGTCTTTACCATATGTGTCTTTTTCTCGCATCAAATGCTTGAGGCAGAAGAATAAGCCCTGGCCCTCAAAAATAAGTGCTGGTGCTCAGCACCGGAAACAACAAGCACAAATTAAGCACTGATCGCTGCAGAAGACAGGCATCCTTCGGGGCGGCCTTTTTGATGTGTTTAAGCCTAGAAAAGGCCAAAAATAAGAGCCAGGGATTCAAAGATTAACAAGAATGCACACTGTCCAAAGTGGGAAATTATCTTAAAGGGACAGGTAGGCATCCATTTCCCCCTTTAATTCTCCCAGATCTGTTCCTTAGTACTTTGACTTTCAAAAATGTGAAATGACCTTCAAAGTGTTGCAGTGCTGCGACCAGGCCCTTGTGATGTCCTTTCATGCAGGGAAACACCAATGACATTAAAGGTCCCGCAGTGCTGCGCCCAAGCCCCAGTGATGTCTTGTCATGCAGGGAAACACACGCAGCTTTCACAGCTCACTAGGGCAGTGGCTCCCAACCTTTCGACTTCTGTGTCTCCCCCCCCCCCCCCCACCTCACCCTTTAACATTACTGGAACCCAGGGACCCCACTGAATCATTACTGGATTCTGGGGGGACACCCCACAGAGTCATTACTGAAACCTGGGGAGCCCGGCTAAAAATTGTCGATGGTTTGAACTCCAAAACAATGCACAAAAAATACAGAAACAAGCATTCATCGAACACGTACACACATGATAACACATTTTAATTTGCAAACAAATAAAATAAAAACAATAAAAAATTTAATTTTAATAGGAAGGTGGACGCTTTTCTAAATTCAGCTGAAGCCACACATCGTCCATTCTGTATTCTGTTTTATGCACCTCCATTGCTCCCATGAATCAATCTGAGGACAAGAATTTATTTTTTAGCCTTCGATTTTGAATTAATGAAGGGGGAATTCCATGGATAGTGCATGGGCGTTTCTATGCAAACCGCCCCTTAGGGTATCGCAATTTTGTGACTGGCAAAAAATCACAAATTCATCTTGGACTCCTCATTATCCATGACCCAGCAAGTGAACGCCATCTCCTCCTGCTGCTTCAACACCCTCCACATGCTCCAAAAAATCTACAAATGGATACCTACCGAAAACAGAAGAACAGTCACCCAAGCCCTCGAAAGCAGCAAACTGGACTGCGGCAATGCCCTCTACGCTGGAACCACGGCCATACTCCAGAAGAGGCTGCAACGCCTCCACACGCCTCAGCCTGGACATCTTCCGCCACTGCCACCTCACAGACCACCTGAGAAACCTGCACTGGCCCCCCGTCAACACACACTCACATTGTGCCATACTATGCGAAAGCCTACAATAATCATATGTGCCGCCCGTGCACCTTACTCCTCATAATCCTACACAACTACAACTTCTCACTTCATGGCCTAGTGTCCGGCATGGGACATGGCAAAGGCAAGTCTCATTTATATGCAGGGAAACTGTGTATGAAAACACTGGGGGTTCATTGCTCAGCGAGGACACTTTGGAATCCAGAGCAAACAGTGATGGTCAGGTGAGCTCCCTCCCTGTGAACTCTGAACATGGGTATCCCCACCGTTACTGAAAAGAGAGCTGTATGAAGAGATTAGAGGGCGTTTATTTCTAACAATTTTGCAGAAACTCATATGCAGGTCTGTGTTAACGTTTAGTAAAATGTTATATACTCTCTAACTGTCTACATTTTTTATATTCACTGGTGCTAATATTTCTAATATATTCTTTATAATTAGGGCTCCTGTTTTCATGGTATTTATTTTTTTGACATTTCCATCTGTCTTTATCCATATTTATTTTTTGCTCATTTTATCTGTATTTATCCATATTTATTTTAGGTTTTGTGAAAAAAATGAAGCTGAAACTGATATATTTCAACATTTATGTGCCTGATAAATATGCACTTTTGTAACATATAAATATATGTGTGATTGTCTTTGACCTCTCATAATGAAGCGGTAATCCCACATATGTGGATTTACGCTGCTAAATCTCTAGGAGGTCTGAGGTACCCTTCATACTAGCCCATCCGTGGAGAAGAGAACATTGCATGAGTTGCATCACAAGGGCTCTTCCTTAGAAGCCCATCTTTCTAGGATCTCGATGAGATGCAGAAGGGAAGGAGGCCATTTGCTTTTGATTGTTCTGTGTTCATAGAAGCACAAGGGAATATGCATCATCCTTAACTTGATTATGTATCCCAAGACTAGGATACGTGTCTGCATGCAGGTAATTATTATGGGCCTGATTACGGTCTTGGCGGAGGGAATTACCCCATCCTATATGTGACAGATATCCCATCCACTGTGTTACAAGTTCAATAGGATATAATAGAACTTGTAATACAGCGAGTCGGATATCCGTCACATTTGGGGTGGAGTAATCCCCTCCGCCAAGGTCGTAATCAGGCCCTATGTGTACACGGCATTGGCTTTTCCTGAGAATATAATGGCTTTTTTTTTATTTTTTATAAAGAAGCAAAAACCCAATAAATAATTTAAAAAAAAAAGATCAAGAGGAACCTTATAGAACAAGGGCACTGTGTCTATAAGCCATTAATTATGTGCGGCAGGCGCAGACAAGGAGAGTGTGGACTTCAGCAAGTGGGCACCTTCACTAAGAAGAGCATGTTAGTGGAAGGCAGACCATCTGCATGAATCCTCCAGTCTACCTTTAACTGTGCAGGCATCATGCCAGCCTGAGATTCACAGACTGATGAGATACCGCTGCAGACGGCTGCCCTGGGTGACTCGAGCAGGCGATGCCTGGCAGGCTCCCGGGGCTCCTTATTGCTAACTTTCAAGGGGAACCTTTAGAGAGCAGACTGTGTGCCACCTCTATGTGAGGCACAATCAGTGCACCGTCTGGTCTCTGTCTCTGTGACATGGCACAGGTGGAAAATTAACAGCTTCTTTAATTCTCATAGGTCCACTCCTTCATGCAAATGAGCAACACAAAAGGATGATGGACGGAGTGCTGAAACTTTACAAAAATTCATCTTCAGTCACAGATCTGGGCTAAATCCATCATTCTTTTGCTCACCATGCCACCCCAGTTTGGATCCAGCCAAATGCAAATCAGTCTTGACCCTGCTACCCATGGGAACAGTCCAGCCCAAACTGCCAGGTCCTCATGGACCAGAAGCAAGCATCCTGGACCGGTTTTAGGGTCTCACCCCTCATCAGCCAGGGTAGCTTGAATCCAGTGGCACAGTGAGCAAAGGACCCTACGTCTGGGCATATCCATGCTAACTTACACTAACTTTACCAACACAAAAGGGCTATGGACGGAGTGCAGAAATTTTCAAACACTGACTCCCAGTCACAGATCTGAGTTAAATCCATTGTTCTTTTGATCACCATGCCACCATGGTTTGGACCCAGCCATATGCAAATCAGTCTTGACCCTGCTCCCCAGGGGAACAGTCCAACCCAAACTGCCAGTGCAGGTCCTCCTTCCCTCATGCAAAGGAGGGCATGTCACCTTGAGATTGCATCTGCACACCCTTAGCCTTGGTGTCATCTGCATTCAAGAAGGTGCTGTAAGAATCTGTGGCCCCTTCAGTGATACCAAAGTGCCCCGAGGATGCATAGAGTGGCGACTGATGCCCCCTTGTCTGCCCACAAGACGTTCTATAATATGGCCCCAGGTGTTGCTCTCTCTGTGACAGCAACTAATAAAGCAGAATGGGTGTCTCCAGCATTAGTCTGTCTGCTCAGACCCAGTGTGTCCTTTAATAACCCATTCATAGAGTTCACCTTTCATCCTAAGCTCTGAAGGTTTGTATACCAAGCCAGCGGGAGGGTCGATAGAATGAATGCTCCCCGTGCAGGAGTCCCGGTTATACTGGTGTCATCACTGAAGGTGACCTCCAGGCTTGGCACAGCTCCAGAGATCTCTAGCCTAGGACAGTGACCCTGAGCAGGTAAGCTTTGAGTTGGAGTTGATGATGTCTTACTGCCTAGTTCTCTCTGCGACTGGCCGGACATGTTAACAACCTTAGGGTCAACCTTTGATGTGTTAATAATCTTACAAGATACCTTAAGGGCTTTGCTGTCCCTGTATGAAAACTTTTTCTGCACTGGGAACCAGCCTTAGGTTTGAATCTACACAGTAAGATCATGCAACTCCTTATTTATCAAAACCTTCTTCAATTACTTAAACTTAGCACTGAGTCATGGTCAGTGTTCAATCACATATAGCCTCGTCATTCGAGATTGTTTTCTTCTCTTTATTAAGGAATGTGCAAAAGTTTTACTATGCAAGTTTTGTGCACTTAAAAAAGACACACACATCCATGAAAATCCCACAAAAATATATGCATGCAGGAAAACTACCATACAAAGGGGAGTTTGCAGGAATTGTTTTCTGGAAAAAAATGTTTCGGACAATTTTCCCAGCAGCAATTATTAATGAAGGCGACACACTTTCGAAACTTCTCAAATCTTTAATTTTGAACACTATGTTTTTCAGTTTAGTTCCCAGTAGAAGAAGGCCTTTTGCACAGTTTTGGTAGTGACAGGGTAACTGTTGTATGTTGAAAAAAAGAGCTAAACTTTGTATCAGCAATAGCCTGCTTGGCTGAGTAAAACTGTAAACTTTGCACTTGTATAGCGCACTACTCACCCGTTAGGGTCTCAAGGCGCTGTACTCATACCGCTATGGAACCCCTCCTGGCTTTTCCCTGTGAGGTGCCCACTCCTGGGAACCCCCAGGGTGAAGCCAGGCGTCCAAGCACTGTTGGGGCCGTTGTGGAGATTAAGCAAGCTATTGCAAGAGTTGCAGAGTGGGACCCATTAATTAGATTAGGCACAGAGGCGAGAATTATCTGGTCCAAGGGAATTGAGCCCAAGACCTGCCGAAGCGGGACTTGAACCCTGGTCTTGAGCCAGATCTCTGCTTCAGGGTCTGCCGCTCTAACCATTATGCCACACTTCTGAGTGATAAGTGGCATAAGGCTGCCCACTGATGACAGCAGGGTATTGTTGATCACAAGACTCAGAGACAACCCCCAAGTGACAGGGGCACAGGTGCTTCAAGCAGACTGATGGACTGAAGGATCCATTGTAGAGATTTGAGGGCAGAGCTCCTGGAAGTTAGAGGGTTGAATCCTGGGTCCTCTCCCACTCATGTTGACAAAACATGGGTGCTTTTGAGTTCGGTGGTAATTAACATGTAAGTGCTAAGAAAGTAAACAACTCATGAAGTAGGTTATGTGAGTTCAAACATCTTTATTAACCTATGGGTACCCTCCTAAATGTGTCTCCCACTTCAGGTTTGAAGTGGGCGGTGCATCAGCGAAGTTTGGCTTATGTAGTCCACTGTATCACTAGTTTGATTGTGGGTGAATTCAGACATAAATAACGTGTGTCCTCCAGGCCCATGTGTTTGTGCTGTGTTTGGAGCATGAGTTATCTGGCTTGGGTAAATCCTCAACAATTTAAGAAGCTGGAGGATTAATCACACCATTTATGTGCTGCTTTCCATGTCCTAGCCCTCACTATTTGCTTTTCCAGCAGGTTCTTGCATGTGGCTTTAATGGAGAGCTGGAAGGTGACACATAAAAGGGAAAGTGTGGAGAAACCTTAAAGAAAAATAGACTAGACTTTAACAGGACTAGTGGGCAGATAGCGTGCTAGTCTTATAACGTGGTGCACCTCACACAGGTACTCCCGCAGACAACGGCGGCCAGTCCTATATTGTGGTGCTCCTCACACAGATACACCCACACACAAAGAAGGCCTGTCTTATAATGGGGTACACCTCACACAGATACACGGGCAAACAAAGAAGGCCTGTCTTACAATGTGGTACACCTCACACAGACACACCGGCAGACAAAGAAGGCCCGTCTTATAATGGGGTACACATCACACAGACACACCGGCAGACAAAGAAGGCCTGTCTTATAATGTGGTAAACCTCACACAGATACACGGGCACACAAAAAAGGCCTGTCTTATAATGAGGTACACCTCACACAGACACACCGGCAGACAAAGAAGGCCTGTCTTACAATGTGGTATACCTCACACAGACACACCGGCAGACAAAGAAGGCCTGTCTTATAATGGGGTACACCTCACACAGACACACCGGCAGACAAAGAAGGCCTGTCTTATAATGGGGTACACCTCACAAAGATACACGGGCAGACAAAGAAGGCCTGTCTTACAATGTGGTACACCTCACACAGACACCGGTAGACAAAGAAGGCCTGTCTTATAATGGGGTACACCTCACACAGACACACCGGTAGACAAAGAAGGCCTGTCTTATAATGGGATACACCACACACAGATACACGGGCACACAAAGAAAGCCTGTCTTACAATGTGGTATACCTCACACAGATACACGGGCACACAAAGAAGGCCTGTCTTACAATGTGGTACACCTCACACAGACACACCGGCAGACAAAGAAGGCCTGTCTTTCAATGTGGTACACCTCACACAGACACACGGGCACACAAAGAAGGCCCGTCTTATAATGGGGTACACATCACACAGACACACCGGCAGACAAAGAAGGCCTGTCTTATAATGTGGTAAACCTCACACAGATACACGGGCACACAAAAAAGGCCTGTCTTATAATGAGGTACACCTCACACAGACACACCGGCAGACAAAGAAGGCCTGTCTTACAATGTGGTATACCTCACACAGACAAACCGGCAGACAAAGAAGGCCTGTCTTATAATGGGGTACACCTCACACAGACACACCGGCAGACAAAGAAGGCCTGTCTTATAATGGGGTACACATCACACAGATACACAGGCAGACAAAGAAGGCCTGTCTTACAATGTGGTACACCTCACACAGACACCGGCAGACAAAGAAGGCCTGTCTTATAATGGGGTACACCTCACACAGACACACCGGTAGACAAAGAAGGCCTGTCTTATAATGGGATACACCACACACAGATACACGGGCACACAAAGAAAGCCTGTCTTACAATGTGGTATACCTCACACAGATACACGGGCACACAAAGAAGGCCTGTCTTACAATGTGGTACACCTCACACAGACACACCGGCAGACAAAGAAGGCCTGTCTTACAATGTGGTACACCTCACACAGACACACGGGCACACAACGAAGGCCCGTCTTACAGTGTGGTATACCTCACACAGACACACTGGCAGACAAAGAAGGCCTTTCTTACAATGTGGTACACCTCACACACATACACAGGCAGACCAAGAAGGCCTGTCTTACAATGGGGTACACCTCACACAGATACACGGGCAGACAAAGAAGGCAAGTCTTACAATGTGGTACACCTCACACAGATACACAGGCAGACAAAGAAGGCCTGTCTTATAATGTGGTACACCTCACACAGATACACAGGCTGACAAAGAAGGCCTGTCTTATAATGTGGTACACCTCTTCTGCTCATGCCTGTCTCTCAGCCTTATCCCAGGCTTTCTCTTCCATGGTCTCTTCTTTGTACATCCTGCTGTTTAGTCTGTGCTGGAAAAGAGGGGGAGCAAGTCAGACCCTGGTTTCTGCAGCTGTGCTGTAGCTGGAACTGGTTTCTGGGGCAGTCAATCAAATCATAATATGCTCCTGTGCTGTGTGCTGCCTCCTGGGTAGATCCAGCAGCGCCTCTACAGATACAGTGTGTGCCCTGTGAGTAGCTGCACAGGGCTCTTTTTAGGTCTGAATTTTGGATTTGGGTGGGTGCATCCTACCACCACTACTCAAGTGCTTGCTTTGAACTGCATAAGTGACAACTTTGCAAGTGTGCCATAAAGAAATAAAAACAGGACTGTACTGAAGGCAAGGAAGCCTTCAGTCCAGTTCACTTTTTGCTTGTTTGACTTTTGTGTGCTTAGCTGCATACATTAAAAGATTAAATCGATACCTATTGGCTTTGAAAATGCTTGTTTTCCTTTCAGCCCAACCAGCTGCATAGGGCCTCACTTTACACCCAGTATGATTCTTTTTGTCCATGTGGTGACCCTGCTGTGAGCCCATGACCTCAAAAGCAGCACAGCTTGAGCCGCACCCCTAATCACTAAGGGTGGGCGGAACTCATGGAGTTCCACACCACGGAATCCCGCAGTTACAGAAAAACTCTGCGAGATTCTGCAGAGTTCCGCAAGCAGGTGTAATTTGGCAAGTTGCGCTCCTCAAGCTGATTTTTAACGCGGGGAGCTTGAGCTGCATGGTAAAATCAGCACAAATGGCACAAGGCGGCGTGCCAGAGTGCTGCTTCTTTCTGCCGCTCAAGTAGATGTTCTCCTCGAGCTGCAGCTTTCTCAACGGGAACCACTGCGACCTGCCACTACAGCCTGCATTGAGAAATCTCGCTGAGAGGCATCTAGCACCTTAAAATCTCTCTTGGAGATGGAAATTCTCCTATAACGAGTGAGCTGTAAGCGAGAAAAAAACTCTGCCTCATGGTGGTTGGCGGAGTTTTGCTTGAAATCCATGCCCCAAGCAGAACACAAAGTGGGAAAAACTCTGCGAACCATGTAGGTGGAGTGGGATTTTCCTCAACCCCCACTAAATACCTGCCACACCCAGGACCCCAGGAGAGGAACCAAAGGTAAATCCTGGGGAGTATCAAATTTATGACAGAAAAACACATATATGGAAGAGCCTTTGACTTGCTCAACCTGGGTGTATAGAAGGCATGTTGTTCCATAGATCCTGTTTATGAACGCTAGGTATGTCAGTCTAGATGTATTTCCAGGCAAATATTAATCTTTAAAAACCTAAATAAGATATTAAGGGCCAGATGTAGCAAAGGTTTTTCCCCATTCTGTGTCTATGGGAAAAAGTGTTCGTACATATGGCCCTATGTGTGTATCATCATCCATCGAAATTAAATGTAGGAACCTTGGAATAATGAAAGATTATTAAAAACTAGCAGTGGAGCTGCTCGAAATGGGAGCATAACTTACTGTGCTATTCCACACACATGGCACCTTGCAGCCTGCTGGTCACAGAGGCATCTCAGCAGCGGACACATCCACCCCCTGAGCTACCTCAAAGTGCACAGCTCTGATCTGCACCTGCACGCCAAGTTTTTTAGTAACTCCCTAAAATCATTCATGGTGAACCCAACCGGTGACCAGAGAGTGCAAACGGATTTCCTCAAGAAATGCTTTAACCACAGACCTCGTACCTGCATTATGTCCTAAAACTTGCTGGAAACGCGGAGGTCTCTGCAGCAGGTGCCCGAACCCACCTACCCCGCAGGCTAACTTGAAGGGCAGCCGGTTTGTAGACAATTCCATACATTACAACTCTATGTTTCCTTGTTGACGATTTATTTGAGGTAGTGGTTTGATGCATGGAGCTGACCCGCATCACACCCCCCCTTACAACCCAGTCACCCCTCCCCCAAAACCACGGGTCGCCCCAGCAGATTGTGTGAATGTTCTGCACTGACTGAGTGTCTGGCCTAATCTTGCCACCCAAGCACGGGGCCTCCTACAGCTAAAACTTGTCCGCCGGCTTCTCGCGTTACCTTGCAATTAACGGCCACAGCGCCTCGAGGCAAAGACGAGACGCCGACACTAGTTCACAGAGATCAGGAAGGACGCCGCCCTGCACAACTCGCTCTAATGATGTGAACAATTAGTCAACTGGATTGGCAGCTTGCTGATGCAGTCAGACAGGAATAGGGAACTATTTTTGAAAGCAAAAATTTAAAAAGCGCCTGGAGTTAGCAGCAGTGAAGAGCGAAAGGGGGGTGGGGCAGAAGCAGAAAGTGGCGGAAGTTTGAGAGAAGTCAAACACCTTATTCCAGTTTTGCGAGTTAACTGTGATGTGAGTGTACGCCACCTCCAGGGGTGCCCAAGTGACACTTTTCTTTTTAGGTCGAGCTAGTGCTTAATTTGAGGCGGTGGTTCCTGGTGCAGGGCACCAGCACTTATTTTTGAGGGCCGGCGCTTATTTTACTTCCTCAAGCAATCACTGCGAGCATTAGACACACATGGAAGTGAAAAACGAAAAAGCATCACACAGGGAGAAACGCAGAAAGCTGCAAGATTGAGCTGAAGGGGCAGGGAGTACCTGCAAATGGATTAAAGAAACAGCATCACACAGGGAGAAAGCAGAGAGCTGCACGATTGAGCTGAAGGGGCAGGGAGTACCTGCAAATGGATTAAAGAAACAGCATCACACAGGGAGAAAGCAGAGAGCTGCACGATTGAGCTGAAGGGGCAGGGAGTGGCTGTAAATGGATTAAAGAGGCCCGAGATGGCTTCAGGGTTACAGTGCCTCAGTATTTGATGTTCCCACATTTAATTTCAGCAGCATTGTCTTTCAGAGGAGAGCTCGGGGCAAGGGCACATTTTTGTTTACAAATGAAGCACTGGGTTGAGCATAGTCAGTGCGCAGGCACTGTTTCTTGACATGTTGTAATCTACCTCTGTGGGCCTACACCACGACCATCACATGCCCATCACTTTAATTCCTTCGTTCCTAGGCCTGCCTTTTCAAAATTCCCTTGGTTTGTTAGGTAAATACTTTGCGTTTGTCCCACCTTGAGGCTGTTTTGCTCCCGAGATTGACCCTATTGCATTGATTATTGCACGATCGGCCATATACCTTAGTGTCGGCGCCATACTTTTTTCTTTTGCCTCTGCTTCGTGCTCCATGGCGGTATGTTGTTTCTTACACTTCCTTGTTTTGGGGCATCTCACTGCTTTTTTGTTGTGTCTGCCCTCAGCAAAGGCTGTAAACTGGAGGGGGGTCTTTTTAATTTACAATTTTTTTTTTACAGTTTTATTTAGTGCGAACACGACCCGAAGGTATTGGAGCACTTCCCACGAGCACTGGTTACATTACACGAGGAGATGCACTGGGAGCTTGAATGATTTGCCCAGGATCACAGGACTAGACCCTGGTTTCCCAGCTCCGTGGCGACACCTCTGGCTGTTACACCACATCCTCGCAGAGATCACTTTATTTTATAAACATTGCACCTTTTTCTCCAGTAAAAGTCAGTGTTTTGTTTATGTTTTGTATTACTTCTCCATACTTTTTTCCTCGCTGTTCCTCTCCATCTCCCCCCCCCGCCTCTATGGCTCGACTGCCCCTCTCTGCGGTTGGAGCACTGCTCCCCCCATCTCCCCAACCACACGTGTCTTCTACTCCTGCCTCCCTTGGTGTTTGTCCACTTTCTATTCCTTTTCGCACTCCAGTTCCCTGGGTACCTCTGGTTTCCTCTGTCCCGTCTTCACAGTCTTTTTTTTCCAGTTTCTTTTCCTCTTTCTTTCTTCTGTTTGTCTCCATTGCCCTCATGTTTGTGGTTGCAAACCTTGCAATTCGCAAAATAACAGCACCTGTGACCACAAAAGTGCTTTTTACAAAGTACAAAAGTTCAGACACATGAACGCCCAATAGTAAGAATCTCAGAAAGATACTTTTTGTTTTGCCTCTGCGGCCTCACCACCTACTCCCAACAGACTTCTTGGGCCTTCACCTAGGTAGTCTCTGACCCAGTGCATTATATGGAAACGCTGGAGTGCAGGTACTCACCCTTCTGGGCACCTGTTTGCTCTTGAGAAGTGCCAGTACTCTCCCTTCCAAATGAGAGAAGTGCAGGTACTCAGTCCCGGGCAGTACCTGCTCATTTAAAGCACTGCTCTTACCCCTTCTTTTAGACCTGGAGGTTACACGGAAAGCAGTTCAGTATTTTTGTTACCGGACACGCTGGTGGCAGTTTCCGGGAGGCGCGACATGAGCCCCATTGCACCTGCAGGAAATTACCAGCAACGCTTCCGAGAATCAAACAATGAAGGCGTAAAGGTGGGAAAAAATGTGAAAAATGAACTCCAGTCTGATGTTTCCCCCAGTTATCCTAGTTATATTATGTAAATGTAAGCTCCTGCTGATGATCTTAGCACAGAGTTAGGCCATCCAACAAATTCACAGGGAGAGCCAAGGGTCAGGCTCGGATCTTAAAGCCTGCACGAGTCAAGCCCTGAAAATATTTGCTACATAAATCATAGAACAAACATCCTATAAAATATGATAAAGTCTCTTAAAAATTCAGGAAGTGTATTCCTTTAACATGTGGAAGCTTTGACACTAATAGGGCACATTATAGCAGTGGACTGAAAAGTACTTAATAAAAGTGTTATTTTTGTACAACTGGAAGTCTGAACTCATATACTTGAAAGTGCTTTCATACGCAATAATGAAGACAAAAAGAGTTTTGGTGAAAAAGTAATTTGCCTAATAACACAGTTTAGGCAGGGAATCTGCAATGTGTTCAGGATTTTATTGTTTCCCTTCCTGCAAACCATCCAATAACTGGGTATATATTTGTCCCATATTCTCAGGCTTTGTTTTTACCTCAGTGCAATTTTAAAACATAGCGCAAACTCAACCAGAAGGTTATTGAAGCACTTTACATGAGCACCACTTATATTATACAAGGTCACACACATTGTTTATAGGCATGGGAAGATTAAGGGCCTCATTATGAGTATGGCGGTCAGCGGTCTGCCCCAGTGGAGTTGGGGTCGCACCGCCACGGGCCCAAAGGTGAAGACCACCATATCACAAGTACTGGGAAGACACCTGCAGAACACAGCCAAGTTACCATTCGGACTGCCACTGCAGAGGTGCCGGTGCGGCTGGCAGCAGCCATCTCCAGGCTAGCGGTCAGGCAGTATGCCACGACCACATTACGAGGTTGCACACCGCCAGGATTTCCGAGGAGGATCCACCACCACCAAAAGCCTGGCAAAAATGAACAATATAAAAGGGAACACCTACCTTCAGGAACACAGGCACGTCCATAGGCCCCATGGCATGCAAATTACAACTCCTCCAAATGCTCCACCTGGCCCTGCAACTCCCGGACCAGCGACAGCAAACAAGATACCAACTGTAAGTACACCAGACTAACACACACTGGAGGTAACAACGTTAGTACACACATACAACACACACATGACACGGGAAGCCACGCGTCCACACACACGCAAACACCCGTACCAACACACACATGCTAATACCCCAACCACCACACATACATGTGGAAGGAAAGCCAGGACAGGGTAGGTAACAACGACACAAAAGGTATTGTGGCACAGGTATATTAGAAAATAGTAACATCAGGAATAAAACTATGTACACACAGGCCAAAGGCCAGTCCATAAGTCCCACAGTGCCCCGAGCACACTGGGCACAAGGTGATCCCCCAACTTGACTACAAAGTGCAGACCTCCACAGGGCAGGGGCATCAATGGGGTATGCAGGCAACTCAGGGGTGAGGAGGGTGGGGGGAACTTTGGGATTGGAGGGGGGCCTTGGGTGTGGATTTGGAGGGGTGGGGTCCTTGGGCTTGCCCTTGAATGAGGGGGTTAAGCTGGGGTGGGGGTTTGGGGTTGACCTTTGAAGTGAAAGGAGTGAGTTTGGCCTTGGAAGTGGAGGGAGCGGGCATGGGCTTGGGTTTAGCAGGAGGAGCAGTGGACGTGACAGGGGCGGAAGTGGCAGGTGGTGGAGGGGCATGGTGAGGGGCAGTGGTGGACTAAGAGGCAGAAGGCAGGGACCTTGGAAGTGTAGCAGGGTGCTTTGGGGGAAACAGGGACTGAGGCAGCGGTGGGACGCAGGGAAAACTTGTGGAGGAAACATTTTTGGGGGACACAAGGGAGGTCAAGGTAAAGACGTTTGGGAGTGGGAATGGTTGTGAGGTGTGTATGTGGAGGTGCTATGGGTGCAGGTGTGTGGGAGGATAAAATGTGTGTGCTGGGAGACTGTTGGGTGGGTGGGTGGGTGCGGACGTTTAGATGTTCTGGGATGAGGTGGGGAGGAGATGCAGGGAGATGGCAGGGGGATGTGTGAGTGTATGTTGAGGTAGTGTCTGCAGGTAGGGTGCATGTGTTGCATGTGGGTGTGTTGATAGTTGTGGTGTCTGTGCCAGTGGTGTATGGGGTGCATGAATGGGGGTTCAGATAATGAGGTGGGGATGGCAGTGAGGGCCCATGTGGCAGGATCAGTGACTGATGTGGTTCTGACTGCAGGTGTGAGTGGTGTACTGACTGTGAGGGAGGAGGTGGTGGGGGAGTTGCTGCAGGGTGTGAATGTTGTCATGTCTGCATGTGTCTGTTGTCTGTGTGCATGGTGGTGGCGGCATTTGTGGTGCTTATGTCTGTCCTTGCATACCGTGTCTGTTGATGTGGATGCATGTGGGTCAGTAGGTGTGCCTTGGATGGGTGAGGGGAGAGGGATGTGGGTTTTGGAACAGGTAGCTCGAAGGGGGTCGGAAGAAGAAGGGACACTGGCTGCTATCAAGGAGGAAGCCAGAGCCTGAAATGATCTCTGTATGCCTAACAAGGCACCATGAATGCCTTCCAGGTATGCATTGGTCAGTTGCATCTGGGATGCCAGTCCCTGGATGGCATTCACAATAGTTGTCTGCCCCACAGAGGTGGACCACAGGAGGTCAATAGCCTCCACATTGAGGGCAGCAGGGCTGACTGGGGAAGAGATGCCTGCGGCGAAGGAGATGCCCACCCTCTTGGGTGAGTGGCACGGGCAACTGGGTGGGAAGCTTCAGGGAGGGGGGTGCTGGTAAGGGGGGTGGTGGACAAGGTTGGTGCTGGAATGGTCCCAGATGGGTCCACCAGGTAGCCGCCCTCGGAGGAAGAATCAGAAGATGTAGTGGTCAATCCGGTCTCCCCCATTGCACTCCCATCGCCCTCCGTCGCACTGGTCCCATCAGCCCCGCTGGTATCAGCCTCCTGGGTCCTGTGGGCTGCAGCTTCCCCACTCACCATGCCCCTTCTCCTTCGCAAGATTATGCTGATACACAAAGACAGAGGAGGACAGGGAGGGAAGGAGAGAGAGAGACAGGGTGCAATCGGTCAATGCCAGCACAACTGTAACACAGGGTAGAACATCAGCATTTGATGCCATGCCATTATATGCTATGCCTACCCATGCACATCCTACAACTAGGGAACACTATGGGGGAAACCATAACAATGCACATGCCAACCGCTGATGGTCTGACTGATGCAAACATGTACATGAGTAGTGGCATACCCGCTACACCTGTCCAGTACCTGCCCACTACCCATGGCCGTTGAGACAAGCAGGTAATGGACTGCACACCAATCAATCAGCTAATTTATAAAGCGCGCTACTCACCCGTCAGGGTATGAAGACGCTGGGGGGGGGCTACTGATCGAATAGTCATGTTTTGAGGCGTTTCCTGAATGTCAGGAGGTCCTGGGTCTGGCATAGGTGGAGCGATAGGAAGTTCAAGGTCTTGGCGGCGATGTGAGAGAAGGACCTTCCTCCGGCAGAGGCGCAGCAGATGCGGAGGACGGAGGCGAGGGCGAGGCTGGCGGAGCGGAGGTGGCGGGTGAGAGTGTGGAAGGTGGGTCTGTCGTTGAGGTAGACCAGTGTTGAGGAGGGCTTTGTGTGCGTGGGTGAGGAGTTTGAAGGTGATCCTCTTCATTACAGGTAGCCAGTGTAGGTCTCTGAGGCGGGATGAGATGTGGTCACGGCGTGGGACGTCGAAGATGAGGCAGGCGGATGAGTTTTGGATTTGTTACATTTTCGTTTGGAGTTTGGCTGTGGTTCCCGCGTAGAGTGCGTTTCCGTAGTCTAATCGGCTGCTGATAAGAGCGTGGGAGACTGTTTTCCTGGTTTCAACGGGAATCCATTTGGTTCTGTGGTGGATGTCTGAGGGTTGTTTGGGTGGTGCGAGGGTGTTGACGCAGTCGTCTATCCATTGATGCAGGTTGGTGGCGGCTGTATTGGGGTCCGGGATCCTAGGAGGCGGGGCCTGGGTGAGGGTGGAGACCAGCTGTTCTGTCAAGAATTTGCTCCAGTAGCGGCAGGGGGGTTGTGTAGGGTGGTGGTGAGTGACTGGCTTCTGGAAGGAAAAATGGATGCAGCGATGGTCGGTCCAGTGGAGTTCGGTGGTGTGGCTGAAGGAGACGTGGCTGCTGGCTGAGAAGATGGGGTCGAGTGTGTGGCCTGCGGTGTGAGTGGACGATGTGATGAGTTGCTTAAGGCCGAGGTTGTCGAGCAGGTTGGTGGTGTTGATATCGTTGCTGTTTTCTAAGTGGAGGTTCAGGTCGCCGAGGAGGATGTAGTCTGTTGAGGCGAGGGCTTGGGCGCTGATGATGTCGGCGATGGTGTAGCAGAAGTGAGGTCGGGGGCCCCGGGGTCTGTAGACCAGTGTTCCTCTGAGGGTGGTGTTGGCATTGACCTGAATTTTGAAATGGAGGTGCTCAGCTGGGTTGAGGGTGTCGTGGGTGCTGGTTGAGACTATGATGGATCTTTTGTGGACTATGGCGATTCTTCCTCCTGGTTTGTTGGTGCGGTCTTCTTGTGATTTTGTAGCCTTCAGGGATGGCTATGGCTATGTCTGGTTCCGAGGCCGAGTTCATCCAGGTTTCGGTGAGGAAAGCGACGTCGGGTGATGATGAGGTCAGTAGGTCCAGAGTTCGATTGCATGTTTGTGGATGGAGCAGGTGTTGAGGAGAATGCAGCTGAGGTGGTTGTTGGCGGGTCTGTTGCAGTGCTTGGTGGTTAGAGTGCAGGTGAAGCTGCAGGCTCTGCAGGAGAAGGGTCCCTTGGTGTGTTTCGGAGTGGACTGGAAGCATACGGAGGGGCGTCCTGGATTGAGGGCGTGGAGGTCACTGGCTGTGTAGCGGCGTCTGGTGGTGCGGGGGCCCAGTGGGTTGGGGCTGGCCAACAGAATCCTGCATGGCTAGTTGGCAGGCCTCCTTGGCTGTTGTCAATTAACACTGTGACCACTTGGCACACCCTACTCCACTACATATGCCGTACCTGCCAGCTGATTGAGGTCCCGGGATCCACCCCAGCACAGTAGTTGGCAAGGACAAATCACAATGGCCTGACACCCCAGGTCCAATCATCCTGTTGCCATGAACTGGCAAGCACACCTAGCTAGTAGATGGCCACAACATTTGATGAAGCTGCCCCAATACCACTGACCCCATGGCATTACCCACACCTGTGATGCCAATCCTGCCCAGGTGGACACTACCCATAGTAGACATGATTGTACCGAGCACCCATGCCACAGCTACACAATGGTGCCACCCAGAACCACTACAGCAACACATGTAGCAAGTGCAAGTGTGTACTTACCCCCATGTGGCTGCTATGCTGCCCTCAAGTGCCCATCCATCTCAGGGTAGGCCACTGCCAATATGCAGGCCATTAGTTGGGGGTCAGGGTCCGACGGGCACCCTTCACTCATTGGGAGGACATGCCCAGCTGGGCCTCTGCAGTCTTCCGGACCCAGCGTCTCAGGTCCTCCCACCGATTTCTGCAGTGGGTGCTCCGCCAGGCATGGACCCCCCAGGGTCTGCACTTGCTTGGCAATGGCACACCAAATCCCCTTCTTCTGAGGGGTGCTGACCTGCATGGGTGACACAGATAGAAGGACACAGTCATGTATAGTGGCATCCCTAGGACAGCACTGGACAGTACACATCACACTTCCACACCCACACAGTCACCCAACATAGCCTTAGGCCTCTCACCCATGTCCATGCTCCAGACACACTGCCACCTACCTAGGCCACCATCCCCATGCGCACCACTCACATACAGGACAATGATATTGGGCTCACCTGCTGCTCTAGTGCCCCATACATCTGTCCATACTGGGGGAGGACCCCGTCCATGAGCTCCAACTCTTCCTGGGTGTAGACTGGGGAACTATCTCCTGCAGGACGTGGCTTCTTGGCTACCAGAGTCAGAACACAGTAGCCCAAGCAGTGGAGGTCTTCAGTGCACAAGGTTCAGGAGTCAAGTTAGCATGAGCACATGAAATGGTGGTCATCACCGTGGAGGCAGGAGCCAATGGTGATCACCGGGGGCAATCATCATTGGCTCCTTCCTCCCATAGGCAACAGTATTAACCAATGGTGAGTTGCACGGCGGTCATGGCCGCCTACCGCTATGACATGTTACACCTGCGGGATGATCTCACTTCCACCTGTCCCATGCTTGCAGGAAAGGCAGCTGACATTTTACATGACCAATTTGTATTGTGGGTGAAATGTTAGTGCGTCATGCGTAACATTTGGTGACCTGTGGCCACATCAACACCGTCGACACAGTCTATGGTGCACGACATAATACCAACTCTCTCCTGTTCCCAGGTATGATGTAAGGTTGGGGATGAGGAATACACTGGTGTACAGGCCTCTAGTCAACCTTGCTACCCAGGATGAGCGTCACATCATCCAGACCTATTTCCTGTGACCATCATGGAACTGGTGGCTAAGTTGGAGCCGGATTTGTTGCCTGCCATTCGCCATCCCAATGCCATCCCTCCTACAGTGCAGGTGTTGTCAGTCCTCCACTACCTTGCCTCAGGCTCCTTCCAGATCACAATGGGCCTGGCAGCAGGGCTGTTGTAGCCCATGTTTAGCAACGTCCTGAGGAATGTACTATGTGTCCTGCTCCAACATCTGGGCAGCTACATCCGGTTCCCCCAATATGCAGAATTGCTCACTGTCAAGGCTGTGTTCTACGGTGTGGCATATGTTCCTCATGTCATTGTGGCCATTGATGGCACCCACATTGCCCTGGTGCCACCCAGGAGAAGTGAACAGGTCTATAGGAGCAGCAAAAACTTTCATTGGTTTCATGTGCAGGTGGTGTGTCTTGCATACCAGTACATCTCCCAAGTGATGACCAGGTACCCAGGCTCTGTGCATGATTCCTTCATCCTGCAGAACAGCAGCATCCCACACATGATAGCACCACTCATGAGGGACCGGGCCTGGCTCATCTGTACATACCCCTGCATATGTGTGCCCCTCAGATCTCTGCACTCTTGTGTCCCTGCCATATTACCCTCCTGGTCTTGACATGCCTCTTACCTCTGTGCACGCGGGTGACCCTGGCCTTCCCAACCTGCCCTGGCTCCTGACACCTATGAGCCATCCAACTTCAGTTGCAGAGGACTGTTCAATGAGGCCCACGGTCATACCAGATGGGTCATTGAGAGATGCTTTGGCCTGCTGAAGGCCAGATTCTGGTGTCTGCATATCTCCGGGGATGCCCTGCTCTGCAACCCACAGAAGGTGTGCCAGATCATTGTGCCCTGCTGCATGCTGCACAATCTGGCCCAGAGCATAAGATCCCATTGCTGGATGCAGAGGAGGCGGTAGCTGTACCAGGTGCTGATGAAGGGGACATGGGGAGTGATGATGAGGTTGCAGCTGACTCCAGGGCAGAGCTGATTTGACATTACTTCAGCTGAGATGCAGGTATGTGTCAACTGTCTGGTATGTGTCCTCCACAACTGTCTGCCTTGTCCCTGCTACCACCTGTTGTCTGTGACCACTGATGGTATTGGTTGAAGCTCTGGATGAGTTGTGGGGGTGTCACATGTGCCCATGACTTAGGTAGTCACAGTGTACAAGTCAGGCCTATAGTCAGGCAGCTGTTGTGCACTAGTGCCATCGTGTATGTGCAATGCTCCCTGAGCTGCCAGTTGAAGTGCTATGTGTGCGCCACACAGGGTTGTTGCATCTGTGCAGCATATATCCTGGGAGTTGACATTGGGTGGCAGTGCTACATTGTGGTTGGTGGCAGTGGGTATGGGGTCAGGTCTGGCACTGGGTTCTGTAAGGGTAGGACCATTGAGTTGGTATGTGTTGTTTTTGTGTGTTGGTACTGGCCACATGGTTGCAGACTTGACTGCCATATCTGCTTTGGATACTGTGCCTACTGTGCATTTGTGTTGAGATGGCATCTGTGACTTCGCTATGGCGGAAGATTGTCGCCCCCCTGCCAGCTGCAGCTGCAAAACCTCAATTATAAAGCAATAATAAACCATGGTTATTATTTTATTTTTCTAGGGGTGGGGCCATGGGGAATGATAAACACAAGGATGGGTGGTGTGCACCTTTGTGAGTGCACATGTAGGTTTGGCTGGTCATCTCAGGATGGCCAAACCAACATGCATACTGAGCTGTCTTCAACCTAAGCTGTGTTGCCGGGTTGGAGACAACAGGCACAGGCTCCCAGTTTATCTGGGAGCACAAATCTGGGGCACTCAGGCCAATCCTGATGCTGCTGTGAAGCTGCCAGCAGTATGAGAGCAATGCTCGGATTGGTTGCAAGGTATTCTGGGAGCCTATGCCTGCAGTGGAGCCAGAAGAGCAGCGATGCAGCGGGCATTGAGGTAAATGTTTTTTTTGTTGTGTTTTTGTTTTGGAAACATCCCCCCCCCCATCCCTACCCTGTCACTTTGCCACGATACCAGCCGCTACTGGCTGCATCCTGCAGCAGTCATAGAAAAAGGGAAAAGCCTACCAGGATTGTTATTGTGCAGGACAGTGTCCCTTCCTGCACAAAAAATCCTGCATGCAATGCAGGAGCCCTTGCACCATGGTGCAAGGGCTCCTGCATTGGCACTAGGCAGTAATTTGGGTACCAGTGCAGGGGGAAAGGACAGGAGTGGACTATGTAGCTTAAATATCACAAATTCCTGCCTTTGCCTTTGACGCAGAGCAGCACAGTAGGTGCCCTGCACCAAATACTCATAAATGTGGGCCTTAGAGACATGCACCTGAATTATGTGCTCTTGTTTCCCGTCCAAGCTTCAGGTCAACTTCCATAATAAGAATTTCTTTTTTGAAACACCAAAGCGGCTGGGTACTGGATCAGGAAGGAGAGAGACCCCATCAGGAGCGAGGTGGACTGAGCTGGGGACCACGACTCAGTCTAGGCAACACAACCTTTTCTCATCTCGGAATGAATGACCCTCTGCAGTCAGACACACCACTCGCCTGGAACATAAATAGGGACTGCTGCTATAGAAGCAAACACTGGATGGCAGCATTGTATATGAACTCAAACTAAACTTTATTTGACCAGAAAATCGAGTTTGTCAAAATGTATGCATCTTCAGCAGAAATGAGTTAATCATTTTATGGCTGAAGATCGTTTTGTTTAGATCAATCCACTTTCTTCTAACAGGTCTTGCTCCGCTCTGCAACAGGTAATGAAACAGATTGCAGCACCGGTGCCAGAAAGCTGATCTCGGTGCCATGCATAGCCAGTGGCCTGGCTCTATTAGGTTCATGCAGAGTGCAGCTGAGCAGTGCCCCCTCGTGGAAGATTGTCAGATTGTGTTCAATGTTACTTTAGCACTTACATTTTGACATATTCATGCGATGCAAGGAGAATACTTCGAATTTGTCCCTTTGTCCTTTTTTTCCGTGATAGGCTGTAACCAGTACCGTGAATTGGGTACAAACCTTACAAAGTGCTTGAAACGTGGTCTGGGTGGCGCTGGAACAGGGACCTTTGGGCCATCGAGGGACTTGTTGGGTATTCATCCCAATTCCCCCTCTGTTTCTAAAACTCTGTTTTGCACATGGCTTCTGCAGATGAGGGTTGTATAACCACCCTGCAGTTGGTGACAGTAAATGAAATTAGGAGCTTTTTAGCTCATGCCATTCTAGGCACTTTGCGCTCAGTCTTTGAGTTGTAATAATCTACCTGTTAACCTGTGAGAAAAGAGGGAAGCACAGAGGGATTTCCTATTGAGCAGAGACCTGCGATCTACGATGACGTGACATACTGTGGCCCTGAATGCTGTTTGTCGGGCTCTCACAGCGGGACCACCAACATCGTATGCTCCACCAAGGTACCAATCATGCAGTGCAGTGGCTGCTCCTTTAAACCATGTCCAGACAGCCCCTATGCTTACCTGTTATAATGACCTTGCTAATCTTCAACAGATTTGTTTTCCAGGAAAAGGCAGTGCTTCACTATTCATGCATACAAGGGATGACCATATACCGGATGTGAAGCCTTTACTATATTCCAGAGGCTGCCCATTTATTTTGCTCTTTATTATTATTAAATACAGGAGATCACTGGTTTTCTCTCATTTACGCCCCCTTTCTTTACTTTTCTGCAACCCACTTCAGACTTCATTGGCCATGTACAACTGCTTTTTTTTTTTTTTTAGGTCGAGCCTTGGCAGCGCATGTGCTGTCCCTTCGAGACATGCTGTAATCACTGTGTGAACTTAGAGACCGCCTATTGCCTTTCTATTTGTTCCTTTGATTGTCTTTAAAAAAGGTTAGCTTGCTACTGGATAAATGTTCTTATTTGACTTGCTTTGAGCTCATTTGTTTCCTTACACGGAACAGTATCTAAACACTACTATCATTCCACTATGTCTGGGACAATTTTTTTTCTTTCCATATATGACAGCTTGAAGGCATTGTAAGCCTGAGCACACGTCTCAACAGCACGTCAAGTTTCACTGCCCTCCACACCATAGCTGCCCTTCGGCCACTCATCTTATAGAGGGAAGTGCCCAACGAGGTGCTCATCAGTGTTTATTGGTGCCCGCTCGAGCTCTGCACCAAGCGAGTAATCAATATTACATGGAAAGGCTTCTCCTCGCACACGGAGGGCTATGCTGTGCAGCAAGGTCACAGCGTGGTAAGCAGTGGCAGCATCTGGTTATGGTTTCCATTTTAGTTTAGGCTCAAGAACATTATTTTTATTTTGACCAGCTCTTCACATATGTGTATGCTCACTCCCATGTTCGCTCCCTCTCCTTGTGGTTTTTAGTGTCTCAGCTTTCCCTGTGCAGTCCATAAAGGAGAAAGGGAAGGTTAGTAGAGTCCCAGGGGTCAGGGGCAGAGCGCCAACAGCAGAGGAGGTCCCCTTGTTAGAACTGTGTTTAAGAAAACAAGTTTAGGGGTTGATGCATGGGTCAAAAGTAGGAGCGAAGGTTGATTCTTATATGTTGCTATGTAACATTAATTTGAAAATGGTGCTAGCATCAGGAGTCTACGATGTTGTTGGTTTTGACAGCATTGTTGCTTTAAGAGGCTGTAAATAGCTTTTGGACTGGACGTGCCGAAGTCCGGTACAGATTATGCACTTTTGCATGGGTCCAGATTATTCTTGTGATTTATGTGATTTTACGTAAAGCAGCCACATGCAGAAACGTTATGCGTTCTAAGCATGTAGCATGCCTATGTAGTGGGCACACACACGTTTGCATGCGGTCAACTGCATGAGAGGAGTCTGTGAAGATTCCTTGTTTTCAGCTGGAAACACAGGAAGCCGGAGCGGTTTCGCCTTTCACTAATCACCAAGGCGCAACCCTTCCCTCTCCCAGAGCGCAACCACGAGGACCCCCGTGAGACACAGAAAAGGGACCCAGAATTAGCATAACATGATCGACTCAGGGAAACCAGGACACCAATGTTTCGTTAATGGAAATATATTTGCAATAACTGTAGGCTATACATTTTATGCCCGTGCCAAATTCATAAGGGATGCTACTAAATATATTTATATTTAACCACCATTTTGAGTCTTTCACTTCAACAGTGGAGATTTAAGCGCCCGAGAACAGGTAAATCTCTAGGTGAAGTTGAGATTAAAGATGAGGAAATCCATGGGAATCTGCCCCCAAATTACCAATTACCTAAACCCATATAAAACCTGCCCCCTTTTTGCCGCTTGTATTGTGCATCTTCATAATGGAACTGCAACTAAGGATGTGCTCATCCAGGAAGGACTGCCCTTCTACTCCCCTGCTTTGCCCATAGCCGACATTGCCCTCTAGGCCCTTCTGGGATGTTTTCTTCTTCCTTTTTTCACTAGTTGGGTGTTGAATATTAACTTGCCTGTGAACTCCAGTTCGTTATACACAACAGACTCTCAAACACACAGCGTCCCTTTGCATGCACAGCCCTGCACATCAAGGTGTGGATGAAGTTACATGTGTATTCGGATACTTCATCCTTCAGAGTAAGGCATAAATACATCTTCTGGCTTTCTAACTCAGGCCTTATAGCCTGAGGACAATGTATTGTAGCGCAAGAGACAACCACTTGTCCTCATGTAACTGCACAGTTAGCATTTTATTGTATGATATTGAATTTCACCTGTGCCTTTTTGGGGTTCTTCACAAAGAAAAAATAAGCATTTGCAATGCAATAGGTCTCGCGTTTGCTCGTGTTAGAGCTAATAGCATTGTAAACTCCTAACCGGACTTTTCTTGCCACAAAAACCATGTATGTAACCGGAAAAAGTGCAATTAACTGTGTAACAGGGTCGATATTATACAAAGTGGTCGACTTCTGCCAAGCAAGATCGCGTTGTGAAAATAGAGAAAAAGTAGTCCACGAACCGGACAGAAAACAGCGAGCCTCGTATGTTTTCTGTATTTGGTCGATGCACTTGAAGAGGGCTAACCACCGGAAAAGGCATGACATATGCGTGCCTTCCACTAATGAAATGAAGCACATTCTAAAAGACAAGCCCACAAACCAATGAAAGACACTGACATGACATGGACGGGGCTCCGAGCCCTTTTTATTTCCTAAAGCATCTCACTAGCGAAACGCATGCGCAAGCGACGCAGACCCAACCCTAATAATGGTCTGTGATGTAATAAAAATTGTGCGTCTCCCTTGTGGGTCGCAAACCTTCGTTTATATCATGTCACATCACAGACCTGGTTCCTTTCCCCAACCATTTGTTCTAGGGTTTGTGAATCTATGATGTCATAGTGAGCAGTAATTCTTCTCCCGTATTTGTACAGTGCTGGAGTGTGTTATATTATAATGCACCACCCCTCCAAAGACCACATCTTTTAGAATGTTTTACCATGTGGTGTCACAATGCACCACTGTCCCTCAAGGCACCTTTGTTAAATATATGTCATAATCAATGCTACTGGAATTATGCGATTGTGCGCCTGCGGCGCTTTTTGCATAATAAGATTTGCTGCAGATTTGGGGAAAAAAAAAAAGTTGTTTCTACCTCAACGGTTCAAAAGTTACTGAAAATGCAGCAACACATATTGCCACACAGTGGAAGGCCCTTTGCAAAGCTGGACTGGTCACCTTTCTGTTGGTTATTGCTATGCTTGGGCATTAAACTGACGAGGTGAAACCAATGTCCAGGCAGTGTTACCAAGTTTAAAAATGACAAAATAATGAAGTAATACTATTAGGAAATGAGCTGCATTATGCAGCATAATTTAGTCAAACCTGCCCCATAATTTGTCCCTCTCCTGCCAGATAATTCCATTAGACCTGGTCATAGAGCACACTGTCTCCCCACCCACCTTTTACACTGCTGGATTGCGTGAGGGCACAATGCACCATCCCTCTCATGACAACATCTTTTAGAATGTTTGTGTAGTATCACAGTGCAGCACAGCACCTCAAAGCATGTTTGTTCCAGTGTTTGTGAATAGATGACTGTGTAATGCCATACTGAAATGTATTCCCTTCCCATCTCTTACACTGCTGGATAGTGTGAAGTAATGATGCACCGCCCCTCCTAGGTTTGCGTCTTTTAGAATGTTTGACACTGATGTCACAATGTACTACAGCCCTTTGAGGCATATTTAATCCAGTGTTTGTGGCTATATGATGTCACAGTGAACGGTATTTCCCCTCCCTTTTACAGTGCTGTACTATGTGATGTCATAACGCACCATCCCTGTTGGTCTTTCTACACAGTAAATTTCCTCTTTGTTCATTTTGTTCTCTGCACGTGGGTGTAGGGAGGGTGTGCTTTTGTGCCCCCACACCACCCCAGGTACACACACAACAGGTGGAATGTTTATACTTCCAGTCCATTATGTAGTATGGGAGCCTAAACCCCACTCTGTTTTGATCTTCTGTTGCACCATCTCATCATCAACCAATCACCTCATCTGCATCAGTGCACCACCAGTGTGGACCCATCTCAACACCAGCGCAGCTCCACCTCAGCAGCAACTCGGCACCAATGCAGCACCACTGCAGCATCACTCAACATCAACTGAGCACCAGCGCAGTACCACCACTTCAGCACCACACAACATAATTACACTCTACATAATAAGACTCAGTGCAACATAATTAAGCTCCACATATTTAAATCAACTCAATACTACATTAAAACACCCCACATAAATGATCTGTATACCACATACCATCAATCCACATAACTGCACTCCACACCGTGACACAGAATTCCAATAAACATAATTTCACTCAACGCCACTCAGTTACACACCACTCAAATGAACTCCACACATTTGAAATACACACCACATGCCACTACCCTCTCTTATTTCGCAATGCCACTACACCTCTAGGTTGTCCCTCACAATCCTGGACTCCTTTCTGTACTGGCTGCTCACACATGCTACCTTCCTGTACGACCTTGGGCTGTGCAAAAGTCCACCTTTTGCCTGACTCCCCACCCACCCTCTCGGTGTCCTCCATACTTGTCCCACTCTCTACCACTTGTACGGTCTCTCACACCTCTCTTGCACTCTTCCCGCCACCTTCATATTACTTCTCTTCAGGCCTGGAAGCACAATTTCTTTCCCATGCCTTTTCGACATTCCCATCCCTCAAACCCACACTCTCCTCCTCTTCTTAGGGTCATTTCTACGTACACAGGCTGTCTCTCTTTATGAGACTGTGGCAAGCTCCTCCCTTCTTTCTCGTGCACTATTTTTGTTCTTCTCAATAGAGTTAATTTGCAACTTTGTGCACAAACTACCTAGCCCTCTCTATCTTCCTTTCTATCTCTCCTGTGCAGCTCTCACCCCTATCTATTCACCATGTCCATACTTCCACTAGACACCGCACAATCCACCCCACACAATGCCACAGCTAACAATTCCAATTCAACCCACATAATTTCACTCCAATCCACATACATCCACTCCAAACCAAAACACTTAGATAAAATACATTGTCATTAAAAATGCCAATAGTTCTAACTCTCACAAATGCCAGACCTATGCACCTTAAATGCTTGTTTTCTTTGGAGGATGGGGACTGACCTCCCCTATCCCAATCACCCCCATTTTAATCTTCTCCATTAAATGAAATGCCAGTTAATTTATTTGCTGAACAGATTTCCCAGAGACATCAGCCTCCTGCAGGTATAGGGGCATTTTACACTATCAGATTAAAGTGACTTAAAGGTCTTACCTCAAATATTAATTAGAATAAGCGAGTGAAAAGTAAAGCAGTGCAGAGTGGAGTTCCGCAAAACAAAGAAGGGAAGAATTAAACTAACCTAAGAAGTAAACTAAGAGGCATGCAGGAGTTGGGAAGAGAGGGAGAAATGAAAGCACTACAGGGAAAGGAAAGAGATAGAGGCGTCCATAGGTGCTAGAAGCTGGAGTATACATCATCTGAAAAAGACTCTTAATATCGACACTTGAGTAATGAAGTTTAACTTTTTAAGATTTGTAATTTGCAATTTAGTTATCCAACTCTTCTGTAAATTATCTAGTTTGTGCTACATGAACAAAAAATAAACTACAAAATGATCGCCACTATTTTATGTGACTGTGGAGGACACAGTGGGATAACATACTGCTCAGACGTGGCTTATGGACTCCTTGTCGGCCGGACATAGCATCTTTCCATGATCAGTTTAGTCTCTAATCAGATTTTTCATGTTTCGTGAAAGGTATTTTCAGTAGGATAACACGGGACTCCATCATAATAGACTTCTCAGTTCCACTCCCCCAACAACCTCACCTCTGGAAGCAGAACTCGTTTCTTGAAGTTGATGTCAGCCGGGCATCTAGCTTGGCTTCGCCCCCTGCTTTTTTAACTCATTACAGCCCAAGGTCTTATATTTATCATTTTTTTCATGCAACGCAGCAAGCCACCTTGCTGTGCTGCGTGAAAGGGCAGGAATGTGATATATTTAACGTTATACAGTCCATGTGTGTCCTTTCCTAGTGCTGGCGCACTTTTGGCTGCCTAGCACTGAAACAGGCACCCTTGCGTCATAGTGTTAGTGTAGGATGCTGGGCTGGTGTGTGGTGGGTACCTTAGGTACTTACACCTTATACCTAGTCCAGGTATCCCCTATTAGTGTAGTGTAGGCAGTGCCTAGAAGCCAGGCTCTCTAGTGGTAGCTGAGGATGAGGAGCCAAGGCTTATCTAGGAGACATGCAAAGCTCATGCAATATCAATGTAATCACACAGCACTTACACCCATGAAAGAATACACTCAGTGACACAAGAATAAAGGTACTTTATTATGGTAACACAACACCAAAACTGCTATAGAGGCAATACTCCCTTAAAGGCAAGTAATACACAAGTTATATACACTAGTTGTCAGAAATAGGCATAAGAATAGTTAGAAAACAGTGCAAATAGTGTACAACAAAATAGAGAATAGTGGCCTTAGCGGGAGCACATACCATATACCAAACAAATGGAATGCAAGATTGTCACCTCCACCTAGGTAAGTGGAGTGTGTAGAGGGCCACTGGGGGTACCAGGAAAGCACAAAGTTAAGTACCACAAGACCACCCAGCAACCAGGAAAGCAGGAGTAAATTACTAGAATTTCCCCAGAACACCCACTTAGAAGAAAGGAAGAGAATTGCAAAACCCAGAGATGACTGCAAGAAACCAACAGTGGATTCCTGAAGAGGGAGACCTGTGGAGAGAGGGGACCAAGTTCAGAAGACACAGCAGAGTCCAGTGGGGGCAGGAGCTCCTACGCACCAAGCTGAGGATATCATGAGTTAATCGATGATGGTAAGGAAAAAAAAGTCAGCACTGCAGCCCTGGAGTCGGAGTCAAGTTTCTGGAGGATGCAGATGATGTCCCACGCCAGAAGGAAGATTGCAGTGAGGTTTGCATGTCCGGATTCCACCAACAAGCCTTGACACAGGCAAAACTTGTGGTTGGCAGAAAGTGGTGCTGCCAGGAACCAGCAAGGCCCAGGAGGACTCAACCCAGGAGAGGATTCAAAGGGGGTCCTCAGTGTTGAAGAGAGCCCACAGAATGGAAGTTTTCAAACTGGGCTCCCCCCCCCCACCCCCTTCCCCCCCCCCCCCACACCAGGAGGCCTCAAGTGGTCCCAGAGGGGGCACCAGACTCTGGCCAAAAGCAACATTATACAGATAACAGGCCTTGGTTTTAAGCAGAAACATGTTATTGCATTTTTAAAAAGGTAACATTACTTAACTGCAATGTTTAAATAGGTCTGGACTGTATAAAGATGTTTAAATAGGTCTAGACATATTTAAACATTGCCATCTTTATAAAGTAATTGTGGAAAATTCTGAGGAGGGCCCAATATTTTTTATTTTTCAACTGGGGGCGTGGCATTAAAAAGTTTGGCGACCACTGCCATAGAATCACAGGCAGCATGCACAGGAGTCACACAGGATGGGGACACAGAAGGTGCAAATGGGGCACATGCAGCACCACGAAATGGAGTCCCATACCACAGTAAAGCCACTCAGGGAGCTGTGCATCACAGGAAGGAGTGCTGGGGACTACAGCTACACGATGCCTGAAGGCCCCTTGGAAGAAGTGCCAACAAGCCTTGGCAGCTGCAAAGGATGCAGTGCATGGGGGTATTGTCCTGCGTGGGGAGGCAAGAGATTACCTCCACCCAAGTTGGACAGCTGGTAGAAAGGACCATTTGGACCACTTTCAACTACCACCTGTGTTGCAGAATCCATGTAGCTCAGCAGGAGAGGGGATCCACATAGCCAGTCGTCGTTGCTGTTCGTGCGTGCAGATGCAGGGGAGTGACTCCTTCACTCCAAGGGAGATTCCTTCTTCTTTCCTGTGCAGACTGAAGATGGGTTGTCCTCAGAGGATGCACAACCGGGTAAATGTTGTAGAAGCTGGAAGGAGCCAGAGAAACAATGTTGCAGGCAATGTCTTTGTTGCAGATTGTTGGGTCCTGGAGAGTCCAGATGCAGTTTATTTGGTCAGAAGTTAAAGTAAGGGATGCAGAGGAATTCCGCTACACTCTTGCAAGCCGAATCTGAGGAACCACCCAAAGGAGAAACCCTAAATAACCCTGAAAGGGAGATTGGTCACCTAGCTGGGTGACCACATATCAGGAGGGGGCTTGGATGTCACCTACCTGACCTGGCCACTCAGATGGTCCCAGAATTCTTTGCTAACCTTGGATTCAAGATGGCAAAACCCAGGGACCCTCTGGAGGAGCTCTGGTCACCACCCCTGGGGTGGTGATGGACAGGGGAGTGGTCACTCTCTTTTCCATTCTCCAGTTTCGTGCCAGAGCAGGGACTGGAGGTCCCTGAACCGGTGTAGACTGGTTTATGCACGGAGGGCACCAAATGTGCTATTCAAAGAATACCAGTGGCTTGGGGGAGGCTACCCCTCCCAAGCCATGTAACACCTATCTCAGAAGGGAGAGGGTGTAACACCCCTCCCTCAAAGGAAATCCTTTGTTCTGCCTTCCTGAACGTGAGCTGCTCAAGCAACAGGAGGGCAGAAACCGGTCTCTGAGGTGGCAGCCACTAGGGCTGCATGGAACACCTCAGGAGGCTGTGGAAGCAATTCTAGGGGTCCTCTAAGGAGCCCCCAAATTCCATGTAATCATACAACCAATACTTGCAAAAGCCTTGGGGTAAGATTGCAACATGTTTGATACCAAACATGGCCATATTCGGAGTTACAATTGTGAAGCTGTACATAGGTAGTGACTTATGTATAGTGCATGTGTAAATTGGCATCCTCGCACTCACGAAGTCTGGGAAAATGATCCTTGATGACGTGGGGGCACCCAAGGAATGCATCCCTGGGGCAGAGTAATGCAAGTTAGCAAATTACTCAAGATTTATCAAACCACTCATGGTTTGATAAATTTCATCAGGTTTGGATCGCCCTTGTGGCCTTTTGTGTGGCACAACCGCAACACAAAACCCTGCTAAATCTCGCCCCAAATGTACTGGTTCTCACCATTCAGCCTGGTTCTTAATTTTTTATTTCAGTGCATATGTGTTGTGATTTTTTATTTGAAATGCAGTTGACACCCGTGTTCATCTGACCTTTAGGAATAAGTGTACTTTGTTCTTCTTGGATGGGTGGGTGGGGTAAGAAAACAACTCTGTTGAGGCTGAAGGGTTAATGATCCAAAGAGTTACCGTTAATCACAGTCCTTATGACACTCTTCATATTACCATTTACTTGTCCATGCCGTGATTTGATAAGTCTAAGGGTTGACGAGGTTTCTTCCAACCCTTAGACTTCAGGAGTCTGGAAATCTCTTCCCCGGGAAACGCCATCCCATTCCACATTCACTGGTGTCAGAAAGGGGATTAAACTGGCTTTCAAGAGTAAACCCATCCTAGCGATGGTGTAGTGCCTCCAGTCTGAAGTACTTTATAATACTGCAGTCTCTCCTGGTGGGTAGAAATTGGTATTTCTCTTCTATAACCGTCTGTGCTGTATTGCCATTCCACAATGGCCACCCCTTTTGGATTTCATTTCTTGTATATTATCTACCCTTCATTCCTTTAGATGGACATACATTTCATTACTTTTGTTTATGTGTTGCTACAGTAGGGCCTCTTTAATTGTAAACAAAGCCACAAATAAATAGAAATAAAAAAAAAGAATAGACATGAGGAGTGATGCAAAAAAACAAAGAAATACATGTCGACAAAATGCAATATTTCTTGGGTAGAAGCTTGCTTGGAGTTGCTGACACACCACCAATAAGAACAGCAAATTGATGAGGAAGAGGAGTGAACTGTGTGAGGAAGATCACAAGTAAGTTCCTTTATTACATAAAGAGCAAATATCATGTTTCCCATTTATTTGACCATTTCTGTAAGCTGCATATTGGATATGACTTATTGGAGTTTTTCCCACTCAGTCATTAGTTTCATCAAATTCTAAAGAGTGAAAACCATGTTTTGCAGAAATAAGACCTGCCCGTAAGCGACTTTAAATAATATCAGCTTAGACCTGCCTAACATCAGCGACACATGTAGACACACACTTGTGGTCCATCGCACAACGTCTCCCATTTCACACCTGGATACTGACTAGAAAATTGGAAACACACATGCATGTATTTTGTTAGAAAATTAGACTTTATTCATACAGAAAATTCACAGTTGCACTTAGGTATACAATTGCTTGTACATTTATCTTGCGGTGGGGGGGTGCGTGAGTTCCCTGTCCCATAGCGAACGTGCCAGAAGTCATGTCAGCAAGAGTAGCTCCATTTATTTCAGACTGACATTATAGAATAAATACAGAAAAAATCACTACATCCATTGGTTTCAAACATGTGCAGTGACATCAATTTTATTCAAATCTATCTATTGGTGTAGGCAAGCCAAAGCTTTGGTGAGATTGAGAACTGATGTGTGCCTGAGGTTTGACAGCAGGGTAGCACCACAGGCTGACAGTGGAAAGCGGGACTTAGCAGAGCGCGGGGGTCCGGGCAGCGACATGTCTGAAGTTTAAGATGTAAGCAGTTGGCACAGAGTGATGGACACCTGAGACAATCCTTTGCAGTGCTAGCACCTCTTTCTAGATAATGCATCTTTGTATACCAATACCTATTCGGTTAGCAATAGTATTAAAAATACATGATATAATCCATTAATACAGCTTGTTGTCATAAAATATACAGTACAGTTCAAGTGGAGAGTAGACAAGGATGAGCACATGGGCTGAGGAGTAATCATTATAGACCAGTCTACTTGTGTGTTTGGAATACAATTTTCTGGAGAAGAACTACACAAGATGCACAATTTCCGGTTAAAAACTACACACTTATCAACCATTACCCTTTAACACCAGTGAACCGACTGGTGTTAAGGGGGTATTCGGTGCTCATATACCACCACACCATGGAAGATAAATAGCTAAAAGACATTTCAAGGGACATCTCTCTTTTAAATGGTATGTAATCTTATATTAAAACATAAAAGTATGGCAAGCTCCATTGAAAATAATGGCGGTGCAGTGATCTGAGGCTGGCGTGCTGTTTGGCTGCTTGGGCATCTGCGAAGGTTCTGGTACTCTCACCGAACAACGCTGGCTCCTTGGATCCAGTGAGAGCAGACAGAGGTAGTTTAGGGTAGCAATCAAGGTGCCAGGCAGTGTTGATGTCCTGACTTACTCCATACTTATCTGGGTCAGGAAATTACGTTTTGAGCAGGTGCCGCATACACAGGTGTGGCCGACGGAGGTGCTGGGAGAGGCACTGAAAGAACTGAGCATGCGCTGTTGTGGGTCTATCAAGACATGCAGGAGCATGGAACATGAATGATCGTTTGAAATGTTCCCCTTCCCCAGCGCTTCCTGTTGCAGCACACTTGCAGTCTTAGCTGCAGCCGTGCACACCACCACGCGTGGTTCCGGTCATGAGTGCCAGAGTGGGGCAATACGTGCTTCTTGGAGATCACAACTATTAGGACCCCTACCTTGGCTGACCGGCAGTTATCTCCCAATAGTGCCAACTCACCACGCCAACACTGCTAAATCATCCAACTCATGGAGGCCTGTTACACCTAGCTGTATGCTGAGCTGCACACACCACACACCAAATTGTAGGAGTTGGGTTGCGGGGCTTCAGCTCCTTCCAAGCTTCTTCTGAGCGACAACACATGAGGTTTAGACGCACACAGTTTGGCCGTGCATCAATGAAGTACACTTAAGTAAAAACAAGGGTATGCTCCATCAGCTAAAGCAGGAACCTGAAGCAATATCCTATAGCCAACAACATGGTCACTGTAGACTTGTGTTCACAAATAGCGTTTGTTAAATCGGAGGTGGGGGCTACTACCCACTATGGAAACAGCCGTGTAGAAACAAATACACATCACTCTAGGGTATAAAGACCAATTACTCTAATGCAGCACTTAATACAAATTATTCACAAGATTAATAACCCTCAGAGCGAAAAATTATTTTTAGTTCACAAGTAAAAGTGCTCGTAAGGTAAAAAGGTGAATAGTAAAGTGGCAAGTGCATATAAAAAAGCAAAGATGTACGATTCTTGACTCCGAAAATACTTAGCATGACTTAGATCAATCAGAGTCCAAAAAGCAGTGGTGAGCTGTAATTTGAGCAGGGAAGGGCCAGTCATTCATGCAGGCGACACACACACATGTATTCATACATGCATGTACACACACACAAACACATTCAGAACGCTCACTTCCAAATGTTGATACATATACACACAAGCGCCACACTTTAAAAAGAAAATTAATCTTACCTGCTGCAGCTCTGTGAGCGGGAAGCCCCAGTGGCAACAAGGAGGTTGTAACAGCAGCCCCTACCTTGTCACAGAGTAAGATGGGGTCAGTGAGAGTTGTTAACCCCACCCCACTCTGTGTTGAGGTGTCCGTGATGGACACTCAGCCTCGGCTTAAAATTGGAGTGCCCAGGTCCAAGACTATTAATGATACTCCCTCTCATCTCACGGGGAGGGCCTTGAGGTAGTTTACCAGACTGAAGAAGTCACGCCCACAGAAGCTATGGCATCTTCTTCCAGGCAACCAGAAGCCCATGCATTTAGCACGTCTAGCTCCTGGCTGCCTGGCCTGAACAAGAAGAGTGTCAGGCTGACTTTTGCTCAGCCCACTAGACACTCTTTTTGCTTGGGAAAAAGGTGGGGATGAGGCCCCTCAGCCCATAATGGCTTCTACAGTGTTTCTACCTTGACTTAGTTTAAAGTCATCATTAGGACAGTGAAATTTGTTTTGAGGGCAATTTTGTAGGGCAGGTCTTCCCGGAGAGTGCTGCTAGAACGGAACACTAGCTACATCCACCGATTTAACAAATACTATTTGTGCACTGTCCCTGGCTATAGACCAATTCTAGGCCCATTTTCCTGTCTGCAGATACACCTGTGCACAATGGTGACCTCTAAAGCTTCAGTGGGGGCCTCAAGTAAAGTCTGCAGAGGACACTGGAGTCAAAAGCCGCAGATGGGTAGACGGTGCTTTACCCTGTGAACTGAGCTAAGTGAAGACCCCACCCACACAGCAACCCTGGCCCACACTAATCCACAAGGAGGATGTTACCACTATAGAATAAGGCAAAGACCTCATCTAAATATTTTTCTTTCTGCTGACATATGCTGCTAGTTTCATTAATGGGGCATCTGTCAGGACCCTGAAATATGACCTTTTGTTCAAAGGAATTCTACTCTTGTAGGTTTTGCAATCTTGCCTGGGAGTTTAAAAATACAGACTTCAGCAACCTCACCTGGTCATGTTACTCTGCAGCGCACAAGTAGAAGCACTTGGTTGGGGGGACATCCATCAAACAAAAATAGTAGAATTGCGAGGCCAGATTTTTCCTGAAACTATTACCCCTTTACCCAACAGCATGTATGAACTATTCTACAAGACACCTCAGGGAATGTACTGAAGTAGTTTAGCTAAGGAGTCCCTCAATCTGCCCTGCATGAGTAATACTTGTCGGAGACACCAGAAACTACAGTATCATTTCTTGACCCCTTTGAACATTCTTAAGCTTAAAGTGCATTAAAGTGCAAGTGCAGGGGTGTGGCACATCATATAAAAGACAAGCAAGAAAGGCTCACCTGTCCAGGCTAAGGGTGCTCACCTAGGCCCAAGAGGAGTGGATTCAGGCCTTATACACTGGATAACCACCAGCATGTATGTACATTGTGTCTTATCTGTCTTCCATTTGTCTATTCCAGACCATCTGGCCTACAATGACTCAAAGCTGGGCTAGACATACATATGTGTGTCCACAACATGCTGGTGGGAATCAGCGCAACTGAATAAACAAGAGTACAAAGTGCTGCCCCATTGCACCCCATTGGTCAGAAAGTGAGTGCAACATGATTGTGGCTACACCAGCACTGAGCCATCACTTCCCCATCCGTGAGCACTATATTTACTGTAATCTTGGTGAGAACAAGCTTACCCAATAGAGGAATATGCTTTTGACAAACTCTTGCAATTTATACGAGCCCTTGTGAAAATTCCTATTGTATTGACTAGATCAACTCTGTACCATGACAAAATAAATCAATAGGAATTCCATTTCAGCGGACTACAGTTGTATATTGGAGTTGGCTATCAGTGACTCCTTGTTTGTTTGCTTTTGTTACCAGTACAAATTATTTTCTTCTTATGCTGGTCACAAATTTCAACCAAAAAGTAACAGTAACCCCTGAACATTCTGCTAGACACAACTAACATTTTCTTGTTTTTGGAACACTCTGGGGGTAACCAAGTGTGTTTCCACTAGTAGAAAGCATGTTAAAGTAGGAGTCTTTAAATAATTAAAATGTGGAGGACAGATGTGGCTACACTGGTAGATATGGCAAGACGTGGCCATCCTTCCCTGTAGTCATTTTCGGATGAGAGAAGTAAAGGAATGCCCAAGTATCCCGCACACTTGAGCGAGAGGGTTCACTTCGAAGTGGACATAAAGAGCCAGTCTCTCATCTTGCTCCAGTTGATGGGGATAGTTTTTCCATAAGTGAAAATGTCATCAAAACATGCAAAATTCCATTGGGAAATGGCGATAAGCATCGTCTTGAGAACTCAAGAACACATTTCTGCGTGGAAAATAGTCGCCATCATGTTTTAAACCATGCTCAACATATTGCAAGATAGACCAGCCCATTCTCCAGAGGCTCCCATAGGGTTGTTTGCCCAATTTATAGAGCAGTCAATTGGCTGAGCAGACAACTGCAGTCAATAGTTTAATAACAGAGTACGAAGCACAGGGATATGACTAAGCAATACAGTCTGGGTCTCTGTTCATTGTCTCCTGGTGGCATCAGCTTTAACTAAAGAAAGGAATAATCTTTGAGATAAAAAGAAAATATGGTAGGATTGCCACAGTGTGTGGCCTTGTCCTCTTCAAAGTAACCCGTACTGATAGATTGATGAAGAATGCCATGTGTAAATTTAAATGCCATTTCAGGGTTTAGTTGAGCCTGTGGCAAAGAGATGCAATTGGATAAATTTTGCTTCTCTGAGAACTCTGCACATATGCACTTAGGAATAAACATATTGCACCATGAAAAGCAGAAAAACAAGCATGGGGCAAGGAGTTTCACCATAAGTGTTTGGGTGGTCATCCATGACTGATCAAACCTGGTAGATCTCCTCGTCATTTTCTAGAGCGTGGTTGACCCTTCCTTGAAGATGTTCTATATAGGTGTTCCGTAAGATCTCCCAGCCACTGCTCGACATTCTCTCAGAGGTCGCTCGCGAGAGGAGTCGTGGGGAAGCTTCAGGGGGTACATATGGCCTGCTATGAGGATGGCATGGGATCTCTAGCAGCTCAGATTTCAAAGAGGTCTTCTCACTGCAATCTACTTCAGGACCTAGAAAAGCTTCAGCGTATCGTTTGATCTTCTTCTTAGTGTGATCCTTACGGCTTACCACCCTGTTGATAGAAATAATTGTTCACAGGTCAGAATCAATGCACAGAAGGTAGTCATCTTTAATGCTAGTATATTTAGTACCGGCCCCTACATATGTTATAGCACAAGGAGAGCTGGACAAATGGCAGAAGATGAAGATATGCAGAGGTGGGAAACATTCAGAACCCAAGAAGACACAGAACAAAGGAGCCTACACATGATGAAAGATTATGTTTAGCAATGATAGATGTATGTGGGTTCATGAACCATCTGCCACACATTACTCATCTTCAATGCAAGGTGCCAGTGAGGGCTCATATTCATTTTGTTGTCATAGATCTACACATAGTATTCCAAAAATACTAACAGAAATCGAGGCAATGCCATTTTGAGGACGCAGTTCACATTTTAAACAATTCCTCAGTATCCAGAAAAAAGAGAAGCACTGAAGGCTGTGCTCTGTATAAGGCATCGGCTACTATTAGATCATGGTTACCTTACGAGAGGAGAACCGTGTTTTGCTTGCCCAGAAAGGTTATAATTTTGGCAACTGTTAATAAAATGTGATTGACAGTGTTTCAGTTTCTCGTGTTACCCTTCACATGCACAATGGTTTAATATTAAAGGGCTGGAATTTTCTTTCTGCGATAGAACGTTTAAAGAAGCCCTTGTTGGGTGAATGGTTTCCAACTTGAAATAACGTACATTGGTTGAAATATATTTTCTCTGAAGCTCACAGGACAGCATTCTAGTGGAACACTGTGCCACGTTGGTAAATTAGCTCCATCCGAATGGAAACAGGGGCTTCAGGCCAGTCAAACAACATCAGATTTTTGAGAATAGGAGCATCAAGGAGTGTGGTATGAGATGGTGTGAGCTGGATAAGTGGTGAGGAAGGATCATGACTGATTTACAATACTATAGCAATTCATTGTTGTTGTGTGCTCTGAGCCTGGCCACCTGATAATGGGTAAAGGAGGAATTAGGAAGGTTAAATATGAGTAACGGTCATATCTGGGGGGTAGAGAGGAGTAGATAGGTTACTATCAAAGAGTAGTTTTTAAAATAAACCAGGATGTCAAAGACTAAAAACTGAGCAAAGGCCTATCCACACGAAATATGAAGACTATTGCAAAGAAAAAGGAGAATGTTGCCATGAGTCAATATGGTTGGCAAAGAAATGTTCCTAGGTATGACAGGAGGTAGGGCGTGAAATGTGACACCATAAAATGAAAAATACCAAAGAGTCAATGTTCAGTTTTAAGTGGAGAAATTAGTAGCTATTTGATGTGGAAGAAACACAGCTGTGTTGGCAAGGTCCTGAGTATGGGACTACTGCTAGCCTAATGAGGGGCATTCAGTGAAAGCCTGCCTGCAGAAAGTTGAGAAAATTGTTGATGGTGAGAAAATGTTTTAGCACCAAGCGCTCAAGTGTTTTAAGGGACATTAGTCAGAACTTGCCAATGATAAACCTGCTAACTCAAAAGTTGTCATGTACAGTATAAATTATCATGCAGCAATTTTCTAAGCTGAGATAGATCATATCTATTGTGTGAGGGATTGATTTCATGATGTGTGGCACAAATAACTTTAGGCTTGACCAGAGTGTGGGTTACAAAGATAAGGGCCATTGGCATTGATTACAAATATAGAGGTACAAGATAAAAATGTATGGTGTGGTCCAAGGTTGTTCTCTGGTTTGTGAGTGGAAGAAACCAGCCTACGGAAATACTAACTTTGATCCTGTCTTTAGTATTCTCGGTACCCCATTTCTTTGCTCTCGACATCTGTTGTTTTTGATTCTGTAATGGTTTGAAACCTAGTGCTTGAGTCTCAGCCACATGTGCTTTATTTACAAGTATAATCACTTCTTTCATAAAAATCCATGTTTGTAATGCTGTTAAATTTAATTTTTGAGTGTTGAGTTCACCTGCTATTGCACAAAGTGCATATATGGAGGGTAGGATTGAAAGAAATATGATTTCCTCTTGCACATCAAACTGTAGCATGGTTTTAAAGTCACCTTCCCTTAGAAGCCAGGCTGCATAGCATATTCACATGATAGTCACAATGTGCACCATGGATTAGAAAACTTTGTGAAATGAAAATGCCAGGTGATAAGGAACTGCCTTACCTAAAGTTATTCTTACTTAGTTTGGGAATATTAAACTGTTAGAAATTGGGTTGTTGGTTGACTAGGGTGTGAGCCACGGTCAAGCAACAGCCACAATCCCTTGGAGGGTGAACCAAAAAAGTACCTAAATTAACCCGTGCATAGCCCTAGGTAGCTTGGCACAAAAAGCAATCTGGCTTCATTTAGAGGCAATCTGTAAAGTGTACTGCATATACACAACCAGTGATAAAGTGAAAACACAACACAAGAAAACTCCCAACCCAATTTAGGAAAATAGAGTACATTTTAATCAATTCTTTGACACCAAAAATGACAAAAATCCTATCAGTAGAACAGGAGTTGTGAATTTTGAAATTGTTACTAAAAACTAGCTCCTAAAAGATCAAAGCGCCAACCGAAGACATCTAGTCATGCAAGACTGGGTCAAAGTGAAAAGAATATGGCAGACGCCAACGGAGCACGGTTTCGATACAAGAACTGCATTGGGCCCAGTCACTGATTCCCTTCACCTATTGATTCTTGATAAAAATGTTCTAAGAAGGTAAAGTTCAGAGGGGTAAACCTGCAGGAGGCATCAAGAAGGGAGCATCACTGTTGGATGACCTTGTGTCAAAGCTGCTGAGAAAATTTCTATGTTTCGATTTAGTCTTCAAGATGGAAATCAGAAATCTCCACCAGGCCGAGGCAGAGGGTTGTAGCTGAAGACAAATCCACAAGGACAGATGGCCCTTTGGATTTGCTGCAGCAGAGAAGAACGTAGCAGGAGAGGCTGCAAATTCAATCAGAGCAACGATGCACCTCAGGCGTATAGGCTAGCAGTTTGGTCCTGGTATAACTCCTGGTTCACAGAGCAGTTTGTAGCCAAAAAACTTCCAAAGTCCCCACTTTTGGATTATAGCTATTAGGTACCTTCAGCATAACATCCAAGGGTCCAGGACTGGAGGGTCACCACTTGAAGGGTTAGGACTCACTCAGGCTGGGTCCAGGTCTAGGTTCAAGATGGAGGAATCCTTTTGTGTCCCTGTGGCTCTGAACAGGAGGTCAGAAACCTAGCCCTTGTGAGCCACTCTAGAGATCCTGGGACAGTTGAAGATCCAGTCCTTGTCTCCAGGCAGAATGAAGCAGAGCTGCAGGGCAGCAGTCTTAAAGAGTGGCAGTCCTTCCAGCAGCACAGCAGTCCCGGCTGAGCATCCACAGGTGCAGAAGAGTACTGAAGAGATGGTGTCTGTGGTCCTCTTTTTATACGCTGGTGCCCAAGTTTTGGAAGGAGGGAGAAGCTTCTATTATACCACAAGGGAGAGTATCGGGAGTAACCCAACCCCACACTAACTGTTGTTTAAACTAGAAACTGAAAACACATAAGGTGTGTGGGGTGGTATAGGAGAGAACATGTCTCTTGTGGCCTGTTCAAAGGGCTTTGATTGAGCGCGTAATGGAAGAGGATGTAAGGGTGTGGTGGGTGGCTGGACCTTTGAGGGAGTTCCCTTTACGGACTAGGTTGTCTCACCCACATTAGTGTCATGCTTCATCATCTGACCACCTAGCCCCACCCTGGTAAGATGATACTGCCTGGGCGGACTCAACCTCGTTGTTAAAAGAACTGTAGAGGGAGTGCTGAGATTTAATCTTGCTGGATAATACAAGGGATCCAGATAAAGATTCACCTGTTTTAGTAAAGAGGTTTTAATGTAGGTGTTTGTAGGTAAGAGTAAAAGCAGGGATGGGGACTCCTTTGAGTATGATGACTCAAGGGGTCTAAAAAAATGGGGACCAACATGTTTCTGCCCACACTCAGAGCCAAAAAGGTCTGATAAGGACAGAGTAGCTGCTAGACAAGTACGCTGACATGGTTTCAATAAAGAAAATGCAATCACAAAGCCTCAATGGGTCATGCCTAGGGAATGCTTGTGGTCAGTTCAGAGGATTGTGGAGGTGAAAAATGTACTTACAAGAGTCACGTTTCAATAAGTAACGCAGAGTGTGAGAGAATTTCAAAAAAGGTTTGGGAGAAAGAGTCCCAATGGAGAAAGGCACCGGGCATTATCTAAGTATGAGTCCTCGACGATTGGGAGCTGCTGGACGAAGCCTTGGTGAAGCCGTTGCTGATGGTGGGAAAGAGCTTTGAGCAGGAAAAGCTGGATTTCCACGGCCAAGGAGGTTTTCGCAGTTCAGCCCGGTAAATATTTCTACCTTTAGACTTAGAATTTTTTCTTGAGCTCAAAATACCCAGTGGGACAAGACAGAAGTCTGTAGCTGAAAAGGGCTCCGGCAGGCCAGTTATCATCACTAAGAGGTCCAGCTGAAAGGGATTTGTAGCCGAGAACAGAGCCAGGTCTGTGGCGATGCACTTTTGTCAGATCAGCTTGCATGTACGTCCCAATTGGTTCTCAAGGCAGTTTGTGGTGAAAAAGTCCCCAAGACCTAGATTTTGGACTTGGATGGGAGGATGTGACTTTATCACGACACCAAGGGTCCAGGACGTGAGGGACATACCATATACAGGCAACGACTTACTCCAGCGGGAGCAGCAGGCAGGTACATTGCAAGATCTCTGGAGCTTGATATTTCCCTGTAGCGCACACAGGATGCTGGCCAGCCAGCTAGTCCTTGGAGTTACTCTGGTGGTCCTGGGTTCAAAGAGCAGGTCTAATCTTCCTTTCTCAGGCAGCAAGGCAGCAGTTCTTTCAACATCAGTGCAGCAAGGCAGTACTTCTTCTGAGTCTTAAGCAGATCTGGAACTGATCTGAAGGTTGGTTCTGTGGTACAATAGTTATTCCTGGTGCCAAGCCTTTTTGTGTGGGGATTACTTGTCCGACCTTCATGTCCAATTCTGGAAAGTTCTTCCCTCCCCTTGTTAAGGTCTCAAACTGCCAGAGTGACAAAAGACAGGGTAGGCCATGTGTCCGATACCTTTGTGTGTGTGGGAGTGAAGTGTAAGTGGGGTTGGTGCAGCTGCACCCACTGCCATCCTTCCAGGATGGCCCTACATGTCCACACCAAGCCCCGCTTTGTGCCACTGTCAGACAAATACACAAACCCCCAATAGCAGAGGTATTGACGAACATGAAGTCGAGGACACTGGCAGAAGGGACAATTGGTTGGAACAAGAAAAAGACAACTTTCTGTAAGTGGTATTTTCACAGCTGTGACTTAAAATCCAACCTTACCATTAAAGAAGATTGTAAATTACAAATCATTTGACCGCAAACGACATATCTCTATCTGCTCCCAATTCAAAGTTAGCACTTATAAAGTGCAAGAAGGTAACCCAGTGTTAATCAATGAGAATGACAGGCCTTACCACAGTGAAAAACAAATGTAGGGGCATTTCACTGCAGGGACATGTAAAACGTAAATCCACATGTCCTACTTTTTAAATGCCAATGACACTGCCCTAGGAGCTGTTAGGCCTACTGTAGAGGTGACTATGGCCCTCATTACAATCATGGCGGTTTGGCCTGCCATGCCGGCAGTGGCAGCTGAAGCCTCCAGCCGGTATGTCTGGCCAAACCGCCATATTATGGACATGGCGAATGCCGCCAGCGGTCACCCACTGCCAGGATCCCACCTTCAGGCAGCCTGGCTGCGGGTTGAAACCCCATCCGCTAGGGTAGCTGTGCTACCCTGCGGATAATGTTTCATTTCCCCCAGCCTTTTCCTGGCAGGATATCCTGCATGGGCATTGCAGGGGCCCCAGTGCAGAGCCCCGTCGTGCGGGTCACTCTCCGATTTTTGGGCAGTGATCATTATCTGGCTGGCGGCGTTCCAGGGTCGCTGGCGGTCAGTGTTTTGACCGCCAGCATGAACACTGCGGTTGTTTCCGCCGTGTTCATTATGACCACATATATATATATATATATATACATATATATATATATATATATATATATATATATTAAAAAGGAATGTTTATACCTGCAAAAGGTTTATTTTGCCAGGTCGAAATGGCAGCTCACAACTGTACTACAGGCTGCAGTGGCAGGCCTGAGACGTGCTTGAGGGCTACTTTAGTGGATAGCACTGTTAGTGCCTCAGGCCCACTGGTAGCATGTCATTTTCAGGCCCTTGGTACATGTTCTACCATTTACCAGGGTCTTAAAAGTAAATTAAATGTGCCAATGAGGTTTAGGACAGGTTTGCCATGTTTAAGGAGAGAACACAAGCACTTCCCCACTAGTTAACAGTGGTAAAGTGCAGAGAGTCCTAATGCCAACAAAAACAAATTCAGTGAAACAGGAGACGTGAAGGCAAAAAAAAAAAACAAATGTTTGAACAAATGCCATGCCAAGGATGTCAGGTCCATCACAGACACTGTGATGTAACTGCAGTTGACAATGATAAAGACTGTAACTGCAGTGATGTAACAGCAGTCAGCAATTGCCAGATAGTACTCTTTTGTATAATACAGATACAACCTGGGATCTACATTTGATGAATCTATTTTGGCATAAATAAATAAATAAAAAAATCACTGAAATATATAGCAGCATTTACATTCCTAAAAAGTTAATGTAAGCTTTTTCTAGGTGAACAGACCTTAATCAATGTTTTTACAAGCCTGAAGTAGTGACAGATTGCAGTGTGTGCAGATAGAAAGAATCCACTAGGTCGCCAACTTAACCACAATTCCCAGCAGGATTGGACCTTTTTCTTTAAAGTTTCAGTTCATTCACTTCAGAGCCATATTCTACACTTTTGCTCCCAGTGTTGAGTAAAACAACTACAATCTGTTTTTTCTGCTCTGAATCAGCCCTCACTGGAACTCAATATTGTTAACAAAGCAGCTGAAGTCAAACACTTGGAAAGTGGTCTGAATGTTTGGATGGGCTGTCAAGAGAAATGTTTACTTATCAGTTTCAACTTGTCTCCTTGGAACTCCCAATCCTTCTTCCACTCAGTGTCCATACTAAGTGTACAAAAAGAGCTTTTCTGAAATTTTACAATGCTTGGGGATTTCTAAGCAGATTCTAACATTTCCAGTAGAAAGGTAGAGAGACAGAGCCACTGTCAGTAGGCACAGCAATATTCACATTTGCCCAGCAAGCCTTCTGTCTAAAATATACCAAATATAATGTGATTAAAAAAAGTTGGTCATATTCTGGTGAGGCTTACCTGAGATACCATCGGTCCGACATTCCATAGTCCTTTCCACATATCCCTTGCCGTGGCCAAAGACATCGGGGAAGCTTTCGCTCCAGCATTACTGTTGTGGCAACAACCTGAAAAATAAATTCTTGGTGAAGACAGGAGTAAAGAGGAGTTAGTGCCACCACAGACAGAGCGAACAAGTGGCTAGATAGTTCCACGCCTGGGGCACACTGCATCATTCAAGATAGTGGAGACAGCTACAAACCATCTAGCAAATGTTCTATGTGGGATGCTGTACAAAACCCACAAATAAATACATTTGAAGTTATTACTGGCCACATTCATGGGAGAAGTAAGACAGGGGCTTAATTACCTTGCCTTACACTGTTCCAAACTAGAGTTTTACCAACAGAGGCAGGCAACGGATCTTAAGGTACCTCCGTTTTCCCACTGATAGACAGCTTTTTGGCCTGTCTCCCCTGTCTTTTGCCTTTTTACCTCATGTTTTTATGTTTTATTGTCTCTAAACACTTCACCACTGCTGATCAGTGCATAAGTGCAAGTGCTCCCTGTGTAAATTGTATTGGTGATTGGATTTTCGATGATTGGCATATTTGATTTACTAGTAAGTCCCTAATTAAGTGCACTAGAGGTGCCCAGGGCCTGTAAATCAAATGCTACTAGTGGGCCTGCAGCACTGGTTGCGTCACCCACATGAGTAGCCCTGCAACCATGGCTCAGATCTGTCACACAGTGAGTGTGTGCAATTTTAAAAATCCCAATTCAACTTGGCTACTGTACAACTTTCCAGGCCTAAATCTTCCCTTTTTATACATGTAAGGCACCCCTAAGGTAGGCCTGAGGTAGCCCCAAGGGCAGGGTGCAGTGTATGTTAAAGATAGGACATGTACTAATGTGTTTTACATGTCCTAGCAGTGATATATAGCCAAATTTGGTTTGCACTGTTGCAAGGCCTATCTCTCTCATAGTTTAACATGGGGGCTGCCTTTAAATATTAGTAAAGTGCAGATTCTCTTTGAGAGAAGATGGCCATTTGGAGTTTAGGGTCTCTGAACTCACAATTCAAAAATACATCTTCTGGTGAAGTTTGTTTTTTAGATTCTGGGTTTCAAAATGCCGCTTTTAGAAAGTAGGCATTTTCTTGCTCAAACCATTCTGTGACTCTGTTGGTTTGTGGATTATCTGTCTGGGCCAGTTTACCAGTTGGGCTGATTGACACTTCTCCTCTAGACAGTGACATAAAGGTAGCTGCAGTGTAGCCTTAATATCCTGATGAGATATCTGAGCTGGAAGGGAAGGGTAGGGTGGTCACTTATACCCAAATGAGCGGTGCCTGCCATCTCACAAAGCAGTCTCCAGCCCCCTTGTGTGCGTCTGGGGCCAGCCCTCGCCAAGAAAGGATTTCACAAACACTTGAGACTTTGAAGTTGGCAAACTTCAAAGCAAAGACACAAAGGGGTATAAGAAGAAGACCCAAAACCCCAGACTTTCGAATCTTTCTGGAATCAAGAGGAACCTCTGCCAAGGAGAAGAGCTGAAGGAGGAGTACTTTCCCTTTGCAGTGCTGCTTTGCTGGACTTGCCTACAGTTGCTGCTTCTGCCTTAAAAGAGAGAGCAAAGGGTAAACTTTGCTGATTATCCTGCTTGAGAAAGTTCTCCAAGGGCTTGTGGTACAGCTTGCCTCCTGCTGAAAGTCTCAGGGATGTCAAAGACTTCTGGTTCCTCAACCTACAGCACTCGGAACTGTGTGTTTTGTGCTGGTCAAGAAAAAAACCCATCACAACGCTGTCGAAGATGCCACTGGCCTGCACCGTGAACTGCCGATGACGCATGAATCGCATTGCCCCACTTCGCACCGTGACCCTGGTCTCAACGATGCGGTCATCGGACGACTTCACCGAGCCGCTGCTCACACCGCAACTTGTGGGCCACGCACTCGATTGCTCACACCTCAGGCTGGGCATTACTGACGACACCGCTCCTGCTGACATCGGTGCCAATGCCTTCCACGTGGCCTGTGGACATCGCTCGTCAGGTACACAAAGCACCGTCCCGTCCTGCAGCCCCGGTCCACTGACGCCATCGACTCCTGTAACGTCAACCGACACCTTTGCTGGCACCGGAACTTGTGAGCACCGCACTACGCCTTGCCCCGCTTCGCACTGCCACCTTGGGCATACCGATGACAGCGCTTCAGCAACGATGATGATGCTGCCTGCACCGTGACCTGTGGACACCGCATATCGCACTGCCCCACTTCACACCGCAGCCCTGGTCACACCGACCCGCAGTATGCCGTCACCGAGCCCCACCGTGACCTGTGGACACCGCACATCGCACTGCCCCACTTCACACCGCAGCCCTGGTCACACCGACCCGCAGTATGCCGTCACCGAGCCGCACCATGACCTGTGAGCACCAGATGTCTCACCGTCCCGCTTTGCACTGCAGCCCCGACGCCATCCACACCAGCGCTTCTGACTTCATCAGCTTGGAGTTCGATTGGCAATGTGTGTGACTTCAAGGTCCCAACAACTCCTGCACTTAGTCCGGAACCAACACAGTGGTGCCACTATCCGGAGCTCACCCCAAGGATCCCGATGCCCTGAAAATCCAAAGGTACTGTTTGCGGATCTTCCTGACACCGTAGCTGGCCCGCGGCCTGAACTGTTGGTTTTGTTGATCACGATGCCGTGATAGCCACAGGTGGAGCTATCGACTTCAAGAAACTGTATTTTTAAGTTAAGTATTGTAAAATTCATATCTTTATTACTGTATGTTGGATTTTTATTGTTTTGGTCTTGTTTTGCACAGATAAATATTGGCTATTTTTCTAAAACTGGTGTAGTGTCCTTTTGTAGTGTTTTCACTGTATTACTGTGTGTTATGTGCAAATGCTTTACACATTGCTTTTCAGATAAGCCTGACTGCTCCTGCCAAGCTACCAAGGGGGTGAGCAGGGGTTATCTTAGCTGGTATCTCCCTTATCCTGTCTAGACTGAGAGTCCCTACTTGGACAGGGTGCAAACCGACTGCCAACTAGAGACCCCATTTCTAACATTGGTTTATTAAGGTAAGTAAAGCTATGCAGTGCAAAATACTCAGACTAAAGAAACAGCAGCTGTCATCTTTAGAATCTTGAAACCTTGTATCATGAAGGAAGAACAAATAGTGTTCTCAGCTCAGGCAGGAGACCGAGACATCAAGTAAGTGATATCACTCAGTCATATACAAACTAAGAATTAACATCACAACACGTTGTTGAAAAGCAATAATGCTTGAGGAGTGGCCACTGTCCATCGGTTTCGTAGCTATGGCAAATAAAGAAAAATTAGATGAACTAGACATATTTTAGAGCAAAATAAACACTCCTTTACTAAACTTAAAAGTTACCCAAGACGTTCCTTTGTTATTCAGCATTATTGTTTCACACAGTATGTGTTCTGTTGGTTGCTACAGTGTTTTCAGCCTCTTAAGAAACGCTAGAAGATTTGGACTGACTAAACAGGAACAAGATAGATCGCCTAGATGATCTTGCCCCGGATGTAAATAAAGAAAGACCTACTGAGAATAGCGGCGATGTATCCCATGAGAAGGTACCCGATCGGAACACCATAGATATCCGTTCGAATCAGGGAAACCAACTCCCCCCAATAATCTATACTCAAGATGACGTACCACCTTTACCATCTATAGAGGAGGCGCACCCCCAACCCTATCAATACATGGGAACAACTATACTCTATTAGAATGTGGCAGGCCTAACCAATAAGACCAACAACGAACTCTGGGTGAATTTCATCAGGGATTTTCCCTGTATTTGTCTTCAGGAGACCTGGACACTAAATCCAGTTCACATAAATGGGTATAAGACATTCCATACACCAGCTGTACAGGTTAATCACGGCAGGCCAAAGGGAGGCTTATGCACATATATCTCAAACAAGGCACGGCTACATAATCCAAAAATGCAAATCACAAAAACCTATTATCAAATGATTGAATGCAACTTGGACCAGAACACGCACCTAATACTCATCAACTTCTATAATAATGCAACCCACAGAGAAGTCCCCAAAATTTTAACAGAGATGGGTGAGGACCTAGAGGAAATATGCGCGAGCAATAGACGCGTGACCCTCATTATATGGGGGGGCGACTTTAACGCACACCTCTGCAAGGAACTTACAGGAAAGGTGTGTGGTTGGGATACCGAAGATCTTGGCCTAGGATTGCACTTCTCGCATACCATTCAAGGAGAGGCAATGAATTCAGTGGCTCAAAAATATAATTTGTTTTTTGTAAATGAATTACTGACTAAAGAACTACAGCTTAAACCAACCTTTAATGGAAGGGGTGCACACACAACCATTGATTATATTTTAATGTCAACACATTTTTTAGACTATTTTACTAATTATACAATCCACGATATCGCAATAAGCGACCATTTCCCCCAAAGCTTGGAACTTTCATTAATCCCGCCCACACAGGCTAAAACCAGAGAGGTAACGATGGCAAACGATATTGAATTAGCCCCGGGTAATGGTTATACATTGAGATGGACTCAGACTGACCCACAGGCATTATTGAAAGACATACTATGTGAACATACCCAAGTGTTCTTAGATTGCCTTAGTGAAGACACGGACCCTGGACAATGCCTAAGTGCCTTTCAACAGATAACCTATGCTGTAAAAAAGACCCTCACGGTTAGGACTGGAGGGGCAGGGGGCAAGAAAAGGGAAATCGGCTGGTTCGACCACGATTGCACGAAAGCGCACACAAGATTTAAAAAAGCCCTAAGCGCCCCCATAAGATGTCAGTCTGAAATACGTACCTGTAGACAGGCATACAAGACAGCCACAAAAAAGAGGAAACTCGCCTTGAGAGAGAAGTCATGGGACAACCTACACAGAGCCAGTCTGACGAAAGACAATGCCCTCTTCTGGAAAACAATAAATTCTCCCGTCCTATGGGCCAATAATACCCCCAGCATGGAAATTGCAATTTCGGAAGAGGACTGGATTACATACTTTTCTAAAATATACTGTCAACCCAATGACAGAGCTCCCCCGGACCTTTTAAAAGTCCCAGATCCTGAGGAAGTTTGACACCTAGCAGTATCACCTCAGTTTACCTTAGGGGAGGTAGTAGAAGCTATAAACACAAGCAAAGCTGGGAAAGCGCCAGGGCCTGATGGTGTCCCAATTGATCTATATAAAGCTAACACCGACTTATGGGGCCCCTTACTGACGCAGGTACTGAGGGCCATTTGCTCACAAGGCCCACCATCAACATGGCGTCATTCTATCATCATACCCATATACAAAAAGGGCGATCGTCTTAACCCAGCCTGTTATAGACCAATCTCCCTCCTTGATACATCAGCTAAATTAGCAGGGAGAATAATTTTAAACAGACTTCAAATATGGGCGGAAGAAAATAATATTTTATCTCCAGTGCAGTATGGCTTCCGCACAGGACTAGGCACAGTGGAACAGGCTCTGAACTTAACTATTCTAGTGGGGAAGTATACGAAGACTAGAGAGGGTAATTTGCACCTGGCCTTTATAGACTTGTCCTCAGCATTTGACTGTGTCCTGCATGAAAAGTTATGGGATATCCTAACAAGCATGGGAGTTGAACCAACAATAGTCCACTTTCTAAGAGAACTGTATACTGGGTGTGGAGCAAGTGTAAGGTACGGGATGAGAGGGGAATGCACTAAGTCTTTTGGTATATACAAAGGGGTGCGTCAAGGCTGCGTTTTAGCACCACTACTATTTTCATTATATATAAATAACCTAGAAAATGAATTGATAAACAAATGTAAAGATCTCCCACAAATAGGTAATCGCCCCGTCCCTGCACTCCTTTACGCAGACGATGCAGTACTCATGGCCAGGACACCGCTAGCCCTCCAGAAACTCCTAACCTCCTGTATAAATTACATGACAGCCCTGGGCCTCACAGTTAACCGTTCGAAAACGTTCATAATGAACTGTGGCAGGAAACTGAGTAAGCCCTATAAAACTACTATCCAAGAGGACAAAGTGAAGATAGCTCCCACCTTCTCATATTTGGGCATAATGTTTGACAAACAGGCCACCTGGGCACACTGTGTGAAAATAAAAAAAGACCAGATTATTAAAACAACGGCGGCCTTGAAGATTTTCTCCAAAAAACTAAGGGGAATCTCCCCGTCAAACATGGTAAAAATCTACAAAGCCAAATGTATCCCGGCGGCTACCTATGGAGCATGCATCTGGGGGTATACGAACTGCCATGCGATACAGTTGGTGGAAAATGACTTTCTGAGATATCTACTAATGGCACCAAATAGCACGTCATCATATATTAGCCATTCGGAACTTGGGGTCCACTTTGTAACTGATTTAATTAAGATACAGCCTTTATTATTATGGCATAAAGTGTGGACCTCTGAGCACACCGGACTAAACCAGGCCATACTATCCGACTGTATGAATCTAACACACTCGCATAGAGTTCCCTGGCTAAAATATATCATGACCTTCTTCAAAAACATGGGCTGCGAAGCGTATTATCAAAATCCACAATCACTGGAAAAAATAACCAGGAGAGACTTGAGGGCTCTGACTTTGAAGTATTTGGATGAACAGAGATGGGAAGTGGAATCAAAAAAACCAACAGTAATGTCCAACCAACTAATTCTGTCAACGGACGCAGTCCAGCCCTACCTAGTAAGCGTGGTAAATCCCCGACATCGATTTGTTCTCACAAGATTCCGCTTAAATATCTTCCACCGGCTAGTAACCTTTCCGACTATGTGTGACTGGAGTACAGTTTTAAGAGTATGTCCATGTGATGCGAAAGCTCCTCAATCTACAATGCATGTGGTCCTCTTTTGTAAATTTTATGACATACCAAGAAAACGTTTTTTATTGCCTTTTTTAAGATCAGCTAATATGCGCAAGTGTCGCGACGCGTATTTTAGCTTACAGATTTTATCCTCTATTGAATTATGTGGAATTTTAGCAATTTTTTTATGTACAGTACTCTCTGTAAGGAAGTCTATGGGTGTACTGAATTAATTTTATTTGAAAATCTGCAACTTCTGGTAAACTCCTTACTCCCTAAAAAAAAAAAAAAAAAAAACCACTGTCATTGAACTCGTCTTTGCACTGATGTAAATCTATCAAGTTTTATATATACCTGTTTTTGAATGAATTAAGGAGGTGTCTTATAATCTCACTTATTTTATGTATAACCCTTCTTATATTTATTTATTACCAATGTGCTATTACTTGACACTTTTATGGCTCGTTGAAAGCCGAATAAAGTTTTGTTTGATTTGAAGAAACAGACAACTCTGTTTTCCAACTAGCTATTCTGTTTGTAATTAGCAGGAACATGCCAAAAGTTCAAAATCAGCATTATAGCGTCTTATCAATCTCCGTAACTATAATAATCAACTCTGGGCCTTGTCTGCATCATTGCTCAAATGTTTTGCCTGCTATAGGATATATAGGCTCGTTATTAATATGTTTGAAGAAGCATACTTTTGAATTCTACTTTATTTTCTAAAAGGTCCTTGCAAGTACCACCTAAGTTTTATATCCTAAATATACAATTATCCATATAGAGTTTATTGGTAGTTTCTTAGATTATTCTACTTAAAAAGGATACAAAGGTACAACCCAATGCAAAGTTGTAATTCTTTCTGTCTTGCTTTCTAAATTTATACCATACAAGAATGAGGTAGTCTCGCACCCCCCATTACCTGTGCTCTCCAAAGCTCGTCTCGCTCATGTGCCACACGCCAGTGTGTATCCCCCATCATGGCAATGAGCAGGTTCAGCATGAGCAGGGCTGCAATGACTGCAAAGGCAGAGTACAAGATGCTGAACATAAAGGGAAGGTCTACTTCGTAATTCGCAGGTCCATCAATGACAGTGAGGAAAAGTTCAAAAGTGCTAAAGAGGGCCATAGGGTAGCTGTGGAAATGTCCAAGATGATCCGGGTCCTCCATTTGAAAAGTGATATAAAATGCTGAAAGAAAAGTGATCTTGCAATGAGAAGAGTTTGGAGAACTGCTCTGCACCTTGCCTCAATAGGCATTACACATAGAAAAGTGATTGCAGAGAATACAAATGTGATACAACTCAATAGAGAGTCATCTTGGCAATTTGTTGAATGATTATTACCTCTAACAGTATATCCTCAAAACAGTCCATTCAAAACGTATAAATAAAAAAAACAATTCAACCATATACACAAACAAATATGGGGATTCATCGTCTTCTAAAATACAGCAATACCTGCAAAGTTACTTTAATCACATTAAACAGATAGGGCACCATTTAAATGAAATGGCAACATTTTTGTTACAAAATTCCTATGCAAGGCAGTTTTCAAGCATCTGCCTCAACATGAGATCCTTAAGAAAGCCTTTTTCGGGGGCCCTTCTTTGAGAACCATTCATATACTAAATAGTTTTTCTATAATACATACATTGTTAACCTCTTCGGTTACATCCTTGGCTGCGTCGCTGAGGCACCAAGGACGTAACTGTTAAGTCCTTGGACCGGCTAATGGGGGGATCGTTATCGCTGCCCCCATGAGCCTTGCCCCAATGCCCCCAGGAGAGGGATGGAAGGGGAATCGCTTCCCCTTCCACCCTGCCCCCCGTGACATCGGATGACTTCAGCGTGCGATCGCGCGCTTACCTCATCAGAGGTCGCCTCCCATCGCGCTAGAAGCTCTGCTTCCAGCGTGATCGGAAGAGAAATGCAGAGCATTTCTCTTCCCATCAGGGGTTGGGGCAGGCAGAGACATCAAAGGAAAGGAAAGGCTTTTCCTTTCCTTTTATGTCATTCTGAGCATTTCTGCAGGCCTATCGTGAAGCGATTGGGCTGCAGAAATGCCCACTAGACACCAGGGATTTTTTTTTCCCTCATTTATAAATGAAGGGGAGCGAACCTTGGGCAATTTATTATTGGACCTTTTCTGCCATCCCGGAGGGCAGATCAACCTCTTTAAATTAGGCCGATCTGCCCCCAGGGGGTCAGAAACCTCTAGACACCAGGGATCATATTTTTTTTTATTGTTTGTAAGTGGGGACTGACCCCTTACTCAAGTGTCGCACCTGTGGGGGGGCAAATCGTCTTAGACCATTTCTACCCCTCTTAGGGGCAGATTGGCCTATTTTTATTAGGCCAATCTGCCCTCAAGGGGTGCAGAAACCACTAGACACCAGGGATTTTTTTAAAGTCAATTTCATGCAGGGGGAGCGACCCCTTAGGCAAGAGTCACTCCCCTCGGGTGCAAATTTCTGTTAGGCCATTTCTGCCCCCTTTGGGGGCATATCAGCCTATTTTAATTAGGCCATTCTGCCCCCGGGGGGGGGGCAGAAATCACTAGCCATTTTTTATTTATTTTTTACAGATAGGGAGTGATCCCTTAAGCAAGCGTTGCTCCCCTGGGGGGGTAATTTTACCCCCTTGGGAAAGGGTCGCTCCCCATGGGGGCACATTACATTTGGCTATTTCTGCCTCCCCCCCCCCCCCCCCGGGGAAGATGTATTTTTTAAATGAAAAAAAAAAAAGCGGGTGGCGGTATGGCCAAAACCCCACCCCACATAAATGGGGGCAAATATCCCCGATCCACTCCCCCAGAGGGAGGGGTGGGGGGCAGAAAGCCTGCTAGATGCCAGGGAATTCAAAACAAATATAAATATGAGGGGTGGTGGCTATCAATCAGTATGGGCATGGTTATGGCGCCACCTCAAATGAAGGGTGTAACAGTCTTTCAGCTCTCCCTGCACACTTAAACATCTTATCCCACGGCAAGCAAGAGGACATTTGATTATTTTTGGGTTTTGGTTTTACATTTGGGGCATGAGAGCTTGTCTAACTCTCAAAATCGTCCCACTTGGAATGGTGAGGGCTACACTTTCTGGACTTTGGGACACTGCCATGTAGAAAAATCTATGAGACCTAGACACATCTGAAAACTAAACACCTGAGTGAGTCCAGGGTGGTGAGCTTCACATGCACCCCACACCACTTTCTTACCCACAGTGCCCTGCAAACCTCCAACTTTGCTTGAAATCACACATTTTCCCCACAATTGTGTGATGGAACCTTTAGGAATCTGCAGGAATCCACAAAATTCCACCCACCCAGCATTGTCGCATCTATACAGAGAAAATTTCTGCCCCACTTGTGAGCCTAAAAAGTTTTTTTCCCCAAACTGCCCTTTTGGACCCTCTTTAGTTTCCCCTCATTTTCGACATGTATTTGTCTCTTCCCTGCCACAGGCACTTGGCCCACCTACACAAGTGAGGCATCATTTTTGCCGGAAGACTGAGGGGGAACATTGGGTGGTAGTAAATTTGTGCCGGTGCTGTGATCCCACACAGAATTGTGGGAAAAATGTGATTTTTTAGCTAAATTTGAGGTTTGCTGAGGATTCTGGGTAAGAAAACACTGGGGGATTCACGCAAGTCATGCCTCCCTTGACTTCCTCGGGTGTCTAGTTTTCAGAAATGTTTGGGTTTGGTAGTTTTCCCTAGATGGCTGCTGAGTACAGGACAAAAAAAACCCAGGTGCACCCCCCCTCCCGCAAAAACAGGCAGTTTTGTATTTGATAATTTTGATGTGTCCACATAGTGTTTAGGGGCACTGCCTGTCGCGGGCACTAGGCCTACCCACCCAAGTGAGGTACCATTTTTATCGGGAGACCTGGGGGAACGCTGGGTAGAGAGAAGTTTGTGGCTCCCCTCAAATTCCTGAACTTTGCAGCACCAAAATTGTAGGAAAAATGTTTTTTTCTAAGGATTCTGGGTAATAGAACCTGGTGAGAGCACCACATGTTACCCCATTCTGGGTTCCCCTAGGTCTCTAGTTTTCAGAAATGCACAGGTTTTCTAGGTTTTCCTAGGTGGCGGCTGAGCTAGAGGCCAAAATCCACAGATAGGCACTTTGCAAAAAACAGCTCAGTTTTCTTTAGGAAAATGTGATGTGTCCACGTTGTGTTTTGGTTTTGGGGCATTTCCTGTCGCGGGCACTAGGCCTACCCACACAAGTGAGGTACCATTATTTTTGGGAGACCAGGGGGGACGCTGGGTAAAAGGAAGTTTGTTGCTCCGATCAGATTCCAGACCTTTCCATCACCGAAATGGGAGGAAAAAATGTTTGTTTGTTTTTTTTGGCCAAATTTTGAGGTTGGCAAAGGATTCTGGGTAAAAGAACCTGGTGACAGCCCCATAAGTCACCCCATCCTGGATTCCCCTAGGTGTCTAGTGTTAAAAAATGCACAGGTTTGGTAAGTTTCCCTAGGTACCGGCTGAGCTAGAGGCCAAAATCCACAGCTAGACACTTTCCAAAAAACACATCAGATTTCAATGTGAAAATGTGATGTGTCCATGTTGCGTTTCCTGTCACAGGCATTATGCCTACGCACAAATGTGAGGTACCATTTGTATAAGTAGACTTGGGGGAACACAGAATAGCAGAACAAGTGTTATTGCCCCTTGTCTTTCTCTACATATTGTCCTTCCAAATGTAAGACAGTGTGTAAAAATATGTCTATTTGAGAAATGCCCTGTAATTCACATGCTATTATGGGCACCCCAGAATTCAGAGATGTACAAATAACCACTGCTTCTCAACACCATATCTTGTGCCAATTTTGTAAATATAAAGGTTTCCTTGATACCTATTTTTCACTTTTCATATTTTACCAAAAGAGTTAGTGTATACCCGGTATACAATGAAAACCCACTGCAAGGTGCAGCACCTTTACTGGCTCCCTGGGGTTCTTGGTGAACCTACAAGCCCTATATATCCCCACAACCAGAAGAGTCCAGCAGACATAACAGTATATTGCTTTCAAAAATTTGCCATAGCTGGAAAAAGTTATATAAGAAAACGTAGACAGAAATGGCTCGTTTTTCACCTCAATTTCAATATTATTTTATTTTAGCTGTTACTTTCTGTAGGAAAACCTTGAAGGATATACACAAATGACCTCTTGCTGAATTCAGAACTTTGTTTACTTTTCAGAAATGTTTAGCTGTCTGGCATCCAGCATTGGTTTTGCACCCATTTATGTCACTAACTGGAAGGAGTCAAAGCAAAAAAAATAGTAAAAAAGGGGTATGTCCAAGTAAAATGCCAAACTTTTCTTGAAAAATTTAGTTTTGTGATTTAAGTCTGCCTGTTCCTGAAAGCAGGGAAGATGGTGATTTTAGCACCACAAACCCTTTGTTGATGCCATTTTCAGGGGGGAAAAAACACAAGTCTTCTTCTGCAGCCCTTTTTCCCCATTTAATATATCTATATATCTCTTGGCTAATTTATTGGTCTCCTCCAGGGGAACCCACAAACTCTGGGTACCTCTAGAATCCCTAGGATGTTGGAAAAAAGGGATGCAACTTTGGCATGGGTAGCTTATGTTCACAAAAAGTTATGAGGGCCTAAGTGCGAACTGCTCCAAATAGCCAAAAAAAGGCCTGGCACCTGAGGGGGAAAAAGGCATGGCAGCGAAGGGGTTAAAACCACGTCGTTGTTTACTTTTTTTTTCTGGTGTTACTAAAGAAGTCCTTCTGTATTTTCGGCACCCTATGTCATGGCCGCCATCTGGGTTAGCAGGCCTTTAAATTGAGCCACCCCCATCCGCCAAAAGCAGATTATTCAGTTAACCTATTTCTTGGGTGCATTCCATCAAGGAAGCCCTCCAGTGTTCTATGGAGTGAAACACAGATTGGTCAGACCAGGTGGCTCTTGTGGGTGGTTGGAGCAGGTAAGGAAGCTCCTTTTATTTAATATGCTCTTCACATTCACAGCCCAGTGGGGCATTCAGAACCACGGTTTGTTGTTTTATGTGAGGATCTTGGTGCTTGAAACAAAAGCTGGTCATTAAGTACTCTCTCACCTCTAAGTAATGACTTGATTAGAAAAGCCACAGCATCATCACCTGAATTACAGAAACTATAATAGCAACAGTTTGGGCACAACAGTACTTTAGCTTCTTTATTGTGTGTGTTTGGAGAAAGCCTGTTTGGAAGGACAGGTAAGAGCCATAAGACTGTAAAGGTAGAGAGCAAGCAAGGCAACTGAAGGATTACAGTTGGTTGTCAGAAATCAAGGAAAAATACACATGTATCAGCGTCAAAATCTAGGCAACCTTTTTGCTGGTAATTACAGTGACATTGCCGCATGGATAAAAGCTGTCTAAATAACTGTATTGATTCAAGTCATACTTGTCCAAGAGTTACCAGCTTTGGATCCTCAGTTCCAGGTCTCTCTCCCCACAGTACCCTCCCGTAAATTTCCATCCCCTCATCTGGCCACCCCGATCCTCCGGAGATAGTACTTGGAGTCGAGGCTGCCAGAAGGTACTGCTCATGAGTAACCAGCAAATCTCCACACGTGATCACAACAACTACAAATCTAAAACATTTTCAGGCAGGAAAAATGCATTGGGTGGGCCTTGCAAATGATGGTAGCAAGGGAACAACTAGCAAAGGTCTCAATCGGACAAAGTTATGTAGGTAAATGCCAAGATTCTAGACAATGAGACACAAATATGTAGACTGTAATTACCTGCAGCAAAGCCAAGTATGACAACAGCCATGAGCCAGCAGAACCTCAGCAGATCTCCAAATATCATCTAAGCAAAAAACAGAAAGCCATGAGATACATGAGGTGCTTAGCCACCTGAAGAGCAAGTCATATGTAAATAAAGATATGAGGATTTAGATAATATTCTATTGCTGTCCCACAGTAGGTACTAGAGCACTGAACACAAGTTGTCCTACAAAATGGGCATTGTTGACGTGAAACACCCTTCCTCACCCCAGACAGTTCCTCTTACCTACTGTGGTCTTGTTTTTTGACCAACCAATTCACCTCCCCCATAATTTGTGTCCTACTTTACCATTGTTTGGCAGCATACATTTTTTGTGTCCTTACCTTCTGTATCATGATCGTGAAAGGCCCGAGCATCTGAAATCCGCGCGTGAAGTACATGACGTAGCACCAGCCCATGACCACAGCGAAGGACATCGACACTGCTTCTCCCGCGGTGCTTGTGATGCGCAGGATGAGTGTGATAAGGACCATAAAGGCAAAGATGATTCTGTTGGTAGAGCAAGACATGCTGAGAAACGAGTCAGACTCTACAAACCACATGCCACCTGCTCCTCCTTGCACAGCGGCATTCGAACTCTCAAAGACAAGTTCACACAGTTTGCTCAGCCTTCCACAGAGAATTCCTCCTTGCATCTGGACACGTTTCCCTACCAAATTCATAGCATTAATTCCTCATAGTGTCTGTTTTAAAGTTTGGGCTGATCATTGAAGGAAATTGTAGTTATTATCACTGAAGTAGTATTGCTGAAGCCTATGGCATGTAAACCTTACATGAAGTGTTGAACAGCACTACACTACCTTGAGAGGCACTGGACGTGGTCAAACAACATTGTTTTTGTGTACATAGTAGTCTTACTTTTAGAAAGCTTTAATAAGGAAAGTCTACACTGTTGGACAATGCCTTTTGTGGAGAAGAAATTCCTTTTAGTTTGTAAATGGTGGGTCAAGCTAGCAGAAATGGTTTGATGTCCCTGCCTATCAATTTTCAATGAAGCATTTTTGGGGTAAAGCTATAAATTAGTCAGAAACTGCCCCTATGGTAATATCCCTTCACCAGAAATCCAATAGGTCATTTTATTTGGTAGAAGGTTTAAAGAGGCTACAGTGAACTTGACAGACAGAAGATTGGGCCCGAGGGCGATGAGACTTCTTTCAGAGGCAGACAAAGGGCTCTGAAAGTGAAGATAACAGGAAATATGGTGCTCTTATGCATACTGGTGTAAATTACTAAAGGGAATTTTGGAATGTAGTATTTTTCAGTAGCTAAAGAGCTTTGTCAAAGGCAAACTTAGAGGTGTATCTATGAAGCAAATGTGAATACGGTGGCACTATTCATTGTGGGACCTGAATGGTGAGCCAAATATGAGGCAGGCAGTTTCTTAGACAGGATCCAAGACATTGGTGAAAATAGGACACCACATCAAGGTGTGAAAGTATTAGCAGATGGCATCTAGGACACCTGTGCCACAGGCAAAATATGTGTACCTCCAGTGGGACCAGATCTGTTGGTCTGCCTAAGACTTTCAAATCGTTTCTTACTACATACAACAAATATGGGGGTCAACCCTCAGATGACAAGAGACTTTAATAGAGGAGGTGTCAAGATAAATACTTTATTGCAGAGGACTCAGTTTAAAACATACATGTATTACCGTGCAAAATTGCAGCATGGACGCACAAATGTTTTTTTTGCATCACAAATAAAGATAACTCAGACGAGGTCAGTCTATAAACATTACAAAGGAGAAAAGGTCAGATTATGCACATTCTTACATCATAATGTGGAAAGGACCTCCAAGCACGGTCTGACCGAAGTACCGGGCAAAGCCGACGCGAAGAATATCTGGAATCTAAGGGCAGACGGTAAGTTAGTAAGGGAAATAATTAGGAAGACTGGCCACAAAGATAGTACTAATGGGCGGAGCCAAGTAAAATCCTCACCTCTAGGAGTAATATTGTAATAGCCCCGATCACGCTGATCAGCTCACCCACAAGCCGCAGATCATCTTCGTAGGTACCATATGCCTCCTGCAAAGAAGAAAAGGTCATGGTTTACAAATGTATAACTTAACTGTCTGGCATTTCATGTTTATCACATAAGTGAATTGAAATAAAAATACTACATTATTATACAATACTTTATATCCAAGTTCAGACATAATAAAATACTTATTTGACATATTATTAGACATATATATAAATTCGGTATGTGACTACAATCAGATGTTAAAAATAACTTGAAACCAGACAAATTACAAACTATTTTTAACTGAATTGATTGAATGTCCTGGGAGTGACATTAAGGGGTTGTAGGACAGAGCAACACAGGTAAACACTGCATGCCTTTCTAATGCATTTTTTTTTACCCGGCAAATGTTTAGCACTCATGTGCTTTTACCTCTCATGCCATTAACACACATTATTAGACTAAGTATTCGTATGGTAAGTACAAAAAAAAAAAACAGATATTTGTATATATATATATATATATATACACACACATATATATATACACATATATATATATATATATATATATATATATATACATACTTTTTGTTAGACCTGACAGCCTTAGGGTGATCACCCCTAACTTTTTTCCTGCCTCCCTCCACTTTTTGGACACTGTTTTTGCTGGTTTTAGGACTCTGCGCACTTTACCACTGCTAACCAGTGCTAAAGTGCATATGCACTCTCCTTTAAAAACATGATGACATTGGATCATACACAATTGGCTTATATAATTTACTTCTAAGTCCCTAGTAAAATGCACTGTATGTGCCCAGGGCCTGTAGATGAAATGCTACTAGTGGGTCTTCAGCACTGGTTGTGCCACCCACTTAAATAGCCCCATAACCAGGTCTCAGGCCTGCCATTGCAAGACCTGTGTGTGCAGTTTCACTGCTAATTCGACTTGGCATTGAAACATACTTGCCAAGCCTAAATCTCCCCTTTTTCTACATGTAAGTCACCCTTAAGGTAGGCCCTAGGTAAACCATAGGGCAGGGTGCTGTGTAGACAAAAGGCAGGACATGTACCTGGGTAGCTTATATGTCCTGGTAGAGTAAAACTCCTAAATTAGTTTTGCACTGCTGTGAGGCCTGCTTCTTTCACAGGCTAACATTAGGGCTACCCTAATATACTGTTTGAGTGGTAGCTTCTGATCTGAAAGGAGTAACATGGTCATATTTAGTAAGGCCAGAATGGTAATACAAAATCATGCTGACTGGTGAAATTGGATTTAATATTACTACTTTCAAAATGCCACTTTTAGAAAGAGAGCATTTCTCTGCACTTAAATCCTTCTGTGCCTTACAATCCACGTCTGGCTGGGTTCAGTTGACAGCTCCCTTGTGCATTCACTCAGACAACCCCAAACACAGGATGCTCAGCTACTTGCATACATCTTCATATTGAATGGGTCTTCCTGGGCTGGGAGGGTGGAGGGCCTGAAACTTACATGTCAAAGGACAGTAGCCTGCCTTCACACAAAGGACTGCCACACCCCCTACTGGGACCCTGGCAGACAGGATGGAACTGAAATGGGACCTTGTGCACTTCTAAGCCACTCTTTGAAGTCTCCCCCACTTTAAAGGCACATTTGGGTATTTATTTAAACAGGGCCTCTGCCCCTACCAACTCAGACACTTCCTGGAGAAGAACCAGAACCTGCAACCTGCCAAGAAGAACTGTCTGGCTGCCCAAAGGACTCACCTGACTGCTTTTCTGAGAGGTACTACTGCCTTGCTGTTGCCCTGCTGCCTTGCTGCTATCTGGCTGTGCTGAAGAAGGGCTCTCCAAGGGCTTGGATAGAGCTTGCCTTCTGTTTCCTGAAGTCTCAGAACCAAAAAGACTTCATTCCTGCAAGAAGAACTCCCTGTGCGGTGGAAATTGACGCACAGCCTGCAAGAAACAATGCACAGCCTGCATCGTGGTCAAAAAAAGATCACTGCACGCCGAACCGGAACGATGCAGCCCAACTTTGCAAGCAGAAGATCGACGCAGTGCAAGCATAGCAACTAGAAATTAAACGCATGGCCCACTGGATTGATGCAAAGCTGAGTCGGAACAATGCAGCCCAACTTCCTGAGAGGAATCAACACAGCACCTGCCGTGAGGTAGAATTTTCCATGCAACGCCCACCGGATCGACACAAAGCTTTTTTATTTGAAAAATAAACGACGCATCACTGTGTGCGACCCGAGAAATCAACATACACCTCCCGGTTTTCCACGTATCTCCTCCTCTGCAGTTCCTTGCGGAGATTTTGAATGCAAACCATGTACTTTGTACTTGCAAGAGACTTTTTTTGCTTTAAAGAGACTAAAGACACTTTGTATCATTTTTACACTGATATTTCAAAATATACTTATTGTACCTTAATCATTTTGACCTACATCTTATCAGATAAATATTGTATATTTTTCTAAACACTGTGTGGTGTATTTTTGTGGTGTTCTACTGTGTTATTGCATGATTTATTGCACAAATACTTTCCACATTGCCTTCTAAGTTAAGCCTGACTGCTCAGTGCCAAGCTACCAGAGGGTGGGCACAGGATAATTTGGATAGTGTGTGACTTACCCTGACTAGAGTGAGGGTCCTTGCTTGGACAGGGGGTAACCTGACTGCAAACCAAAGTACCCACTTTTAACACACACACACACACACACATATATATATATATATATATATATATATATATATATATATATATATATTTTAATCTTTTTGGCAGGAACCTCCCAAACCCCCATACTTACCTTAAATGCATGGTAAAGGTATACGTTATAAAGGTCTATACGTGGTAAAAACGTTTGTGGTAATAAATGCGTGTTAAAGGCAGTGCGATGTAAAAATCGCGTTGTAAAGACTGTTCCCCCATTAAGGCAGTGTTCATTGAAAACACCTACCACCGAATTATGAACTTGGATTTCGGAAGGTTTCAATGTATAACAAGAAGGTTTGTGCTTATTCGTTGTGTGGTGTTTTGTTGTGGTGGTGATGTGTTCTGGTTTTTGTACTGTTGGGTTTTGTGCCGTTTACAGCAATGTAATGTTGTGATGTTCTATGGTTATATTGTGTTCTGTATCGACTTTTGTTGTGTTCTACTCTATTGTGTTTTTTTGCCAAGTATATGTCATTGTATTACGTTCTGTTGCAAACCTTAGAGATGTCAACAAATGTTATCACATTTTCCACCAAAAGCAGCACACAACTTTGAAGTTCGCATGGCAAGCAACCACTTACCACTAAGGTGGTAAAACAGTGCTCGTGCTGCTCTTCAATGATTTAAAACAGTGGTTCCCAACCTTTTGACTTCTGTGGACCCCCATTTTATCAATACTGGACCCCGGGGACCCCCCACTGAATCATTATTGGAACCCGGGGACCCCCACTGAGTCATTACTCATAGCTGGGACCTAATATTATAAAAAATTGTAAGCAGTCGCGGACCCCCTGAGGAGGCTTTGCGGCCCCCCCAGGGGTCCCCGGACCACAGGTTGGGAACCACTGATTTAAAACATAAGTCAGTCCAACCATGTGGCAGAGACCACCAAAGGTTCAGAATAAAAGTGCAATTTAGCAGAAGAAACCAAAATATGAGCACTCTGACCCATCCATAATTAAGAGCAAAGTCATCAGGTTGTCCCATCAGATCTTGAAATGTGAAACAATTTGCTTATGCTGTATATAATTTAGTTCCATTTAAACTGGTCCTCACATATGTACAAAGAAAAGCATTCACAATAGGTAACTGGAAAATAAGTTGGCATCCAAGGTTTTCATCTTTGAACTGCAATCTGTTCCAACAATTCAGTGCTATTTTGGGTGCCAAGAACTTCTCCTTTGCACAGAAGATGTCCCATGGCGTGCTGGAGGAGGCAGAGTTGTTTCCATGCAGAAAGACTGCAAACAAGCCTTGCTAGCTGCAAAGGTTGCAGTTGAAGTAAAAGGGTGCTGCCCGCGCCCAGGAAGGACCAGGAGGTTGCCACTTGGAAGAGGAGACAGAGGGGGTGCCCAGCAACACACAGAGGGCCCATGCAAAAGAAGGCAGCACCCGCAGAAGTACTTGAACACGGGTTCAAGAAAACTGGGCATGGTGGTCGTCTCAACACTACAAAGGAGGGTCCCACGAAGCCGGTGGTGAATTCGGCGAGTTGAGCAATGTAGGACGGAGTTCTGGGGACCTGGGCTGTGCTGTGCACAAAGGATTCCTTACAAAAGTGCACAGAAGCCCTAGCAGCTGCAGTTCACGCAGTACACAGGATTACTGTCTGGCGTGGGGAGGCAAGGACATACCACCACCAAATTTGGACAGATGAACCACTGGACTGTCGGGGTCACTTGGACCAGCTCCTGTGTTCCAGGGACTATGCTCGTCACGATGAGAGGGGACACAGAGGACCGGTGAAGCAGAAGTTTGGTGCCTGCGTTAGCAGGGGGAAGATTCCGTCGACCCACAGGAGTTTTTTTCTTGGCTTCCAGTGCAGGGGGAAGGCAGACAGCCCCCAGAGCATGCACCACCAGGAAACAGTTGAGAAAGCCGTCAGTATTAGGTGCTACAATGTCGCTGGTAATCTTCTTGCTACTTTGTTGCAGTTTTGCAGGCGTCCTGGAGCAGTCAGCGGTCAATCCTTGGCAGAAGTCGAAGAGGGAGATGCAGAGGAACTCTGGTGAGCTCATGCCTTCGTTATCTGAAGAGAAGCCCACAGGAGAGACCCCAAATAGCCCTCAGAGGAGGATTGGCCACCTAGTCAGGTAAGCACCTATCAGGAGGGGTCTCCGACGTCACCTGCCGGCACTGGCCAGTGACAGGCCTCCATTGTGCCCTCACACCTCTGCCTTCAAGATGGCAGAGGTCTGGGACACACTGGAGGACCTCCGGGCACCACCCCTGGGGTGGTGTTGGACAGGGGAGTAGTCACTCCCCTTTCCTTTGTCCAGTTTCACACCAGAGCAGGGGCTGGGGGTTGGTGCAGCTGATGTCCCACACAGGATGGAGGGCTGCAGTCTTGTCTGCATCACTGAAGTAACCCACGAGCTGTGGAACACAAGAGTCTCGCGGTTAGGACAAAATGGTGCTGCCCGGACCCGAGAAGGACCAGGTGGACTCTACCCATATGGGGGAGTCGAAGGGGGCTCAAGGCGTTCTGAGGAGCCCACAACGGACCAGGCAGCCCACTCTGGAGTCCCACAGTGAGAGGACACAGGATTTGCAACACAACAAAGGCTCCCACGTTGCCGGATAACCACTCAGGAAGCTGTGCATCGCATGATCATGTGCTGGGGGCTCAGGCTTGGATATACACTTGAAACTTTGTGGAAAGGAGCAGCCAAGCCTTGGTAGCTGCAAAACATGCAGTGCATGGGGGTAGCTTTGTGGAGTGGGAAGGCAGGCTCTTACCTATACCAAGCTCACACAGCTGGACAAGGAGACCATCTGGAAAACTTCTGTCCACCACCTGTGTTGCAGGATCCAAGCAACTCGACTGGAGAGGGGTTCCATGCCACAAGTCATCGATGCAGACGGTGCCTGCTGAAGCAGGGGTGACTATCAACCCCAAGGGAGATTCCTTCGTTCTTCCTGTGCAGGCTGAAGACTGGCTGTCCTTTAAGGATGCACGACCAGGAAACAGTTGCAGTCGCTGGCAGGAGCTGGAGATACAATGTTGCAGAAGGCTTCTTGTTTCTTGGTTGCCGGCTTATAGAGTTCCTGGTGGGTCCAGATGCAGTTTCTTTGGTCAGAAGTTGAAGTGGGGGGTGCAGAGGATTCATGCTGGAGCCGTGCAATCCGAATCTGATGAAACACCCAGCAGAGAGTCCCTAAGTAGCCCTGAGAGGAGGAATGGTCGTGAAGTGAGTGTCAAACTATCAGGAGGGGGCTCTGACGTCACCTGCGTGGCCTGGCCACTCAGACGCTCCCAGAGTGTCCTGCCCATCTGGAAATCAAAATGGCTGAACTCCCCTGGGGTGGTGATGGATAGGAGAGTGGTCACTTCCCTTTCCTTTGTCCAGTTTTGCACCAAAGCAGAGACTGGGGCTCCCAGGACCGGTGTAGACTGGTTTATGCAAGGAGGCCACCAAATGTGCCCTTCAAAGCAATTCAGTGGCTTGGGGAGGCTACCCCTCCCAAGCCTGTAACACCTTTTCCAAAGGGAGAGGGTGTAACATCCCTCTCCCTTAGGAAGTCCTTTGTTCTGTCTTCCTGGACTTGATGAAATCAAGTAACAGGAAGGCAGAAACCTTCCTGTGGGGTGGCAGCAGCTGGGGCTGCCTTTAAAACCACAGAAGGCTGGTATGGCAGTACTGGGGGTTCACTGTGGAGCCCCCAGGGTGCATGGAATCATAAAAACAATGTTTGGGTTAGCATTGGGGTATGATTCCTACTTGTTTGATACCAAACATGTCCATATTAGGAGTTACCATTGTGACGCTGTACATAGGTAGTGACCTATGTACAGTGCACACTTCAAATGGTGTCCCTGCACTCACCAGGTCAGGGGAATTGGCCCTGGACGACATGGGGGTGCCTCTGCTAGTGCAGAGGTGCCCTCACACTCAGGTACTTTGCATCCAGCCTTCAGGATTGGAAGTCCTGGTGTATGGGTGACTTATAAGTGCCCTGGTGCAGTGTAAATGGCAGTGAAAGGGTGCTTGCATCTTTTCACACAGGCTGCAATGGCAGTCCTGTTGAAGCATTTGCATGGGCTCCCTATGGGTGGCAAAAGAAATACTGCAGCCAATAGGGACCCACTGGAACCCCAATGCCCTGGGTACCTAGATACCATATACTAGGGACGTATAAGGGGGCACCAGTATGCCAATTGTGGGTGAGATACTGTGTTATCAGTATCTAAATAACCATAATTTAAGGGAGAGAGCATAATTACTGGGGTCCCGATTAGCAGGATCCCAGTAGGTATAGTCAAACACACTGATAAACAGGCAAACAAATGGGGGTAACCATGCTGGAAGAAAGCTACCTTCCTACATTTTGCACACAAATTACTGCTGGCACCCAAGGATGCAACAAATATTATCGGTCACGAAGAATTGGGCCTTCAGTACCTGGGGGATCTGATTGCCGTTGCACCCCTTTTATTGTGGGTAAGATGCTGGAGAAACCTGGAAGCCAGCTTGGTACAAGACTGTGGGGGTCATTCCGACCGCGAATGGAGGAAGCACCGCCAACAGGCTGGCGGTGCTTCCCTGCCCATTCTGACGGCGGCGGTAAAGCCGCGGTCAGAAAACCGGGTCTGGCGGTTTCCCGCCGGATTTCCCCCGGCTGCAAGCAGCGCTGCCCAGGGGATTCTGACCCCCTTCCCGCCAGCCTGTTTCTGGCGGTTTACACCGCCAGGAAGAGGCTGGCGGGAACAGGTGTCCTGGGGCCCCTGGGGGCCCCTGCACTGCCCATGCCACTGGCATGATCAGTGCAGGGGCCCCCTAACAGGGCCCCAGCCTGCTTTTCACTGTCTGCCTAGCAGACAGTGAAAAGCGCGACGGGTGCAACTGCACCCGTCGCACACCTGCAACACCGCCGGCTCCATTCGGAGCCGGCTTCAATGTTGCAGGCCCCCTTCCCGCTGGGCCGGCGGGCGCTAACATTGTTAGTGCCCGCTGGCCCAGCGGGAAGGTCGGAGTGCCGCCAGCGGTCTTTTGACCGCGGAGCGGTCATATGGCGGTTCCCCCCCGCCGGAGTCAGAATGACCCCCAGTATGTCTGACTGTTTACAACTGGCAAACACAAATAGAATTCCCTGGGTCTCATATTTGAAAGCGTCCTTTCGAAATCTGGGGCTTGAAAGTATGTTTACAGACCCAAAGGCACTGCCTACAAATGCGAAGAAGATGGTGAAACAGTGCTACAGAGAGAATGCTCTGAGCCTTTGACTCCATGGAGCATTGAAACCGAAATCTTTTGAACCTTACACTCAGATTTCACAAACACTATAGAACCTTACTTAGCTTGGTTCCAAAGTTCATCTGTACGCTCTTTACTAACTTTTTTCAGGCTAAATTTAATTCATTTTAGAGTGGCCTTTCCCAAGCAATGTACCTGGCAAAAAGACCTACCCACTTGTTCTTGTGATGCCAGGTCTAGACAGAGCACTTGACATTTTTTTTTATTCTGTGCACTTTACGCTGCTCCTAGACATAGTTTTTATATTGCCGCTATTACGTAGGATTAAAGTCAGATACTATAAGGATCCAATGAGATTTGTTCAAAAACTACCCACAGTTCACATTTGTCACTCTATTTTTAATTGCATTAGATCTGCTATTGCTATTAGGAAAGGATATGAATCTATTGAGGTAGCTGTATAATCTGATGCAGATATTGCCCGTGGTCTTAAAAGTTTTAAATTGTTATAACCAACATTAAGAAATAATTTGTGATGGATGATATTTTAATGTCTTAGTATTTTAAAATGTTGTCTGTTCTTAACTGATCTGTGTTTCTATGGCAACCTTCAAAATAAAAGAATTTGACTGACTGACTAGTGAAGCACTCTACAGGGAGTAGTACATTACTACACAACCCAGGATTAGAAGTTAATAGCTGGCAGATTAGTAAAAGTTTTTTTTTGCATTAGTTGTGTTAGGTTTGTGCTCTTGAAATTCCTGTGCATTTAGTAGAGTTTAGAGTGGGGATAGGATGATGGGATTGGCTATGAAATGGGGGCGTCGTGAGAAGATGAACATTTGAGAAGATGCTTCTCGGGATTCATGTAGACTTTCCACATTGAGAAGATGTCTTAGAGTCATATGAAAAGAATGATACCATACTCTGGAAAAAAAATGTTTAAACTTTTTCAGATGGAGTTGCCCGTCTTCCTTATCCAGTGCCATCCCTTCCAGTCCTCACCCTCACTCACCTGCAGGTTTTTCTGCACAAGTACTGTTGTGTCCCTTGAATTGTTGATGGCAGCTGGATCTTTACTCTTCAGAGGTCTGTAGATGCAGCACATGGTGACACAGACCATGTACATCAGGTACAGGGCTGCCAGGAACCAGAAGTAGGGCCGGCCAAAGGTCTTCCACTTAAGACTCACAAGCTCCTTCACTGGAGTGAGGTCCAGAATCTGACGAGCCTGAGAGGGCAGAAGGAGGAAAGATGAGTGAGGGAAAAGGGGAAAGAGAGGGAGTAAGAAGGCAGGAGAGTAAGAGAAAAAGGACATCAAACCGAGAGAAAGGAGATTGATAGGCATTTGGCAGTGAATTATGGGATATCGGTGGCTTTTCTGCATAATTTTGGATCTGACGGATTTGCCACATAATCTATCATTAGCTCCATAATTTAGAGATTTTAATAAACAAAATGTGTTTCTAGCTCAAATGGATCAAAAGTTATTAAAATGTAGTTCGGCTTGTTGCTGTGGAACAGAAAGCATTTCATAAAGTTTGACCTTTCACTTGCATATTGCAGTATTTGGATGTTAACTTGTACTAATAAAGTGAAAACGTTGTCTTGACCGTGTTCACATGGATAAAAATGGTAAAACAATTCAACCAAATATATCAGAAATTGTGCCACCTTATGCTGCATAATTTGCATATTTTTGTCGCATAATTTAGAATTCTCTGCCATATAACATGGTCCTCCCTTGCTGCATAATTCTAGTGACCCTGACATTAGGTGGCAAGTATATATAGGAATACAAAAAACAAAACTGAAATAAGCGGACAGAAGAATTGAAGATGAAATAAAAATATCAACCTGGAAAAAAAAACTTTTCATCGGAAAGAAAACAAGCATGGAAAATAAATAGATAAAGTAGTCCGGACACCATGCTGAAAACATCGCACCTTGTATGTTTTCAGTAGTTTACCAGTGCTGTGTAGGTGGGCTAAACACCAGAAAAGGCAGGACGTATGCATGCCTTTCACAAATTAAAGCAAGCGGATTTTAAAAGGCAAACCCACGAACCAATGTAAGTGGCTGAAGTGACATGGGCGTGGTTGGAAGCCCAAAGAGAGATTACTGCAGGGGACGGAGCGTTTTGCGCTTGCCCAAGAAGGAAAAGTAAGAAAAAAACAAGCTCTTGCACAACGGGCTACATTCCCCTTGTGTGTATCTCTATGCTATGGAGAGCAGACTAGCAGAGAGGTTGCATTACACCCACAGTCCTATCACTAAGAACCAGAGGTGCTTCTTCCAAGGAGTGTCACTGAGAATGTCAGAGATGCAAACCATGGTAAATAGCATCTATGCTTAGGGTTGGCTGTACAGGTGCAGCTTTGTAATGTAGAAGAACAGTCTGTGAAGACTGAGGACCTTGCACCTAGACGCTGGACATCCTTGCGTCAATTAATAGGCCATGCTACTAAGTCTTTGCTAATTTTTATTAGGAAAGAATCAAAAGGAAGGCGACTTCTAAAGAATACGATGTTGCCAATTTTTATATTACTTAATGTATTTTGTAAGCACCATAATCCTTGCAATATTTGCTATTATACCTCCACTAATATTGTGCGATTCCTTAACTTCTAATAAAACCTAATAAATCACTAATCAAGGTCTCTTGCGTGTGCTCCCTTTGAGGGGGGCTGAGAGGAATCCAATAGAGTACCTGCAGTCAATGTTCATTAATAATGTGGATTATTTCCAGGTCAGTTTAGGAGGGATCCACGGGGTACCATCTGTCAATTTTCGCTACTCCAGAAGGTAGGCTTGGATACCTGCACTGCCTGGGGGCCGAGGGAAACCTAGAAGGTGTGTCCACCAGGGAGGGCTAGTTTGGGACAAACCTCTGTTGGTTCTGGTTGCTAATCAACAAGTAATCCTCAGTGGGAGTAACGAGTACCACACGCTCAGCTCCAAACCAGTGAAATTCACTCCCAGACATCAAGCACATTCAAGTTTAATATCAATATGTTCATATGAATTTGAAATCTGCTCTAGTCTATTACACATGGCTCCCCTCAAAGAACTGGAATTTCTTCTTCAAGCTACCTTCTGCATGGTAATCAATTAAAGCATCTGACTTGTAATGGATGATTAAACAAGACATCCTTGGGTACCAGCCAGCAAGGATCACTTCCAACAGTTCTGTAGATTGTGTTGCCAGAGCACTTGAAGCAGGTGTGATGTTAACATTTTAAGGCATTAGTAGCATCATAGGTTGAGGTGTCGGCAAGAGCGAAGAGTTAACATTTCCTAGCAACTCTTTCCTTTCTTTTGCATCCTGTGCTAGATTGTAAGATTCACAGGTTGAAATAAAATATCCTATAATAGATAGAATAAACAAATCACCCACTATACTGGATTTTGACATTGAGTTTGTGCAAAATGTGGAAAAACAGCGATAGCAACTCCTGCACTTACCTCTCTTTTCTTCGCAGAGACGACGAGTTCCAGCACCGAGAGGTCATCACCCCACGAGTCTATCCCGGAGAGATCGTGCAAGGTCGATGTCAAGGGGCCAAATGTCCACTGCACATACTTCCTTTTCTGCACAATATGATGGAACATCTGTGGGGACAGTGAGAGGTGTACTGACCATGAATGGTGATGGTGAGGACATGACATGTACGGCATCCCTGATGCAGCGCAGCCAGATAAAGGAATAAGCTTTAAAAAGGCGCAACAACACAGCAGTCCGTTATGTTGTAGGAGCACTCCATGCAAGTGTATACATCCAAAATGGCTTCTGTATTTTTTTCATCAAGCGCTGGTGGGAGGCAAGCAACACGCAGAGCAACGGTGGGGGATGCAAAGCATCGTGGAAGGCGGGATGGGAAGAAGAATTAACAATTGAGAAAGATCGGAGGCACAGGTATGGGAACCAAAAGGGAGGGTGCAGAGGAGAAGCAATGGAAGACAGATAATGAGGGAAAGGGTGGGGGAAGCACCATAGAGGGAGGGGTGGGGAGGCGATGTAATGGGCAGAGAACCAAGTGGAGCTGGTGGGGGAGAAGTACACAGAGAGCAACACAGAGCATGAAAGTGAAAAAAGAAACACACCATGGGGATAGCTGGAAAACACATGCAATCTTGTGGAGTGTTTAAGACAAAAGAAAAAAACAGGTCCCGAAAGTGAGGACTGGAGGGACATATGTACACTAGCAAAATTCCAGGGGTGGGACAGATACAAAATGGAGACGGTGAGCCATCAAAAATAAGTAAACAAGTCTCTGAATGTTCTTGGTAGACTCACACTTATGTCTTTCAACAGACGGCACATGTGCGGCCTAGGAGGCTCAGCCCCAAAAAAGGCCTTTAGTTCTTTTCAAAATGGTGGTGAGAGTGAGACAGTTATGTTGACTAAGAGAGCCAGAAGGATGATGAAAATATAAACAGCAAAAAGAAAGTGACTGGAGATAAACAGGGTAAGTGATCTGAAACAGGAACTCACGTGTGTGGATGTGAGAAAGTCAGAGGATGGCTGTGCACAAGTAATTACAGCAATCTGAACAGAGAGAAAAGAAAAAAGGTGCACAGGGGTAGGATGGAGAAGAGACATATGTTTCCAGGAGGTGTACAATGCTCAATGGTACCTTTTTCTATCTATAATACAACTGTTTGCGCACATTACATTTTTAATACAACTTTGTATTTAGAAAAATTGCTAGGCTTATTCAAAGTACGCCATTTTCTCAAAATTAGATTTGGAATTAGTTTCCAAATACATAGTTACTGTTAGAAATGGGGTTTTTGGTTGGCAGTCAGGTTACCCTCTGTCCAAGCAAAAGCCCTCACTCTAGTCAGGGTAAGTCACACACTATCCAAGATTATCCTGTGCCCACCCTCTGGTAGCTTGGCACGAGCAGTCAGGCTTAACTTAGAAGGCAATGTGTAAAGTATTTGTGCAATAAGTCATACAATACCACCATATAACACCACAAAAATACACCACACAGTGTTTAGAAAAATATATAATATTTATCAGGATAATTGTAGGTCAAAAAGAATAAAGATGCAATGGAAAATTGTAGAACTATCACAGGAAAGTGATATAAAGTGTCTTAAGTCTTTAGAATGCAATACAGTGTCTTTCAAGCACAAAGTACCTGGTTTCTGGTGGAAAATCTCCTCAGAGGGCCACAGGAAAAGGGATGCGTGGAAAAAAGGGTGTGTGCGTCGATTTCTCCTCAGCACACAAAGACTTGCGTCGTTCTTTTCCACGCGGGGAAGTCGGGCGTCGTTTTCCGGCGCGCAGACAGTCTCTTTTCGTGGATCGCGGGGATTACCAGATGTCCCGGGTCTGTGCGTGGATTCTCCTACTTGTTTTCCGGCTGCGCGTCGTTCTGCGGGACTGCGTGTCGAAGTTTCGATCTCACGGCAGGCGTCGCGTCGATTTCTCCTTGGAAGTCGGGCGGCGTTGTCCTTGCGAGGCCGTGCGTCGAAATTTTGGTCTCACGGCAGGCGTCGCGTCGATTTCTCCTCGGAAGTCGGGCGGCGTTGTCCTTGCGAGGCCGGGCGTCAAAGTTTCGCGTTCACGGTAGGCGTCGCGTCGATTTCTCCTGGAAAGTCGGGCGGCGTTGTCCTTGCGAGGTTGTGCGTCGAAGTCTCGATCGTCCCGAGAGCGTCGCGTTGATCAGCGTCGGTGTGCGGCGTTTTTCTCGCCGCGAAACAAGCTGTGCGTCGAAATTTTCGGCGCACGGAGCGTCCAAGTGAAAGGAAGAAGTCTTTTTGGTCCTGAGACTTCAAGGAACAGGAGGCAAGCTCTATCCAAGCCCTTGGAGAGCACTTTCACAGCCAGACAAGAGTTCAGCAAGGCAGCAGGGCAACAGCAAGGCAGCAGTCCTTTGTAGAAAGCAGACAGGTGAGTCCTTTGAGCAGCCAGGCAGTTCTTCTTGGCAGGATGTAGTTTCTGGTTCCGGTTTCTTCTCCAGCAAGTGTCTGATGAGGTAGGGCAGAGGCCCTGTTTTATACCCAAATGTGCCTTTGAAGTGGGGGAGACTTCAAAGAGTGGCTAAGAAGTGCACCAGGTTCCCTTTCAGTTCAATCCTGTCTGCCAGGGTCCCAGTAGGGGGTGTGGCAGTCCTTTGTGTGAGGGTAGGCCCTCCACCCTCCCAGCCCAGGAAGACCCATTCAAAATGCAGATGTATGCAAGTGAGGCTGAGTACCCTGTGTTTGGGGTGTGTCTGAGTGAATGCACAAGGAGCTGTCAACTAAACCTAGCCAGACGTGGATTGTAAGGCACAGAAGGATTTAAGTGCAAAGAAATGCTCACTTTCTAAAAGTGGCATTTCTAGAATAGTAATATTAAATCCGACTTCACCAGTCAGTAGGATTTTGTATTACCATTCTGGCCATACTAAATATGACCTCCCTGCTCCTTTCAGATCAGCAGCTGCCACTTCAACAGTGTATGAGGGCAGCCCCAATGTTAGCCTATGAAGGGAGCAGGTCTCACAGCAGTGCAAAAACGAATTGAGGGTTTTTTACACTACCAGGACATATAACTACACAGGTACATGTCCTGCCTTTTACCTACACAGCACCCTGCTCTAGGGGATACCCAGGGCACACATTAAGGGTGACTTATATGTAGAAAAAGGGGAGCTCTATGCTTGGCAGGTACTTTTAGATGCCAAGTCGAGGTGGCAGTGAAACTGCCCACACAGGCCTAGCAATGGTAGGCCTGAGACAAGGAAAAGGGGCTACTTAAGTGGGTGGCACAATCCGTGCTGCAGGTCCACTAGTAGCATTTAATCTATAGGCCCTAGGCACCTGGAGTGCACATTACTGGGGACTTATAAGTAGATTAAATAGTTCAATCAGGTATGATCCAAAGTTACCATGTTTACAGAGAGAGAGCATATGCACTTTAGCACTGGTTAGCAGTGGTAAAGTGCGCAGAGTCTAAAAACCAGCAAAAACAGTATCCACAAAGTGGAGGGAGGCAGGCAAAAAGTTAGGGGTGACTACCCTAAGGCTGTCAGGTCTAACAGTTACATTTCAGAAAAACAAGCTCAACTGTACTCAAAGAGAGAGAAGAAAGAAGAATTCAGTGTCCTGCATCATGGTCTATGTAGCCTGGGTTCTTCTGGCAGCGCAAAAGACTCCAGAGAACTGGTTGGTAGCCTAGGATACGAACTGCGATGCAGGATTCCTTTGTCTGTCTCCACAAGATGCTCTTACTCAAGTCTCAAATACTCTGTACATTACTGTTCTTGCTTAGAACTCAGAAAGTATTTATTTGAGTGGTTCAGAGTTTTTTATTTTATTATTATTGATCACGCACAGTCTTTAACATGCATGACGTGGGGTTGAATGGATCAGTGGCAAGTCAGCTCTGTCAAGCCTCTTGAGTTCCATTCCCCAATTATGGAATGCCTTGAAAAGAATGGCTGTCACTCAAGCATCATTCACTGATCCAGAACTGATCCTAGAGCCTATGCACCACCATCATTATTAGCTGCAGCCGCTCCTCTGTAGGCGAGCAGCAGCTCACCTCGTAGGAAACACTTTTTTGCATTTGTGCATTAGTTTTCCCATTGCATATTTTCACTGTAGCAGAACACTTGGGGCCCGATTTAGATATTGGAGGATGGAATTCCCTATCACATACGTGACGGATATCCTCTCCTCTCTATTACGATCTCCATAGGATATAATAGGATCATGATACGGCGGACGGGATAGCCGTCACATTTGTGACGGAGTATTCCCCTCTGCCAAGATCTAAATCAGGCCCTAGAAACTGTTTCAGAAAACTTCACCAAAGTTAAATGACATAGGGCCTTTCCGTCATTTGGTCCCTTCTCTGCATTAAGCCTTTCCTGCAATATAAGCAAAAATGCACAAGTGTTGTATATTTTATCAATTGCTGATGGTCTCTGGTTGGAATTGTAGTATCCATAACAAACAATTAGAAAAGAGCACAGATCGTACGCAATGGCCTTCCTTTCCACCTCATGATCGCAGCTGTCCCATTGGCCTGTTTACACTTTGCACTATTTGCTAGGCGCGTAGAGGCTCTCAGGATAACTATAAGTTGTTAAGCTATATGATGAAGAAAGGCCTTGACATCTCATAGCTGTTCTGCTGGTCTGTACAAGGGGTGGAGGTTGAAAGGCCCCAAAGTTCCCTGCTTTTGTGCAAGGTGGGGCAACCCAAAAATGAGAAGATAAAAAGTGCTTCTTTAAAAAAATAAAAACTATTGAAGTTTGCATGGATTAAAAAAAAGTAACTCCCCCGCCTCCTATGCTTGGCCAAGGCTGCAGGGAGGGCTTCCTTTTTCCCAAAAACTTTCTCCTACAATAGTCATGAGCATCAGAGGATTTTACAAGAAGTATTGCAAAACCAATAGATCTTGATTTATAATCAGAGTGAAAAACTACAAAATTTTGCCAATGCTTGTTTGCAACACATTATTATATATATATTTTTTTATTTTTCTTAAATGAGAATAAAACATTTGAGATTATTAGAGTAACAGAAAACACGCTTAGGTTCCTTGCATGTGACACAGCCTAAAAAATAACAGATTGCAGGTCCTTTAAAGAAGTGAAAAGATTTTAAGGAACGCCTGATGCCTGCATTAAAGGAGTGTCGGAATTTTAAGGAAAAAGCTTGCCAAGGTCTGGTACCTTGAGGAACGGAAGATCCAGTGAGAAGGGTCCAGTGTAGCGAAGGGACTGGGATGGATTTACATCCTGACTTACAAGAAGCTCCTGTGCGCCTCCAGGTGCATCGGTTTTGAACTTCAGACCTTCATAAAGGACCTCACAAGCTGACGTGTTCCTCCTCAGTCTCTACAGGATTATTCTGCGTATGGACGTAACGTGACAGACGCCGTTTCAAATGAAAGGCCCCGTGGAGAGCAGGCGTAGTCTAGTGATGGAGGGAGGGCAGGATTGGATCTAAGGTACGTGGGGGTGGGATATCGGAGGGGTTTGGGGGGGTGCGAGGACCGGCCTTTTCAACGCTAGCCGTTCGCGCTGTAGGAAGGTTTGGCCACCCATCCGCCCTACATTAGATATAGTTGTTGTTAGACTTTTCATCCTCGGCGTGGTCTCCCTTAACTTTTTGCCTATGTTCCCCAGGTTGTTGATGTGTGCTGGACTCTGATTTTGCTGTTTTTGTTACTCTGGGCACTTTACCACTGCTAAACAGTGCTAAAGTGCAAGTGCTCCTTTACAAAATGTGTATGTGATTGGCTTATCCATGATTGGCATATATGGTTTACTAGTAAGTCCCTAGTAAAGTACAATAGAGGTGCCAGGGCCTGTAAATCAAGTGCTACTGTGGGCCTGCAGCACTGGTTGTGCCACCCACATTACTAGCTCTGCACTGCAGTGTCTGTGTGTGCAGTTTTAACTGTAAATTCGACTTGACAAGTGTACCCACTTGCCAGGCCTAAACATTCAGTTTTCTGACATGTCAGACACCTCCTAAAGTAGGCCAGGCCCTAGGTAGCCCCAAGGGCAGTGTGCAGTGTATGGCTAAGGTAGGACATACAGTAATGTGTTTCATATGTCCTGACAGTGAAATCTTGCTAAATTACTTTTTCACTGTTGCAAGGCCTGTCCCTCTCATAGGTTAACATGGGGGCTACCTTTAAATCTGATTAAAGTGTAGATTTCCTTTGGGAGCGGATGGACATATGGAGTTTGGGGTCTCTGAGCTCACAGTTTAAAAATACATCTTTTAGTAAAGTTGATTTTATGATTGTGTGCTTAAAAATGCCACTTTTAGAAAGTGAGCATTTTCTTGCTTATACCATTTCTGTGACTCTGCCTGTTTGTGGATTCCCTGTCTGGGTCAGTTTGACAGTTGGGCTGGTTGCACCTCACACTAGACAGTGACACAAAGGGAGCTGGGGTGTAGCCTGCATATCCTGATGAGCCATCTGTGCTAGGAGGGACGGGAGGAGTGGTCATTCACACCTGAAAGGGCTGGGCCTGCCCTCACACAATGCAGTCTCCAACCCCCTTGTGAGTGTCTGGGGCCTGGCCTGGGCAAGGCAGGGTTTCACATTCAAAAGAGACTTTACTTTGAAGTAGGCCTACTTCAAAGGAGAAATTGGGTAAAAGAAGGGCACCTAAAACCACAGACTTTAGAAACACTTCTGGAAACAAGAGGAACCTCTGCCTGGAGAAGAGCTGAGGAGCTGAGGAAGAATAGCTGCCCTGCCTGTGACTGTGCTTTGTGGTGCTATTCTGCAGTTGCTGCTTCTGCAAGAGTAAGAAGGCAAAGACTGTACTTTGTGTGCCTTCCATCTTGACAAGAAATCTCTAAGGGCTTGATTTAGAGCTTGCCTCCTATTTGGAGTCTCAGGAACAGCAAAGACTTCTCTCTGCCAGCACCTGGAGTCTCTGGAGAGACTCCTACTCTGCCCTGTGGTGCCCTTCCAGGTCCTGGGACCCTGAAAGGAGAAGCTGGCAGCCTAAAGAAAAGGAAATCCACGCACAGAGTGCCATGTGGGGAAAAGATTGACGCGACTCCGATCTGCGGCTGAAGAAACGACACGCCGCTGGCTCCGCAGCTGAAAATCGATGCTCGCCGGAAATGCGGCCGAAGAATCGACGCATGAAGCAGGAGAAACAATGCACAGCATCGCTGACGGAGGCTGGGAGATCACAACCTGCGCTGCGGGGTTTTCGGATCATAGTGCAGCTGGATTTCTGACTCAAGTACCGCTGGGCATGTAAAAATGAGGCAAGGCCTGCCCGGACCCGAGAGTGCTGACCGGATCGACGTATTGCTCTCCTGTGGAGAGAGAAACGACACGCCCCCCACCCGGCGAAAGGAGAAACGACGCAAGGTCCCGCGCGTGAGTGGAATCAGAGCACAAGCCCTTTTTGACGCGCACTCGCCTGTGCAGGTTATTTTTGACGCACCCAAGGTACTTTTTCATGCTAACAGCGTTAGTGTGTGCTTAAAACTACTTAAAGACTCTTTTTGCATTTTTATTAATTACTTGACTTGTGTATGGTGGACTTTTGTCGTTTTGGTCTTGTTTTGTTTAGATAAATATTTCCTATTTTTCTGAACAGGTGTTGTGTCATTTTGTAGTGTTTTCATTAAGTTACTGTGTGTGTTGGTACAAATACTTTACACCTAGCACTCTGAAGTTAAGCCTGCTGCTCTGCCAAGCTACCAAGGTGGTAAGCAGGGGTTAGCTGAGGGCGATTCTCATTTACCCTGACTAGAGTGAGGGTCCTTGCTTGAACAGGGGGGAACCTGACTGTCAACCAAGGACCCCATTTCTAACAGGTGTGGGGAGGTTTTGTCACAGTTCTTCAGTGCTGATTTGGATGGATGCTGATAGGAGGTGTGTAGCAGTAGATGGGGGAAGGTGGAGAGTCAAATGCGGGCTTGGCCACTCTTCCAGGGGGGAGAAAGAAAACAGGTGATGGATGATATCGTGGGGCATGCCCGAAGCAGGCAGGGGATGAAAGAAAAAGGGGGATTTGTGGGTCAATTGAAGTGGAAGATGGATGAATTGAGGCTAATGGAGGTGATGAGTGAAAAGAGAACTGGGGAGAAGTTTTCAAAGGGGTGGGGAGTTTTTGAACTTGGTTAAAGTTTAGTTGTATAATGTTATTGTGTACGAGGCAATCCTGTACTAAATAAACGGCCTTTTACACTTTAAGAACACTGTGTCACTGAGTGTGTACCCGGTGAGCATATCTTCGATTTTAGCACATCTGTCGTCTCACAGCGGGTGATTCTGGGGATCTCTGCAGATCTGTTGCAGCTGCGCTTTTATTTACAGCGGACTTCTTTCAGTTTCGTCTCTCGGTGATCGGCACACCAACTTCCCATAATTGAAGGTGACTCATTAACAGTATTTATAATTTGAAGTAAAAATAATAGCGGACAGCAGCAGCCCTTAGTTCGGCGATTCGCACAACTGATTTACATATAACCACTTTAATAGTGATTCTGTTTCTTAATTGTTTGGAATATGTTTAATGCACATTAATGTGTTGAGTATTTCTTGTACCGTGCAAAATATTGCTCAACCGCCTTACCTTTTATCATCTCTGTAGGAAAGTCCTCCTTTTTGGGCTGGTCACCCCCAAACGTTTTGGACAGGTACTGGTGGTTACTGACTCTTGGCTGTGCCCTGGGTACTGCTTACCAGTCCAAGGGCCAATGCCCTGTGTAAAGTGCATATGCAAATTAGGCTAATTATAATTGGCAAAATTAACCTACCTATAAGTCCCTAGTATTTGATAGGGCATGGAGGTTTAGGGACCCCAGCATAGGTAGTGCCCCCATAGGTGCACTGCTGAGGTGCCCAGTGTCATTTTAAAGGCAGGCCTGCCTTGCTGGCTGCTTTTAAATTAAAGTTACACGCAAATTCGACTTTGGAATTAAAAGTAGTTCCAAAATCTTAAAATACCCTATTGTTACATATAAGTCACCCCTAAGGTGTGCCCTATGTTCCCCTAGGGCTGGGTGCCATGCAACTATAAGCTGGGGCCTTATAAAAATAGTTGTATAAGCCTTGGTGAGGTAAAACAGCCAAATTCGTTTTTCCCTCATTGTAGTGAATGTCTTCCATAGGCTAGTATGGGGAGACTTTATTTTAATTTTAAAAAGCCCCTTAAGTAACAGACACCACACGTTTGGTATCAAATTAATTGTTATAATAAATCCCACAACTTCCAGTTGTGGGATTTAAAATAACTTGTTCAGGTAAAGAGTTTTAAACTTTACCTGAAAAGTTGCCAACTTCAGCCCTGCAGTGTTTTTGCTGCTTTGCTCCGATTGGCCAGCCTCGGGCAGCCTGGCCAGGCTGCCTTGATGAGGTGTGAAGTGGCCTGGCTCACCACAAAGAGATGTGTCTGGGGGAGGAGATCTCCCCTCAGCAAATGGGGAAGCAGGAAGGGGGAGGGCTGCCAAACTGGTCTTCAAAGGCAGGGAAGGACATTTGGAGCAACCCAGCAACACCCTCACATCCTGCAAACCCAGACAATTAGGTGCCCCCTTGATTAGATTAGGAGAGGGCAGGAGAGGGGTGTGTTTATGATTTTTAGCCACACCAGTGGGTGGGCTCAGCCAGATGTAATCTCCAAAAATCTCTTTCAGCCATGATGGATTTTTGAGGAATGTTGCTCCCGGGGGATCGATTTTTGCCACACTTCCCAGGAAGTGGTCACCACAGGGGGAAGGACCCTGCCCCTGATTGGAGAGCCAGGATCCTCCCTGTTTTTCACCCAGGAGCAAGGATAAAACTGGCAGACCTGCACCCACACCTCAGATCCCTATCAGATTCCAACAAGGAAGAACTACAAAAGGACTGCCATGCTGGACCCCTGACCTGCACCTGGACACTGCACTCTGGAGGACTGCACCAGCTGCACACTTGGGCTTCACCACAAGAAGGACCTTGCCTGGCTTCAACTGGTTCAAGGAGGGACTCCCTGTTTGCTACAGGTGAAAACTTGCTAACCAGAGTCCCCTGCACCAACTCCTGAAGAAACCAAACCAGCTGACCACTGCCCAGTGGCCAAAAAGGAGTTCACACCAGGTGTATTCTGGGAGTTGTAGTCCGCACCCTCGAGGAGCATCGCAGAGCTTCTGGAACCTTGGGGTGAACTGTGGACATCCAAAGAACCTTAAAAGAACATCTGGAAGAAGTTCCAGAAGTTTGGAGAAATTTTTGAAAAAAAGCTCCATAGAGAGACCGACCCGCTGCAGCAAATCTAGCCGGCTTGCCTCAACCGCGAACCGGCCTGACTTGCAGGTTCGTCCCGGTGAAGAAAATCTCCCAAAAAGTGACTAAGTCTGAACATAGGAAGTTGACCGGGACCTCCCAGGCAGTGTATCTGTAGAGGGCTCCAAGGACGTCGGATCAAGATTCAGGTTTGAAGGATGCAGAAAGAAACACATCTCGTTTAATACATTACAGGGCTCAAAAGGACAGGATGTTTTGATCACTTACCTGAGTTGCAGGATGGAGAAAGTGATGGGTTAAATGAGAGATTTGTATTAAGAAATTGGATTATCATTTTTTACCTCAAGTATATTCCATACTGGAATGTTTTCATTTCAGAAAGCGTATGCAAGGGAAGGGTGAAACATGCAAGTTTGGCCTTTCCTTGGATAAAGAATTACAAACCCCATTCATGTTGAGTTGTAACAATGATAAGGTCAGAGAGGAATTGTGGACGAGAGATGATCCCTAACTCAGTAAAATTATCAATTTAGCTAAAAGGTTACAGCATAGTTTAGCATGTGTAGAAGAGATTAAGAAACATGCTCTTCATAGTGGGAATCAAGTGGTCTGTATAATAAGTAAGAAAGAGATGCTGTACATGGGGTTAAAGATGCAAATTCAGAACAAGAATAAACACTTCAAAGGCAAAAGTTTTAGATGTGGAGCAGAGGGACCCATGGTTAACAATAAACGGTGTCTTGCTCACAAAGGGGCGTTCAAAAAGTGTTTAGATAAGGAACGCATGAGTGAGTGCTGCAGAAGTAAAAATGCTCAAGGAAAAATCAATGACATATTGGAGAAAAATACTGAGAAAAATGAGTGGTGGGAAGATGAAGTGATATTACGAATAAGCAACAAAGGAAGAGTAGGTCCACATGATATAGTGAAAGTAGAGGGACATGTTGTAAGAATGTTGTTTGATTCTGGGGCAAAATTGACAAACATTTTGAAAAACGTTTTCCTGAAAGGCATAAGTCATAAGGTATGTTTGTGTAAACTAGATATAAAGCTGACAGGTTATGGAGGTGAGCCAATAAAATTGGCAGGGTATTTTTGAGAGATGTTAGAATATTCAAGAAGAATAACAGTAGGAAAGATTTATGTTGCAGTGAAAGGTGATGCAGTAATAATTTGGCTCAATTAATGTGATTTGGGAATGGTTTTGGATCCCAATTCAGATCCACCGATACAATTGAGGGAAGATTTAAATGTCAAAACAGTGGGAATTGCGAAAGAAGTCTATGATGACCAGATTCTGGATGAAGTCAAAGGAACAGAAAATAATACATTTTGTGAGGAATTTCCATAAGTGTTTGAAAAGAGCCTAGGATGTTTGAACAGATGTGTACACAAAATAAAAATGAAGAAAGGAATTGTGCCAGTAGTGAGCAAAGTGAGAAAGGTACCATTTGAAATCAGGGAGTCAGTAGCAAGTAAGTTGGAAAAGTTAGGAAAGGATGGAGTCATTGAGAAAGTGAAAGGTACTGAATGGGTTTCTCTCATTGTAATTGCAATGAAACAGAATGGAGACATCCGCTTGCGTGTGTACCTTAGAAAATTGAACAAAGGTGTGATAGTAGATTGGTAGCCCATTCCGAGTGCACATGATTTGCTATGCATGTTGGGTGATGCGAAGTAGTTTTCCACTTTAGATTTAGTTTCAGCGTATCATCAGGTTAGGTTACAACAGGAATCCATGGCTCTCACCGCATTTGTGACGTTCAGTGGCACTTATCGGTTCAGGAGGATGCCTTTTGGACTGGTGTCGGCATCATCAGTGTTTCCAGGGGCCATGGAAAAAGTGTAATTACTGGAGTTAAGGTGTTTCAGGGCGATTTCTTAATTTATGGTGACACCCTTGTGGAGCATGATGGCAGATTGAAGTCTGTATTGAAGTGGTTGAGTGAGAAGGGATTAATATTAAAAGGGGAGAAATGTAGGTTTCACAAACAAGAATTAGAGTTTCTAGGACATGCATTGGTATCAGAAGGTGTGAAGCCTAAAAGATCTTATACAAAGCATAGTGGAAATGCCTGCGCCTGAGAATAAGGATGAGTGATCTTCATTTTTAGGGCCTGTAGAGTTTTTTTGTAAGTTTACAGAGAATTTTGTTGAAAAGACTTGTAATCTACAGGCGTTATTGAAAAGGAAAGTGGTGTTTGAATGGAACAAAGAATGTGAAGTGGAATCTCTTCATTTAAAAAAGGAGCTAGAAAAGGTACATAACCTGAAGGGTTACTGCCCTGGTCAAGAAAATAGTGTTTGCACAGATGGACTATTACTTTCATTTCACAATCTTCAAGGAATGCGGAGAGTGGATACTCTGTAATAGAACGTGAAGCTCTGGCCAGTTATTGAGCTGTGAAAAAACTGAAATGTTTCCTATGGGGCAAAGCGTTCATCCTAAGAACGGATCATAAACCTTTGAAGGAGGTGTTTACGAAAAAAAAAATGGTTGATAATGTGTTTGGTAGGACAGCAAAAAGGGCAGTAGCGTTACAGGATTTTGAATTCACAATTGAGTACATTCCTGAGAAAAGCAACATGGTTACTGACTGTTTGTCAAGAATGGTTGATGGACTGGAAGATGAAAATGAGGAGTTGTTTATGGAAGAAGAGAAGGTGTGTGCCATACAACGAAGGTATTGTAAGTGCAGAGGAGTGGAAAAGGAGTATGCAAGAGGACATGGTGATGCACGAAATTGCATGCAAATTGAAAAGTGGTTGGGGGAAGAAGATTGTTGAGAATGGAAGTTAAAGCATAATGGAATGTTAAGGAGTAATATGGTGTGTTGAGGAGGTGGTGTGCAGGGGTACAAGAATGGTTTCTCCTGGAGCAGTGAGGAAAAGATTGCTGAGTGTGGCACATGAGGGACATCAAGGGATTTCAAGGTGCAAAGAGCAACTGTGGGTGGATTACTGGTGGCCAGGGATGGACAAGGAAATGGGGAAAGTACTAAGAGAGTGCATTGAGTTTTACATGAGTGATAAAGTATGTAAAACAAGAGAAAAGTCCATGCTTGTGCGGGAGTTACTCAGGAGAGTTTGTAGTGATGTGTTGATTGATATTTTAGGACTTCTAGAGGGGCATGGGTGCGAAAAATTCATCATAGTGTTGGTAGATTTATTTTCTCAGTGGCCTGAAATAAAGGTACTGAGTGAAGTTACATCGAAAAAAGTAATAGAATTTTTAACACAAATTTTCTCAAGGGAAAGACTACCGGAAGCACTGGAACAGTATTTGAAGAACAGAGGTATTATACACAAAAAGGCTGCCTTATCATCCGGAAACAAATGATACTGTAGAAAGGATGCTACGCACTATAAAGGAGGCTATTCAGTTGGCAAAAAAACTCTGGTAAGGATTGGTTCACGGAGTTGAACGGATGGAAGTCTACAGAGTGACACCGCATGCCACCAAGTTTGAGTTTTTCCAGTGGAAGATGTGATAATTCGACTTTGTCCTGCGTGGATAAAGCTATTTATTGCAGCACAAGAGGAGAGATCTCATGGAAGTTGGAAAGAAAGAGTGATTTGCAAAGTGATGGAAAACAAATATGTGGATAAAAGAAAAGCTGCAAAATCAGTGATTGTGAAGGTGGGAGACATTGTTAAAACAAGAACCCCTGTCACTCATAATACTAACTCAAAATTCAGCTCGCCCATGAAAGTGATGAAGGTGGTCTCCAATGCCACAAAAACGGAGGATAGACACACTTGGAATTTGGACAGAGTAGTTGGAATGTCACAGGGAGAGGAGAAGATGGAAAATGTTGAACAGAAAGCTAAACTTGAAGATCACACGGCAGAAAGAGGAGAGTCAAGATAACAACATAAAGAGCATATTTGAGAGTTGCTGAGAGAAATCAAAGGCTTCCTAAGAAACCCGATGAATTTTGAATATAGAAAAGGAAGATATATTTATGGCATCCAAAGAACTATGTTTTGTTTTAGTCTAATGATAAAGTGATGTTTTGTGATGAGTATTTTGGCTAATGAGCAATGCTTGAAGAAAACATTCTCATTCAGCTTGTATAGGAAGAAGATGTGTGGTATCTTGAGAAATTGAGTATTCAGTGGGGAGGTTCCACTGTAGCTCAGGGACTGGGATGGACTGTTTTGGGGGCAGCTGGAGTGGAGACCTGGTCGGAGCAAGAGCTGTGTCTCCTGTGGTGGATAAAGCCCAAAATAGTGGATTAAACTGGTTTCTGCATCATCCCTTATTGTGGTACTTGTGAATTCTTTGGATATTACCACACAAGGCTTACTCGGATTTGTAACAACTGTGCCGGCCAGTTGGTGCTGGGCAGCAGCTCGGGGGCCAAGTACCTCTTCCACCTTTAACTTTTGGAAAAGAACTAAGGTTCATTTGCATGTTATTGGTCCCCATCTGGATGGCACAGAGACAAAGATGAATTGGAATGCAGCCCACAGTAATTTCTAGTGGCTGAGGCAACACCAAGAACTGCACTCATTGCTGTTTTTGGTTTTCTCATACTGGATATTGAAATGCTGAGGAGCATGTTACACAACAAGGCCAGCTGCAGATCAAAATCTATAAACATATTGCAAGTCACTGTTGTTGCACTTTGCTCTCTTGTTTTTACATTCCTCCTAGCCATTGCTATTAAACAACAGAGACAACCTGGTGACGTTCTTAAGTCATACAGATGTGATCATAAGAAAGTGTGAAGCATACACATGAAGTCAATGTACGGAGGAGGTAAATTGTGTGTTAGGCAGCACCAAAAGAGAGTGGTGATGGCATTGGATAAACTGCTCAAAAGCCGCCTTAGTGTGCATGCACAATGTAATTGTTCCAATACGTCTGCAAAAACACACATCACAACATGGGATTTTTGTTGAGAGGTCCACAAAGAAGGTGGAAGATTCCAGGACTGATCACCTAGGTAGGTGAGATCAGGAGCACTGCCATGAAGTCAGCCATTTTGTAGATCACCTGAGCCTACTGTGTTTCCACATAAGGTGATCCCTGAGGTCCCTCAGGATAGTTTCACTCATGACTAGTGAGGACCTTGCACTGATTCCTGTGGAGCAGTACTAGACGGGTCCAGGGCACTCCCAAGAGGGTTATCAAACAGACGTCCTTCACGAAAAGTGTCATCATGTTATTTTTTTACTTTAACTTCATAGCCCATTTTTACTCTTCCTACAATGTGATCAAAGATTTGCTTTTTAATTTGTTCATTATTTTGAATGAAAAAAAGAATTGCTGAACCTCTGTTCAAGTGTATAGGAATTGTTGAGGTTAAAGCTTTTCTCAGTAATTTGTGAAGATTAAAGATTAATTAATAACATATGGCCAGACGCTTCATCAGAGGATCTGATTGGCATAGGTACTCACACCTCCAGCGATGTCATAGACTACCTCACCTCTGATCCAGCCAGGGGGAGAAGCAGGGACCACAGCAACATAGCTATGCAAACAAACTCCAGTTGTTGGAGCGACACTAGTTGTCAAACGAGATACAAGCAAGGTATTTTAATCTCTATCCTACGTATCTAGTGGAGCAACTTTTCTTTCCCAGTATTGACTGGTAATCCTATTCACAAGTAGTTAGAGACAAAGAATGCCCAAGTCTTTGTCACCTATGCTTTTACCAATGCCACCACGAGAATTTATATACATGCTCCAACGTCATCCTATCTTTAACCATTGCACTAGTGAACACTCTGCATTGTTCTAACCACTGCTAGAGAGGAGCTGAAAAGGAAAAGGTCAGATGTTTCCTCCAAGCCATCCCAGCTAGTCAAGCACTGGCAGCTGCTATCTAGGATAACTTGCAGGTTATAAGATTGGCCCTCTGTATGGCCAACTATGTCTTACTTCCATCCAAGGTAGATCTATTATGTAACAATGCATTGGCCTTTGCAGTTCTTGAGAATTTCAAAGTGCTGTAAAACAGAACTATTGTATAAAAAACTATAATAGAACTTAGAGTATTGTGGCCTAGATCCAGATAACTATCTCTGTAAACTGACGGTGAGCTTGAACAGATTGCATCACTCTTCCAAAACTTTACATCTGTGCTCCACATCTGCCACCAGGTGCTGACATCTCTTTACCTGGCGACATGGCTTCAATGCTTTACTAAGGAAAATTGTATTGTAAGGTCGCGGGGCACTGCTTGTAACTATAAATGTGTGCAATGAGAGGAAAATATTTGCAATTTTGCCAGAAAGCCCCGCAAATGTCAGGATTTTGCACCCTGTGAAGTTTTCTGGTTCACCTCCCTTGGCGCCTGAGCACAGTTTCTCCTTATTCTGAGATCATTGTTAAGACAGAGTGACGTAATTAATTGTTTTCTCCAAAACCATTGATGTTCCAGAAGGTCCAGGTATCTTTCTTGGGCTGCTGTTCACTTATCTCACTGCTGTCCCTTTCTCAAAACCAAGTTGCTACTGGACAAAGCCCGGTCCGCCAAGCTAGTCTTCGTGGCTCCTCCCCTTTTCTTGCAGCCACGCACTGGGGACCCCTTTCTCTCTCCCTCCCCTCAGCCTGACCATCTACTTTTGCATCATCAAAATACTTTATTCGATTGAATAAACAATCATAAAAGCAGATAATTCATATTAAAAAACATCACCCAATATTTGAAATAGTATAAAACAGTAAGTCAAACTGTATCTAAAGAACCATATAGCGAGATTACATTACAAAGAGTTAAGTAAGTTCACATAAAAGACACAGTTTAGAAACATGACAGAAAAAAAAAAATCGGTATAAAAATGTGTTTTAAAACAAAGACTGTTGTCATTATAAAATACATTTAAGATTTATAGGAATAGGAAAACCCTGTCTAAGTAATTTGATAATATGGTCTGGCCTTCATCACTGCACATAAGAATGAGGCTATTCCATTGCAAATCATAATTGATGGTAAGGACAAGAGATAATTAAAAGCAGGGTGACATTGTTTAAAATGCATTGATTTTAAAAGTGGAATCACAAACGCTTTCCTTAGGACTGCATAGAATTTACAAAAAAAGAGAATGTGTATTGTACTTTGCTCAGACACTGAGTCGCAGGGACATTTTACCAAGACAGGGGTCCAATCGTTAATACACGGGAAGCTAACAAGACGATGGAAAGTCTCTAATCTTAGACGTGTAAGGACAAACCTACGCCTTGGATTCAGTACATTACTCAAGTATGGTTCCATGCCATCTGTTTGTTGCAACATGATATTCCTCATTACGCTGGGTTTCTTTGCCTCAATGGCCCATCTTAAATCGGCCAGGTGAGTAAGACAAATATTTTTCAGTTCTTTCCTGGAAATTGTTTCCAGTTTTACTGGAGTGGAGTATAACTCAGGATAGCCCAGCTCTGTAAAAAAGATCTTTATATAATTTAGCCACTGAATTTTCAACGGGTAAGATAATGCCAATGCATCTTCTATGATTGCCCTATTCAACCTAGCGGAATCAGAAGTCCATACCGTATGCCATAATAGGATCGGTTGGATACGAATTAAATCTGTAAGGTACGATACCCCCAATTCCATATGGCATACCAATGTAGGGGTAGATTTTGGAGCGCTCAAAATAAACTTTAAAAAATCGTTTTCAGCTAGCTATAGGTTGTTGCAGTTCCTATATCCCCAGAGTCCTGCCCCGTACAATGCAAGAGAAAATTATCTTGCATTGTACAATATCATCATGTCCTTGGGAGTCGGTCTACCAACCCTTTTCGAAAAACATTTCACAGCCATGATAGTTTTAGTGAATGACAGCTTCCTTGATTTTATGGCTTGTGACCATATCCCTTCATTATCGAACATAATGCCTAGGTATGAAAATGTTCCTGTGTCGTCTAGTTTCGTACCTTTTAGCGTAATCTGGGGTTTCTTAATAGAATTTCTACCACATGTCATCGAGAAAGTTTTAGAATGGTTGATTCTAAGACCTAGGGCTTCCATATACTTATCAAAGGTTGTAAGTAGCCTTTACAATGCTACTGGGGTGCGGGCCATCAAAACGGTGTCATCCGCGTACAGGAGTGCTGGGATCTTTCGAGAACCAACTTGTGGAAGGTCACTACAAGCATCAGATAATACCCCCTCTAATTTATTAATATATAAGGCAAACAGTAGTGGTGCTAGTACGCAGCCTTGTCGTACCCCCTGTTCAATAGGAAAGGCTGAGGTGCATTCACCCTGAATCCCATAACGCACCTTGGCTTTAGCTCCAGCGTATAGTTCCCTAATAAAATGAACAATAGTTGGTTCTATCCCCATGTCCAATAACATAGGCCATAATTTACTGTGGACCACACAGTCAAATGCTGAAGTCAGATCGACAAACACTAAATATAAGGCTCCGGCCTTGGCCTTCATGTATTTACTGAGTATAATGTCTAGGTTCAGAGCCTGCTCCATGGTCCCTATTCCAGCTCTAAAGCCATATTGCAAGTCTGAAAGAATGTTATTTTCTTCTGTCCAATCTCGTAGTCTGTTTAAAACAATTCGTCCAGCAATCTTTGCGAGAGTATCAAGCAGAGAGATTGGGTGATAGCATGCAGGATTTTGACGATCTCCCTTTTTGAAGATAGGAACAATAATGGACTCAGCCCAGGTCGGTATAAAGCCCTTGGCACAGCAGGCACGTAGAACTTGAGTTAATAGTGGGCCCCAAAGTGAAACATTCGACTTGTAAATATCAATTGGGACTCCATCTAGGCCCGGCGCTTTCCCGCTTTTGCTAGCGTTAATTGCCTCTATAACCTCATTAAGGCTAAATGGTGGAGACATAGATTGAGGAACTGGTCTCAGAGAGTGTGATTCCAAGACCAAATCTTTAGCGGAATAAATACTAGAGAAAAAAGAAACCCAATCCTCTTCAGTAATGGCTATTTCGATTGATGGTAATATTCCATCGCACAGAAGAGGAGAGTTTACAATTTTCCAAAATTTAGCGTTGTCATTCCTAAGGCTTGCTTTGTGGAGAGAATGCTAAGCCTCATTTTTTAAATTCTGTTTTCTTCTTCTTATCGCCTTTTTATACTCCTTCCTCTGAAGTCTGATGTCATGTCTATCAGGGTTTTGTCTGTGTATGCACTGTTTGAGATTTTTATAAGCTTGGGTACATTCACTGTCAAACCATCTTTTACCTACACAAGGTCTAGATTTACCAAAGCTAACTGTAAGAGAATTTTTAATTTCAGTAGTTATTGCAATAAAAGCATTAATACAAGCCTGCGGACAAATGTTGTCTGAAAGACAAGTTTCAAACTCTTTAGAGAGTTTGCTCATTAATTGATTCATAAACTGCGTAGGCTCAAGCTGTGACCAACGGATAGTGTAGCCATTTCTTGTTCCCAATTCTATATTCTCTACCTTTTCCGTTGGTTCCTTGTGTTTGGTGATGGCTTGGGGAAATACAATGCTTAAACTTAGAGGGTAGTGATCACTAAACAAAGCATCTTGAATTTTATATTCAGACACATAAGTAGTAAAATTATTAGATAATAATATAAAATCAATTGTGTTAGCATATCTGCCATTGAATGTGGGTTTTAACTGTGGCTTACAATGATTTAAACTATTGCACAGGAGGAGACTGAATTTAAACACCGTTTCATTCAGCAAATTACCATGATGATTATGTGTAAAATGGTATGAATCGTCATCTCCACCCGTGCCAAAAAGACAAAAATTTTACACAGATTGAGGACACAAATGTGTGTTAAAGTCCCCCCCCCCCACCACAATTAAAGTCTCATTATACGCTGAGTTACATGCTTGGTCCAGATCTTCCTGCGACAGCTTGAGAACAGAAAAAAGACTTTGTTGAGGAACATTATTGTAAAAATTAATAATCACCATTTGTGCAATGATTCTTAATATACATGAGATCAGTTGATAAAATGAGTTAGAGATTAGTCTTACATCCTTAATTAAGTTGAACTTGTTGGAGATGAAAGTGCACAGCCCACCTTTTGCCCTGCCCCGTGAGCAAGGGACGGCGGGGGGCTTGAAATGTCCTGAAACCGTTTATGTGGATAGGGTCCACGGACCAAGTCTCTTGTAGACTCACCCAATGAAAGGATCAAATATAATCTAGCCAATCTTCATTCTTACTTTTCGAGCGCAAACCTGCCACATTCCAAAATAAAAATGAGTAATCCTCTCCCACAGTTCTAGTCCCTTGCCCCACGGAAGACTGATTAGTTACTGTGTCTTCTGACTGGATGGAGAATCCACTTATTGGCACTACGTTATAAGCAAGTTGACTCAATTCGACAGCCATCTCCATCTGTCCAACTTCATTGCTCTCCACCAAAGACGGATTAGTTACTGTGTCTTTTGACTGGATGGAGAATCCACTTATTGGCACTACGTTATAAGCAAGTTGACTCGATTCAACAGCCATCTCCATCTGTCCAACTTCATTGCTCTCCACCAAAGACTGATTAGTTACTGTGTCTTTTGACTGGATGGAGAATCCACTTATTGGCACTACATTATAAGCAAGTTGACACGATTCAACATCCATCTCCGTCTGACCAACTTCATTGCTCTCCACCAAACCATGCCCACTCTTTAGTGGATCGGAGACTGGGATTAGCGTAGTAGTTGTAGGCCCACCCATTTCCTGATCAAATGATAGTCATTCAACACCTTCCAGAGAGAGGGAATGAAATCTATTTTTGGTTGGGATCGAGTAATATCTTTCCGACCTGGTTATTTGTTTGTCAAAATTAGGACCAAGTCAGACCTGGTCAGTATTGTGCGTATAAAAGAAGCCCAGGAGCAACAATATGGTGCCATAGTCCGTAATCTGCTGCGGATTTAGGTGGCTCAGAATGTCTTTGACCAGTTTTGGAGATTTAAAAGAGAGTACCACACAGTCACCCCTAAATAACTTCTGATTCTTTCCCACCCATTTTACCCTCCTGACCATTTTAATATCCTCAAAGAGAACTCCTGTCATGCCAGATTTCATTCGGGTTCCAATCCAATTCAAGGATTTATTCCTCAGCGCTGTCCATTATTCCCCGTGGTCCCCAGAAAGAGTGGGGACATTTGCCAGGACTATCACATAAGGAGTTGCCGCTGGTGGCAGATCTAATGTATCTCTTGATGTTAAAAAAGGATCTCGGGAACGTTTCAGGCTGGTCAATGTTTCCTCTCTATTTGGCCATGCTTTTTGAAGTGGGGAACTGCTGGTACTAACTAGTGGAGGGGATAAATCTACGTGTCTATGGATGGGCTGATGCATATGTGGTGGCTGTTTATGCACTGGTAAGGGGTTACTGTTTGAACCTAGTTCGTCGCAGTGTTGAGTAGTGACGGCTGTTGCACTTACACTTGCAAACTGACCCTTCATTAGATTAAACATTGTCTCCACGTTTTCCTCCAATCGTGTTAAACGTTCAATCATTTAGTCAAAAAGGGGCCTGACTAGTTGTTCCAGAGAGTTAAAAGTCTCTAGGGGATTGATTTCCGTTTTTACTATAGGTTGTGCATCCCTATGACCATGTTTTGAGTTCTCGCAGCGAGTATGTGCGTGTTGAGTAGATTCAATGAGTGAGGGTCCAGGATTATCTCGTCTAATCCTATCACGCGGCTCTTGACTGGGGCCTTTATCCTTACTAAGTAATTTGGGTTTCCTTAAACGTTTAGGAGGAGGTGGATGGTCACCATCATCTGAAATAAAGTCAGTTATATCCTGTATGCATCCATTCTTGCCTCTAATTTGAGGTCCAGTTACCGGTAAATTAGTCGAATTTGGTGGAGGGGGAAAATGTGGAAGGTCCGAAGATTGAGTTAGAATCCTTTCCTCAACATTAATGATTTTTTGTCAATTGCCCCCATAGCTCCTGAAATAAGTTTTAATATTGTTGAGTGATCTTTCTGGGAGGTAGTGTCTTTTAAACTGGATTGCTTCCTTTTACCCATTCTCGCTAATTATTTGACCCTTCCAAAAAGAAAAATAATTATACTAAAAATACAGTGTTCCTCGCTGTTAGAAATAGTGAAGCTGAGTAGAAGAGAATGCTATATGTCTATAGCAGAAATGAGGCAAAAAGAAAAGGTAATCTCCCGCAGTGCTGAGGGGCTGTTTTACGAAGTCAGAGAGGCAAAATTAAAGCACTACTTCAAAAAGTCAGAAAAGAAGGATAAGCAAAAGTACCTGTTAAGGCTTGGATGCCCAAACCAGTGATTGCAGAGAAGATGTCAGGGGGGTGGCCCAGCCTAGCCTCTGCCAGGCGCAGGATGGGCCCGACCTTGGCCCGGGCATTGCCCGGGCGCGTCCCGCGGGGCGGGAGCACAAGATCAAATTTAAAGGGCTCCTGCCCCTGTTCTGCTGGCCGCCGCCTCCTCCTCTGACAGTTCGCGCTTTCCTCAGGGCGGGAGCGCGAGATCAAATTTAAAGGGCTCCAGCCCCTGTTCTGCTGGCCACCGCCTCCTCCTCCGACAGTGCGGGAAGCGCGAGATCAAAATTTAAAGGGCTCCTGCCCCTGTTCTGCTGGCCGCGGAAGCGCGAGATCAAAATTTAAAGGGCTCCTGCCCCTGTCTGCTCTCCTGCCCCTGTTCTGCTGGCCGCCGCCTCCTCCTCCGACAGTTCGCACTTCCACTTTTGCATAAAATGCTGAAAACCTGGGCTTCTTCAGCCACTATCCTAACCCTCTGCTAGGTGAGGCAGGTAAGCCCAGTGCAAGGATGGGCTGGGTAATCACACGCATTACAACCATCAAATTCATTCTTTCACAATAACTGTGGCATAATTTGTCACAAATAACATGGTTTTCATGCAAGTCGTGTCAAGGTGAAAAACTGTGCCACCTTCCGTATAATCTTCTGCTTTTCCTCCCCATCAAACTCTGGTTACTGCAATCCAGTCTCACCCAGAGTACATACTGTTCTATCTATGTCTTTCTGTGTTTGAGATGCAGATCCTAAAAGACATGCACTCTCTGTAAGGTACTGCAACCCTTGTTGGATGAAGGAGCTTGCTTTAACAAATACTAAAAAATAGACTATATTTATATGCTTCCTTTGCAGATCATCTAAAACGTTGTTACCTTCAGTCAGTCAAACCATTTACCTTTGTCCAGTTTATGATCCCAACTAATTTAATTTCCTTCACTTGTGCAATAAATGACTATACATTGCGAACATCAAAGTCTTCTGAAATGTGTTTATACTAAATGGATGTGACTTCTGAAGTGCATTTTCATTCACTTGAAGAGAGGTGAGAGCTCTCTACTCACCACTGTGTTTCCTTCCACGGCGGCCATCTTGAATGGCGTCAGCCCCTGCTGGTTGGTCATCATGTCCAGATACTGCCCATCCTCTCCCTTGTCATAGGAGAGGATGAGGTCATACATCTGACAGGCAAAGGTCTTGTTTGGTTGCAGTGTCAGGATGTGAAGCACAGTGTTGCCTGAAGACAGAGTAGAGGATACCATGAATTACTCTAAAGTTCTAAATAGTTTTTTATTTTTCGAAATTTAGAATCATTTATAAAGGGCACTGATGGAACATGGTGATTTCTTACAGCAAATGAAATGTCATCCACTTCATGCCCTAATGATTAATCGGTTAACAACATTTTCAATCCCAAAGGAATGTTTCAAATTCAATATATTGTGTTTGTGGTAAATTGGTAGCTAAGTTTAAATATGTTGGATAATTATTTGAACATTTGTTTGTTCATTTAAGAATTTATACTAGGATATATTCCTTCATTTGGAAATAGCTAGAAAGTTAAGCATATATGGCCTGAATTACTTACACAGATAAAATACTGAAATGCATTTAAAGGTTTGTAATAGTTATTAAACAATTCTCGTAAATTAGATTGCATAGCTCTCTTAATCAGGCCCACATTCAATTTACAATCACCAACCTTTGACATAGAAATTTGATCCAGCTATAGTTTTCACCAACACAAGAGTGCCTAGAGGTCCATGTGAAATTCTTTCCAGTATGGCAGCAGGTTTGTGATTGGTTGGTGGAGATTGAGGTGCATGCACAGACAACCATTTCCATGACTTGGTTGAACACCAAGTTAAAAGTCTGCCCACGTCTATGTCTTCAGTCCAACAAGCACAGAATGAATGCAAGTGCTCTGAAGGAAGCATCTTAAAGTTACAAGACTGTTTTCTTTCATGGCTGCAAATCCTTATGAGATCAAGCATTCCTTCTAACCTTTGCCCATGGAACATTCTATCTTTTTTTCTGTTTTAAACACAAGCACTATTTCACACCTCCTCTATGACAGAGCTTTCAGCAAGATATTTCAACACTGATATTCTTGTGATGATGAGATGGAGATGCCATTCCTTGTGCTGACAATTCCCATCCACTGTTCCCAACACTAGATATGCACGTCCCATTCTGTTATCTTTCTTGATTCTCATGATTTCTTACCGAGACAATCCTGCACTTTAATGTTGCATCCTTTTTCAATAAGCAGTCGCACAATCTCCTCGTGTCCTATGCAAGCTGCAAAGGACAGGATATGTTCACCTGCAGAGGAAGCAGAGAAATACAGTCTAGAGATACTGGACAAGAATATATGCTAAAACAAACAAAATTATGTTGAAAGAAAACCAGGTATAGTGTAACAATGTACCCAAAATGATGCTGAAAAAAACAGTTAAATCTGGAGCAAAGTACATCTCACAAAACAACCCCCAAATGAAACAAACTTGGTCAATTTTGCAAACAGTTTATGAAGTAAGGTCTAAAAGCTCTAAACTCTAGAAGTAACAGCAACACCTCACTTAACAGTGATCCCCTTTCAAACTTGTCTAACTATATTAAGACCTCATGCCACTGTATTTCCACACTGCAATCATCAATGCCACTTAAAAAAAAAAGATTCATAACTTCTAAAAATGTTTCAAAAACCTGAGCTGACAAGCAAATGACGTCCTTGTATCACAGAACTATAACTCAGACCTTACCAAAACTGTTACTAGCTATGATATAAAGCGGCCTCCAGTGTAAACAAGCTTGGCCATCCAACCCCTCATCTTAAGATTAGTTCACCAAGCCAAAAGATATGCTTATTTCACTGCAACTCTGCTGATTGAATAAAGACAGACCGAAAACCTAGAAATATGGATAAATTGGAAGGCAATTTTATGCAGATTTCCCACCACATTCCCACCCCCCTTGTTGCTCAAGGTGAACAAAACATTTACAAGAACAAGTTCATCAAAGCACCATTCTTGCAATCAGATTTTGAAATGGAATACAAATCATATACTCACAAGGGTCGAAGCATGCCAGATTTGTAGGACAGTGATAGACTATGTAAATGAATAATATCTAATTCAACTGTATAAAATTATATCATGTCTTTATCCTAAAACTCTGGCATGCAATCGCCCATTTGAACCCATGTTTGGTATCCCTGATCTAAGAACTCAGGTTTAAATAACAGGATGGATCACCTGTCAGAGGATAAATTTACAGACTTGATTAACTATTATGAACAGATCACTTCATTAAAAATGTATTGAAGAAAATAAGTTTATGGGCAGATTTCACGGAGGTGCCAGCACAAGTCACAGCAAGTAAACGTCCCTCCTAAAGATCCTTGATGGGACACTCCTCAGAACTTCAGTAAGACCAAGACATTCTGCCGTAAAGAGCAGCTGCTTTCGTTAAGGGTAATTCTGGTACAATCTCTTTACAGATGTTACCAGCACTTTATTGTTGCAAATAAGCACTTTAGACTGCCTAACAAACTCAAGCACAATATCTCCAACTGTGGAGGTCAGAATTCTTTGCTGGTGATGAACTGCTGCAACTTTGCTGCAACATGCTTTCAGAGACTACATGCTTGAGAGTCATCCACCTCATAGGTGTGTAAACATCAAGTCAATTTGAACTGATCCAAGCTCTGAGAAGCAAATGCAATGTAGCCCTCGTCTCACTAGTTTTCACAGCTCACATAAGCTATTGCTTGCAGCAGTAGGTTAACTGGAAGGAAAGCGGTTGGTTATCATTTCACTGAAACAATATAATCTAAACCAGGACCTCTTTGGGTCTATTGACCCTGATGGAGTTGTCAATGCTATCCTTAATATGTATGTAGTATTATGTGAATACGTGCAGCGTTCTGACTTGAGTATCAGGCTTGGTATGGGATCTCCACCTGAGAATCCTTCAGTATTTAGAGGCACCAGGAGCACTTTTCATCAGTGCTTGAGCACTTCATGAAGCCTTCTGGAAGCCTTATGAAACAACTGCCGTCACTAGGCAAAAACCTTCCATCGTCAGGGCTTGTACACATTTGAAGGAATAAAGTATTTTAACTGCTGCTTATTCATTCACATGGGAGACCAGGATTGAACAGTGCTGCCCTAGGAGACCCAAGGTCTTACCTCGCCAGGACATCCACTTGCTCACAACATCTGGCCTCTGTAATGAACCACCTTCGGGTGTGTTGTTAATTGTACGTCTCCTTTGTGTTTATGGCCGCAATCTTTGCAATGATCCATCACAGTACATCATTGAGGCAGACAGGGAAACTTTGACTGGTGGCACTGTGGGGGCCTTGGTGTGGTTTATTTTTGTAGTACTCTGTCTTAGAAGGAAATGTGGTTTCACTTCTCTTTTCTCAACAAAGAAAGTGGGACAAGCAACCTCAAAGAACCTCAGTTCTTTCAGGGTCTCATCTTCTACTGCCACCTGGAATATCATACTCTCTCCTTGCCACTGCCTGTCCATTCTTCTCAGTTATAAATCTTCTTCAGTTAACGGGCCCATGAAGCAGCAGAGGGGACAAGCAGTGCCTACACAGCCTTTTCTGGGTACATTGTGGACTGGGAATGCTACTGATGAATTTGCTTTTGAAGGCAGACCAATCAAAAGCTCTGCTTTATTATTTTTAGATACAAATCTCCATAAATACCTAAACATCTTGGAGCAGACCTGAGAAATGAGAAAGGATACATTTTTTTTACTGGTCGCCTGAGATGAACATCAACCAAACTTTCTCTCAGAGACAGATAGGGGAGTATGTATGTTGCCCATCAAGAGCCCATAAGGATGGAGTAGAAATAAACAAAACAGAAGCAGCTGGACAAATGAGGAGTGACTGCACAAAAGGACTTTGCAAAGTTTCTGAAATCCTGTTCCTTTTCTGAAGATGACTAGTGGCTATCCCCACCAGCAAGGATAGTCACGTCATCTTCAATATCAAAGAGACATACAAACTTCAAGCTGAAAGAACCTTTAACAGAAAACTCTTACCAAAATAGATGAGGTTGTGAGAGCTGAGTTTGAAGAAGGTTCCAGTGGCTCGTGGAAGCGAAACATTGGCTCCCCTGTCGATCAGCAGCTTCACCAGGTTCAAGTTTTGGTTCACCACAGCAATGTGCAGTGGAGTCTGCCCTGCAACAAACCAACAGAGTCAGTGGTCACAAAAGAATAACTGGAAGGTCCTGTATAAAGTACAGGAAATTAGAAAGGACAAAGGAGATGGTACAGCACTCTGTCTGGTTTGATCAAAGAGGATGTTTGAAGGTGAGCCTCTACTGGCACAGTTGTGCAAATAACACAACCCTTGTTATTTTTTACATATCTTTGCTGGGCAAAAAAGTTTCCAACAAAAAAAAAATAAGTTTTCGTAGAAGAATTTGTTCATTGAAGCTGCTTCTAGTGGAAGAATAGAACACAACTGCAAGATGATTTGATTTCTTTTTTACAAACAATTATTTAAGCTTTCCTTTATTCATGATATTAGGCAAGCTTGAACAGTTTAAATGTAAATTAACTCAATATGGCACAAGAAAAATTGCTCAACATCACATACCCATGGTTAGTGTAAAGCAAGAAAATTATTTGGATAAGGAAAGAATGGGAATGGCATTTTCAATGGTAATCTAGGGCCACATCAAACAAGAATTTGAACTGAATCTTATGGGTGATGGGATGCTAGTTAAAGTTGACTAGTTCTGCCTACTTTCCGACAATGATCATCCGCATACTTCTAGATCCTGCTTAGAAGGAAGAACGTGTACGCCAGGTATTGGACATAGAAGAAGTACAGATCAAAGTCCCTTATTCAGGATAGGAGAGATAAGGGCTGAATTATTATTGTGTGGGCACAACTCCGTGCCGTAGGGAAAGTCATTTCACCTTGCCCTCTTCAAGACCATGTCCTTTTTCGAATTTCATCATACCAATACTGATCATTATTACCTATTACAATATTTTTCCCAACATTTCTTTAAACCTCTTACCTTGATAGAGTTCGGATGTCATAGGCTCATTGACGAGATCTGGTGCGGCATCCAGTAGGGCCCTTGCAGCCTCAAAATTATCATACAGAGCAGCCACATGGAGCGCGGTCTCACCCACTGCACCTGCAGATGACAAGGCACATACAAGTAACTTGTAGAGAGATGAGTAATAGAAGGAAGAGGCAGTAAGTTAGAGGGAGGACAGGGCTAGACTAAACACCTATATCTGTCAAAAAGATCAAACCAGTCGTATCATGCTGGAGGCTGGAACTCAAGTACCATTGTGGCTTTGATGATTGGGCCATGGCAACCTATCTAGCGCTGAAAGGAACCCCCTAGCCCCCAGCCTACAAGGAAAAATGGTGACTAACTGGCCAGTTCAGCCCTCAAAAGGTCAATCTGTTGCAGTGCCCACAAGATCCACCATCCAACTCCAGCTCCTACAAGAAAAGATCTCCTGAGGTCTTTGGTGAGCCTTGGAAGCCACAGTGGGACAAGAGGTCTGCTCCAGTCCTCAATCAAAAAGAGGCTTCATTGCTATATTCTAATCTCACACTTAAAGTCTCAATTTTGCTCTGATATTCTTTATTTGTTTTAAGCACTTCTAGCTTTTTGGCAATGCTGCTGATAAAATCAGTTGAGCATTATAAAAATTGGCATTTTCTATAACATATCAAATACAAAAAGACAAGCAAACATTCCATAATCTTCAGTCTCTACAAATCATTAATGGAAATCTCATATGTACATTTATTAAACTTACAGATGAGAACATAAGGCACAATAAAATATATTAAATGTTTAAGTAGGTACCCTCTTGGAACTGGGGTTGTGGTAGATCCTAAAAAACAGCACCCCTAGTGTGTTCAAAAAGAAACTACACAATCATAAAGGAAGAAAAGCCATCTAATTTACACATTTATATGCTTCAGATACTTGGAATTTGTTGGGAAGTATGTACATTGAAGGTTCCCTACCTCTTGTAAACAGGTCAGTCGACGGACAGTCAAGCAGTTTTCGGATAGCTCGGACATCGTTCTCCTTTGCAGCCAAAAGCAATGGCACTTCCCATATTCTAGAAAGAAAAATCAAAGCCAACTACAAATGACAAGTAATGGACAGATCACAGTTCAGGACATATTAGGCATGCCTGACCCAGAGTCGCGGTTTTCATTTTTTCAAAACACATATAAATCAAACACTGAAGTGAAAGACTAAGAGTGCTACAAGTGGACACCACTGATTAAAGATAGGTGTGTGCAGATTTCAGGTACTTGAATTCTACGAGAGGAATAAGATTGCTTTACCCATTCATCTTCCTGGAGTGGTACTTTGTTAGTCAATGGCTGATTTCATCAGGTCATGAAGCAATAGTTTCAGTCACAAACTTTATAAAACAAAAAGGGGTGACTGACTGGTTTTATTTCTAAGTTTGAATACTAAATTAAGGGGTGTGTTTTTTCCAGTGTTCAGTTGCACGACAAAACATGTAACATTTACAATGTGGTGTTTACCATGATGGAGGTTACATGGAAGGTCTTTACACCGCAAACAAGGAGAATGAGGGGTCTTTTTAAGCAGTTTACAACGCAGGTACGTTTTTTTTTTTATATATATAAACCAAGTCATCTTTAGTCACTTTAAAAAGGGAGGGTCAAAGGTTCAAGGGATGGGGATGGGGCATTTAGAGGTCAGGTTCAGGTGTGGGTAGTGGTAAAGCGGGTGAGGGTTTTTTGTGCTTCAGGGATGGGCAGAGGATAAAGGAGGTAAGGGGGTTTTATTGTTGAAGAAGATAGATAGATAGATAGATAGATAGATAGATAGATAGATAGATAGATAGATAGATAGATAGATAGGGGGTTTCAGGATCCCCCCCAAAAATACACCAACATATTATGAACAAAATATCTGCCTTTTTGATGACAAATGTGTTGTAAATATACAGCAATGTAAAACAATGCGTTGCAAAGGTCAACAAGTTCCATAACATGCATTGTAAAAGCATGTGCTGTAAAGTTGCTTTAGACTTTCTGTATCCAGCTCTGCTCTGCTCACGAGGTATCCCATCTTTATACACTTTAACGGTAGCTTCATACAAGGTCTCAGACCACAGCTACAGTAAGAGGGAGGGTGAAGTACCTCAAAGTGCATTAACAGCCCAGCTCCTCCACTCTTGTTGAATAATATAGTCAAGGTATGTTGCACTGGAGACAGTGAAGCCTGCTCCGGTGAACTGCACCGACTAGTACAGTTGGGGAGGCTTAAATCCAAAAGAAGATTTTCCGCCTCAAGTATTTTAGTCTCATCGCAGTCTCCAGAGTTTTCCTTGCACTTCTAAATCTACTGGAAGCTGGTGCATGAGTGCCATGAACCCGGCATAGACGAGGTCCACTGTGATGCTGACCCAACTGCTCTATCTGATGTCGGGTACTAAGGCTTCAGTGTGCAAGACCAGTGTCTCCTTGTCTAACCAAGGAGCCATAGTCACCTTCAAGTCTTGATTGGCGATCCTTAAATTGCAGACCCCAGAATACAACTGATAGATTCCAGGCCCAGCTCTCCTGTTGCATCACTCTTGCTCCAGTCTTCTCCTTACATCCCTCCCCTTGTTTTTGGAGTGCCTTCTCCTTGTTCTCACTGCTTTCTCCTTACTTCTCTCGCAGTTATTTGTTTGCATTCTCATGCTATTCCCTATTTTCTCCTTGCTTTCCCCCCGTTATTTGTGTGCCTTCTCCTTGCTTTTTCCCTCGTTTTTGTGCCATCTCCTTGTATTTCCCTCGTTTCCACTGCTTTCTCCTTGGCACTCCGGCATGCCGCCTGTTATTTCCTGCCTCACACCTAGCCCCGCCCACCTCCTCTCAGGGTCCCTCCCGCTTTCCAGGACCTACTTAATGGAGGCTGCAGTGCGATTTTATTGAGCAGGTCCCAGGCACAGCTCTCCCTGTGCTGCTACATTGCTCTTGCTCCTGTCTTTTCCTAGCTCTTTCAGCACCGTCAGACGCTCACGGGTGATTTGCAGTGCTTTACAAATCCTCGATTGATTGATACATCCTAACTCTTTTGCGTGCCTTCAGACTGTGTAAGGATATGGTTTTCCATAAGTATTGTAATCTGTTTTCTACACATCTTTAATTACCACCTTTTATCATTTTGCGCAGTCGCCTGGTTCAAACATGGAATCTGGTGCAGGAATCACTATAATTCACTGTAAAGCAAACAGTGGTCAACAGAGTGTTGCAGTCTCATGGCGCCTCTGTTGAGGTCTTAAGCACGTTGTTCAGCAGCTGTGATGATTGCAGTGTATTGTACTGTGCTGTGTTTTCTGTTGAAGATTAAAGAAAGCCTCATTCATCTATTTAGGATGGACAAATGATCCACAGCTCTTTCTCGTAAGGTCAATATTGAAAAACCTCTGTTTTGTCTGAATATTTGATCTAGAGCTGAACCAGTGATGATGCTTTCTTTCATCATACTAGTATCTAATCCTTGTTCATACTCTAATGTAAAAAGACTCAAATAATGCTGTCAACACAATGCCAAGCATCATGTTGGCTAAAGGTAAAGAACCCAGGACAGGTAACATTTGAAAGTTACCCGTGGACAACAAGGAGTGTGTGTGTGAACTCAGAACGGTTGGTTGGTGATTAAAAATGTGTATTATTGGTGCAGCACCCAATGAGCAGAAACTGGCTTTTGTATCTAAAAACTATTGTAGTGAGTATGGACGCCTAGTATATGCCGTGCATGCCTGTTGCTTACTAAGGTCCTACTTTATTTAGGTTGATTGGCGTAACTGCTCAAGAATGTCTTTCCCCCACGCTGCACATTTTTTATTTTAAAGACATGTGCTGTTGCATCCTAGATGTTTGTGGTTGCGTCATTGTGGGTATCTGGTTCTGTCATATGGCATTAACTTTCTTCTGCAATGCTAAATCCACATAATTTGGTTCAAAAAAAGCACACACACATCTACAAATTGTTCATGAACAGAGCACAGCTTACAGGTGCAGAGTTTAACTTGCACAAGGTTTGTTGCTTTAAAAATGAACTGAACACAGGGATTTAATTGGCCCATTCCATTTCTATAGGTTGGAATGCCTCAGTTGTTGGGCCTGTTATGTGTGCCAGGTCACTTCTACTCTATTTCACTTGTCTTCCGTTTTGAATGAATAGGACGGTTTGATCTCAGAAGTCCTGTTCATGGTTATGTAAAGGGATAAACTATCCTGTGTCATACATTATAAGGATATCACAAGTCACCGAGGAGTTTCTTTATAAGATCACAGAAGTACGAGGTGACGTGCAAAGAGCATTTTATTCCTCATAGTACAGTCACATCATCAGCATTTCCAAACAAAATGCTCACATCCTTTGCATCTTGCTCTTTCCTGCTCATTGCAGATCAGATGAATAAAAGCAGAATATGTAATGCAAAATAAAACACTCCAAAAAGAAGTTAGCAATTGTTGCAAAAAGAGCACAGTTTAATGGCAGACATGGTAAAAGAATTTGAGAGCCAAACCACGCACTACCGAGTCAGATTTCACAATTCTGAATGGTAGAGGGTCGCAATCTAACCTACTTTATCAATATTTATGAGGTCGGTTGTAAATTGTGACTCACTCCAATTGGATGCAATTACAGGACACCACCTTGCCACATATGAAATAAAGTCATTTTTAGGGTTGAGTGCGCAACCACTCTATCCCTGTTGTAATTTCTCTTTGGGCTTTTAATGACGCCCATGTTACGCCCATCACTTTTATTGGTTCGTGGGCTTGCCTTTTACAATTTGCTTGATTTCATTAGTGGAATGCATGCATACGTCATGCCTTTTCCGGTGGTTAGGCCGCCTCAAGCACACTGGCCAACTACTGAAAACATACGAGGCTCCACGTTTTCAGCATGGTTTCTGGACTACTTTATCTTTATTTCGTACACAGTGCTGTTTTTAAAACAAAAAAAATCTTCAATTTATGTGGCAAGAAAATGTCTGGTTAGGAGTTTACGACGCTAATAGCTGTAATTCGAGGGAACGCAAGACAGTTGCATTGCAAATGCTTGTATATTTTTGTTATCTCTGCAGCAGTTGAGCTTCTGTGCCAATCAACAGGTTGTAAAATCCGTGTCTTCCTGTTAAAAGATAACCAGCTACCTCCGAGCTCTCACTACAGGAAACAGAGTAAAAGCTTTGATGTGGTCGAACAAATCGTGATGCTGTCGTCTTCTCTAGTCAGAGGACTGCAACATGACTGAAAAGATGCTCTTGAACACAAAGCAACGCTGCAGCAAACAAATGTTAGCAAATATTCGAGGGAGTGTAGATAAAGGTTGGAAGGCACGATGGATGCGGGGTATACCCGCTATGATGAGTGTGCAATGCCAACCAAAGCATGGTATACTGGTACCTACAATCCAAGGAGTCCTAAGGTGGACAGAATGGTCTTTGAGTAAATAATGTACCTCTTTATTGGAAGGGTAGGGGCCATTTTTACACTTCGTAGGTCCTGTTTAAGGAAGTAGACAAAATGACAACAAATTGCGAGAACTAGAAACTTGCAGAAATCTAGATGCAGGAAAAGCAGAACAGAAGTAAATAATTGGTTCATTAGTGGTCACTGTCGGTCAATGAACCCATCACACATAGATAGAGTTCTTGAGGACATGGCCGCGAGCTACAGCGGAGGTGAGACGTGGAATCACATGGTCACCGGCCTGTCACAGTCTGACACGCCTGCCACATAGAGAAGAAACACCCCTGCAGCGGGAGCAGCCGACCTGTAGGATATGTGGGTGAACCTCGACTTCCACCCTAGCAGCATCAGTGAGACATCTCCCCTCACGAGTGATGGCTGCGGGGTGACTACTTGTTATGAGGATCTCCCTGACAGTGGCATCTGTGTGGTGGTGCTGGGTGGGGAACGGTGGTCAGCCTTGAGCATGCGGAGGGGACCCTAGGCCATACCCCCGAGTAACCGCTGCGTAATCTGGATGTCAGACACCCCACCTAAATGTTTGCCCCACGACTTCACGTGTCCTAAAACGTCAGAGACCCTGCAGAGTCTACTATGCACATATGGGCACAGAGCCTACGTCCCAGCAACGTCTCTCACTCAGACACGCAAACACAAACACACACACACACACACAGACGCAGACACACAGGCACACACACAGACACGCAAACACAAACACAGGCACACACACACACAGAGACACACACACACAGGCACACACACACACACACAGACGCACATATATAAGAGACGTGAAACCCAACCCTTATGCAGTGACATACAGGCGGGGACTGATGGTTTACAGCCTTCAGTGCTCTGCTGATCACATTAGCTCTCAGTACTTCATCCATCCGTCTTCCATCTCACATTACTTGACTCGTACTGCTGGATTGCACAAGACTTGTCAGTTGTACACAGTTCGCCGCTGTGATTTACAAAACATTTGTTCATACTGACAGGAGGCGTTAGTCACAGGCTTCAGGGCTCGGTAACGTTGATGCAACAAGTGCTCATTACCGAGTACCCGTACTATTAGGTGGAATAGTCTTTAAGGATCGATCACTATTTATGGCTCCGGTGAATGGACCTCCATTTATTTAATGGGGAGGAGGCTTTGGGGGGGGGGAGCGCCGATATCGGCAGTCTCCCCCCCGGAGTGTTTTCGAGAGTGGAACAGCCCATTCGCGCCGTTTTGGGCGTTTTTTGGGCTTGTTGGGTCGAAGGGTTTGGTATCGTAGGGCTACCATATATAAGGGGGAAAACACGTGGGGAGGCCACCATTTTGTGGATACGGTTTGCCAGTGCGGCAGGCGTTTTTTTTTCGGATGCGGCGGGGGCGGCGGGTTTTGGCATTTATTGGCAGGGACAGTATTGTGCGGAGCAGTGGCCGGAGGCATGGCGTTCAGGAGGACGGAGCATTGCATTTTTGGAGCGGTTTCCTTTGGTGGTTGCTGTGTGTGTGTGGGGGCATTGTTTACAGAACAAGAGAGTGCTTTTCCGGGTGGACAATATGGCAGTGGTGCAGGTCATTAATCGGCAGTCAGCGAGAGAGCCTCAAGTGTTACAGCTTTTTCGTGTTTTTGTTTTGGAATGTTTGCGGCGTGATATTTATTTCAGGGCGCGGCACGTACCGGGGGTAAATAATGACATTGCGGATGCGTTGTCTCGTTCGCAGTGGGAGAGATTCCATGGGTTGGTCGCGGACGAGCGGGTGAGGAGAACGGAGATGCCGGAGGCGTTGTGGAGCATAGGCGGCAGAGGATTCTGCGATTGGTGGTGAACTCACTGGCTCCATCAACGCAGCGCACGTATGTAAGGGCTTGGCGGGCTTTTTTGGAGTCGGGAGCTCGGCGTCGCCAAAAGGAACAGGATCGAGTTGATGATGTGGTCAATTTTATTATGGACATGGTGGATTTAGGCCTATCAAAAGTGTCCATGGCAGGAAAATTGGCTGGGGTAGCCTTTATGGGCAAGATGATGTGGGGTTATGCACAGTCGGCGGGGGAACTGGGGCGGCGCATTCTGGAGGGTTGGGCCAGAGAGCAGGGCGTCGGAACAAGGACGCGGCAGCCCATTACGTTGGGTTTGTTTAAAAAGGTTATGCAGGTGGCAGAGGTAGTTTGCAAGGGTGCGGCGGAGTGCGTATTGTTCAGGACGTTGATGTCATGGATGTTTTTTGGGGCCTTTCGAGTGTCTGAGTTACTGGGTTCTTCTGATTGGGGAGGGATTCGGTGGCAGGATGTTTGTGTGTCAGCAAAGGGCGTTGCGATATTTTTGGTAAGGGCGAAGAATGATCAGCAGGGTAAAGGTAGGCAAGTATTTCTTCGAGCGTACCCTCGCCAAGAATTGTGCCCAGTGCGATTGGTGCAAGAGTTGCAAGGGATTTTGCAAAGGCAGCAAGGTTGGGTTTTCTGTCATGCGAGTGGCGGACTGGTGTCGGCTTATCAATTGATGTCAGTGTTGAGGGCTTGTCTGCGGTATCTATGTTGTGATGCTTCGCTTTATGGCACGCATTCTTTTAGAATTGGCATGGCGACTGAGGCAGGGCGGCGAGGGTGGCGACAGGAGGCCGTTTTGGATTTAGGGCGATGGAGGTCTGTTGCATATAGAAAATATGTGCGATGACAAGTGTTGTCAAAGGGAGTAACATGTTTTTTCTTTTGATGCAGATTCTGTCCCGGGGCCAGCGGTACAGGCCTTGTCCATATGGCTCGTTGGTCACTCATTTGTGAAGTGGGCAGCCAAACAAGCACAATCGACAACGTTGGGGAAGAATTTGGGTTTAGATGAAGTTCGATATCGAGTACGGTGGGAAGGCAGAGGGGGTATGTGCTGGACGGAGTTACTGGGGACTTTGGAGAATTTAAGGGGTCATGGGGCCTGCCCAGACGTTTTAGTAATTCATTTAGGGGAAAACGATTTGTTGAAAAGGACTGGTTTAGACGTTTTGAAGGATATGAAGAGGGACCTGTTAACAGTGCGGCGACAGTGGCATGGCTGCCATGTTGTCTGGACTGCTTTTATTCCTCGTTTGCTTTGGAGGGGAGCGAGAAAACCAGGGGCAATCGAAAAGGCGAGAAGGAAGATAAATAAGGAAATGCGGTCATTTTGTGGGCAGCAAGGTTTTGACTATCTGGAGCATACGGATATTAGATATGAGGATAAAGAATTTTTCAGGGGCGATGGAGTACACCTGTCCTTTATGGGCATGGAATTGTACCTGCTCCAGTTAAAAGAGGCCTTAAGGGCAATGTTTAGGGAACGTTAGAGATTATGACCACAATGACGACCGGCAATGGGGGGGCAGAAAAGGAGAGGAGGGCTAGTGGGGCTGGGTCCTCTCCTTTTCTGGTGGCGGAGACAGAGAACGGGCACATGACAGACGAGAACGGTTGGGACGGAAATAGGACAAGACAAACACACATTAGAAGAGGATGGACAGTAGCTGGGCTACGAAGAGAAGATGTAATTTTAGGGGCGGGAGACTGGCACGCTCGAGACGATAGCAACTGACTATTAAGGTATTAGACAGTTAAAACAGGAGAGGGAAGTAAGGAGGACTGGACTAATGAGCTGCAAGTGTAAAGAAGGGGTAGGGAGGGGGGAGGAGGGAGTAGAAGAGGGGGGAGGAGTTGGTAGGAGATTTTATGTATAGTGAGGTATTAGTTTTGTAAGGCATATGGCCTAGGGTTGATATATTGTGAGTGCACCTGTTTCCAATAAAGCGGCCTTTTACACACAAAATGAAGTGATGGGTGCTGAATTGTCTCTCGCAATTGATATCTTGCTTTTTACAACGCGCATGCATCCTCTGCTTCGCAGCGCTAGCACAGAAGAAAGGGGTTAATGGCATGGAGGTTTAGTGTAACATAAAAAATGCTGAAAGCAGGTACTGGGAGGTTACAGTCTCAGGACAGAGCAGGTACTGGGAGGTTACAGTCTTAGGACAGAGCAGGTACTGGGAGGTTCCAGTCTTAGGACAGAGCAGGTACTGGGAGGTTACAGTCTTAGGACAGAGCAGGTACTGGGAGGTTGCAGTCTCAGGACGCAGCAAGTACTGGGAGGTTGCAGTCTCAGGACGAAGCAGGTACTGGGAGGGTGCAGTCTCAGGACAGAGCAGGTACTGGGAGGGTGCAGTCTTAGGACAGAGCCGGTACTGGGAGGGTGCAGTCTTAGGACAGAGTCGGTACTGGGAGGGTGCAGTCTTGGGACAGAGCCGGTACTGGGAGGTTGCAGTCTTGGGACAGAGCCGGTACTGGGAGGTTGCAGTCTTGGGACAGAGCCGGTACTGGGAGGTTGCAGGCTTAGGACAGAGCAGGTACTGGGAGGTTACAGTCTGAGGACAGAGGAGGTACTGGGAGGTTACAGTCCTAGGACAGAGGAGGTACTGGGAGGTTACAGTCTTAGGACAGAGCAGGTACTGGGAGGTTACAGTCTTAGGACAGAGCAGGTACTGGGAGGTTACAGTCTCAGGACAGAGCAGGTACTGGGAGGTTACAGTCTCAGGACGGAGCAGGTACTGGGAGGTTGCAGTCTTAGGACGCAGCAGGTACTGGGAGGGTGCAGTCTTAGGACGCAGCAGGTACTGGGAGGGTGCAGTCTTAGGACGCAGCAGGTACTGGGAGGGTGCAGTCTCAGGACAGAGCAGGTACTGGGAGGGTGCAGTCTCAGGACAGAGCAGGTACTGGGAGGGTGCAGTCTCAGGACAGAGCCGGTACTGGGAGGGTGCAGTCTTAGGACAGAGACGGTACTGGGAGGTTGCAGTCTTGGGACAGAGCCGGTACTGGGAGGTTGCAGTCTTGGGACAGAGCCGGTACTGGGAGGTTACAGTCTGAGGACAGAGGAGGTACTGGGAGGTTACAGTCTTAGGACAGAGCAGGTACTGGGAGGTTACAGTCTGAGGACAGAGCAGGTACTGGGAGGTTACAGTCTGAGGACAGAGCAGGTACTGGGAGGTTACAGTCTGAGGACAGAGCAGGTACTGGGAGGTTACAGTCTGAGGACAGAGCAGGTACTGGGAGGTTACAGTCTCAGGACAGAGCAGGTACTGGGAGGGTGCAGTCTTAGGACAGAGCAGGTACTGGGAGGGTGCAGTCTTAGGACAGAGCCGGTACTGGGAGGTTGCAGTCTTGGGACAGAGCCGGTACTGGGAGGTTGCAGTCTTGGGACAGAGCAGGTACTGGGAGGTTGCAGGCTTAGGACAGAGCAGGTACTGGGAGGTTGCAGGCTTAGGACAGAGCAGGTACTGGGAGGTTACAGTCCTGGGACAGAGCGGGTACTGGAAGGTTAAAGACTTGGGACAGAGCGGGTACTGGGAGGTTGCAGTCTTAGGACAGAGCGGGTACTGGGAGGTTGCAGTCTTAGGACAGAGCGGGTACTGGGAGGTTGCAGTCTTAGGACAGAGCAGGTACTGGGAGGTTGCAGTCTTAGGATAGAGGAGGTACTGGGAGGTTACAGTCTTAGGACAGAGGAGGTACTGTGAGGTTACAGTCTTAGGAAAGAGCAGGTACTGTGAGGTTACAGTCCTAGGACAGAGCAGGTACTGGGAGGTTGCAGTCTTAGGACAGAGCAGGTACTGGGAGGTTGCAGTCTTAGGACAGAGCAGGTACTGGGAGGTTGCAGTCTTAGGACAGAGCAGGTACTGGGAGGTTGCAGTCTTAGGACAGAGCAGGTACTGGGAGGTTGCAGTCTTCATTCTAATTACTCAGGACAAGTGGGCGACTGCGTCCATGTTGTTGAGCGATTAAACCGCATTTATCAGCGAGCAGTTTTTGGAGTCTACCAGCTTCACGCAAGTGGGACAACTTCTCCTGTCCCAAATGTTGTAAAGTCAGGACCATGTTTTGGAAACAGCGAGCACAAGGCAGAATGTAAAGGTGAGCACATGATCTGTGCGCGATCCTGCGTGATCCAGTTGTTGAGAGATTGAACAAACAATAGTTTAATAATGTGTTTACTGTATCAGAGAATCTGTGTGTTTAGGGAAACCGGGGTGTAATGCAGATCTTTACTCTAGATAATGCACTAACATTCTGGACTGGTCTCTCCCCCCTCCCCCCAGCTGCCTGGACTCCAGGTAGAGACAAGGAAAACGAGGTACGGGGGTGCGGTGCCAGAATCTCGAGGCAACGAGGTCTCAGGGGTCGGTCTCTACCGGGCCCACTGAAGGTGGTAAACTCGCCAGTCCCTCGGTGGTAATGCAGGACGCTGGCGCATGACGCATGACGCACCCACCAAAACCGGAGCCCCTTTTGGTCTGCCCACACGGTTTAACCAGATCAATCCCTAATTTGTGCTTGTTGTTTCCGGTGCTGGGCACCGGCACTTATTTCTGAGGGCGGGGTTTATTCTTCTGCCTCAAGCATTTGCTGCGAGCAAAAGACACATATGGGACAGATGGAGAAAAACATAAAAGCGTCACAATGGGAGAAAGCAGAAAGCTGCAAGAGTGAGGTGAAGGGGCAGGGAGTGGCTTTATATGGATTGAAGAGTCCCAAGATGGCTTCAGGATTACGCCGCCTCAGTATTCCGTGTTCCCGTATTTATTTGCCACAGCCGCGTGATTAACAGTTAGATTTTGGGCACCGGCACGTTTTTATTTACAAATTAAGCACTGAACCAGATAAACCCAAAAAGGCTTCACCAGGGGAGCCTCAGGTCACCCACAATAACTTGACAAGACCAGCAAGGCAGTAGTTAGATAATAAAACAACCAATAAACAGAGATCAAGAACAAATAAAGTCACATAAGTTTATATAGTAAGAGAAAACGAAAAAGAAAAGAAAAAAGTAAAGAAAGAAACGGACAATGATTTAACGGATACAAAACGAAAAAATATTCTATTATAAACTAAATGTTATTATAATCGGCAGGTAGAATGAATTAGTTGGTGTCAATATAAATTTCTACTTTTGGAGCAAAACAAAATTTGTTGTAAAAAAACGTAAATACCTCAGACGGGATGGTGGATCCAATCATGGCTCCAGGGGACAGACACCTGCTGCGGACGCTGGGGTGAAGGATGGACATCTGGTTGGAAAAGCCCAGATCTTGAAAACAGACCACAGCTGGCCAGCAAGCCATCGGCGCCGGGTCCCCTCAGTCATCACTCCCAGGGAAAATTTTTGTTCTCTAGACCTGGGCATCTAGATGGAGCTTAAACGAGTCTAGCGGGAGGCCCCATCAGCCAAGAGTCACTGCAAACCCAATACTGGAAGCAGGTCCTCCTCAGCCCTTCTCCTCCTGCAGGTCCAACCTTAAGGTAAGGTTTAAAAAATAATTTTAAAAACCTTACCTGTGGGGGAGACGAGTTCATCTCCCCTCCGTCCTTGTTCTCCTCCCAGCTGCACACAGGTGCCAGCCAATCACAATGCTGCTGTCACCAGCAACAGCAACGTGGTGATTAGTCTGCGTGGATGTTTTGCTGCTCAGAATAAGAATGGGAGCCTGGGCATGCTCTCCACTCACCTGTGCTAGGCCGCCAGGCAGAGAACATGCAAAGTGGGCATGTCTTTTTGGCTCGCCCAACACGCCTGGTCAAACAGACAAGCGCACTTTGTGTGCACGTAACCCTCCTCCGGCCCCCTCCCTCCGCCCAACGCGACTAGCCTCTTCTTCCAGGAAAAATAAAATGACGACATCGCTGTTATCAACTTATTTTTCCTTTCCCCACAATCCAGTGGGGCAACGCGCCTCCACCTCAGCAAAGGAGCTGCCCCTGTATTTAACCTTATCTTAATTGATTTACAGTAAATGATTATAAAATCATTATCAGCTTAGCACAAACCCTAACATATACTTTAAATTCAACTATTTATACCCAAAAGGGATACTAAACAACATTCATTTATTTTAAATCAATTCCATTTAAATACAAAATTGTACTTACCCTACTTGTAAAACTTATCCTGACCTTTACATATGTCAAATGCAATGAACTAAGGTTAGATGCCCTTACCATTTTAATAGACAATATTGAAATACCTTATCCCTTTAAAAAATGAATTAACATTAATTATATGTTAATGCTTTTAACTAAGTAGATGTTGTGGTCATCTCTGTAGTTTTACAATGATTTTGTAGCATCGATATATTGATCCATCAATGTAGTGCAATTGATGTTGCGGGGTAGAACACACAACTGTATGAAGCAATGACCGGCCCTGAATCCCTCCCTTGATCCGCAACATTGACCAACGCAGACAGAGACTTTTAGAAATGGTACAAGGAGGTTTCACTGAAAAATAGAATCCCACGGCCATCTTCAGTGGCTTCCAGGCACTGACATGTGTGCCACAGAGGAATTTTAATGGACGATAAAGTTTTGCATTGTATTAGCCCTATTTATAGTAGTTCCAGCCATGTTTACACTCTGGTGTAACCCGAGGAATTTGTGGCAATTTATCCAAAGGGCTCAGGTCGTAGGTTAGCCTAGGTTTATACGCCTTCTAGCATGGGAAGATTGTCTTAAGAAAACTTCACAAAGACCTTTTCCTATCTTCACAAGCTTTATTAGGTTCATCAAAATTTCCAACCTCAATGAAAGGAAAAGAAATCCCCAAAAAGGCTCTTAGCTGCGAACCTTGCATTCAAACACAGATTCTGCGACGAGTTCTTGTGCAGAGCCTTTTCTTACGCAGAGAGCTAGCTAAGGTGGCAAACACTACAGATTTAGGACCTGATTTAGATACTAGCGGATGAGTTACACAACAGTGACTGATATCCCTCCTGCTGAAATCTAACTCTCATTATATCATTATATCCATAGGATTTAGATTTTGGCGGATGGGATATCCATCACCGTTGCGATGGAGTAACTTGTCCACCAATATCTAAATCAGGCCCTTAATTAAATGTTCCACACATGTCTAATACTAATCCCAGAACACGTCCAGCAGAAGCACCACAGGTGTTTGCTGTTCCAGGAAAAAATGTAAGAGAATGATTTTTTTAACTGGTTCTCTGATATTTTTTTAACTGCTTAGAATGTATAGTTTAGTACCATCTTAAAGGATTTTCATAGAATCTTGAAGTCATATTGGATGGTGAAGAGTTACTTGGAAACTGAAGATAAGGCTGTCACTCTAACACTGTGGGAATAATGTCACCCTAGGTGTCCCTAGGGGGTAGGAATGCTACCCCTAGCTCGTGATTTTTTACAGCCAGGGCGGTCAGTGGTGCCCTTGTGCTCAGGGCTCATGAAGGTGATAGCAGAAGAAATAGAAAGTAAAGAGGTCCTGCTTAATTTCTGTGGTTTACACAGCTCGCCCCTCCCTCAGAACCAACAAGGATGGTCGTGTGGAGCTGGAGAAGGACAGACCTGGTATAAGGAGTCAAACCATGCGCCATCACTTACTCTACCTGCGTCATTTACAGATACTGGACGCCAGACTGTTGGAAGTGCCCCAACCCCATGGCTCCAGGATTGAAGTCTTGAAATGGCTGTTCAGCAGGTGGGATTACCTGTGATGAATGTTATTTGGAGCTGGAGATAGAAGTTTGCTTTAAGACTGCTACCTTGGGACCACAAAGCAGCTCTTGTAAAGTAAATACTGACGCGGTTTGTACCGACTGAACAAAAGCTGTAGGGTTGGACAGGCGATTATAACACATTTCATCACAACACTAGTTAATCCTAGGTTATAATCTGTAACAGTAGCACACAGCTTTGTGGTGAATGTGCTACTGAGCATCCTGTTGAAAGCTCAACAAGTGAGCAAAAAAGGACAAGCAATGTTTTAAAGGCGCTCAGAAGTTAGTTCTCACGTCGAAGGGTTTGGTACAGCTATTCTCAGCGTTCTGGAGGATTTGAGCGAGGTGGCGGCTCTATCCTGCATGTCTAATACTGCTATTCTGAATCCTCCTTCAAGACTTAGTGGAAACTTGTGGGTGAGTTGTTTGTGTCCGGACCACTCATGACCCTACTTGTGCACGATCAATTCCAATTTGCAATCAACAGCCACTAGTTGTCTCTTTTTCCACGTGTCGCCACTGGAAGCCATCTTCAAGCATCCTCACAAGTGCTCATCCCATTGCTTTGGCCACAGTGATTGCATTTCAGTTTTCCTTAACACAACCTTTCAAACTTAAAAGAGACCCTTTGCACTATTCCTGACCGGACATTAGAATATATTTTCAATCTCAAAGCCTTCCAGCCTAGAACACATCCTCATCGACAATTGTTGTGCTCCTTGTACTACTCTGACTTCACACCACCACATGTAGACATTGGAAGGTATCCTGGGCTCAACTCAATAGCAGCCATGTCTTGAATGACACATTCCAAGGATCCACTCCGGAGAAAGGCCTTGTCTTAACCATGATGCCTACAGGTGCAACACAAACAAGCTGCCATAATCCTAACCGGCCATGTGGCCCAATCAATCACTATTAATCCAGAGCCCTGCCAGGCACCCAAAATGGACACCTAGCGTTGCAAGGGAAAGCAGTAACATTGAGTTGCACGAAGATACCTCAATGCTAGTCACTTCGGCTATCCCGACCATCTTGGTTTCTTCAAAGACATGGTCTCTGGAACCTCCGGACAGGCTTAAACAAGGGGAAAGCAGCATATATAGCTCAGGGCCACTGGATTAAGCAGCAGAGAAGAACCAGATTATGCAGCAGGTTTGACTAAATTATGTGCCAAGAAAAGGCAAATTATGCAGCATAATGTGGCAAATTATGTGTTAGGATTAGCTCATTATTTAGTCATTTTACGCCTGGTAACAGTGTCTGAGAAAAGAGTTCACCTTAAATAATATCAATTTAATACCCAAATACACCAATTAGCAACTGAAAGAACAGTTATCCTTTGTGAAAAGCCTCTGGGTGCATAGAACCTGAGTCGCCATATTTTTCTTAACTTTTGATCTGTTTGAGCTAGAAACAACTTTTTTTGGGTAAATTCTGCAGATTGTGCAGCAGACAATGGATTATGTGGCAAATCTAGAATTATGCTCAAATAGCCGTGGCTGCAGGAGCGAATAATTTCAGTGACCCAGACTATAGCTGTAGGGAGCTGTATATATAATTTTACTTGCAGGGTAAGCTGACCAGACTTTTATTACTTCTACACACTGCGTCTGCCACACTAATGGCAGTCCACACTACCACCTCCAGGTCCCTCCCCATCTCGCCTCATCCTCTGCAGAGACAATTCATAAGTATGCAGAACATCAGGAGTACATATGCCATCTGGTAAATGCACGTGTATTTGTCAACTTCTTACATATATGAGTGATACACAGAAACTAAAAACGTTTTATCTCAAGCATTTACACCGCACTGCAGACACCTGTGACTGACTTGCAGAACTCACAAGACTCCCTCGCAAGGCCACCTTATCCTTTCATCCTACTTAGCTCGATAAACTCAGTACCATTAAATAGTAGCACTAGCTGTATGGCTCACTGCAAAACATCAGCACTGCAGTATTAGGTAATTTATACAATTCACATTTTTATATTATTATTTTGCCCAAAGGTAATTAAATGGTATTTAGCTTCCACACTACCAGGTGAAAAGTTACTCATCCCTGCACTTACAAAGTGGATGTTTTCTTTTGTGAAGAACTTTTGTTTTTACATTGATTTGCCTCATATTTAGCCTTTGAAATACCGGGCACTAAACTGACCTACTGAAGAATCCATCCTGTCTGTCACTGTGGCCGCTCTTACTCCTGTTTGTGAATACTTCTCTTCTTGAACATAGAGCAACAGCATGGCTGCAGACTTTATGTGCAGTCACTGCCGGGTGGCTCACGGCTGTACGAGGCGGCAGAGTGAGGAGCAAGGTGAGGCGGCGGTCGCAGGCAGCAGTCGCTGGGGGTCATGACTCGAGGTGAGGCGCGGGGGTTGTTTGGTTACCCCGACCCCCACCCCAGTACTTCCAGCCTTCTGGCCTCGCTTTGCCCGGCCCGGTCTCTGCTCTCAGGCTCCTGGACTCGACTCTTCCTGTCCCAGTCAGGGGCGCAGACAGTGGTTGCCGTGTGTTTCCAGCCCCCATGGAAAGCCCCCGCGAGATCGAAGGTCAGGTGGCAGATGGGTGGTCGGGGTCAAGGCCTGCAGTGCTCAGGCCCCCTCTGCTGCTCACCCACTGGTAGTCGCTGCCACAGCAGAGCTACAGCCTGCAGCCTTCTTCCATTCCAGGAATCAGGTTCGTTAGGGCCCGAATTAAAGATCCAGGGACTAACATTTTGAGTACCCTTCTATGCAGTCAAGTCCAGTAGCGAGGGTGTAGCGAGAGGGCTACTCAAGGGCTACTCAAGGGCTTCAGTGCTTCTGCATGGAAGCGACCAGTGTTAGGCTGGTGTGGTTTGTGCTTAAGGTAAGTCTGCCAAGTAGCCCCTCACCTCTCCATCTCATCATGGTACTGGCACCATCACAAGGCCTTCAACCCTAGCATAGTCTAGCTGCTCGGTCACCCAATAACCAGCAACCATCAACTACCAACTTCCCACAGCAGGTGAAGAGCTGAGGACTAAGGATGCACTAACTCGGGGGAAGAGAAAGGCAGCAAAAAGGCCACAGCAAAGCTCCCCGGGACTTGCGGGACTATCGGATCCAATAGGCCAGACAAGTGACTCCATCACCAGTCTAATTGCGGCTGAGAAAGCTGTCAACAACTCGAGCAACCTCAACTCAAGCAAACTAGCTGGACATCACAAGAATTGGGGGGTTCCAAAATTTCTGACTTTTTGTTATCTAAGCCGGCGGATAAGTGCACCTCAGCTTTCATCAGCACTCAGACAGACCCACAGCACCCGAATGCAATGGAGGCAGCCGTCGCAGCGATAGAGAGGCCCCCCCTTGACAGGGTAAGCCTCCTCAGCAGCACTCCAAGCGCCATAAGCTCCCCCAACAATAGACCAAGGGCGGAAGTACACACTGATAACCAACTAGACTCTTTCTCCCTGAATCTCAGTAATTGGAACAATTGGAGCCAGAAATCCCCACAAGTACCATTAGTACCACAACTATTGCAACTATCAGAAATGTTGTGGGGCGGGGTATCTTTTATTGCACAACGATGCATGATCCACCACTAATTGATCTTTCTGACTCCCTTGTCACAGTACCTTCAAATGAGATGGTGGCCACTTTGTCCGACTCAAACACCAAGCATGGAGGGAGTGAGCGTCCAGCAAGCCAAATTGTCACTAGAATCAGCGTACTATCAGCGGCAGTGGCTCACTGGTGAAGATAGTGGTCCATCCCTCCTCCATCCCCGGGGCACTAGTGTTAGAAATGGGGTCTTTGGTTGGCAGTCAGGTTACCCCCTGTCCAAGCAAGGATCCTCACTTAAGTCACACATCATCCAAATTATCCTGTGCCCACCCTCTGGTAGCTTGGCACTGAGCATTCAGGCTTAACTTAGAAGGCAATGTGTAAAGTACTTGTGCAATAAATCATGCAATAACACCAGATATCACCACAAAAATACACCACACAGTGTTTAGAAAAATATATAATATTTATCTGATAATATGCAGGTCAAAACGATTAAAAGGCAATAAGCATATGTTGAGATATCACTGTAAAAATTATATAAAGTGTCTTTAGTCTCTTAAATACAATAAAAGTCTCTTGCAAGCACAAAGTGCCTGGGTTGCTTTCAAAATCTCCCCAAGGGACCGCTGAGGAGGCGATGTGTGGAAAACAGGGAGGTGTGCGTCAGTTTCCCCCCTTCGCATATGGACCTACGTCGTCATTATTTTTCATGCAGGGGAAGACTTTGCGTCAATTTCCAGCGCACAGACTTGGTTCCTCTTTGGATTGCAGGGTTTTCTGACACCCCAGGGATGATGCATGGAATCCTGGGCTTGCGGAGCGCAGTCACAGGCGCTGCGTCAATCCGGTGGGACTTCTCCTGCACAGCAGGCGCTGCGCAGATTCCTCTCTGGAAGTCGGGCTGCGTCATTCTGAATTGACGGTTTGTCGATCCAGTGGGCCGTGCGTCGAAGTTCCGGTCACTACACTGGTGCTGCATCGATCTTCTCGTTGCGAAGTTGGGCAGAGGCGTTCCGGTTCGGCATGCAGTGAATTTTTCCCTGCCATGCAGGCTGTGCATCGAATTTTCACCGCACAAGGAGTCCAGTTGCAGGAGTGAAGTCTTTTTGGTCCTGAAACTTCAGAGAACAGGAGGCAAGCTCTATCCAAGCCCTTGGCGAGCACTTCTCAGCACAGCCAGAAAGCAGCAAGGCTGCAGGGCAACAGCAAGGCAGCAATCCCTCTCAGAAAAGCAGTCCAGTTGAGTCCTTTGGGCAGCCAGGCAGTTCCTCTTGGCAGGTTTGGTTTAGGGATTCTTCACCAGCAGGTTTCTTGTCCAGAAGTGTCTGTGAGGTAGAATGTCTACCCCAAGAAGTGTCTTAAGTCTGTGGTTTTGGGTTCTCTTCTTATACCCATTTTGGCCTTTGAAGTAGGCTTGCTTAAAAGGAAAGTCTCACTTGTTTGTGAAATCCTGCCTTGCCCAGGCAAGACCTTGGACACACACCAGGGGGTTGGAGACTGCATTGTGTGAGGGTAGGCACAGCCCTTTCAGGTGTGAGTGACCACTTCTCCCCCTCCCTCCCGGCACAGATGGCTCATCAGGATATGCAGGCTACATCCCAGCCTCCTTTGTGTCACTGTCTAGAGAGAGAGGTGCAACCAGCCCAACTGTCAATCTGACCCAGACAGGGAATCCACAAACAGGCAGAGTCCCAGAAATGGTATAAGCAAGAAAATGCTCACTGTCTAAAAGTGGCATTTTCAAACATACATTCTTAAAACCAACTTTACTAAAATATGTACTTTTAAATTGTGAGTTTAGAGATCCCAAACCCCACATGTCTATCTGCTCCCAAAGGGAATCCACACTTTAATCATGTTTAAAGGCAGCCCCCAGGTTAACCTATGAGAGAGATAGACCTTGCAACAGTGAAAATCGAATTTGGCAGTATTTCACTGTCGGGACATAAAACACATTAGTATATATCCTACCTTAACTATACACTGCCCCCTGCCCATGGAGCTACCTAGGGGTGTCTTACGTGTAGGAAAAGGGAAGGGTTAGGCATGGAAAGTGGGTACACTTACCAAGTCGAACTGGCAGTTTAAAACTGCACACACAGACACTGCCCTTGCAGGTCTGAGCCATGTTTACATGGCTACTTATGTGGGAGGCACAACCAGTGCTGCAGGACCACTAGTAGCATTTGATTTACAGGCCCTGGGCAACTCTTGGGCACTGTACTAGGGACTTACCAGTAAATACAGTATGCCAATCATGGATAAACCAATCAACATTACACTTTACACAGAGAGCATATGCACTTTAGCACTGGTTAGCAGTGGTAAAGTGCCCAGAGTCCTAAAGCCAACAAAAACTGGTCAGAAATATTAGGAGGAAGGAGGCAAAAGATTGGGGCTGGCCATGCAAAAAGGGCCAGGTCCAACAACTATTGTTCCAGTTAAGCAGGATCAGGCAACTGGCACAGTGCGGGGTCGGTCAGTGGAGACCAAAGTTCCAGCGGCTTCTTCGTTGAATGCTCTACCCAAAAAGGACTGGCCGTTTTTTGGGGAGGCCGGGTCCTCCTGGCAAGCCCTCCTTACAACCCTGGATACCATGTTCACGGCGATCTACTATCAAGCAGACAAACAGGAAACCCAGGTGGACCTACTCAACGTCTTGGCAGTATACATCAGGAGCACTGACAAGAAGCTTCAAGGGGTGAATGATCTCATAAGAAGGGCCCAGACCCACTCCTACACTCAGCAAGTGTGATTTCAATGTGCCCCTTCAGGAGACAACTCTTCAAAACCATAGAACTTCTAAATGAAATCTTGACGGAAGTCAGGGCTCAAGCCCCCCAGATCTCAGGATGGGCTCTGTAGGAGGGCCAGGCCCATGCACAAGAATTTCTAAGAAAAGACTGCAGCTGACAGTGAAATCAGAAATCAGAAATCAGAAATTAGCAACCAGTAATCCACAGGCAACTCCCCCCCTTCCCCCAGCAGGAGGTAATCCAGAGCCCCACTGGGGGAAACAAAGCTTCCAACACTCAGCCAGCAAGTCCCACACAGGAAGTGACTGTCTGAGAAGCCTTAACAGCTACAGCAGCAATCGAGGTGTTTCACTAAAAGGGTTAAGAAACGAAACCGTAAAAGGTGATTTGTGGCAGCCTTTACGCACGTACACAAGAGTGTGACATCTCAGAGAGTGTCGCGGCTAAACAGAGATCACCCCTTTCTCACATTACCAACATGTCTCAATCAAACACAGGCAATGAGAGCGATGCAGTAAAGTTTCAATAGGTTTTATTTAGCAAAACTTCAATCTGCGATAAGTTGCATGGGCTGCAATGATTAGGATAATGAACAGTGCAAGAAACAGAATGGTAAAGACAAGAGTCAGTAATACAAAGACCCCCACCATCTTCCAATGACATGAAATGACAATGTAGGAGATATGTCCTAATACCCTAATATGATGTACCTAATCTCTAACCTAAAAGAGAGCTAGGTGTGTTAAACCTAATCTGCCAATGCCATGGCCATGAGAAGAGCCCCCAACCCTCATTACCTTGGAATGAGGTCTCGAGCTCAGACTCCGTAGGGACACGAAGACTGGGTCAGCATCAAGGCGACGTGCTGCATCGATAGCAGCGATGGCATCTGTTCAGAATACCTCTGACTATCTGTTTAAGTGAGGAGTATTTATACAGATCTGCTTCGACCCCTGAAGTAGGTCTGTTCTCAAACAATAGATAACAAGACCTGCTTGGGATGGCAATTTATATAAACAATTCCTTCAGAAGCGTGAAGAGGGAAAGTACCTAATCTGAACACCTACAGTTTGTTTATCTTTGTCGCTTGATATTGACGCCTTAGCACGGTGGCACTGATAACGCAAACTAAAACATGGGCCTAACTAAAAACAAGGCAGCCATCTCAAAAGATTTACCTAGATAAATGGGCTAAAACAGAGCAAGCTAAGAAGGGTAAAAGTCACTAGGTGATGGGGGCACGAGTCTGCAAGCCAAGGGCTAAGCTAACTCCTGTATCACATTAAAACAAACTAGGATTCACTACAGTCACTGAGTATTCAACCAATCTGACGGAGCATCTGAGCACTGTCAGGTCCCACATGTTGTACTGTGTCGAAGATCAGCATGGTATTGGCCAGTACAACATATGAAGTATGACACTATTCTTAAACGGCCAACATCAAAAGTACCATAGTAAGAAACTTAAGCTCGCTTGATCAGGGGTGCAGCCATCAAGTATTCATCGGCAGGCCTACAATTGGGAACCAGGTAGAACGACAGCCCACTAAGGCCCACTACAGCAATTGGTCCTGACGCAAGAGTTTGGGAAACTGCTACTGAGGATTATCTACACACATGCATTTGGGACTGCCATTGTCTGAAATAATTGGTTGCAGATGAAGCAGCACTGAAGTTCTTACAAACTTTTGATATAATCATTCTCCAGGAAACATGGTGTGCACAGCCCATTCAAATCTCTGGCTACGTTGGCCTGCAAGTCTCAGCAGTTAAGCTCCAAAATTTTGGGCACCCCAAAGGTGGTCTCACCACACTATGCTCAGGCAACATCAGTTGGGCCATCAAACAAATCGATCTTGGAATTGACTGGCTACTGCCAATTAAGTTGGAACTTCAAGAGCCATCCGGGGCAAAGAATCCACTACTGTTAACCAATGTTTACTTTCACCCGAACAAAGAGTTGAACAGCGAAAATATGGAAACTTTGTTCAACATCCTCAAAATGCTGATGAGGCAGTATAAGGAGGCCACCCACATTGTGTCTGGTGACTTTAATGTGGACCTGAGCAAAAGCCACCCAAGACAGGTGAAAAAAAACCAGTATGGCCCATACCTAAACAATTGGTTTGAAAAACTTCGACTAAGTCGATTGAAGACACACTCAGGGGTAGACTTACTCCTCCGGTAACCTTCTCAAGTGGTGCAAAGAAATCAACAATTGACTTTACGCTTATAAATGATGCAGCGTTGCCACTCATTGCTACATATAATATACTTGCACGCCCAGAGAGCGACCACTTTCCTCAAGCCATACAGATAAGATGGGCATGTAAGCGATTACCAACGGCAAACATCATTATTGTCTCTCTGAAGACCAACAACATTAAGAAGTTACAATGGCAAGGGCACGGCATTGAGAAAGTGAAGGAAGCAGTACATTGCAGTGCAGGGTCACTTGGCAAGCTTAAGAGTGAATTTAAGTATCAGGAAGCCCGGGTGAAGACTTGGAAGCACCTATGCGACTCATTTCTACATAAATGTCCTAATAAAGCACCCATATTGAGCTCTGCAGTAGCTGAAAGGGAAAAGCTAAATGCTGTCACCAAGGAGCAGCCATGGCACAATAGAGCCCTGCGCAACTTAACAAATCAAGTTTCATGTGAATCTAAAAAAGTGGCAAAGGAGTAACGCAAGAATAAAATCCTCGATAACTCAACACTTGTGAAATTGAGATCACAATATAAGAAAGCCTGCTGGAAGGAAAAAAGACAGTAGTATGAATACCTGTGGGTTAAGCTCTTAATCTCTAACAAAACTAAGAACAATAGTAAGTTCTGGCAATTGGTGAACGGGCTGGTACATGGGAAACAACGGCATTCCAACACATCTTGGGAATCCCACGTCTTAGCACCATACTCGACCCCTGTACAAACAGAGACAGTAGGGGACCCCCCCGCCTTCAACTTGAAGCAGTTCAAGGCCGTCCGACTTCGGCTTTAGAATCGAGACAGCAATAGACCCTGACCAAGTCAACTTTATTAAGGACATTGACACTGAATAGCTAACTGGCATCATAAAGAAACTAAAAACGGCAATCACCTGCTCTCGGTATGACAGCACAGTTAATGCCAACAGTCACTTATGGGGTTGAGACAATGCTGGGCAAATAAACAGCATTGTTTAATCAAATTCAAACAAAGGCCTATAAAGCATTGTTTCAGATCCCCAACTCAGCTTCACCAGCTCAGGCTCACCTAGAATTTGGGTTAAAAACTATATATTCCAGAGCAAGAATGCGTATGTAAAACTCTGCTGGTGACTGAGAGCTGCAGAAACAGCAAATATAAGCAGCCTATGCTGGCTTCAAATTGAGGAACAACAGCACCGTAATATTATTGGCTCATGGGGAAACCACCAAAGTAATTCAATAAAGGACCTGGGCATGGACACAGTCTGTGGCATGAGTTTGAGCAAAGGGGAGTTTTACCGGATCGTTAACACTGCAACCCGGTCACTGTCACTCACTACAGATAAGAACACACTTGCCAAAAGACGACATGCCTGGGCGGTTCTATCCTCATACAAAGTACTCAGACCCCAGAAATATCTATCAGCTTTTTTACGCAATCGCTGAAACAACAATTTATGCTTTTGCGCTTTGGGTTGATGGCCACCAAATACATGGTCCCCTCCTGGAAACAGCAATTCAGGTTGGAAGCGTGTTGTCTTTGAGGGTATAAACAAGAGTCCCTCATGCATCTCTTCTGAGTATGCCCAGCACAGGTGGAACAAAGGAAAATATTCTTGAAAAACACTTTCACAGCCCTTGGCATACGCTCTTGCAGACCAGACATTAGCAGCTGGTTAAACTGCTCTTCGATGCCTTTTGCCTGCCGGGGGAGCAAGTTGATGGGGCTGGCGTGTAAATCTCTGTCAAACACGGCCGAACCAGTAGCTGAAAGGTTTGCGCAAAGCCAGGACTGACCTGGGTGTCACGGTCTTACATCCAGTAGGAGGTGGAACTTAGCACCATCAGATTTCGGGATTGACAGTCAAAGCCATACTGCTATTGCAAAGCTATGGTCAAAAGCGAGGTTCTGTCCTTAAATCTCTGCTTGATTTATTTGTAATATGTCATGTTTTAAGTTTTAGGGAAACCAGGTGGGGCCAACCCATTGGGCCAGTCTGTAGTCGCCTGTTTTAATCGTACTGATGCATATGGGTTTGTGAGTATTTATAACTCATGAATGTGATGAGTTGAATTGGTGTTGGTTTTAACTAACTAAGCTAATACAATTTACTACTACTACTGGCGCGAGTATTTGAGTACTAGGAAGGCAGTGCGAGTGATGTACTTGTGAGTGTGAGTCATTAAAATACTGTGAATCTACTGTGAGTGAGGGGAATCCTTTGCACTCCCCATCATTGGCCCATCCAATGGGCGGAGCTTACGTCTGTTTCATGTGCACTTCTGTGGTACGCATTAGTCACACGTCAGCACACAATCAATTGGAATTCTTTACCGATGCTGCAAGAAACTTGTCCTTCTTGAACCCTGAAAGCCTGGCCCTACTTGCTCCAGTGCGATGGTCATTTGTTTTTTTTTTGGTTAAGCTTGGTGACCCTTTAGTGCCAGGCCGCCCTTAAGGTAACAGTGTGCATAATAAAACTATTCTACATTGCAACCACATTTGCACACCTCACCTTTAGCATATGTTCCCTTGGACTGTTCTGGTCCAAGTTTATTTTTCCCACAGAAAACATGAGATTTGTCCTTCACGCTTTAGTTGCATTACATCTGAAGAGTGGTAGAGCCCAGGGGCAGATACCTACACATGCCACAATGGTACATTACTTCTGCTGGTCTAATACAAATGAGAGAAACTCTGAATTATTTGTTATTTCAGCTAAAAATAATTAAAGATACTACAATAAATTGTAAGACATAGATCTATATTCATCAATGTGCAAAACCCATCCCCCTGTACGCCAGAGGTGCAACGTAAACTAAAATAGAGTCTCCCACGAGCCAATAATCGATTTTCAATCGTAGGCACCCAAAAGCATTACAGTGACATGGAATATGGAAACTCATGTACACCTGTGTCCTGAATCCTTCCCTCTAGAAGGGAGATGTAGGATGGAAATTACAACAGCGTTTCCCGCCAACCAATGACAACGTTTGAATCACAGGCGCCCAGTGATGGGCCAGTAAGATGCTGCACCCACTTTGTGGTAACTCACTAAGAAGCTAAATGTCGGAGACACCCCTTTAAAACTATACACTTAAAACCCAAAGTGCCAGTGTTAAAGTGCAACCGTTTAAACCAACATCACTTAAGTGCAAAATGTCAGAGATCACATTAAGCACGTCACACTAAAGTACTGAGTAGCAACGCAGTCCTTAAAAGCATCTTGTTAAAAGTCACCAGAAAACTAAAGCAATGCAAATCAGCGACAGTTGATGTAAAAAAAGTAAAAGTTAAACCATGGTACAGATAAGCTCCTACTCCAGCCACTGGATCACACTTTCACCTCTTTCCTTGCGTATCACCCCAGCCACTGGATCACACCTTCACCTCTTTCCTTGCATGACACCCCAGCCACTGGATCACATTTTCACCTCTTTCCTTGCGTGGCACCCCAGCCACTGGATCACATTTTCACCTCTTTCCTTGTGTGGCACCCCAGCCACTGGATCACATTTTCACCTCTTTCCTTGCGTGGCACCCCAGCCACTGGATCACATTTTCACCTCTTTCCTTGTGTGGCACCCCAGCCACTGGATCACATTTTCACCTCTTGCCTTATGTGGCACCCCAGCCACTGGATCCCACTTTCACCTCTTTCCTTGCGTATCACCCCAGCCACTGGATCACACCTTCACCTCTTGCCTTGCATGACACCCCAGCCACTGGATCACATTTTCACCTCTTGCCTTGCATGACACCCCAGCCACTGGATCACATTTTCACCTCTTTCCTGGTGTGGCACCCCAGCCACTGGATCACATTTTCACCTCTTTCCTTGCGTGGCACCCCAGCCACTGGATCACATTTTCACCTCTTTCCTTGTGTGCCACCCCAGCCACTGGATCACATTTTCACCTCTTGCCTTATGTGGCACCCCAGCCACTGGATCCCACTTTCACCTCTTTCCTTGCGTATCACCCCAGCCACTGGATCACACCTTCACCTCTTGCCTTGCATGACACCCCAGCCACTGGATCACATTTTCACCTCTTGCCTTGCATGACACCCCAGCCACTGGATCACATTTTCACCTCTTTCCTGGTGTGGCACCCCAGCCACTGGATCACATTTTCACCTCTTTCCTTGCGTGGCACCCCAGCCACTGGATCACATTTTCACCTCTTTCCTTGTGTGGCACCCCAGCCACTGGATCACATTTTCACCTCTTGCCTTATGTGGCACCCCAGCAACTGGATCACATTTTCACCTCTTGCCTTATGTGGCACCCCAGCAACTGGATCCCACTTTCACCTCTTTCCTTGCGTATCACCCCAGCCACTGGATCACACCTTCACCTCTTGCCTTGCATGACACCCCAGGGATCACATTTTCACGTCTTTCCTTGTGTGGTACCCCAGCCACTGGATCACATTTTCACCTCTTGCCTTATGTGGCACCCCAGCAACTGGATCCCACTTTAACCTCTTTCCTTGCGTATCACCCCAGCCACTGGATCACACCTTCACCTCTTGCCTTGCATGACACCCCAGCCACTGGATCACATTTTCACCTCTTTCCTTGCGTGGTACCCCAGCCACTGGATCACATTTTCACCTCTAGCCTTGAGTGTCACCCCAGCCACTGGATCATAATTTCACCTCTTTCCTTGCGTGGCACTCCAGCCACTGGATCACATTTTCACCTCTTTCTTTGTGTGGCACCCCAGCCACTGGATCACACTTTCACCTCTTGCCTTGAGTGTCACCCCAGCCACTGGATCATAATTTCACCTCTTTCCTTGCGTGGCACTCCAGCCACTGGATCACATTTTCACCTCTTTCCTTGTGTGGCACCCCAGCCACTGGATCACATTTTCACCTCTTGCCTCTAAAACCTATTGCATCAGCACATTTATGCACAATAAAGCAGTTTAGTGCCAGCACCCATCCATGCCACAGACTGAAAGATATCAGAAAATGTCAATACAGTGATAAAGGCTGCTGAGTGGAGCTGACAGTTCTATAATGAATTCAAGGGCTGCTGGGCCAACCCAGCTGAATCCTGTGCTGCTGGGAGAGACTGCTGACAGCTAAAACTCAATCCGTTTATTCCATAAATTTAATGAAATGAACAGTCACCATAGGAAAGTCACCCGTCAAGCACAGAATGATTGCCTGTGGGCAAGATCCAATGCCGAAATGGAGAAATAAGGGTGCTAACTAATGAGTAAAAACAAATGATTTCTGCTTGGCTAGGTTGGTCATTCCCTATGCTGCATACACCCTTACTTCAGTCCCTCTCTTACGTCATACAGTAATCGACGTAGGAGTCCCCCAACCTCTAACTGAAAGGGAAAAAGGAAGCGAGCTTTCAAACCATCCTAAGAACTTGGCCACACCAATTGTCAATACTTCATTCCAAGTGCATGCCAGGTATTTTTTTTAAATTATTGTATTCTTTTGCAAATTCTTACCTAGGGAGAATGCTCAGGATTGTTGAGAGGTACCTTGGAAGGACCACGCTAAGGGCAGCCATTACAGCATGCAAGGCTAGTTACTCAGATGCTGGCACGTGAACAAAGCACGAGGGCCTAACGTTTTGTTTATTTAGATTTATTGTAAACAAATATTGGCTTATTCAGAAATATTTTACAAGCAAAAAATAAATATTGTAGGATTCCTTCTTCAATTTGAGTTAATGTTGGACATTTTAGGAAAGTATTGAACAAAGTTTAGTAATACACACCAAGTTTCATCTTTGTGGGTGCTCCCTTCATTCCCAACAGGTAACCCCTCCCTAAACCTAAATCAGCAGGAAATCCAACAAACTGATGCCCAGAGATGTGACTTGGGGTCCACAGATGTCATCTGTACATATTCACATTTTTCTTTGGTGGCCCCAATATGCTGTGAAAAGGGTGAAGTCTGGAGGCGCGGGTGTTCAGCTTTTAAGGGACGGTGGTGTATTGATTTTTGAGAGGTGAAAGAAACAGTTATCCAAGAAAGAGGAAACAAAGGATGGACTATGAGGAAAGTAGTAAAGCCAAGCGGAAAGAAGTGGGTGCCTTCTTGGACAGTCTAGCAGTCCACACGCGCCACACACTCGCGTAGTTTGGCATACTCCCTCACACAACACCTATCTTCTCTGTGTCCTATTATCTCACACAGATACAACCATACACCCTAAAGGTCCATCTTCTTTCACATTCTTGTGTAAACTCACTAACTCTTACTCTCAAGTTTAAGCTCAAGGGGCCATCCAAGATACTGAGAAGGGCCACAACCCAATTTTAGCAGCTAGAAATTCAGTAGATGCATCCCAGGAATAGGACAAGAAAAAGAGTCCCTGTGCAAGCCCTGGTATTATTGTACACAATGCATGACTGTTAATGCTGCGGGGCACACCTGCAGCTCTGGTGTTAGCGTGCACAATGCATGACTGTTAATGCTGCTGCGCATTGCTACAGCATTGGCATTAGTGTGCACACTGAATGATGGCATTGCTGCTGGGCAGTTGCCTCTCTGGTATTATTGTACACAATGCATGACTGCCAGTGTTGCTAGGCACCCCTACAGCTCTGGCATTAGTGCGCACAATCAGTGACTGTGAATGCTGCTGTGTATTACTACAGCTCTGGCATTAGTGTGCACAATGTGCGACTGTGAATGCTGCTGGGCACTGCTACAGCTCTGGCATTAGTGTGCACAATCTCTGAGTGTTAAAGCTGTTGTGTATTACTACAGCTCTGGCATTATTGTGCATAATGCATGGCTGTCAATGTTGCTGGGCATTGCTACAGTCTGGCATTGGTGTGCACAACACATGGCTGTCAATGTTGCTGGGCATTGCTACAGTTTTGGCATTGTTGTTCACAATGCACGACTGTTAATGCTCCCTGGCATTGCTACTGCACTGGCATTATTGTGCACAATCCATGACTATTAATGCTGTTTGATATTTCCAGAGCTCTGGCATTAGTGTGCACAATGCATGAAAGTTAATGCTGCTGGGCATTGCTACACTCTGACATTATTGTGCACAATGCGTGACTGTTAATGCTGTTGGGCATTGCAACAGTCTGGCATTAGTGTACACAAAGCAAGACTGTTAATGCTGCTAGGCATTGCAACAGTCTGGCATTAGTGTGCATGATGCGTGACTGAATGCTGCTGGGCACTGCAACAGTCTGGCATTAGTGTGCATGATGCGTGACTGAATGCTGCTGGGCATTGCTACAGTTCTGGCATTAGTGTGCACAGTGCGTGACTGTTAATGTTGCTGGGAATTCCTACAGTTCTGCCATTAGTGTGCACGCTGCTTGTCTGTTAATGCTGCTGGGCACTCCTAAAGCTCTGGCATTAGTGTGTACAATGTGTCAATTAATGCTGCTGGGCATTGCTACAGTCTGGCATTGGTGTGCACACTGCGTTACTGTTAATGCTGCTGGGCATTGCTACAATTCTGGCATTGGTGTGCACATTGCGTTACTGTTAATGCTGCTGGGCATTGCTACAGTCTGGCATTGGTGTGCACAATGTGTGACTGTTAATGCTGCTGGCAATGCAACAGCCTGGCATTAGTGTGCACAATGCATGACTGTCAATGTTCCTGCGCATTGCTACACCTCTGGCATTAGTGGGCACAATGCATGACTGTTAATGCTGTTGGGCATTGCTACAGTTCTGGCATTAGTGTACACAAAGCAAGATTGTTAATGCTGCTGGGCATTGCAACAGCCTGGCATTATTGTGCACAATGCAAGACTGTTAATGTTGCTGCACATTGCTACAGTTTGGCATTAGTGTGCACAACGTATGACCGTTGATGCTGATGGACACTGCTACAGTCTGGCATTAGTGTGCACAATGCATGACTGTTAATGCTGCTAGGCATTGCAACAGTCTGGCATTACTGTGGACAATGCATGACTGTTAATGCTGCTGGACATTGCTACAATTTGGCATTAGTGTGCACAACGCATGACTGTTAATGCTGCTGGGAATTGCTACAGTCTGGCATTAGGGTGCACAATGCATGACTGTTAATGCTGCTGCACATTGCTACAGTTTGGCATTAGTGTGCACAACGTATGACCGTTGATGCTGATGGACACTGCTACAGTCTGGCATTAGTGTGCACAATGCATGACTGTTAATGCTGCTAGGCATTGCTACACCTCTGGCATTAGTGGGCACAATGCGTGACTGTTAATGCTGCTGGACATTGCTACAATCTGGCATTAGTGTGCACAATGTATGACTGTTAATGCTGCTGGGCATTGCAACAGTCTGGCATTATTGTGCACAATGCATGACTGTTAATGCTGCTGGACATTGCTACAATCTGGCATTAGTGTGCACAATGCATGACTGTTAATGCTGTTGGGCATTGCTACAGTTCTGGCATTAGTGTACACAAAGCAAGATTGTTAATGCTGCTGGGCATTGCAACAGTCTGGCATTATTGTGCACAATGCAAGACTGTTAATGTTGCTGCACATTGCTACAGTTTGGCATTAGTGTGCACAACGTATGACCGTTGATGCTGATGGACACTGCTACAGTCTGGCATTAGTGTGCACAATGCAGGACTGTTAATGCTGCTAGGCATTACAACAGTCTGGCATTACTGTGGACAATGCATGACTGTTAATGCTGCTGGACATTGCTACAATTTGGCATTAGTGTGCACAACGCATGACTGTTAATGCTGCTGGGCATTGCTACAGTCTGGCATTAGGGTGCACAATGCATGACTGTTAATGCTGCTGTGCACTGCTACAGTCTGGCATTAGTGTGCACAACGCATGACTGTTAATGCTGCTGGGCATTGCTACAGTCTGGCATTAGGGTGCACAATGCATGACTGTTAATGCTGCTGTGCACTGCTACAGTCTGGCATTGGTGTGCACAACGCATGACTGTCAATACTGCTTCACATTGCTACAGTCTGGCATTGGTGTGCACAACGCATGACTGTCAATGCTGCTGCGCACTGCTACAGTCTGGCATTGGTGTGCACAACGCATGACTGTTAATGCTGCTGCGCACTGCTACAGTCTGGCATTGGTGTGCACAACGCATGACTGTTAATGCTGCTGCGCACTGCTACAGTCTGGCATTGGTGTGCACAACGCATGACTGTTAATGCTGCTGCGCACTGCTACAGTCTGGCAATATTGAGCCACCCTGCTATGGAGCCTCCACACCTTTTCCTGATGTAGATGTAATTCTTGAAGGCAGTAAGTGGACCACCAGGCACCAGCATACAGAGCCCAAAGTATAACAAAAGAGTCTGTTCCTGTTGTTTTATTCTTGGTTTTTGAGAAGTAAAACACAACCACACGTTGCTACTAGGTTGTGCCATTGTTGTCCACTGAGGTAAAAGCACCACCGCTGTCCTGTCACTTGCATAGATATTGTGCTAAATATTTCGCACATCTGCCTGTTTATGACCATAACCGGTTGCATCACCATTGGGTTTCACTATACATTTGCACGTATGCTACAGAAGCTAAAAGACGCAGTGGGGCAGCCAGTCACGACAAGATCACATAGGAAAGGGGTTGGCACTCAGAACTATCCTGGCCACTCAGGAGAGGTAGGACTGTATGCCACCCTTGGGAACCTGTTGGCACCAGATAAGGCACCTGATGCAAACAAACACCTCTGGCATCTTCGCTAGTATGAAGCACTATATAAATTCTACATTACAGAGCAATTCAATACCTCAGGTCTTAAGAATTGTGCCAACAGTTAGGGATGTAGGAGAGATGCCCCTCTAAAGGAATGGATGGATGGGTCAGCAGGTCAGCTGCATCAACACTCTACAGTTGTCCAGTCCAAACAGGTTATTGTATTCATAGTTTCAAAAGTACAGCTTTAGATTTTCAAAATATATGCATAATTATTTTACAAAAGATATGTCACTAAAAATAGTTTTTTAAAATAATTATTTGACAGTATTGTAATGCATAAATTATGATTTACCTTAAAAAACCTAAAATGCTTAAATGAGACCTACATTTCTCATTTTTCTACCTTACCTCATATAAACCTTTTCAGAAATGCACTAAATTTAATGTGAAGATACTGTTATGTAAGTAACTTTAATTATCCTGCTTTCCAAATTTCTTTCCTACTTCCCCATTTCCTTCTTTTTTCCCCTCACCTTTTTTTTTTTCCTTTGTTCCTCTTTTCTCGCTTTTCTTATCTTTCTTCTTCATTTCTTTAATTCTATTCTTTTTTCTTTCTTACCTGCTTCTCCTCTTTTCCAGTTCCTCTTTACTTCTTGCCTCATTTGTTTCCGCCCTTCTTTCTTTTGTTCTTTATTCCATTTTTCTTTCCTTCTTTGCTGCCTTCCCTTTTTCCCACTTTCCTTCTTCCCTCCCTTCTTGCTTCCCTCCTTTCTTTCCAACTTCCTTGCCTTTTTTCTTTCCTTCTTGCTCCTTTCTTGCATTCCTCCTTTCTTTCCAACTTCCTTGCCTTTTCTTTCCTTCTTCCCTCCCTTCTTGCTTTCCTCCTTTCTTTCCAACTCCCTTGCCTTTTTTCTTTCCTTCTTCCCTCCCTTCTTGCTTTCCTCCTTTCTTTCCAACTTCCTTGCCTTTTTTCTTTCCTTTTTCCCTCCCTTCTTGCTTTCCTCCTTTCTTTCTCACTTCCTTGCCTGCTTTCCTCCTTTCATCCTTTATTTCTGAAAGCAAGAGGTAGGCAGCCGATGGCAGGACTAGTGGCTTTTTTTAAGGTCTGTTTTAGGCAAGACCCTTTGATTTCACTAATATAGTGTGGGGTTCTCAGTCACGCTTCACCCATTTGTCTGTGGGTGTGTCATTCACATTTCTCTCCCACCCACTGAAAGATGCATCAAGAGGTGATGCACCGCCCCACTTCAGCCATTGGGTGACTTCCTAATCAGTCACAGCACGCGGCCCTCACACAAGAGCACATCCGCAGGCAAAATAGTTCCCTTCAATGCCGGGAGTACTAGGTTTATATGTGATTATTTTGAGAACAAAATACATTTTTGCATTTAGTCGTCTTTTGTTTTTTTAGATTTTGCAAGCACTTTGCAGGTTTCGAAACAATAAAATGTTCCAAAAACAATGACAAAGCAAAACAAGAATTGCCAAAGGCTGGCGGACAGCTGCTAACCTTTCGTCTTTGGCAATGCTTATTGCTAAAAGGCCAGGACATTTCTAGAATTGTTTTTTTTTGTTTTGCAAAACAGTGCTATAAGGTGTGTCAGTATTTTTGTTTCAGTTGGAGAACTGAGACCACAAGGCCCAGAATGCACTTCTATGTTGAATGAAAGACCCTGTACTTGAAAAATACATATTAAGGGAGACTGATTGACCCGAGGGCTCGAAGATAGCGCTTCAAAATCTAAATATTGTAGCAAAAACCTCCAAAGGCAGGATAGCCAACGTCCATGTTTACTGGGTACTAAGTGTGCCGGTGCTTAATGTGTGCTTGTTGTTTCGGCACCGGCACCTTTTTATTTACAAATTAAGCACTAAAGTGTGCCATCAGTGTGTTCCAACGAGCAAAATAAAACTCTCCTCTTCCCCAGCCTCGTGAGCCACCGTTTCCTGCCAAATACTGATCACCACCACCCTCACCCCCCCCCCCCCCCTTTGACAGCAATAAACAAACCGATCATTACTGGACACACAAAGATAGGTGTGGTGCCGAATGTCAGTTCTAGATGTTGGTGAAGATGCACTTCCTTCAAGGAAACCAGTTCCGGGTAACCCTGTGTCACAAACAGGTTCGACTTCTTTTTCCCCACTGAATCGTACTCCAAGGATGTCTCGTCCAGCCTGGCGAGGGCCCTCCAGGTAGAAGGAGTACTCCTGCAGTCTGAACTTTCCACCCTCGCACCAGCTCACGTGCTTCCGGGGTGCATCGTGAAAACATACACCCGCGTCTCTCCCTTCTTCCCGACTGTCACCTTTGATGGGAAGAATGTAAGAGTGCCCCCCCCCCCCCCCAGAAATAAAACACGAGATTCTTCTCAACTCGTTTTTTGTCCCTCTCCCTCAGTTCGTTCATTCCTCCCATCACTCACCCATGTATACTGTGGATGCTGCGTTTATCACTGACCTCTGCCCCCTCCTACGTCACAATGCCCCATGCCCCTCTGTGCCCTCCTGATGCTACGTATACCCTACCGCTGCCACCCCTTTCTGTACCTTATTACCTTCTCACCTGCCGTACCCTACACCTGTACCCAGAGGTATGCCCCAGTACTGCCCTCCCTACACTCTAGTACCGACATTCCTGCTGATACCTCAATACCTCCAACCCTACATAGGCTCTTGTATATCGACCTCTACCTGTACCCTAAGACAACAAACATTACCTAACCATTGTATACCTCCCTCCACCTATACCCTGCTACCAGCAGCCTCACAGTATCCTAAGACCGCAAACACTACCTAACCATAGTATACCTACCTCCACCTATACCCTGCTACCGGTAGCCTCACAGTATCCTAAGACCACAAACACTACCTAAACATTGTATACCTACCTCCATCTATACCCTAAGACCACAAACACTACCTAACCATTCTGTACCTGCCTCCACCTATACCCTGCTACCAGCAGCCTCACAGTATTCTAAGACCACAAACACTACCTAACCATTGTATACCTCCCTCCACCTATACCCTGCTACCAGTAGCCTCACAATATCCTAAGACCACAAACACTACCTAAACATTGTATACCTACCTCAATCTATACCCTAAGACCACAAACACTACCTAACCATTGTATACCTGCCTCGTCCATCTATACCCTGCTACTGGTAGCCTCACAGCATCCTAAGACCACAAACACTACCTAACCGTTGTATACCTCCCTTCACCTATACCCTGCTACCAGTAGCCTCACAGTATCCTAAGACCACAAACACTACCTAACCATTGTATACCTCCCTTCACCTATACCCTGCTACCAGTAGCCTCACAGCATCCTAAGACCACAAACACTACCTAACCGTTGTATACCTCCCTTCACCTATACCCTGCTACCAGTAGCCTCACAGCATCCTAAGACCACAAACACTACCTAACCATTGTATACCTCCCTTCACCTATACCCTGCTACCAGTAGCCTCACAGCATCCTAAGACCACAAACACTACCTAACCATTGTATACCTCCCTTCACCTATACCCTGCTACCAGTAGCCTCACAGCATCCTAAGACCACAAACACTACCTAACCATTGTATACCTCCCTCCATCTATCTATACCCTGCTACCAGTAGCCTCACAGTATCCTAAGACCACAAACACTACCTAACCATTGTATACCTACCTCCATCTATACCCTAAGACCACAAAAACTACCTAACCATTGTATACCTGCCTCGTCCATCTATACCCTGCTACTAGTAGCCTCACAGCATCCTAAGACCATAAACACTACCTAACCATGGTATACCTCCCTTCACCTATACCCTGCTACCAGTAGCCTCAAAGTATCCTAAGACCACAAGCACCACCTAACCATTGTATACCTGCCTCATCCATCTATACCTTACTACCTGTTGCCTGGTACTTCTTCCCTTTCTGACTCCATTACAATAGTCCCTTTCCTGCCTTAGCAGTTTTCGTCTGCCGTTTTGTTATCTGCAGTTTAGGTGTTTCATTTTTAACGAACTTTCCTTGCTTTTTTCAGAAAAAAAGCTTTTCATTTTGGAATCTCACTCCAAGATGAATGGACTATTGTTCCATGCACACTACCATAGACAACCAGACTGCTTCTATCACAGTTGCACTTTCTTGAGACCAACTACCTAACAAAATCCATCCTCGAATCTATCACATTTCATGAATTTTCCTGACTCGCACAATGTCCTTAAGTACTATCTTGGTCCGTGTCAATTTATATTTCATATATTTACAATACTATTACTAACCTTAATCTTCAAAGTCAACTCAAAGGTTAATACAATTGGTTGAGATGGCATTGGCATAATCGCATGGATGTATTAAAATCAATTTAAGATGTTTCACAGTGAGAAGTGTTATAGGTAACATATTTGATGTCTGGTTTCAGTTTTCAAAGGTAGGTCAATGGCTCATTATATGCTGAAAATAAAAATGATTCTATCAATAGCCCGCCTCATGAGAATGGTTGCATGAGTCCGTCCTACTTATTGCAACATTGCAGATCCATCTCATTAAACATAACATTTCTAATCAAATCATATACAATTAGACACTATGCCAAATGATATCCTTCGATAGGCTATGACTTGTTCCTTTTCACCATTATTAAATGTTGTCTTTATAAAAGACGCTCTTTTAATTATATATAGACTGTGTAATAAGATAATGTCTTCAGTTCTCGGGTTTGGTCCATGATGGCTCTGTAGGTGAAGCACGCCTTACGAGATACTGAGGCTCAGCTTCTAGAAAATAGAAGTTCCACCCTAATAATAACAGGTTATGTCCTGGATAGGCACTGCACATTTGGATGCTCTGTAAATTGGACTGGATGTGGTAAATAAATCAAACTTGTGTCCAAGAGCTGGCTCAGCTGTTACTCATGCATTACACCAGGTCCACATTCTTGTGTTTTTCCAAGAGATGTAAACAAGACAGTGAACACGCCTCCTCCAGGAATCGAGCAGAACTGCTCAGCTTCACGGTCCCTCGCATACAGGATGGTTGTAGGGTTTGCATATTGCGGCATCCTCTGAGAGTTTAGAGTCCTTTGGCTACAAAGTTAGTCTATGGCTAATGTTGGAAAAATGTTGGCAAATGTGTGTTTCTACAGAGGGCTGCTTTCCCTAACCTCCAGATGATATGTATTAAGTAAAGGAACAGCTGGATGCAATCAGTCCAATTTTTAGGACCCACGGCAATCTTTGAATTTGATACAGGACATACCTTATGGAGCAAGGAGGGTGTCACCTCTTGTTCCGCATGGACAATGGTTTGGTAGGAACCTACAATCTGAGGAGCTTGTGCACCTCAGCCAGCAGAGGTGATAAATGTCATCTCTCTGTAGGGTTCATGGGTTGAAGGCTACATCATTCTCCAATAAAACCTCCTAAAAAAATAACAGCTTTTTTGCAAATCTATTGAAATTTGTTTGATAGAAAGACCTTCCCATTTCACGTGGGTCATTTCTGTGGCCTCAATAGGAGCAGACAGCTATTTAGTTTAAATTCAGAGCAACCCCATGAACTGCTCAGTGGGACTATGTACATATTACTACAAATTAGATCAAGTTTCCTCCAAAGCAGAGAAGGAGAATGATATGGACTCTACAGCTGTGCAAATCAGTACATGAACCATGTGAATAGGTCACGTGAACAGTTAATCTTTGTGATAACAGCGACAAAGTTAACCTTTTCAAATAACACCATTTTATAGAGTCACGTGTAAACCTACTTGGAAACACTACGTCATGAAATATCCTGGTGAGCAGAGCTGTGACTATGCAGGACAGTTATCAGGAGTACTCATTCTGGAGTTAAAATAAATTACAGCGAAGCTGTCAAAATACAAATAGCATGTATTTATCAAGCAGACACAAGGCATCAAGGGCCAGATGTATGACGCTATTTTGCAGTCGCAAAAGGCAAAAATCGCCGCTTCTTACTGCAAAATGGCCTTGTACAGTGTTGGTATCTAGTTACGAACTCGCAAAATAAGGATTGCGACTTGCAATTAGGAAGGGGCATCCAAAGGGTGCCCCTTTGTTATTGTGAGTCGCAGTACGATGTGTGATTTTGTTTTTGTGAACGGGAATGCAATCGCAAAACAATCGAGGTTAACACCAATTTCAAATTTGTGCTACCTCAGTCGCAAATGGAAAGCCACCATCTCTGGGAGTGTGGCCATTGGTCCCTTGCGATCATTTGGGAATCACAAACAGTGTAGTTAACACTGTTGTACATTTTGTTTTGCGATTCACAATTTGCGAGTCGCAAACCAAAAGGTCGTATATCCGGCCCAAAAAACCTTTATCATATGCACAAAAGGCTTTTCGGTTAGAGCCAGTAACGTGGTTAATATTGTTTCTGAATCTGTGTGCCCTGCATGTGCAAAAAGATTTAAATTCCATCATAAACAATCATTGATGGTGATCATTTAACAAAGGGCACGTTAACTTCATCCCTTTGTAAGTCGCCGCAGTCTTCTGAATACAAGCACGGATATGTGGTAAGAAGGCATGCCCCACAGAGTGGGAACCCATTTCGGATAGACATTGCATTGTTGAATACATGAATGAACTTAGGTGCCATCATAATCTGCGTGCAGTTCATACCTGAACTTCATCTAGATTCCCCCTGGGCTTCCTGAATTGATGGACTGCAGAGTGGTCACCTCGAAGATGTGCCGGCTCTAGGGTTGGAAGGCTACAGAAAGTCAATCTAGGTGCAAACAGTTAGAGCACAAGAAAGCGCTTTCCTGGGGTCTTCAACGAGTTTAGATTAGACAGAGACATTTCACACAGGCTGGCACCACAAGGGCCAATTCTGCCTCTAATCCTTCACTGATCCATAATCTGAGTACTATTACATTTCATAACAATACATTCTGTCATGTAGAGTGTTTAAGAACTTCAAAACCATTGTAGTCACTGCTGTATTAAAATCCCGTTTTTATTAAGTTCCAGGTTATGGCGAGATCTGTGAAGAGGTTTTGGCTGCCGAGCAAAGAGGATACATGAGATTTTCAGGTGGAAGCGCCAGATGACGGAGTGGAAGAAGAAAGGACAGGAGGTGCCTCTTAGGATGCCAGAGGGATGCTTGGAGGGCCAGAGTGCCTTCTAGTTTGTAGGAAAGTAGCCTCTTTGGTATGGTTACCCACACTTTTTGCCTGTTTATCAGTGTGTTTGACAGTGTTCACTGGGATCCTACTAACCAGGACCCCAGTGATTATGCTTTCTCCTTTCAAACCTGGTTGCAGGAACCTTTTTCATCACACATTTGGCACACTGGTGCCCCTACATAAGTCCCTAGTATATGGCTTATAGGTACTCAGAGCACTGGGGTACCAGGGGATCCCTATGGGCTGCAGCATATATTCTGCCACCCATTGGGAGCCCATACAAAGTGTTCTGCAGGCCTGCCATTGTAGGTTGCGTGAAAGGGTGTATGCACCCTTCCACTGCCACTTCACTGCACCAGGTCACTATAAGTCACCCCTACAACAGGCCCTCCTAGCTCAGAGGGCAGGGTGTAAGTACCTGTGTGTGAGGGCACCCCTGCACTAGCAGAGGTGCCCCACGAACTCCAGCTCCATTTCCCTGGACTCCATGAGTGCGGGGATGCCATTGTATGCGTGTACTGGACATAGGTCAATACCTATGTCCAGCTATATAATGGTAACTCTGAACATAGGCATGTTTGGTATCAAGCATGTTGAAATCATTCCCCAATACTTTTGGAAGTTTTGGTTGTATGATTACATGCACTCAGGCGGCTCCTCAGAGGACCCTCACATTGCTCCTACAGCCTTCTGAGGTTTTCCAGGAAGCCCCAGCTGCTGCCACCTTCCAGAAAGGTTTCTGCCCTCTTGTTGCTCAAGCAGCTCGAGCCCAGGAAGGCAGAACAAATAATTTCCTTTGGGAGAGGAATGTTACACCCTCTCCCTTTGGAAATAGGTGTTACATGGCTTGGGAGGGATAGCCTCCCCAAGCCACTAGAATGTTTTGAAGGGCACATTTGGTGCCCTCCATACATAAACTAATCTACACCAGTTCAGGGACCTCCAGTCCCTGCTCTGGTGCACAACTGGACAATGGAAAGGGGAGTGACCACTCCCCTGTCCATCACACCCCTGGGGTGGTGTCCAGAGCCCCTCCAAAGGGTCCCTGGGTTTTGCCGTCTTGAATCCAAGGTTGGCAGGGAACTCTGGGAGCATCTGAGTGGCCAGGTCAGGGAGGTGGCATCAGAGCCCCCTCCTGATAGGTGGTCTATGTGACCAAACCCCCTTTCAGGGCTATTTAGGGTCTCTCTCTTGGGTGGTTCCTCAGATTCGACCTGCAAGTTTCCAGCAGGATTCCTCTGCAACCTCCAATTAGACTTCCGACTAAAGAAACTGCATCTGGACTCTCCAGGTCCCAACAAGCTGCAGCAAAGAAGCAAGACTCCACCTGCAACATTGTATCTACGGCTCCTGCAACATTTCTCCAGTCGTGCACCCACCGAGGACAGCCCGTCTTCAGTTTGCACAGGAAAGAAGAAGGAATCTCCCTTGGAGTGAAGGAGTCACTCTCCTGCATCTTCAGGCACCACTGCAACAAGGACTAGCTGTGTGGATGCCCTCTCCTGCTGAGCTGTGTTGATCCTGTAACACGGGTGGTGGTCTGAAGTGGTCCTGATGGTCCTCTCTGCCAGCTGTCCAACTTGAGTGGAGGTAAGCTTTTACACACAGGACAGTACCCCCTTGCATCTCGTCATTTGCAGCTGTCAAGGCTTGTTGGCATCCTCTCCAAGGGATCTTCAAGCCTCGTGAAGCTCCAGCCTCCCACACTTCACCCTGTGACGCACAGCTCCCTGAGTGACTCTCCTGTGGTGTGGGATTCCTTTTCGTAGTGCTGCGTGGGCTCAATCTTTGACTTCTGTGTCCCCGTCCTGTGGGACTCTTGTGAGTGCAGCCTGTGCTACTGTGGACTCTGAGACGCTGAGGGTCCCCTCTGAATCTCCCTCCTGGGTTGAGTCCTACTGGGCCTTGCTGGTCCCCTGCAGCACCACTTTCCGCAAACTGCAAGTTTTGTCTTTGCCAAGGCTTGTTGGTGGAACCCGAACACGCAAACCGGACTACAATCTTCCTTTCAGCGTAGGACAGCACCTACAGCCTCCAGGAACTTGACTCAGAATACAGAGCTGCAGTGCTGACTCTTCTTCCTCACCGTCGACCAATTCCTGCATCCTCAGCTTGGTGGGTAGGGACTCCTGCCCCCACTGGACACTGCTGTGACTTCTGGACTTGGTACCCTCTTCCACAGGTATCCTTCTTCAGGAATCCACTGTTGGTTTCCTGCAGTCTCTTCCGGGTTTTTCAGTGCTCTTCTTTTCTGCTTAGTGGGTGTTTTGGGGAAACTACAGTGATTTACTTCTGCTTTCCTGGTCGCTGGGGGGTGTTGTGGTACTTGCCTTTGTACTTTCCTGGTACCCTCTGCTCCACTCTACACACTCCACTTACCTAGGTGGGGGACTGACTCTCGCATTCCATTTTTTTAGTATATGGTTTGTGCTCCCCTAGGACCACTATTCTCTATTGTGTTTTACACAATTTTACCCTGTTTTCGAACTGTTTTTATGCCTATTTCAGACTACTAGTGGTCATAACTTGTGTGTTACTTACCTCTTAAGGGAGGATTGCCTCTATAGTACTTTTGGTATTTGTGTCACCAAAATAAAGTACCTTTATTTTTGTAACACTGAGTGTTTTCTTTCATGAGTGTAAGTACTGTGTGCGATTAGAGTGGCAGTGCATGAGCTTTGCATGTTTCCTAGATAAGCCTTGGCTGCTCATCCACAGCTACTTCTAGAGAGCCTGGCTAGAAACGGACTACACAACACTAACAATACCTGGAACTGGTATAAGGTGTAAGTACCACACACACCAGGCCAGCCTCCTACATCGTTCCAATTGGATGAGTCCTACTTGCTAGAAGAAACAGTCTGTTATCTCCTTCCATTAACCACTCATCTGGCTTGTAAGGAGTAGATTAAGGATGTGTTTATTGCCTTCTCCTAGTCCAATAAGATGGCTCATGAGGACTAGATTCATCATGGGTTTGTTGCCTTCTCTTCTTCTAATAAGAGGGCTCATGTTGATGTGAATAATTAGGCTACAAGTGCCCTCTTGTGTTTCAAGTCAGATGGCTCAAGGTACTATTGCCTTTTCCCGATCCACTGAGATGGTGGGTTAAGACTAGATTAATCATGCGTTTGTATTCTCTTCGTCAAATGTGATGGCTCTTGATGACTTTATTAAAAGGTGCCATTATGGCCCTTCCCTTGTCCAATGAGGTGGCTCCTGCTAACTAGCATAAACAGGCAATTAATGCCCTCCCTTGAACTGAAGTCAAAATGCTGTTGTCAAGTTCAAAACTGCTTGTGGAATGGGACTACAAGAAGAGATTTTATTCACTTTCTGCTGCTGTGTTTTCTACGCTTTCATATGGGGGTGTAGTTAAACTAAATTTTAAAATGATGGCCAGTAAGAAAATGGGCATGATCGAGAGTTTTTCTGATAACAAAGGTAATGTTCACTGGTAGCAAAAGAGTAATTTCAAAGACCTGCAAAGAAATAAGCTTAAGTCAACCACCACCAGACTAACTCTAGGAATGTGAATTTCCGAACTATATATGCAATAATTGTTTTGAAAGTCTTATATTGAAATAAGTTATCCTTATCAACAAGTTTTGAAAATGTCGGGTGGTCGAGCAGGAGGCCTCCCTGAGATGCTTAGTTCTATTATTGTCCTGCCCCATTGACTCACTATCCTGGGACCTAGTTATCAAAGGAGCAACAGGTGCAGTGGCACCGGTACCAGAGACCTTTGGACCTCACTCAACTCTAATTACTGCTACTACGCCACTTGTCCTCTCCATCTTTACTCCCGCATATTGTATTTTTGTTATGGTCTTTTGACAATTACACTTTTATGCCAAAAGTTTATTTCTGATAAAAGTTTATCTGATAATTGCATTTGTTTTAAGATAAAGGAAGAAGGGCTTTAGTTAAAGTCTCTTTATGATTGATTCAAGGCTGGTGGGATTTTACGTATTTGTGGTGAAATTACATCATCCTTTTTTCATACTGAGTAACTGACTAGCGTTGGATGTGCTGGACAAAAAGGATTAAGCAGTGCTTTGTAAGAAGTTGCTGTTGAACGCAACAATTATTGTGATTTAATCCACTTTGACACATTGTCCTGAAGATGGTCTCATGGATGGTTTCAGCCTTGGGAGAACACAACGTCGACCTTGTACTCTCCACAATTCATCGCTTGAGCTGTTGGAGTCCATTAGGAGTGATTTCTGATTGTCTGAAAGACCGCATATAGGATTCAAACCTTTCGTGGGTGGAGAGTCAGGAAGGTTGGTGCTCTCCTTCTGTCCCTTGGTTGTAAAGGGATTGTGGACTAGAGGGGTCACCAGTGCGTTTGTATAAAAACACTAAAAATTCTCTTTGTTGCTTTGCTATGTTGATGAATATATTGTTAATGAATATATTAGAATTCCTAATTTTTCCAGAAACGAATCACACACTGTTTGAAGATTTATTCATTTATGAAATTTGATGGAATTATATGGCAGGAATGATGTCAATTCCCTTTAGAGTATCATTCTGGAGAATGTGCCACAGGGAAAATGTGCTCTATGGATATTAGGGAGGGAATCACATTTAGGCATTATTAATGTATCTGCAGTTTTAGGGTACAATGATGGTTTATTGCCACGGTGGTAGCAGTGATTTTTGTACACAGGAGACACAGGTCATTTTAGAGTAAATTAGATTTCTTATACGTATACTGCTTGTGACGTACTGCGATGTCCGAGTAGTGGCAGCTACCTATATTAATAGGTATTTAATTTGGTCCTGGTATTAATAATATGTTTATTTTGTTGTTCGTTTAATACATGAAGCACAAATAAAAACTTTAAGAGAAGGAATAATGGGTATCACTTTACATATGTATTTTATTATGTATATTTACTAACGTTCATATTTCTGGTAAAATTGTTGCATATTTTAATATAAAATATCAGTTAATACACTTGCAATATCCTGGAGATAGCAATGAATGCTGGTTTCCCTTCATTTTTAATCTGATTAATTAGTGGAAGCTACCTTCTTTCAGCGGGGATCAATTATTTTAAGTAATGCAGTCCCACAAAAATAAAAAAAATAAACGTAAACCACTTTCACACATCCAGAGGGGGTTCTGGCCACACCCAGAAAGGATTTTGAGACTCATGACCCATACTGAAATGGTGCCCCTGGGCACTAGGGCTTGGGTGGCTGACACAGCTACTACCAAGGCCTCTGTGGAAAGAGTACACAATATGTGGCTCCTCCTTCCTTCTGGACACTCTCCGCAAAGGCCACAGGGTGCACCAGGTGTGGCCAACCCTCTCAGACACATAGCCAATGTCGCCACCAAAAGTTCACAAACATTCAGATCCATTGTAGTAGTGTTCATGATACTCACAGGTCAAGTAGCATACAGTATGAATGGAAGACAGGGTTCTGCCCATGTTCCTCCAAGAAGTTGAGATGGATAAGCCTTGTCAGGATTTAGCATAGCGTGCAATCAAGAGGTTGCCTGGCAACAAGCTACAAAACCTCTTAAGCTGTTAGTTTTGGAGTCCAAGACAGAAATATCAGATTAGTGAAAGATGAAATACCATCAGCAACAAATTCTAATCCTCCCAAGAACTTTACAGCAAAGGCCTATCCAAAGAATGACTGCCCGGGTACTCTTGGGCCGAAGAGGTTCAACAGATGAAAGGTAAATTCTTTTGAACTCTTGTACTTTTTAACAAAGTGCCTGTAAAGCCTAGGACAAACATATCATACCGGATTAAGTCAGATTAAAGTACATCACGGGCCTGCAAGCTCTGATCCAGTAAGAGATGATGAAGATGGTGGCGCACACCAGAACTATTATGAAGAATGAGAACTAGTTCAGAATGTAATCAATAAGTAGAATACACAGTTGGCTCTATTGGTTAATTACTTCAGGAACACGTGACAGTTAGTGGTTGATTAAGTGTGTTTTATAGTAAGTGGGCAACTCAAATAGTGGGAATGTAACCAATGAATAACCAGTTAAGCACTTTTGCCATTAATAAACAATGTTTATTTGTTCACCAGGAGTTTTAAGTAGATTTATCCTAGGACACGCTAAAGTGGTCTCAAACTATTTAGGACAAAAAGAAAAGAAAATCAACCGAGGAAGAACGCAATAAGTTCACCCAAGAGGATGAACTCATTATGGGTTACACATGAGTCACATCCCTGTAATCTCAGTAGACCGAGTGGCGAGTCAATCCATTGGGGTCTGGCTGCAAGAACAGGGACTGAAAAACTGAACATGGGATCCATAACCAGGTAAGGGAACCATACAGGTAAAAATATGACAACCCACATCAAACAAGTATTAGAGGTGTGGTCAGCTTGTCTGAAGATGATGCAATTAGGGCTCTCACAGAACGTTTCAAAAACTCACCCCCAGTCACAGAACTGGGTTTAATTCATCCAAAACCAGTCCCAGGATGCTTGTTTTCAGTCCAGGGTGGACTTGGCCTGCCAGTTTTGGCCTGGACTCGTCCCATGGGAAGCACAGTCAAGACTGATTTGCATATGTCTGGATACAAACTTCTGTGGCATGGTGAGCAAAAGAACAATGTGTTCAGCCCAGATCTGTGATTGGGTTTAATTGCTTGCAAAGCTTCAGCACTCCATCCATGATCCTTTTGTGTTGCCATATTTTAAAATGTTCCACACTGCACCCAAAATGTATCAACAGTGTTTAGGTAGAGGCAACCAGATTTCCTTTACTGACCACTTGTGTCTCCTGTCTCATTTTTACTTTTCACACCCGGTCTTTCCTGGCGTGCAGGTGGTCAGCTCACAGAAAGCAGGAATGTGCAAGAAGTGTGCTAACCACAGATGCACAAGTGCATGAAACCTCCCCATTTAGGAAAGGCACAGTATGAACAAATAATCATTGGACACATAACTCTTCCACAGATAAACAGGTTGCTTACAACATGTGATCAAGAACAGATGTGGCATGGAGGGAGAAGACAAATTGTAATGACTAGTATGAGGAACCGCCTCCAGAGGAGTCCAAAAAAAAGGGGGAGGCGGGGAAAAGGGAATCCAACTCCTGCCATATTTCTTTTCCATGGTGCAAGGGAAATTAGCAAAGTGTTTGCCACAAAGTAAATTTGAGAAACAGGAGCAGAGCTTTTGCTGAAATATTAGTTGGGGAAAGTGCAAGAACCTAGGTTTGAGTCAATAAAAAAAAAAGTAGTAAATCGCACATTTGTTTTGTATTTTAAAAAAAACTATGTGTGAACTACCTGGTACAGATGAAAATAAAGTCTGCTGCTCTGAAAGATTCCAGCCTAAGATGGCTGTTTCTTAACTGCCATGTTGCTTTGGTATTGGTGCACCAACTCTGTGGTGCGAGGATTATGATGGAAGGAGTGCAGTGGATGTAAGGGTCTGCCCACATGCCAAGGCCTGCAGTACACTTTGCAGGTGTTGCCAGCATGTACAAATCTATGGCAGTGCTCCACTCGCTCAATGAGCTCGTTGACCAGGCCCAGCAGCCTCCAAATGGAAGACCCAAGTCAGTTGCCTCAATAACTACTTTAGAGACAACGGAAAAACATATGGGATGGTGAAGAGATCACTACTGCTACAATTATGGTGGAGAAATCTACAAGCTATTTGAACACCTCCCCACCACTGGAACCGACTATGACTGACACGGCCATCGCAAGGCTCAGTGCGCATTTGGACCCCTAACTTAACTCTGGACTTTTGAAAGAGTTAAATTTGAACAAGCCCGGGAGTTGGAGTTTGAGACCATTGATACATTCTTTGCCTGGCCAAGGGAATTTGTAGGTATTTGCGCAGACCATGACCAGCAAAATGAAGTCCAGGCACAGCAGAAAGAGGGGTGACTTTCATCCACCCTGAGACACATCTTCCAAAAGCCAGGAATCAAGCTAGAGGGTATGCTCATCCTAGCTCAGTCCTATGAGATCTTGAGCACTTGTGTTGAGGAGATGGCAATTGCACAGACTGGGGGGGCCAGAATAGTCTTATACAGGCAAAACAGCAAAGATAAAGAGGGTACAGTAGAGGCCATAAGAGGCAGAACCACCTCAAAGACATCTGCAGTGTCACAGCAAGGGTCAGGGGGCAGCATTAGGCAAGATCTGTTCGAACTGTGAGATGTTCAAACACATTGCCTGTGTAGGGAGACAGAGGGCTCAAGCCAAGAGGGAAAGGATTCACAGTGTTGTTGTCTGTAGACTGTCCAAAGAAGAAGGGGAGGCAACATAGCCAAGTGGCCTAAAGGTAGAGTGGGCGGGAGACTGAAGAGTCTGATATTCAAGAAACCTTCTTAATAATGTACGCAGTGCCAGGGAGGAAGAGGTGCCAGCCCCACCCGTCTGTGAGATGAAGATCCCTGGCACCACAAAGAAGCCCTCATGGACACTGGGGTCTCAGTTAACATAAGTGACATGGACCAGCACAAGCTGTTAGAGCCTTGGCCCACCCTGCAGCCAACAGAGATGAAACTCTATGCCTACAGATGCCAGCATGAGTGATATCGGTCATCATGTACCATGGCACGATGGATGTCCTGGCCAAATTCCACATCACCACTGGAGTGGAAGAAACAAACCTTGGGAAGATCTGGGGCTAGTGAACTTCACCTGGGAGATACATAAACAACAAGTGGACTGCTTGCTTAACCAATTCCCGTAATTCTTTCAGGGCCACAGGTGTAAAAACAAAAAGGGCCCCTTTAAGGGTACACGTTGACAATATCATCGAGCCCAGTGCCTTTTGGCAAAGGAGAGTACCTGTCCACCTACAATCGCAAGTATAGAGAGCACGCAACAAACTTGAAAAATTGGATGTCGTCAAACAAGTATCATGTCCAACCTGTGGGTTTCCCCTTTGAAAAACGCTGAAAAATCCAAACAACCAGCAGCTATAAAATTATGCATTGAAATGCGCTTGCCCAAAAAGGCAATAAAGCAGGAAAAACACTTCATGCCCACTATGGATGATGTCATCACTGACCTGAATGGGACTTAGTGGTTTTCCAAGTTATAGCTCAATGATAGATCCTACAAACTAATGCTCAACCCCTTGAGCTACTATATTGCTACCTTTTCAACTCATCTTGGTTTGTGCAGATGGAGAATACAGAACTTTGGTATCTCAACTGCTGCTGAAGTCCTTCAGAACAAGTTTTGGGAGACACCCTCTGGACCACTATTGATGCTTACATGCCACCCTGCAGCAACTCAGAGCATGCAATCACTTTGCACAAGGACACATGCTCATTCTTCTAATCACATATTGATGTCCTTGGGTACATGTTCTCGAACATTTACTCCAAGTAGATCCTCGCAAGCTATAAGCCATCAAAAAGGCACCAGCTCCCCACTCCTGAAACGCCACAAAAGTCCGCAGCTTCTCGAGCATGGCAATGTACTGCTGATGGTTTCTCCCTAACATTGGCACAGCTACTGAGTGAGAATGGGGCACGCTGGGAGAGAGGAACAGCCCAACACCTGCTGCTGTGGAAAGAAAGACAGGCCTTACCCCTTCACAGTCCTGTACCAGTCAGGGGCTGGAGACCCAGCAGACTTCTTCCAGGGCACCCCAAACCACCCAGAGGCAGATAACTGGACCTTGAAGATGATACAGAGCAGTATGTCTGCATGGTGGCCCAAGGCACCTGCCCAAAAGCAATGCCCCTAGATGAAATTAGGTGGAGAAGCCTGGAGGACGATGGGGTCCAAAAAAGTGATAGAAGCATCACAGAGAAATACCTGCACGATGCAACTTGGTGGGTACCATCTGACAGCTTAGGAGGACACTAGATGCATTTAGTCTGACTTTTGATGGGTACCTGATGACATGGGATAGGCTAGCGATCCCACAAGCCTGGAGACAGAATAGTTGAGCTGCCTCATGATGGCCACCAAGGGGTGGAGAAGACACAATCCTGAATGTAGGAAATGGTCTGGTTGCTGGGCTTGGATAAAGTGGTGAAAGAGTTCGTGAGGAAATACCGGTCACCCCAGCCCCATTGCAAATGAAGAACCCAGTAGGGCCCCACGGACCCAACTCAGTCTGGACTTTGGGAGCTTATCATATGGGCAGCTCAACATGATGATGCTTGATGGATACTCAAGGTGATCCCATCATCGTGTTGACCTCATTGACTGCCTTCCAAAAAACATCAGAAACAGCATATGCAACATTTTTCCTAGAGAAACTAGAAACTGGCAAGTGGGCCCCCAATGCAAGGGGCCAAATTTAAATAGTACCTCAAATGATTTAGGATCCACCATTGATAGATCACACCAAAGTGGCCCCAGTCAAACCAAAACACTGAGCGCTCAATGCACACTCTTTACAAGGCTTTCAAGATTGTGGTCAAGCAGGAGATGGGCATTGTGTAGATCTTGTACCATTTACTTCACTCATACAGAAACACATTCCATTGCACAACCCAGTGAACCCCCATAACAATGATGCTAAGAGGGCCAGTGAAGGACAACATCCCCAATTGCACCCAATGAGAAACCTACAATTTAGATAGATCCTTTCCGCACACAAGTGTGCTGCTGGTGGACTAATGACCAGACCAGTAAGGCCTGAAGGGCCCAGATGCCACACATGGCATTTGAGGGGGGTGATACTGATCAGGAATAGATACCTCAGATGGAAATTTCAGATTCCACATGAAAAAGGGTCCTTAGGGTCGTCCATGTCAAAGGAATCTTACTGGTGTCCCAAAGGAGAAGAGACTATATCTAGAAATGTCATGAAGCTCAATCCTTGCCTCACCCTGCAAATCTGAGAGTGTATTCCTAAAGGGGAGATTATGAACCTCCGACCGGAAGGAGACAGTCACCATCCAAGGTGGAAAGGGAAGTAGTGAGCCACCCAGGCTTTACGCAGTAGAAAAGGACCGCAGCCTACAGCCGGACACGAATGAGGCCATAAGGGGAGCTGGGTCCTAAGTGGCCAATATATGCTCCCGTGTGACAAGTAGTTCTGTCTGGCACCACTGCACCGGCTATAGGCCTGCACCCACATAGGTCAACTTCAATGCCCGATGTTCAGGGTATTAATTTAAGAAATCTTTAAATACAATGAGTTAAGTTCAACTCATTCACATTGTTGATTGGTATTATGAAACTCTGGCAAGAAACGTACCGACCTACACAAAGTGTCCCTTCTACAGGACCTGGTTGTCTGAAGTACAGACTGCCAAATATTTCGGCATGAAAGCAGTACCAGACAGGGTCTTTTAAGAACCAGCTGCCTGATCTGTAACATCAGTTTTCAGCGTTTCTTGAACCCTCATATGTATAATAAGCTTAAGCTCAGTATTTAAAGCACTGAATATCTCTGATACTTTTGAGGGTGTGAGAGCATATTTCAGTTTTGGTCATATGTTCTCCTCTTAAGTGCCACTTTGATATTTTTCCTTCCCAAATCTATACTTCTTTTTTTTTTTATATCTGGTACTAATTGCCTTTGACTTTTGTTTTAGTTACTGCTTGTGGATGGGTTCCTGGATTGCCCATGCTTTTTATGTCATTTCTACCACTATTTATCAATCTAAAGTGTATTTGTGGTTAGGCATAATTGCCTTCTTCACTGGCTCCCTTGTTAGGCTTTCTCCGTCATGGGTTGTCTTTCTAGCTAAGGGATGCTTGAGAAGAAAGTGCAATCCATGGAAGAGGCTGGTTGATCACATGGTGATGTTCTCACCCACTGGTGCTCTGAGGTTTCCTCATGTGATCAACCAGCCTCTTCTATGGGTTGCACTTTCTTCTCATGCTTCTCCCTTTCTACTTTGGCTTCTTTCAGCTGTTCTCTGGGCTTCACCCACACCCATCATTGGGCCTTCGTAGCCATGGCAGGAGCGGAGGTTGGGTGTGGGCTTATCACCACCTGGTTTCCACTTTGCGGAGGTGTGTAGCTGGGGCACTGGGGTGAACATGCCTTATGGGCGCTGCAGCCCCCAGCAATGATGTACTCTCTGTGCAGCTATCAGGTTGGAAGGCTGCTATGTCCATCGGTTGCTGGGCCTGGCTTCGGCGCTCTCTTCTCAGCCAATTTGCTCTCTCTCAGCACAGTGGAGGGTGTGGGTTGAGTGAGCCTGTTGCGCGCTGATGCTCATGGCGCGGACCCAGAGGTCTTTGTCGCCAAAATGTTGCATGGGGACACCCCTATAGCTGGTGGTACAGCACCAGACAGACCCACTTGTCACTCCGGGGTAGATGGTGTGGGACTGGCCATCACTAACCAAACTTTATTGGTACCCTTAGTCAAGCCAAGAGTGCATGTTACAATCACTCTGCACTGCACAGAGTGCAGGTGGCTCACCACTTTTGTGAATGTCTCCACTGATGCTGGATACCCCTGCCCTGCAATGACTCTGGCATAGTTTTTTGTGAAGCAGTGAGTAGTGGGACTACAAACTCTGAAGAGACACAAAGTTAATTTCACCCGTACACAAATAAACAATTACAGAATCTCTGCAATCCAATTTATTCTTTAAAGCCTCTGCCAACATAGTTTTTATCTTGTAGCTCCAGGGACTTTAGTAGGACTATTCAGAAATTTGGACCTGCTCCAAACCCAACAGAAGCTCTTTTAGGGGAGTCAGCACCAATAAAAGATTACAAAGACTATGCTCAAGGAAGGAAATAAACTAATCTAATCAAAAAAGATGTCATGGGCTCATGGCTGATAGTCACCCCACTTTCCCAGCTCCCAACAGGAGAATGATTCGGTCTTAGCACGTGCTGGTGATACAATAAGATTAACGTGAAATATCACTGGTTGCAGATCTCTGCCTGATCAGAAAGTGGCTTGCCTATGCAACGATGTTCATCTAATTGAATACGATGGCTGTGGTTACGGTACGATGATTCTTTGATGGACGTATGCCAATGTCTTCGAATAAAAGAACCTACTCTAACAGAATTTAATTGAAAGACTTATTTATCGACAAACCTTTTCCGGTGCTGCTGTGTCTGTAACTAACTTGATCAGAAAGTAGGTCAGTTATTAGTTGCCTATTTCACAACAGGTGCCATATTACGTACAGTGCCCGAGGGTGCAATAGGCATCTGCACCCACGTTCTGCCCCCGAGGCACCTGTCTATTAGAGAACATGCTGCGGATGTGTGTGGAAGCCTTTCCAGAATACTGAACACCCCAACACTGCATGTGAACTTGAGGGGCTGTTCTTTCGTTTGCATGAGGAATGGCCCCATGCAAAGGAGGGAAATTAATTGACTCTGAGCCCATGCCATAGTATAGACATACCGGCACAGGGGCAAAGAGGTTGTCAGGAGATGGAGTGAGAGCCCCACCATGAAGTGGTATACAGTCAGTGCACCCAAACAAGAGACATCCCCCTATATACAGCGTAGTCACTCACTGACAGGTCGTGGTGCTGCGTGCACAATCAAAGGCAGACCAGATGTTTCTAACAAGTGGCCCACCTTTCAATAACGCGCTGGCCCAAGAGTAGAAGCGAGTTTGCACTTGCCCTGGGGGCAACACATTATGTACAATAGGGTGCAGTGGCCAAGTCTGAGCCCACGCAACCATCTCAAGGGTAAGGGGGGAAGGGATAGACAGCCAAAAGGGGAAAGGGATAGCCAGCCCAAAAGGTTAAGGGGAAAGGGATAGACAGCCAAAAGGGGAAAGGGATAGCCAGCCCAAAAGGTTAAGGGGAAAGGGATAGACAGCCCGAAAGGGGAAAGGGATAGCCAGCCCAAAAGGTTAAGGGGAAAGGGATAGCCAGCCCGAAAGGGGAAAGGGATAGCCAGCCCGAAAGGGGAAAGGGATAGCCAGCCCGAAAGGGGAAAGGGATAGCCAGCCCGAAAGGGGAAAGGGATAGCCAGCCCGAAAGGGTAAGGGGAAAGGGATAGCCAGCCCGAAAGGGTAAGGGGAAAGGGATAGCCAGCCCGAAAGGGTAAGGGGAAAGGGATAGCCAGCCCGAAAGGGTAAGGGGAAAGGGCTAGCCAGCCCGAAAGGGTAAGGGGAAAGGGCTAGCCAGCCCGAAAGGGTAAGGGGAAAGGGCTAGCCAGCCCGAAAGGTTAAGGGGAAAGGGCTAGCCAGCCCAAAAGGTTAAGGGGAAAGGGCTAGCCAGCCCAAAAGGTTAAGGGGAAAGGGCTAGCCAGCCCGAAAGGGGAAAGGGATAGCCAGCCCGAAAGGGTAAGGGGAAAGGGATAGCCAGCCCGAAAGGGTAAGGGGAAAGGGCTAGCCAGCCCGAAAGGGTAAGGGGAAAGGGCTAGCCAGCCCGAAAGGGTAAGGGGAAAGGGCTAGCCAGCCCGAAAGGGGAAAGGGATAGCCAGCCCTCAAGGGGGAAGGGATAGCCAGCACTAAAGGGGGAAGGGATAGCCAGCCCTCAAGGGGGAAGGGATAGCCAGCCCTCAAGGGGGAAGGGATAGCCAGCCCTCAAGGGGGAAGGGATAGCCAGCCCTCAAGGGGGAAGGGATAGCCAGCCCTCAAGGGGGAAGGGATAGCCAGCCCTCAAGGGGGAAGGGATAGCCAGCCCTCAAGGGGGAAGGGATAGCCAGCCCTCAAGGGGGAAGGGATAGCCAGCCCTCAAGGGGAAAGGGATAGCCAGCCCTCAAGGGGAAAGGGATAGCCAGCCCTCAAGGGGGAAGGGATAGCCAGCCCTCAAGGGGAAAGGGATAGCCAGCCCTCAAGGGGAAAGGGATAGCCAGCCCTGCAGGACTCACGCAAGGGCACTGTGAGCCAGTTACATATCTCTTTTTAGGAAATTATTGAGAAACATGAGGCAAAACAGGTAGCTGATAAAGAGAAGGACCAGTGCATTAATGTGCGTTGGTGAGCATTGTATTTAATAAGGGTCTTTTAATGGTAACAAGTGTCGTGTCACTTCCATCACAGCACTGCTGTGGTTCTTACGGCATCAATGGAATGTATATCCCGCTAATTGAGGTTTAAATCTATCCCAAATAATTCCTTCAAACTTTAAAACTTGTTTTCGGAAGCACAGAATGCTCCTACAATGGGTAGTTAAATGTTTGCAGTGTCAAAGAAAGAATGCTTGATTTGATGCATCATAACTTTGAAAGGAAACCATTCCCTGGAGGCTAGTGAATAAGAATAGGCTGATGCAGTTATGTCTTGTGTGAATAGGCCTCAAATAACCCCTTTCCTATCAGAAAAGGTAAAGAAAAGGGATAGTTGGAAGTGAAGATGCCTTTTCCCAGGCACTTGTAACCCTAAGGAGAGCTTTGTGTTACAGTCACATCTCACAGCTGCCAGGGATATTATTAGGCCTTGTGCCACCCACTGTTTAAAACATTTACTCTTTTTATCATTCAGCATAATTACAGGAGAGTCTTTGTATAATTATGTGCTTCACCTACAGTGTAATTGTACCTTCTCTTTCTTGGTTTAATGATCAGCATTGCCCCTCCCAGGGCACCCTATTTGTGAAGTAATTCAGAAGTAGCTCCTGAACTTGAGGGGCAGTGAGCAGGTTCCAGTCACACAACCGTGTGAGTGGGATTTGTACATCCCAGCCAGAAGGTCCTCTTCCCCATAATAACTGAGGATGAAGTGTTCCTTCCATTGTGGATCCCAAGATTCTGGCACCAGATACCCATCTGAGAACCTGCGGCTCTTCAGGTTGCAGCAATACTTAGGTTAAATCTTCAAAATGCTTATTGTCGGTGTCCGGGAGCAGCAGTCATGGGGGTGTATGTGTCCGGGAGCAGAACTACAATCAGTGACACCCTGCGTACAGAAGGAGCCTGGGTCTAAAGCAGCAGTCATGGGGGTGTATGTGTCCGGGAGCAGAACTACAATCAGTGACACCCTGCATACAGAAGGAGCCTGGGTCTAAAGCAGCAGTCATGGGGGTGTATGTGTCCGGGAGCAGAACTACAATCAGTGACACCCTGCGTACAGAAGGAGCCTGGGTCTAAAGCAGCAGTCATGGGGGTGTATGTGTCCGGGAGCAGAACTACAATCAGTGACACCCTGCGTACAGAAGGAGCCTTGGTCTAAAGCAGCAGTCATGGGGGTGTATGTGTCCGGGAGCAGAACTACAATCAGTGACACCCTGCGTACAGAAGGAGCCTGGGTCTAAAGCAGCAGTCATGGGGGTGTATGTGTCCGGGAGCAGAACTACAATCAGTGACACTCTGCGTACAGAAGGAGCCTGGGTCTAAAGCAGCAGTCATGGGGGTGTATGTGTCTGGGAGCAGAACTACAATCAGTGACACCCTGCGTACAGAAGGAGCCTGGGTCTAAAGCAGCAGTCATGGGGGTGTATGTGTCCGGGAGCAGAACTACAATCAGTGACACCCTGCGTACAGAAGGAGCCTGGGTCTAAAGCAGCAGTCATGGGGGTGTATGTGTCCAGGTGCAGAACTACAATCAGTGACACCCTGTGAACAGAGGATGAATGGGTGCAAATCAGCAGTCATGGGGATGCTGATGTCCGGGTGTAATGCAGCAGTCACGCAGGTGTAGGTGTCCAGGTGTAACGCAGCAGTCACACTGGTGTATGTGCCTGGGAGCAGAACTACAATCAGCTGCAATCTGTGAACAGAGAATGCATGCGTGTAAAGCAGCAGTCACTGGGGATGCTGATGTCTGGGTGTAAAGCATCAGTCATGCGGGTGTAGGTGTGCAGGTGTAACGTAGCAGTCCCCGGGGTATATGTGTCCAGGAGCAGAACTACAATCAGTGCCAACCTGGGAACAGAGAATGCATGGGTGCAAATCAGCAGTCATGGGGTTTAGGTGTCTGGGAGTAACGCAGCAGTCACTGGGGGTGCTGATGTCCGGGTGTAATGCAGCAGTCACGCAGGTGTAGGTGTCCAGGTGTAACGCAGCAGTCACACTGGTGTATGTGCCTGGGAGCAGAACTACAATCAGTGCCAACCTGGGAACAGAGAATGCATGGGTGCAAATCAGCAGTCATAGGGTTTAGGTGCCCGGGAGTAAAGCAGCAGTTGTGGGGGTGTATGTGTCCGGGAGCAGAACTACAATCGGTGACAACCTGCGTACAGAAGGAGCATGGGTCTAAAGCAGCAGTCATGGGGGTGTATGTGTCCAGGTGCAGAACTACAATCAGTGCCAACCTGGGAACAGAGAATGCATGGGTGCAAATCAGCAGTCATAGGGTTTAGGTGTCCGGGAGAAAAGCAGCAGTCACTGGGGGTGCCGATGTCTGGGTGTAATGCAGCACTCACACGCGTGTATGTGTCCGCGTGCAGAACTACAATCAGTGGCAACCTGTGAACAGAGAATGCAGAGGTGTAAAGTAGCAGTCACATGGGTGTAGTTGTCCAGGTATAAAGCAGCAGTCACGTGGTTGAAGGTGTCCGAGTGCAACTACAGTTAGTGCCAACCTTTGAGCAGAGAATGCATGCGTGTAAAGCAGCAGTCATGGGGTTATAGGTGTCCTAATGCAGAACTACAATCAGTGACAACCTGTGAACAGAGAATGCATGCGTGTAAAGCAGCAGTCATGGAGGCATAGGTGTCCAGGAGTAAAGCAGCAGTCACAAGGTTGAAGGTGTCTGGGTGCAAATTTACAACCCGTGTCAACCTGTGAACAGAATGTGCATGGGTCTATAGCAGCAGTCACAGGGCTGTAAGTGCCTGGGTGCAGAACTACAATCAGTTTCAAACTGTGGACAGAAGTGCATGGGCCTAAAGCAGCAGTCACGTGTGTGTAGGTGACCAGAAGCAGAACTACGTGTAGTCACCCTGGGTATAGAAGAGCATGGGTGTAAAGTAGTAACCACTGGGGTGCAGGTGTCCGCGTGCAGAAACTCAATCAGTGAAAAAATGTGAACAGGAAGTGCATGGGTCTAAAGCAGCAGTCACGGCGGTGTAGGTAAGTACCCTCTTTCTTGGCATGGTTACCCCCCTATTCTGCCTGATGTCAATGTGTTTGACTGTGTTCACTGGGATCCTGCTAACCAGGACCCGAGTGATTATGCTCTCTCTCCCAAACCTCTTTATTTCTTCCTACATTTGGCACACTGGTGCCACTATGTAAGTCCATAGTACATGGTACACAGGTACCCAGGGCATTGAGGTATCAGGGGATCCCTATGGGCTGCAACAAATATTTTGCCACCCATAGGGAGCTCATGCAACGTTTTCTGCAGGACTGCCATTGCAGCCTGTGTGAAAAGGTGCAAGCACCCTTTCACTGCCATTTTACTGCACCAGGTCACTTATAAGTCACCCCTATGGCAGGCTTTCTAGCCCAGGGGGCAAGGGTGCAAAGTACCTGTGTGTGAGGGCACCCCTGCACTAGCAGAGATGCCCCAATGAACTCCAGGCCCATTTTCCCAGACTTCTTGAGTACGGGGACGCCATTTTGCGTGTGTACTGGACATAAGTCAATACCTATGTCCAGCTGCATAATGGTAACTCCTAACATAGGCATGTTTGGTACCAAACATGTTGGAATTATACCCCAATACTTTTGCAAGTATTGGTTGTATGATTCCATGCACTCTGGGGGCTCCTTGGATGACCCCCCAGTATTGCCATTACAGCCTTCTGAGGTTTTTCAGGCAGCCCAAGCTGCTCCCACCTCACAGACAGGTTTCTGCACCTCCTGTTGCTTAAGCAGCTCAAGCCAAGGAAGGCAGAAGAAAGGATTTCCTTTGGAGAGGGAGTTTTACACCATCTCCCTTTGGAAATAGGTGTTACAGGCTTGGGAGGGGTAGGCTCCCCAAACCACTGGTATGCTTTTAAGGGCACCTTTGGTGCCCTCCCTGCATAAACCAGTCTATTTAGGGCCTCTCTCTTGGGTGGTTCCTCAGATGTGGCTTGCAAGATTCCAGCAGAACTCCTCTGCAACCTCCACTTCGACTTCTGGCCAGTGGAACCACGACTGGACCCTTCAGGAATCAACCAAGCTGCAGATCCACGAGGAAAACTCTTCTGCAACATTGTTTCCAAGACTCCTGCCAGCTCTCCAACATTTCCCTGGCTGTGCATCCTCAGAAGACAGCAACTCTTCAGCCTGCACCATAAGGAAGGAGGAATCTCCCTTGGAGTGAAGGAGGTACCCCCCTGCACCTGCAAGCACCAACTGCATCAATGACTGGCTGCATGGATCCCCCCTCCTGCTGAGCTGCGTGGATCCTGAAATACGGGTGGTAGACTGAAGTGGCCCTGACGATCCTCTCTTCCAGCTTTCCAACTTGGGTGGAGGTAAGCCTTTGCCTTTCCACGCAGGACAGTACCCCGTGCACCTTGTCATCTGCAGCTATCAAGGCTTGTTGGCATCATCTCTAAGCGATCTTTAGGCATCGTGAAGCTCCAGCACCCCATCCTGCAACGCACAGCTTCCTGAGTGGTTCTCCTGCGGCATGGGACTTCTTTTCGTAGTGCTGCATGGGCTCCTTCATCGACTTCTCTGTCCCTGCCCTGTGGGACTCCTCGGAGTGCTGCCTGTGCTTCTGTGGGTTCTGAGACGCTGAGGGCCCCCTCTGGCTCCACCTCCTGGGTAGAGTCCTCCTGGGCCTTCCTGGTCCCCTGCAGCACCACTGTCCACCAACTGCAAGTTTTGCCTTTGCCAAGGCTTGTTGGTGGAATCTGAACATGCAAATCCAACTGCAATCTTCCTTCTGGCGTGGGACAACACCTGTATCCTGGAACTCGACTGACTCTAGAGCTGCACTGCTGACTCTTCTTCCTCACCATCGACAATGTTCTTACACCTTCAGCCTAGTGGATAGGGGCTCCTGCCCCCACTGGACTCTGCTGTGACTTTTGGACTTGCTCCCCTTTTTCCACAGGTCCTCTTCTTCAGGAATCCACTGTTGGTTTCTTGCAGTCTCTTCTGGGTTTTGCATTTCTTGTCTTTTCTCTTAAGTGGGTGTTATAGGGAAACTACAGTGATTTACTCCGACTTTCCTGGGTGCTGGGAGGTGTTGTGGTACTTACCTTTGGGCTTTCCTAGTACTCCCAGATCCCCTCTACACATCCCACTTACCTAGGTGGGGGACCGACACTGGCATTCAATTTCTTTTTTAAAATATATAGTTTGTGCTTCCACTAGAGCCATTATTCCCAATTGTGTTTTACACTATATTGCACTGTTTTCTAACTGTTTTATTGCCCATTTCTGACTAGTGCACATAACTTGTGTATTACTTGCCGCCTAAGGGAGTGAAGCCTCAATAGTTTTTTTGGTATTTGTGTCGCCAAAATATAGTACCTTTATTTTTGTAACACTGAGTGTATTCTTTCATGTGTGCAAGCACTAAGTGTGACTATAGTGGTATTGCATGAGCTTTGCATGTCCCCTAGATAAGCCTTGGCTGCTCATCCACAGCTACCTCTAGAGAGCCTGGCTTCTAGATACTGACTACACTACACTAATAAGGGATACCTGGACGTTGTACAAGGTGTATGTACCATAGGTACCCACAACACACCAGGCTAGCTTCCTACAAGGTGTCCGTGTGCAGAACTACAATCAGTGCCAACCTGTGAACAGAAAGTGCATGGTGTAAAGCAGCAGTCCCCAGGGTATAAGTGTCCAGGGGCAGAACTACAATCAGTGCCAGCCTGTGAACAGAAAGTGCATGGTGTAAAGCAGCAGTCCCCAGGGTATAAGTGTCCAGGGGAAGAACTACAATCAGTGCCAGCCTGTGAACAGAAAGTGCATGGTGTAAAGCAGTAGTCACAGGGGTGTAGGTGTACTTGTGCAGAACTACAATCAGTGCCAACCTGTGAACAGAAGGTGCATGGTGTAAAGCTACAGTCCTCGGGGTGTAGGTGTCCAGGGGCAGAACTACAATCAGTACCAACCTGTGAACAGAAAGTGCATGGTGTAAAGCTGCAGTCCCCGGGTGTAGGTGTACGCGTGCAGAACTACAATCAGTGCCAACCTGTGAACAGAAAGTGCATGGTGTAAAGCAGTAGTCACAGGGGTGTAGGTGTACGCATGCGGAACTACAATCAGTGCCAACCTGTGAACAGAAAGTGCATGGTGTAAAGCAGCAGTCCCCAGGGTATAAGTGTCCAGGGGCAGAAATACAATCAGTGCCAACCTGTGAACAGAAAGTGCATGGTGTAAAGCAGCAGTCCCTGGGGTGTAGGTGTGCGCATGCAGAACTACAATCGGTGCCAACCTGTGAACAGAAAGTACATGGTGTAAAGCAGCAGTCCCCAGGGTATAAGTGTCCAGGGGCAGAAATACAATCAGTGCCAACCTGTGAACAGAAAGTGCATGGTGTAAAGCAGTAGTCACAGGGGTGTAGGTGTACGTATGCAGAAATACAATCAGTGACACCTGTGAACAGAAAGTGCATGGTGTAAAGCAGTAGTCACAGGGGTGTAGGTGTACGTATGCAGAACTACAATCAGTGACACCTGTGAACAGAAAGTGCATGGTGTAAAGCAGCAGTCCCCAGGGTATAAGTGTCCAGGGGCAGAAATACAATCAGTGCCAACCTGTGAACAGAAGGGCATGGTGTAAAGCAGCAGTCCCTGGGGTGTAGGTGTGCGCATGCAGAACTACAATCGGTGCCAACCTGTGAACAGAAAGTGCATGGTGTAAAGCAGCAGTCCCCAGGGTATAAGTGTCCAGGGGCAGAAATACAATCAGTGCCAACCTGTGAACAGAAAGTGCATGGTGTAAAGCAGCAGTCCCTGGGGTGTAGGTGTGCGCATGCAGAACTACAATCGGTGCCAACCTGTGAACAGAAAGTACATGGTGTAAAGCAGCAGTCCCCAGGGTATAAGTGTCCAGGGGCAGAAATACAATCAGTGCCAACCTGTGAACAGAAAGTGCATGGTGTAAAGCAGTAGTCACAGGGGTGTAGGTGTACGTATGCAGAATTACAATCAGTGACACCTGTGAACAGAAAGTGCATGGTGTAAAGCAGTAGTCACAGGGGTGTAGGTGTACGTATGCAGAACTACAATGAGTGACACCTGTGAACAGAAAGTGCATGGTGTAAAGCAGCAGTCCCCGGGGTGTAAGTGTCTAGGGGCAGAATTACAATCAGTGCCAACCTTTGAACAGAAGGTGCATGGTGTAAAGCAGCAGTCCCCGGGGGTAGGTGTCCATGTGCAGAACTACAATCAGTGCCAACCTGTGAACAGAAAGTGCATGGTGTAAAGTAGTAGTCACAGGGGTGTAGGTGTACGCGTGCAGAACTACAATCAGTGCCAACCTGTGAACAGAAAGTGCATGGTGTAAAGCAGTAGTCACAGGGGTGTAGGTGTACGCGTGCAGAACTACAATCAGTGCCAACCTGTGAACAGAAAGTGCATGGGTGTAAAGCAGCAGTCCCTGGAGTGTAAGTGTCTAGGGGCAGAACTACAATCAGTGCCAACCTGTGAACAGAAAGTGCATGGTGTAAAGCAGCAGTCCCCGGGGTGTAGGTGACCGGAAGCAGACTACATGTAATGTCACGACCTGTGTATAGAAGAGCATGGGTGTAAAGCAGCAGTCACAGGGTGTATGTGTCTGCGTGCAGAACTACAATCCGTGTCAATCTGTGCACAGAAAGTGGATGCGTGTACGACAGCAGTCATGTAGTTGTAAAGCAATGCTCACATCAACCTGGATCAAAGAGCACAGCCCAAGAACTGGGCTATTAGCATCCCCTAGTGCTTACAATCTAAGACTCACAGGCTTTTTCAAAACAATTTGCAATGTCAGGAGGAGGCTGCAAAGAACAGAGAGGCAGTCTGTGGATGTCTCAGTGCCCACAAGCACATATGGAAAGACTGGCAGCCTTCTGAGGCGAAGCCTTGGGGCCTGATGTAGAAGTTAGCAGAGTAAAGGCTGTATGGAAGGCAGAGGACTCTATGTCCACCACCCTACCTTTATTCCACCAAATGCAGAGTTCATCTCTGACCTTGTGGTGATCTCTATCAGACTGAATGAACCACCGTGACCACATCACTACTGCAGCTATACAAGACAAGTGATGCACTGACGCTCCTCACATAAGATCAGGTTTTCTTGCGTGGCACTGAGGGGCATATTTACAAGTCCCTTGCACCGCAGACCCACATCTATGAGGCCACACAAAGCCACTTTGCGTGGCTTTTCATGGCATCAAAGATTTGGTGGATAGCAATGCAGCACAAGTCACTGTGTTGTTTTACACTGCATCAGGGGGTGTTCCATGGGCGTGGCGGTGGGTGTTCCCACGCAGCACCCATGGGTTTTGAAGCTGCCCCAGATTTACAAGGAGGTGTAAACATGGGAACGCTTCTCCAGGAGAGGTGTAACGAGGGGAAATATCTCTCCTCGATTTTTCCTCTGTGTGTGCGGCATCCTGAAGAGGGCAGTCTCTAAAGAGCACAGCTTTTCGAAAAGCTGTAAATTAATTCACCATTTTACCTCTGAAAGTTTGCAATGAAAAACAAAATAGTCTTTTACGTGTATAAATACTAGTTTGTGCGTCCCAATGCTTTAACTTTTTGGCACGAATAGTATTTTGAGGCAGCCCTTTAAGTTGAAAATGTAAGAAATAACTAGGATGACCTGATAAAATGTCGCTATGTCATAGGCTCTCTCAAACCTAAAGGAGAGAGGGTTGTAGCAAATTCTCTTCACAACTATGTCAATAAAACAAAATTATACTATGATAACATGTTTTATATATAAAATAAATAGATTAAAACCAATCCAGAAGAAAGCTAGGACCACGTCTAGAGACTTAATGGACTCACGGTTTTACAGAGAAAAGTTTGACATAGTGAGACAGAACACTTCAGGTGTGAAATTGCCATTGAGAATTCTTCTCCATGACTTGGGACCCCTTTCAATGCTGAGGAAAGGTTTAAGGGTCCCATCAAGACACTATATTGGTGAACACCTGCTTTTGTTTGGGGCTTTTCCGTGCCTTCGGATCATCAACTTCAAGCGGTCTCTACACAACCAAGCCCCTTCCTTTAAGGCAGAGACTTCAGCAAAAACTAGAAAGATATGTCTTCAGTCCATCAGAGTCTGATTCTCCATCCACCTGAAATTCTACCATGGAGGAGCATCTGAGATTTAGGGAGGTAGCCTCTGCTGCCAATGGGCCCAGGCATCAAAGGGGTCCCCCACCATGAGCTGAGCCTGAGGGATTAGCCCACCAACTACTTTTGGAGAAAGCAAGCCTGGTTACTCAGTGCAAGGACTATCTGGTCCTCACCGTCTTAACTGGATGAAGGATTAAATGATGCTTCCACTGGCAATCACAAAGGGTGAAGTTCTGTGGCCTTTCCTAGGCATTTTAATCCACACATGATAACATCTGATCAGGCCACTTACCAATGGCCAAAGCTGCCCACTCATTTATTAGCATATTTACTTGACTGGTGAGATTTTTAAAAGCATTTTGAAATATCTTATAAAAAAGGTTAGATGCGAAACAGTTTTACAAAAGTATATATTAAATATACTTTAATTCATTTCGAAGAAAAAAATAACCAAACATGTGAGGTTTAGTCAGCAGCAAACCTGTGAGGCACCACGCCCACAGCTGGAAACTGCAGTTCTAAAATGAAGATGGGGGGGTGCTGGTTTGTGGCAAGATCACATGGTTAGAACACAGAAGGAGGGGAAGGAGTACCAGCAGGAGAGATCACCTCAAGAAAAGTTCAGCTGACAGCCCAGCTCTAAGGCAAACTAAAACCAGATTAATCAAGCATTGGCAAAGACAATAGGTTTCACGCAGCGCTTAATTTGTGAAAAAAGCTCCAAGGACCTTGTCAGGAGGCCACTGCAGCTTGCACCACCCATTGCTCCCACTAGTGCTGCCAATGACAGGACTATCACTACTGGCCACCAGACTCATACAAATGTGACAATTCAGTAAGTATACATTAAAATGACTAATACAGGCCACGCAAGCTATTCTTGTAGTTTTGGATGGCAGGTATTAGTGATTTTAATGTAGAATTGATAGTTAAGAGCTGTTGTACTCCTGAGAAAATAAGACAAGCAGCGCCATCATGTGAGAGGCTGCCATAAGAGTTGGTGAGGACAATAAGGTGTCGAGCACTGGAAGCCCCTGGCTCAAATTAAGCACTGTTTTCAACTATGCTAGATCTATTGGCTTTGTCAGTGTGTTTCTTTTTTTTTTTTTTTTTTTTTTTTTTTTACCTGTTGCACACCTTAAAGTGAAACATAAAAAAGCTCTACTGGGTGGCTAGCATTGACTGCATCATAGCGCTTTTATTTTTTTACTGAAAGCCAAGTTGCACAGCAGCTCAGGCTGCTGTTCAACATGTAAAAAAAACATTGACAAAGCCAATAGATCTCGCTTGGGTGAAACATATCGTCTATGCCAATCTTTGTATATAAATAGAGAGCAATTAATGCCAAGACATCTTTAAATATTCGCACCAATGACCACCAAATCACGTAGATAGCCGCAAAAGCCTAGCTCACTGAGTTCGCTTAACACCGCTTTATTAGACTCTGAATCCCATGTATGTCAGTGAGCTAAATCCAGCTGTCCTTAGGTCAAGGCAGAGCATGGGCCTTCTCTGAGAACTCTCATTCATGGTAGAAAACCCTGGGAAATTTGTTCTTTTCCTGTCTGTGGCTGTGCAACAACTGGGCAACCCTTGAATAAAATCCGACGCTCTCCCAGCATCATGGCACTGATCATCTCAACATCTGTGGCTTGCTACACACACGACCAATCCAAACATCCCGTGTTACTATGTGGGGAGCCAGCTGAGAGGAGTCTTACGTTCCAGGGCCACAGCACTGGGGGAAAACCCAGGGCAACGTTATTGGCACTATTGCAGCTGCTTGTGCAAATAATAACATGAAAAATAATTAATTGGTTTGGAGGGGGTGATCAACAGAAGGATGGTGATGTAGGGCAACGGAGGGCAGTGTTGGGGGACCATGAACAACATACAGTATGAGGAAGGGGTGGCAAAACAAAAGAGAGCGGTAGGATGGCTAGGGGGTGCAAAAATGCGGAGGAAAGCCGGGGTGAGGGAGAGGGACTGCAGACATGTGCACTCCAAAACAGTGTATATGCAAAAATAAAAGAAAAATAATATAGTACCTGCTAGAGCCTGCCGCTAGTGGTAGGACACTGGCCACAGACAGGAAGCTGTACTTGGTCAATGCTCCACAGCAGGGACACACAGAGAAGCAATAGGAGGAAGCCAAGGCATGGAGGAGGCAGTGACACTGGAGCCAACTCCTGGTAAGTAACAGTAAGTAGGGGGCGGGCTCTAAGCCCGTTTTATTCTCATTTAAAGAGATAGCGCAAGCATGGCACAAGCCTTGTGCAATCAAAACCTAAAAATTAGACATATTTAACTTTTTTTTTTTTTCTGGCCTCAAAATTGTTTGGTTAGGTTACAAGTGGAATGATTGTGTAAATGCCAAGGCAACTTATACCCTATAATCAGTATTGCCCCCACTCAAAAGTTATGAGCTACGCACATTGTTTAAAGGAGGGCACATTTATATAAACAAGCCCAAAGGCCCATAGTTTGTTTGTGAGCTGGCAAAATGCATTTTCATTTACAGAAAAGTAAGAGCTGCAGAGAAATAACGTTTCGTATCACTGAACTTTGAATAGTTGCAGACAGGCTCATGAACCAAACTGTATATAACAAGCACTGCAAAGCCAACAGTTTCTGCCTTTGGGACACCACAAAGGGGCGAGGAAGCAAAACTCAGGATGCAGGCTGGTGGGAAGTCTAAAAGGGGGCGCAGGCAGGCAGAAAAGCACAGGGGGATGTTAACCACTTGAGTAACACAGAGCCAGGGGAAGAAGCGAGGCGCAACACGAAAACGGGGGAAGCAACGGAAGGGATGGAAATTATATGGGAGGAGCAGGAAAGTACAAAGAGAGACAGAGCAACAAAGATGGGTAGGCACAGACCCACACAGATAGAGTAATACGAAGACCAGAGGGGGCACAGAGGCACATGGCGAGACACAGCAACACAGAGATAGTGGCAGAGACAGCTGGAATGGAAACCACAGACTCTCAGAGTGCTTACCTAAAAAGAAAAAGGTAGCTCCATACTGAAGGACAGAGTAAGGACACAGTAATCTGTCCATGCTCCAGGGAAGCAACAAACTTACAGTGAGTAAATAAGGCCCACACAAGGCATCAAATAAAAAGCAAGCAAAGGAGAATGACAATGAGGCCAACCAAAGGAAAACAATGGGTGGGGCTCGAACCGAACGTAAGCTAATAAAATGTCTTGCACAAGACAGCGCGTGACCTAAAAATGAAGAGTAGAATGCATTACGCATTGACTTAGGTCATTCCTATTAGCAAAGAGCTGAGGTTTCAAAGGAACCCAAAGGATTGCCAATAGTAAACATGGAGGGCTTCAAACGGAGAAGAGAACATAAGTTAGCAACCCTGGGAGGACTGTGAGGAGGAACAAGCGAAAAGCAAAGGGGATGAAGAAAAGATGATTAAATAGGAGACTACTAGCATAAATATTATTTCAAGTGTGTAAAGGGAATTGCTTGAAGTAAAGCAGACCTACGTACACCGTGTCAGAGCTTGGGAGGCAGACTCCTGCAGCATCAGTCTCGCGCCTACCTGTCATTTCCTAAGGGTGGAGATATTGACTAACTGAGGAGAAACGATCCACAGTACGTCTTCTACCCACTCAGACTTTCTCACACTTCCTGCTCCCCCCATGTTTGCTCAACATCTGGCACAGTCTGAAGACATTTCTGCTGATCCAGCCCTCCTCGCTTGTGATTGGCTGCCCTTGTTGATGCTCTGCTCGCATTCATCCAAGAGTTATCATTGGCCACCCAGCACACCTCTCAGTGTCCACGCCCTTCCATGTAGCTTCACGCACCCAACTCCTTGACTTGGAGCTGAATAACAGATGTTTATTGGTACCAAGCTTAATGGTTCTCATTTAATCGACTCTGCAAACATGAAAGGTGCCATTGACCAGCCAAGATCCAGATCAACACAGATTGATCACCTTAGTCTGTAGAACAGACCTGTATTATTGGATGTCTTTCCTTTATTTGCCCTTCTAAATGGTGCACACGTGTACAATTGTTACTTTTTTTTCCTAAAGTGAGTTCCTCCTACTTCGAGACCATTTATAAATGACCCCAGAGACACTCTGGCCTGATGCTTAGTTAAGCTATTGTTATTGTATTGCAGGACGCCAAGCCTAGACCCCCTACTATGGCACTTCACCTAAAAACAAGCATTTGCAAAGCCAGCAGTTGTGCCAAAACATGTAAGTAAAAGCACGTGCAAATGCTGTTTACATGTGCTGCATGCACAAATGCTGTTCAAGAAATTAAAGCAAAATGTTATGGTTTTTAGTCTAGGATCGATACAAGAGACAAAGAATGGAAAGTGGCAAACATTGTTATAATTGACACATAAAATAGTCCCTCATGCATTGCAATGGAAGCACTTCCTGGACGGCAGAATGATACACCGGGCAGCCCAAAGCAGGACGACTCCTCTGGCGAGATACAATACAAACACTTTGTTTATTATGAAAAATTTGTAATGCACACATCTACTCTCTCAGGCCAGAATGTAAATCTGCTCTGGGGACACTGGTTCAATTTAAGTGCTGGTGATCAGTCTGGTGGCAACTTTGGTGGAGGGTATCTCACGATGCGAAACAGCTCAGGGACAGCATCTGTGATTGATGCAGTCTCACTCTCTTCCCCCTATTCTTTATGGCGCCATTAATACATCACCCTGACGTCTGCAGACGATCAGGCCAAGAATCAAGTGGGTTGTAAGCATGAAGTACAACACCCTAGAATGCTCACTGCAGAAAAGATGTACTAAAGAAATCCTGAAAGAGCCAACCGTGGAAAAAGTCCTGCTCCAGGTACTCAGAAGGCGCCATAAACAAGTACTCTGCTCCAGAGGTGGATCCACATTGTAAAACCTTAGTGCACCCTCCACCAGACACCTGAGAAATCCCAGGATCCTTTTTATGCCCACCTAGAGGAGTTGGTAAGCGTGTGTGCTGTCACTGACGTTACAGAGGGGGCGATAGCGCATATACAGGTGATGCTCCAGTCTTCAGAGATATCATAACTCTTCCTCAAGAGCCAGGATTAAGGTTGGAACCTGTGCTACACAATGACTAGGGTGCCAAGCTGCTGAATGAAATAGAAAAGCTGGAGATGCCCAGGTACGCCGGGTGGTGGTCACCACAGATGAGAGAATATGTGACAACAAGAGCCTTTCCCACAGCTCCATCACCTGAGAACTACTAATCACTCCTAGTATGGAAGATATGGCCTGAAAGGGTCCCAGTGGTTCTCCTAACTCTACCTGGTTTCAGGGCACCATCAGCTACAGCCACAAGCCAATTGACAGAGCACCATTACATTGTGCTGTGCTTGTGCTTTTGGAGATGCTGAAGGCTGAGATTCAGGGTAATCTTTTCAAAGTCCTTCAAATTCAGAGGTGGATCCTCTCCATTGGCCAAGGCCAGTGGAATTGTGCGGCAGGAGAGGGCCAAACTGTGCTGCAGGGTTGCGTAAATTATGCAGCAAGAAAATGCAACTAATGTGGCATGATGCAGCACATTTTGTAATAGTATAATTTCATTATTTTGTCATTTTAAAACTTGAAAACACTGCCTGAGCATTGGTTGTACCTCATTAGTACCGGTTTAATACCCAAATCTAGCAGTAGACAACAGAAAGGTGACCAATCGAGCTTTGCAAATGGCCTTCCTCTGCGTAGCAACACGTGTCGCTGCATTGGTAGTAACTTTTAAACCGTTTGCGCTAGAAACAAATTCATTTTGTTGTTAAAATCTGTAAATCATGCGTCAGATGATGGGATATGAGGCAAATGTGGTAAATCTGTAATTATTCAAAAACCCTCCCCTGCCGCACAATTACATAGTTCCAGTGGCCCCGCCAATGGCTCCTGAATAAGTGGAGACATTACCGATACGGTGGAAATTCCACAATTGTAAATTTAGGGTTGATGAGATTTTAGTCGCGTTTCTGGAAGGGACAAGCTTCTAAAGTAAAAGAACATTGGGAATCTCATCAACGTGCGAGTGCTCAGATGCCCATAGCATGTTACAAGTCCTGGACATGGGTGCAAATTAAAACCGGTGAGGATAAAGTGCATTGGCACTTTGAAAGTTGGGAATGTGGGAGAAAATAAAAACATATTTAAGAGGCAAGTCTAGTGGAAGGCGTTCTTCCAGGGGGAACATTATTATACCCATTGGAAGAAGAAAAAAAAAAAAAAGGGAAATGTGGAGACGCACATTGGTATCACATTTAAAGATGTAGAATTTTCCTCCGTCCACGCTTACATGTTACGGATTAAAGAACTGAAACAGAGCTGAACTTTTATGGATTTTCTTACTATATCCAGGGAGCCTTGTGCAAGGTGGAGAGGAGTGGCACACACAACAGGGTGTCCAGATATAAAACAAGCATTTGCAATGCAATGCAATAGGTCTTGCATTAGCTTGGGTTAGCGCGATTGGCGTTGTAAATTCATAACTGGGTTTTTCTTGCCACATAAATTGGTCAGCCCTGTCTCATATTTTTCGTCTTTTCTTGCCATACAATTCCAGTGGCCCTGCATATAACTTAAGCACTTCCATTTAAGCTCCTCCTCTATCTGCAGAAAATTTTTTTAATGTTTTAGTTTAGCATCCTAATTTAAATCTGCCAAACTAATTCCAATAGAATACGACTTTCACCGCCCCACTATCAGAGTTGCTGGCTGGCTAACTGTAGGAAAATGGCTCCCTGTTGCAGTTACCCCCCACTTTTTGCCTGATACTGACTTGACTGAGGAGTGTGCGGGGACCCTGATAACCAGGCCCCAGCACCAGTGTTTTTTCACTAAAAATGTACCATTGTTTCCACAATTGGCACACCCCTGGCACACAGATAAGTCCCTTGTAAAAGGTACCAGTGGTACCAAGGGCCCTGTGACCAGGGAAGGTCCCCAAGGGCTGCAGCATATGCTGTGCCACCCTAGGGGACCCCTCACCTAACACATGCACACTGCCATTGTAGACTGTGTGTGTTGGTGGGGAGAAAAAAGGCAAAGTCGACAACGCATCCCCCTCAGGGTGCCATGCACACAAAATACTGCCTGTGGCATAGGTAAGTCACCCCTCTAGCAGGCCTTACAGCCCGAAGGCAGGGTGCACTATACCACAGGAGAGGGCATAGATACATGAGCAATATGCCCCTACAGTGTCTAAATCTATTCTTAGACATTGTAAGTACAGTGTGGCCATATTAAGTATATAGTCTGGGAGTTTGTCAAAAACAAACTCCACAGCTCCAGAATTGCCACACTGAATACTGGGAAGTTTGGTATCGAACTTCTCAGAATAATAAACCCACACTGATGCCAGTGTTGGATTTATTAAAAGAAATGCACACAGAGGGCATCTTAGAGATACCCCCTGTATTTTACCCAATCCTTCAGTGCAGGACTGACTGGTCTGTGCCAGCCTGCTGCTGAGAGACTAGTTTCTGACCCCCTGGGGTGAGAGCCTTTGTGCTCTCTGAGGCTAGAAACAAAGCCTGCATTGGGTGGAGATGCTTAACACTTCCCCCCCCTGCAGGAACTGTAACACCTAGCAGTGAGCCTCAAACTCTCAACTTCGTGTTACAATGCCCCAGGGCACTCCAGCTAGTGAAGATGCCCACCCCCTGGACACAGCTCCCACTTTTGGCGGCAAGTTCAGGGGAGATAATGAGAAAAACAAGGAGGAGTCACCCACCAGTCAGGGCAGCCCCTAAGGTGTCCTGAGCTGAGGTGACCCCTGCCTTTAGAAATCCTTCATCTTGATTTTGGAGGATTCCCCCAATAGGATTAGGGATGTGCCCCCCTCCCCACAGGAAGGAGGCACAAAGAGGGTGTAGCTACCCTCAAGGCCGTTGGCTACTGCCCTCCCATACCTCAACACACCCCTAAATTCAGTATTTAGGGGCACCCAAGAACCTAGGAAACTAGATTCCTGAAACCTGAAGAAAGAAGAAGGACTGCGGACCTACAAGCCTGCAGAGAAGGAGGAAGGTGACAACTGATTTGGCCCCAGCCCTACTGGCCTGTCTCCAACTTCGAAAACCTGCTCCAGTGACGCACCTGACATGGACCGGCGGCATTTGAAGCCTTAGAGAACTGCCCTGGACTACAGGACCAAAAAACTCCTGTGAACAGCGGCCCTGTTCAAAACCAGCTACTTCTTTGCAACAAAGAAGCAACTTCCAAGGACTTCACGTTTCCCGCCGGAAGCGTGAGACTCTACACTCTGCCCCCAACGCCCCCGGCTCGACCTGCAGAAAACCAACACCTCAGGGAGGACTCCCCCGCGACTGGGAGCCTGCGAGTAACCAGAGATGGCTCTCCTGAGCCCCCACAGCAGCGCCTGCAGAGAGAAGCCAGAGGCTCCCCCTGACCACGACTGCATGTAACAAGGGACCCGACGCCTGGAACCAACACTGCACCTGCAGCCCCCAGGACCTGAAGGAACCGAACTTCAACGCAGGTGTAAACCCCAGGTGACCCTCTGTCTTGCCCAGGTGGTGGCTGTCCTGAGAAGCCCCCCCCGTGCCTGCCTGCACAGCTAGAGTGACCCCTGGGTCCCTCCATTGAAACCTATATAAAACCCGACGCCTGCATTGCACACTGCACCCGGCCGCCCCAGTGCCACTGAGGGTGTGTTTTGTGTGCCTACTTGTGTCCCCCCCAGTGCTCTACAAAACCCCCCGCGTCTGCCCCCAGAGGACACAGGTACTTACCTGCTGGCAGACTGGATCCAGAGCACCCCTGTTCTCCACAGGCGCCTACGTGTTTTGGGCACCTCTTTGACCTCTGCACCTGACAGGCCCCGAGCTGCTGGTGTGCTAACTTTGGAGTTGCCTTGAACCCCCAACGTGAGCTGCCTATGCCCCAAGACTGAGACTTGTATGTGTTTTACTTTCCTCCTAATATAACCTTTACTTACCTCCCCCAGGAATTGTTGATTTTTGCACGGTGTCCACTTTGAAAATAGCTTATTGACATTTTTAGAAAGACAGTACATTATATGGTTTTCATTCGAAGTTCCTAAAGTATCTAAACGCAACTGGATGGACGGAATGCGGAACCAATCAAACATTCACCCCCAGTCACAGATCTGGGTTTAATCCATCCATTATTTTACTCACCATGCCACCCCAGTTTGAACCCAGCCATATGCAAATCAGTCTTGACCCTGTTCCTCATGGGAACAGTCCAGCCCGAACTGCCAGGCCAGGTTCTCCCTGGACCGGAAACAAGCATCCTGGGACCGGTTTCGGGGTTTCACCCCTCATCAGCCAGGCTAGCTTGAATCCAGTGGCACAGTGAGCCCGGGACCCACGTCTGGGCATACCCGGCGCACTTAGGGCGGCAAAAGCAAAGCAAAACAAAACGCTGTGGGATAGCGTAACTGGATGGACGGAATGTGGAACCAATCAAACATTCACCCCCAGTCACAGATCTGGGTTAAATCCATCCATTATTTTGCTCACCATGCCACCCCAGTTTGAACCCAGCCATATGCAAATCAGTCTTGACCCTGTTCCTCATGGGAACAGTCCAGCCCGAACTGCCAGGCCAGGTTCTCCCTGGACCGGAAACAAGCATCCTGGGACCGGTTTCGGGGTTTCACCCCTCATCAGCCAGGCTAACTTGAATCCAGTGGCACAGTGAGCCCGGGACCCACGTCTGGGCATACCCGGCGCACTTAGGGCGGCAAAAGCAAAGCAAAACAAAACGCTGTGGGATAGCGTAACTGGATGGACGGAATGCGGAACCAATCAAACATTCACCCCCAGTCACAGATCTGGGTTAAATCCATCCATTATTTTGCTCACCATGCCACAGCCATATGCAAATCAGTCTTGAACCTGTGGTTCTTAAAATAAACTAAGACAAAATATTTTTCAATATACAAACCTATTGTCCTCATTTATTGCTGTGTGTGTACAACAAATGCTTAACACTACCCTCTGATAAGCCTACTGCTCTACCACACTACCAAAAAATAGAGCATTAGAATTATCTACTTTTGCCACTATCTCACCTCTAAGGGGAACACTTGGACTCTGTGCACACTATTTCTTACTTTGAAATAGTATATACAGAGCCAACTTCCTACACTAACACAAGTCCCAAAAAAAGACACAAGACAGCCACAGGGGTGAAATAACCTAGAAGGGTCACCAAAAAATATCAATCACGGTCATAACTGTAATAAGGAGAGATTATTAAAACATATACAATTATCATATAAACCTTTATCAGAAATAATCTTTTAGCATTAGACTGTAATGTTCAAAACAGCCCCTAGAGGGCATCCTAACAAAAATATCATTTGTAAGAAACGTGGTCATGTAACCATATATTGCGCCTATGGGGTTCTATTTTTTTTGCCCCCCGGAGGGCAGGTCGGCCATGTTTTTGGACGATCTGGCCCCCAGGGGAGGGTTGAGACACACTAGGCGCCAGGGATTGTGTGGTGTGTGTGTGTGTTTGCGGGCTCCCCTTGGGCAAGGGTCAACCCCCTCCCCCCCCCCAAAGTGGGGAAATTTCGTATTGGCCATCTCTGCCCCCCTTTGGGGCAGATGGGCCTATTTTTGTAGGCCCATCTGCCCCCAAGGAGGGCAGAAACCACCAATACACCAGGGATTCTTTTTTTTTTTCCCCTTTTTTTGTTTTGTGCTGGGGGTGCCCCCTTTGGCAAGGGGCGCCCCCTAAAGGGGGCACCGACCTGTTCCCCATTTCTGCCCCCCTTGGGGGCAGATCAGCCTATTTTTTTTATGCCCATCTGCCCCCAAGGGGGGCAAGAAACCACTTAGGCACCAGGGACAATTTCTAAGTTCTTGGTGGCGGGGTGTTTGTCAACTGGCGAAGTATTTGTATTTGTGATTATAACAGTTTATTTCTTCTTTTTGTTCTAGTTCAAAGCTTTTGCTTCCTTTGCTGTGGATCCTTGCGGTTTTGGCAGTAGTTGTCCTGCGGTTTGCATAGTTGCATGTTTTAGGTAAGTGAAAGCAATTTACTCCAAAGGAGTATTTTTGACATGCATGAATGACATGTTTGTAGTTCGTGTACTAAATGCAGTATTGTGTGTGAAATTGTCCTTAGAGTTGAGCACAATGATATTTGTGTTGTCATATGTCTAATTTTCTTTTTTCTTTTTAGTGGGATATCATTGGTGATTGCTGTGTCTGTGCTGGTAAGAAGCTTTTTCAGGCAAGTGAGTGGTATAGTCTTTTAGTATATAACTCTTTGTGATAAAGCTACACTTTGTTTATTACTTATTTTAGCGCTAGTTGTTGGCAATCCATTTGTTGTTAGTGAGGATCATGGCTAGCCGCAGAGTGACCGCTCAGCAGGTTGTTGACATGCTCTTTGAGTCGTCTTCAGACCATGATTACGAGACCGACTCTGCATCTGAGGCAGAGGAGGAAGTGAGAGATTCCTGTGGGAGTTTTCTGTCCGAGAGTATTCTTCTGATGAGGAAGCTACTCTCAGTGCAGATGAAGGGCCTGTGTTAGAGGAGGACATTGATGTGCCAAGAGTGCAGCAGCCTGGGGCTGAAGGGTTTCCCATTAGAAGACCTGACACCTGGATTGCCCCAAACATGGAGCAGCCACAGTTACCTGCATTTACTGGTCTCCCAGGGTGTAGAGTTAATACTGAAAACTTTTTGCCTGTCCATTTCTTTCACTTGTTTATGGACGATGTATTTTTGGAAGAGATTGTGGAGCAGACTAATTTGTATGCAGAGAAATATTTGAGGGACAACGCTGCCAGACTTAGGCCTCAGTCTAGAGCTACTCAGTGGGTTCCCACATATCTGGAAGAGATGAAAACATTTTTAGGTTTGACTTTTTTGATGGGGTTGATCAGGAAGCCGTCACTGGCTTCTTATTGGTCTACTAGTCCCTTGATGGAAACATTTCCTGCAGCTATGACACGTAATAGCTATTTGCTTCTTCTTCGTATGCTGCATTTTGTAGACAATGCTTTAGCCTTGCCACGAGATCACCCTGATTGTGACTGTCTTTTTAATATTAGGCCTGTCCTTGATCATTTTGTAGATCGGTTTTCAGAGGTCTATGTTCCAGGCAAAGAGATAAGTGTGGACGAGTCTTTGGTCCTTTTCAAGGGGTGTTTAGTTTTTAAGCAGTACATTCCTAGTAAGAGGGCACGGTATGGGATTAAATTGTATATGCTGTCAGAAAGCAGTACAGGATATGTGTATAATTTCCGGGTCTACACTGGTAGGGATTCCAGTATTGACCGTCCTGGTTGACTGGCCACTTTTGGAGTTAGCGAAAAAATTGTGTGGGAACTTGGTAGACGACTGTTTAACAAAGGTCACCATTTGTACGTAGAGAATTTCTACCCTGGAGTGCAGTTGTTCAAGGAATTGATTAGAGTGGACACTGTTTCTTGTGGCACAATCCATTCTAACCGGAAAGGCTATCCAAGGGAGCTTGTCTGTAAAAAACTTGAGGGGGGACAGTGCAATGCCTTGCGGAATAATGAGCTGCTAGCTCTGACAATTTTCAGACAGGAGGGATGTGTACATGCTATCTACCATCCATGATGAGAGTACTTCCCCTGTGACTGTTTGGGGTCAGGTTGCGGAAGTGCACAAACCTGCGTGCATTTTGGACTACAATAGGCACATGGGTGGTGTTGATAGAGTAGATCAGAGGTTGGAACCTTACACTGCTCTGCGTAAGTCTTACATGTGGTATAAAAAGTTGGCCCTACATTTATTCCATTTGGCAACTTTTAATGCTTTTATTGTGTTCAAGGATTGTTCACCTGAGTCAAGGATGACATTTGTTCAATTTCAGGAGTCAGTGATAGAGAGCCTTATTGTGGTGGAACGGACAACAGTTCCTAGAGTGGAAGTGGCTAGATTGAAATATCGCCACTTTCCAGATTACATTCCTCCCACTCACAAAAAAGACTTGCCAGCAAAGAAATGTAGAGTATGTGCCCGGAGATCAATCCGGAGGGAGAGCAGGATGCACTGCCACGAATGCCCTTCAAAGCCTGGGCTGTGTGCCCGGCTGTTTTAGAAGTTACCACACAAGTAAAAAATGTTGGGAAATACCGTGAGTGTAAACTGCCTGTTTTATATTTTCATATGTTCAGTTTCACGGTTGGCATTACTGTCATGTATTTAGTTAGAGCTTTTGTGTTTGTAGTTTTGTACTTATTTTATAATTAGTTAGTGGTTTCTTTGTTGTTTATAAACAAAACAAAAAAAGTGATGGCGGTGTGCGTGGGGTGGCGCTTGGCTGGCGGTATGGGTGGAGTGGCGCTTGGCTGGCGGTGTGCTTGGGGTGGGGCTTGGCTGGCGGTATGCTTGGGGTGGCGCTTGACTGGCGGTGTGAATGGGGTGGCGCTTGGCTGGCGGTGTGAATGGGGTGGCGCCAGTCTACACACTCATCAGCTGGTGTGATTGCTGTATCAGGCATGTGGGCATATGAAAGTGATGAGCCCTTGACTGGCGCGGTCTGTTGATTCGAGTGTTGTAATGTACTGGGCCTGTGGCTGGCGGCGTAAATGGTCTTGTGCATGTCATGTATGAAAGGTGTGTGAATGGACTGTAAAGTGGTAGGTGCCTTGTCGTGGCTTTACAGCTCACGAGCTGTGAGTCATTGGTTCAGTTTTTTGGCCTTTCAGTAATTACCAGTGCATTTAACTTTTGTGAAATCTCTTGCTAATAAAATTTGATCTACTGAACCATTACTCACCCTCGTGCCAAATCCAACCAGTATGTGTGGTACAAATGACAAAACCTGCTCTGCTGTAATCAAGCGTCACAGCACACTTGTGACACGATGATGAAGCATGCCAACAACTTGGTTGGTGGGTGAGGGCTCTTTTTCACATAACCTAAGTGTGTTTCTTTTCACAATTTTAGTGTTTGGCACATCAGACGTATGTGGACACATCAAAATGATATATTACAAAACTACCTGTGTTTTGGGGGGAGGGAGCACCTATGTTTTTGGTCCTGGGTGCGGCCTTCATCTAAAGAAACCTACCAAACCCAGACACTTTTTAAAACTAGACACCCCAAGGAGTCCAGGGAGGTGTGGCTTGCGTGGATCCCCCAACATTTTATTACCCAGACTCCTCTGCAAACCTCAAAATGTGCTTAAAAAAGCATGTTTTCCTGACTTTCGTTTGTACGATCACCGCTCCAGCACAAAATTCCCACTCCCCAGCGTTCCCCTCAGTCTCCCAAGTAAAATGACACCTCACTTATGTGGGTCCCCAAAGCAGAGTCAGCCTAAAGATGTATAAAAGAAGAATATGTGCTTATCAACTCGCTGTGCTATCCCCATAATCTCTACATGTTTGTGGCCTTTTTCTGTTGCAGGCACCTGGCCCACCCACACAAGTGAGGTATCATTTTTATCGGGAGACTTGGGGGAACGCTGGGTGGAAGGAAATTTGTGGCTCCTCTCAGATTCCAGAACTTTCTGTCTCCGAAATGTGAGGAAAACGTGTTTTTTTATCCAAATTTTGAGGTTTGCAAAGGATTCTGGGTAACAGAACCTGGTCAGTGCCCCACAAGTCACCCCATCTTGGATTTCCCTAGGTCTCTAGTTTTAAACAATGCACAGGCTTGGTAGGTTTCCCTAGGTGCCGGCTGAGCTAGAGGCCAAAATCTGCAGGTAGGCACTTTGCAAAAAACACCTCTGTTTTCTGTAAAAAAAAAAAAAATGGGATGTGTCCACATTGTGTCTTGGGGTATTTCCTGTTGCGGGCGCTAGGCCTACCCACACAAGTGAGGTATAATTTTTATCGGGAGACTTGGGGGGAACATAGAATAGAAAAACAAGTGTTATTGCCCCTTGACTTTCTCTACATTTTTTCCTTCCAAATATAGGAGAGTGTGTAAAAAAGACGTCTATTTGAGAAATGCCCTGTAATTCACATGCTAGTATGGGCACCCCGGAATTCAGAGATGTGCAAATAACCACTGCTCCTCAACACCTTATCTTGTGCCCATTTTGGAATTACAAAGGTTTTCTTGATAGCAATTTTTCACTCTTTATAGCAAATGAATTGCTGTATACCCGGTATAGAATGAAAACCCACTGCAAGGTGCAGCTCATTTATTGGCTCTGGGTACCTAGGGTTCTTGATGAACTTACAAGCCCTCTATATCCCCACAACCAGAAGAGTCCAGCAGACCTAACGATATATTGCTTTCAAAAATCTGACATTGCAGGAAAAAGTCACAGAGTAAAACGTAGAGAAAAATTGCTGGGTTTTTTCCAAATCAATTTCAATATTATTTTTTTTCAGTTGTTATTTTCTGTAGGAAACCCTTGTAGGATCTACACCCCTTGCTGAATTCAGAATTGTGTGTACTTTTCTGAAATGTTTAGGTTTCTGGGATCCAGCATTGGTTTCACACCCATTTCTGTCACTGACTGGAAGGAGGCTGAAAGCACACACAAATCGTAAAAATGGTGTATGTCCCAGTAAAATGCCAAAATTGTGTTGAGAAATTGGGTTTTCTGATTCAAGTCTGCCTGTTCCTGAAAGCTGGGAAGCTGGGAAGCTGGTGATTTTAGCACCGCAAACCCTTTGTTAATGCCATTTTCAGGGGGAAAACCACAAGCCTTCTGCTGCAGCCCCTTTTTCCCATTTTGTTTAAAAAAACGAAATTGTCACTGTATTTTGACTAATTTCTTGGCCTCCTTCAGGGGAACCTACAAAGTACCTCTAGAATCCCTAGGATGTTGGAAAAAAAAGACGCAAATTTGGCGTGGGTAGCTTATGTGGACAAAAAGTTATGAGGGCCTAAGCGAGAACTATTCCAAATAGGCAAAAAAAGGCTTGGCACAGGAGGGGGAAAAGGCCTGGCAGCGAAGGGGTTAAAGATTTAAAGACACTGAATGGTGGGTGTGGTTATTATTTTGGAGTTCCCACTGACAGTATGGGGACCCAGCAATAATATAGACAGAAAGACCACACTGGGGTTAATGTTTTAAAGGAGGTGCCATTGTTCCAGGGCCACCTCAGGCTGAGTTGTGAACAAAAATGTTTTGTAAAAGTAATGCCCTGCAAAGCATTATGGGGCAGGTTTCTGTGCCATTAATATTTTAGGATGTTAATATAACTGTAATGCTTGCAACAGCCCGTAGAGGACTCTACAATAAAAATAGCATTTATAAGAAACCTGGTCATGTAACAATATAGTTAGCCCCTAGGGAGCATACCTACACAAAAAGAAAATGGCAAAGAGTAATGCAGAGTAACCACACATTTAGTCCCTAGAGAGTGTAGTGCATTACACATTTTCAGGGGTAGTAGGCCCAAAACAATGATATTACAAATAAGGCTCTTAAAGCACAAGATAGTCCCAGCTGTAAAACAAAAGTTCGAGCTATGAGAGCACTTAAAAATACATTAAATGGTGGGAGGGGTTATTATTTTGTGGTCCCCACTAACCTAGAGTGGAACATATAGGTGACCTAGGCAGGAAGAGTGTGTTGTGTTGAACGTTGTGGTTGTGGTCCCATTGTTCTAGTCTCATCACAGCCTGAGTAATGAGCAAAAATGTTTGAAAAAGTAATGCCCTGCTAAGCATTATGGGTCAGGTTTCCCCTGAGTGCAGTGAATATTGTAGTATCTGCTCTCCCTCTGTGCTTTGGCTTGAGGATTTCGGTTTTAGTAGAGGATTTACCAATTTGAAGTGTTTTAAGGGGAGAGCCACAAGAAATGACCCTCATTAGGTAACTGAGCAATGTGACCAGTGCTCCAATACCGCAGATAGAGTTCATGCTGCTGTGGCTGTTCACACTCTGGCCGCCATGGCCGCCATGCAGCATGAAGGGGAGAGACAAAAGAAAAAATTGTTCACCAATGCTGAAGTATATCGGTAATCATGCAATAATCTGTGTAACAGGGGCAGTCTGCAAGGCATGACAAAAACAGCCTCAAGGCGGGACAAACGTAAAGCATTTACCAATTACATCAAGTGATTCTTTGAAAGCAAGCCCAGGAATGAATTAAAGTGATGGGCATGAAACGGATGTGGTTAAAAGCCCACAATACTTACAAACAAAAACTGGGATATTTCATTAAAATAGAAGAGGCACTACAATTTTTCATTAGACAATGGTCACAAAATGACAGTGTGCATCAACCTAGAAAAACAGATGGGGGACGAAGGGAAAAAAAAAAGTGCAGTTTTTATACCCACTATCACACCGGTTAATTAAACTGCTTTCAAGAATACCTGGTAAGTGGTCCTGCCTTGGAACATATAAAAATGGGGCTCCCTTGGTTTTCAGAAAAAACTCTCTGAAAGCGGGGACATGAGCCAAATTTTCTGAAATCTGCCAAGACTGCGCTGAAAGACCCAGACTGCACCAAGATCCAAAGCAGCCCTGCGCTGCAGGTGAATGGGACAGGAATGAGGCAGTGGGGTCATGGCTGGGTCCCTCAACCCCACCCTGCTCTGAAAGCAGCCTCCTAGCCTGCAGCCCATCGGGGTGTGCCAGGGAGGCAGAACTGCCAGCCTGGCCCTGGGTACCCGTCTTTCACTGCATCCGCCTGTCCAGTATTCCTAAGCCGTGCTGGCACCTGCAGGCCCCGAGGCAGTGCAGATAAATGCTGCCAGTGTGGGCCTGCCAACGTCAACACAGCATGGCACAGAAGTCAAGCACATAACCTGTCGCCGTACTTAAGTAAACAACACAGTTGGGCCAAGCCTGGCGTTAACGCGTGCCAGGGTTCTCGAGGGCAGAGAATAAAACTAATTTTTATAACCAACATACAGGCCATATTCTGGGGTGATGGTGTCGTGTGGCTGTGGCCACAGAGGCGGAGTTTACAGTAATATAAAACTGACTTATCTCCCTTTCCCGTCACAAAGCTCACATGAGGTTTCAATCAGTGCCCTGCATGTGGGTAAACCGACATGATTTACACTGGAGACTCCCTATATTTTCTGTAAAAAAATATTACGCTACCTTCCTCCAAATTCAAACGTGCTCCTCTCCAAGGACAGTTAATGCCCCTTGTATTTGGATCTTGATTTTCAGAGCACAGCTGTCAGAGCCATTGCCTTTAACACACTTAGGGTAGGCTTTGGGTTTTCGGGCCCAAACAATGGCCTTTAGGGCCACCTCTCTCAGCCCCTGGCTCGAGACTTCATTATCACATCTTGTGTTACCCAGAGAATACACCCCTAGCACCTGCTACTATTGGCTGCTACGATGTATCCACCTCCAATGGAGTGCCTGTATTGAACTAGAAAAAGGACTATTTCACAATCACAGGCTTCTCAGTCAGTCCCTGGATGCGTGCTTTTACCCCTTGCAGCAATCAATCATTAAAAAAAATTTGTAGAGCGCGCTACTCACCCGTGAGGGTCTCAAGGCGCTGGGGGTGGGGGGGAAATCAAACGGAGGGACAGGGAGGGTCACTGATCGAACAACCATGTCTTGAGGTTCTTTCTGAAGACCAGGAGGTCTTTGGTTTTGCGAAGGTCGGTGGGGAGGGAGTTCCAGGTTTTGAGGGCGAGGTAGGAGAAGGACCTGCCTCCTGTGGTGGTGCATTGGATGCGGGGGACTGTGGCTAGGGCGAGGTCGGCTGATCGGAGGTTGCATGTGGAAGTTCACTCTTTCGTTGAGGTAGGTTGGGCCGTTGTTGTGGAGGGATTTGTGTGCGTGGATGATGATCTTGAATGTGATTCTCTTGTCTATGGGGAGCCAGTGAAGGGATCGGAGGTGTGGTGAGATTCGTTCGTGGCGGGGAGGCCAAGGACGAGGCGTGCAGCTGTGTTCTGGATTCTCTGGAGTTTGCATTTGAGTTTGAGTGTGGTGTCGGCGTAGAGGGCCTTACCGTAGTCCAGTCTGCTGCTGATGAGTGCGTGGGTGACTGTCTTCCTGGTTTCTGGGGGATTTTTTTATTTTTATTTTTAAGACTGCGGAGTGTGTGGAAGGAGGAGGAGGTTAGAGCATTGATTTGCTGTGTCATGGAGAGGGAGGGGTCAAGGATGATGCTGAGGTTGCGTGTGTCGTTTGTGGGGGTGGGTGCGGGGCCTAAGGCGGTGCACCAGGAGTCGTCCCATGTGGTTTTGTTGGGGCCGAAGATGATGATCTCGGTTTTGTTTGAGTTGAGCTTGAGGTGGTTAGTGGTCATCCAGTTGGCAGTGAAGAGGAGAGCAGCGTGTAGGTTGGTTTTGGCCGGGTTGTGGGTTGCGGGTGAGGGAGAGGATGAGTTGGGTGTCATCTGCGTAGGAGAGGATAGTGATTCCGTGTGCTCGGAGGATGTTGGCTAGGGGGATCATGTAGATGTTGAAGAGTGTGGGGCTGAGGGAGGACCCTTGGGGGACTCCGCAGGTGATCTTGGTAGTGTTGGAGTGGAAGGGTGGAAAGCAGACTCTCTGGGTCCAGTCGGTGAGGAAGGAGGTGAGCCAGTCTAAGGCTTTGTGGCGAATTCCTATGTTGTGGAGGCGTGTGCGGAGTGTGTGGTGGCAGACGGTGTCAAAGGCTGTGGAGAGGTCTAGGAGGATGAGTGTGACGGTCTCACCTTTGGCGACTTTGGTCCTGATGTCGTCAGTGCATGCGATGAGGGCGGTTTCCGTGCTGTGGTTTTTGCGGAACCCGGATTGTGAGGGGTCAAGAGTGTGGTTTGCTTCGAGGAAGTGGGATAGGCGGGCGTTGACTAATTTCTCTGCAACCTTGGCGGGGAAAGGGAGGAGGGAGATGGGATGGTAGCTGGAGAGGATCTCCGGGTCGGCTTTTTTTTTTTTTTTTTAGGAGAGCGGTGAGTTCCGCGTACTTCCAGGGGTCTGAGTAGGTGGCGGAGTCGAAAGAGGAGTTGATTATGTTGTAGGGTATGGGGGCGATGGTTGGGCTAGCTTTGTTGTAGATGCGATGTGGGCAGGGGACGGAAGGGGAAACAGAGTGGATGGAGTTCATGATTTTTTCGGTCATGAGTGGGGGTTGGGTTGGGTGAGTGAGGGGTGTGTGGTATGAAGCTGTTGTGGATGTCCAGGATTTTGTGGAGGAAGTGGTTGGAAAGGGCGTCACATAGGGGCTGTGTGTGTGTGGGGTCTATGTTGCTGGCTTTGGGTTTGGCAAGTTCATTGATGATGGTGAAGAGTTCTTTGCTGTTTTGAGAGTTGTTGTCAAGGCGTGTCTTGTAGTGATCTCTTTTGGCGGTGTGTATGAGCTGGTGATGGGTGGGAATGGTGGTTTTGAGGGTGGAGAAGTTGGTTGTGGAAGGTTCTAGTCGGCATATTTTCTCAGCTTGGCGGCATTTGCGCTTGGAGTCTTGGATTTCAGGGGTGAACCCTGGGGCGTTCTTGATGTTGCGGGTGGCGATGTGTTTTCTGAGGGCAGCTAGTGTGTCTGCGAAGGTAGTGATCCATTTGGAGAGGTTGTGTGCTCCTGTGTTGGGGTCGTTGGCATGGGGGGGGTTTATGGGCCAATTGGGAGTTTAGTCGTTCTGTGGGGATCTTGTCCCCCATGCGGTAGGGTGTGGCGTGTTGATGGTAGTGTGTGGGGGGTTTGGTGAAGGAGAAGTGGACGCAGTGGTGGTCAGTCCAGAGGAGTTCGGTGGTGTGGGTGTAGGCTATGTGTTGGCTTGCGGTGAAAATTGCATCGAGCGTGTGTCCTGCTGAGTGGGTGGGTGCGGTGACCAGTTGTTTGAGTCAGAGGTTGGTGAGGTTGTCTATGAAGGAGGTAGTGTTGTGGTCTTGTAGATTTTCTAAGTGAAAGTTGAAATCACCGAGGATGAAGTAGTCTGTGGAGGTGAGGGCGTGCGAGCTGATGCTGTCGGCGATGGTGTCGCAGAAGGCGGGGCGTGGTCCTGGTGGTCTGTAGATTAGTGTACCTCTGAGGGTGGAGTTGTTGTTAATGTGGATTAGGAAGTGCATGTGTTCAGTGTTGTCGATAGTGTCTTGGGATCTGGTGGTGACTTTGATGGTGTCTCTGTGTAGGATGGCGATGCCACCGCCTGGCCTGTTGAGGCGGTCTTTGCGTTGGAGTTTGTATCCCTTGGGGGTGGCGATGGCTATGTCGGGTTCTGAGGAGGGGTTGGTCCAGGTTTCCGTGAGGAAGGCGATGTCAGGTGAGTGTGATGTGATGAGGTCCCAGAGTTCTGAAGGGAGCGGATGTTGAGGAGCAGGCAGTTGAGGTGGTTGTGGTGGGTGGCGTTGGTGTGGTGCGTGAGGGTGTTGTTGCGGGGTGTGTTCTGGTTGTGGGCTGGTGTGCGGCTGGGTTGGTTGGTTGGTGGGGGCAGGGTGGGTGAGTCTTGCGTTGGGGGTGTTGTGTTTGTTGAAGGTGGGGTTGCTATGGTTGGTGTGTGGTGTGAGGGATGAGGAGCAGGAGAAGTGACAGGTGTGGCAGGTGAAGGGGCCATGAGTGTGTGTGGGGCTAGATGGGGTGCATGTGGGGTGGGGGCCTGGGTTGAGAGAGTGGAGGGTGAGGGGGGAGTAGGTGTGTCTGAGAGGGCCAGGGGGACTGGCGCGGACGGGCGTAGATGGGCTTGTCTTTGGCGGCTGCCATAAGAGGAGGGGAGGGTGGGAGTGGCAGCTGGGAGGAGGGAGGGCTTGACGAACGAGAGGGCTAAGGGGCAGGGCTGTAGGGTACGCAGCGGCGGGGAAAACAAGGAAAAAGAGACGGTGAGGAGGAGGGATTAGGCGGGAGGGGCCCCAGGGGATGCAGCAGTGGGGAAAAAGGAGGAAAAAAGATACGGAGTGGAGGTGGCGTGGATGGCGGAGCAGGGAGTGACCTGCCTGCAGAAGCAGGGTCAAAGATTGCTCCTTGTTACCGCGCCGTGGCTGCCATAAGAGGAGGGGAGGGTGGGAGTGGCAGCTGGGAGGAGGGAGGGCTTGACGAATGAGAGGGCTAGGGGGTGGGGCCGCAGGGGATGCAGCGGCAGGGAAAACAAGAAAAAAGAGACGGTGAGGAGGAGGGGGGAGGCCAGAGGGGACGCAGCGGCGGGGAAAAGGGAGGAAAAAAGATACGGAGTGAAGGTGGCGCGGATGGCGGAGCAGGGAGTGACCTGCCTGCTGGGTTCCTCTCACCTTACCGCCTTCCCAGGTGCCTCACACTTCAGTGGCCCCATCAGCAACCCCTCTTCTTCTTCCACCCGCCCCTCTGCCTTTGCCTGGTCTGCTCATTAGGTTGGCCACTCCCACCACCCCTATATCGTTTCACAAACCTCCCTCCCATTGGCTGCTGTCAGTACTTCCAGTTGTCCCCTTCTCTGTCGGGGCTTTTCATTTGTTCTTCTGTGGTGTTCCAAACATTTAAAGGGTGTCTGTGATTAAGTCTTCCTCGCCTTCCAAGTCTTCACCTTTCTGTTTCTATGTCAGATGAGGACTGGTGGCAAGGGAACCTTGAGTACAGTCCTTCTGCTTTCCATGGCACAGAAACTAAAGGAGGACTATAACGAACAGTCCACCTTAATTTGGCACAGGGATCAAAAGAGGACTCTAATGAAGGCACGGGAGCCTTCAACACAGACAACCTTTCACTTCTTAACTGTATCCAGAGTTCATGTTATGATGCATGTTAATGTATGATAGCACATAAAAGCCAGATCTCCTGGTTTTACCAATGCTTGTTTTCTTCGACTCCTACTCTTTGGGCGTTACCAGATATGTGTGGGTATGTAGTAGTATCTTAGAGGAGATGTAAACTTTTAATTTCAATAATAAATATTTTTCCCCCCACACAGCGCCTCTTACCTTGACATTTTAGAGCCTTGCATACCACATATGTTGCTATGCCCAACTGAACGCTACTGTGTACGCCTCAGAAGCATTAAAGTGGGAAGTCATTCTCCGAATTGGCTTTTCCCCTCTCCATCACGTGGCACCTTGTACACTCACTCATTCATACACTGACTTTCACTGCTGCTCGCCGCCCCAGACACACCCTTTCATGTGATCACTCACTCTCGCTCAGGAACGTACAGATGTCTAGGCACGTGCCCCATAGCACGCGCCCTATGGCACTCAGTTAGTCGCACACAGTCACTCACGGCTCACTCCCTCACGCGCGTGCACGATACATTTGACTTTAAGTGCATCCTGCAGACGGCTGGACACGCTTTAGAATTTAAAATAACCCGAGCATCTATCAGTCACCAGCTGCGTCACCGGCCTTCTCACGCCCACACATCTGTTCTCCATCCTTGGAGCCGTCACCAGATGAGCTCCTTGGGGACCTGGCGATCCGAAGGCCTGTGCGGCAGCACTGTTCGTAGCGCTACAGAAACGGAAGGGCCACTCTCTGAAATCGAGGTTTAGTGACTGTCTGACTCACTGTCCCTTCACTACCAGCAGCGCTGCACAACAAGCATTGTCAAAACCAACAGGTCTTTGCCAATGCTCATGTTAGCAACCTGGTCTTCCAATGGGCAACAGAGCGTTTAAAAAGCACTCGGATATGGCCAGTGTGTCTCGCTGTTTTATGGATAAAAACACTTCAATAAACACTGGCATACGCACACACGATAAATGCATTTGTGAATCATTGCCAAACGTATTGACTTGCAAAGTGGCCTTTCATTGGTTCGTGGGACTGTGTGTGGTAGTGTGCACGGGCAAGTGGGGGCAGTGATAACGTGTCAATGGCTAGATTAATACATGCCACTGTCCGTCCATCCATCCATCCATCCACATACTCAGGGCAAGTGCGGACAGTGACAATGTGCCAATGGCTAGACGAATACATGATGCCTTCCAGTCATCCATCCATCGACCCACACGCACGCGCGCACAGCAAGCGGGGGCAGTGATAACATGTCAATGTTTAGATGAATAGATGTTGCCGTCTAGTCATCCATCCATCAAGACAGCCCCTCATCACCCATGAACTCGCTTACTCTTCCACGCACTCACTCATCCACCCACATACTCATTCATCTGTTCATACATGTACACCATACACGCAGAGCCACTCAGTAAAACATGTTGTCATTCATCTGGCTTTGGAAAATGTGTGTGTTTTTTTTTTACTTTGAATGAATACCCGAGTTACTAGGGGCGGGTGATTCCCTTGCCGGAGCTCTTGGCCTGGAAATGATCCATGTTTTAGGACACTTGTACTGCAAGTGGACACTCCCCGGGGGTCTGCTGTGATCTCTTATAACACACGCATCCGGGGAACGGTTTATTAGGAAGATCTGCACTGCACGGTCCGAGCACTCTCTGCGAGACCTGCACCCGTTATTACAAACAACCCTTTCTACAACCCACGAGACATACAGGGTGCAAGAGTTTTACCCTTTATTTGCCGTCTACATTTTCTAGCTGTGCGGCACCTGGGAGCATATGTCTGCGGTGTCAAAGGTCACACATAAGCAGTGCAATGTCTTCTAATAAATGCCGTTCTAGACCCCAAGCGGGACAGGACCCCTGGACAGCTTCTTTGCAGTGTCCTGGTCTTGGACACCCTCCCGGGTTGGTTCCGAGAAGAAGGGGTTAATGTTCAGTTCACAATCAGAGACTCCAGCAGAAACAGTTCTTTGACTTACTCAATTATTTTTAGGTCTCGCCCACAGACGGCTTCAGCTCTGTTTGTGTAGATCCTCTTGTGGTCACTGCTCACATCCAAGGAGCTACTTTTTCCCCCCCCTTTCGCACTCCTTGAGAGTTCATGTGTTTTCTACCTCTCGGCATCATGTGTTGCTCCTGCCCTCACATCCTCCCACACCAGGTTTTGTCCTCTACACCTGTTCCCCCACTTGTCCATTGCTACCCGCTTGGGTTTGTTTTAGTTTTTCATACCTTCCCCTTCCCTCTCTGCTGGCATTTGTTTTTTTTCCCCAAGGTTACCTTTTACAGGGGTCTGGCAGATGCAATTACCACCAACTTGAAAGTCAGTGGTAACCAGGTGCAATTAATGAAAAAAAAAAAAAAAAGTGTTTTTTTTTTTTGTGTAAACTGCAAGAGAGCACATGCATGCCCTTAATAAGAAATTGCTAATTAGAAAATGTAAAACGGTCCCATGGACTAAAATGCTATGGAATTTCTTAGTACCAATTTCCTATTTTGCTATTAGGAAATTGGTATCTGTGTCCTTTCATTTTGCATTTCTTAAATAGCAATTTCTATGAAGTCGCATTTTAGGAAATAAAAAAAATAGCATTTTGTACATCTGGCCCACTGTGTTTTACAAGGAGCCTGGATCCCCCCCATGGTTTACCGTTCCTGGGCTTCACTGTCGCTCTCGTTTGGTGCCTTCTAACGGGGACCTTCACTTCATCTTCTTTCTGCAGGAGCACGGGTAAAGTACTGATTGCTTCAGCTGGATTAGGGTTCTTCCACTGCGAGGGACTATTTTTTCTTTTCTTTTTTCTTTCCCTGCTGTCACTGCGGATTCTTTCCCTCCCACCGCCTGTGGTCACATTTGCCATCTCCTACCACCTCCATGGGGTACCATCTTACACACTAAGACTGGCTAGAACTCTGCGCTCTCGACCCCACTGTACGCGCTCCAGGTAACAACCTCTGCAGCAGTCTATCCCACAGTCCCGGGGCCTACCGAACAGGATGCTTTCCCTGACAAGCACACTTCAGGCTTCCACAATTACAACTTGCTGGTATTTTTGGCACACACAGGATGAAGAGACTGTAATTATATGATGACGGGCTTAGGGAGTGCACAGAAAAAAAGAACTAGGAGTTTCTTTCACTGCGCACTTACCGATCGTTCCTAAATTACAAATATAACAACCACAGAAAGAGTAGACTGTTCTGGTAGAACTGCGTGTTTCACTGGGGTGTTATCACCTGACATTTGTAGCGCTTGCACACAGGTCCGGCTTCAGGGCTGGTGGCGCCTAGTGCAACAGTCTTTTCTTGCACCCCCCCCCCCCCCCCCATGACCTCCTTCTCCATGAATTCCCTCACTGCCACCCTCCATCAGTGCCCCTCATGTCTTCAAAGCTCCTCTCTGACATACATTTCATACTTTTAAAGCACTCTTTGGAGTTCACTCACACTCAGTTCTGTGATCTGCATGTACACGTGCTTTGCAGCAGGCACATTAACCCTGCAGGCTACTTTATCATGAGTTTAAACTGCCACTTGAGGAAATGTATCTCTCACCAGTCGGATGATTAATCACCACCAGTTATTTTGGTATTTATATTGTTGCCTAAAACTTCTGGGTGCACACAGATGCTTTTAAACCAAAAGTTATTTTTTAACACAGCGCCCCACACCAAAGTCAGCACCAGGTGCGGCTGCACTGCTAGCACTGCCCTTAAGCAGCTCTACTTGCAAAGCTGTTCACCCTAGCACCCCCAGCGGTTAGGTTACAAAAAAAAAAAAAAAGTGTTAATGTTGTTGAAAGGTGGCTAGACCTTCCTCAAGAAGGCTCACATCAGGTACGTCTGGGCATAAATCACACTCAAAAATGCCACTAGCATCACTATGTTCAACAATGTTAAAATGACATCAGCAATGTGTACACTTGGGAAAAATCCTACTGTCCCTCCCAGCGCCCTCATGCGGTGTAAAATATTGTCAGACCCACCCCGAGCAATGATTCCCATTCAATACCATACAGTAATGGGGTGCACCCCGGTTCACAACGATAGCAGCAATATGTACACACAGATTGTTACGGCATTTTTAAATAGCCTCGTTGTCCTAGGCAGCACAGGTAGAAACCAATGTCAAACATGATTATCTTTTGGCAAGGAAACAACATGTACGGCAACACCGCAGTGCTGTGCAGTTGATCGCAGGCAATTGCACCCACACACTCACTCCACACTGCTATGCGGTGCTATGGATATCAGGCAGGCTCATATAGCATGCACTCTCACACACGCTACCAACATCCTATTGCGGTGCACTGATATTCAGTAGATCAGTTGTTACTGTACTCACAGACCCCATGGCCCAAACTTCCCTCCACCCTTCAAACAACCTCTACTTTCCTGCCCCCATGGGCTGGAGGTGACAGAAACCTTTCCCCGGGTACTAGGTGTATCACGGTCAGAGTCACACTTATTCGGGATCCTGGGGGGAAACAGAGAACAGGCTGATTAGACAGCAGTCAACAAATGAGGTTTGGGGCCAACTTGGGAAGTTTACTCAAAGGTCTGTGTTCTGCAAAGCAGGGGAAAGAGGGTCACCACTGGACACATGCTATTCACAATAGCGCCCAGCCAGGCCAGGAACTCCAGTACACAAATCCGATCCTCTGCACCCCTGTAGAAATGGGCACAACGTCTGGTGCATGATGACTTGAGTCGCACCAGACAATTCCAGTCACACACAAAGGCGCAAGTTCAATGGTCCCACACAAGGTAGAATGCGGCACTGCTACGGGTATGTCCCCACCTCCAACGGTTGCAACCTGTCAATCGGACACTGCAAGCAATCAGCGTGCAGACACGAGTTGTACGAGAGAAATGTGGCACAATCGACGAAGCGGGCCACGCATCCCGTGGATTCACTCACCACCAACAAGACACTTATGTTTGTCATGGCCCCATGATGAAGGGCCACACTCCTTGATTGTGGGCAGTAGTTTGATGTCTCTGCACCAGGCAAACCGGTCTCCAGGTACAATACTTGGTTCCATGCTCACACCGCTGCTCACAGATGGAATCCAGTAGACAATGTGGGCACTTCAGAGGGCACCGCTCGCCAGATGTCAGCGTTAGAAGAGGTAGGTCCCTCACAGGAGGTCTGATGTCCTTGAGACCGCAACCACAGGACAGGGGGCAAGCCAGCAAGCCCGCAAGCCCTTGGAGAGCGCACTTCAGGGTACCACACAGCAGCAGGAAATCCGGCCCAGGCCAGCCACGATTTACGGAAGGTGCACAGTCCCTTCCAAGAGCAGTAATTACTCCTTGTGCACAACAGATTTCTCTGGCAGTGTGCACCACGCAGTCCAGTGTCTCCGGTTTTGTGTCCCCAGAAGCATATCTCTAAATTGCTGCAGTGTGGCACCAGTATTTATACTATAGTGGGCCTTTAAAGTTAGAGGAGGTTCAGAGGGTTACTTTTTGAACCACAGATGTCTCCTCTAAATTTACGTCCTTTCTGCCATGGGGGTGTGGAATGTAGATCTTAATCTTTAGTGAGGTCATGATCTGTCCCCGAGAGGCCAAGTGTCAAAACTTCTCCCTCCAATCTACCCAGCCAGACCCACAAATGGCAGAGGTCTGTTGTTCCAGTTGTGTTCCCAAGGTTTATAGCTGTCGCTAGGAAGTGCACAGATGTGTTCCTCCACCTCCAGTGTGGACTGAAGTCAAATTTAAAAAGGCACAGAAAGCGTGTTTAGAGCACAGAAAGTCCCACTTTCTAGAAGTGGCATTTCTAAGTTATTAATGGCAAAACAACTTTTACCATGGGAAGGGGTTTGTCAGGATATATTAAGTGATAGGAAACATTCAGCTGCTCCACCACAACCCGCTATTGCAGCTAGGAGTAATTGTAAACTTCCCCCATGTTAACTTATGGGCAGAGCAGCCCTTATATGTAGCGAAACATACATGGGCATTCTTCACTCCCTGGGCATACATGTCCTTGCGCATATACACTCATTGGCAGGCTGGACACACATTTAAAATAAATAAATAAATACCATAGGTACAAGTGCACACACAGACCTGCGATGACAGGCTGGATGCATGTTTAAAAACACCAATGGGCACACTTGCACACACTGGCCATTGCACATCCTAACATACATAGGAAGGCACCGATGCACTTTCCCACTGTATTTACAGTGGGAAAGTGCCAGGGCCTTAAGGCCACTAACAGAGAATCCGCAAAATCTGTGGGAACAGGCAATCCCTTAGGTGTGAGGAAAGCCATGTGGGGGTACATCACCACCGGGGCATGGTTCTCCAATGTGTACCTACCCAGCCTTCCACCTACCAACTGCTGGGCCCTTCAGGGGGTGCTCCAGGGGTAGCAGATGGCTCACTCAAGATTGGTTACGGAGTTAGTAAGAAGTGCCAACGTGAGAACCAGGCAACTGAGACTCTACAGACCTGCATGGTCATTCCAGATACATGCTTGACAGGCTATTGTAGTGGATGGTACACTGAGGGCATCGACCCACTAGTAGCCAGGGCTCTACCTGCTCCGGGTATGTGGTGTACCTTTTTACAGGGCCCTCCTGGATACAGCACCTGAAACAATCACGTAAGCGCCCCTTCCTGGCATGCCCAGGGAGGGCACATGCCCTTTCCTAGTGCAGTGGAAAGTGCCTACAGTCCTAAGGCCATGCCAAGTGACTCAGCAAAAAAAACGGGAGGAAAAAGTAAAACGTTTAAGGGAAATCCCCTAAGAATGGCCATGTCCAACAGACCAACACTTATTTCACAAGAGGGTGAAAAGCAAAAAAGAGAGAACCTGGAAGAGTGAAATAAGGGGTCAGCGAGTGTCTGGTGGTGGATTAAAGAAGCCTGAGGTGGAATCACAGGTATCAGTATTCTGCGCCCCGGTCTTTGATGGCACTGCCTGTGGGTACCGGCACCGGTTTACTAATTAAACACTCTTCCGCCCACTTCCTTAGAACATCATTGCATTATTTCAAATACCTAATATTACAAAGCTGTGCCAAGCAGGCTTTTCATTCAAAGTGCGCCCCGGCACACTCTTCTGATGAAGGGGCGCCCTAGTTCTGCTTACGCAGAATTAAAGCATTACAAATGTGATTTTTTCATCTGTAGGTTTTTCTTTTCTTTCAAGCTAGTGCTAGCAGGTCTTTTGGCGTTTGCACATTTAATAAAACAATTGTAAACAATATTAGAAGCTGCAGTTTTCTCGGATTCTCCTAATTTAGGAGCTCTGCACTCCCCTTTGCACTACAGCTCCAAGTGTGCCAACGTGTTAGCTGCCAGCACACCAAGAAGAAAAAGCCAGGTGACAGACTGTCCCTTGCCCCACATCAGCATCTGTCACCAGGGCTGGCCAAAGACTGTCAAAGTCAAACCCATCCCTACACAGCCACTGGTCCTTGAAAAAGCAATTCAGACTTTCATCACCCACATCACAGCCCCTGGGTACTGTAAAGATAACTAATAAAACTAAAGGTGTTAGCTAATGCCAAACCTAAATATAAAATGCCACTCATTAGGACATCAGAAATGTGAATCAAACAAAATGTGATCCTTCTTTGCATTAGCATTTGGTTAAGGTAGGGGTCTCCAACGGGTATCTCAGGAGCTACTCATCGTGGAGCTATTGGTGAGTCTCTTCTCTATGTGCAGCTCAAACTAGTACATGAAATGCATTTGTAACACAAGACACACCAACACTAGATCTGGGGCTTGGAGTTAAATGGTAATTCATGTTTGGGAGTTGTATTGCTGACATTCTTTCTTAGGTGCTAGGGGGCATTGCGTATATCATGGTTATAGCACACAGATGCATTCTAAATTGACAGTGCAAGTTTTTTTTTTTTTTTTTTTTTTAATATTGCAGGTGACCTTGCTTGGTGCACTGAGGTGTTCACTGACAGTCATCCTCCATGAGATATCCACTAATCCAGCCTACAGAGGTAACTGTTGTGACACGAATACCCTGTGTTAGTCAATCCAACAAAAACCACTGGCTAAAGCCAAAATTGTCCTGGTCTAAAAAAAAGCACACATTGCCATAGTAGTCCCTGGCACTGAACGGAACTACTTTGTGTGTTTATGTGCTTCTAGTGCAAGGCAGCAGCAGTAACTCCAAGTGAAGACCGCCATTGGCTAATGTCAGCTAACACTGCCACTTGATACATGCTGGAATGGGTGAAAGAAAAAATATGAATGACAACCACAGACTAATAGACAAAGTCTGGCTGAAAACCACTAGACGTATCTTCATTATGTACATAGTTTTGGAAAAATCGAAATGTTTTAGCTAAAAAAAAAAAAAAAAAAAAAAAAGACTTTAAAAAAAGCCAGTCGGTCTAGCGTTGGCTGCCAGCCTCTTGCCTTTTGGGAAAAAATGAAAGGTGAGCAAGGACAAAGGCAAAGGGGAAAAGGCGAAAAAGGACAAAGGGGGACAAAGGACAAAGGGGGACAAAGGACAAAGGGGGACAAAGAACAAAGGGGGGAGGGCAAGGGCCCGGACCGGCTCCTCCGGGATGCTGCAGCACCGACGCGGCCACACAAACCGACCGCAGGACCTCCTCTCACCTCGTCTTGCGGTGAGCCACCCGGTACCAGCGTACACAACATACAACCAATTCTCCTCGGATTGCAGACCCCAACATATTAACTTGAAAGCAAAATGAAAACAAATGTACAAAGGTGATTAATGAATGTCACTTTGCCTTTATAACAGGCTTAGGGATCATAAGATGAAGCATTTCCTGAACAAAAAAGCCAAAAACTGCAATAAATCTGTTTTTGTTTGTCAAGGGCACACACTGATTCAGTTATCAGCTGCATGTTATGCATGCCTGCAAATAGTACTTCTATAGCGCAAACCTACATGAAAGGCAACCCATCTTTTATCTAGCAAAAGCATTAAGTGATGTCCCGTTATGAAATCCTAATGCGAATACAAATGGGACACTGAAACCATCAGTGAAATGCAGCAGTCTTGATGGAAAACCCTTCCAAGCAATAGAAACTACGAAAAGCTAATGGCTGAATGGATCTGACCCATATCTGAACTTATTTACGTCTTTTGAAGAATTGATGATACAGAGGTCTAATAGAGAGCTATCTGCAGTTAGATATAAAAAAGTTTTAATGGCAATTTCATTTTTTCATTTACCTTGTTCTTCTTTACCCTCTGTTAGCTCTGGCATTTAGTGAACATCTTTTCATCTTATTAAAATGTTATATATGGGCTTTCAGCTACCTCTCTCCATCCATTGGGCTGCTCCTGTCATTCACATTTTGTTTCTGCCCACTACAGCATGGGGCAGTGGGTCAGCCTACTTTGGCAACTGGATAACTTCACTTTGAGTGACTGCATTTGCTCCTTTCACTAGGAGCACATCTGCACACATTATATTTCTCATCAGTGACGTTTTTTTTTTTAGGTTGAAACCTTCCAGACAGTGCAGCTGTCTGATCTGCTAGAGGTATCTTGGAGACATTCTGAAAGTTTGCCATGGAATGCATTTGCCCGTTGTTTACCATTGTCTTTGTGTTTTGTAAATCACATTTGCTTCCTTTCTATTTGCTGGCTTTATTTGTTTTAGGCTGTTCAGTTTGAGTTTGCCCCTCTCCTGCAGCATTGTTTATCTACTCTATTCTTCCAGGGCTTGCCTTCTGTAAACAGGTCCTTAAATCCTGTTATCTTGTCACATTTCTGTGTATTCAAAGACAGAAGTCAAATGTGAGGCTCTGTGGTCCTGAGTGAGATAGGTGTTTACTTCCTGTTCTGATTTTGAAGTGAGTATATATGTGACAATCCTGCTGGCTACCCATGTGAGAGGAAGGGCTGTATGATGGCGGTGAATCTAAAACAATCAAGCCATTAGAGATCAATCCCCAGGAGAGCAAACAAAGAGCTATGAACTACACAGGAATTATTCCCGGGTCCAACCAGGATCACAAAAACCCGGGAATTCCCTAAAACAACTTTAACAGAGTGTCCAAGTGTTAAAATACAAATATAAGGGAACTGGATTGGGACAACCATCAATTAAGCAGTTCTGTAAGCCCTCAGCGCCACAGTCCTTTTTAGTATGCCAAGTAGGAAAAAACAATTCCACACTATATAGACGTGATATTAGCTCATTTAGTTTGGAGCTCTCCTCACTCGACAACTTTGCATTTGGAAACACAGAACCCCAAATTAGACAGTATAGATGACAACTTAATAAAAGGCTTCAGGGATAAAGAAGACAAGCAATTGGAAGGACAAACAATCAATATTCAAAATGGGCAAAGTCAGGAGAATAGATACGACTACCCACTAGATCAACCAATTCTTAGCATCATGAAAATCACATGCACAACATTGGACTCAATTGCAAGTGCAATCATGGCCCAGTCTATTAAACTTGACAATCAACTTGAGCTGACCAGATAATTTACAGCTACAATAAAGACCACAGACTACAGGGTGGTACTGGTAGAGGGTGCTGTAAGGGAAAATCTGAGGCAATAGTCCTTTGCCGATACGGCAGATATGCAAACATGTGGCCCACTGTTGGAGAAATTACTGGAAGTCCCGAAGGTAATTAACAATATGATTGAGGACTGTAAACTTAGCCTTACAAATTTACCCACGTATGACCGTGAGACCACAGAAATAGCGCCAAGAATGCCAATGTACAGAATAGGCCCACTCATTCTAGGACGAGCAGGTTGCCCAGAAATGAGCGTTTGCATAGAAGAGATAGAGGGAAAGAGCGGAATCTCTGAATCAGTCATTTAAGCTCCAAGTGTAGTCAGAAAGAAGGTTCAGAATAAAAGGTCTCAACCAATCGGGGAATGGAAAAGTAAGTGAAAAAAAGCTTAGGGGAGTAAAAAACAAAAAAAGAAACACAACAGCAAAAAAGGCACAAAACACGATGTGGCAGTCAAGACCAGTGGGGCAAAGGAAAAAAAAAAACACGGAAAAAAAAAAATGTACACACTGTTCAACAACAGAATGTAGATCAAAATATCACGATTAGAGAGCCTAGGAAAAACAACGGACAAAGTCAGCAACTTTATGAATAAAAATCAAAGTTTGCTGTGGGATAAAAGCTGTACCTAATCACTCTCATATAAACCGTATAACCACTGGATACGGGGGAAGTAAAGCATCTAGCCTAGGCATCAGAAACAAAAAGAGGTTGGAAATAGATCTAGCAGCAAATCCAGGGACAAATGAGGCAAACGAAGATTCAGCTAATGGAATGTACAAACAGAACCCAGAGACATCAAAACCAAAGCTTTAGCAAAGACAAGCATCCTGTTGTCACGAAAATAGAACATCTAGCCCAAGTACACCATCCGAATGCAGTGGAAAATAATAATGAAAATTGGCAACAAAAGTTAAATACCACTATTGAGGGTACACCACAAGTAAATAGTCAAAGAAAAATTAGGATGCTGAAGTGTACTGATGCCGCAGAAAGCAAACAAAGTACAAAAATAATCACCTGTGTGGAAATTAATGACAATCTAATATCTCTGGCTCCTGCCCCCCCAACAAAAATAAAATAGTGTCATCAGGCTTGGTGTATGACAATGCCTCGCCCGCACTACCACGGCCCACACTCAATTGGGAAAACAAAGCAAAAATTGAATTCTAAGAAGTCAAGCACATGAAGGATGTAAAACCCAAGAAGGAGAGGAGAGAAGAACAGGAAGAGCTAGCATCCATACGACCTGTAGCTAATGCTAACAGCAAAGAGAAAGATGAAAGTCGACACCAAAGAAGATCCATTCTGAAGGCAACAAAGATCACGAAGATACGATCGTGTTTACCCATGAGTATTCCTCAAGAGTGAGACAAGATATTCTAAACAGGAGAAATATTTTATGTCTTGTTAACTCCTTGCCAGAACTGCATAATGTAACGACTAAAGATTTGCTTTCTGTAAGATTCATACAAAGAAAAGGGTCAAATAGCAGGGAATCATCAGAAACAGTCTGGACCTCATCATGGATAGTAAATCAGATCATAAATCAGTCCAGTCTGATGAAGAACTGGGAAATAACAATTGAAAAAGGAACTATATTCATCAATATTTCTTGAAAAAGGTCAAATACAAAATGTGCCAAGCAAGTACAAGACTAAAGATAACCTTGGCTCGATATTGCAGGGAGCCATTAGCCCCAACAATAATTCCCTGAACGAATAAACCTGAGCAACATGAGGCTCCGACTGTTAGTCAATACACTAAGAAATATCCCTGGTATTGTCTCACAGCCACAGATGTACGAAGAGCAGCCATACAGAAGCCTGTAGCAAAAAATGGACCGCCCGAATATAAAACATGGAATTAGATCACCACTAAAAATCTTAAATTGGAATATTGCAGGCCTAAAAGCTACAACCGAGGATAAGGATTGGATAGAATTTATCAAACAACAAGATATCAGCTGCTTCAAGGAAACCTGGTCTATCAATGCCATCGACTTAGATGGGTTTTCCCCTTTCTATCTACCCGCAATTAAACAAAATAAAGGTAGACCAATAGGGGGCTTGACTATTTGGATTAGAACTCCACTACTGGAAAATTCTGTAGCAACCTACATTATACTAAGCAAGGATATCCATACGTTAGTAGTGAAACACGAGGCTTGGTCACTTGAAATAGTGAATGTGTACTTCCCACCTATCAGTTGGGTTCAAGTTAAGCCAGGACTGTGGCTGCCTAAGAAGCACATCCGAAACAAAAGATCTGGAGACCAGTGGGATTCTATGATTGGTTACATGAATGGTTGCCCTTCTCAGTTTTGTAACAACTTCCTACTAATATGTGGCGACTTTAAACACCAAACTCCATTCTATCCTTGGGGATGAACAAGTATTAAAAGAAGACTATGTCTGGAATATTCCGATCCTCCCCATCGAACGTTGCCAAGATTCAAAGAAAGGAGAAGTAACCTTTGAATTCTTAATTGATGGAGGGATTCACATTTTAAATGGAAGAACTAAATCAGACAAAGCATTGAAATCCACCTTCTGAGTTGGAAAAAGGCAAAGTATTATTGACTATATGGCAATAAACTTCGAAGCCTGGCATTACATCATAGGCATGGAAGTAGGGGACAGGATCGAGAGTGACCATGACCTGCTGTTAATGGAGATGCTCGACCCAGACATGAGCACCTGGAAACCTGATCCTCCATATAAAGAAAACTGTCCAACAATAGCTCTGAGACCAAACAGGAAAAACATTGTAAGGATAGACGTGGGTGAACCTTATACAGGTGCCCCCAGTAATACCTGGATGTCATCACTCTCCATGTTCGTTGATCTGCCAGTTAATGAGGTCCCTCCACTCCTGCAAAAATCCAATAATCTTCTAACACAAACATCAAAGGAAAGAATTTAAGAATCTCAAAAACATCCCAACGGAGACTGAGGGTTGGTTCGATGAGGAGTGCTTAAAAATAAATAAAAAATGCACTATCAAGAGCATTAAAGAACTGGCATTTGAGTAACTTTAACTAACATCAATTCTTTGATTGCAGGCAACAATACAAGAAATTACTGAGACACAAGAAGAAGGCTTTTCCACATAAGCTCTTGGGAGATCTCTTGCATGCAATCTCGGCTGGAAACTCAAAAAAGTTTTGGGAAATAATCAGATGGGGGAAGTGAAGGACCTCCCAAAAAAAAAAAAAAAACACTTAGAAGTGATCATCAATCCACAAATCTGGGTAAAGCATTCCACTGCTCTTACCAAGAAGAGGATAAGATCGCACCTGGAAGTATCAATAATCCAATGGGCCACGACCAAGGGTTGGATGGTAGCGACTGAAACTAAAGCAAGATAACGCCACCTCCTGAGAATCACTGGAAGCAACTAAGTGGCCCAAGGTGCCCGAACATGATACAATGGATGAATCAGTCCCTGATAATTCTCCCCGCACAAACCTCATGCAAACAACCTATGCTATACCCTGTGCCATGGAACTAGTGCTTGAATTCAGTGAGAAAGAAATTTTGTAAGCCATCCACGTCCAAAAACCGCACAAGGCTGCAGGCCCAGATAGAATTCCCTCAGACATCTATGGTAATCAACTATCCTTATAGTTACCAGCTTTAACTTGCCTTTTTAATAGCATTTGGTTCTTCGAGGTTATCCCACACTCATGGAGAAAGTCAATAATTGTTCCAATACGCAAAAAGGGGCCATGTGACATGGTGTGTAATTACAGGCAAATCTCATTGCTTGACAGTGTTGGAAAAACTTTCACCAAATTGATACTGTCTTGCCTATACCAGTGGATAGAGGAAGGAGATCTACTATTGTTACATCAAGCTGGTTTCAGGAGGGGCCAAAGTACAATAGATCAACTCTTTAAGCTGAACAGGATTTGGGCCAAATATGTCTCCCTAAAGGATTCCCCGCTGTATGTGGTATTTGTCGACCTTCATACAGCATTTGACAGTGTGGATCGACAAATATTATGACAAATACTGTTGGAAATGGGAATTCCAGGAAAGATCCTAAGGCAGCTAAGCGATAAGAATAGACTTACAAATGAGAAAAATTGAGGATTATATTATATTGCCTCCTATAAGATACCGGACTCGCATTTGGACAAAGGAGGAACTTAAATCATATAAAGCTGTAATGATTGATATCATGAACCTACAAAATCCTCGGATATTGCCCTGGTTCAAACACGTTTCAACGACCTTGGCTGCAATAGGCTTAGAAGAATTCTGGCTCCACCCAGAAAAAAAAAAATCACGAAGCTTAGTCTTGTTGCTGTTAAAAAAGCATATTGGGACCACAAGACACAGAATATTTGTGACTCACCCAGTCCTTGGTTAAAGCGTTATATTTTATTTAATCAAGAACTTAAACCAGCTGCCTTCATGGATAGTATTTACCCGGAGGAAAAACGATATCTTTATTTTAAATTTCGGTGATTTCAGTGACTAATAGGTGGCAGCCTGTTCCCTCGGGGAGATCTGATTGCTGATCCCGGCCTCTGCGGTGGTGAAGAAACATTACTTCACTTCCTTTTAATATGTCACTTTACAATCCAACTTTGAAAACTGTACTTACAACCACTTTTTAAAAAGTATGGTGTCAGGAAATGTAAGGAAGCTGAAGTGTTGTGTACGCGTCGGATGAAAAACACATTATAATGATGGTTTCAACATATATCTTGGAGGCATGGAAATGAAGAGCGTTAATACACTCGCAATTCTCAGTATACTAATAACTGTTCAGTGAGGTTCCATAGGTGCCTATTTTCGGGGGAAATGGTGTAGGACGAGGCATGATAGGGAAAGTATTCTGGGGCGTTATTAAGTTGGAGGGTTGTATCAAACGGTCCTATATGATTAGTTCCAGGATAACTTTACCTAACTAAGCTTTTTCATGCCTCTCTTGAGTTGATTAGTGTGTTATGTGAATAACTTACTGTGAGACTGGTTAGCCACTGTCGCGAAGCACATACATGATCATTTTGGGTACTCTTGGCTTCGAGCGGTGGCGCACGGGAACGAATTGATTGTTAAGCATAGCTTTTATTGGTTATTTTGCATTTTAATACGTGATTTTTAAGGTGTCATGTGATGTCTATAATTGTAAGTGTGAAATTGTTATGGCCGGTTAGGCTGACAACAATAAAATGGCAATGTGTATTTTGGTGGATCTATAGCTTGTTTGTGCTCAAAGTAAATTAGTGCACACAAACAGGCATTCATAAGAATAAACTGAAATGAGATATTTGTCAAAAGTATCTACTATGTAATACTTTGCTGTTTATGCCTTTTAAGTTCAGCACTTACAATGCAAAGTTCATTTTCTGAACCTTTTCCTTAGAATTGTCTCTGAGGGCTCAGATGTTGCTTCATTATGGATTTTTATTCTGAGACAGCTGATGGCAACACACAAGTCATTCAAGATGGGTGCTCTTGTGTGAACTGGCACTAAATAAATGTGTGATAGGAGTGGGAAGTGGGCTGGACGTCCTCAGTGCAACCAAAGAGGAAATTACACCTACAGTCAGATCAATAAACCCACCTGATGACTGAATGACAAACAGACACCGCCTACCACCGAGGACCGCGCCAAGCAGTCATCTTCCAGCTATCACTTCGGGTTGCGATCTTGCAGGCTGATAAATTACAAAGTAATATTTCCCTAACCTCACGTATTGTTTGCACCTGGCAGGCGCGGGAGCTACAGCAGGGTGCAAAGTCCACAGCCCAAATACAGGAGAACCTCGGCTTCCATTCTGGAAAGAGTTACCTCGTCACCACCTTCTTGCTTTGCATCCATTGTCAGATGGAGCAAGAAATTTAGCACCAACCACATAAGGCCGAAAGTAATTATGCTGGATGTGCTGAAAGTGGTTGTAGTTTATGCACCGATATTTGGAGAATCCAAACCTATGTACTAATAGGTCAGTTCACAAAATACTTAATTGCAGTGGGTTACAACTGACCCTACCTAATTAACATTAATGAAGTAACTTGCAAATTGCAACCAATTACGGATCTCTGCCATCACAGGAATGGTGGCCCACTGTGTGTTTTTTTCGCATAAACTGCAGCCCGCATTACAGTTCCACAACATTATTAAACACCAAAAGAAATCGATAATTAGATAACACTCCCTAGACATGTCCCTTCCAAATAGCAATTCCTTACAATTTCCTAAACCCTTTTAGTGATTCGGCATCATGTTACCGAAATGCTACATAGGTTTAGTGCCACATTTCCGTGTTCCGAATCGATCGCTTAATCGCATGGGTTGTGAGAAGATGTGTACATACATCTGGCCCATCCTTCCAGCATCCGCAAGAATCAGCAGAGCCACCGCAGCAACCTGCTAGCCCAGTGTGGCTTATTGAAAGGTCGGTCTCAGCAGGCCAGGGCCTTGCCAGGTGGGTGACATTTTTTGTCAGAAAGGGAGAAAAATGAATGTAACTTTTGTTTTAATTACAATTTGTTTGCAAAGCACAACGTGAAACCTGCCAAAGTCTGATCTGCAGCAGACTCGGCAGAGGAGTGTTGCCCCACTGCTTTGTTCAGTGAAGAAAAAGGAAAAATAACAACGTTATTATCATTTTATTTTTCCTCGGGAGCCAGGTTAGGGCGGGGAGGGGCTGAGCCGCGCTGGAGGAGGAGGGTTGAAGGAGGAGTAGTGATTGCACCTTTAGTGCAAATTACTTCATTGGCCAACTGTGTTGGGCCGGCCAGACAGTCATGCGCACTTATCATTTCTCCACCAGCTGTATTGCCCAGCCGGAAGGAGAACGTGTACAGGTTCCCACTCCCTGTGTGAGCACCAACCCAGGCCGCTGACAGCAGTCACAGTGCTGTTGTCAGCAGCATTCTGACTGGAGAGGAGTCTGGGAGCCTGTGTGCTTCTGGGAGTCGAGGACGAAGGAAAGGCGGAACCCTCTCTTGACATAAAAGGAAAGTGAGTTTTTTTTAATATGGCCCCACCACCCTTGTTGAGAAGTAGCTGCCACCGAGGAGACTAGATGACAACCAAGGGCAAAGCCAATAGGTCTAGATTTAATGTGCTAACGCTGCATGTGACAGAACCTTAATGCAAGAGATGAGAGCCACGAGAGAAGGAGGAGGGAAGAGATAAAGAAGAGAGAGAGAGATAGAGGGGAGAGAGAGAGAGAGAAGAGGTAGAGAAGAGGTGGAGAAGATAGAAAGACAGAAAGAGCGAGGCAGGGAAGGGATGTGAGAGAGGGGGGAGAGAGAAGAGAGGAAGAGAGAGAGAAAAGAGACTGAGTGTGAGAGACAGAAGGAGAGACAGAAGAGAGAGAGCAAGAGAGAGACAGAAGAGAGCGGGAGAGAGAGTGACAGAAAGGGAGTGAGAGAAACCGGGGGTAGTGAGTGAGAGAAAGTGGGTGGAGACAGTGAAAGAGTGAGCGAGAGAATGAGAGTGAGTGTGGAAAAGAGGAAGAGAGAGAGGGGAAGAGATAGAGACTGAAAGAGAGAAAAAGAGAGCGGTAAGGAGAGGAGAAGGAGAGGGCGAGAGAGAGGAGACCTGGCTTGTTTAGACCCACAGGTCTTGTCCATGGCGCTTTTGAAGTAGACAGACGGGTGTGAAGTGTTGTCCACATCTCCTGCTATTTCAGAGACTTTGGGACCAGCGCCTGCCGTTTCTCTGAGCGCCGAGCTGGGACTGACAGTTAACTGAGCGCTAGGGAGGAAGATGCTATTTTCCGTGGATGCCTCTATACTGCATCACTGGAAAAAAAAAGAACTTTTTATTTTACCATGAAGGCTATTGAATGTTACCAAAATAACAGCGGTACCAGAGGTCTCTCAGAGCTTGGTTCTCAAGTTACAAGTCTACAGGGGCAGAGCAGCAAAGTGCAGCTCCCCTTGGAGTAGATGCTCGCTCACTACGTCTGCGCTTCCAGAGCTGTCCCATGAAAAGGTGCGCTTGCTCACTGCACAGGCAAGAAGCTTTCTTTTTTTAAAGCAATGATTGCCTCTCTCCGTTTCCAACATGTGTTGCCTGTAGTTCATGCATTAACTTAGAGACATTCTGAGTTATATGTATTACCTTTAGACACCTTGAATGTAGAAGGAAGTTCACAACTCTGGGCTGAGCCAGCACAGCCCTTCATGATATTGCCTTGAGGCAGGCACAGACACACACACACACCGCCCCGCCCACCCCCCATTCAATTCAAAGCACCACGGCCGCCATGAGCACGAAGGAGAGACAGAAAAGGAAAAATAATTTCACTCACAGTCAAAAGTATCAGCAAACGTCCAATTATCCATGTAGCAAAGTAGATGGCCAAGGCGGTAACAAAACCGCCCCAAGGAGGGACAAGCGTAAAGGATTTATCAATGATAGCAAGGATTTTTTTTAAATGCAAGCCCACGAACAAGTGAAACTGGTGGGCGTGGTTAAAAACCCACAGACAGATTACAACACGTCAGAGCGCTTGCGAGCTTGACCTAAAAAGGCCTGGTTACAACTGTAAGTGCACAAAAGATGGTACACTTCCACCTCTGCTCTGTGTGCTAAACGCATGCCTGGGATTGTAGTTCACAGTCCGCCAGTGAGGGTACGTGGTCGTGGGACCGTACTCAGGTCTACAGAAAAGTCTGGGCCTCCGCGCAGGCACTAGATTAGTAAAATGCCATCTCCCAAATCGAAAACCAGAATACGTGATACTCGTGGTCAGCCAATGACGGCAGGGGGACACATGACCACCATGAGGGAGGCATTCCAGCCCAGCAGAAATGATCACTCACAAGTTTGAATCTTGGCAAGGTCTATTCAGCCTCCAGTTTCTTACAGGTTGGTAATGAGAGTACCATTTAATTGTGTAATAATAAAACATTTTACCTACATTACTTTAAAACGGCTCTCATACCAAGGAGGGATCAGATTTTTAACAGGCAGGAGAAACTTCGTGCCAGGTGCCTGCCACCGCAGGGCACCATTCAATATAATAGTACTTAAAAAGCACGCAGCTGCCAAATGCAGGCATCCCGGCGCTACAAGCAAGTAACATAAGCCAACTGTACTTACTGACAGACCAAAAAAAAAAAAAAAAAAAAAAAAGGAAAGAAGAAGGAAGGATCTTAGGCGGATTTCTGAACTGAAACTCAGCAGAGGTTCTACAAGGAAAGAAGAAACTCATTCCAAATCTTGGTGGCCAGGTAAGTGAAGATTTAGTATGAAACGTGGGGGTGGTCAGTAGCAGTCCCTCTTCTGATCTGAGATGGACAGAGCCTCTTACAAAGATACTTTGGAGTCATCCCATGAAAGAATTGAAAATCAGGCACCAATGCCTTCAAAACCATCCAGTCCTCAATAGGGAGCCGGCGTAATTCTTCGAGCCTGCCAACTGTTGAGTGGTTTCTGGGGACCCCCAGGATTATTCTAGTGGCAACATTTTGAACTACCTGCAAATGTTTAATCTAGTAGGCCCGTAGATCCAAAAATAAAGCATTCACATAGTCCAGTCTGAAGTACTCAGTGGATGAACAATAGATTCAAATCTAATGTCTGCGTGGGAAGCAAGGCAAACCACACCCCTGCCAGGTAAGTGGTGTTGAGACAAACCACTGATGCAGGTGTCAGGGTCATGCAACTGGCCGTTCGTTAGAGCAGCCGGTACCCCTGTGACGAAAAAGGATGATCTCGGTTTTAGAAGAATTGCTTCACCCACTTCATTTCCTTCAGGATACAGTGTCTGAAAGTCTCTGGTCCTACTGCTGGACTCTTACAGCCTAAACATTAATGAAGTTTATGTCGGATGACAAAGAGAGAGATAGAGACACACACAGAGAAAGAAAGAAAGAAAGAAAGAAAGAAAGAAAGAAAGAAAGAAAGAAAGAAAGAGAGAAAGAGACAGAGGAAAAAGGACAGAGAATCAAAGAGAGACAGAGGGAAAAAAGAGAGAGAAAGAAAGATAGAGACAGAGAAAAAAGAGAGAAAGAAACAGAGGAAAAAAGAGAGAAAGAAAGATAGAGACAGAGGAAAAAAGAGAGAGAGAAAGAAAGATAGAGACAGAGGAAAAAAGAGAGAGAAAGAAAGAGACAGAGGAAAAAAGAGAGAGAGAAAGAAAGATAGAGACAGAGGAAAAAAGAGAGAGAAAGAGAGACAGAGAGATCATTGTGTGTACCTGTATGGGTTGGCCATGTGTCCAAGTATGCTAGGATTAATATTCTCTGTGCACACATACGTCTGTTGTATTTTGTCTGTGCACATGCGGTGCATGAAAGTCATGCCCATTGGCTTTGCCATTGCTTGTCGGGATCTATTTGTGACAGTCCGGAGCCAGTTTTAGGTCAGTTGCCGCTCCACCGCACACGCATTTCTTGGACTGCACCGGGGAGGTACAAACCGCTCTAATCCCAATCCAAAGAAAGCTGGCAGGAAACACAGGACTGATACAATGCAAGAGTGACAAGGTGTAAGTGGAGGGGGTGCAGGGGGTGGGTGACACTGCCTTGCTCAGTGGATCACATAAGCACACAAATTATATATATTTCTATGATTTACAAAGCAATAGTTGACAGAGATGCAAACAGGGCATAAACTTCTAATCCGCACCTCTCTGTGCAGTCTTCTTAAACAAATATTCTAGGATTTCTTGGTACAATATTTGCATTGTTAAGAGCAGGTCTGATGCAGCCCCTACAAGCTTCCAAACAGAAATCATAACAGCCTCCAGGATGAGAACTAAGCAGAGGTGAGGCGACAAAGGTATTAGAACAAATGCTTTGTGATCAGGCAGTGCAGAAGGTTATCCAAGTCCTGGCACAGGCAGGGCAGATCATCACTGCGTGTCCTGGCACAGGGAGTGCAGACTGATATCCTGGCATGTCCTGACAAAGAGTGCAGAATGATATCCTGGAATGTCCTGACACAGAGAGCGCAGAATGATATCCTGGCATGTCAAATTAGAAAAAAAAAACAGATTTTAGGAGCACAGGTATTGCGGTAGGAATTTAGACTGCACACTCGCTTTACCAATCGACCACTTGCAAGGTCGGGGCATTGGCAACAGCCCATGATGCCCATGCTCTACCCTCATGTGCCCTGGTTAGAGGAGCATTCTGTGACTGCTGTGTGCTTGGGCAGAGACTGGAAGCAGGATGGTCTCATCTACCAGGTAGGGGACCGTGGTGGGCAACCCACTGCCCCTCTGGGTGAACCATGATGCGACAGAAAGCCCCCCCCACCCCCCCCCGAGATGAACCCAACGTTCACTCAGCATGACCCTAGGGGTTGGGGGACCTAAACTTCAGTGCCTCCCTGGGAGGGGAGTCCCCAAAAGCTCTGCCACCTGGGCCCTCCTGTGCCCAACCTCAGCCTGCCCAGGTTTTGAGCTAAGGAGGAAAGGCCTATTTTGGTACTACAGAAGTTGCCCCTAAAGAAAACCAATGGGTAGCTTTAGGAAGGAGCCTCATGAGCACTGTCCCTAGCATGCAGGGATGACCTGGTCATCATCTGCTGCCGTGGGCTTGGGCACTTTGGTCATCAGTTCAGACAAGGCCATCGGGTTCCTGAATCTGGCCAAGCAATTTAGTTGCTGGATCAGGCCTTCTGGCTATTAGCTGGCTGACCAGATGACTGGATGGGCGGCAGACCAACCAGCTGACCATAGGGGTGCCTAGCACAGCCAAAGTTGACTTGTGTCTTGCCCAGGTTCCATATGCCCCCAATTTGTTGGGTCTTGATAGTTGAGCAATAGTGTCTTTCAGGGCAAGCCCAAGGGTATTGGTTTGGGGAGTAGCGCAGTCCCGTGCTCCAGGAAGGTTGAAGACAGCGGCCCAGGGGACTCTTAGCTGATTGACTGTGGGGGGGGGGGGGGAGCTCCTACCCTGCGGATGGTGTTCGAAGGCTAGTGAGGACTCATGTCCCTCCCTGGTGTAGAGCAAGGACGGGACCCCTGTGGAGGCCCAGCCTTTGGGTACGTCCACCTAGCCTGAACGGGCAGGACGGCATTGGACTTTGGGAGGAGTCTGGGAGTCCTACTGGCTGATCAGCTCTAGAAATCCCCAGTGAGAGGTGGATGAAGTCATGGCTTTTGCTGGGAGGCTTGCTCTCTGAAGGACTAGGCTTCAGGCTAGAGGCAGGGTCTTTTTCCCTCCCAGGGGTAGGGTAGCGTTGGACCAGGGAGGAGTCTGAAGCTTGTACAGCTCCTATATGCTCTGTGAGACGCAGGTAAAGCAATGGCTTTTACCTGGGAGGGCCCAGTCCCCACAGGCATTTGGTGGCAGAGCATCCTAGCCCGCACGGAGCCGGGTATTGCCTCACCCACAAGGCTGGCAGGTTTCTAGGTGTCCGCCAGTTAGCTTGTCAGCTTCATGTGGGCAAAAACCAACACCAGCTACCTTGCATTCTCAAGGTCAATGTACAGGTATGAGTGTGTCTATGTACAGGTATGGGTGTGTCTATGTACAGGTATGGGTGTGTCAATGTACAGGTATGGGTGTGTCAATGTACAGGTATGGGTGTGTCAATGTACAGGTATGGGTGTGTCTATGTACAGGTATGGGTGTGTCTATGTACAGGTATGGGTGTGTCTATGTACAGGTATGGGTGTGTCTATGTACAGGTATGGGTGTGTCTATGTACAGGTATGGGTGTGTCTATGTACAGGTATGGGTGTGTTGTACCATGTCAACAGCCAACTAGGACTCATTTAAATATTGCCCAGCCCTAGTGAAGACATATATCACACCATAAAAGGCAAGATGAATAAGAAGCCCTGTGGAGAGTAGATTTCCAGCTCACTGAGGGTTCTGCATGACTGGTGCCCATCAGGGGATTTACAACTTCACCAGGACAGAGGTGGCAACGTAAGATTCCTTTGTTTGATTTTCTGGGAGGCTTGGAGGGGTTGCTTAGGTAGTTCTGGGCTCGGATTCCAGCCCCTTCTCATTGACCCTGCCGAGGTCCCTCCGTGTCAGGTGTGGCAGTGACAGACTAAAAGCCCTGGCTTCTCACCTGACCCCACCCATGGGTCCTCCAAGACTGTTTAGGCTAAGATGGCCTCAAAACCCTGTCCCCTGTCCTTGACCCCTCCCCTCCAAGGCCCCTCCATGAGGGGTTAGGCATTGATGAGCTCAAATCCCGCCCACTCTCCTGAACCACACCTTCCAAGACCCCCTTATGCTGATTATGCAGAAAGAGAAAGAATATGGGTGGACTGAAAAGAGATTGTGCTAGAATCCTAAAAGGAGTGGGCTAGCTTGAGAGTTTCTGCCAGGACTGCTTTTGGTTCCCCAGTCTGTCCACGCAAAGAGCATCTTGTGAGAGCGCCTTGACTTGGAGCCATGTAGCAGCGATGGCACTGGTTGTTGGGCGTGTATTGGTGCCCGGCAGACGGACAGCGTAAGGTTCATGGTTTGGCAATGGAGTGAAATCCCAGTTTTGAAACTGTCAGGAACCCCTGTTTACTTCCCCGAGTGGGACCCCGGGAGTACAGATGTGGGAGAAGCCCAGACCTCTTTACACTGTAACTCTGGGTATCATCAGTGGCGTAGCGTGGGGGGTGCAGGGGGGCCGGCCGCACCGGGCGCAAAATGGGGGGGGGGGGGGCGCGCTCGGGAGACTCGAGTGCTAAAATCCACGGGTTAGGGGGCGCAAATTACTTGCCTTGCCCCGGGTGCTGACAACCCACGCTACGCCACTGGGTATCATATGTACAGAACGTATGTTTTTTGCATGTATCTGTAGAGTTACTTTGGCATCCATCACTGTGCTTTATTGCCTTAGATCAAGCCTGACCCTCCCCTGCAGCCTCCCCAGATTAATTCCGGTTACTAGATTAAGTTCAGTTTGTCAACACTTGATCAGTCAACAGGACATTTAATCCCATTCTAACTCAACAGCACGAACCAAATGCATGTTTAGAACCCCCCCCCCCCCCACCACCCATCCCAACCCCCAATCACCTAAACCCTTCCAGAGCCCTGGAGTCATAACTCCGGGACTACACTTTGTGACGACAGGAAGGAAGGCCTCTTCCGTGCTAGCCTCCTCCCTCTGGAACACACTTCTCTCAAAGCTTCAGCTGAAATCTGATCACCCCAGTTGCAAAAGAAACTTCTAAAGCCTTCTTTTCAGATCTCCAGAGAGGGTTTCATTATACCAATTAACCTCCTCTGGAAAACACCCTCTGTCGTGAGCTGTGAACACTGTCGTGAGCTGTGAACTTTGACCACGAGATAAATATTCTAAGCACATCATTAGGTTTGCCTCTATTTCACTTTTCGAATGAGCTCCTTTAAAAATGAATGTTTGCGAAATTACTTTTTTATGTTTAGAAAGTTCCTCTCCAACTGGTAACAAGAATACAGTCTATGGACTGGCCAGCTATTATCAAACCACAACATAAATAATAAATTATTTCTAGTCAATCTTCGACAAGATAACATTTAAACTAAAAGAAACTAAAAACAATTACAAATGTCAACATCAGCACTTCTCATTCTGGTGGTGAACTGGCAGTCAGTCTGATCTCCCTTCAAGCTTTCAGAATTCCCCAGGAATCGATCTACAGCACAAAATGTTCCAAACTCCATACAAGTCTAACACTGGGAATATTACCCATTGGCCTGGTCCAGGAGCACCTTCTGGAACTTTTCATGCCAAAGCTTTCATTAAGAGTACCAAAGTAATTGTGTTAAGAACAGGACCAGACGTTACCATCTCAGTGGGTTACGAGATCCATGGTAGATTCACATATCGGGCGGATTCACAAGGGCATTTCACTTGCTAGCTCTGCGTGAAAAACATATTGAACAGGCAGTGGAATAGGTCTCGTCTACGTCAGCTAATGGCTTTGTCAATGTTTGGCCATGTGTGCTCAGAAAGGAAGCCTGCCAGCACTGATTGGGTCAGATTCTGTTATTGTTAGCGATGCACCTTAGAGAGACGTGTGGTGCGGTGCGTACTGGCGTAGAGTGGCGTGGAAGTGAGTGGAGAGGCGTAGAGTGGAATGGCATAGAGTGCAGTAGAGGGGCGTGGCGTACAGTGCAGTAAAGTGGCTTGGCGTGGCGGGCAGCAGAGTGTCAAAGAGTGGATTGGCATAGAGTGGCATGCGTAGAGAGGAGCGGAGTGAAGTGGTAGAGTTTTGGAGTATAGTAAAGTGGCGTACAGTGTCAGATTGGAGTAAAGTGTCAGAGTGGAGTAGAGTATCATAAAATGAGGTTGAGTATCAGAGTGACATGGGGCAGAGCGGCGTGGTGGAAAGTGGTGTGGTGGATAGTGGCATGGTGGAAACTGGAGTGACAGATTGGAGTGGTGTAGAGTGCGGTACGGTGGCTTGGAGTGGACTGTCGAAGAGTGGAGCGGCACATCAGCATGCTCAGAGTGAAGCAAAGTGGCATGGAGTAGTGGCATAATTCAATTCAATTTTATTTATGATTTGGAACTCAGATAAGGCACCATACAACAAAACTTTAGTCATTATTACTATTTTCACCTAAAAGCAAATGGAAAACAGAGAAGAAATGTATACAGTAAAAGGTTGTATCACAATGTTTTCCAACCTTGTAATTGCACGCTACATTACTGAAATAATAGCACAGAGGGAGAAGAGTATGTGGATGCTCACATCAGCGCAATTAAAATTTCAGAAATGAATAAAAACAAAAAAAAACAAAATATATATATATATATATATATATATATATATATATATATATATATATAAATAATTTTAGGCTTTAAGAGCAATGCCCGCTACATATAACTGCATGGTGTAAAGTGCCAAAGTATAAGTAAAACACAATATGTAGAAGAGAGGAATACCAAAGATGCCAACACTGACTAACTTCGAACAGAACCTGTCTAACCGTAATATTACTGATGTATACATGTGCAGGGAACAAAGATTTTCAAGGACCAAACTCAAATCAACTTTTCGCTTTTTATCGTGAGGAGCCTTGATATCACTGCCCCATAATGATAATGTTATTATAGGTGAGTTTAGGCAATAGACATATTATTAGGCCTTACCACACGACAAGTGCTCTTAGAATAAATGTAAAAAACATTTTTTTTTAAATTAAATATTTTGAAACAGAATCTTTCGTTAGGAGGATCATACAGGGCTCGGAGGAACTCAGCCCCTGACAAAGAGAGCTGAAGACAGATAGGTTTTAGCCATTTACGCCGGAGTGAGGCAAGAGATGAACAAACAATTAATGCGTGGATTAGGTCTTGAGATCCCGCCAAACAGAAGTTACACTCTTTTGATGTTCCATGCCATTTCACCAATAGTATATTCAGGGGGAGCAATCCCTGGCAAAGTAGCATCCAAAAGCGCCTGACATTATGAGGAATATTCATATGATGTAAGGTTGTGATTTTGTTCTTACTAGTGTATTGACTATATTCCCAAAATAACTTTTTGTTTTACAGCAATCGAGATCTAAGCGGAAGCTCAAAGCCCATGTTGCTTTCTTCAAAATAACTTTCAAATGCCAAGAAGAGAGTTCCAGGACCACTCCAGGTCCAGCCTTTCAAGGGCATTGAAGAAGTTCCTACAAAAGGCATATTTGACCTTGCCTTTGTCTAAAAGGAGTTCCTTCTTCAACATTGATCTTATGGAGTTTTCCTCATTCTTTAGCATTGAGGTGGCCAACCGAATAACCCCAGCTACTCCTTGGACATATGCACTTCTAAGCCCTATTTCCAACCTTAAAGCCGCCACAGAGACTGCTGTATTAACAGACAATAGTTTTCTAAGAATTTTGCCTTCTGACTGATTCAAGAACCCCCATTTGGAAATATCTACGAGTTCCACTCCATATAGCAGGGATGCAGGAATTTTGACTTGATATGCAGATAAAAAGATATGAAAAATGCCTTCTCCCTGTGGCTGTATATAGGGCCCTCAAACCTCTTGCCTGACATTCGGCCTTTGATTTATTTGAGGCAACATCACTAAGGTTCCCGCTGACTATTTTCCCTAGGAAGGGATAAGATTTCACAATTTCTAAGTTCTGCTTACCCAATGTCCAATGGTAATCGGGAAAAGTAATCTTTTTTTCCCCAGAAAACCTTACTTTTAGTAAAATTGATCTTCAAATAATGTGAGTCAGAATATTTTGATAATTGCTGCAAGCGGCTCTGTAGGCCTTTAGGGGTTAAATTGAGAATTATAATATGGTCAGCATATAGTAGAGAGCAAATTGGGCGCCCACCCAATAGCAGGGGAAAACCATTACCCTTTGACAAAAAGGAGGGGAGATCTGAAATATAGAGGGGAAAAAAAGCAAAGGAGCCAGTAGGCAACCCTGTTTTAACCTGTTGGATGTAGATATCTTGCCGGATAGACCTCTATCACCCCCCAAAACACACCAGGTATTGGAGTGGAGAGCTATTACTAACTCAAGGAGGGATATAGGTAACCCCAGACTACATAGCTTAGCCCATAATAGATCTCTATCTACTTTACCAAAAGCAGTGGAAAAGTCTATGAAGGCGGCATATACCACCCCGCCTCTCAGTTTTACATATTGGTCTGAGATAATTTGTAGCACAGCGATATTATCCAGGGTACTATGTTTGCGCCTAAATCCAGATTGTTCCAAGGGGATGATATTAGTCTCCTCTGCACAAGACGTTAGTCTAGAAAGCAGACATTTGCTGAAAATGTTGCCCACCGCATCAAGGAGGGCAATCTGACAATAATTGTCAGGACAGGATCGGTCACCCTTTTTAAATAAGGGAACAAGGATACTACCAACCCATGAGGGAGGAATACATCTAGAAAGGTAGCATCTTCTAAAGACCACATACAAGATCTAACATCAAGAATACCTGTCCTGTTTTATAACTGAAATGGGAAGTTCATCAGGGCCCACTGCAGCGGAAGAGCGCATATCGCGAATAGCACAGTCAATCTCTTTTATTGATGGAGGAAAAGGAGTATAAGCACCTGAGTATTCAGGGGGTCGAAATGGAACTACCCCATTTGAGGCATATAGGGAGATGATAAATTCAGACCAGCGGGCTTCGGTGATCGCGACAGGGGGGACACATTCTCGACCCACAACCTTCACCCACTAAAGCCCAAAAGCGCCTTGCTTGGCCTTAGAGTGGCATAAATTGTCAAAGTGGATTAAAGTGTTGCAGAAGGAGGAGAGTGTCAAAGTGGAGTAATGTGGTGTAGAGTAGAGTGGCATGGAATGGACTGAGGCAGAGTGAAGTCATTTTTCAAACAGTGGAGTGGCATAGAGTGGTGAGAAGTAGAGTGTCTAAGAGTGGAGTGCAGAAGAATGTATATGAGTGAAGTGCTATAGAGTGGAGGTAAATTTTATAGATTGGAGTGGAGTATCACAGCGGAGTGGCATAGGGGGTGCAGAATAACATAGGGGGAAATAGAATGATGTGGAGTAGAGCGGCATAGAGTGTCGTGGCGTAGAATGGTGTGGCGTGGAGTTGAATCCCGTGGGCAGGAGGGGAATAGAGAGCTGTGATGAAGAGTGGCTTGGAGTGGAGTAAAGTGGCATTGTGTGGAGTGTTATTTGTTTATGTGATATGGGCCAGCTCAAAGCTGGTGGGTGTATGCATGTGTAGAATCTAAATAAGTGAAACCTGAATCCTCCCAAAGTGACAAAATAAAAACAGCTGAGCTGCCCCTTACCAATGAAGACAAAAAGAATCAAACTGATGAAGATGCCAACCAACGGTAAATAATGGGTGGACTCTAAGCCCTTCTTAGATTTGTTTAAGATACAATAGGTCTCGAAAAGATAGCGCATGTGCGCTGCCTCAGGGGAGACCTAAAGACAGAAGGAACGAGCAAAAGATCCAACTTCCATTTTTTTGTCAACAGGTTTCTGTGCTCGAGTATTGTCTTTGTGGGGACAGGGCCCTACTTCAGGACTACAGGTATCTCACATCAATTATTGTGAAACAGTCCCAGGTTCATAGAGCATTTTAAAACAAGCCCATCCAATATATTCTTTGTTTTTTCATGGGATGGGGTACCAGAGGTGGAAACATTCCTTCTTCGTAGAACAGGTACACCTTGTGCAAAAACAGGGCAAGCTTTACCCATCAAAGGGCATATACAAATTGGGCAAGAGCAGTGGGGGGCTTGCTTCCACTCAGAACAGATACAGCACAGCAGAAGCAAAGTAATCTTCATTCTCTCAAGAAGACTGCAAGTGCAGCCTTGCAGTCACTGCAAGACAGATCCCACAGGGCAGACTAGCTCCAGCTTTCATCCCTGACAGAACATGCATAGTTAAGGCATGAGTGACATATGGGTAAGAGAGAGACCTGTGCAGCAAAAAGTTAACTCACTGACAGGAAGGTACAGGTGGATGAGTGAGTGAATATTCAAGTTCTGACATCATTCTCAGGAGGGTGATAGCTCACGTCAGCATCCTGAAAGCCATGATGCTGTCACACGGAGGCCTGTGGCGGTTCTGTGGGTTTCCATATATTGAGAAGTAGCTGTAACATAGCAGGCCATTGTTATTTGGAGTTTCCCACCCATACACTGAGTAACTCCGCCCTAGAGAGGCACACCGGTGCCAACCTCATTGGAAAGGTTTGGAATCCACACACACCAGGCACTGTGGAATCCCAGCCTCTGTGATGTACCTCTTCAAAAAGCTGAGGGCCAACACGTTTGTGCCCAGTAGCTCCAGGGCATTTTATAAAACGTATCACCCCCAGCCTCTCCACCCCTGCCCACATGCACACTTCCCATAGACCCCTCTACTATGCACGGATGGGTCGCGATTCTAGCCAAGTCTTCTTAGAAAGACAAATTCAGCCCTTTTAACTTTGAAGAACAACCCATAGTTCAGACCCCTCGAAAATATGTGACAAAAATGAATTTGCAATCTTCATATGGACAGCAAGCGCTATATAAATCCAAATACAATATCATGTTATGTGTTTTGTTAGATACTTGTGCATCTCTCGAGCTTTCTTGGCGCTAGAAAGGCACAGACACCAACAGAACAGATAGTTTACCACCATTCTTACAAATGTCAAAACCCCACAGTTCAAGATGGTTTCTAAAAGCAAAGACAGGGCGCGGGCAGACTTCCACAAACAGGGTGTCAGGGCAGAACATGCTCTGACTCCTAATTTTGGATTTCAAAGCGCGGAATGTTCCAGAAATGGGAGCTGGAAAAAGGAACAAGACACAGACAAGGTCCAAGGGTGACCGAGGCAGGCAGGGGTCACTGTACCTTTTCTGCTGCAGCAGGTGAACCTCGTCCACATCCGGGTCCCAGGGGTCATCGGTCACAAGGAGGCAGCGCACCTTACTCCAGATGTTGGAGGAGAAACCTCGGCCCCTTCTCCTGTATATTCCCATCTCCGGGCAGCGGGCTGTGTCCGGGAGAAGGGTTCAGAGGGCGCCGAGCATCAGCTGTCCTAGCGGGGTAAGCATCAGGGCCCCTCGGGGCTCCCCGGGCGCGCAGAGCGGGGGGCCCCAGGTGAAGGCGTCAGGGAGGGATGGTGCGGTCACTTCACCTCCGAGCACCTCTCCACCGTCTGGCGGATGAGAGGCGAGGGCAGCCCTGCCTCTCTTGAGTACACACGCACTGCACGGGTTCCCCAGGTGAGCCGGAGGTCAGGTAAGAAGGGCTCCCCAGGGCGCGCAGAGCGGGGGTCCCCAGGTGAAGGCGTCAGGGAGGGATGATGCAGCCACTTTACCTCCGAGCACCTCTCCACCCTCTGGCGGATGAGAGGCGAGGGCAGCCCTGCCTCTCTTGAGTACACACGCAGTGCACGGGTTCCCCAGGTGAGCCGGAGGTCAGGTAAGAAGGGGGCCCCTGGCGCTCAGCAGATTGGCGGGTGTACTCCAAACCCCTTGCAGTACACGGATACCCGCCGGATGCTGGCACCCCTCGGGAGCAGGCAGAGATGCTTCTAGGCGCATGGCGGAGGAGAGTGCCACTTGTATTTAACTGCGCTTGCCACCTGCGCCAACTTTTTGGACAGGCACGAATTCCTGCCTAACCGGACACACCCCTCCGTAAATTGTCTTAAAGCGATAGCACGTCACTGTGTTTGTACACAAACATGGCCCAAGCGGCCATCACTTGAAGGTCTGTGTGCTTAAAGGGGGTGGGGGTGGGGTCACAATGACACCAGCTGTGGCTGCCCCCCATTGGTGGCCCACCTCGGACAAACAATTCCTCAGACTCGGCCACATCTCTCCATCTTCCAATCTCAGCCCCCCCCCCCCCCCCGCGGAGGGGGCGGTGTGACGGGCCATTCAGACGGGCTCCGTTCATTTAATCATTCACACAGACACCGCCAGCCAAAGCTTAAGGGCAAACTGTGATGATAACATTATTAATTTACATCTCCTGTTATTTATTTAGGACGCCTCTGAATCCGGGATCTTTGCCTGAGCGGCACAAGTGTACTTTGCCTCCTTGTTTCATATTAATGATGTGCCCTGCATAGCTCTCGACTCCCCGGGTCATGCGCGTGCCTTGAGTCCTCCAAGACTGCTGAGCACTCTGGGACATGGAGTTTTATTTTCCCCATCACCCGCACTGGCCTGTAAGTCCCACCTGGGGTGGTGTTCGTTGTTGGACAACCAGGGCTGGTCGGGGGTGCCCTGCTGACGAGGCTCCATTTACCACCTCAGGGTAGAAGGTCCGACCTTGAGCTCGAACCTGTGAAACTCTCCCGTCTGCAGTTATCAGTGGGGCACACACACACAATAGTCCTTGCAAATGCCAGCAGCAAGGGCCTTCTTTAGGATTGCTGCAATGCACTGACAGCAGGAGCCTTATTTAAGGTTCAAAGTCAACAAAAACTTTTTTAAGAATGTTTTTTTTCTTTAGGTTGAAACGGCGTGAGCGCTTTTGGAAACGCGACAGTACCTCAGTAACAAAAGTGGGTGCTACCGTCACGCTATGAACTAGAGTGTGAAGACTCGCCTTTTCCACCCCCCTGGTCTCATACAGGGGCAAAGTCAGCTCTGCCACGTCTCCAGGGTCCGTGCATGATGCGCTGCTCCAGTCCAGGTATTTTCTTTGCATTCTGGGACTTGTAGTCTTGTTCTTCAGATCATAAAAACAGGACTACAACTCCCAGAATGCAAAGAAAAAACCTGGAGTGGCGCTGCACATCACATATGGATCTGGAGAAACTTGACAACTATCAACCTTCCCTTCTCGAGCCAGTACACACGTGAAGAGGTGTGACTCCCATGAGACCCTTAATCACTACTACATAGTTAGGAAAATAATTTCTCAATATAACAAGCATTGGCAAAGCCAACAGGTCTTTTAAACTACTGGCTTTGTCAATGCTTTTTGCCAATGATGTGCTGCATCAGCAAAAAAAAAAAACAAAAAAAAAAACAGTAACGTGGAAGTGTGAATGATGGGGTACATCTCATAACGCAGCTGCAGACTGTCAATATATAATACTCCGGGTCACTGGAAGTATGCCATTCTGTGGCAGCCGCAATTTTAATCACGGATTTGCAGCATTGTCCACATAATCCATTATTTGCCTCATAATCTGCAGATTTTAACAAAAACGTTTTGTTTCTAGCACAAACGGATCAAAAGTTAGAACAAATATGGCGACTCGAGTTCCTCCACACCCGAAGGCTTTTCACAAAGGTTGACTGGTCATCTTTCAGTTGTTAATTTCTGTATTCGGGTGTTAAATTTGTACTAATTAAGGCGAACTCTTTTCACAGACAATGTTACCAGGCGTAAAAATAACAAAATAAGGAGGTAATACTGTGACAAAATGTGCCACGTTATGCCACATAATTTGCCTTTTCTAGTCGCATAAATCAGTCAATCCTGCCCCATAATTTGGTCCTCATCTGCCTCATAATTCCAGTGGCACTGCTAATACTCCACGTGGATGACAAAATACTCTAGAAAGGGCTCATAAATTCACTTATGCGTATTCTTGCATTTGTCTTTGGATCTAAATGACCACTTCAGTGTTCTAATTTAGGAAAGTCCATATTGTGCCACAGACCTTAAATTGCCTTTTTGGCCACAAGGCCCTTCCCGTGCACGGGAGTAAGTAGGTCTTGTTTTGTGTGTGATGGGAGAACAATGCGCATGCACGAAATGTGTCATCCTGGCCTCTACCACTTACAGACTGGAGGGGGGTCACCACCGACAGCTTGCTGGGACTAGTCCAAAAGACTTCCTGATGTCTGAAGGATTAATGCTAAACTTTGCCTTTCACTTTCTAGGAGATGAAAAATGCAAACAAAGACGGGAACGTCGTAACAATTATCTCCCCTCTTGTCATCATTTAGGTAGCTTGGCGCATAATCTGATTTTCATGTGCGATCAAGTGAACAGGGATCCTTGCATATTTTGGATCCATATATGTTCTCTCTCCGAGGAAGAGGCGGAAGTGTCCAGATACAGGTCCAAGATGACACAGAGAGTTGTAAACAAGAAGTAACGAGAGCAGACACACACAGGAAGCAAATAACACCACCAGTTCACACCTGCGCTGTGCATCGTGCGCCGGGGCTTCGAGCAGTGCACTTTTATTACACCTCAGAGGCAATAGGTACATTTAGCATTAACAGTTACAAACAGGCTTCATTTCAGACAGAGTGAGACTGGAGCCTTTCCCTGTCTCAGCTCCGTACCGTGTCCTGGGGCAGGATGGGCCTAGGATGCCTCGGCGCTCTCCGGCTCTCCCCGGCTCTCCCTGTGACTGGTGCGAGGAACCCCACTCATCGAGGGGGCGGGCTCCCTTCCCAGCTGATGGGAGAAGTCACTTCCCAGCTGATGGGAGAAGTCACGCTCTCCAGCAAGTTGGGAAGTTAAGTGTTTAAGTGCCTAGCATCAGCAGGATCAAGCACGTGCCCAGACACTCATTTCTGATGTGTCTGGACACTGTGGGTTAGTTTCGGTGTGGGGCTTTATGAGTGAGGAAAAAGAACACAGGAGACGCAAGAAAGCACATGCACTCAGAGGGGGAAACAAAAAAAGAGTTCTCTATAGAGAGGTATTGGAAGGATGGAAGTCAACCAATCAAAAGGAAGGTAAAGAGGGTGTGCTCCAGTGGAGGGACAAACACACAAAGGGAAGGCAAACCATGGTGTAAGAGGCATGGAAAACGAGACAGACAATGCAACCAATCGAAGGTAAGCAGTGGGCGGGCTGAGACGCCATTGCAAGTTCGCAATAGCTCCTTCCTAACCTGGCAGCAGGCTTGTCCCAAACAAATGAGTCCTTCTTCCCTTACACGTCACTTACATCATCCAACTTCCTACCAAGAGGAATCACCTTCATTTGTGTCTCCCACAGAGGCAGTTACCCAAAAGGTGAATATATTTTAAACTACTTAGAGAGAGAAATAAAAGTTTGTATTACACAAACAAGACCTGTTGGCCTGCACTGGTCAGGTCCACAGGTCCTGAAATAGCTTGGACATAGGGGCTGTTCCAGAGCCCCTCATTCGCTAAGGTGGACTTCAGTGAAGGAATGTAGTGCCCCGTGCAACCAAGAATTCAGAACAGGAGATTCTTATTTCTCACCGAGTGTTACTCTGTGACTAGGTCTAGGGCGCTTTAATGGGGGACCCACCCCACTCAGCTGCAGTAGCATCATTGGGGCGCTAGCCGTGTGGGGGTGCACACACACGAAGACCATTGTCGCCCTCACCATCATGGCCATGCTCTAGAACCTTTAACATTCCCTCTCAAGGGCTTTACAAAGAAATAATGACCAGATGTACAAAATAGGTTTTCAGTTGCAAACTCTTCCATGTGGAGTTTTTGACTGAAAAACTAATTTTAGCAATGTACTAAACCCATCTTAAGAGTCAGTAACTTTTTATCAACTCCTGAAATGGTTTTAGAACTTCCTATAGAATCACTGTTTGGAAGGGGCTTGATGTATGTGCCTTCCACATGGCGATTCCTAGCCAAGTGTATCAATAATTTAGGACCAAAATAGTGGCATTAAATCTTTGAAAAGATACCGCCCCTCAATTTGGGATGGTAACCTATTCACAAAAGATAAGCTGTCCTTTGGGACCCTTTCTTGTTGTGTACGTTAAAAAATGTCTCTTTAGGAGTAGGCAGTGGTGCATGGGACCCCTGCAGATTCTCAAAGAAAATAAAGGTGAGCTTTTCTTTTTAAACTTACCCCAGTTTCCTTTAAAGAAAACGGGCTGCACAAAAAAGTTTATTGCAATGAGATCACAGACATGGTGGTCTGCTGACCCAAGTAGGCCACCATCACTGTAATGGAATTCAATCATAGTGAGTTGAAATTTGCAAACATCCAATGAATATTCATGAGGTAGGTCTAATTTTGACCCAGTACAATTTGGATTTTTAAGCTCTGCCCATTTAGATCATAGGTGGGTTCTTAAAAATTGTCACAGGTATCAAAAGCACTGCTCGTCCCTTGCAACCAGTATTTTGTGACCACATATTTACTACATCTGGCCTTTGATGCTTACCGTGTCTTCAGGTGGAGCTTGTCGTGGACTAATAATCTCAGAACTTAATAGTGAAAGACGCTTGCATGTACTTGAAACATTACTGTGATGGTCAGTGCCATTTTGTGTGCCCACGTTAACCACTGTTGTGCAGTCCACGCTGCTTTGGACATGTCTTGCCTCATTCTCGCGCTCAGCCGGTGAAATTAAGGAGACCCAAATAGTCAGCTCGATACTAGAAGTTTACATTTCTTGTATGTTTTCTGAAGGTCATTGGTACCTATTTCAAGCATATGCTGCACGCCTGCAATGACCCAGCCGGTTTGGTTTCTGCCACATGTGTTTGGTTGGTGCTATTATGCAAAAGTCTATAAAACTATTGGTGGTGGCTCAGCATTACTGTAGGGCTTAATTTGAGCCAGTGGTTTGCGGTGCTCGGCACCAACACTTAAAGGTCAACACCAGCGCTTGTGCCAGTCTGCCACATAGTGGCGCAGCTTGTCTGTTATAGAGACAAGCACAACAACAGCTGTTTATTAATTCAATATACCTTAACATGGCTATTGTCAGCCTTCCAAGCCATCCCTATAGCTTTTGGGACTTGCAATAGTCTAATTGTCATACTTTTAGGGGTTGTTGGTCAGTCATTGAGGATGTCAGCAGGAACAATGGTCTGGGGTAGGGTGTACTGACCTCCTGCCAAGGGTCCCAGGACTTCTTTGTCACAAATCAAGCACTGAGCATTAAATGCTAACTGTAGTCAGTGGGTATCCTTTGTTAATTTATCACGTGATATCACACATTCCTGATTTTTGCCTAATAAACATGCTTAGGCCTCAAGAAGACTTCATTGAATCTGGAGTTGCATAGTAACCTGAGATGGGGAGAGATGGACAGAACTTCACACAACAAACCCAGACGCCAAGTTAAGAGAGACAATTCTCCATGGAAACGGGATGCAGAAAGGCCCAGTGATCAACCTTCTGACCAGTTTACACCGTATTAGCAGGGGTGGAATTATGAATTTGGATGTTTGATCAAGTTTGTTCTGTTTTAGCATTTTTCTTTGGATAGGAGATGATGGGTCAGGCCAGTGTGGTGCGGTGGGTACCCGGGGGGGTGGGCTGGGGGGTCCCACAAGTTATCTCTGTAAATGTAATCCATGGTATGGAGCAAGAGGGTCAAGAAGTCCATCCACAGGACAGCAATTCAAAACTTGCATGTCGATAGAGTGACAGTGGTGTCTGCTGTGAAAAAGGCGTGCGTGGTGGTGACGTTGCTGAGGTACCACTTGTGTGTAAGCAGTGGCACCAGCCACCCAAGGAAAGTGGGAAGGGCATACACTTCCCTTGCCATCCTTTGCCTTTCTGCCTATGAATGTGGCATAGCAGTAACCTGGCACACTTTTCTGTTGCTGCCTCTCAGTACCTGACCTGCCCGTGAGATGCCTACGTTGTCAGAGGAGACCCTCTGGAACCATCTAATGGCCATGAAATGGGGTGCGGCCGGGATGGGGTGGCCCGAGAGAGGGCTGCAGGTGAATCCAGCTCCTGCTCCCAGTCAGACACCATGTCCAGGATCACAACAGTAGTATTTGCTAAGACAGCTTCCCTGAACATACCATAACTGTTAATCCATTGTCTGCAATCTACATTTTCTCCACAAATAATTGTTCCTCAGAATCAGATGTAAAGCAACAAACATATTCCCCAAATTGGCGAAGGTAGAAACACTGTTTGGGGAGTGGGTTACTTTATTATGTGGTCAGACTTCCTGTGACATGGCTGATGTTATAAGGTGTGGTTCTGGTGTTGATGGCCTTGTTATCAAATTTAAAGTTATTTATTTTAAAATATTTATTGGATCTTTAAAAAAATAAAAAATCATTTATTTCAATATAATTGTAGTGATATTTGGTGCTTGCATTATTTTCTGCGGGTGTGTTCCAGAACCAGTGAGCAGCCAGGTGTGGAGCTAGGCTTACTCCAAGACTGAGTCTGAATACATTTACAACTGTTTTGCACCATTGTTGGCTGCAGAAACTTTAGAAGTGCAGTTTGTGAAGAGCAATTATTTTACTCTATTGTGGATGTGTTTTTTTTATTCATTTGCCCCTTCCTAAATTCCTCCTTACCTACCCATAAACGAGTATTTCCGATTTACAGTGACCTCTGTTGTACTTTCCACATTTACTACTAAAACACATATGTACATGTGCAGAGATGTCCCCCTATGTGGCAGAGATCTCCACATAGGTAAAACCAGGAGATGCAGAAGCCGAGGTCTCTGGCCGTAGGTTTGTGAATAGCTCTTTATAGCACGCAAGTGGTATTACTTTAATCCTAGTGAGGCACTACAGAGTGCAGTTTGGGAATAGGCCCCACTGTGTGCACAAATCTGAGACTTACTAAAAGTGTATTATTACTAAGCCCATGACATTTACCTAAATTGATGTAATAAAAAAAGAACTGAGGACCAAGTACAGAAAATAAAATGAATATGTGCCGATTCACAAAGTTTGTCTTTGTTTACCTCGTTGTTATAATCCCTCTACTCTTTATGTCAAATATTCTGGACACCATAAGCCTATGTAATTATTGAATGTAATTGTGAAATAGTTCACTGCCTGCCTGCAATGTTTAAAGAAAATAAAAAATAATTCCCTCCGCCAACCATATACATATACTGACGACCCCATCTCAAGAAGTGCAATAAAAGTAGGTGCCCAAGATTTAGCCCCACATACTCTTAGCATCATTAATCCCTCCCTCGTAAAGGAAGGGCTTGTTTCCCACCACTCTCAAATTTGGTCAATTACCGCTCTATTCAAGAAACCTAACCTTGATCCCACAGAGTCCCACAACTTAAGACCAGTTTCCAAACTTTGCTTCCTGAGAAAATCATTGAAAAATCTAAAACTCCTCACTCACACCACGGACTTCCAGCCTACATTCAACCTGGCTTCCGGCCAAAAGGCTGCTCATTCAGTATAAGCCTGCAGTTTTATTACACCCTAAATATTCTTCAACACAGTGGCGTCTGCCCCCCAGTGTTACTGGAATTTTCAGCATCAATTGACACCATTGAGCACAAGACCCCACCAAGTGGCATCCTCTGCTCCAGAATGTTGATGGAGGTCAAGTCCTCAAGTGCTTCTCTTCTTTCTACTCATGTAGATCCTAGTTTGTAAAAATGAACTATCCCACATCTCCCTCTTTGCAAACCTCAATTTTTGCACATCAAGGTTGTATTATTTTACCGATCATACTCATCCTCTACAGAGAGCCTTTAGGATCATTGATACAAGACTGTCACACACCAAGACACACACACACCAAGACACACACACACCAAGACACACACACACCAAGACTGTCACACACCAAGACACACACACACCAAGACTGTCACACACCAAGACACACACACACCAAGACACACACACACCAAGACACACACACACCATACCATTAGCCCTAAATCTCACACATCCCTCCGATAGTCCAACTGTAAACCACTTCCTCAACAGTCACTTTTCATCAGGCAGGTCGCAGTGTGTGACCCCAGCTGTTAGTTACAAACACAGGAATGGTGGCCTGAAAGGGGCAGCAGACCACAAGCCATGGGTTGCATTTCAAAGGGAAAATGTGTTTCTATAAATCAGCTCCACTCAGAGACAGTTGGACTGCACTGCATGACCTGGGAGTGGCAAGTTCTTGGAAAGCAGGTAGGTAATTACTGCTCTCTAACTCTGATGAGGACAAACAATTTAGATGCAAATTACGTGACATTGTGGATCTGTGTGGCTATGTTGGTAATAACTACACCACACGCAGCACATCAGGACTCACGTCATCTGAGGTACCATTTTGTTCCATGATTATTGAATCATACAAAGGTTTTTTTAAAGGTGTGCGTGTGTGTGTATATATATATATATATATATATATATATATATATATATATATGGGACGTTAGAGTTAGGCTCACATTTTAAACGTAAAAAACCATAGAAATTCACCTGTAATAGAGTTATCTCAAGTAACTATTACTTGTACCCTAAGGTAACTATAACTTGCGCTCCTGCATGCACATCAAACATTTTACTGCAAGTATTACATTGATATTATCAATGATGTTATCAAAGATGTAATGAGTGCCGTAATTTTGGGAGTAATGAGCAGTGCATTACGAGGGTGCGAGTTATAGTTAACTTAGGGCACGAGTTATAGTAACTTGAGATAACTCTAACTATAACAGGTGAATGTCTATGGTTTTGTAAGTTTAAAATGTGAGCCTAACTATAATGCCCCTGTGGGATCAACCTTAAAAACTTGGCTCAAACCACACTGTGCCTTTACAACGCAACCCGAACCACGAATGCGTCTTTACAACGCATTCCTTTACCATGCAAGTCATTACAATGGCTTGCTTTAGGGAAAGCTTTGTTGGACTGATGCTGGACTTTAAGTCCACACTTTCCCCACTGTGGCGCAGGCTGGAGATGGAATAGTAAATTATAATATTCCAAAGTCTGGCGCTTTCCCCAAGGCTGGTCTTTGTAATTACTTGCATGGTAAAGGATTGCATTGTAGAGAACCATTTGTGGTTCGAGCTGCGTTCTTGAGGCAGGCATGGAAAATGCCTGCGTTGTTCCGACATACAACGCACCATGTAACCTTTGTTTTTTAAAGTGAATTTCTATGTTTTTTTAAAATTCTATTTCCTAACTATAACATCCCTGTAACCTTTGGTTTGTTTTAGTGAATTTCTACTTTTTTTTAACGTAAAGTAATTTTCATTACTGTACATTAATCCAACCACCACCGTGCAGGGCCTTTGGCCATGAACAGCGGCGGTTGGTCACAGGGCCTGACCTGCAGCAAGGCCGTGTGACCAATCCTTACAACAACCCAAACCCACGCTGCGTACAGAGTTCGGCCATGCAAGCGGGTGTTGGCCACAGGGCCTGGCCTGTAGCCACATCCTGTGGCTAACCCCTGTACCAACCACATCCCTTGCAGCCTCCCTCCCTAGGCCAATCTCAGCCCTGGGGACCCCGCAAGCCTAAATGTTTATCTGTTTGGGGGGGAAAGTGGCCGTCCGGAGGCCTAAACATTTATTTTTATTTGGGGGAGGGGCCAACCCCTATAACCACCCAACCCTGCGCATGGCCTTTGGCTGTGCCCAGCTGGAGTGGGCAGCAGTCCCTGCTGCCAACCTCTATACCAACCAAATCTCACACGGCCCCCTTTCCCAAACTGATCTTAACGCCGGAAACACTATCCCCCGGGACCCCACCTGAATTTTTATTTTTTGGTGGTGGGGACCGTGTGGCCACCCACAGGCCAATCTCAGCCCTGGGGCTCTCATTCCCTGGGGCCCGGTCTAAATATTACATTTGTTAAGGAGAGAGGGGCCCATGGCCCAACTCCCCAAGCTGATCCCAGCCCCGGGGATCCCATCCCCTGGGGTGCACCTATTTTTTTTTTTTTGGAGGGGGCATGCATGTCCACCTTCCCAGGCCCATCATGGCCTCGGGACCCCATCCCCTAGAGGGTGGCCTAAATATTTACTTTTTTGTGGGATCACACAGCCCCCTCACCCGCCCCAGGCTCCTTGGAGGGAGCCTGAGTCCAAACTGGCTACCCCCCTAACGTGGGAGCCAGCATTGCTGTGACAGAGAGGGAGCTGCTAAACAGCTCCCTCTCTTTGAGAGCAATCGTTTCCTCTATCTCCCTGCCTGCATCTCCGTGGACGGTGGAAACCTCAGCTTGCAGCGAGGGAGAGCTATTTGACAGCTCTCCCTCATTGCTAGCAGAGTGTTTGCTGTGATTTGGCGGCAGCTGTAAAGCTGCCACCTAGCCACAGCAAACAGCTATGTCCCGAGGTTGGGCACCCCAGAACAAAGCAGAAGCTGGCCCTGGAGGGTGGTGGTACCCAGCGTCATATTTGGCTCCACGAGGAGGGCTGCATGCCCCACCCTTCCAAAATGCATTGCCCCAGGGAGATGGTGGTCCCTGGGGCACAGGGGCCTGCTACAGACCCCTTTCACATTTGTTATTATAGCCCGAGGAGGTAGTGGTCCCTGGGGCTACAGGAGGTGTGGGGGGGCTCTCCCGCATTCAATTTTCAAAAGTGTCCTAGGGAGGTGGCAGTATCTGGGGCTTTGGAGGGGCCATGCAGCCCCCTCGAATACAATTTGCAAAAGTGCCTCAGGGAGGTGGCGGTCCCTGGGGCTGCAGAGTTGCCATGCCTCCCCCCCCACATTCAGAGTAAGATGCGCCCCAGGGAGGTGGAGGTCCCCGGGGCTAAGGGGGGAGGACATCGGGCCTCCCCCACACAAATAATGGAATTTGCCCTGGGGAGGTAGTGGGGCACGGGGGACGACAACGTGGCCCCCCCACACATATTTTACTAATCGCCTTATGGAGATGGTGGCCCCTGGGTCTGTGGGGGAGGCTTCAGGCCTCTCTCACACAAACAACAGAATTTTCCCCAGGGAGGAGGTGGTCACGGTGGCATTGGGGGGCGCACGGCCCACCCACATTCTAATTACTCATTGCCCCGGAGAGGTGGGGGCCCCTGGGGCTAATGGAAGCCCTAGGAGAGGGCCTTGTGCTCCTCCCTCCTTATTAGAGCCCCTAATGCCCCCGGGATCTGGCCCACCAAAGAGCTAATAAAAAGAAAAGGGCAGGAGACTGCCCTTTTCTTTAAAGAAATTTCAGAAAATCTATGGACCCGGATCCGTGGATTTTCCTGAGATTATTAAAAAAAAATTCTTTTTAGCCCAAGAGCTAAGGGGCCAGGGGGACTCTACCCTTGCCCATTTTATTATAATTTTCACTCTTTTGTTCTGGGACTTGGCTGAAGCAGAGGCTCAAGATGGCTGCCAACACTTCTTTGTTGAATTGTTGGCAGCCTATCAGATAGCAGCACAGGAACAGTTGGATCCGTGGAGGATCAGCATCCCTAGATATCTATATTTTCAACCTTTAATATCACCAACAATACTGAATGGATTTACACCAAATCACAAAGAGCATAATCTGGGTAACAGGATCTAGCTTCCTTCCAAATTTGGTGTAATTCCATTCAGCGGTTTGGGCTGTACACATGTCTGAAAGCCCAATTGGCTTGATGGATCACCCAGAAACTTCCAATACAGCAACTTAACTGACAAAAGTATAAGTTTGGAAAACTTCCAGAATATTCGTCAAGTGGGGCCAAAGATATTGGCAAAACTAAAAATACTACATCTATGGAAACTAGGTCCTAACTATAACTACCTAGTGGTGACCGCCACTAGGTAAAGTATATTTACTAGAAGAACCCAAAGGTAACATGGACGTTACAGCTGAGCTCTGAATCTACCCGCTCAAAGCCATACAAATTCTGCAGTTTTAGTTATAGTTATGGCTAACTCAACTATAACTCCCGCCCTAATGTAACTAAAACTCACCCCCGCCATGGACAGTTTTCTCATCAATAATTGTATTGCAAATGTTGCAGCGATAATATCAATGATGCCACAGAAGGTGTCATCAATGATGTAATATGTGGGGTAATGTGGCGAGGGTGAGAGTTGTAGTTATGGCTACCTAAGGGCATGAGTTATAGTTAGTTGAATTAACCATAACTACAACTGCTGAATTTCTATGGATTTGTGCGAATAAATTCAGAACCTGATTACAACGTCCCTGTAACTTTGTCTTTTCTTTAGTGAATTTCTATGTTTTTTTAGCACACACAAACGTAAATATAAATAGTGCCTATGGCTAGGCCCAGCGGCCAACCTTCCTGCACGCACCCAAACCCAAGCTGCACACAGCAGAATGTTGAATGCAGTGGGTGTTTTTTTTTTTCTTCAATTTCTCTCTGGATCTGCAGATCCACTGCTTGGATCAGCAGATCCCTGGATCAGACTAGAAAAAAAGGGCAATTTTTAATCCAGGAGGGGTCTCTAGTAGACCCCTCTGTGTCCTGTGGGATCAGGATATCCTGACCCCTTACATATTTTATACCCTTCTTTTCCCACGCCCCCCCCCCAGCCGATGTGACAAACAAAATGGCGGCAGCAACTTCTCTGTTAGTGTGTGGCCAGCCAATCAGGGTCTTGCTTTTCCCCCTGAATCCACAGATTCTCCCCATCCCTATATACCTATATTTTTTAACCTTAAATAACTCCAGTTCTACTGAATGGATTTACAGCAAATCACAAAAAGCACAATCTACGTACCAAATTTGGTGTAATTCTGTTCAGCAGTTAGGGCTGTAGGTGTGTCTAAAGACCCTATTGGAAAATGAATGGGGAAAATGTGTTTTGGGACCCCCTTTTTTCTCTGTCCCCACTTGAAGGATCACCTTGACACTTTCAAGACAGCAGCAAAAACCGATTGTAGTATAAGTTTAGAAAATTTCATGAAGATTCGTCAAGCGGCACCAAAGTTATTGCAAAACAGAAAATGTGCTTCCTATGGAAACTAGGCATTAACTATACCTACCTACTGGCAACTGCCAGTAGGTAAAATAAATATATATATATACACACACATACATATATTTATTTATTGGTCTATTTGTATTATTTTATGTAAAGAAAATTATCCATTTTGAAAAACGTCAGTGAAATTTGGCTCTGAGCCCCTTATCATTGCCTACTCCCACTGAAGTTGCCACACTGATCCCCAAAAGGAAAGTGGTGCAAGGGTCACCCTTTCCTTTTTGTGAATCAGTTACCACCCAACTTGGGATTCTATATTGATCAATGAGTTCTGCCTGGAATTGTGATGACAAACCATTGATACATGCTTTACTGACTCACACTTTGGAAGGAACGTCCAAAACATGCCCATTCCATGTGGTGTGGTAGGGGATTGCGATTAAGAAAACTTTTTAGAATCACAAAAAATACGTTTTAAAAAATGGTTTTATGTGAAACACTCCTTTCCGTGGCTGTTAATGGACAGAAACTGCAAATAAACAAATGTATAAACACAAAAGCAACAATAGATAGAAATAGTGTCTTTGTTGACATTATCCCATCACCATTGAAAGGAATGTAGGTCTTCACAGTCCAAGCAGCACCTTTAAATCCTCAACTAATTTCCCAGAAGAGTCAAGCAATGTGAATCATCATATAAATGGTTATGATGTACTTTTCCAGTCACACTTGAAACATTGCCAGAGCTGATCAATATCTTAAAAAGTCTTCCATTTACCGTGTCAGCCCAATACACACGGTAAACTATGACAATGGGCAGGAGAAGAGGCTTCCTTGAACTTCAAAAAACAGCAGCTTGAAGTCTTTTGGTGGAGGAACTGTGCCCCTAATCCATTACAAGCTTTTCCTCCACCATACATATTGGGAAGTAGTTGGTGAAAAGATGTCTTGTCATCAGTAAAAAAATCAAAGCGGCCCAAATATCTGGTGGGGCTCTCGGTACCAGACACATGAACAACGGAACCCCCTATGCTCTTCTGTGAGAAGGCCTCCCCTCGCATCCCCACTCCCGCTCCTTGGAAGAATCTTGCAATGGAAACCCAACTCTGTGGTTCAAGCATCAGATCTGGGTCCTTGTGAGTCTTGTGGACTCCGCCTAACAATGAATGGGGTGCACACAACTGTTTATTCCTTACATTTCATAGTCATGAAGAACACATGTTCAGGAGTTTGTTCACTTTTGTGGCAACTTAATCTTTTTGGTAAGGCTCATGTTCAAAAGTTATCTGGACCGCTCCCAAAGTTTCATCACGAATCTGAGGCCAGTAGGCATAAGCAAGAAAGAGGAAAGAAGTATTGAGAGTGATTCAGGTGGTGGTGGAAGAGAGAGAAGAGTCATGCAAACCTAGGAGGAAATTCTCCAGAGGCTATGCAAAGAGAACGACAGAGGAAGATAATGTCAACTAAATTGGTGGAGAAGGGAGGTGGAAAGAATGCACAGTGGACATTTGGGCAAGGAAAATCCATTCAACACACTCCATGTCCTTGGGAATTTAGTCACTCTATAGAGAATGGCATGTGCACTTGTTATTTCTAAGGCATGAGTTATATTCTGTTATTCAGAATGATACCATCCAACACTTGCAGAATTGACGTATAGTCATGTGGGGAGTACAGGAGCAGCTAAAGAGAAAATGTGGTGGAGGACTTTGAAATAAAGCAAAACCCTAACTAGAGCATAAAAAAAATTCTAATCTAGAGTGTGTCCCCAGCACCCCAAAGAGACATTCTCACATGGAAATATTTTGTCACCTTAGCCCACCTTATTATGTTGCCCTACAAGCAACACTAGCATACCCTCAATATTGGCCTTTTTAAAGTCTGTCTCACTGAACGATTGGGCGAGTTTATCACACACAGGGCTATAAAAGAGATGCTGTCACTGTGCACACTGATCATGTTTAGGGCCAGGTTCACAAGTCCCTAGCGCCACCTTGCACCACATTAACATCATTTATATTTAAGCTAATGTCGCTCAAAGAGGAAAAAATCACGGCGCCATATTTACAAAGTGGCGCTATGCATGCATTGTGTCACTTTGCAACCTCATGTGCCACATTATGCCTGTGCCAGGCATAATGTATTCAAGGAGGGTATTCAGGCGTTTGGAGGCCCACAAAATCTACAAGATTTCATTGCGCCATTTTTGGTGTCATTTTTAATGCCTGCTCAAAGCAGGTGTTAAAAGGAAGCACCCATTTAAGTCAATGGGCCTCCTTCCACTTTACTGCACCAGTGTCAACATTTTTAATGCTAGTGCAGCAAAGCACCACAGTAGCATAAAGAATATTGACGTAATTGGCCTAACGTGCTCCATGGTGCACTGCACTGTAAATATGGAGCACCCATGGTGTCGTTAGCTGGCAGTGGGAGGGGGCAAGAAATCTGGCACATCATTACTGATGCGCCAGATTCCCGCAAATCTGGGCCTCAGTGTCTTGCTCACTTTCCTTATAGTTTTACCTAGTGATGTTAGCTTTTTAAATCCTTCCCACACTTTCCTAGGAAGGTACATACCACGTACACATGGTCTCAACACACTGTTACTTGTAGGATATTTTATGAGAGATAGCCTGTGTGTATGCACATGACTGTAAGCTCTTATCCAAAAAATACTGTCAGCTAGAATTGTCCCAAAAGAAGCCAACCCCATTAATCATGGTGTTTCTGCATTTTCAAATCTTCTAAACGTCAATCATCACTAGGGAGAACAAGCATTTGCAATGCAATGGGTCTCAGGTTTGCTGGAGGTAGAGCTATTAGCAATGTAAATTCCTATCTGGACTTTTCTTGCCACATAATTGAAAATAAAAAGTAAAACCGTTGACATAAGCGAACCGATCCAAAGTGCCATGGACGCCATGAGCAGGAGAGCGAAGGAGAGACACAAAAGGAAAAATAAGTTTGCTCGCAGTCAAACATATCAGCAAAAATGCAATGTGCAATTATCCATGTAACAGGGTCTCTGGGGAAAGCGTTAACAAAACTGCCCCACGGAGGGACAAACGTAAAGTGTTTACCAATGATAGCAAAGGATTTTTTAAATGCAAGTCCATGAATGAGTGATAGTGATGGGTGTGCGGTGAGAGTGGTTCAAAGCTCACAGATAGATTACAACAGGCCAGAGTGCTTGCATCCTGGACCTAAAAAGGTTGACTCATGCAAAACGTGACCTCTTCTGTATTCACATAATCCTCCACATCATGCGTCCATCATCCTTACAGTATCTCAAGCATATCTCCACTCATCCCTAGAATGGCACCTGTATTCCAACCTCAACCCTGGAGGGCTGCATTGCATACAAGTATCCTTTTCTTGGCACAAGCTACACCTGGTATCTTGTGTACACAAAAGTAGAGATGAAGGAAGAAGCCCTGGTCATATCCTCCTCACATATACATAATCACACTATGAGTGGACAGGTCACTAAAGATTAGTCTGCGGTAAACTCTACCTGAATCAAGAAGCAATTTTGGAGATATCGCTTCACCCACAACTCATGGTGGCATGCTTCATCATAGATGATATTCCACACTATGGTAGGTGAATACCACCATGTCGGATGGACTCAATCATTGCTTGAAGTTCTTAGATAAATGGATATTGGTAATCACAGGGATCCAATTGAAGATAAAATATCTTGAGGTATACCCATTGGTTGTACCTTTATTATGGGCCCTTCAACTATGATTAAAATTGCCACTGTTTCTGATATCACATGAGTAACTATGCCAACATGTTTCAGCCATTTGAAAAGCCCATTCGGGTCTCCGGCCTTCATCAGGGCTATTACAATCCCTGCCTAACTACACATGTATTCCATGCAGTCAAATGAGGCCTAATGCTCTCACCTTTCCAGATCTCTTCTATGAGAAGTAAACCAGTGAGGAAGATTGTTACAACACAGGGAGAAAAAGAAATCATAAGTGACTTATCATTATTATTTTTAAAGGTAGGACATTCACCCAAACTACTTAGGAACTGCAGTCAAATCATCTTGCTTGTTGCAGACAAACTGCAGAGCGCCCCATTCAAATCTTTGTTGAACCAAAGTTGGTGAAATAGTGAAACAAGTGCATAAATCACATAAATCTACCCCTAGAACACCTTCCAGTCATCATCCAACATGGGTCCTATCCAGAATATTATGAAGGATTCAATGTTTTTATAAAACTGAGAGTATGTACTAAATGTGTGAACTAATTAAGGAGAATGGATTTATGTAAATTGTTGTGGTTAAAAGAGGAGATGACCAAGTATGAAACATAAAATAAATATGTGCTACCTCACAGAAAATCTTTTTTGAGTGCACTTGTCTTCCTTATCCCAAAGTTTCTGTATTTGACATATTCTTAGAAGCCCCTTATATTTATAAGCATTGTGAAAAATCTAATTCCAAAAACAAGCAATGGAAAAACATTTGGGAGGACTTATGATCCATTCAGTATCCTGCATTCCTGAATACAGTAATGTATATGTTTTTTATCAGGCCTAACTAAGGGCCTGATTTAGATCTTTGCCGATGAGTTACTCCGTCACAAAGATAATGGAGTTCCCGTCCACCAAAATATAAATTCCATTATATCCTATTGCATTTATATTTCAGTGGACAGGGTATCCTTCACCGTTGTGATGGAGCATGTCCTCGGCCAAGTTCGAAATCAGGCCCTATATATTTTAAGGAGAAGTAATTATTCCTTTCTAGAAGGTGGTGGAGGCTGGGGAGGTTGATAAAGCAGTAAGGCAGTGCCTGTTAATGAACTTGCACTCGTGTGACTTCAGTGACTATCGCAGTTTCCAATCTCACTTGAGGGATTTTCAGTTGCACCACCCTTAGAGTCACTCAGTTAATTCAGCAACAGGCTTAGCTGCACCCGTTACAGAGAGAAGCTCTTTGCACTCTGTGGTGGAGATCTCCCTCAATTGGACTTGCTCAAATGAGCTGCAATTTTGCCAAATAAATTGATGAACAGAGATCATGAGGAAACACCATGATCATTGCTAGGTATGAAACAAGAACAAAGGCAAATGTCCCTAAAATGATTCTATTCTATTCTGATGTTTTTTAGAATAGTTGATAGCTACCCAACTGGGTATCCCAGCCCTGAAAGCAACCACACCAGTCAAAGCATCATGTGCACCCTGGAACATTACAGGGCTTTAGAACAAATGGAGTTTAAGAAGCTTCCTGAACCTCACTTCTGACTGTTGAGATTTCAGGTCCACAGCGACATCATTCAAAAGTTTGGGTACTAGGTACGTAAACGAGCGGCCAACATTTCTTGCTGTCCTGATTATCGGTACTGGCGGAAGCCCATATGTCTCTGACCACAGAGGTTTCCTGGGGACATAGGGTGAGGTCAATTTCTTGGTAATAGGAGGGCCTCTTCCATGTAATATGCGATGGGCAACACATAGAGGCTTGAAATTCATCCCATTCTGAATCGGCAGCCAGTGAAAGGCTGACAATGCTGGGCCGGCAAATGATATTTGGGAGTTTTACATAGAAGCCCGGCAGCGGCATTCTGGACGGGCATAACTTTTAACATGAAGACGTTGAAAATATCCCCACCCCACTTCTGCTTAGAAATCTTAAAACACTCAATAAGCACCCACATCCTATTCCCATAGCTGCTGCCTTGAAGGGTCATGCTACGGAAACTCAACACAGATGCATGAGGGCCCTGGTGAAGTCTAGAGCTGCTCTCACGGACCCTCAGCATCACATGTGGGATACATGTATATGTTCATTTGTTAGCTTCAAGAGCTATGGGGAGCACACACTGAGGTTGATGAGTTTGTTCATTTTGTGCCAAATTTACCTTTATTATGTAAGGGTATTGCCAAGTAATTATGATGAAATCACTATAATGGCTCTTGAGTTATTGCTGAACATCTGGACCACACCCAAAGCCCTGTTCTAAGATCTGGACCAAGTAGACACTGAGTGAGAGAGCATGAGAGAAAAAGGTATATTTAGAATGTTAAAATATAGGAATGTGAAAATCATAAAGGTGATGCCACCAGAGAGAGAATAGACATGGAATAACCAGAAGAGCAAAATGACACAAACTTGAAAAGAAAGTGATAGAAGCAGATAAGTCAACTCCCAAAAATTAATATTTAACATACACAAGTTTGGAAAATTTATATACAAAAGAAACACAAAATTCAAATGAAATGCAAGCAGAAAACAGAGAAATAATACCAAAGGGTGTGTGTTAGAGGTAATCCTTGTGCCACAGGTAGAAACCTACTTTACTTTAAAAAAATACATAAATAAACATTTCCGAAGCTCAAAATGTCCACACAAGACAAGTGAAAATACTCTTGGATTGGAAATGTAACATGAAAGCAAACAGCAAAGTAAAGTTCAAACTGTTAAAAATACGACAGCTCCTTCCCACAAACCTTCAAAAGTAAAATCTTTCTAGTAAAAACATGAAAAATCTGTGGTTGTCTCCAAAGCACTTCTCCAAAGTGCTGTCATTAAGGAGCGCTCTGGCGTGTGAGTGTGGCAGAGATGTATGCGTGTGGTTGCCATGGTTTGGTAACTTTGAGGATGCGAGGACGAAGGTTGGAGCTGGATGGGTGAGATGTTGGTACAGCATTATCTTCTTCTTAAATAAACCGTTTCTGTTTACTACTTACTTGGATGTGAAGAGACTCTTTCCTCCGATAATACACTGGCGACAAGCTATGAAGAACCCACTTTTGGACATCCGACGTCTCAACAACGCGCTTGCTTTGTCAGAGAGAGTCTTCATGGTTTATGGATAAACCGATCGCTCTTGTGCTCCTTCTATGCTCCGGTATCAGCGGAAAAAAAAATGGGACATGGAATCCTCTTTTGCAGGCAGGTTCCAAGTTACTTGAACGCTTTTCTTATGTATTCTGCAAGCAAATGTGCGCTTGCCACTTCAATTCCGGCTGCTCTAGTTTCTCGGCTTTCGAGAGCACATACATGACGGCTCTACCTGCTCAAGACATGAAGGCATGATAATAGTTGAAGGACAAGTGGCTTGGCGCCATAAAAATAAATGAAGGACTAATCGTTTTTTCAGTTTTTTTTCACTGTTTTTCATCATTTATTTTGCTTTTATTCTTTCCTGTAGTATTTAAATTTATTATCAACTTTAAAATCAACTTTATTTACTTGTTTATTTATTTTGTTTATACAAGGAAATTACAAGGAAAAAATAAGAGGAAAGGGAAAAGGAAGAATTATTCTAGAACTAAAAGTTGTTATTTTCTTCCTTATAATCTTTTGTTTTCCTAACGTTTTTCTTTCTGTATGCAATTATCATTGCATCATGCAGAATGTTACGGCTCCTCCATTCTTCTTGGCTCATCCAGGTGAACCTCCTATGAAGTGGGCGAAATGGAAAAAGGTATTTGAGAGATATTCAAGGGTTTGTCGCACCTCGTTGAGTGCGGAAAGAAGGACAGCTCTTTTACTTTACTGTCTTGGAGCTGAAGGTCAAGATGTGTTTGATCATCTCCTGGAAGTACCAGATACCGAGGCGGTGAACTTGAATGAATATGAAATATGTTTGAGAAAATTGGACTTGCATTATTTGCCTAAAGTGAGTACTATTTTAGAAAGGTATTATTTTGGAAAGAGAATTCAACGTGAAGATAATTCAATTGAAAGCTATATTACTGACTTACGATGCCTAGCTTCTTCTTGTAAATGTGGCAACCTGACTAATGAGAAACTAAGGGATCAATTTATGCTTAATTGCAGTATTGAAAAGGTTCATGATGAACTCTGGTTAAGAGTTGAACCGTCATTAGAGGAGGTTCCTAATGTTGCCAGGAAAATTGAACATTCTTTAAAATGTGTGGAAGTAATGAGGAACTCTTCTAATAAAATAGGAAAGGAGCCTAACCAGGAGGTGTTGGCAATCAAACAAGAATCCTTCGCCTTGCCAGACAAAAAGGGAGCAGCGAAGAAGTGTTTCAGGTGTGACAGGGAGGGACATTTTGCCAATGACAAGTGTTGTCCTAGCTTGAAAAGGATTTGTTCATTTTGTAAAAAGAAAGGTCACTTTTCGGTGGCTTGCAGGGTAAAGAAAACCAAACAGGTGGTGAATGAGGTTGCTGTACATAGCAGTGATCAGGAGGATGACACAGAACTTGGTTGTGGGCAAATAATTTTGCAAGTGGGAACTGGGAAAGGTTCTTCTGATTTTATTACGGTGGAAGAAGAAAAAACTAATGTTCTATTTGATCCTGGGACAGATTACTATCATTGCAAACAAGTTTTATCAAGATCAGTTGAGGGGGAAGGTCAACTTAATGAAGCCAGACATTAGGCCCTTTGCCTATGGCGTAGAGCATATTGAACTCCATGGCTACTTCATAGGCCTTATTGAATATGAGAGACGTTATACCACGGGGAAAGTTTATGTTTAAAAAAAGGGGATAGCATAATAAGCTGGATGCCTCAGAAGGATTTGGGTGTAATGTTTGATCCCAATAGCTCCCGGCCTATCATATTGAAAGAGAGGCTTGATGTTAAATTGGTGAAAGATGGAGAGGATAATGTGTCTCTGCGGGACAGATTAAAGGCAGAGTTTCCTGATGTATTTAGCAATAAGCTAGGTTGCTTGAAAGGCTATAAACATAAGATTTAGTTATCCCAGCATGCTCAACCTGTATGTAGTAAAGTGCAGAATATTCCTTTAGCGGTTAGGGAGGAAGTGAAAGCTGAGTTGGAGAAACTTGAGGAACAAGAGGTAATCGAGAAAGTGTAGGGTACAAAGTTGTTGGCTCCCATCGTTGTTGCCAGGAAAGCTAATGGGAGCATGAGGTTGTGTGTTGACCTCAGGCAACTTAACAAATGTGTGATTGTTGATAGTTATCCTCTACCTAATATTTCAGAAATGTTAATGACGTTAGGGGGGCGAAAGTGTTTACCACTATTGATCTTGCCTCTGTCCTACCACCAGATTCAGTTGGAGGAATGATCAAAAGATCTCACTGCCTTCACACTCCGTTTGGTACTTTCAGATATAGCGGGCTACCTTTTGGGTTAGTCTCAGCGGCTTCAGTTTTTCGGCGTGTCATGGAAAACCTACTTGGTGATATAAGTAGTGTAGGGGTGTATCAGGATGACGTACTGGTACATGGTAAGAATGAGGTGGAGCATGAGGGAAGAGTAAGGAGGGTCCTTGGGAAGTTCCAAGAGTACAACCTCACTGTTAAGATTGATAAGTGTAGGTTTTGTAGTCACACTATTGATTAATTGGGCCACACTTTAACAGGGGGTGGATTAATGCCCAAAGCAGAGTTGGTGGGTACTATTCAGAACTTGTTGCCTCCTGTAAACAGAGAGGAACTTAGGAGGTTTTTGGGAATGGCAGAGTATTACAGTAAGTTCATTAGGAACTTTGCTGATGGTACTATAAATTTAAGATGTTTGTTGAAGAAAGGGGTTGTGTTTGAGTGGGATGCAGAATATGAGAAAGAGTTTGTGCAACTGAAGAGCAGATTGTCACTGGCTCCCAAGTTGAAAGACTTTGACTTTAGGAAATGCTCGATATTGACCACAGATACAAGTTTGAAGGGACTGAGGGCAGTGCTCCAACAAGAAGATGGGAAGGTTGAGAATACTATCATGTTTATTTCTAGGAGTTTGAAAGGGGCTGAAGTACGTTATTCGGTCATAGAAAGGGAGGCTTTGGCAGTTTACTGGGCCAGCAGAAAACTCACAAACTTTTTGTGGTGTAGGTCGTTTGTGGTACGGACAGATCATAAGCCGTTGTGTGAGGAATTTAAGTTAAAAGGAATTGATGCTGTGTCCAGTAGAATTACTTAATGGATTGTTGCTTTGCAGGAATATGACTTTGAGGTGAAGTATATCCCAAGGGTGGAAAATGTTTCTGCTGATGCTTTGTCCAGGTTGGTGTCCTCTGAATGTGTTGACACTCAAGAATGTTGTGATGAGTCTGATCAGGAGGAGTGTTGTTGTGAAGTTGGATTTGAGTGTATATCTGAACAACGTTGGCAGGATGAACTTAATGCTGATAAAACCTTATAAGCTGTGAGGGGTTTGCTTCAGTCTGAATGGAAACACAAGGGCCAGGGCGGTTTGGAATGTAAGGACTTTTGGCTGGTTAAAGATCAACTGGCGGTTGAAAAAGATTTATTGTTCAGGGGTACCAGACTGATCCCTCCCACTAGTTTGAGGGGGGAGTTGTTAGAACAAGCACATAAATCTCATTCAGGTATTTCAAAAACTAAGGAAATGTTCCGAATGTCGTATTGGTGGCCTGGTATGGATATCCAGACTGAAAGGTTGGAAAGGAACTGTATGCAGTGTTCTCTGAGTGATAAGTCTTTGAGGGCTAGAGTCCAACCCATGGTGCTGAGGAAACATCCTGTAGGTCCTTGGCAGGATATAGCCTTAGACATTGTAGGGCCAACATGCAGTGGTAATTCTCAAGATTATGTGATTGTGGTAATAGATATCTATTCCAGATGGCCAGAGGTACATTTTGTGGGAGGTATTGCAACTAAGGCTGTCATCAAGTTCTTGAAAGACTTATTTTCAAGGGACGGGATTCCTGAAACATTGACGGATAATGGTGTGCAATTGGTGTCAAGGGAGATGGAAGAGTTTTTGGGTGGTTGCGGAATAGTTCACAAAAGCTGTACGTTATATCATCCTGAGACTAATGGCATGGTCGAAAGGTTTCCTCGTGTTGTGAAAGAAACTATGGCGGTCATTCTGACCCTGGCGGTCAAAGACCGCCAGGGCGGAGGACCGCGGGAGCACCGCCGACAGGCCGGCGGTGCTCCAATGGGGATTCCGACCGCGGCGGTAAAGCCGCGGTCGGACCGGCAACACTGGCGGTCTCCCGCCAGTGTACCGCCGCCCCATTGAATCCTCCAAGGCGAGGGGATTCCGACCCCCCCTACCGCCATCCAGATCCCGGCGGTCCGACCGCCGGGAACCGGATGGCGGTAGGGGGGGTCGCGGGGCCCCTGGGGGCCCCTGCAGTGCCCATGCCACTGGCATGGGCATTGCAGGGGCCCCCGTAAGAGGGCCCCTACAAGTATTTCACTGTCTGCTTGGCAGACAGTGAAATACGCGACGGGTGCCACTGCACCCGTCGCACAGCTTCCACTCCGCCGGCTCGATTCCGAGCCGGCTTCATCGTGGAAGCATCTTTCCCGCTGGGCTGGCGGGCGGCCTGAAGGCGGCCGCCCGCCAGCCCAGCGGGAAAGTCAGAATTACCGCGGCGGTCTTTTGACCGCGCAGCGGTATTCTGGCGGCCCCCGACAGGCCGGCGGCGACCGCCGCCGGTCAAAGTCGGAATGAGGGCCTATATCTCTGGCTACGGGTAGTCACATGCCCTGGAAGGAAGAGGTGTTGGGAAAGGTGCGTGAGTACAGGTTTACTCCCCAGACGGTCACAAAAGAAAATCCGTTTGCTCTGTTTAGAGGTAGGCAACTCAATACCATTTTGGAACCATCTTGGGTTAATAGACACTTGAATAATAGGGAGAAGAAGTTGATCTCCAAGGATTGGTGTGCCAAGGAGGAAACTGTCAGAGAAGCTGGAAAGAGGTATTTTGATAAAAGGCAAGCAGATAAGGTGACTGAGGTTGGTGTAGGTGATTGGGTTAAGATAAAATTACCAGGTGTGAGGGGAAGGGTGAGTAAGTGGTCGAGATGTATGAGTGTGATTAAAATGTTAAAAAATGCTGTGAAAATAGAAGATCATCGCATCTGGAATTTGAACAGAGTTGTGAATTGTAGCAGTTTGATGAGTCGGAAGAAAGATGGACTGTTGCTGGAGAGAGGCATCTCTCAGGATAAAGGACTCGAGATCGTCAAAAGGAGCTCTGGAAGGATCAGTGGAAAACCAGTGCGTCTTAAGGACTATATTCTAACATAGTAGTTTGATAGTCTTAAAGTTTCTTGTTAAGTAATTTATGTACAGTTCTTTTTATTGAAGTATATTTCTTATTGTCTGTGTTGAGTGTTATGGAAGGGAGGTGTATGGTAGTCTCCAAAGCGCTTCTCCAAAGCGCTGGCATTAAGGAGGGCTCTGGCGCGTGAGTATGGCAGAGATGTATGCGTGTGGGTGCCATGGTTTGGGAAGTTCGAGCTTCTTCTTAAATAAACCGTTTCTGTTTACTACTTACTTGGATGTGAAGAGACTCTTTCCTCCGATGTTTCAAAATAATTGTCAAAAAAGTTTCTTAACTGCAACAAGAATGCTGGAGATTTTCATCTGAGCTCCTTGATGGTCTGTTTAAGCAGCTGCACCAGAGATACAAAAATATGGTCCACTTATAAAGGAAGATGGCTTTGTAAATTATATAAAAACAACTTTTACATTTCTGACTTATGTATTGTTTGAAAAGTTCTTATTGTCATTAATTGTTTTTAAATGGCTTTTAAGTATTTCTAAATGTTTTCTAAACTTGAAAAGAAAACTGCTCAGTGTGCCGACAACAATTATAACATTCTTGTATTCTATTAAGTTGTTCAGCTGAACAAAAAAAGTAGCAAAGAATATTTGTTGAATTGTGATTTAAAAAAATATATTTTAAAAGCTATTTTAAGAAATCATTCCCCCTTGAGTGGTATTTTGTATGCAGAATTTGACAACTGCATGGGATTCTGGGTAAGAAAACTTGATGAGAAGCAACCGCTCTGTATCTTATATTTCTCTGCTTTGCTTTTCATAAATGCCTGTGGTTTTCCCAGGCTGCTGGCCAACCAGAGGCCCTTGTAAGGCAGCCTACATAAGTCACCCTATGCACTTGATAAGCTCATTCTAATGTGTCTAGGTTGATAGCTGGTTAGTTGAGGTAAGTCTTTACTGGAGGGGGACCTGTTTCTACGTTCACTGTCTAGACCAAAGCTCTAACTCCATGAGGGACCACATCTGAGACATCTCATTGGAATAGCTGGTGGGCTCCCAGATTTATCTTTTGCGGTGTCCTTGGCTTCTTCCCATTGGTGCATCTGCTCAACTCATGGTGGATTCTGCCTAAAAATTGGTCAGAAATTGTGTATTGTGATTTTAACTTCTCTATCACATTGGATTGATTAGGTGGGGGCTGCAGCCATCTCCCTATTACGGAATTTATGCCAAACTGAACTAACTGAGTAGTGATAGTACAGTAGTTTTTTGTGACTTGGGCCCTCATTATGACTTTGGGGTCTATTCCATAGATCGCCGAAGTCACAGTCGCCATGTGACCATCAGTGGTGGCGGTCTTAAGACCGCCATATTATGACTGCTGGTTGCTCTCCGCTTATATTTGGGCAGAGAGCCGCCATAAGCCATACTGGCGGTCTAGTGGAGGTCGCTCTGCCGGCACCACCACACCACCACAACATCACCCGCTGTGTTACAACATTTTAATCGGCGTGGCGGTGTTGGGTATGGCGGGGCGCTGCCGGCTGAGCAGGTTCCATGGACCCCAGTTTCCTTCGTTTCCTGATCACCGTGACCAGGTAAGGTGATCTTCTGACAGGGGAGGGGTACGAGGGGGAAGAGGGATGTTGAGTGTTGTGCGTGTGAATGGGGGTGTGCATGTTTGTGAATGGAGGGGGGAGTTCGTGTGTGTGCATGTGTCTGTGTGCTCATGTGAATGTGTGTAAGCAGGTGGTGGGGGGTGCAGTGGAGGTGTGTGTACATGTACGAGTGAGTGTGGTGTGTGTGTGAGTGTTTGCGTGCATGTGTGTATCGGGGGTGTGGGGTGAGAGTGTGGATAGAGGTGTGGGGGTTGAGTGTGAGGATCGGGGTGGAGGGTGAGTGTGAGAGTCGGGGGTAAGTGTGTGGATCGGGTGGGGGCATATGATGGGGTTGGGGGTGAATGGAGGGTCACTATGGGGATCAGGGTAGAGGGATGCTCTGCTGTTTGGGGGGAACTGATAGGTTGAGGGGTGGGGGGAGTTCTGGGCATGTGTGGCGGGGTGAGGGAGTCCCATACTGGTGACAGGAATGCATTTTACTGTCGCCAGTATCCTTTCTGACAGGGATTTTGTGGCATTGGTGCTGGGAGGACTGCCGGCCCGAAGGTGGTCTACCTTTGACCCGGTGGTCCCACTACCATGGTCATAATTGGTGGTCCTGCTCCGCCACACTGTCGGTGGTGTTACCGCCAGTGTGTCGGGACAGGACTGCCAAACTCATAATGACCACCACAGTGTGTCCTCAAAACAGTTTAAATGTGTTTAAGAAAGTTAGGGTCCGATTCATAATTTGGGAGACAGAGGTTTGGCAGTAAGGCTGATTGAGTAATTTACTTTGCCCCCTTGACTGCATCTCCTCCTGCCAAATTATGAAATGACCGCCAAGCTGCCGGTCATTTCTTAAATCGCAGTCAGGAACCGCTGTCATGGCGGTTCCTGTCATTGCTTTTTGCAGTTTGAGGCACAGCTCTGTCAACCATTACAGAGCCGTACGGCAAACTGTTTTTGTTCTCGTCTCAAAAAGAAAATCCTGAAGCAGGATTTTCTTATTGAAAATAAAAGACAATGCTCCCTTGCTCATGGTGAGGGGAGCATTTTGTAGTTTTTTGTAGTTTTTACTGCCCTTTACCACCATGGTTTTCCTGGCAATGCAAACTGACCTCTAATTTTGCCCATCTAACCTAGGTGGGTGGAATTAGAGCTCAACCGCTAACAACCCTTAATCTGTCTGGCCGTTGGGGGGCAGGGTAAATCTTGGCGGAGAAAGAGTAGACTCTGCTGTGATTAAACCAAAGGTTTACCCATATTTAGGACCACAATCTTCATGGTATGGACATTCCATCACTGTTGCAACACAGTATCCATAGCACCAAGATATAAACAAGGCCCTTGTGCTGTCTCGCATGTATTAAAAATAAGGCAGATATTTGGGCATGGGTTCAAAGTATGGTCAACATGTTTTACTACCAAAATTATAGGCAGGTTCATCAAGACCTACTGACCCTAATGGAATGTATGGTATCTCACTGGGAACCATAGTATATCCCAATATTCTTTGCAGGGCCAAGCTGAGGTAATGCAGACCCATAGATATTTAGTGCTTCAGGTGAGGTTCTACTAAAAATGTAAATTTTAAGGACTAATTAAGAAATTACAGATGGTCGTAACCAAACTCTAAAAACGTATATTGGCACATCAGGCTTTCAGCATGCTCAAGGTACACCATAGCTCCTTATTACAGCAGGGAGTGCCTCAGGCAAGCATTGAAAAAGCAGGCACCGAGCACATCTTACTGCTCATTCTTGGTCAGTGCTGGTCCGGTACAAGATCATAGCTCTGTGCGACACTCTAACGTAGTTTTTAAAGCACACAGCGGAATGAAAAAATAAAAGCAGCAATAGACACCGATGACCGCGGTGAGGATTTTTTGCGCCATCTTACAGTGGGGTGTCAAAGTGCAAGGGCTGTGTATCCTTGTCCTCTGAAGTCAAATGTTCAAAGCTCTAAAATTAGGTGTGCTGCTGATGGATTAAAAACAAGCCGCTAAGTTGCAAAGTGGGAACTGACACAAAGAGTCAGCATAATCATTGGACACTATTGGCCAGATTACATAATTGGGGGGTCCACATTACGAGGTTGGTGGGCAGAACTGCCAACCTACCACCATCCCGCCAGGATCCCGACGATGTCACTGCAGGTTGCAATCAGTCAGGGCAGCGCTGAAGTCCGTGCCACCCTGCTGATTACAACTTTCTTCTCCTTCAGTCTTTTCATGGCTGTTTCACTGCCATGAAAAGGCTGGCAGTGAACAAGTGCAAGGGCCCCCCTCCCCAACTCCCTCGAAATGCGCACTGTCTGCTGTGCAGTCAGTGTGAATTTCGAGGGTGCTGGTTCCCCCTGCGTGTGCCAGCATTGCTGCCGCCTCTATTACAAACCGGCAACAATGCTGCTGCCACTTTCCCACTGTGTTGTCAGCCCATTAGGAAAGTCCTAATGGGGCTGGCGGTGAGGTCGGCAGAATGGCAGCGACCACCCCGTCGGAAGTTTGGCAGACATATGTTCCCATCTGCCAAACCCATAATCGGGCCCTAGATGTTGAACTGTCTCCAATACCATTTTTGTGTGGTGATACAATTACATTTGTATTGATGATACAGGAATATAACTCCTCTGCCCAATAAAATCTATTAGTTGCCTTGGGAGAATGTCCTTGAGTTTAATGTAGTGCCATATCAAACTTCCCTGTGTACTGGATGTATTATAACTATATGGAGCACCTTATCTTAGTTACTGTGCTGCACAGAGAGTGTGTGCCCTTTTAGTCATGCACAAAGAGGCTTTAAGAAGACTTTGTAGCTGGCAGACACCAAGCCCTCCTGCTTCCCAATAGGTGGCTAGTCTACTCCCTTCGATCACGTCATTTACACCATGTTGGTCGGTTGCAGCAGAAAATATCACTTTTGCCTCTTTTATTTATTTATTTTTTTTATAAGTGTTTTTCCCTGCACCATAGATTGAACAGCACTATTCCTGGTAGGTTCAACTTTAACGTTGGTGGCGCCCTGTGCAATAGTCTTTTTTGGCACCCCTCCATCCCATGACCACCTCCTCGGATTCCCTCACTACCACCCAGCAAATGTGCCCCTCATCTCTCCACAGCCCCCTTTCACATACATTAATTTGTTTTAAAGTGCTTGAAAAGGCTGCCTTCACTAATCCACTCAGTTATCCGCATAAAATATAATTCTGTTCGTTGCAGCAGGAATATTAACCATCTGTGTTAATTTATGGGCAGTCAAAGCTGCTACCAGACAACTCCCATCTCTCTCCCTAGCAGGAACATTAATCACAAGAGGTATCTTGACATTGCAATTGTTTCATGAAGGCTGCACGCACAAGGTCCTTTTCAGCAGGTGCTTTTATGTTGCATGTTTAAGTCATTGCTAAAAACAGCGCCCCCATGAGGTCAGCGCTCCCACTCCTGGTCACCACCTGGTGCGGCCGCACCACTCACCCTAAAGCCGGCCCTACTTGGTGGCAGTATTAGATTTGTCGGCTGCCTTTGATACAATAGATCATTAAAGCCTGCTTGGTTGGTCAGGTATTGTGGTGAGTGATTTGTTGCAGAGTAGTACCTCTAAGGTTAAATACTACAGCCAGACAGCCAATGCTGACTTCATATACAGTGGAGGGGTTTAGGACCGGCCAGAGACACTGTTGTCTCAATTCTCTTCAGTGAACAAGTTTGCTCTCAAGAGATGTACTATAAGGTTTTCTGGTTTTCAGTTTCTACTTCTTGTGAATTCTGGTGGGTGTTTTTCAGTGTTTGCATTGTTTTAAATGTTTATTCTGTTTTGCTTTATATATAATCATGCCACCTGCGGTTATTGCTGGACACTAGCACTTATTTGTCTGACTTAGATATTGAAGAGAAGAAAAGAGTGAAAAGCACACAACATCAGAACAATGGAGGAAGAGAAAGATGGGCAAAATGTTTCAAAGCGATAAAGCAGAAGACAGCAAGAGTAAGATAAAGGGGAAGGGTGTGTCTTGACGTGGATTAAAGAAGCTTGATGTGGATTGAAGAATATGTGACCTTGATATTCAGCATGTGTCATTTAATTGCACCATTGGAGCACATCTTCAGGGACCGCCACTCCTGCTTTTACAAATTATATACCGATTTATAGCCCAAGATCAGTCTTTTCCTGAATTGCAATTTAGCTCCCTGATGGTATGAACAAAATCCTCTGTGAAATGACCAGCAGAGGGACTAAAATAACATTCTGTATGATCTTACAGAGAGGAAAAGCGTTCTGCAATGTGATTTATCACTTTATAGAGTATTACAAACATATTTGGAAGCACCAGAAGGAGTAGCAGTGATACCACATCTCCCCCTGATTTGTGGGAAAGTCTCTGACAGGATTTCATGGCAGTAGGATATCTGTGGCAATGCCCAGCAGAAAAGAACTATTTTCTGTAGTTTATTCCCAAATATCTCTTGAAAGCCAGAATATTGTTGCTACGATTGTAATAATATTATCCGAATGTCCATAATTGTATGGCATATTCAGTGCTTAATTTGTAAATAAAAACGTGCCGGTGCTCAAAACCCTCCTCTTAAGCTTGCGGCTGCTGCAATTAAATTTGGGAACACAGAATACTGAGGCAGCGTAATCCTGAAGCCTTCTCGGGCCTCTTCAATCCATTTAATGCCACTCCATGCCCCTTCCGCTCACTCTCGCAGCTTTCTGCTTTATCCCATTGTGACGCTTTTTTGTTTTTCTCTTCCTCCATCTTTCCCATATGTGTCTTTTGCTCGTAGCAAATGATTGGGGCAGAAGAATAAGCGCGCCCCTGAGAAATAAGTGCCAGTGCTCAGCACCGGAACCATCAAGCACAAATTAAGCACTGGGCATATTGTACATTGGCAAATTAATCACAATACAATTTGCAGTTTCTCCGATTAAGCAGGTGTTATCAGATGAACTAGCTCATAAAGGAATAAAGTTTGACAACTGATATTAACTCTTCTTTCTATAAATTAGATAAAAATGATTTCTCCAAATAGGGTTTAGTAAAACATTAATCATTTTCATCAGTTGAAAAATACCCACTTACTGAAAGTAAAAGCAATTATCCTTAAAGACTCACTATAAAGCATTCTTCTTTTTTAATAGTTGGGAGCTTGGAGTCCACAAGTGGACCATAGAGTTCCTATACAAGAAAAGGTGAGAATCAAAGTAATGTAATATTAAGGCAATGCTGATGTCCAATTGTACGACCTGGCATCCTTGGCTTGGTCTCCCCTGTCAATTTTGCTTCTGCTTCCCATGTTGTGACTGTGTGCTGGACTCTGTTTTTGGTACTCTGGGCACTTGACCAAGTGACCTTGCTAAAGTGCAAGTGGCCCCTGTGTAAATTATGTGGATAGTTGTCTTTTCTATGATTGGCATATTTGATTTACTAGTAACTCCCTAGTAAAGTGCACTAGAGGTGCCCAGGGCCTGTAAATCAAGTGCTACTAGTGTGTCTGCAGCACTGGTTGTGCCACCCACACGAGTAGCTCTGTAAACATCGCACAGACCTGCCACTGCAGTGTCTGTGTGTGCAGTTTTAACAACGGAGACTTTCCTTTGAAGTTTGCCAACCTCATAGGCACAAAGGGGTGTAAGTAGTGGACCCAAAATTCCAGAATTTCAAACTACTTCTGGATTCAAGAGGCACCTCTGCCAAGAAGAAGACCTGAAGAGCTAGAGGTTAGTATGGCCCCTTTGTCTGTGACTGTCCTTTGCTGGGTTGGGCCACAGTTGCTGCTTCTGCCTGAAGGAGGACAAAAATGGGACATTGTGGTATTTTCCTGCTTGTGAAGAATCTCCAAGGGCTTGGACTGAGCTTGCCTCCTGTTTTGAAGTGTCAGGGCCATCAAAGACTTCCTCTGCCAGTACCTGGACTCTCTGCTGAGACTCTTGCCCTGCTAAGTGGTGCCCTATCCAATCCCTGGACTCTTTAAAGGAGAAGCTGGTAGAACAACGACTGAAATCCATGCACAGGATGCCGTGCGGGGAAACGTTTGACGCACCACCTGCAACGCGGCTGAAAAAATGACTCACCATCCTCCTTGTGACTGAAATTGACACACCACCTGCACCGTGGCAGGGAAATCGATGCAACACCTGCATTGGGGCTAGAGAAACAACACAACATCAACTTGCGTCTGGTGAAAACGACGCAAGCCCCACGCAGCGTGGATTCTTGTCACAGTGTGACCATATTTCATATGCAATAAGCTGGGTGTCAAAAATCAACGTAAGCCAGTGTGGATCTAAGCTGGTGTAGTGTCTATTTTGTAGTGTTTTCACTGTATTATTGTGTGTGTTGGTACAAATACTTTACACATTGCGTCTGAGATAAGCTTGATTGCTTGTGGCAGGCTACCAAGGGGGTGAGCAGAGGTTATCTAGGTGTGTGTCTCCATTGCCCTGTCTAGAGTGAGGGTCCCTGCATGGACAGAGTGTAAACCAACTGCCAACCAGAGATATGTACTCACTCTATAGAGAATGGCATGTGCACTTGTTATTTCTAAAGCATGAGATATGTTCTGTTATTCAGAATGATAGCATCCAACACTTGCAGAATTGACCCGTAATCATGTGGGGGAGTACAGTAGCAGCTAAAGTGAAAATGTGGTGGAGGACTTTGAAATAAAGCAAAACTCTAAGTAGAACATTAAACATTTTTTAATCTAGAGTGTGTCCCCAGCACCCCAAAGAGACATTCTCACATGGACATATTTGGTCACCTCAGCCTACCTGCTTATGTTGCCCTACCCGCATCACTAGCATACCCTCAATACTGGCCTTTTTTAAGTCTGTCTCACTGAAAGATTGGGCGAGTTTTTCACACACAGAGCTGTAAACGAGATGCTGTCACTGTGCACACTGATCATGTTCAGGGTCAGATTCACAAGGCCCTAGCACCGCCTTGCACCACATTATCATAATTTATTTTTATGCTAATGTGGCTTAAAGAGGGGAAAATTGTGGTGCCATATTTACAAAGTGGTGCCATGCATGCACTGCATCACTTTTCAACCGATTGCGCCACATTATGCCTGCGCCAGGCATGATGAATTCAATGAGGACATTCAGGGGTTAGAAGGCCCGCAAAGTCTACAAGATTTAATTGTGCCATTTTTAGCATCATTTTTAATGCCTGCTCAAAGCAGACATTAAAAGGATGCACCCATTAAAGTCAATTGACCTCCTTGCAGTTTGCTGAACCAGTGTCAAAATGTTTAATGCTAGTGCAGCAAAGCACCACAATAGCATAAAAAATGTTAACATAATTGGCCTAACTTGCTCCATGATGCACTGCATTGTAAATATGGCGCACCCATGGGAGAGGGGCAAGAAACTGGCATATCAGTACTTATGCGTCAGATTCCTGCAAATCTGGGCCTCAGTGTCTTGCTCACTTTCCTTTTAGTTTTACCTAGTGATGTCACCTTTTTGAATCCTTCCCACACTTTCCTTGGGAGGTACATACCACGTACACATGGTCTCAGCACACTGTTACTTGTAAGATATTTTACTAGAGGTAGCCTGTGTGTATACACATGACTGTTCTCCTAAAAGGAGATGAACTCTTCATCCAAAAATACTGTCAGCTAGAATTGTCCCAACAGTAGCCAACCCCATTAATCATGGTGTTTCTGCATTTTCAAATCTTCTAAATGTAAATCATCACTAGGGAGAACAAGCATTTGCAATGCAATGGGTCTCAGGTTTGCTTGAGGTAGAGGTATTAGCATTGTAAATTCCTAACTGGTCTTTTCTTGGCTCATAAATTGAAAATTAAAAATAAAACAGTTGACATAAGCAAACCGATCCAAAGCACCATGGACGCCATGAGCAGGAGAGCGAAGGAGAGACACAAAAGGAAAAATAAGTTTGCTCGCAATCAAACATATCAGCAAATGTGCAATTATCCATGTAACAGGGTCGCTGAGGAAAGCAATAACAAAACTGCCCCAAGATGGGACAAACATAAAGCATTTACCAATGACAGCAAAGGATTTTTTAAAGGCAAGACTATGAACAAGTGAAAGTGATGGGCGTGCGGTGGGAGTGGTTCAAAGCACACAGATAGAATACAACAGGCCAGACCTAAAGAGGTTTACTATTGCACAACATGACCTCTTCTGTATTCACATAATCCTCCACATCATGCATCCATCATCCTTACAATATCTCAAGCATATTTCCACTCATCCATAGAATGAGGCTGCATTGCACAAAGTATCCTTTTCTTGGCACAAGCTACACTGGTATCTTGTGTACACAAAAGAAGAGACGGAGGAGCAAGCCCTAGTCATATCCTCCTCACATATACATAATCATACTGTGAGTGGACAGGTCACTAAAGATTAGTCTGCGGTAAACTCTACCTGAATCAAGAAGCTATTTTGGAGATATCGCTTCACCCACAACTCATGGTGGCATGCTTCATCATAGATGATATTCCACCCTATGATTGGTGAATACCACCATGACAGATGGACTCAACCATTGCTTTAAGTTCTTAGGTAAATGGATATTGGTAATCACAGCGATCCAACTGAAGATAAAAATATCTTGAGGTATACCCATTGGTTTTACCTTTATTATGGGTCCCTCAAATATGATTACAATTGCCACTGTTTCTGATATCGGATGAGATATGATGCCTCATTCACCTGGGTTACTATGCCAACATATTTCGGCCATTCGAAAAGTCCATTCGTGTCTCCGGCCTTCATCAGGCCTATTACAATCCCTGCCTAACTACACATTTATCGATTCAGTCAAATGAGGCCTAATGATCTCACCTTTCCAGATCTCTTCTATGAGAGATAAACCTGTGAGGAAGATTGTTACAACACAAGGAGATAAAGAAGTCATAAGTGACTTATTATTATGATTTGTAAATGTAGGTCACTCACCCAAACTCCGTAGGCACTACAGTACAATTATCTTGTGTGTTGCACACAAACTGTAGAGCGCCCCATTCAAATCTCTGTTGTACCAAAGTTGGTGAAATAGTGAAACAAGTGCATAAATTGCTGTAAATCCACTCCTAGAACACACTCCACTCGTCACACAACATGGGTCCTATCCAGAATATTACAAAGGTTTCAATGTTTTTATAAAAGTGAGAGTATGTACTAAAAGTGTGAACTAATTAAGGAGAATTGATTTATGTAAATTGTTGTGATTAAAAGAGCAGATGACCAAGTATGGAACATAAAATAAATATGCGCTGCTGCACAGAAAATCTTTTTTGAGTACACTTGTCTTCCTTATCCCAAAGTTTCTGTATTTGACATATTCTTAGAATCCTCTTGTATTTATCAGATTTGTAAAAAATTTAATTCTCCAAAAAAGCAATGTTAAGTGGAGTTTTGAGACTATCCCATAACATTTGGGAGGAGTGGGATTTATGATCCATGCAGTACCCTGCATTCCTGAATACAGTAATGTATATTTTTTTTGTCAGTCCCAACTAAGAGCCTGATTTAGATCTTTGCGGGTGAGTTAGTCCATCACAAAGTTAATGGATTTCCAGTACACCGAAATATAAATTCCATTATAACCTATTGCATTTATATTTCAACGGACAGGATATCCTTCACCATTGTGATGGAGTAACTTGTCCGCCAAGTTCGAAATCAGGCCCTAAATATTTTTAGAAGAAGTAATTATTCCTTTCTAGAAGGTGCTCACTGGTGGAGGCTGGGGAGGTGGATAAAGCAGTAAGGCAATGCCTGTTAATGAACTTGCACTTGTGTGACTTCAAGTATAAATGTGTAGCCCCTCAAGTGACTATTGCAGTTTCCAATCTCACTTGAGGGATTTTCAGTTTCACCACCCTTAGAGTCACTCAGTTAATTCAGCAACAGACTTAGCTGCACCAGCTACAGAGAGAAGTTCTCTGCTCTCTGTGGTGGAGATCTCCCTCAATAGGACTTGCTCGGATGAGCTGCAATTTTGACAAATGAATTGATGAACATAGATCATGAAGAAACACCATGATCACTGCGAGGTTTGAAATAAGAACAAAGGCAAATGTCCCAAATGTCCCAAAAATGATTCTCTTCTATTCTGATGTTTTTTAGTATAGCGCATAGCTACCCTACCGGGTGTCCCAGCGCTGAAAGCAACCACACCATTCAAAGCATCATGGGCACCCCGGAACATTACAGGGCTTTAGAACAAATGGAGTTTAAGAATCTTCCTGAACCTCTCTTCTGACTGTTGACATTTCAGGTCCACAGCAACGTCATTCCAAAGTTTGGGTACTAGGTATGTAAACAAGCAGCCACCATTTCTTACTCTCCTGATTTTGGGTTCTGTTGGAAGGCCATATGTCTCTGACCACAGAGGTCTCCTGGGGACTTAGGGTGAGGTCAATTTCTTGGTAATAGGAGGGCCTCTCCCATGTAATATACGATGGGCAATACACAGAGCCTTGAAATTCACCCCTTTCTGAATCGGCAGCCAGTGCAAATCTTAAAACACTCAATAAGCACTCACATCATATTCCCACGGCTGCTGCCTTGAAGGGTCATGCTACGGAAACTCAACACAGATGCATGAGGTCCCTGGTGAAGTCTAGAGCTGCTCTCACAGACTCTCAGCATCACCCGTGGGATACATGTATCGCTTCATTTGTTAGCTTTGAGAGTCACGGAGAGCACACATTGAGGTCGATGAGTTTGTTCATCTTTGTGCCAAATTTACCTTTGGTATGTAAGGATATTGCCAAGTAATTATGATGAAATCACTATAATGGCTCTTGAGTTATTGCCAAACATATGGACCACACCCAAAGCCTTATTCTAAGATCTGGGCAGAGTAGACACGGAGTGAGAGAGAATGAGAGAAAAAAAGATATATTTAGACTTTCAAAAAATAGGAATCTAAAAATCAAGGTGTTGCCACCAGAGAAAGAGTAGACATGGAATAACCAGAAGAGCAAAAAAACACAAACTTGAAAAGAAAGTGATAGAGGCAGATAAGTCAACTTACAAAAATGTATATTTACACACACAAGTTTTAAAAATCTATATACAAAAGAAACACAAAATTCAAATGAAATGCGGCCAGAAAAAAGAGAAATCATAAAAGGGTGTGTGTTAGAGGAAATCCTTGTGCCACAGGTAGAAACCTACTTTACTTTAAAAAAAGACATAAGTAAACATTTCCAAAGCTCGAAATATCCACACAAAATATCCACACCAAAAAACCCCACAAAAAATCCAAACAAAAAATCCACACAAGACAACAGAAAATACTCTTCGATGGGAAATGTAACATGAAAGCACACAGCAAAGAAAAGTTCAAACTGTTACAAATAGGACAGCTCCTTCCCACAGACATTCAAAAGTAAAGTCTTTCTAGTACAAACGTGAGAAATCATTTTCCAAAAAGTATCTTAACTGCAACAACAATGCCGGAGGTTTTCATCTGAGCTCCTTGATGGACTGTTTCAGCAGCTCCACCAGAAATAGTAAAATATGGTGCGCTTACTAAGACGGAAGACGGCTTTGTAAATTATACAAAAAATACTTTTACATTTCTAACTTATGTATTGTTTGAAACAATCTTATTATGGTTAATTGTTTTTAAATAGCTTTTAAGTATTTCTAAATATTTTCTAAACTTGAAAATAAAACTGCTCAGTGTGCCGACAACGAATATAATATTCTTGTATTCTATTAAAATGTTAAACGAAACAAAACATTTAGCAAAGAATATTTGTTGGATTGTGTTTTAAAAAAAATATATTTTTAAAGCTGTTTTAAGAAATCATTCCCCCTGGAGTGGTATTTTGTATGCAGAGTTTGGCATCTGCATGGGATTCTGGGTAAGAAAACTTGATGAGACGCCACCGCTCTGTATCTTCTATCACGCTGCTCTGCTTTTCATAAGTGCCTGTGGTTTTCCCTGGCTTCTGGCCAACCAGAGGCACTGGTAAGGCAGCCTTCCACCATCCACCAAATGTCTATTGTGCACCTAGCACCTCCTCGCTTTGCCATTGCAATCTACATTAGTCACCCTATGCACTTGATAAGCTCCTTCTAATGTGTCTAGGTTAATAGCTGGTCAGTGGAGGTGAGTCTTTACTGGAGGGGGACCTCCTTCTAAGTTCACTGTCTAGACCAAAGCTTTAACTCTATGAGGGGCCACAGTGAGTGAGACACCTCATTGGAGTAGCTGGTGGGCTCCCAGATTTATCTTTTGCTGTGTCCTTGGCTTCTTCCCATTGGTGCATCTGCTCAACTCATGGTGGATTCTGCCTAAACATTGGTCAGAAATTGTGTATTGTGATTTTAACTTGTCCATCACATTGGATTGATTAGGTGGGGGCTGCAGCCATCTCCCTGTTACTGAATTTATGCCAAAGTGAACTAACTGAGTAGTGATAGTACAGTAGTTATTTGTGACTTGGGCCCTCATTATGACTGAGGGGTCTATTCCATAGATCGCCGAAGTCACAGCCGCCACATGACCACTGATGGTGGCAGTCTTGAGACCGCCATATTATGACTACTGGTTGCTCTCTGCCTATATTTGGACGGAGAGCCGCCAGCAGTCATACTGGCGGTCTAGTGGAGGTTGCTCCGCCGGCACAGCCACATCACCACAACATCACGCGCTGTGTTACAACATTGTAATCGACGTGGCGGTGTTGTGTTGATGGAGTGCTGAAGGTGCAGCAGGTTCCATGGACCCCGTTGCCTCCCAGATGACCACTGTGACCAGGTAAGGTGATCTTCTAACAGGGAAGGGGGCAGGGGGGTTTTGAGTGTTGTGTTTGTGAATGGGGATGTGCATGTTTGTGAATGGAGGGGGAGTGTTTGTGTGCGTGTGCGTGTGTGTGCATGTGTCTGTGTGCTTGTGTGAATGTGTGTAAGCAGGGGGTGGGGGTGTTGTGGAGGTGTAATTGAAAACAAATGGCAACTCATTAGTTGAAAACAATGCACATTCTAATAGTATAAACAGAAACTTGCGGGTGCTCATACACTGAAACACACCGTTGCCCTGATGTGTGAAGCCGGGTTTTAAATTAAACCCGTCCTAGTAATACAAAGACAAATCAGTGGGGCACACCATATGAAACCAAAAAATTATTCATACTTCAGAGATAACCAAAAATATCTTAGAACAACCAATTAACATGTCCTAATGAAGTCCCCTAGAGTGTTAAATCGGTCCCCTTTCTTCCTTGCAATACAAATAAACAATCATAACACTGACCAGAAATTGCTATACAAAAAAACAACTAACCAAAAAGGAATATATCCAAGCAAATAGAAAATTTTCATAAACAGAGAATAAATTATCTAATCTATAAATACATATACATATATATACACAACATAAAGAAAACAAATGAATAGCCATCAGCCGACACGTGTTTCGTCCTGACTGGACTTCTTCAAGGCTTTGATCACTCCTGTGTCAGTTATATTCAATTAACATTTATGGCACTCTGTTTCGAGACCACAGATGCTACCATCTTATCCTTCTTCCTAGTTAATTCAAATACTAGACCACGCCAGTTTCATCCATTCATGATTCAACAATGATGCCTTCAAACTTTCCTTGTTTTACTCTCACACAGAGAAGTCCCATGTCGTGGAGGTGTGTGTGTGTAACAGTGAGTGTGGTGTGTGTGGTGTGTGTGTGTGTGGGTGGGGGCTGGCTGAGTGTCTGGAAAGGGGGATGGGAGTTGAGTGTGAGGATAGGGGTGGGGGGTGAGAATCTGGGGGGTGTGGGTGAGTGTGTGGATCGGGGTGGGGGCACATGATGGGGTTGGGGGAGTGGATGGAGGGTCACTATGGGAATCAGGGTAGAGGGGTGCTCTGCTGTTTGGGGGAGTACCTGATGAGTTGGGGGTGGGGTCAGATCCAGGCATGTGTGTAGGGGGTGGAGGAGTCGCATACGGGTCACAGGAATGCATATTCCTGTCACCAGTATCCTTTCTGCCAGGGATTTTGTGGCAGTGGTGCTGCCACGAAATCAGTGGCGGAAAGGAGACTCATAATACCGCCGGCGGCGATGGGAGGACCGCCGGCCAGAAGGTGGTCTACCATTGGCCCGGCGGTCCCACTACTATGGTCATAATTGGCGGTCCTGCTCCACAACTCTGTTGGCGGTGTTCCCGCCACCGCCGGCATGTCAGGACAGGACTGCCAAACTCATAATGACCACCACAGTGTGTTTTCAAAACAGATTAAGGGGGTCATTCTGACCTCGGCGGTAAAAGGCGCTTACCGCCGGTCAGAAGACCGCCATAACACCGCCGCGGCCGCGGAAAGCCGCCACGGTCATTCTGACCCACAACGGCCAAACCTCCAAAAATCCGACCTCCACTGCAGCCCGCCACATCAGCGGGCAGCGATAAACTGGAGATGACCAAATCTCCACCGTCACGCCAACAGAAATACGCCCATGCCATTCTGACCCACGAATCCACGCGGCGGTCTTTCAAACGCGGTATTCCATTGGCGCTACACACCGCCGCGGTCAAAATACACACCCAGCACCAAAACACAGCCACATTGGACAATTTGAAATACACACACCTGATACACATACACACACCACTCCCACACAATCAATCAACTATAAAACACACACCCACATCACCCACAAACCCCTGCGACCACAATTATTGAGAGAAATAGAGAGAGACACAGCAGACAAACCATAGCAAGACACACTGAGGCACACTACACCATCACACACACCACATAGAAGCACAAAGCACCACACACCAACATAGTCATCATCACATACACCACCCCACACCTCACCCACACCACCCCATGGCACCCCAAAGGCACCCACGCTTTTCGGACCACGAACTCCGGGTCATGGTGGAGGAAATCCTAAGAGTGGAACCCCAGCTCTTCGGCTCGCAGGTGCAGCACACCAGTATAGCTAGGAAGGCAGAGCTATGGCAGCGGATCGTGGACAGGGTCAACGTGGTGGGACAGCATCCCAGGAATAGGGAGGACATCCGCAAAAGATGGAACGACCTACGGGGGAAGGTCCGATCGATGGTCTCCAGGCACAACATCGCGGTCCAGAAGACTGGCGGCGGACCCCCACCCACCCCTCCCGAATTTACATCGTGGGAGCAAGACGTCTTGAACATCCTGCATCCTCAGGGCCTCGCTGGAGTAGCCGGAGGAATGGACTCTGGTAAGTCCAATCTCAACTACTATATCCCCCCCACCCCACCAGCATGCCAACCCACACCCCCACCCTCACCCCCAACCCCCCAGCACACATCCTCCCTGACAATGTCTCACCAGCACAACCCACCCATCCCAACACCAACCCCTGCATGCCAACACAAACCATGGACACCCATCACCTAAGCATGACCACTGCACTACCCCCCCCCCACCAACTACCCTCACAACACCTCCCTCAAGGGAATGCCTGCACTGGGGGACAAGGGCACCCATAACACGCACGCTATTGCACACACAGAAACAATAACCAAACTCTCTTACCCCATGCAGGACCCGAACGACAACACACCAGCCAGGAGGGTCCAGAAGTGTCCATCCCACCACCGGAACAGGCACACACTGAGGATAGCAGCTCTGTCGACAGTGAACCTGATGACCAGCCCGGACCATCGGGGACCTCTGGGCAGTCGGTTCCCCTCAGGCAGCCACAGGCCACACCAGACCCGACCCCCTCTGCCAACACCAGCACAGCTCCCACCCAGCGGGCCCATGCCTCTGTCTCTAGGACACGTCAATCAGCGGTGTGTCTGCCACTACAGGGCACCCAGGCTAACCCAACACCCCAACAACAACAGGGACCTGGGGGCAGTGGTAGCGGGCACACCGTCCAGGGGACAGAGGCCGGGGGAAACCGGGCAGCTCGGAGGGCTGCTGTGCGACAGGGGGGGGAGGAGAGGCCCAGGGAACCCACTCTCCAAGAGGCCCTCACCACCCTCATGGGGGCCTACCACCACTCCCAAGAAACGATGGCGATGGTACTGGCCAGGTTCACTGAGATCCAGGCACAGCAGGAGGAATGCTACATGGGGTTCAGGGAGGAGCTGAGAATCATCGGGACCGCAATGGGGACCATCGTCCTGGCCCTCAACAGGATAGAGGACGCGTTGCGGGACCATGTTGCACCACACAGGGCCCCTGTCACTAGCCCGGACCAGGAACAGCCTACCACCTCCGCCGGCGCTAGTGGACAGGAGGCCCCAACACCACGACAGCCCCCCAGAACCCCACCTCCTGCTGAAGAACAACCACCACGTAAGAGGAGCCTGAGACCAAAAAAAAAGACAGAGTAGGATGTCAAGACCCCCGCCAGCAGGACATACCCCCTCAAGTACTCCCACTGTCCCACATTGCCACCCTGTCCAACCATGAACTGCCTATGCTCCATCCTTCCACAGGCAAAAGGACAATGCACCTGTGAGACTGAGAACTGGACTCTGCCATGGATATTCCTCCACCCCCACCCATCACCCTTAGAATCACATGTACCGATATCTAGCACTGTAAATAAATCACATATTGCACACAAATCTGTTTGGAGTCATGCTGTATTATTAACAAATGTATTACATATTACTGTTCAATATCTGTTCTGTCAATTACTGATGACAACATACCAATGTCAATACGCTGTAGTTCATGGGCAAACCAAGCAGAAGTCAGGTACTGAGTCAGACAGCACTGAGAAGGGAAGGGAAAGGCAAAAATTAATGAAAAAGATCTGGGGGGAACTACAGAAAGTACAGATGCAGGAGGCTATAAGCAATTGTGAAATGGCGTTGGTGATTCTTACCTGTGTGTTACTGGAAATACTGTTGTATCACTCTGTCCCTATTGTCTGTGTCGTCCTCTGAGTCTTCCTCCTCTTCACTCTCCACAGGCTCCACGGCTTCTACAACACCACCATCTGGACCATCCTCCTGCAGGAAAGGCACCTGGCGTCGCAAAGCCAGGTTGTGAAGCATACAGCACGCCACGATGATATGGCACACCTTCTTTGGTGAGTACATTAGGGATCCACCAGTCATATGCAGGCACCTAAATCTGGCCTTCAGGAGCCCAAAGGTTCGCTCAATCACCCTCCTAGTACGCCCATGGGCCTCATTGTACCGTTCCTCTGCCCTGGTCCTGGGATTCCTCACTGGGGTCAATAGCCACGGCAGGTTGGGGTAACCAGAGTCACCTATTAGCCACACACGCTGTCTCTGTAGCTGTTCCATCACATAGGGAATGCTGCTATTTCGCATAACATACGCGTCATGCACTGACCCTGGGAACTTGGCATTTACATGGGAGATGTACTGGTCAGCCAAACAGACCACCTGCACATTCATAGAATGGTAATTCTTCCTGTTCCTGTACACCTGTTCATCGTCATTTGGGGGGACTAAAGCCACATGGGTTCCATCAATTGCACCAATGATGTTTGGGATGTGTCCAAGGGCATAGAAATCAGCTTTCACTGTAGGCAAATCACCCTCCTCTGGGAAAATGATGTAGCTCCGCATGAGTTTCATCAGGGCAGACAACACTCTGGACAAGATCTTTGAAAACATAGGCTGAGACATCCCAGATGACATGGCCACTGTTGTCTGGAATGAGCCAGTTGCAAAAAAATGGAGGACTGACAGAACCTGCACTAGAGGGGGAATTCCTGTGGGTTGGCGGATGGGGGACATCAGGGCTGGCTCCAGCTGGCCACACAGTTCATGGATGGTGGCTCGGTCAAGTCGGTATCGTAGTATAATATGGCGTTCTTCCATTGTCGACAGGTCCACCAGCGGCCGGTACACGCGAGGATTCCTCCTTCTCATCGCAAGTCCCAGCGGACGGTGCCTAGGAAGGAGAATATGGAGTACAGATTCAATCCACTCACAGGTACGTACAACACAGCTTGCACAGTACAGGTAAATGTATGGGTTGCTATGTTTGTATGTGTGCCATAGCAAGGCCTAGGCCTGTGTGACGCAGTAGAAATTAAGCCATGTGGGCCCTTGAAATGGCGGCTGCCTGACCTGTGAAGTGGGACAATGGGATGTGAGGTCACTGCGCTGGCGGGACACACCGTGGCGGTAGGCGGTCGAAGACCGCTGTGCGAAGACGCATTGGTTAACATTGAAGCCTATGGGTTTCAGGAGCCAATGACGATGTGCGCCGGCGGTCGCGGTACGCACCGCTGCGGTACGCACCGCCGCGGGCGTGACTGCCATTTCCTATCTGCTTAATCACTCGAGACCTGATCATCCACAGGAGAGGACCTATACTGCAAGTGCTGCTGTGAACTCGGTCTGGAAGTGACAATGGCTGTTGCTACTGGTGAAAGGGTCCCCGCCTTCAGTTCAGAAGAGTTGGAGAAGCTCGTGGACGGGGTCCTCCCCCAGTATGCGCTACTCTACGGTCCTCCAGACCAACAGGTGAGTACACTCAGTGCACATTGAATGGGTTATGCCTGTGTGGTGTGGGGGGGATGCAAGTTTGTGGGGTGTGGAGGAAATGAGGAGTGCAACGCAAGACAGATGAGAGAATGGGACCCATGGCAAGGTTGGGGAGGGGGGGCATGTACTCCAAACAGACAGATATGTGACTTTTTCTCTTTCCCACCCTGTACATGTCAAACAGGTGAGCGCCCATCAGAAAATCGATATTTGGCGTGCCATCGCCAAGGAAGTCCGGAACTTGGGGGTCCACAACAGACGTGGCACCCACTGCCGCAAGAGGTGGGAGGACATCCGCCGCGGAACGAGGAAGACCGCAGAAACACTGCTGGGGATGGCCTCCCGACCTAGGAGGGGTGCCAGTCGCACCATGACCCCCCTGATGTCCCGGATCCTGGCGGTGGCCTACCCTGCTTTGGATGGGCGCTTGAGGACAGCACAGCAGACACAAGGGGGTGAGCATCTGCACATTCTCCTATCTGTATGCGCAGTGGAGGCGTCTGGGTGGGGGAGGAGGGCTGTGGGTGACATTAGGCCAGGGCGCTTTCTGTAGTGTAGTCCTCTCCCTTAGGCATGGCCCTGTGCCCCCGCCCCCCACCTCTGTAGGGTGCCAAGCGCAGCTACCCATGGTCCAGCATCACCCATGTGCGCGTCTGTTGGCCCTAGACCTGTTGGCCTAGTCAGAAGTACTGAGTAGTGTACCCCTAGGTCGCGACTTAGTGCATGAGGCACCTCTGTCTGTCCTCTCCGCAAAGGGCATTGATAATGCATGCACTCAACTTTGTTTTATTTCTCCCCCCACCCTAAATCTTTGTTTTCTTGTGCTTTAGCATCATCAGGCGGAGGAGATTTGGCGTCGGAGCAAGAGGGAGCTGCAGGTCACCAGGCCCCGGTGGGCACTGACACAGACACCGAGGGCACCAGTGATCCGGAGGGCGAGGGGAGCACCACAACGGGGGCCGGTGGAGACACCAGCGACACGGACACGTCCTCGTTTGGGAGCTCCCTAGCGGTGGCGGCACCATCTGTGCCCCCGCAACAACAGGTACAGCCGCCACCCAGCGCACCAGCACCGCCCTCCCAGCAGACCCTCACTCTTCGCTCCGTGGCCGCTCGGCCAGGAAGGCGCGCGTCTCCTTCGCCCCAGGCACCTCAGCCCCTGCATCTGTTACCCCTGCTGCCCTCAGTGCAGAGCTCATTGACCTGGTGAGGACGGTCATTGTTGGGCAGACTAACCTTCTGAATGCCATCCAGGGGGTGGAAAGGGAGGTGCATAGGAGCAATGCCTACCTGGAGGGCATTCATTCGGGTCAGGCTGCCCATCAACGAGCGTTCACTGCTCTGGCCTCAGCACTGACGGCAGCCATTGTTCCTGTCTCCAGTCTCCCTCTTCTATCTGCCTCCACCCTTTCTCTGTCTCCTGTACCTCAGCCTATCCCATCCACACCATCAGACCAGCCTGCACACACCTCAACACCCAAGGCCAGCTCATCCAAACATAAGCACCACAGAAAACACAAGCATTCACCCAAGCAACACACAGATGCAGACATATCAACAGTCACTACCACCTCTGTGTCCCCGTCCTCCTCGTCTCCCTCCTCCCTCCCTGTGACGTCTACACTCACACCTGCATGCACACCAACATCAGCCAGTTCTTCCACCACCAGCACACCCTCCACTACAGTCCGCACACCTGCAGTCACCACCCCCACTGGCATTTACACGTCCCCTGTGTCCTCACCCACTGTGTCTGTCACCCCCTCTTCCAAGACACATAAACGCAGGCAGACACCCAAACAACAGCCAACCACCTCACGACAGCCTACGTCCCAGTCACCTGCACCCAAGGACAGCACACCTGACTCTCCTACAACCACATCCTCTTCCTCCACTTCTCTCACCACTACTCCTACCCCTTACCTTGGTCCCAAGAAATATTACCTCTCCAATCTTGACCTCTTTCCCTCCCCTGACCCACCCCCTCCAACTGGGAAAAGTCCCAAGGTCACCTCAGCCACCACCAGGCCAGCTTCTAAAGTGCAAGTGGTGCATGGCATGTGGAGTCCACCCTTTGGCGGCAGTGACACTTCGGTGAGCAGCAAGGGGACAGCCAGCCCCCCCCCAGGCAAGAGGACCTGGAAAGTGAAGGGCCGCCGTGAGCGGACAGAGACGGCTGCCCCCAAGGAGGTAACTCCGGCCACTTCACCTGCCACAACAGCCAGGGGAGGCAAGGGCCCGAGAGCCCCATCTAAGGAGCGGAAGGACAGCAGGGCGGAGAGGACAGCCACCAGGAGCGCGGAGCAGGAGGGCCCCACAAGCCCCATCCCGGATGCAAGGGACGACAACAAAGGGCCCAGGACTCCGTCCCCAAAGGGGCCTGACCCTGCACGTTCGGAGGGCGAGTGAGCAGGGTGTCCAGGCCAGGTCTGACTCCCTTGACTTACTGCACGAGCACCGCTGAACAGGGCCCCGCCGTGCAGAAGAGCACTGCTGAACAGGGCCCCGCCGTGAAGACAGGTACCGCTGAACAGGGCCCGCCGTGCAGAAGAGCACCGCTGAAGAGGGCCCCGCCGTGAAGACAGGCACCGCTGAACAGGGCCCCGCCGTGAAGACAGGTACCGCTGAACAGGGCCCGCCGTGCAGAAGAGCACCGCTGAAGAGGGCCCCGCCGTGAAGACAGGTACCGCTGAACAGGGCACCGCCGTGAAGACAGGTACCGCTGAACAGGGCCCGCCGTGCAGAAGAGCACCGCTGAAGAGGGCCCCGCCGTGAAGACAGGTACCGCTGAACAGGGCCCGCCGTGCAGAAGGGCACCGCTGAACAGGGCCCCGCCGTGAAGACAGGTACCGCTGAACAGGGCCCGCCGTGCAGAAGAGCACCGCTGAAGAGGGCCCCGCCGTGAAGACAGGCACCGCTGAACAGGGCCCCGCCGTGAAGACAGGTACCGCTGAACAAAGCCCGCCGTGCAGAAGAGCACCGCTGAACAGGGCCCCGCCGTGAAGACAGGTACCGCTGAACAGGGCCCGCCGTGCAGAAGAGCACCGCTGAAGAGGGCCCCGCCGTGAAGACAGGTACCGCTGAACAGGGCACCGCCGTGAAGACAGGTACCGCTGAACAGGGCCCGCCGTGCAGAAGAGCACCGCTGAAGAGGGCCCCGCCGTGAAGACAGGTACCGCTGAACAGGGCCCGCCGTGCAGAAGAGCACCGCTGAAGAGGGCCCCGCCGTGAAGACAGGTACCGCTGAACAGGGCACCGCCGTCTCAAGCACCGCTCCGCTGGGCCCTTCATCTCAAGCACCGCTCCGCTGGGCCCTTCCTGTCAAGCACCGCTCCGCTGGGCCCTTCATCTCAAGCACCGCTCCGCTGGGCCCTTCCTGTCAAGCACCGCTCCGCTGGGCCCTTCATCTCAAGCACCGCTCCGCTGGGCCCTTCCTGTCAAGCACCGCTCCGCTGGGCCCTTCATCTCAAGCACCGCTCCGCTAGGAACCGCCGTCTCAGGCACTGTTTATGGTTCACTGTGCCCACCATGCCTCCTCCTTGACCAGTGGAGACTGTCATCCACCGGATGGACTGTGGCTTTGCACTCCCCAGGATGGTCCAGTGGGCAGCCCACCCACTGTAGAGACATTGAGAGACTGTGGCTTTGCACTCCCCAGGATGGTACAGTGGGCAGCCCACCCACTGTAGAGACATTGAGAGACTGTGGCTTTGCACTCCCCAGGATGGTACAGTGGGCAGCCCACCCACTGTAGAGACATTGAGAGACTGTGGCTTTGCACTCCCCAGGATGGTCCAGTGGGCAGCCCACCCACTGTAGAGACATTGAGAGACTGTGGCTTTGCACTCCCCAGGATGGTACAGTGGGCAGCCCACCCACTGTAGAGACATTGAGAGACTGTGGCTTTGCACTCCCCAGGATGGTCCAGTGGGCAGCCCACCCACTGTAGAGACATTGAGAGACTGTGGCTTTGCACTCCCCAGGATGGTACAGTGGGCAGCCCACCCACTGTAAAGACATTGAGAGACTGTGGCTTTGCACTCCCCAGGATGGTCCAGTGGGCAGCCCACCCACTGTAGAGACATTGAGAGACTGTGGCTTTGCACTCCCCAGGATGGTACAGTGGGCAGCCCTCCCACTGTAGAGACATTGAGAGACTGTGGCTTTGCACTCCCCAGGATGGTCCAGTGGGCAGCCCACCCACTGTAGAGACATTGAGAGACTGTGGCTTTGCACTCCCCAGGATGGTACAGTGGGCAGCCCTCCCACTGTAGAGACATTGAGAGACTGTGGCTTTGCACTCCCCAGGATGGTACAGTGGGCATGGTGGCTCCTCGTGGATCTGGCGTCGTGGACTCATGTGGCTGTGGTGGCCCCCCCTTCCCTTCCCCCTGAGGTGCCTGTAGTTTTGTCATCAGATGCCCCTGCAGTGTTCTCTCCAAAGGACTCAGGTCTCGTGTGTGGGCTTTGCCCTTGTTTCGCAGAACATTGGCCCACGGACATGCTAGATTCGTAGGATGTGCAGGACTTGTTACTCCAGTTATACACTGATGTGTATATATTTTTTGTTTTTGTATATGTTTATCACGGTTGGTCAATACTTTACAGGAGCTTTTTTTGTACATAAATATTTATTCTAAATTTGGTTGTGTCATTGTATTTTTAACGGGTGTTTGTGTGGTGTCACTGTGACTTGTTGCTCTGCATTGGTGTGTACATATTGGGGGGGTGGGGGCGGACGCATATGTGTGTGCCCGTAACCTTTCGTCCTCCCCCCTCCCGTGTGTCGTAGGTGCAGTACTCACCGTTGACGTCTGCGCCGGAGTTCGTACTCGTGGTAGATGAGGAGGTAGACGAGAGCCGGTATGATGTTCAATTCGGGTTCCATGCTGTCCTCCTTCCGCGTGGAGTGTCTCGAGGTGAGCGTTTTCCATTGAAAATGTCTGTTTCCGCCGTGTTTTTATCGGCGGGGCTCCCGCCCCGGAAAAGGTGGCGGATTGGTGGGTCGTGATAAGGTGGGCGGTACATTGTCTGCCGCCTGGCTGTTGGCGGTGACCGCCGCTCTGTTTGTTTGTTCCGCCGTGGCGGTCGGAGTGTTAAAGCGGCGGCCTGTGTTGGCGGTTCCCGCCAGGGTCAGAATTGCATTTTTTTGACCGCCGGCCTGTTGGCGGGTTGGCCGCCGCTTTATCACCGACCACCAGGGTTAGAATCACCCCCTAAATGTGTTTAAGAAAGTTAGGGTCCGATTCATAATTTGGGAGAAAGAGGTTTGGCAGTAAGGCTGATTGAGTAATTTACTTTACCCCCTTGACTGCATCTCCTCCTGCAAAATTTTGAAATGACTGCCAAGCTGGCGGTCATTTCTTAAATAATTGTCAGGAACTGCTGTCATGACGGTTCCTGTCATTGCTTTCTGCAGTTTGATGCACAGCTCCGTCAACCATTACAGAGCCATGCTGCAAAAAGTTTTTGTTTTCGTCTCAAAAAGAAAATCCTGAAGCAGGATTTTTTTTTTTTTAAATAAAAGAGAATGCTCCCTTGCTTATGGTGAGGGGAGCATTTTTTTTTTTTTTTTTTTTATAGTTTTCACTGCCCTATACCACCTTTGTTTTCCTGGCAATGCAAACTGACCTCTGTTTTTGCCCATCTGAACTAGGTGGGTGGAATTAGAGATCAACCGCTGACAGCCCTTAATCTTTCTGGCCGTTGGGGGGCAGGGTAAATGTCGGCAGAGACAGAGTAGTCTCCGATGTGATTAAACCAAAGGTTTGCCCATATTTAGGACCAGAATCTTCATGGTATGGACATTCCATCACTGTTGCAACACAGTATCCATAGCACCAAGATATAAACAAGGCCCTTGTGCTGTCTTGCATGTGTTAGAAACAAGGCAAATATTTGGGCATGGGTTCAAAGTATGGTCAACATGTTTCACTACCAAAATTATAGACAGGTTCATCAAGACCTACTGACCCTAACAGAATGTATGGTATCTCTCTGGGAATCATGGTATATCCCAATATTCTCTGCAGGGCCAGGCTGAGGAGATGCAGACACATAGATATTTAATGCTTCAGGTGAGGTTCTACTAAAAATGTAAATTTTAAGGACTAATTGAGAAATTAAAGATGATCATAACCAAACTCTAAAAACATACATTGCCACATCAGGCATTTAGCATGCTCAAGGTGCAGCATAACTCCTTATTACAATAGGGAGTGCTTTGGGCACGCATTGAAAAAGCAGGCACCGAGCACAGCTTACTGCTTATTCTTGGTCATTGCTGGTCCTGTAAAAGATCATAGCTCTTTGCAACACTCTAACGTAGTTTTTAAAGCACAGAGCGGAATGAAAAAATAGAAGCAGCAACAGACACTGATGACCGTGGTGAGGTTTTTTTGCACCATCTTACAGTGGTGTGTGAAAGTGCAAGGGCTGTGTGTCCTTGTCCTCTGAAGTCAGATGTTCACACCTCTACATTTAGGTGTGCTGCTGATGGATTAAAAACAAGCAGCTAAGTTGCAAAGTGGGAACTGACACAAAGAGTCAGCATAATCATTGGACACTATTGTCCAGATTACGTTATTGGGGGGGTCCACAATACCAGGTTGGCGGGCAGACCTGTCAACCTACTGCCATCCCACCAGGAACCTAGATCCCGACGGGCCGATGTCACTGCAGGTTGCAATCAGCCAGGCCGGTGATGAAGTCAGCGCCACCCTGCTAATTACAACTTTGTTCTCTGTCAGCCTTTTTATGGCTGTTTCACTGCCATGAAAAGGCTGGCAGCGAACAAGTGCAGGGGTCCCCCTGCCCAACTCCCTCGAAACGCGCACTATCCGCTGCGCAGTCTCGGTGCATTTCGAGGGTGCAGGTGCCCCCTGTGTGTGGCAGCATTGCTGCCAGCTCTATTGCAAGCCGGCAACAATGCTGCTGCCACTTTCCCATTGGGTTGTCGGCCCAGTAGGAAAGTCCTAATGGGGCCGGCGGTGAGGTCGCCAGAATGGCAGCGACGACCCCATTGGATGTTTCGCAGACAGATGTTCCCATCCGCCAAACTTGTAATTGGACTCCAGATGTTGAACTGTCTCCAATACCATTTTTGTGTGGTAATACAATTACATTTATATTGATGATACAGGAATATACCTCCTCTGCGCAATAAAATCTATTAGTTGCCTTGGAAGTTTGACATAATTAATGGCATATCAAACTTCCCTGTGTACTGGATGTATTATAGCTATATGGAGCCCCTTTTCTTAGTTACTGTGCTGCACAGAGAATGTGTGCCCTTTTAGTCATGCACAAAGAGGCTTTAAGAAGACTTTGTAGCTGTCAGATACCAAGCCCTCCGGTTTCCCAATAGGTGGTTAGTCTACTCCCTTCGATCACGTCATTTACACCATGTTGGTCAGTTGCAGCAGAAAAGATCACTTTTGCCACTTTTAAGTGTTTTTCCCTGCACCATAGATCGAACGGCACTATTGCTGGCAGGGCCAACTTTAGCGTTGGTGGCACCCTGTGCGATAGTCTTTTTTGGCACCCCCCACCCCATGACCACCTCCTCGGATTCCCTCACTACCACCCAGCAAATGTGCCCCTCATCTCTCCACAGCCCCCTTTCACATGCATTCATTTGTTTTAAAGTGCTTTTAAAAGCTGGCTTCACTAATCCACTCAGTTATCCGCATAAAATATAATTCTATTAATTGCAGCAGGAATATTAGCCATCTGTGTTAATTTATGGTGAGTCAAAGCTGCCACCAGACAACTCCCATCTCTCTCCCTAGCAGGGACATTAATCACAAGAGGTATCTTGACATTGTAATTGTTTCATGAAGGCACAAGGTACTTTTCAGCAGGTGCTTTTAAGTCGCACGTTTCGTAAGTCATTGCTAAAAACAGCGCCCCCATGAGGTCAGCGCTCCACAATACCGGTCAGCTTCTGGTGCGGCCACACCACTCACACCACCCTAAAGCCGGCCCTATTTGCTGGCACTATTAGATTTGTCGGCTGCCTTTGATGCAATAGATCATTAAAGCTTGCTTGGTTGGTCAGGTAGTGTGGTGAGTGATTTTTTGCAGGATAGTACCTCCAAGGTTAAATACTACAGCCAGACAGCCAATGCTGACTTCACATACAGTGGAGGGGTTTAGAACCGGCCAGGGACACTGTTGTCTCAGGTCTCTTCAGTGAACAAGTTTGCTCTCCAGAGATGTACTATAAGGTTTTCTGGTTTTCGGTTTCTACTTCTTGTGAATTCTGGTGGGTGTTTTTCAGTGTTTGCATTGTTTTAAATGTTTATTCTTTTTTGCTTTATACATAATCATGTCACCTGCAGTTATTGCCGGACACTAGCACGTATTTGTCTGACTTAGATATTGAAGAGAACAAAAGAGTGAAAAGCACACAACATCAGAACAATGGAGGAAGAGAAAGATGGACAAAATGTGACAAAGCGATAAAGCAGAAGACGACAAGAGTCTTGATGTGGATTTAACATAATGTGACCTTGATACCCAGCATGTGACAATTAATTGCACCATTGGAGCACATCTTCAGGGACCACCACTCCTTCTTTTACAAATTATATACCGATTTATAGCCCCAGATCAGTCCCTGAATTGCAATTTAGCTCCCTGATGGTATGAACAAAATCCTATGTGAAAAGACCATCAGTGGGACTACATTAAAATTCTGTATGACCTTTCAGAGAGGAAAACAGTTCTGCTATGAGATTTATCACTTTATTGAGTATTACAAACAAATGTGGAAACACCAGGAGGAGTAGCAGTCATACCACACCTCCCACTGATTTGTGGAAAAGTGTCTGACAGGATTTTATGGCTATAGGAGATCTGTGGCAATGCCAGCAGAAAAAAACTATTTTGTGTAGTGTATTCCCAAATATCTCTTGAATGCCAAAATATTGTTGCTATGATTGTAATAATTTTATCTGAAAGTCCACAATTTTGTATGGCATATTGAACATTGGCAAATTAATCAAAATACAATTTGCAGTTTCTCATATTAAGCAGAGGTTATCAGATGAACTAGCTCATAAACGAATAAAGCTTGGCAACTGATGTTAAGTAATCTTTCTATAACTTTGATAAAAATGATTTCTCCAAATAGAGTTTAGTAAAACATTAATCATTTTCATCAGTTGAAAAATACCCACTTATTGATAGTAAAAGTAATCATCCTTGAAGACTCACTATAAAGCATGTTTCATATTAAAAGTTGGGAGCTTGGAGTCTACAAGTGGACCCTAGAGTTTCTATACAAGAAAACGTGAGAAATAAACTAATGTAATATTAAGGCAATGCTCATGTCCAATTGTTAGGCCAGACATCTTGGGCGTGGTCTCCCCTGTCTTTTTTGCTTCTGCTTCCCATGTTATGACTGTGTGCTGGACTCTGTTTTTGGTACTCTGGGCACTTGACCACTGCTGACCAGTGCTAAAGTGCAAGTGCTCCCTGTGTAAATTATGTGGGTAATTGTCTTTTCTATGATTGGCATATTTGATTTACTAGTAACTCCCTAGTAAAGTGCACTAGAGGTGCCCAGGACCTGTAAATCAAATGCTACTAGTGTGTCTGCAGCACAGGTTGAGCCACCCACATGACTAGCTCTGTAAACATGGCTCAGACCTGCCACTGCAGTGTCTGTGTGTGCAGTTTTAACTGAGACTTTCCTTTGAAGTTTGCCAACCTCATAGGCAGAAAGGGGTGTAAGTAGTGTACCCAAAACCCCAGAATTTCAAATTATTTCTGGATTCAAGAGGCACCTCTGCCAAGGAGAAGAGCTGAAGAGCTAGAGGTTAGTACTGCCCCTTTGCCTGTGACTGTGCTTGGTTGGGTTTTCCTGCAGTTGCTGCTTCTGCCTGAAAGACGACAACGATTGGACTTTGTGGTATATTCCTGCTTGTGAAGAATCTCCAAGGGCTTGGACTGAGCTTGCCTCCTGTTTTGAAGTGTCAGTGCCATTAAAGACTTCCTCTGCCAGTAGCTGGACTCTCTGCTGAGACTCTTGCCCTGCCAAGTTGGGTACTATCCAATCCCTGGACTCTTGAAAGGTGAAGCTGGTAGAACAAGGACTGAAATCCATGCCCAGGATGCCGTGCAGGGAAAAGTTTGACGCACCACCGGCAATGCGGCTGAAAAAACGACGCACCATCCTCCTTGCGACTGAAATTGACGCACCACCCGCATCGTGGCTGGGAAATTGATGCAACACCTGCATTGGGGCTGGAGAAACAATGCAACATCCGCTTGTGGCTGGTGAAAACGATGCAAGCCCCATGCAGCATGGATTCCTGTCACCGTGTTACCAAATTTCACATGCAACATAGGTGGGTGTCAAAAATCAACAAAAGACTGTGTGGATCTAAGGTGACCAGTCTGGAAATCGATGCATCGCTCTTTTGTCAGAGAGAAAAAGGATGCATTGCGTACCTGACCAGAGGACAAACAACGCATGGCCTCACTTGTGGGTGAGGAATTGATGCATCGCTGCCATTTTCAATGCACGCTTGCCCATGCAGCTTTATTTTTGATGCAAATCGGGTGTTTTGTGTAACAACAAAGTTTCCATTGTTTTCTGTGGAGTAAGACTCTTTCTACTTTGAAAATTCATAACTTTACTTGTGTATGTTTGAGTTTTGTCATTTTGGGCTTGTTTGGATTAGATAAATATTGCAGATTCTTCTAAGCTGGTGTAGTGTCTATTTTTTAGTGTTTTTACTGTATTATTGTGTCTTAGTACAAATACTTTACACATTGCCTCTGAGATAAGCTTTACTGCTTGTGGCAGGCTACCAAGGGGATGGGCAGAGGTTATCTAGGTGTGTATCTCCATTGCCCTGTCTAGAGTGAGGGTCCCTGCATGGACTGAGTGCAAACTGACTGCCAACCAGAGATATATACTCACTCTCTAGAGAATTTCATGTTTACTTGTTATTTACAAGGCAAGAGTTATGTTCTGTTATTCAGAATGATCGCATCCAACACTTGCAGAATTGACCTATAGTCATGTGGGGGAGTACAGGAGCAGCTAAAGTGAAAATGTGGTGGAAGACTTTGAAATAAAGCAAAACCTTAAGTAGAACATTAAACATTTTCTAATCTAGAGTGTGTCCCCAGCACCCCAAAGAGACATTTTCACATGGAAATATTTGGTCACCTTAGCCTACCTGCTTATGTTGCCCTACAAGCAACACTAGCATACCCTCAATACAGGCACTTTTAAGTCTGTCTCACTGAAAGATTGGGCAAGTTTATCACCCACAGGGCTGTAAAAGAGATGCTGTCACTGTGCACACTGATCATGTTCAGGGTCAGGTTCACAAGGCCCTAGCGCCACCTTGCACCTTGTTAGCACCATTTATTTTTATGCTAATGTGGCTCAAAGAGGCAAAAATCGTGGCCCCATATTTACAAAGTGGCACCATGCATGCATGGCGTCACTTTGCAACCTCTTGTGCCACATTATGCCTGCGCCAGGTATGATGTATTCAAGGAGGACATTCAGCCGTTAGGAGGCCCACAAAATCTACAAGATTTCATTGCACCATTTTTAGCGTCATTTTTAATACCTTCTTAAAGCAGGAATTAAAAGGACGCGCCCATTAAAGTCAATGGGCCTCCTTGCAGTTTGCTGAAACAGTGTCAAAATGTTTAATGCTAGTGCAGCAAAGCACCACAATAGCATCAATTGATGATGACGTACTTGGCCTAACATGCTCCATGGTGCACTGCATTGTAAATACGGCGCACCCATGGGAGGGGGGCAAGAAATCTGGCACATCAGTACTGATGCGCCAGATTTCTGCAAATCTGAGACTCAGTGTCTTGCTCACTTTCCTTATAGTTTTACCTAGTGAGGTCAGCTTTTTAAATCCTTCCCACACTTTCCTTGGGAGGTACATACCATGTACACATGGTCTCAGCACACTGTCACTAGTAGGATATTTTACTAGAGATAGCCTGTGTGTATGCACATGACTGCTCTCCTAAGAGGAGATGAGCTCTTCATCAAAAAATACTGTCAGCTAGAATTGTCCCAACCATAGCCAACCCCATTAATCATGGTGTTTCTGTATTTTCAAATCTAAATGTAAATCGTCACTAGGGAGAACAAGTATTTGCAATGCAATGGATCTCAGGTGTGCACGAGGTAGAGGTATAAGCATTGTAAATTCCTAACTGGACTTTCTTGCCACATAAAATGAAAAGTAAAAGTAAAACAGTTGACATAAGCAAACCGATCCAAAGCACCAGGGACGCTATAAGCATGAGCGCAAAGGAGAGACACAAAAGGAAAAATAAGTTTGCTCGCAATCAAACATATCAGTAAATGTGCAATTATCCATGTAAAAGGGTTGCTGGGGAAAGCGATAACAAAACTACCCCAAGTAGTGACAAACATAAAGCATTTACCAATGACAGAAAAGATTTTTGAAAGGCAAGTCCATGAACGAGTGAAAGTGATGGGCGTGCGGTGGGAGTGGTTCAAAGCACACAGATAGAATACAACAGGCCAGAGTGCTTGCACGCTCAACCTAAAGAGGTTGACTAGTGCACAACATCACTCATCTGTTTTCACATAATCCTCCACATCATGCGTCCATCATCCTTACAATATCTCAAGCATATTTCCACTCATCCCTAGATTGGGGCTGCATTGCATAAGGTATCCTTTTCTTGGCACAAGCTACACCTGGTATCTTGTGTATACAAACGAAGAGACAGAGGAGCAAGCCCTGGTCATATCCCCCTCACTTATACATAATCACACTATGGTGGTCATTACAACCCTGGCGGACGGTGTTAAAGCGGCGGTAAGATCGCCAACAGGCCGGCGGTAAAAAAATTGCAATTACGACCGTGGCGGAAACCGCCAACAAAGACAGCCATTTTAACACTCCGACCGCCACGGCGGTACAAACAAACAGCTTGGCGGTCACCGCCAACAGACAGGTGGAGGACAATGTACAACCTACCAATCCGCCACCTTTTCCGGGGTGGAATCAACGCGGACAAAAACACGGCGGAAACAGGACTTCGAAGGGAAAACGCTCACCTCTACACACCCCACGAGGAATTCGGACGCCATGGAACCAGAGCTGCAGATACTCCCAGCCCTTATCTTCTTGCTCCTCTACCAGAAGCACGACCGCCGGCGGCGAAGACCACGGTGAGTACTGCACCTACGACACAGGGGAGGGGGGAGGGAATAAACAGGGACACACACACGCAACACCCCAACCCCCACCCCCGACAACACACACACTAATACAGCATGATACATTATAGTTACACCCGACCCCCCTGGAAGAAAGCAAAGACAAAAGAAAATTAGTGTAACCAATGTAATATTTTAAAATCAAGTACGCAGAAATATATAAATACACTATAAAGAAAATATACACCAAGAATAGTAGTCCAGGTAGTGCTCCAATGAAGTCCATGGAACACTGGGCCCACACGGTATGGGCGAGGCCCACACAAGATCCCCGACCATGACGGAGAGAACACTGCAGGGGCATCATAGAGCAAGAAAACAGGCACCTCAGGGGGAGGGAAAGAGGGGGGCACCTCAGCCGGTTGAGTGCACGACGCCAAATCCATGAGAGGGCCACATGCCCACTGTTACATCCTGGGGAGTGCAAAGTCACAGTCTCTCAAGTCTCTACAGTGGGTGGGTTGCCCACTGTTCCATCCTGGGGAGTGCAAAGCCACAGTCTCTCAAGTCTCTACAGTGGGTGGGTTGCCCACTGTTCCATCCTGGGGAGTGCAAAGCCACAGTCTCTCAAGTCTCTACAGTGGGTGGGTTGCCCACTGTTGCATCCTGGGGAGTGCAAAGCCACTGTCTCACAGGTCTCTTCAGTGGGTGGGTTGCCCACTGCTTTATCATGAGGAGTGCAAAGCCACAGTCTCACAAGTCTTTTCAGTGGGTGGGTTGCCCACTGCTTTATCCTGGGGAGTGCAAAGCCACAGTCTCACAAGTCTTTTCAGCGGGTGGGTTGCCCACTGCTTTATCCTGGGGAGTGCAAAGCCACAGTCTCTCAAGTGGATAACAGTCTCCACTTGTTCTGGAGGGGGCTTTGTGCCCAGAGTGCTTCATCCTGCTAAGGACAGAGGTAGTGGATGCCTTTCTCCACTGGTTCTGGAGGGGGCATGGTGCCCAGAGTGCTTCATCCTGCCAAGGACAGAGGTAGCGGATGCCTTTCTCCACTAGTTCTGGAGGGGGCATGGTGCCCAGAGTGCTTCATCCTGCTAAGGACTGAGGTAGTGGATGTGATACTCCACTGGTTCTGGAGGGGGCATGGTGCCCAGAGTGCTTCATCCTGCTAGGGACTGAGGTAGTGGATGTGAATCTCCACTGGTTCTGGAGGGGGCATGGTGCCCAGAGTGCTTCATCCTTCTAAGGACTGAGGTAGTGGATGCCTTTCTCCACTGGTTCTGGAGGGGGCATGGTGCCCAGAGTGCTTTATCCTGCTAAGGACTGAGGTAGTGGATGTGATACTCCACTGGTTCTGGAGGGGGCATGGTGCCCAGAGTGCTTCATCCTGCTAAGGACTGAGTTAGTGGATGTGAATCTCCACTGGTTCTGGAGGGGGCCTGGTGCCCAGAGTGCTTCATCCTGCTCGTGGCGGCCTCAGTAGCGTCAGTGCCCTTGGCGCTCATGGGCCAGCGGTGCTTGTGGCGGCAGTGCCCTGTTCAGCGGTACTTGTGGTGGCGGTGCCCTGTTCAGCGCTGCTTGTGGCCGCGGTGCCCTGTTCAGCGCTGCTTGTGGCCGTGGTGTCCTTTGCAGTGACTCAGTTGCTGGCGGTCCTGTCTGGCCCAGCGGGGCTGGTACTGGCGGTCCTTCATGGCCCAGCAGGGCTGGTGCTGGTGGCCCTGTCTGGCCCAGCGGGGCTGGTGCTGGCGGTCCTGTCTGGCCCAGCGGGACTGGTGCTGGCGGTCCTCTCTGGACCAGTGGGGCTGGTGCTGGCAGTCCTGTCTGGCCCAGCGGGGCTGGTGCTGGCGGTCCTCTCTGGCCCAACGGTCCTCTCTGGCCCTGCAGGGCTGGTGCTGGCGGTCCTGTCTGGCCCAGCGGGGCTGGTGCTGGTGGTCCTCTTTGGCCCAGTGGGGCTGGTGCTGGAGGACCTGTCTGGCCCAGCGGGGCTGGTGCTGGCGGTGGCCTCTTCGGCAGCAGGGCAGGTGCTGGTGGTCCTGTCTGGCCCAGCGGGGCTGGTGCTGGCGGTGGCCTCTTGGGCAGCAGGGCAGGTGCTGGCAGTGGCCTCTTGGGCAGCAGGGCAGCTGCTGGTGGTGGCCTCTTGGGCAGCAGGGCAGCTGCTGGCGGTGGGCACCTGGGCAGCGGGGATGATGGCGGTGGGCTCCTGTGCAGCGGGGATGATGGCGGTGGGCTCCTGGGCAGCGGGGATGATGATGGCGGTCTTCTCCGCCGTGCTGCTCTTCTCAGACCTGCTGACTTTCTTGTGGCCCTTCCCCACAGTGGAAGGTGTCGCAGCTGACTCCACACTCCCACCTGTACCTCTGGGAGCGGCTTTGGTGGCTGAAGTCTTCCCCCTCTCCCGCGGGGCACTGGCCAACTTTAGATGCTTCACAGGTGGGGGACTGTTCGTGCTGTGGCTCCGTGCCACACTGGCTGTCCTGGTGGCTGGTGCACTCCAGATTCTGGTGACTACAGGCACCACTGGTCCCAGAGATGTTGTGGCTGAGGTGCTAGGTTGGGACCTGGAGAGTTGGGCCCTAGGAGGCGGACGGGATGGGGGAGGTGTGGGAAAAAGGTCAAGGTTGGACAGGAAAAGTTTTTGGGAAACACTGGGATGTGTAGCTGGAGGGGGTTTGGGAGTGGAGGAAGAGGTTATGGTTGTATGAGGTGTTGGTTTGGTGACTTTGGGTGAAGGTGCATGCGCTGGAGGATGTTGTGACATGGATGGCTGTTGGGTGGGTGTGTGCCTGCGTTTGTGTATCTTGGGAGGTGGCGTCACAGACACACTGGGAGACGACACAGGGGACGTGTGAATGGCAGTTGGGGTGGTGACTGCACGTGAGCGGGGTCTGGTGGCGTGTGTGCTGGTGATGGCAGTAGTGGCTGCAGATGTAGTGCATGCAGATGTGAGTGTAGACAGTCTGGGAGGGAGGAGGGAGACGAGGAGGAGGGGCACACAGTGTAGGCAGTGGATGTTGGTGTGTATGCATGTGTGTGATGCTTGCGTGAGTGCCTGTGGGATGTGTGGTGCTTATGTTTGCCAGAGCTTCCCTTGTATGTTGACGTGTGTGCATGCTGGTCTGAAGGTGTGCTTGGGATAGGATGAGGTACAGGGGATTGGGTCTGGGTGGAGGAAGTTGGAGGGGGGAGGCTAGAGACAGGGACAATGGCTGCCATCAGTCCTGAGGCCAGAGTCTGAAAAGCTTGCTGAAGGGCCGCCTGACCAGAATGAATGCCCTCCAGCAATGCATTTGTTTGTTGCAACTGCCTTTCTACACCCTGGATGGCATTCAAAATGGTAGACTGCCCAACAGTGACGGACCTGAGGAGGTCAATGGTCTCCTCACTGAGGGCAGCAGAGGTGACTGGGGCAGGGCCTGAGGTTCCTGGGACGAAGGTGATGCCCACCCTCCTGGGTGAGCGGGCACAGGGCAAAAGCTGAGGGGTTACTGGGAGGGCGGTGCTGGTAGGGGGATGGTAGCTGTGCCTGTAGATGCGGGGGCACAGATGTTGCCGCAAGGGAGCTCCCATCAGAGGAAGTGTCCGTGTCACTGGTGTCAGCTCCTGTCCCCGCCGTAGAGCTCCCCTCGCCCTCCGGCCCACTGGTGTACTCTGACTCCGTTGTCTCGCCCTCCAGGGCCATGTGGGATGCAGCTCCCTCCTGCTCCGTTGCCACTGCTCCTCCACCTGATGATGCTAATGCACACAAGAACAGGGAGACCACAAAAAGGGGGGGCGACAGAAGAAAGACATGTTGAGTGCATGCATTACCGCTACCGTTGGCGGACACAACAGACACAGAAGCCCCCCGCACTTCGCCGCGCACTTGGCCTCCACTGTTCAATCCCTGGGACATGGCCTACGAGGCTATGGACGACATCGGCGCACATCAATTTCACAGGAGCCTGACTAGGTGTACTTGGCACTGTGCACAGGTGGGGTGGGGTGCCAGAGGCTCTGCCAGCACAAGGGGACCTTGCCTCCTAAACTCGCCCTGGGCTAGGGAAATCCACAGCCCACCTCCCCCACCCAGACACCTCCACTGCGCGCAAAATCAGCAGAATGAGAGTGTACTCACCCCCTTGTGGCTGCTGTGATGCCCCCAAGCGCCCATCCAACTCCGGGTATGCCACCGCCAGGATCCTGAACATCAGGGCTGTCATGGTGCGACGGGCACCCCTCCCACGTTGGGAGGCCATTCCCAGCTGGGCATCCGCCGTCTTTTTGCTCCAGTGGCGAATGTCCTCCTATCTTTTCCTGGCAGTGGGTGCTCCGTCTGTGGTAGACCCCCAGGGTCCGGACGTCCTTGGCGATGGCACACCAAATATCTTTTTTCTGGTGGGCGCTGACCTACATGAATTTTACAGGGGGAAAAAAAAGTTATCATCCGTACCCTTGCCATTATGCACATGCACTCACCGTCGTTTCATGCACGCCTCAATCTACCCTCTCCCATCTTTCATCCACCACACTCTACACAGGCATAGCCCATACAGCATGCACCCAGTGTATTTACCTGTTTGTCTGGAGGACCGTAGAGTAGCGTGTACTGGGGGAGGACCCCATCCACGGGTTTCTCCAAATCCTCCGATGTGAAGGCGATGGCCCTTTCCCCAGTTGCACGAGCCATTGTCTCTTCCAGACCGAGGTGACAGCAGCACTTGCAGTGTAGGTACTCTCCTGTCGAAGATCAGGTATCGAGTGATTGAACAGATAGGACATTGCAGTCACGTCCGCGGCGGTGCGTACCGTCACCGCCGGCGTACATCGTCATTAGCTCCTGGGACCCATAGGGTCCAATGTTAACCAATGCAGGATTGCGTGGCGGTCTTCGACCGCCTACCGCGAAGGTACACAACGCCAGCGCAGTTACCTCACATCCCATTGTCCCACTTTACAGGTCAGACAGCCGCCATTTCAGGGGCCTACATGGCTTAATTTTTAACTGCCTCACACATACCTAGGCCTAGCCTCAACACACATACAGGCCAAATATTGGATTATGAATCGTGTTCGTGTAAGCTGTGTTTACGTACCTCTGAGTTCGTTTGACTCTGTGCTTGCTGTTGTTCTTCATAGGCACCGTCCGCTGGGACATGTGAGGAGATGGCGGCATCCTCCGGTGTACAGACCGCTGGTGGACCTGTCGACAATGGAGGAAAGACATGTGATCATCACCTACAGGCTTGACCATGCCACAATCCAGGAACTGTGTGCCCAGTTGGAGCCAGACGTGATGTCAGCTATCCGCCATCCCATAGGAATCCCCCCTCAAGTGCAGGTGCTGTCAGTACTCCATTTGCTTGCAAGTGGGTCATTTCAAACAACAGTGGCCATAGCATCAGTGATGTCCCAGCCTATGTTTTCCAATGTGTTCCAACATGTTGTCCAGAGTGTTGTCTTCCCTGCTGTAACACATGCAGAGCTACATTTTGTTCCCTCAGGTGGAGGATTTGCCTACAGTGAAAAGAGACTTCTATGGCCTGGGACATATCCCCTACATCATAGGTGCCTGTAGACAGTCCCCACAGTATAGACACTCAGGAGAGGTAAATTTGGGTTTTTGAGGTAAGTATTTATTAGTAATTTGAAATAAGAACTGATGAAAAGTCAGTACGACGTTTAGCGCCAGTTTCTTCTCTGGAGTGGTGAATATCTTCCTTCTAATCTGTGTCCCTTTTCTTCCTTTTCTCTAGGTGGCGTACCGGATCGTCCTCATCAGGTCCCGGATGTGACATACAAGAAAAAGGGAACACATACCGCTGGTGAGTGGAACGGACGCCTTATACCACGTCTTCTACTTATATGTTTTACTGGGGAAAAGGTTTAAGGAGGGGGGGGGGGGGTTATGTGTGATATAGGTGCCAGTGAGGACTTCAGGGCTTGTGTATATTCCGTACTTTACCCTTTTGTGCTCTCCCGGTGCTCTCTAAAGTGCCCTTCTCTCCTCCCTCCCCTCACCCTGCCTCCCTCCCTTCCCCAGCGTTTCTCCCCTTTTATTGTGCCCCTCGGTTTGTCCAGAAGGACCGTACCTTGTAGAGCCACGACCCTCCAGGGTCGTGGCTGGCTCTGTGGAGGTCCTCTCGTCGGTCTGGGCTGGTCTCCCCTGCTTCCGGTCGGGCGCTGTTCCTCTGGGTTCGGGTTCCGCCGCTTCCAGGCCACTGGGGTCCTCCTCCGATGTCCTTGTCGCCGTCTCTCTCTTCCTCCTTAGGTTCGCCGTCGCCACCGTCGTTCTCCTTCCTCTCTTCCTTCCCGGCTCTCCCCCTCTCGACCGGAGCTTCCGTCTTTTGGCCGCCTGGTGGCCAATCCGGAGCCTCCTCGTCACCGGAGGTTGCCGAGGCAACCTCGGGACGCTGGCCTCGTTGCGGACGCGTTTCCAGGGGAACCTGGGAACGCGGCCGTAGCGGTTCCGTTTCTGCCGGTTCCCCGCTGTTGCCCGGGGCGGCCCGGTCACACACCCTTCCCCAAGAACTGTCCTGCTCCAGGACAGGCGAAGACAGAGGAAATCGGGACAGATAATCAGCGGGGGCCTGGTGAGATCCAGGGACGTGCCGAACCTGAAAGGAGAATGGTTGCAGTTCAAGGAACCATCGCAGTATCCTGGAGTTAGAATCTTTATGCGCAGCCAGCCACGTAAGAGGAGCGTGATCCGTGAATAGTATAAACGGCCGCCCTAGGAGATAGTACTGCAAACAGTCAATGGCCCACTTGATAGCCAAGCACTCTCTCTCTATAATTGGATAGTTACGTTCCCGGGAAAACAGTTTTCTACTGATGTAGACCACCGGATGGTCAAGCCCCTCGCTATCTGGCTGAGTCAGAACCCCTCCAAGCCCAACATCCGATGCGTCAGTGTAGAGGTGAAACGGCTTCGTAAAATCTGGGCAGTGCAGGATGGGATCGGAGGTTAAGGAAACTCTCAACTGTTCAAAACTCGCGTTTTGCGTCTCCGAAAAAGGCAAAAGTCGATTGGGATATCGTTTAGTGAGTAGGTCCGTAAGAGGTGCTGCTAAGGTGGAGTAATGTGGAATGAAGCGCCGATAATAGCCCACTAATCCTAAAAAGGAGCGTAATTCCTTTTTCGTGTGTGGAAGAGGGGCATGTAAAATGGCATCCACCTTCCCATTTTGAGGTTGTAGTGTACCCTGATTAATCCGATATCCCAAATAGGAGATGTCGGTTTTACCTATCACACATTTCTTGGGATTGGCCGTCAAACCAGCAGTTTGAAGGGCTTTGAATATTCTCTGTAGGTGTATTAAGTGGTCCTCCCATGTTTCACTAAATACGACTACATCATCTAGATACGCAGCGGAGAATGCAGGATAGGGTTTTAGAATCCTATCCATCAACCTCTGAAAGGTTGCAGGGGCTCCATGAAGCCCAAAAGGCAGTACTGTGAATTGATATAACCCGGACTGGGTAGAAAAAGCTGTTTTTTCTCTATCTGGAGGAGCTAAGGGAATCTGCCAATACCCTTTAGTTAGGTCGATAGTAGACATGTATTTTGCTTTCCCTAGTTTTTCGAGAACATCGTCCACCCTAGGGATGGGATAGGTGTCGAATAGGGAGTTTGAGTTAAGTTTGCGGAAATCTATGCAAAACCTGACGCTACCATCAGGCTTCGGTACTAGGACAACCGGTGAACACCAGGGACTAGTGGACGGTTCGATGACCCCTAGGGATAACATTGTTTTGATTTCTTCTTCGATTATGTGTTTTCTAGCTTCTGGAATACGATACGGGCGTTCTCTGGTGATCTGCCCGGAGCTTGTGCGTGTATTATGGTGAATTAAAAACGTCTTTCCTGGTTTCTCTGAAAAGAGTGGTTGCCATTGTTTTAAAACCTTAAGGGCTTGTTGCTTTTGCCCTTCAGGTAAAGTATCGTCTACTATGGGTAGGGTACTTTCAGTATCGGGGTTGGTAGGGTAGAACTCGATATCTAGGGTCTTGTCGGGACACACAAACTGACCCATTTCTACGGAACGTTCAGGTTGTGCGGGGGTCTCCCATTTTATTAGCAGGTTTACATGATATATTTGTGTTTTTATTGGACGGGAGGATATTTCGATAAGGTAGGTGACAGGGGAAACTGCTTTGATTACTCGATATGGGCCCTGCCATTTGGCCAGGAGTTTATGGTCGGAGGTGGGTCTCATTATTAGGACCTGGTCCTCGGGTTGGAAAACCCGTAGTTTACTTCCTTTGTCATAATAGGACTTTTGTGTTTGTTGGGCCTGTTCCAGGTTTGCGTGTACGTCGGTCCATAAGCTGTGTAGGTGGTTCCTCAATTTTTCCGCATATTCTAACAAAGGAGTCCCTGCTTCCTCAGCCTCGGCCTCCCAGGATTCTACCGCCATGTCTAAAAGGGACCGAGGTTGGCGTCCGAAGACCAACTCAAAGGGGCTATGCCCCGTGGATGCTTGCTCATGTGTCCGTATGGCGTACAACACTAGGGGTAACTTTTGATCCCAATCCTTCCCTGTCTCATTGATAGTCTTTCTCAGCAGGGTTTTAATGGTTCGATTAAATCTTTCGACTAATCCGTCCGTTTGAGGATGGTAAACGGAGGTTCTGATCTGAGCTATCCCCAATGTTTTACACACTTGTTTCATTAAGGTGGACATAAAAGGGGTCCCCTGGTCCGTGAGGATTTCATGTGGAAACCCAAGACGAGAAAATACGTTAATCATAGCTTGGGCCACTGTCTTGGTTGTCATACTAGTCAGGGGAATGGCCTCTGGGTATCGTGTAGCATAATCTACAATGACTAAGATGTAGGTGTGTCCTTTTGACGAAGGAATCAAAGGTCCCACTAGATCCATCCCTATTCTTTTGAACGGGATATCGATGATGGGAAGGGGTAGGAGAGGCGCCTTCCTAGGCCGACTAGGTTCGGTTAACTGACAACGGGGACATTGGGCGCAATACCTACGTATGTGGGCGTACACTCCAGGCCAATAAAACCTTCTGAGCAAATATTCCTCGGTGTTTTCTCTCCCAAAGTGTCCTCCCCCTGGGTGATTATGAGCTAGTGTAAGAACATGTTCCCGATAGTGGGTAGGTACCAGAAGTTGGCGTTTACGTTCTCCCCGTCGTGTGGTAGTAACCCGATATAATAAGTTTTTTTGCACTATAAAGTAGGGACCCACCTCTTCTGTCTCCTCTGTTACTGCCGACCTCCAGGCATTGTTAAGGGAGGGGTCCTCTCTCTGTTGTTGGACAAAAGTACTAGGAACTTCATGAATTTCTGCCACTATCTCTCCATAGGTGTTGTCACCTTTCGTCTTCCGATAGTCCCCTTTTCCCTGTCGTTTCTCTCTTCGTGACAACTTTCTACGATATAGCGGACACTCAATATCACTCTCTGAAAAAGGTGCCTCTCCCCACCAATCCTTAGTTTGTTTGCTATCTCTGACGTAGTCTAATAGTTCTTGGAAGTGGATGTAGTCTGTCCCAATGATACATTCCTCGATTAACCGGGGCATTATCCCCACTGGGAGGAAGTCCTGATAGGGTCCCCACCTGATCTGGAGTACCTGTATAGGATACTGGGCCTTGTCCCCGTGTATGCAACATATAGATACCCATTGTTTCTCTTCTATATCATTATTTATCAAGTCTTTCCTAATTACTGATTGGCTGCAGCCGGAGTCAACCAGGGCATATACACTTTTCCCGTCCACTTGTATCACCATTTTAAATTTTAGGGCGCCCTTCCCAGTACATAACACCCTTCGCCTTGTCATCCCTATCTCCATTGGTTCTCCCATTTCTTGTTTCTGGGGACACATACGTGCGATGTGTCCCCATTCGCCACAACTATAACATTGGGGTCCCATGGTAGGCGGGCCTTCAGGAATCCTACGTGGTACTAGATAGTCGGGTGGACTTTTTACAAATGTCTTTGGGGTCGGTAGAACTGGTTTAATGATACTTCGCGTGGGACAGTTTCTGACATCGGTGGATCGATGAAAAGCACAGGCCAGATCGATGGCCGTCTCAGTATCCACTTTTGGGTGTTGTCTTATCCAGTGTTTTGTGGATGGAGGTAGACCATCTAGATATTGTTCCAGTATAATGGTTTTGATGACTTCCTCCCGACTATCTCCAATATGGCCTAACCATTTTAATGCTAGATCCTTCACACGAAAATAAAAGGTTCTAGGATCTTCGTTGGTGCCCCATTTGACTTTACGAAATCTCATCCTGTAATATTCTGTGTCGTGACCCACCCTTTCTAGTATACTTGTTTTTATGTCTTGATAGGGGTTGACACCACCTGGGTTAGCGGCTTGATATGCTGATTGTAAGAGACCGGTGAGCAGGGGGGCCACATATTGTCCCCATTTATCTTCTGGCCATAGGGCGGAGGAGGCTACCCGTTCAAAGTTGGTGAAAAAGGATTCCGGATCCTCTCCCTCCTGATACTTCTGTAATACGGAACTAGGTACATTCGGATGTACCTTACTAGCGGCGATAGTCTCCGTTAGTTTTTTCATCGCACTTTCATGGACTAACTGGTTGTTCGCCAGTATGGTCGCCTGGCTCTTCAGAGCAGATTGTAAGGTTTCTCGGTCTTCTTTGGCCTCTCTCTGTTGGGCCTCCCATACTAGTTGTAAGTGTCTTTGCCCTTCCGCTAGTTGCTTAATCACGGTCTCTAACGATGGACTCTCACTCATTGTGTATACTGTCTGGACTGTTTTATGGAGAGGGATTAGAAACAAGATCCCACTTCTGACACCACTGTAGACAGTCCCCACAGTATAGACACTCAGGAGAGGTAAATTTGGGTTTTTGAGGTAAGTATTTATTAGTAATTTGAAATAAGAACTGATGAAAAGTCAGTACGACGTTTAGCGCCAGTTTCTTCTCTGGAGTGGTGAATATCTTCCTTCTAATCTGTGTCCCTTTTCTTCCTTTTCTCTAGGTGGCGTACCGGATCGTCCTCATCAGGTCCCGGATGTGACATACAAGAAAAAGGGAACACATACCGCTGGTGAGTGGAACGGACGCCTTATACCACGTCTTCTACTTATATGTTTTACTGGGGAAAACGTTTAAGGAGGGGGGGGGGGTTTATGTGTGATATAGGTGCCAGTGAGGACTTCAGGGCTTGTGTATATTCCGTACTTTACCCTTTTGTGCTCTCCCGGTGCTCTCTAAAGTGCCCTTCTCTCCTCCCTCCCCTCACCCTGCCTCCCTCCCTTCCCCAGCGTTTCTTCCCTTTTATTGTGCCCCTCGGTTTGTCCAGAAGGACCGTACCTTGTAGAGCCACGACCCTCCAGGGTCGTGGCTGGCTCTGTGGAGGTCCTCTCGTCGGTCTGGGCTGGTCTCCCCTGCTTCCGGTCGGGCGCTGTTCCTCTGGGTTCGGGTTCCGCCGCTTCCAGGCCACTGGGGTCCTCCTCCGATGTCCTTGTCGCCGTCTCTCTCTTCCTCCTTAGGTTCGCCGTCGCCGCCGTCGTTCTCCTTCCTCTCTTCCTTCCCGGCTCTCCCCCTCTCGACCGGAGCTTCCGTCTTTTGGCCGCCTGGTGGCCAATCCGGAGCCTCCTCGTCACCGGAGGTTGCCGAGGCAACCTCAGGACGCTGGCCTCGTTGCGGACGCGTTTCCAGGGGAACCTGGGAACGCGGCCGTAGCGGTTCCGTTTCTGCCGGTTCCCCGCTGTTGCCCGGGGCGGCCCGGTCACAGTGCCATTGATGGGACACATGTGGCTTTGTTCCCCTCCCCCCGCAGGAGTGAACAGGTGTACAGAAACAGGAACAGTTATCATTCCATGAATGTGCAGATGGTGTGTTTGGCAGACCAGTACATCTACCATGTGAATGCCAAGTTCCCTGGCTCAGTGCATGACGCTTACATCCTGCGGAATAGCAGCACCCCTTATGTGATGGGTCAACTCCAGAGGCACCGTGTGTGGATATTAGGTGAGCACCTGGAAGCAAGTCAGTGGGAATGGTTGTCTGGGTCTGGGGATATCACTCCAGGTTAGTGTGTGTCTACCAGTTGCCCCTCGCCATTTGCAAGTGACTCCGGTTACCCCAACCTGTCATGGCTACTGAATCCCAGGACAAGGGCAGAGGAATGCTACAATGAGGCCCATGGGCGAACACGGCGGATAATAGAGCGGACTTCGGCCTCCTGAAGGCCAGGTTCAGGTGCCTCCATATGACAGGTGGATCCCTATTCTACTCACCGAAGAAGGTGTGCCAGATCTTCGTGGCCTGCTGTATGCTTCACAACTTAGCTTTGGGACGACAGGTGCCTTTTCTGCAGGAGGATGGTCCAGATGACGGTGTTGTTGCAGCTGTTGAGCCTATGGACAGTGAAGACGAGGAAGCAAAAGAAGAGGACATGGACAACAGGAACTCAGTGATCCAGCAATATTTCCAGTGAGCCACAGGTAAGAATACAAACCTGCCTACTACATGTACTTTAACACTACTACCTCTCTACTGTCTGTCGTTTTCACCCAGTGTATGGTCACTGAGTTGTCACTTTCCCTTATGATTTCACAGATGTGGGTTCCACTGTGTGACATCTGTTTGATTCCTCATGGACTAGAGCTGTGTGACATAGGTATGTTGACATTACAATTGTAAGAGACTTTTGCAACAGTAATTCCTAATACACTATTCTGAAATCACAGACTGACTCCAGATTGTTTTGTGCTTCAAGGGTGTTTATTTAAGTGCTCAATATTGGAGGGGGTTGCAAAATGGTGAGGGTTGATGGTGGAGGACTGTCCATGGCAGAGTCCAGTCTATTAGTCTCACAGGTGCATTGCCAAAATGGACATAGGAAGTGGAGCTGGGGCAGATTAAGGATGGACAGGGTGACAAAGTGGGACATAGGGATGACATTCAGGGGTCTCATTTCTTGGCGGGGGTCTTGGCATCTGTCTTTGTCCTGGATCTCACGGACTGTTTGTGGGGTTGTTCTCCCTCTGCAGGGGGTGGGGTGTTGGTGTGGTGGTCCTGTGGCGGTGCCTCCTGTCCACTAGCGCCGGCGGAGGTAGTGGGCAGTTCATCGTCCATGCTAGTGTCAGGGTCCCCTTGTTGTGCCACAGTGTCCCTCCTGGTGTTGAGTAAGTCCTTCAGCACCCCTACAATGGTGCCCAGGGTGGAATTGATGGTTCTGAGTTCCTCCCTGAAGCCCAAATACTGTTCCTCCTGCAGGCGCTGGGTCTCCTGAAACTTGGCCAGTACCATTACCATCTTCTCCTGGGAGTGGTGGTAGGCTCCCATGATGGAGGAGAGGGCCTCGTGGAGAGTGGGTTTCCTGGGCCTGTTCTCCCCCTGTCACAGCCCTCCCAGTTCCCCTGTGTTCCTGGGCCTCCGTACCCTGGACCGTGTGACCACCACCAATGCCCCCAGGTCCCTGTTGTTGTTGGGGTGGTGGGTTAGCCTGGGTTCCCTGTAGTGGTGGACACACTGCTGATTGGCGTGTTCTGGGGACAGAGGTATGGGCCCGCTGGGTGGGTGCTGTGCTGGTGTTTCCAGAGGGGGAAAGCTCTGTGGTGGCCTGTGACTGTGTCAGGGGAACCGACTGTCCCGAGGTACCCAATGGGCCGGGCTGGTCATCTAGATCCAGTTGGACAGAGCTGCTGTCATCACTGTGGGCCTCTTCTGTTGGTGGTGTGGACATGTGTGGACCCTCCTGTCCGGTGACGTTGGGTAGAGGTCCTGCAGGGGTATAAAAGGATGTTTGTTACATCTGTGTGTGCCATGGTGTGCAATGGGTGGGTGTCCGTGTACCCCAATTCTTGCATTCCTGTGTAGGACCTTGTGTGATGATGGTTTAGGGGGTTTTATGGGTATGTGCAGTGGCCATGCTTTGGTGATGGGTGTCCATGCTTTGTTGTTGCATGCAGGGCTTGGTGTTGGGATGTGTGGGTTGTGATAGTGGAACATTTGTGAGGAGTAGGAGTGATGGGGGTAAGGGTGAGGGTATGTGATAGCATGCAGGTAGGGTGGGGCATGTAATAGTTAAGTTTTGTCTTACCAGAGTCCATTCCTCCATCTACTCCTGCGAGGCCCTCAGGATGCAGAATCGCCAGGACCTGCTCCTCCCATGTTGTTAGTTGTGGGGGAGGAGGTGGGGGTCCGCCGCCAGTCTGTTGAACCGCAAGGTGGTGTCTTGAGACCACGGAACGCACCTTCCCCTGTAGGTCGTTCCACCTCTTCCTGATGTCATCCCTATTTCTTGGGTGCTGTCCCACTGCGTTTATCCTGTGCACGATTCTTCGCCATAGCTCCATCTTCCTTGCAATGGAGGTGTGCTGCACCTGTGATCCGAATAGCTGTGGCTCTACCCGGACGATTTCCTCTACCATGACCCTGAGCTCCTCCTCCGAGAACCTGGGGTGTCTTTGCCATGCCATGGGGTGGTGTGGGTGATGTGTGGGGTGGTGTGTGTGGTGATAGGTGGGGTGATAGTGGTGTGTTGTGTGAGGTGCTTGGAAGTTCTGTGGGTGATGGAATTGTGTGCCTGTGGATGCTTGTTAGTTGTTAGTGGTGTCTCTCTCTGGCCTTCGTTTGTGATTTTTGGTTGTAGGGGTTTGTGGGTGATGTGGGTGTGTGTTTTATAATGTATTGAGTGTGTGGGAGTGGTGTGTGTTTGTGTATCAGGTGTGTGTATTTCGAATTGTCCAATGTGGCTGTGTTTTGTATGTGTGTGTGTATTTTGAGCGCAGCAGTGTGTACCGCCAATGGAATACCGCGGTTGAAAGACCGCCGTGTGGATTCGTATGTCATGATAGTGTGGGCGTATTTCTGTTGGCGTGACGATGGACAATTTGTTTTCGCCAGTTTATCACCGACCTTTGGTGTGGCGAACTTGTGTGGGTGTCTGAATTTTGGCGGATTCCGAGCAGTGGGTCATAATGGCAATGGAGGGATTTCGCGGCCGCGGCAGTGTGTTGGCAGTCTTCTGCACTGTGGTAAGCGGCTTTTACCACCAATGTTGTAATGACCGCCTATGAGTGGACAGGTCACTAAAGATTAGTCTGCAGTAAACTCTACATGAATCAAGAAGCTATTTTGGAGATATCGCTTCACCCACAACTCATGGTGGCATGCTACGTCCAAGATGTTATTCCACCCTATGGTAGGTGAATACCACCAAGACGGATGGACTCAACCATTGCTTGAAGTTCTTAGATAAATGGATATTGGTAATCACAGGGATCCAATTGATGTAAAAATCTATTGAGGTATACCCATTGGTTTTACCTTTATTATGGGTCCCTCAAATATGGTTAAAATTGCCACTGTTTCTGATATCGGATGAGATATGATGCCTCATTCACCTGGGTACCTCTGCCAACATGTTTTGGCCATTCAAAAAGTCCATTTGTATCTCCGGCCTGCATCAGGGCTATTACAATCCCTGCCTAACTACACATGTATTGTGTGCAGTCAAATGAGGCCTAATGCTCTCACCTTTTCAGATCTCTTCTACGAGAGATAAACCTGTGAGGAAGATTGTTACAACACAGGGAGAAAAATAAGTCATAAGTAACTTATTATTTTTATTTTTAAAGGTAGGACACTCCCTTAAACTCCGTAGGCACTGCAGTACAATCATCTTCTTTGTTGCACACAAACTGTAGAGCACCCCATTGAAATCTCTGTCGAACCAAAGTTGGTGAAATAGTAAAACAAGTGCAAAAATCGCTGTAAATCCACTCCTAGAACACACTCCACTCGTCATACAACATGGGTCCTGTCCAGAATATTACGAAGGTTTCAAAGTTTTAATAGAAGTGAGAGTATGTACTAAAAGTGTGAACTAATAAATGAGAATGGATTTATGTAAATTGTTGTGATTGAAAGAGCAGATGACCAAGTACAGAACATAAAATAAATGTGCTGCCTCACAGAAAATCTTCTTTGAGTGCACTTGTCTTCCTTATCCCAAAGTTTCTGTATTTGGCATATTCTTAGAAGCCCCTTGTGTGAGAGAACAGGGCTGATTGTAGAGGCCCCCTAACTGTTTTCCCCCATTTTCCACTTTTTGCTGGTGTTTTCCTGACTCTGATGGTGCCCTGGGTACTGCTAACCAGTCCCAGGGCCTGTGCTCTGTGTAGAATCAGAATGCAAATTAGGCCAATTATAATTGGCTAAGTTAACCTACCTATAAGTCCCTAGTATATGGTAGGGCATGTAGGTTTAGGGACCACAGCATAGGTAGTGCACCCATAGGTGCACTGCTGAGGTGCCCAGTGTCATTTTAAAGGCAGGCCAGCCTTGCTGGCTGCTTCTAAATTAAAAGCATATGCAAATTCGACTTTGGAATTAAAGGTACTTCCAAAGTCTTAAACTACCTTATTTTTATATATATGTCACCCCTAAGGTGTGCCCTATGTGCCCCTAGGGCTGGGTGCCATGTAACTATAAGCAGGGACCTTATAAAAATAGTTTTATAAGCCCTGGTGAGGTAAAACAGCCAAATTCGTTTTTTCCTCATTGTAGTGAATGGCCTCCATAGGCTAGAACGGGGAGACTTTATTTTAATTTTTAAAGTCCCCTTAATTAATAGATACCAGACGTTTGGTATCAAATTAATTGTTATAATAAATCCCACAACTTCCAGTTGTTGGATTTAATATAACTTGTTCAGGTAAAGAGTTTTAAACTTTACCTGAAAAGTAGCCAACTTCAGCCCTGCAGTGTTTTTGCTGCTGTGCTCTGATTGGCCAGCCTCTGGCAGCCTGGTCAGGCTGCCTTGATGAGGTGTGAAGTGGCCTGGCTCCACACAAAGAGATGTGCCTGGGGGAGGAGGTCTCCCCTCAGCAGATGGTGAAGCAGGAAGGGGGAGGGCTGCCAAACTGGTCTTCAAAGGCAGAGAAGGACATTTGGAGCAACCCAGCAACACCCTCACATCCTGCAACCCCAGACAATTAGGTGCCCCCTTGAATAGATTAGGAGAGGGCAGGAGAGGGGTGTGTTTAGGATTTTTAGCCACACCAGTGGGTGGGCTCTGCCAGATGTAACCTCCAAAAATCACCTTCAGCCATGATGGATTTTTGAGGAATGTCACTCCCTGGGATTGATTTTTGCCACACATCCCAGAAAGTGGTCATCACAGGGGGAAGGACACTGCACCTGATTGGAGAACCAGGACCCCCCTGTTTTCAACCAGGAACAGAGAAAAAACTGGCAGACCTGCACCCACACTTCAGTTCCCTACCGGGAAGAACTACAGAAGAAGAAGGACTGCTCTGCTGGACCCCTGGCCTGCACCTGGACCCTGCACTCTGAAGGACTGCACCAGCTGCACACTTGGGCTTCACCACAAGAAGGACTTTGTTTGGCTTCAACTGGTTCAAGGAGGGACTCCCTGTTTGCTACAAGTGAAAAATTGCTAACCAGAGTCCCCTGCACCAACTCCTGAAGAAACCAACTAGCTGACCACTGTCCAGTGGCCAAAAAGGAGTTTGTGCCAGGTGCATTCTGGGAGTTGTAGTCCACACCCCCCAAGGAGCAACTCAGAGCTTCTGGAACCTTGGGGTGAGCTGTAAACCCCCCAAAAACCTCAAAGGAACATCTGGAAGAAGATACAGAAGTTTGGAGAACTTTGGAAAACTTTTGGAAAAAAGCTCCATAGAGGGACCGACCCACCATGGCAACTCTAGCCGGCTTCCCTCAACCGTGACCTGGCCTGACTTTCAGGTTCGTCCCGGTGAAGAAAATCTCCAAAAAAGAGACTAAGGGGGTCATTCTGACCCTGGTGGTACACTACCGCCAGGGCCAACGACCGCGGGAGCACCGCCAACAGGCTGGCGGTGCTCCTATGGGCATTCTGACCGCATCGGTACAGCCGCAGTCAGAAACGGGAAACCGGCGGTGTACCGCCGGTTTCCCGCTGCCCTGGGGAATCCTCCACGGCGGCGCTGCTAGCAGCGCCGCCATGTGGATTCCGACCCCCTTACCGCCATCCTGTTCCTGGCGGCGAAGGATGGCGGTAACGGATGTCGTGGGGCCCCTCGGGCCCCTGCAGTGCCCATGCCAATGGCATGGGCACTGCAGGGGCCCCCGTAACAGGGCCCCACCAAGATTTTCAGTGTCTGCCATGCAGACACTGAAAATCGCGACGGGTGCAAATGCACCCGTCGCACCCTTTCCACTCCGCCGGCTCCATTCGGAGCAGGCATCCTCGTGGAAGGGGGTTTCCCGCTGGGCTAGCGGGCGGCCTTCTGGCGGTCGCCCGCCAGCCCAGCAGGAAAATCAGAATAGCCGCGCCGGTCAAATGACCGCGCATCGGTATTCTGATGGCGGGACTTTGGCGGGCGGCCTCCGCCGCCCGCCAAAGTCCGAATAACCCCCTAAGTCAGAATATAGGAAGTTGATCGGGACCTGCCAGCCAGCGTATCCGAGGGGGGCTTCCAAGGATGTCGGATCAAGATCCAAGATTGCCCCGGTCGAAGGATTTTCACCTCGAAAAAACGACTTAGTCCGAAGGTAAAATCTCCACGAGGGCTCCCACGACGCGTATCCGAAGAAGAGTTCCAGGACGTCGGATTGGACTGGCAGGTTCGTCCCGCTGAAGAAAATCTTCAGAAAAATGACTAAGTCCTAAGGTAACACAATTTTCATTTTATTTTGTTTTGTGATGTTGCTTTGTGCGCCCTAAGTGGCAGGGGTATGCCCAGACGCGGCAGATGAAGTGTGAGACCCTGAAACCGGTCCCAGGATGCTTGTTTCCTGTCCAGGGAGGACCTGGCCTAGCAGTTCGGGCTGGACTGTTCCCATGGGGAACAGGGTGAAAACTGATTTGCATATGGCTGGGTCTAAACTGGGGTGACGTGGCGAGCAAAATAACAATGGATTAAGTAAACCCAGATCTGTGACGAGAGGTGAGTGCTTGAAAAGTTTCAACACTCCGTCCATCATTTTATTTTGTTTTGTGATGTTTCTTAAGTCCTAAGATAAACTTTTGACTGAGGCCTCCGCGGGCTGTAGCCGAGCCAGTTTCCATCGCGGTCAGCTTTAAACTTTGACCCGGTCGAGGTGGGACCAGATGACCAGATTGGCGTTTTTTGTTTCTAGGTGCTAGAAAACAATAATTCTTTAAAAATTCATATCTCCGGTTCCCCTTATCCGATTTTATTCGTTTTTGTGTCATTTTAAAGATAAAAATATAATCTATCTTTATAAATTGATTTCGGATTTTCAAACTGTTCCCTGTGTTTTATTTAATTACTGTTTTGTGATATTTGAATGCTTTACACTCTGTCTCCTAAGTTAAGCCTTGTCGCTCGTTTCTAAGCTACCAAGGGTTGAGCTGGGTTTAATTTACTGAGACCTAACTGGACCTAAGTGGAGGTTAGTGGCCTATTGCTAAGTGTAGGTACTTACCTGCCCTTACCAATAACCCATTTTCCAACACCTTATTTTATTAGCATTGTGAAAAATGTAATTCTACAAACAAGCAATGGAAAGTGGAGTTTTGAGACTATCCTATAACATTTGGGAGGAGTAGGACTTATGATCCATGCAGTACCCTGCATTCCTGAATACAGTAATGTATATGTTTATTTATCAGGCCTAACTAGGGGCCTGATTTAGATCTTGGCAGAGGAGTTAGTCCATCACAAAGTTAAGGGATTTCCGGTACACTGAAATATAAATTCCATTTATATTCCAATGGGCAGAATATCCTTCACCATTGTGATAGAGTAACTCGTCCGCCAAGTTCTAAATCATGCCCTAAATATTTTTAGAAGAAGTAATTATTCCTTTCTAGACTGTGCTCACTGGTGGAGGCTAGGGGAGGTGAATAAAGCAGTAAGGCAATGCCTGTTAATGAACTTGCACTCGTGCGACTTCAAGTATAAGTTTGTAGCCCCTCAAGTGACTACCGCAGTTTCCAATCTCACTTGAGGGATTTTCAGTTGCACCACCCTTAGATTCACTCAGTTAATTCAGCAATAGACTTAGCTGCACCCGCTACAGAGAGAAGGTCTTTGCACTCTGTGGTTGAGATCTCCCTCAAGAGGACTGGCTCGGATGAACTGCAATTTTGCCAAATGAATGGATGAACAGAGATCATGAAGAAACACCATGATCATTGCTAGGTATGAAATAAGAACAAAGGCAAGTGTCCCAAATGTCCCAAAAATGATTCTATTCTATTCTGCAGTTTTTTAGTATAGCGCATAGCTGCCCAACCAGGTGTCTCATGGCGGAAATCAACCACACCAGTCAAAGCATCATGTGCCCCCCAGAAACATTACAGGGCTTTAGAACAAATGAAGTTGATGAAGCTTCCTGAACCTCACTTCTGACTGTTGAGATTTCAGATCCACAGCAACATCATTCCAAAGTTTGGGTACTAGGTACGTAAACAAGCGGCCACCATGTCTTGCTCTCCTGATTTTGGGCACTGTTGGAAGCCCATATGTCTCTGACCACAGAGGTTTCCTGGGGACGTTGGGTGAGGTCAATTTCTTGGTAATAGGAGGGCCTCTTCCAAGTAATATGCGATGAGCAACACATAGAGCCTTGAAATTCATCCCTTTCTGAATCGGCAGCCAGTGGAAGGCTGCCAATGCTGGGCCAGCCAACTAATGTTTGGGAGTTTTAAATAGAAGCCTGGCAGCGGTATTCTGGACGGGCATGACTCTTAACATAATGACGTTGAAAATATCCCCACCCCACATCTGCTTAGAAATCTTAAAACACTTAATAAGCATTCACATCATATTCCTATAGATGCTGCCTTGGAGGGTCATGCTACGGAAACTCAACACAGATGCATGAGGGCCCTGGTGAAGTCTAGAGCTGCTCTCACGGACTCTCAGCATCACGCGTGGGATACATGTATCTGTTCATTTTTTAGCTTTGAGAGTCTAGGAAAGCATAAATTGAGGTCGATGAGTTTGTTCATCTTTGTGCCAAATTTACCTTTGGTATCTAAGGATATTGGCAAGTAGTTATGAAGAAATCACTATATTGGCTCTTGAGTTATTGCCAAACATCTGGACCACACCCAACGCCTTGTTCTAAGATCTGGACCAAGTAGACACTGAGTGAGAGAGAATGAGAGAACAAAGGTAGATTTAGAATTTCAAAACATAGGAATCTGAAAATCATAAAGGTGATGACACCAGAGAAAGAATAGACATGGAATAACCAGAAGAGCAAAAAGACACGAACTTGAAAAGAAAGTGATAGAGGAAGATAAGTCAACTTACAAAATGGTGTATTTAACATACACAAGTTTGGAAAATCTACATACAAAAGAAACTCAAAATTCAAATGAAATACGGCCAGAAAACAGAGAATTCATAAAAAGGGTGTGTGTTAGAGGAAATCCTTGTGCCACAGGTAGAAACCTACTTTACTTAAAAAAAAAAAGTAAACATTTCCAAAGCTCAAACTATCCACACAAGACTACAGAAAATACTCTTGGATTGGAAATGCAACATGAAAGCACACAGCAAAGAAAAGTTCAAACTGTTACAAATAGTACAGCTCCTTCTCACAAACCTTCAAAAGTAAAGTCTTTCTAGTAAAAACGTGAGAAACCATTTTAAAAAAAATATCTTAACTGCAACAAGAATGCCGGACATTTTCCTCAGAGCTCCTTGATGGACTAGTTCAGCAGCTGCACCAGAAATAGAAAAATATGGTCCACTTATTAAGAAGGAAGACGGCTTTGTAAATTATATATAAAAGACTTTTACATTTCTAACTTATGTATTGTTCTTATTGTCGTTAATTTTTTTAAATATCTTTTAAGTATTTCTAAATGTTTTCTAAACTTAAAAAGAAAACTGCTCAGTGTGTCGACAACGATTATAATTTTCTTGTATTCTATTAAAATGTTCAACAAAACAAAAAAAAGTAGCAAAGAATATTTGTTCATTTGTATTTAAAAAAAATATATTTTAAAAGCTATTTTAAGAAATCATTTCCCCTGATTGGTATTTTGTATGCAGAATTTGACATCTGTATGGAATTCTGGGTAAGAAGCCTTGATGAGAAGCTGCCGCTCTGTATCTTCTATCTCTCTGCTTTGCTTTTTTATAAATGCCTGTGGTTTTCCCTGGCTGCTGGCCAACCAGAGGCCCTGGTAAGGCAGCCTTTCACATTCCACCAAATGTCTTTTGTGCACCTAGCACACCCTCACTCTGTCATTGCAATCTACATTAGTCACCCTATGCACTTGATAAACTCATTCTAATTTGTCTAGGTTGATAGATGGTCAGTGGAGGTGAATCTTTACTGGAGGGGGGCCTGTTTCTAGGTTCACTGTCTAGACCAAAGCTTTAACTCTATGAGGGGCCACAGTGAGTAAGACTCCTCATTGGAGTAGCTGGTGGGCTCCCAGATTTATCTTTTGCTGTGTCCTTGCCTTCTTTCCATTGGTGCATCTGCTCAACTCATGGTGGATTCTGCCTAAATATTGGTCAGAAACTGTGTATTGTGATTTTAACTTGTCTATCACATTGGATTGATTAGGTGGGTGCTGTGGCCATCTCCCTATTACTGAATTTATGCCAAACTGAACTAACTGAGTAGTGATAGTACAGTCGTTTTTTGTGACTTGGGCACTCACTATGACTTCGGGGTCTATTCCATAGATCGCCAAAGTCACAGCCGCCATATGACCACCAGTGATGGCGGTCTTGAGACCACCATATTAAGACTGCGGGTTGCTCTCTGCCTATATTTGGGTGGAGAGCTGCCAGCAGCCATACTGGCGGTCTAGTGATGTTTGCTACGCCGGCACCGCCACGTCACCACAACATGACACGATGTGATACAACATTGTAATCGGCGTGGCGGTGTTGTGTTAATGGGCCGCTGCCTGCGGAGCAGGTTCCATGGACCCCGTTCCCACCTGGACAACCACCGTGACCAGGTAAGGTGATCTTCTGACAGGGGAGGGGGCAGAAGGGGGTAAGGGGGTGTTGAGTGTTATATGCATGAATGGTGGTGTGCATGTTTGTGAATGGAGGGGGGTTGTTTGTGTGCATGTGTGTGCATGTGTCTGTGTGAATGTGTGTAAGCAGGTGGTGGGGGGTGTCGTGGAGGTGTGTGTGTGTGTATATATACGAGTGAGTGTGGTGTGTGTGTGAGTGTGGTGTGTGCGTGGATCAGGAGTGGGGGGTGAGTGTGTGTATAGGGGAGTGGGGGTTGAGTGAGAATCGGGGTGAGTGTGAGAATCGGGGTGGGAGGGTGAGTGTGTGGATCGGGGTGGGGGGCACATGATGGGGTTGGCTGGTGGATATAGGGTCACTACGGGGATCAGGGTAGAGGGGTGCACAGGGTGCCACCAATGCTAAAGTTGGCCCTGCCAGCAACAGTGCCGTTCAGTCTATGGTGCAGGGAAAAACACTTAAAAGAGGCAAAAGTGATCTTTTCTGCTACAACTGACCAACATGGTGTAAATGACATGATCGAATGGAGTAGACTAACCACCTAATGGGAACCAGGAAGGATTGGGGTTTGCCCTCTACTAAGTCTTCTTAAAGCCTCTTTGTACATGCCTAAAGGGCACACACTCTCTTTGCAGCATAGTAACTAAGATAAGGGGCTCCATATAACTATAATACATCCAGTACACAGGGAAGTTTGATATGACATTATGTTAAACTTAAGGACATTCTTCCAAGGCAACTAATAGACTTTATTGGGCAGAGGACTTATATTCCTGTATCATCAATATAAATGTAATTGTATTACCACACAAAAATGTTATTGGAGACAGTTCAACATCTAGGGTCCAATTATGAGTTTGGCAGATGGGAACATCTGTCTGCCAAACATGAAAAGGGGTGGTCGCTGCCATTTTGGTGACCTCATCGCCGGCCCCATTAGGACTTTCCTACTGGGCTGACAACCCAGTGGGAAAGTGGCAGCAGCATTGTTGCCGGTTTGTAATAGAGCCGGCAGCAATGCTGCCACAAGCAGGGGAAACCAGCACCCTCGAAATACATACTGACTGCACAGCAGACAGTGTGCATTTCGAGGGAGTTGGGCAGGGGGACCCTTGCACTTGTTCACTGCCAGCCTTTTCATGGCAGTGAAACAGCCATGAAAAGGCTGACAGAGAGGGAAGTTGCAATCAGCAGGGTGGCGCTGACATCAGCACCGCCCTGACTGATTGCAACCTGCAGTGACATCGGCCCGTCGGGATCTAGGTCCCTGGCAGAATGGCGTTAGGTTGGCAGGTCTGCCCACAAACCTTGTAATGTGGACCCCCCAATGACGTGATCTGGCCAATAGTGTCCAATGATTATACTGACTCTTTGTGTCAGTTCCCACTTTGCAACTTAGCAGCTTGTTTTTAATCCATCAGCAGCACATCTAATTCTTACAATATCTCCAGCATATTTCCACTCATCCCTAGAATGGCACCTGTATTCCAACCTCAACCCTGGAGGGCTGCATTGCATAAAAAGTATCCTTTTCTTCACAAGCCAAACCTGGTAGCTTGTGCACACAAAAGTAGAGACGTAGGAGCAAGCCCTGGTCATATCCTCCTCACACTATATACATAACCACACTATGAATGGACAGGTCACCAAAGATTAGTCTGTGGTAAACTCTACCTGAATCAAGAAGCAATTTTGGAGATATCGCCTCACCCACAACTCATGGTAACATGCTTCATCATAGATGATATTCCACATTATGGTAGGTGAATACCACCATGACGGATGGACTCAACCATTGCTTGAAGTTCTTAGATAAATGGATATTGGTAATCACAGGGATCCAATTGAAGATAAAAATATCTTCAGGTATACCCATTGGTTTTACCTTTATTATGGGCCCCTCAAATATGATTAAAATTGCCACTGTCTCTGATATCGGATGAGAAATGATGCCTCAGTCACCTGGGTACCTATTCCAACATAATTTGGCCATTCGAAAAGCACATTCGGGTCTCCGGCCTTCATCAGGGCACTTACAATCCCTGCCTAACTACACATGTATTCTGTGCTGTCCAATGAGGCCTAATGCTCTCACACTTCCAGATCTCTTCTATGAGAGATAAACCAATGAGGAAGATTGTTACTACACAGGGAGAAAAAGGAGTATTAAGGGGCATATTTATACTCCGTTTGCGCTGAATGTGCATCAAATATTTTGACGCACATTCAGCGCAAACCTTGCCCCGTATTTAAACTTTGACTCCCGAGCCCGCGGACGACAAAATTCCGCCTTGTGTGTCATTTTTTGGATGCGGCAACCCGCCTTGCATTAATCACATGCAAGGTAGGCGTTCCCGTCCAAAAAATGACTTAAACGGCCGTGCGTCGTATTTATGCTTTCGGGTAAAAACGACGCACGGACGGGAGGCGGAGCTGGAAAATGACGCACAGCCCGATTCGCATCAAAATGTAACGCCTGGGCCAGGGCAGGCGTTAAAATGGGGAAACACACCTGTATTTAATCAGAACACCAAGAAGCAACAGCAGAGCAGCAAAAGGGAGACATGGAGGTGCTCCTCATCCAGTGTGCACACAGACGCAGAGCCCAGCAGCAACAACAGCAGCTACCACAACACCAGCAGGGACCCCAAAGGAAGCGCAGAAGGCAGGAGAGGATATTCCGCCCCAGAACAACCCTTCATGGCCTCAGGGAAGATGACATCATCCAGAGGTACAGGTTGAACTGGCCGGCCATTCAGCAGCTGCTGCGAAACATAGAGCCACTGTTGGCACCCACCTTGCTGACACCCTGCACCATCCCAACAGAAACCAAGCTGCTTGCCGTACTTCATATGCTGGCAAGTGGCTCTTTTCAAACAATTGGTGCCCTGGTTGCTGGAATATCACAGCTGTCATTCTCTGCCTTTTTGCCCAAAGTACTGGATGCCATCATTGGACTCACACCCCGTCACATCTTCTTCCCTAACACACTGCAGAAGCAGCAGGAAACAAAACAGGGGTTCTACCTCATTAGTGGCTTCCCACACGTCCTTGGTGCAATCGACTGCACACATGTACGCCTTGTGCCACCTGCTGCAACTGAACACCTCTACTGCAACAGGAAGCACACACATTCCATCAATGTGCAGGCCATTGTCGATCACCAAGGATTGATCACCAACATTGTGGCAAAATATCCTGGGAGTGTCCATGACTCATTCATTTTCCGTCACAGCACCATCAATCAACACTTCCAGGATGGACGGTATGGCAATGGACTACTTGTTGGTAAGTACAAAAACCTATTTATATACACACTGCACAGCAACCCTCTAGGACACACAACACATACACCACAACAGCAACATGTCGACAGGAACACACTGAGGTTGTGTCATCGCTAGCCATGTTTCATAGGTCAGTATTGAACCTGTCACACATCTGAAATTAGTGTACAGCCTAATGTTAAGACGTCAATGATCACAACGTTTGGAGTGTGTTGTCTAAATGTCACCTTGCAAATTGTAAGTGTCCCAATGACCTTTACATTAATCCATTGCAAACGTTTCAAGGTATGGGATGTCCAGGGTACTTTGATATGAACGTGTTAACAACACTTTCAATTTTAACTGTGCATGGAACTATCATCTCACCCCCAGTGAAGACACAGGGACACCTGTATCACAAGTCACAATGCTAGGGAGGTCACACTGTACTGCAAATCCCAAAACATACTGCTGACAACTGGTCAGCAGCCAAACACTCGTCCAGTCAAGGAAACAACACAATGCAGATGGTACATCCTACAAGCCTAGGATGCGACACAATAACACAAAAGAGTCACAGACAACACAAGACAACTACTGCCATGCAAGGTGATTTCAATGGGGCTAGCTACATCAACATGATCCCATTCATTTTCTCTTTCAGCTGATCAGGGGTGTGGTATCCAGCCATGGATAATGACACCTATTGGCAACCCGAATACTGCAGCAGAGCGTGCCTAGAATGACGCACATAGGAGGACACGCACCATAGTCGAGAGGACCTTCGCATCCTCAAGTTGAGATTCCGGTGCCTCGACATCACTGGTGGTAGCCTCCTATATTCCACGGAAATGGTCTGTAAGATCATTCTAACATGTGCCATTCTGCACAACATTTGCATAAGAAGGAACATTCCCCTCCTGGAACCAGAGCCACACATGCCTGAAGAGGAGGAAGAGTAGAATGGTGGCCTGCAAATGAGGGGGAACAACAAAACACGGCCGCTGGTTTGCGTAGGTGGCAAGATATCGTGAACAATTTCTTTTAAATATAATCACCATCACCACTTTATGAACCAAATTAAATAAACACCTATAATACTCACTATATCATGGTCTGGCTATTCATTTTGGCACACCTTTATCTCTAACTATCAGAATAAGAGTCTTGCCTCATGGAGCATTGCTGAAATACCGATAAGAACACTGAAAATCCCAGAGCAAATGTGATGCGTACCATACAACGATCACATACACACACACTGTAAATGACATACATCCTGTACATTTCACTTTGAAGGACAATAGCAGAGGACCACACCTATTTCACACATACATGTTGGAAACATGGTTCATCGCAGCATATGGCACACAACTAAGAAACCATAAGGGGAAAACACGCCTCATACATGAGGCAGTTGATGTGCTTTTGCATCAGTAACATGAATGTATGACCAGACCCTTGACAGCAGTAAGTCCAACTGCATCCAATCTTTGCAAGGACTATCTGTGACTAGAGTTCCCTAGAATCAGAACATACACAGCACAAGTGCCACACATATGAGCAGCATTGCGCACATGACATTCCATGTACATGTCAGCCCATTTCCTAACTCCTGATACACCCATGCAACTGGTCACAACCCACCTGTCTGAAGAGGTCCCTGGAATAGTAATATGTGTACCCCGATATTCCCTCCTCTACACACACAGACTAACAATAGCAATCCAGTGTGCTACACCCTTTCCTATGGTATACCATTGTCATAGTACGTCTGACTGCATGGACGTCAGGTCAATTAATACACTGGCATGTAGTTTCTAAGCCCTGTTAGCACCTGTAGATTGCTTCCCGTGTGAAAACCTCTGTTGGCCATTAGAATGCAAATCTCACCTACAGGACTTGTGAGAAACTGATGCAGCCCACACCTGTGATCACCTCCATGCACACCACCCATTTCAACATGCACTGCCCCTGCTGATGCCTGGAACAGCATAGGAGTTGCCATTTTGTCAAACACACCGTTAAGCATTCCTACTAATTAAGCCGTGTAACACAGCCCTTTGGTTCATGTGTCACCTTCAAAAACACAGGATATACACAGTTTTACATGTCAACTTTCTAGTTCGTCCTCCAAACAGTCTCAGTCAGACCACTGATTATGTAACTTGTGAAATTGGTGGATCCAGATTGACCCTGCATCCTGTCAGCCTGACTGGCATCTGTCTGTGCGTCACCCCAAAGTTTCCCTGTGGCTACATATGTACCACACTTGCGTTACCAAACCTCTCATTCCTCAGAGCGTATTTGGTCATGTGCTTCATCAATGCATACCCAAATACATTGTATAGCATTATCTGCCTTTTAATTGTACCATATTAGTTAAATCCTCTGTGAATACCAAAATTCATGGCCCATCCCTTGTCTGGTCTCATTTATGCATGAACGACAAAGTGTGACAGTGTCCCAGGGCCATATGCAGGTATTTGGTACGGGGCCTTGAGCAGAACCAGCAACCTCTGATAATGTCCATGAAAAGTCCACACGTCAGGACCCTGACAGTTCACACACAGAATTACATTGCTCCCAACATATTGATGGGCCGTGTGTGGTGAATAGCTGCAAAAATAATCAGCACAGAGGCTATGATGTTCCCAGATGCAGTGGGAATTGCAGAGGCCAACCTGTGTACAAATGTTGTAATGACACCTGCTGGAACATGACACTTGAGACATTATCTCACTCAGCACACCAAGGTTGCCCTGTTGACAGTTTCATTACACGTCTTCAGTGACAGGGTGGGACCATCCCCATGTAGGTTCTCATGTCCTCATCCACTTTACTCACATTGATCAACAAAGGAAACTCAGTAGATACAGGAATAGCTGCCACTGACTCATGATGAGACCTGGACCTAACTGTGACAACATACACCCCTAAAAATATACAGGATCAACATTGGACCCCACACATGAACAAGACACCTCTGTGCAATTGATCACTGAAAATATGTGGACACGTGCTGCCTCGTCTGCTGGTCTACCACAGCCACTGGAGAGTTGTGGCTCGTTTATATGACCTCAACTGTGGCGTCATCATACATTTGTGGTTCACCTTTGGCTATCTGGGCCAATTACATGGTACCCACTTCCTCAATGCATGTGTCTGACTCACTGTGGGATTCACCAACAAGTGCCTAGGAAGCTGTTACCAAAAATCTAGGACATAGGATGGTGAAATTGTGGACCATTGACATGAACAAACGTCTGCCATCTATCTGGTGCATGCTTTGTCATTTGTGGTGTCTACGTTACCCAAAATCTTGGAAGTGCACATAACGGATGTTGCTACATGTATGACTAACACATGTCCTCTCTCATTTTCACAATGACTTGCATCTAAGCTATGGACACATTGACTTCACATTCATACAAGCATATGTTCAATAATGCATCTTGTGATGCACAAACACTCGGTCAACAACTACATTAGTTGCCACTGCGCACACATTGAGCCATAGGCATTGAGGTATTGTACTTATGTGCGTCACCTTGCTATCCTCTCCTGATGCCAAACATGCCCAAATTGTGCAATACATATATGTAGGCCACACATATGGCCATCTAGTGCGTCAGCCAACCGTCAAAATCCTGTTAAGGAAGTAGCGGGTCATGGTCCGCTCCAGTATGATGTCTCACATGTGAACATACACCATCAACACCATAGTGGGTGCAATCAGCCTATCTCAGATGTGTCCCAAATGTAACATAACATAAAAACTGAAAAAATGCACATAACCAGTTCATGCACTGAAACTTTGACGTTGCTAGCGTTATGCGTCATTTTTTTCCCACCAATACAGATTGTGCATCATATTTTTCGACGCACAGGAGTGAAAATTAGACCGCACCCAAATAATTGTACAGACTATTTACTATTATTTGGATGCGGCCTAATTTTCACTCCTGTGCGTCAAAAAATATGACGCACAAACTGCATGCGTGAAAAAATATGACGCATAACACGAAAAACGGCGGCCTTTTTATGCAGGAAGTGATATAATAGGATATCCTGTTTACAGATTATGTACAGTGGGTGTACTTTCACTTTGCTCTATGAATCTTCTAGACTGTGTGGCTGTGTTCAGAGTGTTGTCCAGTGACTTTGTGCTTTTGTGTCCTGTGTGCTATCTTAATTGTTATTTTGTGAAATAAATATTGTTGTTGTATAGTGTCCTAGTGTGTTTTGTTTACATTTGTCCAGTATTCTAGTGTTTGTGTTGTTTGTGGGAGTCTGTTGTGGGTAGTGCCAGTTTGGGGATAGTTGGGCTCTTTTAGTGGTTAAGTTTACTTTTCTTCTTTTTTTGTACCCCTACTTTCCCCCTTTTCCCCTTTCTACTTCTTTATCACCTATTTCCCTTTTCATTGCCGAGATGTCTGGTAGGCCACGTCTTGGCAGGATGGGTGAGGAGGAGTTGGGGGGCTTTATATGGCTTGTGTGCCATTTCCTACCACTCATGATCGAGGCAGGGGGCAGGGTGATACAGGGGTATCACACTGAGGCACGCAGAATCTGGTGGGGAAAGGTGCTGCATCACCTGCAGCCCGTGTATGGCAGCCAGAGGAGTGACCACCAGCTGAAGCACCGGCTGACCTTATCACCAGTGAGCAAGATCTGCTGGACCACCTGGGAATAGTGATTGGTGGCCCTGTTGGTGAGTACTAATCATGTAAATGTGCACGATTAAATGCTCTGTAGTGACATCAGATGATTTGTACAATATCTGCCAGCTAAGTGGCTGACTGTGTGTAATGCTGCGGAAACATACAGGGTCATTGATGCACTATGTGAAGGATCACAATTGCTAGCTGTCAGCACGTGCTCTGCAAATTGACACAATACTTTTCCTTTAAGTAAATTGGTGCCGCCTTTGTGTCAGACAACCAAACAAAATAGGAGCCAATCATGTCTATATAGGTCACATTTACCAGAGAAGTAAAGATGTACTAAAATATTGGCTAACTTTGTTGATGCAATAGCTAGACTGACTTTAGAAACACTACATGATGCAGAAAATGAGTGCTGGCCTCACGTCAATTGATAATAGCAAAGTGGCCCAGACATATGTCTCATGTGAGTCTGGTGAGTGTGGAAGGAAAGCGTTCACGGAAGTTCTATGAATGTTAGGGATTATTGTGGTCCTTCATCTTTTTCGATACATGTCAGATATGGATTTGAAAACATTGTGAAAAGGTGTAAGGTGCCCTCAGCTAACATCTTAGAATGGTATTTGGAGTTAGTTGTGCCACATTCCAATTAGGGATGGCAGTCCAAAGGTATACACATGGGTTCACATCTCCATGGTTGGTGCAAATCACCATTGCTGGGCCACATCAAATGAAGAAACTGTAACAACAGGAGGGCTTACAAAAGTCCCTGCTCCTCTGTACATTGTACCTATGTGGAATAAATGTGTCATGGCCACATAGGCTGTTTGACTGGTAATGCAGTCCTCACGTAACCAGGCTTTGGATGTCTCTCTTGGATGCACATGATGAGACGATTACACTCCATTATTATTTCTGATCGCTAATGACGGAGCATGTTTGCCACCACATGATAGTTAGGGCCACTGCGTGTGTGCAGATATGTGTGTAACTGTCACAGGAGACCCATGCTATGTTCATGTTGGTCGTGATATATCAGATGCAGTATCATCATGTCTGAAAGGCTGTCATTTCCTTATTCAGCACACACATTGTATATGTCTTTGAAATCGTTGGTCAGTGCACAGATTCTGAGCACATTTCTTCCTTCCATGCCTTACAGGTGGACCGGCACCCTACACTGTGGGAGAGGTGGCTACATTTGAGGACCCGACCACTCCATTAAGTGTTGACATGTCTGTTATGGGTTGTGTTTGCTGGTGATGTGTGATGGACTCCTGTGTGTTAAACACATAGCAAAGTGTGATGCGCTGGCCAATCATTTGTCTTGTTCCATGAGTGGGATTTCAGTTTCTCAAAAGTTTTGAGTTGGCCAATGCTTATCCTATTGTATTATCTAGGGATTGTAGGTCATTCCTGTAGGCCCCACAATGAGAACTGGGGTGAGTTATGTGGATAACACTTGTATCAACAAGAGTCGCACTGGAACTCAGCTCAGATTTAGTAAGCCTGTCAGACCCACATTCTCCCAGATTGGTACTGCAAATCGCTTTCCAACAGACTTCTGCTTCCCTATTCACCAAAGTACTTATTAAACTGTAGGTAGAACTTCCTAGCAGCATGTACTTCCACATGCAGTGCTACAGGTATGTGGAACTTGAGTGCAATGGCCTAGGTGTGCATGCTAATCATGATCATGGGTGTTCTTGCAACTCTGTGTCTGGTGTAAGTCATGCCTTACTGGAAGTATATGATGTGTACCAAGCTCTGCATTTCCTGACATGTGTGGCGCTATGATTGGTCAAGGGTTTGCAGACTCCTAATTGTTGATAGACCTTACCTGTCGTGTGTGTGTGTAGAGCCAAACACGTGTGGAGTTTTGTATACACTCCTGGGTGTCCATGTTGTTTGGACTTGTTTGTTGTTTCTCCACCCCCCCCCCGCCCAACACAGGCATGGGTTTGTGAGTAGGGTACCTAGGACTGATGCTACCAGTATGTTACACATACATGTGAAAAAGTGAACCTAGTATACACACTCAGGTATGGCACATGGGTACTATACTGGCAAGTCCAGTTACAACTTGCAGACCATGTGGCTTTAGTTTTGCATTCTGTACACTGACATCTGTAGCCCAGGCATTGGCGGAGGATGTGCAGCATGATTGTTAGCTGATAACTGGCAGAACTCAGATGGCAAGTCAATGCCAGTTGTTACCCATCTCGTAGGTTTTGGATGTGCTATGTGTGATGTGACCTTTGTAGGCTGGCCTGCCATGTACTTCCTCAGGGACATTCAATGATCTGTATGGTGATATGAGCTGTTACAAGTACAGTAGATGTATTGTCTGATTTACTTCTTGTGCCATTTCAGACAATGCAGTTCCTAATGTAAATTATTTGCCTTTGTCTTCACAGCTGCAAACATGACACCCATCTAGGTCCGTGAGTTCCAGAGGCGGGCCATGAGATACCAACATATCCTGCTGTCAGGGTTCAGGAGGATGGCCCGTAGATACTGCCATGAATGGGCCTCCGGAGCATGGAGGGCTTTCCCACAGGGTGGCCCTACTTTGCCCACCACAGCCACCACCAGCACAACCACCAGTTCCACCCAGGTGGCACCACCCACAGCTTGGACTGTTGTCCCAACGTCTGCTGTTGTTCCAGGCCCCAGCATTGCAACAGCTTCAGGACAGCACACAGGCCTTGGCTCTACACGCCCACAAACCTTCTCCTGCGGTACCCAGACTGCCCCAGCTCCAACAGTTGACCCTGCAGCATTCCAGGCAATAGAACGTAAGATGGACCGTGTGTTGAGGAAAATCAGTAATCTGAGCCGGGATGTTCGCCATATTAACAGGCATGTGCGGTCCATAAAGCGGAGGGTCAACCTCTAGACTTTGATGACAATGGACATGATTTCCTCCCCTCCCTCCTCTTTCCTTGTTCTCATACGGGGCTTAGTGTTAGGTTAGTATAGTCTGTTAGTTTAGTTAGTGTTAGTGGGTGCGGGGTCCTGATTCTTTTTATTTTTACTTATTAAGTGTGTGGGGGGCTATGTTGGGGTTCTTGTGTGTTTAATAAAACAATATATATTTGTTTAGGATAGTAAACTATGTGTTTAGGTTAGTATCTGTTGTCCTCCATGTGTCCCGTCTCATAAGGGGGGTGTGGGGTTGATGTTTACAACGTTTCGTTACATGTGATAAGTACGTTTAGGTTAGGTTAGTTAGGGACAGTTGTGGGTAATGAGTAGTCAGGGTAGATTAGGGTAGGTAAGACTTTTTCCTCAGTTTCCTCTTCTGTGATTACCATTTAATAAATATATAGTGAACCCTTTACAGTATGTGTAAAATGCTTGTTGATCATGGCCTTGGCATTAGCGTACATGAATTTTGTTCTATTACATTTGTGTCCTATGCTACGAACAAATCCCAACTGAGCTGTAAGATTGGCAGCTACCCCAAAGCTACCTTGCAAAGATTCCTCAATTCGTTGCAACCACCAATCACAGTTAATAAGGATCCCAATGTGTTTTTGTCAATAAGTATGTTTTGTAAGTCACAAACGGTGCTTCCAGACTTGGTATTGGGGGAACAGTTTTAGGTCTGACTGCAGTGTGATGTTCAAGGACACCCTTATAAGATGAGTTGTCATAAGCACTCTTGTAGTATTGTCTTCATGACTCACATAGATCATTTGTGACACTGTTCAGCATGATTACCTATTTGGATGTAAACTCAGACACCTTCATTCATGCAGTTTTTGGAGTGTTTGCTTAGATTTGTGTGCAGTTATATGTGTTAGTATTGCATGGTGACAACATTTTGCTGCCCCTATTAGATGACTTAGATATCCCTTGAGGAAGCATTATTCTGTCCATCACAGCATGATGGTGTATGGTTTCTCACTTCATCAGATATTACCCTCAGGAAGGGCAGAGTATGATGCAATCCTGGCCACTGTGCAGATTTATCTGACTACATAATTTCAGGACAGTTGTATTGAAAAACTACGTTATTTGACAGTAGGCACATTTCAGTTATCTATTGCACAGGTGATGTGTCACATTACCCAGAGACAGATTTGTTGTGTAAGTGCTATTTATTGAAAAGTGCTGTAGTGCTATATGTACATTGTCCATGGTTGTAAGTCCATTATAGTGGCATCTTACATTGTGATCCTACACAAGGGGTTAAGGAAATGCTTTTGACATGCTGGGGTGATGTTTCAGACAGTGCAGAGGGACAGGATTTGCCAATGAGTAAGAGAGAGACAAGCACTGGGCAGGCTGACAAGATATACAGTGGTTAGCAGAACAGTCATTAAGTAGAGTTGTTGTAAGACTGGCATGTTACAAAATGCAGGACCTTAGTAATAGTTGGCCATGTGGCAGGGACTAGTGCTTCCGGGTACTTTTCCGTGTGAATGTGATCTGTTCCATGTCTTCTTCTTCTGCTGTGTGTGTTGCCTCCTCTGTCCTTGGTGGTGGTGGTTGTGAAGGGGCAACACACACCTCAGTGTTAGAAGACGTGGAGTCAGACATCCCAGTCACTGCTACATGTGAAGGTCTTAAGGGCAGTACTGCAGCAAGGAGGATCTGCTGATTCTTAAGAATAGCAGCCACATCACGATGGTAGGCAGCCAGGTCGGCCCTGAGGGCGTCATGATTGCATGTGTGCATGCAGTGGAAGGTTTGGGGTGCAAGGTGTTGTGGCAACTCCCTTACTGCAGTGGTGAATTCCTTGATAGTTTCTTGTAGTCCTTGCAGGATAAATGTTAGCGCCTGCATGGCTGCTGCCTGATCTGCAGATGACATCATGCACGAACGCACCCCCTCTAGGCTGGCTGCCATGGTTTGCATCCCTACCCGCACCTCATTGGCCAGCTCCCGCTGCACCCCGACTACAGTTCTCTCAAAGCTGGTGCCTGTGTCGTCTGAGTCCTCAGCTGTATTGGAGCTGGCAGGTCTTACAACTGGGGTGGTGGGTGGCACCTCTGTGATGGCTGCTTGTTCTGTGCTCCTCCTTGTGACTGAAGGTGGGGTCTGGAGGGTTCCAAAGACCTCTTGGATGGTCTGCTGGGGAATGTTTGTCAGCTCGTCATCCATGCCATCAGGGTATTCTGGGACAGGCATATCCGCAGGAGATCCATTGTCCTCTGCAATGAAATGGGGTACAATTAGTGTGTGTGTGTTGTGGCATTAGTGATGTGACATGCCTGCCTTGTGATGAATTCACATTGTGATATTGTTTCGTGTTTATTGCTCCAGGATTTCAGGTGGGCATTCTCCCAGGCCTTTGGCTCACCTGCATGTCACATGTATTGTGGTAAGTTATTAGACTTGTCGGCATCATCTCCTCTAGGTGTTTGTTCTGGCCAAATAGTGAATTGCCACCTTCTTGTCCTACTCAACCCTCCGTTTACATCCATTCTCATGGTGAGGCCTTTCACTGGCTGTGGGTGCTCTGATGGCACTGGCAGCACACTTGACAATCTGGACCTGCCCCAGTCTCTGATCTTTCACATCCACTTAAATGTAGTTGACATGTAGTGTATCCTATGCATAGCATTGTTATAGCACGATATGGATGTTGGCATTGGTAATGTGTAAAGCTGATGTTGGGAATGTGTGGTACATTGGATTGCCCTGATGATTGTATCAGTGTCCTATTTCCTCCTCTGACTGTGCAGGTGTATTTTAGTGACCAGTTACATGTGTCCTCCCCCTCAATGCTGTTGTCCGAGCAGTATGATATTTGGGATGTTACATTGTGACCCAGGCACAGGATGGACCCTGACATATGCAGCATGGGTATGTCCTTAGTGCTGTGTAGATCCTACTGTTGATGACATTGGCTGATGTTTGCGACAACTATGGGCATTGACATTTGACAGGACTGGGGCCTTTGTCTTGTTTCAGGGGATTATTGGAGTTGTCATCATCAACCCTCAAATTTTGCTCTGTATGATCCATGGGGAAGTTACTGCCATTGGCTACTTGAGCTGCACACAGAGCGGAGGTGGTAGTGACAACTGTTGTCACTGTTACATTCCAGTTGTCGGTATAGCTAGAGGTTGTTAACTGGGCCTTAGTTAATGTAGGGGGTATGGTGGCTGATGTGTGCCAGGATGTCAGTTTGACGTTGTGCCCTTCCCTCCTGGCGTGGCTTTACCTATGCTCCATCGTTGGCATGGCAGCATGCCCCCATGGGACTGTTGTTGGTGTAGTGTAATGGTGTGCCCCAGCTTCTGTCTGTGCAGGCCATGCCCCCATGCCATACCCCTTTACCCATACCACTCCAGGTATATTATGACTTCCATGCATTTTGTGGTCGGTATCCCCCCTGCTTACGGTTAACATTAGTGCATTATAATTCCCCATGCGACTTACCCTGCATGTGCGTTGTCTCCTGTTAGTCTGCGCTGTCCTGCCCTTGAATCCCTGTGACAATCTCAGGGATGACGGCTGCGACCATCTCCTCCATGTGGTCTAGGGCCTCCTGGTGTGCTGGACTCCCACCTCCAGTCTGCAGTGCTGCCTTCCTGTTCCTGGCCATCTTTTCCTTGGTCCTGCGCTTGCAGTCATGCCAGCGTTTCTTGCACTCAATGACTGTTCTGCGTACTTCTGCTCACTGTTAATCTTGTCAACAATTTGTTGCCATTTAGCCTCTCTCCTACTGATTGGCAACTTTGAGGTGACAAACAGTTGGTGCTGGTGTTCCGTCACCTCTTTAACCAGAATTTCCTGTTCCTCTGCACTAAAGCAACACTTTCTTTTCTTCTTAAAAGTGTCCTGGTTCTTGTGTGGGTCCTCCTGGCTGGTTCCTGGTCTGTTGTCATCTTCCTGGGGTCTGTAGAGGCATCTGGGATCCATTTTGGCTCTCCTCTGCTGAAATGGCTGTGTTCGCTGGGAATTTTGACGGTATTGTGTCAATAAATGCTGCATATCCGGTTTGCGGGTTCGTAAATCAACCCACAGTCATTTCCGCAGCGTTAACACCATTTTGCTTTACGACTTGACGCTGCGGTGTGCGTAAAAGAAAATGACTCACACCTGTGGTTTGCACCGCTGTGCGTCAAAGTATAAATTGACGCCAGCACGGCGCACCAAAATGGCGTTAACTGGCGGTATTATTTTTTACACAAAACTGCAAAACTGCGCCGGCGCAGTTTTGTGTCAAAAAGTATAAATATGGCCCTAAGTGACTTATTTTTTCTTTTAAAGGTAGGACATTTCCAAAGCTCAAAACATCCACACACAACAGAAAATACTCTTCGATGGGAAATGGAACATGAAAGCACACAGCAAAGAAAATGTCAAACTGTTAAAAATACGACAGATCCTTCTCACAAACTTCCAAAAGTAAAGTCTTTCTAGTGAAAACATGAGAAACCATTTTCAAAAAGTACCTTTACTGCAACAAGAATGCTGGACATTTTCATCTGAGCTCCTTGATGGACTGTTTCAGCAGCTGCACCAGAAATAGAAAAATATGGTCCACTTACCAAGAAGGAAGACGGCTTTGTAAATTATATAAATATTGTCATTAATTGTTTTTAAATGGCTTTTAAGTATTTCTAATTATTTTCTAAACTTGAAAAGAAAACTGCTCAGTTTGCCGACAACGATAATAATATTCTTGCATATTATTAAAATGTTCAACGAAACATAAAATGTAGCAAAGAATATTTGTCTAAGCTATATTAAGAAATCATTCCCCCTGGATTGGTATTGTGTATGCAGAGTTTGACATGTGCATGGGATTCAGGGTAAAAAAACTTGATGAAAAAAAGAAACCACTCTGTGTCTTCTATCTCTCTGCTTTGCTTTTTTAGGGTCGAGCCTGCGTTGCACGCGCTCGCGCATGAGTTTCGCAGGGAGACTCTTTTGTATTTATAAAAGGGCTCGGAGCCCTGTCAACTTCACATCAGTGTTTTTTATTGGTTGGTGGGCTTCCCTAATAAAATCTGCTTGCTTTCATTAGTCGAAGGCACGCATATGGCATGCCTTTTCCGGTGGCTAGCCCTCCTCCAGCGCAGCGACCAAGTACAGAAAACATGCAAGGCTCGCTGTTTTCCATCGGGCTCGTGGACTTTTCTTTCTTTAATTTACGAGCCCGATCTCGCTTGGCAGAAGTCGAGCGCTTTACGTACTTGATTTCACTTTTTCGGGTTATGCACATAAATGCACTTTTGCCCGATAGGTGAAAAGTCGGGTTAGGAGTTTACAACGCGATCAGCTCTAACATGAGCAAACGCGAGACCCGATGCATTGTAAATGCTTGTTATAAATGCCTGTGGTTTTCCCTGGCTGCTGGCCAACCAGAGGCCCTGGTAAGGCAGCCTTCCACCATCCCCCAAATGTCTACTGTGCATCTAGCACACTCTCACTCTGTCATTGCAACCTACATTAGTCACCCTATGCACTTAATACGCTCCTTCTAATGTGTCTAGGTTGATAGCCGGTCAGTGGAGGTAGGTCTTTACTGGAGGGGGACCTGTTTCTAGGTTCACTGTCTTTGCCTGAAGTTTTAACTCTATGAGGGGCCACAGTGAGTAAGACACCTCATTGGAGTAGCTGGTGGGCTCCCAGATTTATCTTTTCCTGTGTCCTTTGCTTCTTTCAATTGGTGCATCTGCTTAACTCATGGTGGATTCTGCCTACATATTGGTCAGAAACTGTGTATTGTGATTTTAACTTGTTTATCACATTGGATTGATTAGGCCGGGGCTGTGGCAATCTCCCTATTACTGAATTTATGCCAAACTGAACTAACTGAGTAGTGATAGTACAGTAGTTTTTTGTGACTTGGGCCCTCACTATGACTTTGGGGTCTATTCCATAGATATCCAAAGTCACAGCTGCCATATGACCACCAGTGGTGGCGGTCTTGAGACCACCATATTATGCCTACTGGTTGCTCTCTGCCTATATTTGGGTTGAGAGCCGCCAGCAGCCATACTGGCGGTCTAGTGATGTTCGCTACACCGGCACGTCACCACAACATGACCCGCTGTGTTACAACATTGTAGTCGGCGTGGCGGTGTTGTGTTAATTGGGCGCTGCCGGCGGAGCAGGTTCCATGGGCCCGTTCCCACCCGGACAACCACTGTGTCAAGGTAAGGTGATCTTCTGACAGGGGAGGGGGCAGAAGGGGGTAAGCGGGTGTTGAGTGTTATATGCGTGAATGGGGGTGTGCTTGTTTGTGAATGGAGAGGGGGTGTTTTTGTGCGTGTGTGTGCATGTTTCTGTGTGCTTGTGTGAATGTGTGTAAACAGGTGGTGGGGGTATCGTGGAGGTCTGTGTCTGTATATACGAGTGAGTGTGGTGTGTGTGTGTGGGTGTGGTGTGTGCGTGGATCGGGGTGGGGGTGAGTGTGTGTGTAGGGAAGTGGGGGTTGAGTGAGAATCGGGGGTGGGGTTGAGTGTGTGGATCGGGGTGGGGGGCACATGATGGGGTTGGGGGGTGGAGGTAGGGTCACTACGGGGATCAGGGTAGAGCGGTGCTCCCCTGTTTGGCAGGGTAGCTGATGGGTTGGGCGGTGGGAGGAATTCCAGGCATGTGTGGCGGGGGTGAAGCATACAGGTGACAGGAATGCATATTCCTGTTGCCGGTATCTTTTCCACCAGGGATTTTGTGGCAGAGGTGTTGCCACGAAATCCATTGTGGAAAAGAGACTCATAAGAACGCCGGCGGTGATGGGAGGACCACCGGCCCGAAGGTGGTCTACTTTTGGCTCGGTGGTGCCACACCATGGTCATAATTGGCAGTCCTCCTCCGCCACGCTGTTGGTGGTGTTACCGCCACCGCCGGCGTGTCGAGACAGGACTGCCAAACTCATAATGACCACCACAGTGTGTCCTCAAAACAGATTAAATATGTTTAAGAAAGTTAGGGTCCGATTTATAATTTGGAGGACAGAGGTTTGGCAGTAAAGCTGTTTGAGTAATTTACTTTGCCTCCTTGACTGCATCTCCTCCTGCCAAATTACGAAATGACCACCAAGCTGGTTGGAATTTCTTAAATCGTTGTCAGGAACAGCCGTCATGGCAGCACCTGTCATTGCTTTATGTAGTTTGAGGCACAGCTCAGTCAACCCTTACAGAGCCGTACGGCAAACTGTTTTTGTTTTCCTCTCAAAAAGAAAATCCTGAAGCAGGATTTCCTTCTTGAAAATAAAAGACAATGCTCCCTCGCTCATGGTGATGGGAGCATTTTTTAGTATTTTATAATTTTCACTGCCCTTTACCACCATGGTTTTCCTGGCAATGCAAACTGACCTATAGTTTTGCCCATGTAAACTAGGTTGGCGGAATTAGAGATCAACTGCTTACAGCCCTTAACTTGTCTGGCCGTTGGGGAGCAGGGTAAATCTCGGCAGAGACAGAGTAGTTTCAGCTATGATTAAACCAAAGGTTTACCCATATTTAGGACCACAATCTTCATGGTATGGACATTCCATCACTGTTGCAACACAGTATCCATACCACCAAGATAGAAATGAGGCCCTTGTGCTGTCTCGCATGTGTTAAAAACAAGCCAGATATTTGTGCATGGGTTCAAATTATGGTCAACATGTTTCACTACCAAAATTATAGGCAGGGTCATCAAGACCTACTGACCCTAACGGAATGTATGGTATCTCTCTGGGAATCATAGTATATCCCAATATTCTTTGCAGGGCCAAGCTGAGGTAATGCAGACCCATAGATATTTAGTGCTTCAGATGAGGTTCTACTAAAAATGTAAATTTTAAGGACTAATTAAGAAATTAAAGATGGTCAATCCCAAACTCTAAAAACGTATATTGGAACATCAGGCTTTCAGCATGCTCAAGGTACACCATAGCTCCTTATTAGAGCAGGGAGTGCCTCGGGCAAGCATTGAAAAAGCAGCACCGAGCACTGCTTACTGCTCGTTCTTGGTCAGTGCTGGTCCTGTACAAGATCATAGCTCTGTGTGACATTCTAACGTAGTTTTTAAAGCACACAGCGGAATGAAAAAATAGAAGCAGCAACAGACACCGATGACCGTGGTGAGTTTTTTTTTTTCCCAATCTTACAGTGGTGTGTCAAAGTGCAAGGGCTGTGTATCCTTGTCCTCTGAAGTCAAATGTTCAAACCTCTAAAATTAGATGTGCTGCTCATGGATTAAAAACAAGCTGCTAAATTGGAAAGTGGGAACTGACTCAACGAGTCAGCATAATCATTGGACACTATTGGCCAGATTACATTATTGGGGGGTCCACATTACAAGGTTGGTGGGCAGACCTGCCAACCTACTGCCCTCCCCCCAGGAACCTAGATCCCTACGGGCCGATGTCACTGCAGGTTGCAATCAGCCAGGGAGGCGCTGAAGTCATCGCCACCCTGCTGATTACAACTTTGTTCTCCGTCAGCCTTTTCATGGTGGGTTTGACTGCCATGAAAAGGCTGGCAGTGAACAAGTGCAGGGGTACCCCTGCCCAACACCCTTGAAATGCGCAGTGTGCATTTCGAGGGGGCTGGTGCCCCCTGCGTGTGGCAGCATTGCTGCGACCTCTATTACAAGTTGGCAACAATGCTGCTGCCACTTTCCCACTGGGTTGTCAGCCCAATAGGAAAGTCCTAATGGGGCCAGCGGTGAAGTCGTCAGAATGGCAGCGACCACCCTGTCGGAAGTTTGATGGACAGATGTTCCCATCTACCAAACTCATAATCAGGCCCTAGATGTTGAACTGTGTTCAATACCATTTTTGTGTGGTAATACAATTACATTTATATTGATGATACAGGAATATAACTCCTCTGCCCAATAAAATCTATTACTTGCCTTGGGAGAATGTCCTTGAGTTTACCGTAATGACATATCAAACTTCCCTGTGTACTGGATGTATTATAGCTATATGGAGCCCCTTTTCTCAGTTAATATGCTGCACAGAGAGTGTGTGCCCTTTTCGTCATGCACAAAGAGGCTTTAAGAAGACTTTGTAGCTGGCAGACACCAATCCCTCCTGCTTCCAAATAGGTGGCTAGTCTACTCCATTCGATCACGTCATTTACACCATGTTGGTCAGTTGCAGCAGAAACGATAAATTTTGCCACTTTCAAGTGTTTTTCCCTGCACCATAGATTGAACGTCACTATTGCTGATAGAGCTGACATTAACATTAGTGGCACCCTGTGTGATAGTCTTATTTGGCACCCCTCCATCCCATGACGACCTTCTCGGATTCACTCACTACCACCCAGCAAATGTGCCCCTCATCTCTCCATAGCACCCCTTTCACATACATTAATTTGTTTTAAAGTGCTTGTAAAGGCTGGCTTCACTAATCCACTCAGCTATATGCAAAAAATATAATTCTGTTTATTGCAGCAGGAATATTAACCATCTGTGCTACTTTATGGTGAGTCAAAACTCCCATCTCTCTTCCTAGCAGGAACATTAATTACAAGAGGTATCTTGATAATGTAAATGTTTCATGAAGGCTGGACACACAAGGTACTTTTCAGCAGGTGCTTTTATGTCTTAAGTTTTGTAAGTCATTGCTCAAAAAAAGCACCCCAATGAGGTCAGCGTTCCCCAATCCAGGTCAGCACCTGCCACACCACTCACACCACCCTAAAGCCGACCCTAATTGCTGGCACTATTAGATTTGTCAGATGCCTTTGATACAATAGATCATTAAAGCCTGCTTGGTTGGTCAGGTATTGTGGTGAGTGGTTTGTTGCAGAGTAGTACCTCTAAGGTTAAATACTACAGCCAGACAGCCAATGCTGACTTCATATACAGTGGAAGGGTTTAGGACCGGCCAAGGACACTGTTATCTCAGTTCTCTTCAGTGAACAAGTTTGCTCTCCAGAGATGTACTATTAGGTTTTCTGGTTTTCAGTTTCTACTTCTTGTGAATTCTGGTGGGTGTTTTTCAGTGTTTGCATGGTTTTAAATGTTGATTCTGTTTTGTTTTGCTTTACATAATCATGCCACCTGCGGTTATTGCTGGACACTAGCACCTATTTATCTGACTTGGATATTGAAGAGAACAAAAGAGTGAAAAGCACACAACATCAGAACAATGGAGGAAGAGAAAGATGGACAAAATGCCACAAAGCGATAAAGCAGAAAACGACAAGAGTACGATAAAGGGGAAGGGTGTGTCTAGACGTGGAATAAAGAGACTTGATGTGGATTTAAGAATATGTGACCTTGATACCCAGCATGTGACAATTAATTGCACCATTGGAGCACATCTTCAGGGACCGCCACTCCTGCTTTTACAAATTATATACCGATTTATAGCCCCAGATCAGTCTTTCCCTGAATTGCAATTTAGCTCCCTGATGGTATGAGCAAAATCCTATGTGAAAAGACCATCAGTGGGACTACATTAAAATTATGTGTGATCTTTCAGAGAGGAAAAGAGTTCTGCAATGAGATTGATCACTTTATTGAGTATTACAAACATATTTGTAAACACCAGGAGGAGTAGCAGTAATACCACACCTCCCACTGATTTGTGGGAAAGTCTCTGATAGGGTGTCATGGCTATAGGAGATATAAGGCAATGCCCAGCAGAAAAAAAACTATTTTGTGTAGTTTATTCCCAAATATCCCTTGAATGCCAGAATATTGTTGCTATGATTGTAATAATATTATCTGAATGTCCAAAATATTGTATGGCATATTGTACATTGGCAAATTAATCAAAATACAATTTGCAGTTTCTCAGATTAAGCAGATGTTACCAGATGAACTAGCTCTTAAAGGAATACATTTTGACAACTGATGTTAACTCTTCTTCCTATAAATTTGATAAAAATAATTTCTCCAAATAGGGTTTAGTAAAACATTAATCATTTTCATCAGTTGAAAAATACCCACTTATTGATAGTAAAAGCAATCATCTTTGAAGACTCACTATCAAGCATTTTTCTTATTAATAGTTGGGAGCTTGGAGTCTACAAGTGGACCCTAGAGTTTCTATACAAGAAAAGGTGAGAATTAAACTAATGTAACATTAAGGCAATGCTCATGTCCAATTGTTAGGCCAGGCATCTTGGGGGTGGTCTCCCCAGTCTTTTTTGCTTCTGCTTCCCATGTTTTGACTGTGTGCTGGACTCTGTTTGTGGTACTCTGGGCACTTGACCACTGCTGACCAGTGCTAAAGTGCAAGTGCTCCCTGTAAATTATGTGGGTAGTTTTCTTTTCTGTGATTGGCATATTTGATTTACTAGTAACTCCCTAGTAAAGTGCACTAGAGGTGCCCAGGGCCTGTAAATCAAATGCTACTAGTGTGTCTGCAGCACTGGTTGTGCCACCCACACGAGTAGCTCTGTAAACATGGCTCAGACCTGCCAATGCAGTGTCTGTGTGTGCAGTTTTAACTGAGACTTTCCTTTGAAGTTTGTCAACCTCATAGGTAGAAAGGGGTGTAAGTAGGGTACCCAAAACCCCTGAATTTCAAATTACTTCTGGATAGAGGTTAGTACTGCCCTTTTCCCTGTGACTGTGCTTTGCTGGGTTTTCCTGCAGTTGCTGCTTCTGCCTGAAAGACAACAAAGATTGGACTTTGTGGTATATTCCTGCCAGTACCTGGACTCTCTGCTGAGACTTTTGCCCTGCCAAGTGGTGTACTATCCAATCCCAGGACTCTTGAAAGGTGAAGCTGGTAGAACAAGGACTGAAATCCATGCCCAGGATGCTGTATGGGGAAAATTTTGACGCACCACCTGCAACACGGCTGAAAAAACGATGCACCATCCTCCTTGCAACTGAAATTGATGCACCACCTGCATCGTGGCTGGGAAATCGATGCAACACTTGCATTGGGGCTGGAGAAACAACGCAACATCCGCTAGCGGCTGATGAAAACGACGCAAGCCCCATGCAGCATGGATTCCTGTCACCGTGTTACCAAATTTCACATGTAACATAGGTGGGTGTCAAAAATCAACAAAACACTGTGTGGATCTAAGGTGCCCAGTCTGGAAATCGATGCATCGCTCTTTTGCCAGAGAGAAAAAGGATGCATTGCGTACCTGACCAGAGGAGAAACAACGCATGACCTCACTTGTAGGTGAGGAATTGACGCATCGCTGCCATTTTCAATGCACGCTTGCCCATGCAGCTTTATTTTTTATGCAAATCGGGTACTTTGTGTAACAACAACGTTTCCATTGTTTTCTATGGAGTAAGACTCTTTCTACTTTGAAAATGTATAACTTTACTTGTGTATGTTTGAGTTTTGTCATTTTGGGCTTGTTTGGATTAGATAAATATTGCTGATTCTTCTAAGCTGGTGTAGTGTCTATTTTTTAGTGTTTTCACTGTATTATTGTGTCTTAGTACAAATACTTTACACATTGCCTCTGAGAAAAGCTTTACTGTTTGTGGCAGGCTACCAAGGGGGTGGGCAGAGGTTATCTAGGTGTGTATCTCCATTGCCCTGTCTAGAGTGAGGGTCCCTGCATGGACAGAGTGCAAACTGACCAGATATATATACTCACTCTCTAGAGAATTTCATGTTTACTTGTTATTTATAAGGCATGAGTTCTGTTCTGTTATTCAGAATGATCGCATCCAACAATTGCAGAGTTGACCTATAGTCATGTGGGGGGGGTACAGGAGCAGCTAAAGTGAAAATGTGGTGGAAGACTTTGAAATAAAGCAAAACCTTAAGTAGAACATTAAACATTTTCTAATCTAGAGTGTGTCCCCAGCACCCCAAGGAGACATTCTCACATGGAAATATTTGGTCACCTTAGCCTACCTGCTTATGTTGCCCTACAAGCAACACTAGCATACCCTCAATACTGGCATTTTTTAAGTCTGTCTCACTGAAAGATTGGGCGAGTTTATCACCCACAGGGCTGTAAAAGAGATGCTGTCACTGTGCACACTGATCATGTTCAGGGTCAGGTTCACAAGGCCCTAGCGCCACCTTGCACCATGTTAGCATCATTTATTTTTATGCTAGTGTGGTTCAAAGAGGCAAAAATCGTGGCACCATATTTACAAAGTGGCACCATGCATCCATGGCGTCACTTTGCAACCTCTTGTGCCACAATATGCCTGCGCCAGGCATGATGAATTCAAGGAGGACATTCAGGCGTTAGGAGGCCCACAAAATCTACAAGATTTCATTGCGCCATTTTTAGCGTAATTTTTAATGCCTTCTTAAAGCAGGCATTAAAAGGACGCGCCCATTAAAGTCAATTGACCTCCTTGCAGTTTGCTGAACCAGTGTCAAAATGTTTAATGCTAGTGCAGCAAAGCACCACAATAGCATCAAAAATGTTGACGTACTTGGCCTAACATGCTCCATGATGCACTGCATTGTAAATACGGCGCGCCCATGGGAGAGGGGCAAGAAATCTGGCACATCAGTACTGATGCGTCAGATTTCTGCAAATCTGGGCCTCAGTGTCTTGCTCACTTTCCTTATAGTTTTACCTAGTGAGGTCAGCTTTTTAAATCCTTCCCACACTTTCCTTGGGAGGTACATACCATGTACACATGGTCTCAGCACACTGTTACTAGTAGGATATTTTAGTAGAGATAGCCTGTGTGTATGCACATGACTGCTCTCCTAAAAGGAGATGAACTCTTCATCAAAAAATACTGTCAGCTAGAATTGTCCCAACCATAGCCAACCCCATTAATCATGGTGTTTCTGTATTTTCAAATCTTCTAAATGTAAATCATCACTAGGGAGAACAAGTATTTCCAATGCAATGGTTCTCAGGTGTGCATGAGGTAGAGGTATTAGCGTTGTAAATTCCTAACTGGACTTTCTTGCCACATAAATTGAAAAGTAAAAGTAAAACAGTTGACATAAGCAAACCGATCCAAAGCACCATGGACGCTATAAGCATGAGCGCAAAGGAGAGACACAAAAGGAAAAATAAGTTTGCTTGCAATCAAACATATCAGCAAATGTGCAATTATCCATGTAACAGGGTTGCTGGGGAAAGCGATAACAAAACTACCCCAAGTAGTGACAAACATAAAGTATTTACCAATGACAGAAAGGATTTTTTAAAGGCAAGTCCATGAACGAGTGAAAGTGATGGGCGTGCGGTGGGAGTGGTTCAAAGCACACAGATAGAATACAACAGGCCAGAGTGCTTGCACACTCGACCTAAAGAGGTTGACTAGTGCACAACATGACCTCATCTGTTTTCACATAATCCTCCACATCATGCGTCCATCATCCTTATAATATCTCAAGCATATTTCCACTCATCCCTAGAATGGGGCTGCATTGCATAAGGTATCCTTTTCTTGGCACAAGCTACACATGGTATCTTGTGTACACAAACGAAGAGACGGAGGAGCAAGCCCTGGTCATATCCCCCTCACTTATACATAATCACACTATGGTGGTCATTACAACCCTGGCGGACGGTGTTAAAGCGGCAGTAAGACCGCCAACAGGCCGGCGGTAAACAAATTGCAATTACAACCGTGGTGGAAATCGCCAACAAAGACAGCCACTTTAACACTCCGACCGCCACGGCGGTACAAACAAACAGCTTGGCGGTCACCGCCAACAGACAGGTGGAGGACAATGTACCGCCCACAGTATCACAACCTACCAATCCGCCACCTTTTCCGGGGTGGATTCACTGCGGACAAAAACACGGCGGAAACAGGACTTCGAAGGGAAAACGCTCACCTCTACACACCCCACGAGGAATCCAGACGCCATGGAACCAGAGCTGCAGATACTCCCAGCCCTTATCTTCTTGCTCCTCTACCAGGAGCACGACCGCTGGCGGCGAAGACCACGGTGAGTACTGCACCTACGACACAGGGGAGGGGGGAGGGAATAAACAGGGACACACACACGCAACACCCCCACCCACGACAATACACACACTAATACATCATGATACATTATAGTTGCACCCCGACCCCCCTGGAAGAAAGCAAAGACAAAAGAAAATGAGTGTAACCAATGTAATATATTAAAATCAAGTACGCAGAAATATATATATATATACACTATAAACAAAATATACACCAAGAATAGTAGTCCAGGTAGTGCTCTAATGAAGTCCATGGAACACTGGGACCACACGGTATGGGCGAGGCCCACACAAGATCCCCGACCATGACGGAGAGAACACTGCAGGGGCATCATAGAGCAGGAAAACAGGCACCTCAGGGGGAGTGTAAGGGGGGGGCACCTCAGCCGGTTGAGTGCACGACGCCAAATCCATGAGAGGGCCACATGCCCACTGTTACATCCTGGGGAGTGCAAAGCCACAGTCTCTCAAGTCTCTACAGTGGGTGGGTTGCCCACTGCTCCATCCTGGAGAGTGCAAAGCCACAGTCTCTCAAGTCTCTACAGTGGGTGGGTTGCCCACTGTTGCATCCTGGGGAGTGCAAAGCCACTGTCTCACAGGTCTCTTCAGTGGGTGGGTTGCCCACTGCTTTATCATGAGGAGTGCAAAGCCACAGTCTCACAAGTCTTTTCAGTGGGTGGGTTGCCCACTGCTTTATCCTGGGGAGTGCAAAGCCACAGTCTCACAAGTCTTTTCAGTGGGTGGGTTGCCCACTGCTTTATCCTGGGGCGTGCAAAGCCACAGTCTCACAAGTCTTTTCAGTGGGTGGGTTGCCCACTGCTTATCCTGGGGAGTGCAAAGCCACAGTCTCTCAAGTGGATAACCGTCTCCACTGGTTCTGGAGGGGGCTTTGTGCCCAGAGTGCTTCATCCTGCTAAGGACTGAGGTAGTGGATGCCTTTCTCCACTGGTTCTGGTGGGGGCATGGTGCCCAGAGTGCTTCATCCTGCCAAGGACAGAGGTAGCGGATGCCTTTCTCCACTAGTTCTGGAGGGGGCATGGTGCCCAGAGTGCTTCATCCTGCTAAGGACTGAGGTAGTGGATGTGATACTCCACTGGTTCTGGAGGGGGCATGGTGCCCAGAGTGCTTCATCCTGCTAAGGACTGAGGTAGTGGGTGTGAAACTCCACTGGTTCTGGAGGGGGCATGGTGCCCAGAGTGCTTCATCCTTCTAAGGACTGAGGTAGTGGATGCCTTTCTCCACTGGTTCTGGAGGGGGCATGGTGGCCAGAGTGCTTCATCCTGCCAAGGACTGAGGTAGTGGATGTGATACTCCACTGGTTCTGGAGGGGACATGGTGCCCAGAGTGCTACATCCTGCTAAGGACTGAGGTAGTGGATGTGAATCTCCACAGGTTCTGGAGGGGGCCTGGTGCCCAGAGTGCTTCATCCTGCTCGTGGCGGCCTCAGTAGCGTCAGTTCCCTTGGCGCTCATGGGCCAGCGGTGCTTATGGCGGCAGTGCCCTGTTCAGTGGTACTTGTGGTGGCGGTGCCCTGTTCAGCGCTGCTTGTGGCGGCGGTGCCCTGTTCAGCGGTGCTTGTGGCGGCGGTGTCCTTTGCAGTGACTCAGTTGCTGGCGGTCCTGTCTGGCCCAGAGGGGTTGGTGCTGGCGGTCCTTCATGGCCCAGCGGAGCTGGTGCTGGCGGCCCTGTCTGGCCCAGCGGGGCTGGTGCTGGCGGTCCTGTCTGGCCCAGCGGGACTGGTGCTGGCGGTCCTCTTTGGCCCAGCGGGGCTGTTGCTGGTGGTCCTGTCTGGCCCAGCGGGGCTTGTGCTGGTGGTCCTGTCTGGCCCAGTGGGGCTGGTGCTGGCGCTGGCGGTCCTCTCTGGACCAGTGGGGCTGGTGCTGGCTGTCCTGTCTGGCCCAGCCGGGCTGGTGCTGGCAGTCCTCTCTGGCCCAGCGGTCCTCTCTGGCCCAGCAGGGCTGGTGCTGGCGGTCCTGTCTGGCCCAATGGGGCTGGTGCTGGCGGTCCTCTCTGGACCAGCAGGGCTGGTGCTGGCGGTCCTGTCTGGCCCAGCGGGCCTGGTGTGGCGGTCCTCTTTGGCCCAGCGGGGCTGGTGCTGGCGGTCCTGTCTGGCCCAGCGGGGCTGGTGCTGGCGGTGGCCTCTTGGGCAGCAGGGCAGGTGCTGGTGGTCCTGTCTGGCCCAGCGGGGCTGGTGCTGGTGGTGGCCTCTTGGGCAGCAAGGCAGGTGCTGGCGGTGGCCTCTTGGGCAGCAGGGCAGCTGCTGGTGGTGGCCTCTTGGGCAGCAGGGCAGCTGCTGGCGGTGGGCACTTGGGCAGCGGGGATGATGGCGGTGGGCTCCTGGGCAGCGGGGATGATGGCGGTGGGCTCCTGGGCAGCGGGGATGATGATGGCGGTCTTCTCCGCCATGCTGCTCTTCTCAGACCTGCTGACTTTCTTGTGGCCCTTCTCCACCGTGGAAGGTGTCACAGCTGACTCCACACTCCCACCTGTACCTCTGGAAGTGGCTTTGGTGGCTGGAGTCTTCCCCCTCTCCCGCGGGGCACTGGCCAACTTTAGATGCTTCACAGGTGGGGGACTGTTTGTGCTGTGGCTCTGTGCCACACTGGCTGTCCTGGTGGCCGGTGCACTCCAAATTCCGGTGACTACAGGCACCACTGGTCCCGGAGATGTTGTGGCTGAGGTGCTAGGTTGGGACCTGGAGAGTCGGGCCCTAGGAGGCGGACGGGGTGGGGGAGGTGTGGGAAAAAGGTCAAGGTTGGACAGGAAAAGTTTTTGGGAAACACTGGGATGGGTAGCTGGAGGGGGTTTGGGAGTGGAGTAAGAGGTTATGGTTGTATGAGGTGTTGGTTTGGTGACTTTGGGTGAAGGTGCATGCGCTGGAGGATGTCATGACATGGATGGCTGTTGGGTGGGTGTGTGCCTGCGTTTGTGTATCTTGGGAGGTGGCGTCACAGACGCACTGGGAGAGGACACAGGGGACGTGTGAATGGCAGTGGGGGTGGTGACTGCACGTGAGCGGGGTCTGGTGGCGTGTGTGCTGGTGATGGCAGTAGTGGCTGTAGATGTAGTGCATGCAGGTGTGAGTGTAGACAAGACTGGGAGGGAGGAGAGAGACGAGGAGGAGGGGCACACAGTGTAGGTAGTGGATGTTGGTGTGTCTGAATGTGTGTGATGCTTGCGTGAGTGCCTGTGGGATGTGTGGTACTTATGTTTGCCAGAGCTTCCCTTGTGTGTTGACGTGTGTGCATGCTGGTCTGAAGGTGTGCTTGGGATAGGATGAGGTACAGGGGATTGGGTCTGGGTGGAGGAAGTTGGAGGGGGGAGGCTAGAGACAGGGACAATGGCTGCCATCAGTCCTGAGGCCAGAGTCTGAAAAGCTTGCTGAAGGGCCGCCTGACCAGAATGAATGCCCTCCAGGAATGCATTGGTTTGTTGCAACTGCCTTTCTACACCCTGGATGGCATTCAAAATGGTAGACTGCCCAACAGTGACGGACCTGAGGAGGTCAATGGTCTCCTCACTGAGGGCAGAAGAGGTGACTGGGGCAGGGCCTGAGGTGCCTGGGACGAAGGTGATGCCCACCCTCCTAGGTGAGCGGGCACAGGGCAAAGGCTGAGGGGTTGCTGGGAGGGCAGTGCTGGTAGGGGGATGGCAGCTGTGCCTGTAGATGCGGGGGGCACAGATGTTGCCGCAACCGCAAGGGAGCTCCCATCAGAGGAAGTGTCCGTGTCACTGGTGTCAGCTCCTGTCCCTGCCGTGGAGCTCCCCTCGCCCTCCAGCCCACTGGTGTACTCTGACTCCGTTGTCTCGCCTCCAGGGCCATGTGGGATGCAGCTCCCTCCTGCTCCGTTGCCACTGCTCCTCCGCCTGATGATGCTAATGCACACAAGAACAGGGAGACCACAAAAAGTGGGGGGACGACAGAAGAAAGACATGTTGGGTGATGCATTACCGCTACCGTTGGCGGACACAACAGACACAGAAGCCCCCGCACTACGCAGCGCACTTGGCCTCCACTGTTCAATCCCTGGGACATGGCCTACAAGGCTATGGACGACATCTGCGCACAGCGATTTCACAGGAGCCTGACTAGGTGTACTTGGCACTGTGCACAGGTGGGGTGGGGTGCCACAGGCTCTGCCAGCACAAGGGGACCTTGCCTCCTAAACTCGCTCTGGGCTAGGGAAATCCACAGCCCACCTCCCCCACCCAGACACCTCCACTGCGCGCAAAATCAGCAGAATGAGAGTGTACTCACCCCCTTGTGGCTGCTGTGATGCCCCCAAGTGCCCATCCAACTCCGGGTACGCCACCGCCAGGATCCTGAACATCAGGGGTGTTATGCGACGGGCACCCCTCCCACGTTGGGAGGCCATCCCCAGCTGGGCATCCGCCTTCTTTTTGCTCCAGTGGCGAATGTCCTCCCATCTTTTCCTGGCAGTGGGTGCTCCGTCTGTGGTAGACCCCCAGGGTCCGGACGTCCTTGGCGATGGCACACCAAATATCTTTTTTCTGGTGGGCGCTGACCTACATAGTTTGTACAGGGGGAAAAAAAAAGTTATTACCAACTGCACCATCAAAGTTTTTGGCCACCATCCCTACCCTTGCCATGATGCACATGCACTCACCGTCGTTTCATGCACGCCTCAATCACCCCTCCCCCATCTTTCATCCACCACACTCCACACAGGCATAGCCCATACAGCATGCACCCAGTGTATTTACCTGTTTGTCTGGAGGACTGTAGAGTAGCGTGTACTGGGGGAGGACCCCATCCACGAGTTTCTCCAAATCCTCCGATGTGAAGGCGGTGGCTCTTTCCCCACTTGCACAAGCCATTGTCTCTTCCAGAACGAGGTCACAGCAGCACTTGCAGTGTAGGTCCTCTCCTGTCGAAGATCAGGTATCGAGTGATTGAACAGATAGGACATGGCAGTCACATCCGCAGCGGTGGGTACCGTCACCGCCGGCGTACATCGTCATTAGCTCCTGGGACCCATAGGGTCCAATGTTAACCAATGCAGGATTGCGCAGCGGTCTTCGACCGCCTACCGCGACGGTGCACAACGCCAGCACAGTTACCTCACATCCCATTGTCCCACTTTACAGGTCAGACAGCCGCCATTTCAGGGGCCCACATGGCTTAATTTTTAACTGCGTCACACAACCTAGGCCTAGCCTCAACACACATACAGGCCAAATATTGGATTATGAATCGTGTTCGGTGTAAGCTGTGTTTACGTACCTCTGAGTTAGTTTGACTCTGTGCTTGCTGTTGTCCTTCATAGGCACCGTCCGCTGGGACATGTAAGGAGATGGTGGCATCCTCCGGTGTACAGACCGCTGGTGGACCTGTCGACAATGGAGGAAAGACATGTGATCATCACCTACAGGCTTGACCATGCCACAATCCAGGAACTGTGTGCCCAGTTGGAGCCAGACCTGATGTCAGCTATCCGCCATCCCACAGGAATCCCCCCTCAAGTGCAGGTGCTGTCAGTACTCCATTTCCTTGCAAGTGGGTCATTTCAAACAACAGTGGCCATAGAATCAGGGATGTCCCAGCCTATGTTTTCCAACGTGTTGTCCAGAGTGTTGTCTTCCCTGCTGTAACACATGCGGAGCTACATCGCGTTTCCTCAGGTGGAGGATTTGCCTACAGTGAAAAGAGACTTCTATGCCCTGGGACATATCCCCAACATCATAGGTGCCATTGATGGGAAACATGTGGCTTTGGTCCCCTCCCCCCGCAGGAGTGAACAGGTGTACAGAAACAGGAAGAGTTATCATTCCATGAATGTGCAGATGGTGTGTTTGGCAGACTAGTACATCTCCCATGTGAATGCCAAGTTTCCTGGCTCAGTGCATGACGCTTACATCCTGCGGAATAGCAGCATCCCTTATGTGATGGGTCAACTCCAGAGGCACCGTGTGTGGCTATTAGGTGAGCACCTGGAAGCAAGTCAGTGGGAATGGTTGTCTGGGTCTGGGGATATCACTCTAGGTTAGTGTGTGTCTAACAGTTGCCCCTCGCCATTTGAAGGTGACTCTGGTTACCCAAACCTGTCATGGCTACTGACCCCAGTGAGGAATCCCAGGACAAGGGCAGAGGAATGCTACAATGAGGCCCATGGGCGAACATGGCGGATAATAGAGCGGACCTTCGGCCTCCTGAAGGCCAGGTCCAGGTGCCTCCATATGGCAGGTGGATCCCTATTCTACTCACCGAAGAAGAGGTGCCAGATCTTCGTGGCCTGCTGTATGCTTCACAACTTAGCTTTGGGACGACAGGTGCCTTTTCTGCAGGAGGATGGTCCAGATGACGGTGTTGTTGCAGCTGTGGAGCCTGTGGACAGTGAAGACGAGGAAGCAGAAGAAGAGGACATGAACAACAGGAACTCTGTGATCCAGCAATATTTCCAGTGAGCCACAGGTAAGAATACAAATCTGCCTACTACATGTATTTTAACACTACTACCTCTCTACTGTCTGTCGTTTTCACCCAGTGTATGGTCACTGAGTTGTCACTTTCCCTTATGATTTCACAGATGTGGGTCCCACTGTGTGACATCAGTTTGATTCCTCATGGACTAGAGCTGTGTGACATAGGTATGTTGACATTACAATTGTAAGAGCCTTTTGCAACAGTAATTGCTAATACACTATTCCGAAATCACAGACTGACTCCAGATTGTTTTGTGCTTCAAGGGTGTTTATTTAAGTGCTCAATATTGGAGGGGGTTGCAAATGGTGAGGGTTGATGGTGGAGGACTGTCCATGGCAGAGTCCAGTCTATTAGTCTCACAGGTGCATTGCCCAAATGGGCATAGGAAGTGGAGCTGGGGCAGATTAGGGATGGACAGGGTGACAAAGTGGGACATAGGGATGACATTCAGGGGGTCTCATTTCTTGGCGGGGGTCTTGGCATCGTTCTCTATCTTTGTCCTGGATCTCAGGGACTGTTTGTGGGGTGGTTCTCCCTCTGCAGGGGGTGGGGTGTTGGTGTGGTGGTCCTGTGGCGGTGCCTCCTGTCCACTAGCGCCGGCAGAGGTAGTGGGCAGTTCATCGTCCATGCTAGTGTCAGGGTCCTCTTGTTGTGCCACAGTGTCCCTCCTGGTGTTGAGTAAGTCCTTCAGCACCCCTACGATGGTGCCCAGGGTGGAATTGATGGTTCTGAGTTTCTCCCTGAAGCCCAAATACTGTTCCTCCTGCAGGTGCTGGGTCTCCTGAAACTTGGCCAGTACCATTGCCATCTTCTCCTAGGAGTGGTGGTAGGCTCCCATGATGGAGGAGAGGGCCTCGTGGAGAGTGGGTTTCCTGGGCCTGTCCTCCCCTGTCGCAGCCCTCCCAGTTCCCCTGTGTTCCTGGGCCTCCGTCCCCTGGACCGTGTGACCACTACCACTGCCCCCAGGTCCCTGTTGTTGTTGGGGTGGTGGGTTAGCCTGGGTTCCCTGTAGTGGTGGACACACTGCTGATTGACGTGTCCTGGGGACAGAGGTATGGGCCCGCTGGGTGGGTGCTGTGCTGGTGTTTCCAGAGGGGGGAGGCTCTGTGGTGGCCTGTGACTGTGTCAGGGGAACCGACTGTCCCGAGGTCCCAGATGGGCCGGGCTGGTCATCTAGATCCAGTTGGACAGAGCTGCTGTCATCACTGTGGGCCTCTTCTGTTGGTGGTGTGGACATGTGTGGACCCTCCTGTCCGGTGACGTTGGGTAGGGGTCCTGCAGGGGTATAAAAGGATGTTTGTTACATCTGTGTATGCCATGGTGTTCAATGGGTGGGTGTCCGTGTACCCCAATGCTTGCATTCATGTGTAGGACCTTGTGTGATGATGGTTTAGGGGGGTGATTGGGTATGTGCAGTGGCCATGCTTTGGTGATGGGTGTCCATGCTTTGTTGTTGCATGGAGGGCTTGGTGTTGGGATGTGTGGGTTGTGATAGTGGAACATTTGTGAGGAGTAGGAGTGATGGGGGTGAGGGTATGTGATAGCATGCAGGTAGGGTGGGGCATGTAATAGTTACGTCTTGACTTACCAGAGTCCATTTCTCCATCTACTCCTGCGAGGCCCTCAGGATGCAGAATCGCCAAGACCTGCTCCTCCCATGTTGTTAGTTGTGGTGGAGGAGGTGGGGGTCCGCAGCCAGTCTGTTGAACCGCAAGATGGTGTCTTGAGACCACGGAACGCACCTTCCCCTGTAGGTCGTTCCACCTCTTCCTGATGTCATCCCTATTTCTTGGGTGCTGTCCCACTGCGTTTATCCTGTCCACGATTCTTCGCCATAGCTCCATCTTCCTTGCAATGGAGGTGTGCTGCACCTGTGATCCGAATAGCTGTGGCTCTACCCGGACAATTTCCTCTACCATGACCCTGAGCTCCTCCTCCGAGAACCTGGGGTGTCTTTGCCATGCCATGGGGTGGTGTGGGTGATGTGTGTGGTGGTGTGTGTGGTGATAGGTGGGGTGATAGTGGTGTGTTGTGTGAGGTGCTTGGAAGTTCTGTGGGTGATGGAATTGTGTGCCTGTGGATGCTTGTTAGTTGTTTGTGGTGTCTCTCTCTGGCCTTCGTTTGTGATTTTTGGTTGTAGGGGTTTGTGGGTGATGTGGGTGTGTGTTTTATATTGTATTGAGTGTGTGGGAGTGGTGTGTGTATGTGTATCAGGTGTGTGTATTTCGAATTGTCCAATGTGGCTGTGTTTTGTATGTGTGTGTGTATTTTGAGCGCGGCAGCGTGTACCGCCAATGGAATACCGCGGTTGAAAGACCGCCGTGTGGATTCGTATGTCATGATAGTGTGGGTGTATTTCTGTTGGCGTGGCGATGGACAATTTGTTTTCGCCAGTTTATCACCGACCTTTGGTGTGGCGGACTTGTGTGGGTGTCTGAATTTTGGCGGATTCCGAGCAGTGGGTCATAATGGCAATGGCGGGATTCCGCAGCCGCGGCAGTGTGTTGGCAGTCTTCTGCACTGTGGTAAGCGGCTTTTACCGCCAATGTTGTAATGACCGCCTATGAGTGGACAGGTCACTAAAGATTAGTCTGCGGTAAACTCTACATGAATCAAGAAGCTATTTTGGAGATATCGCTTCAACCACAACTCATGGTGGCATGCTACGTCCTAGATGATATTCCACCCTATGGTAGGTGAATACCACCAAGACGGATGGACTCAACCATTGCTTGAAGTTCTTAGATAAATGGATATTGGTAATCACAGGGATCCAATTGATGTAAAAATCTCTTGAGGTATACCCATTGGTTTTACCTTTATTATGGGTCCCTCAAATATGGTTAAAATTGCCACTGTCTCTGATATCGGATGAGATATGATGCCTCATTCACCTGAGTAACTATGCTAACATGTTTTGGCCATTCAAAAAGTCCATTTGTATCTCCGGCCTGCATCGGGACTATTACAATCCATGCCTAACTACACATGTATTCTATGCAGTCCAATGAGGCCTAATGCTCTCACCTTTCCAGATCTCTTCCATGAGAGATAAACCTGTGAGGAAGATTGTTACAACACAGGGAGAAAAATAAGTCATAAGTAACTTATTATTTTTATTTTTAAAGGTAGGACACTCCCTCAAACTCCGTAGGCACTGCAGTACAATCATCTTGTTTGTTGCACACAAACTGTAGAGCGCCCCATTGAAATCTCTGTCGAACCAAAGTTGGTGAAATAGTGAAACAAGTGCAAAAATCGCTGTAAATCCACTCCTAGAACACACTCCACTCGTCATACAACATCCAGAATATTACAAAGGTTTCAATGTTTTAATAGAAGTGAGAGTATGTACTTAAAGTGTGAACTAATTAATGAGAATGGATTTATGTTAATTGTTGTGATTAAAAGAGCAGATGACCAAGTACAGAACATAAAATAAATGTGCTGCCTCACAGAAAATCTTCTTTGAGTACACTTGTCTTCCTTATCCCAAAGTTTCTGTATTTGGCATATTCTTAGAAGCCCCTTGTGTGAGGGAACAGGGCTGATTGTAGAGGCCCTCTAACTGTTTGCCCCCATTTTCCACTTTTTGCTGGTGTTTTCCTGACTCTGATGGTGCCCTGGGTACTGCTAACCAGTCCCAGGGCCTGTGCTCTGTGTAGAATCAGAATGCAAACTAGGCCAATTATAATTGGCTAAGTTAACCTACCTATAAATCCCTAGTATATGGTAGGGCATGTAGGTTTAGGGACCACAGCATAGGTAGTGCACCCATAGGTGCACTGCTGAGTTGCCTAGTGTCATTTTAAAGGCAGGCCTGCCTTGCTGGCTGCTTTTAAATTAAAAGCATATGCAAATTCGACTTTGGAATTAAAGGTACTTCCAAAGTCTTAAACTACCTTATTTTTATATATATGTCACCCCTAAGGTGTGCCCTATGTGCCCCTAGGGCTGGGTGCCATGTAACTATAAGCAGGGACCTTATAAAAATAGTTTTATAAGCCCTGGTGAGGTAAAACAGCCAAATTCGTTTTTCCCTCATTGTAGTGAATGGCCTCCATAGGCTAGAACGGGGAGACTTTATTTTAATTTTTAAAGTCCCCTTAATTAACAGATACCAGACGTTTGGTATCAAATTAATTGTTATAATAAATCCCACAACTTCCAGTTGTTGGATTTAATATAACTTGTTCAGGTAAACTTTACCTGAAAAGTAGCCAACTTCAGCCCTGCAGTGTTTTTGCTGCTGTGCTCTGATTGGCCAGCCTCTGGCAGCCTGGCCAGGCTGCCTTGATGAGGTGTGAAGTAGCCTGGCTCCACACAAAGAGATGTGCCTGGGGGAGGAGGTCTCCCCTCAGCAGATGGTGAAGCAGGAAGGGGGAGGGCTGCCAAGCTGGTCTTCAAAGGCAGAGAGGACATTTGGAGCAACCCAGCAACACCCTCATATCCTGCAACCCCAGACAATTAGGTGCCCCCTTGATTAGATTAGGAGAGGGCAGGAGAGGGGTGTGTTTAGGATTTTTAGCCACGCCAGTGGGTGGGTTCAGCCAGATGTAACCTCCAAAAATCACCTTCAGCCATGATGGATTTTTGAGGAATGTCGCTCCCTGGGATTGATTTTTTCCACACATCCCAGAAAGTGGTCATTACAGGGGCAAGGACACTGCACCTGATTGGAGAACCAGGACCCCCCTGTTTTCAACCAGGAACAGAGAAAAAACTGGCAGACCTGCACCCACACCTCAGTTCCCTACCGGGAAGAACTACAGAAGAAGAAGGACTGCTCTGCTGGACCCCTGGCCTGCACCTGGAACCTGCACTCTGAAGGACTGCACCAGCTGCACACTTGGGCTTCACCACAAGAAGGACTTTGCTTGGCTTCAACTGGTTCAAGGAGGGACTCCCTGTTTGCTACAAGTGAAAAAATGCTAACCAGAGTCCCCTGCACCAACTCCTGAAGAAACCAACCAGCTGACCACTGTCCAGTGGCCAAAAAGGAGTTTGTGCCAGGTGCATTCTGGAAGTTGTAGTCCACACCCCCAAGGAGCAACTCAGAGCTTCTGGAATCTTGGGGTGAGCTGTGAACCCCATAAAAACCTCAAAGGAACATCTGGAAGAAGATACAGAAGTTTGGAGAACTTTGGAAAACTTTTGGAAAAAAGCTCCATAGAGGGACCGACCCACCATGGCAACTCTAGCCGGCTTCCCTCAACCGCGACCTGGCCTGACTTTCGGGTTCGTCCCGGTGAAGAAAATCTCCAAAAAAGAGACTAAGTCCGAATGTAGGAAGTTGATCGGGACCTGCCAGCCAGCGTATCCGAGGAGGGCTCCAAGGATGTCGGATCAAGATCCAGGATTGCCCCGGTCGAAGGATTTTCACCTCGAAAATACGACTTAGTCCGAAGGTAAAATCTCCCAAAGGGCTCCCACGACGCGGATCCGAAGAAGAGTTCCAGGACGTAGGATTGGACTGGCAGGTTCATCCCGCTGAAGAAAATCTTCAGAAAAATGACTAAGTCCTAAGGTAACACAATTTTCATTTTATTTTGTTTTGTGATGTTGCTTTGTGCGCCCTAAGTCGCAGGGGTATGCCCAGACGTGGCGGATGAAGGGTGAGACCCTGAAACCGGTCCAAGGATGCTTGTTTCCTGTCCAGGGAGGACCTGGCCTAGCAGTTCGGGCTGGACTGTTCCCATGGGGAACAGGGTGAAGACTGATTTGCATATGGCTGGGTCTAAACTGGGGTGACGTGGTGAGCAAAATAACGATGGATTAAGTAAACCCAGATCTGTCACTAGGGGTGAGTACTTGAAAAGTTTCAACACTCCGTCCATCATTTTATTTTGTTTTGTGATGTTTCTTAAGTCCTAAGATAAACTTTTGACTGAGGCCTCCCGCGGGCTGTAGCCGAGCCGGTTTTCATCGCGGTCGGCTTTAAACTTTGACTTTGACCCGGTCGAGGTGCGACCAGATGACCAGATTGGCGTTTTTTGTTTCTAGGTGCTAGAAAACAATAATTCTTTAAAAATTCATATCTCCGGTTCCCCTTATCCGATTTTATTCGTTTTTGTGTCATTTTAAAGATAAAAATATAATCTATCTTTATAAATTGATTTCGGATTTTCAAACTGTTCCCTGTGTTTTATTTAATTACTGCTTTGTGATATTTGAATGCTTTACACTCTGTCTCCTAAGTTAAGCCTTGTCGCTCGTTGCTAAGCTACCAAGGGTTGAGCTGGGTTTAATTTACTGAGACCTAACTGGACCTAAGTGGAGGTTAGTGGCCTATTGCTAAGTGTAGGTACTTACCTGCCCTTACCAATAACCCATTTTCCAACACCTTGTATTTATTAGCATTGTGAAAAAGGTAATTCTACAAACAAGCAATGGAAAGTGGAGTTTTGAGACTATCCCATAACATTTGGGAGGAGTAGGACTTATGATCCATGCAGTACCCTGCATTCCTGAATACAGTAATGTATTTGTTTATTTATCAGGCCTAACTAGGGGCCTGATTTAGATCTTGGCAGAGGAGTTAGTCCATCACAAAGTTAAGGGATTTCCGGTACACTGAAATATAAATTCCATTTATATTCCAATGGGCAGAATATCCTTCACCATTGTGATGGAGTAACTCGTCCGCCAAGTTCTAAATCATGCCCTAAATATTTTTAGAAGGAGTTATTATTCCTTTCTAGAAGGTGCTCACTGGTGGAGGCTAGGGGAGGTGGATAAAGCAGTAAGGCAATGCCTGTTAATGAACTTGACTCGTGCAACTTCAAGAATAAGTTTGTAGCCCCTCAAGTGACTACCGCAGTTTCCAATCTCACTTGAGGGATTTTCAGTTGCACCACCCTTAGATTCACTCAGTTAATTCAGCAATAGAATTAGTGGCACCCGCTACAGAGAGAAGGTCTTTGCACTCTGTGGTTGAGATCTCCCTCAAGAGGACTGGCTCGGATGAACTGCAATTTTGCCAAATGAATGGATGAACAGAGATCATGAAGAAACACTATGATCATTGCTAGGTATGAAATAAGAACAAAGGCAAATGTCCCAAATGTCCCAAAAATGATTCTATTCTATTCTGCTGTTTTTTAGTATAGTGCATAGCTGCCCAACCGGGTGTCTCATGGCTGAAATCAACCACACCAGTCAAAGCATCATGTGCACCCCGGAACATTACAGGGCTTTAGAACAAATGGAGTTTATGAAGCGTCCTGAACCTCACTTCTGACTGTTGAGATTTCAGATCCACAGCAACATCATTCCAAAGTTTGGATACTGGGTACGTAAACAAGCGGCCACCATGTCTTGCTCTCCTGATTTTGGGTACTGTTGGAAGCCCATATGTCTCTGACCACGGAGGTTTCCTGGGGACGTTGGGTGAGGTCAATTTCTTGGTAATAGGAGGGCCTCTTCCAAGTAATATGCGATGAGCAACACATAGAGCCTTGAAATTCATCCCTTTCTGAATCGGCAGCCAATGCAAGGCTGCCAGTGCTGGGCCAGCCAACTAATGTTTAGGAGTTTTAAATAGAAGCCTGGCAGCGGTATTCTGGACGGGCATGACTCTTAACATAATGACGTTGAAAATATCCCCACCCCAAATCTGCTTAGAAATCTTAAAACACTTAATAAGCATTCACATCATATTCCCATAGATGCTGCCTTGGAGGGTCATGCTACGGAAACTCAACACAGATGCATGAGGGCCCTGGTGAAGTCTAGAGCTGCTCTCACGGACTCTCAGCATCACGCGTGGGATACATGTATCTGTTCATTTTTTAGCTTTGAGAGTCTAGGAAAGCATAAATTGAGATCGATGAGTTTGTTCATCTTTGTGCCAAATGTACCTTTGGTATCTAAGGATATTGCCAAGTAGTTATGAAGAAATCACTATATTGGCTCTTGAGTTATTGCCAAACATCTGGACCACACCCAAAGCCTTGTTCTAAGATCTGGTCCAAGTAGACACTGAGTGAGAGAGAATGAGAGAACAAAGGTAGATTTAGGATTTCAAAACATAGGAATCTGAAAATCATAAAGGTGATGCCACCAGAGAAAGAATAGACATGGAATAACCAGAAGAGCAAAAAGACACGAACTTGAAAAGAAAGTGATAGAGGAAGATAAGTCAACTTACAAAATGGTGTATTTAACATACACAAGTTTGGAAAATCTACATACAAAAGAAACACAAAATTCAAATGAAATACGGCCAGAAAACAGAGAATTCATAAAAAGGGTGTGTGTTAGAGGAAATCCTTGTGCCACAGGTAGAAACCTACTTTACTTAAAAAAAAAAAAAGTAAACATTTCCAAAGCTCAAACTATCCACACAAGACTACAGAAAATACTCTTGGATTGGAAATGCAACGTGAAAGCACACAGCAAAGAAAAGTTCAAACTGTTACAAATAGGACAGCTCCTTCAAAAGTAAAGTCTTTCTAGTAAAAACGTGAAAAACCATTTTCAAAAAAGTATCTTAACTGCAACAAGAATGCCGGACATTTTCATCTGAGCTCCTTGATGGACTGGTTCAGCAGCTGCACCAGAAACAGAAAAATATGGTCTACTTATTAAGAAGGAAGATGGCTTTGTAAATTATATATAAAAGACTTTTACATTTCTAACTTATGTATTGTTCTTATTGTCGTTAATTGTTTTTAAATATCTTTTAAGTATTTCTAAATGTTTTCTAAACTTAAAAAGAAAACTGCTCAGTGTGCCGACAACAATTATAATTGTCTTGTATTCTATTAAAATTTTCAACAAAACAAAAAAAAGTAGCAAAGAATATTTGTTCATTTGTATTTAAAAAAAATATATTTTAAAAGCTATTTTAAGAAATCATTCCCCCTGAGTGGTATTTTGTATGCAGAATTTGACATCTGTATGGGATTCTGGGTAAGAAGCCTTGATGAGAAGCTGCCGCTCTGTATCTTCTATCTCTCTGCTTTGCTTTTTATAAATGTCTGTGGTTTTCCCTGGCTGCTGGCCAACCAGAGGCCCTGGTAAGGCAGCCTTCCACATTCCACCAATTGTCTACTGTGCACCTAGCACACCCTCACTCTGTCATTGCAATCTACATTAGTCACCCTATGCACTTGATAAACTCATTCTAATGTGTCTAGGTTGATAGATGGTCAGTGGAGGTGAGTCTTTACTGGAGGGGGGCCTGTTTCTAGGTTCACTGTCTAGACCAAAGCTTTAACTCTATGAATGGCCACAGTGAGTAAGACTCCTCATTGGAGTAGCTAGTGGGCTCCCAGATTTATCTTTTGCTGTGTCCTTGCCTTCTTTCCATTGGTGCATCTGCTCAACTCATGGTGGATTCTGCCTAAATATTGGTCAGAAACTATGTATTGTGATTTTAACTTGTCTATCACATTGGATTGATTAGGTGAGGTCTGTGTCCATCTCCCTATTACTGAATTTATGGCAAACTGAACTAACTGAGTAGTGATAGTACAGTAGTTTTTTGTGACTTGGGCACTCACTATGACTTCGGGGTCTATTCCATAGATCGCCAAAGTCACAGCCGCCATATGACCACCAGTGATGGCGGTCTTGAGACCGCCATATTAAGACTGCGGGTTGCCTCTCTGCCTATATTTGGGTGGAGAGCTGCCAGCAGCCATACTGGCGGTCTAGTGATGTTCGCTACGCCGGAACCGCCACGTCACCACAACATGACATGATGTGATACAACATTGTAATCGGCGTGGCGGTGTTGTGTTAATGGGCCGCTGCCGGCGGAGCAGGTTCCATGGACCCCGTTCCCACCTGGACAACCAGCGTGACCAGGTAAGGTGATCTTCTGACAGGGGAGGGGGCAGAAGGGGGTAAAGGGGTGTTGAGTGTTATATGCGTGAATGGTGGTGTGCGTGTTTGTGAATGGAGGGGGGTTGTTTGTGTGCATGTGTGTGCATGTGTCTGTGTGAATGTGTGTAAGCAGGTGGTGGGGGGAGTTGTGGAGGTGTGTGTATGTATATATACGAGTGAGTGTGGTGTGTGTGTGTGGTGTGTGCGTGGATCAGGAGTGGGGGGTGAGTGTGTGTATAGGAGAGTGGGGGTTGAGTGAGAATCGGGGGTGGGGGTGAGTGTGAGAATCGGGTTGGGAGGGTGAGTGTGTGGATCGGGGTGGGGGGCACATGATGGGGTTGAGGGTGGATATAGGGTCACTATGGGGATCAGGGTAGAGGGGTGCACAGGGTGCCACCAATGCTAAAGTTGGCCCTGCCAGCAACAGTGCCGTTCAGTCTATGGTGCAGGGAAAAACACTTAAAAGAGGCAAAAGTGATCTTTTCTGCTGCAACTGACCAACATGGTGTAAATGACATGATCGAACGGAGTAGACTAACCACCTAATGGGAACCAGGAAGGATTGGTGTTTGCCCTCTACAAAGTCTTCTTAAAGCCTCTTTGTACATGCCTAAAGGGCACACACTCTCTGTGCAGCATAGTAACTAAGATAAGGGGCTCCATATAACTATAATACATCCAGTACACAGGGAAGTTTGATATGACATTATGTTAAACTTAAGGACATTCTCCCAAGGCAACTAATAGACTTTATTGGGCAGAGGAGTTATATTCCTGTATCATCAATATAAATGTAATTGTATTACCACACAAAAATGGCATTGGAGACAGTTCAACATTTAGGGTCCAATTATGAGTTTGGCAGATGGGAACGTCTGTCTGCCAAACATCCAAAGGGGTGGTCGCTGCCATTTTGGTGACCTCATCGCCGGCCCCATTAGGACTTTCCTCCTGGGCTGACAACCCAGTGGGAAAGTGGCAGCAGCATTGTTGCCGGTTTGTAATAGAGCCGGCAGCAATGCTGCCACACACAGGGGAAACCAGCACCCCTGCACTTGTTCACTGCCAGCCTTTTCATGGCAGTGAAACAGCCATGAAAAGGCTGACAGAGAGGGAAGTTGTAATCAGCAGGGTGGCGCTGCCATCAGCACCGCACGGACTGATTGCAACCTGCAGTGACATTGGCCCGTCGGGATCTAGGTCCCTGGCAGAATGGCGTTAGGTTGGCAGGTCTGCCCACAAACCTTGTAATGTGGACCCCCCAATGACGTAATCTGGCCAATAGTGTCCAATGATTATGCTGACTCTTTGTGTCAGTTCCCACTTTGCAACTTAGCAGCTTGTTTTTAATCCATCACCAGCACATCTAATTCTTACAATATCTCAAGCATATTTCCACTCATCCCTAGAATGGCACCTGTATTCCAACCTCAACCCTGGAGGGCTGCATTGCATAAAAAGTATCCTTTTCTTCACAAGCCAAACCTGGTATCTTGTGCACACAAAGGTAGAGACGTAGGAGAAAGCCCTGGTCATATCCTCCTCACACTATATACATAACCACACTATGAATGGACAGGTCACCAAAGATTAGTCTGTGGTAAACTCTACCTGAATCAAGAAGCAATTTTGGAGATATCGCCTCACCCACAAATCATGGTGACATGCTTCATCATAGATGATATTCCACATTATGGTAGGTGAATACCACCATGACGGATGGACTCAACCATTGCTTGAAGTTCTTAGATAAATGGATATTGGTAATCACAGGGATCCAATTGAAGATAACAATATCTTCAGGTATACCCACTGGTTTTACCTTTATTATGGGCCCCTCAAATAAGATTAAAATTGCCACTGTCTCTGATATCGGATGAGATATGATGCCTCATTCACCTGGGTACCTATTCCAACATAATTTGGCCATTCGAAAAGCACATTCGGATCTCTGGCCTTCACCAGGGCTCTTACAATCCCTGCCTAACTACACATGTATTCTGTGCTGTCTAATGAGGCCTAATGCTCTCACACTTCCAGATCTCTTCTATGAGAGATAAACCAATGAGGAAGATTGTTACTACACAGGGATAAAAAGGAGTATTAAGGGGCATATTTATACTCTGTCTGCGCTGAATGTGTGTCAAAAATTTTGACGCACATTCAGTGCAAACCTTGCCCCGTATTTAAACTTTGACTCCCGAGCCCGCGGACGACAAAATTCCACCTTGTGCGTCATTTTTTGGGTGCGGCAACCCGCCTTGCATTAATCATATGCAAGGTAGGCGTTCCCGTCCAAAAAATGACTTAAACGGCCGTGCGTCGTATTTATGCTTTCGGGTAAAAACGACGCACGGATGGGAGGCGGAGCTGGAAAATGACGCACAGCCTGATTTGCATCAAAATTTAACGCCTGGGTCAGGGCAGGCGTTAAAATGGGGAAACACACCTGTATTTAATCAGAACACAAAGAAGCAACAGCAGAGCAGCAAAAGAGAGACATGGAGGTGCTCCTCATCCAGCGTGCACACAGACGCAGAGCCCAGCAGCAGCAGCTACCACAACACCAGCAGGGACCCCAAAGGAAGCGCAGAAGGCAGGAGAGGATATTCCGCTCCAGAACAACCCTTCATGGCCTCAGGGAACATGACATCATCCAGAGGTACAGGTTGAACTGGCAGGCCATTCAGCAGCTGCTGCGAAACAGAGCCACTGTTGGCACCCACCTTACTGACACCCCACATCTTCCCAACAGAAACCAAGCCGCTTGCCGTACTTCACATGCTGGCAAGTGGCTCTTTTCAAACAACTGGTGCCCTGGTTGCTGGAATATCACAGCCGCCATTCCCTGCCTTTTTGCCCAAAGTACTGGATGCCATCATTGGACTCACACCCCGCCACATTTGCTTCCCTAACACACTGCAGAAGCAGCAGGAAACAAAACAGGGGTTCTACCTCATTAGTGGCTTCCCACACGTCCTTGGTGCAATCGACTGCACACATGTACGCCTTGTGCCACCAGCTGCAACTGAACACCTCTACTGCAACAGGAAGCACACACATTCCAACAATGTGCAGGCCATTGTCGATCACCAAGGATTGATCACCAACATTGTGGCAAAATATCCTGGGAGTGTCCATGACTCATTCATTTTCCGTCACAGCACCATCAATCAACACTTCCAGGATGGACGGTATGGCAATGGACTACTTGTTGGTAAGTACAAAAACCTACTTATATACACACTGAACAGCAACCCTCTAGGACACACAACACACACACCACAACAGCAACATGTCGACAGGAACACACTGAGGTTGTGACATCGCTAGCCATGTTTCATAGGTCAGCATTGAACCTGTCACACATCTGAAATTAGTGTACAGCCTAATGTTAAGACGTCAATGATCACAACGTTTGGAGTGGGTTGTCTAAATGTCACCTTACAAATTGTAAGTGTCCCAATGACCTTTACATTAATCCATTGCATAAGTTTCAAGGTATGGGATGTAGAGGGTACTTTGATATGAACGTGTTAACAACACTTTTAATTTTAACTGTGCATGGAACTATCATCTCACCCCCAGTGAAGACACAGGGACACCTGTATCACAAGTCACAATGCTAGGGAGGGCACACTGTACTGCAAATCCCAAAACATACTGCTGACAACTGGTCAGCAGCCAAACACTCGTCCAGTCAAGGAAACAACACAATGCAGATGGTACACCCTACAAGCCTAGGATGCGACACAATAACACAAAAGAGTCACAGACAACACAAGACAACTACTGCCATGCAAGGTGGTTTCAATGGGGCTAGCTACATCAACATGATCCCATTCATTTTCTCTTTCAGGGGTATGGCATCCAGCCATGGATAATGACACCTATTGGCAACCCGAATACTGCAGCAGAGCATGCCTAGAATGACGCACATAGGAGGACACGCACCATAGTCGAGAGGACCTTCGCATCCTCAAGTTGAGATTCCGGTGCCTCGACATCACTGGTGGTAGCCTCCTATATTCCCCGGAAATGGTCTGTAAGATCATTCTAACATGTGCCATTCTGCACAACATTTGCATAAGAAGGAACATTCCCCTCCTGGAACCAGAGCCACACATGCCTGAAGAGGAGGAAGAGGAGAATGGTGGCCTGCAAATGAGGGGGAACAACAAAACACGGCCGCTGGTTTGCGTAGGTGGCAAGATATTGTGAACAATTTCTTTTAAATATAATCACCATCACCACTTTATGAACCAAATTAAATAAACACCTATAATACTCACTATATCATGGTCTGGCTATTCATTTTGGCACACCTTTATCTCTAACTATCAGAATAAGAGTGTTGCCTCATGGAGCATTGCTGAAATACCGATTAGGACACTGAAAATCCCAGAGCAAATGTGATGCGTACCATACAACGATCACATACACACACTCTGTAAATGACATACATCCTGTACATTTCACCTTTAAAGGACAATAGCAGAGGACCACACCTATTTCACACATACATGTTGGAAACATGGTTCATTGCAGCATATGGCACACAACTAAGACACCATCACTCAATAAGGGGAAAACACGCCTCATACATGAGGCAGTTGATGTGCTTTTGCATCAGTAACAGGAATGTATGACCAGACCCTTGACAGCAGTAAGTCCAACTGCATCCAATCTTTGCAAGGACTATCTGTGACTAGAGTTCCCTAGAATCAGAACATACACAGCACAAGTGCCACACATATGAGCAGCATTGCGACACATGACATTCCATGTACATGTCAGCCCATTTCCTAACTCCTGATACACCCATGCACCTGGTCACAACCCACCTGTCTGAAGAGGTCCCTGGAATAGTAATATGTGTACCCCGATATTCCCTCCTCTACACACACAGACTAATAATAGCAATCCAGTGTGCTACACCCTTTCCTATGGTATACCATTGTCATAGTACGTCTGACTGCATGGACGGCAGGTCAATTAATACACAGGCATGTAGTTTCTAAGCCCTGTTAGCACCTGTAGATTGCTTCCCGTGTGAAAACGTCTGTTGGCCATTAGAATGCAAATCTCACCTACAGGACTTGTGAGAAACTGATGCAGCCCACACCTGTGATCACCTCCATGCACACCACCCATTTCAACATGCACTGCCCCTGCTGATGCCTGGAACAGCATAGGAGTTGCCATTTTGTCAAACACACCGTTAAGCATTGCTACTAATTAAGCAGTGTAACACAGCCCTTTGGTTCATGTGTCACCTTCAAAAACACAGGACATACACAGTTTTACATGTCAACTGTCTAGTTCGTACTCCAAACAGTCTCAGTCAGACCACTGATTATGTAACTTGTGAAATTGGTGGATCCAGATTGACCCTGCATCCTGTCAGCCTGACTGGCATCTGTCTGTGCGTCACCCTAAAGTTTCCCTGTGGCTACATATGTACCACACTTGAGTTACCAAACCTCTCATTCCTCAGAGCGTATTTGGTCATGTGCTTCATCAATGCATACTGAAAAACATTGTATAGCATCATCTGCCTTTTAATTGTACTATATTAGTTAAATCCTATGTGAATACCAAAATTCATGGCCCATCCCTTGTCTGGTCTCATTTATGCATGAACGACAAAGTGTGACAGTGTCCCAGGGCCATATGCAGGTATTGGGTACGGGCCTTGAGCAGAACCAGCAACCTCTGATAATGTCCATGAAAATTCCACACATGTCAGGACCCTGACAGTTCACACACAGAATTACATTGCTCCCAACATATTGATGGGCCGTGTGTGGTGAATAGCTGCAAAAATAATCAGCACAGAGGCTATGATGTTCCCAGATGCAGTGGGAATTGCAGAGGCCAACCTGTATACAAATGTTGTAATGACACCTGCAGGAACATGACACTTGAGACATTATCTCACTTAGCACACCAAGGTTGCCCTGTTGACAGTCTCATTACACGTCTTCAGTGGTTCCATCCCCATGTAGGTTCTCATGTCCTCATCCACTTTACTCACATTGATCAACAAAGGATACTCAGTAGATACAGGAATAGCTGCCACTGACTCATGATGAGACCTGGACCTAACTGTGACAACATACACCCCTAAAAATATACAGGATCAACATTGGACCCCACACATGAACAAGACACCTCTGTGCAATTGATCACTGAAAATATGTGGACACATGCTGCCTCGTCTGCTGGTCCACCACAGCCACTGGAGAGTTGTGGCTCGGTTATATGACCTCAACTGTGGCGTCATCATACATTTGTGGTTCACCTTTGGCTATCTAGGCCAATTACATGGTACCCACTTCCTCAATGCATGTGTCTGACTCACTGTGGGATTCACCAACAAGTGCCTAGGAAGCTGTTACCAAAAATCTAGGACATAGGATGGTGAAATTGTGGACCATTGACATGAACAAACGTCTGGCATCTATCTGGTGCATGCTTTGTCATTTGTGGTGTCTACGTTACCCAAAATCTTGGAAGTGCACATAACGGATTTTGCTACATGTATGACTAACACATGTCCTCTGTCATTTCCACAATGACTTGCATCTAAGGTATGGACACATTGACTTCACATTCATACAAGCATATGTTTAATAATTCATCTTGTGATGCACACACACTTGGTCAACAACTACATTAGTTGCCACTGCGCACACGTTGAGCCATAGGCATTGAGGTATTGTACTTATGTGCGTCACCTTGCTATCCTCTCCTGATGCCAAACATGCCCAAATTGTGCAATACATATATGTAGGCCACACATATGGCCATCTAGTGCGTCAGCCAACCGTCAAGATCCTGTTAAGGAAGTAGCGGGTCATGGTCCGCTCCAGTATGATGTCTCACATGTGAACATACACCATCAACACCATAGTGGGTGCAATCAGCCTATATCAGATGTGTCCCAAATGTAACATAACATAAAAACTGAAAAAATGCCCATAACCAGTTCATGCACAAAAATTTTGACTTTGCTAGCGTTATGCGTAATTTTTTTTCCACCAATACAGATTGTGCATCATATTTTTCGACGCACAGGAGTGAAAATTAGACCGCACCCAAATAATTGTACAGACTATTTACTATTATTTGGATGCGGCCTAATTTTCACTCCTGTGCGTCAAAAAATATGACGCACAAACTGCATGCGTGAAAAAATATGACGCATAACATGAAAAACGGCGGCCTTTTTATGCAGGAAGTGATATAATAGGATATCCTGTTTACAGATTATGTACAGTGGGTGTACTTTCACTTTGCTCTATGAATCTTCTAGACTGTGTGGCTGTGTTCAGAGTGTTGTCCAGTGATTTTGTGCTTTTGTGTCCTGTGTGCTATCTTAATTGTTATTTTGTGAAATAAATATTGTTGTTGTATAGTGTCCTAGTGTGTTTTGTTTACATTTGTCCAGTATTCTAGTGTTTGTGTTGTTTGTGGGAGTCTGTTGTGGGTAGTGCTAGTTTGGGGATAGTTGGGCTCTTTTAGTAGTTAAGTTTACTTTTCTTCTTTTTTTGTACCCCTACTTTCCCACTTTTCCCCTTTCTACTTCTTTATCCCCTATTCCCCTTTTCATTGCCGAGATGTCTGGTAGGCTACGTCTTGGCAGGATGGGTGAGGAGGAGTTGGGGGGCTTTATATGGCTTGTGTGCCATTTCCTACCACTCATGATCGAGGCAGGGGGCAGGGTGATACAGGGGTATCACACTGAGGCGCGCAGAATGTGGGGGAAAGGTGCTGCATCACCTGCAGCGCGTGTATGGCAGCCAGAGGAGTGACCACCAGCTGAAGCACCGGTGGGCTGACCTCATCACCAGTGAGCAAGATCTGCTGGACCACCTGGGAATGGTGATTGGTGGCCCTGTTGGTGAGTACTAATCATGTAAATGTGCACGATTAAATGCTCTGTAGTGACATTAGATGATTTGTACAATATCTGCCAGCTAAGTGGCTGACTGTATGTAATGCTGCGGAAACATACAGGGTCATTGATGCACTATGTGAAGGATCACAATTGCTAGCTGTCAGGAAGCACGTGCTCTGCAAACTGACAGGATACTTTTCCGTAAAGTAAATTGGTGCCGCCTTTGTGTCAGACAACCAAACAAAATAGGAGCCAATCATGTCTATATAGGTCACATTTGCCAGAGAAGTAAAGATGTACTAAAATATTGGCTAACTTTGTTTATGCAATAGCTAGACTGACTTTAGAAACACTACATGATGCAGAAAATGAGTGCTGGCCTCACGTCAATTGATGATAGCAAAGTGGCCCAGACATATGTCTCATGTGAGTCTAGTGAGTGTGGTAGGAAAGCGTTCACGGAAGTTCTATGAATGTTAGGGATTATTGTGGTCCTTCATCTTTTTCGATACATGTCAGATATGGATTTGAAAACATTGTGAAAAGGTGTAAGGTGCCCTAAGCTAACATCTTAGAATGGTATTTGGAGTTAGTTGTGCCACATTCCAATTAGGGATGGCAGTCCAAAGGTATACACATGGGTTTACATCTCCATGGTTGGTGCAAATCACCATTGCTGGGCCACATCAAATGAAGAAACTGTAACAACAGGAGGGCTTACAAAAGTCCCTGCTCCTCTGTACATTGTACCTATGTGGAATAAATGTGTCATGGCCACATAGTCTGTTTGACTGGTAATGCAGTCCTCACGTAACCAGGCTTTGGATGTCTCTCTTGGATGCACATGATGAGACGATTACACTCCATTATTATTTCTGATCACTAATGACGGAGCATGTTTGCCACCACATGATAGTTAAGGCCACTGCGTGTGTGCAGATATGTGTGTAACTGTCACAGGAGACCCATGCTATGTTCATGTTGGTCGTGATATATCAGATGCAGTATCATCATGTCTGAATGGCTGTCATTTCCTTAATCAGCATACACATTGTATATGTCTTTGAAATTGTTGGTCAGTGCACAGATTCTGAGCACATTTCTTCCTTCCATGCCTTACAGGTGGACCGGCACCCTACACTGTGGGAGAGGTGGCTACATTTGAGGACCCCGACCACTCCAGTAAGTGTTGACATGTCTGTTATGGGTTGTGTTTGCTGGTAATGTGTGATGGACTCCTGTGTGTTAAACACATAGCAAAGTGTGATGCGCTGGCCAATCATTTGTGTTGTTCCATGAGTGGGATTTCATTTTCTCAAAAGTTTTGAGTTGGCCAATGCTTATCCGATTGTATTATCTAGGGATTGTAGGTCATTCCTGTAGGCCCCACAATGAGAACTGGGGTGAGTTATGTGGATAACACTTGTATCAACAAGAGTCGCATTGGAACTCAGCTCAGATTTAGTAAGCCTGTCAGACCCACATTCTCCTAGATTGGTACTGCAAATCGCTTTCCAACAGACTTCTGCTTCCCTATCACCAAAGTACTTATTAAACTGTAGGTAGAGCTTCCTAGCAGCATGTACTTCCACATGCAGTGCTACAGGTATGTGGAACTTGAGTGCAATGGCCTAGGTGTGCATGCTAATCATGATCATGGGTGTTCTTGCAACTCTGTGTCTGGTGTAAGTCATGCCTTACTGGAAGTATATGATGTGTACCAAGCTCTGCATTTCCTGACATGTGTGGCGCTATGATTGGTCAAGGGTTTGCAGACTCCTAATTGTTGATAGACCTTACCTGTCGTGTGTGTGTGTGTAGAGCCAAACACGTGTGGAGTTTTCTATACACTCCTGGGTGTCCATGTTGTTTGGAATTGTTTGTTGTTTCTCCACCCCCCCCCCCAACACAGGCATGGGTTTGTGAGTAGGGTACCTAGGACTGATGCTACCAGTATGTTACACATACATGTGAAAAAGTGACTGTTTGGTCGGAACCTAGTATACACACTCAGGTATGGCACATGGGTACTATACTGGCAAGTCCAGTTACAACTTGCAGACCATGTGGCTTTAGTTTTGCATTCCGTACACTGACATTTGTAGCCCAGGCATTGGCGGAGGATCTGCAGCATGATTGTTAGCTGATAACTGGCAGAACTCAGATGGCAAGTCAATGCCAGTTGTTATCCATCTCGTAGGTTTTGGATGTGCTATGTGTGATGTGACCTTTGTAGGCTGGCCAGCCATGTACTTCCTCAGGGACATTCAATGATCTGTATGGTGATATGAGCTGTTACAAGTACAGTAGATGTATTGTCTGATTTACTTCTTGTGCCATTTCAGACAATGCAGTTCCTAATGTAAATTATTTGCCTTTGTCTTCACAGCTGCAAACATGACACCCATTCAGGTCCGTGAGTTCCAGAGGCGGGCCATGAGATACCAACATATCCTGCTGTCAGGGTTCAGGAGGATGGCCCGTAGATACCGCCATGAATGGGCCTCCGGAGCATGGAGGGCTTTCCCACAGGGTGGCCCTACTTTGCCCACCACAGCCACCACCAGCACAACCACCAGTTCCACCCAGGTGGCACCACCCACAGCTGGGACTGTTGTCCCACCGTCTGCTGTTGTTCCAGGCCCCAGCATTGCAACAGCTTCAGGACAGCACACAGTCCTTGGCTCTACACGCCCACAAACCTCCTCCGCCGGTACCCAGACTGCCCCAGCTCCAACTGTTGACCCTGCAGCATTCCAGGCAATGGAACGTAAGATGGACTGTGTGTTGAGGAAAATCAGTAATCTGAGCCGGGATGTTCGCCATATTAACAGGCATGTGCAGTCCATAAAGCGGACCCTCCGGAGGGCCAACCTCTAGACTTTGATGACAATGGACATGATTCCCTCCCCTCCCTCCTCTTTCCTTGTTCTCATACTTAGTGGGCTTACGGGGCTTAGTGTTAGATTAGTATAGTCTGTTAGTTTAGTTAGTGTTAGTGGGTGGGGGGTCCTGATTCTTTCTATTTTTACTTATTAAGTGTGTGGGGGGCAATGTTGGGGTTCTTGTGTGTTTAATAAAACAATATATATTTGTTTAGGATAGTAAAGTATGTGTTTAGGTTAGTATCTGTTGTCCTCCATGTGTCCCGTCTCATAAGGGGGGTGTGGGGTTGATGTTTACAACGTTTCGTTACATGTGATAAGTACGTTTAGGTTAGGTTAGTTAGGGACAGTTGTGGGTAATGAGTAGTCAGGGTAGATTAGGGTAGGTAAGACTTTTTCCTCAGTTTCCTCTTCTGTGATTACCATTTATTAAATATATAGTGAACCCTTTACAGTATGTGTAAAATGCTTGTTGATCATGGCCTTGGCATTAGCGTACATGAATTTTGTTCTATTACATTTGTGTCCTATGCTACAAACAAATCCCAACTGAGCTGTAAGATTGGCAGCTACCCCAAAGCTACCTTGCAAAGATTCCTCAATTCGTTGGAACCACCAATCACAGTTAATAAGGATCCCAACGTGTTTTTGTCAATCAGTATGTTTTGTAAGTCACAAACGGTGCTTCCAGACTTGGTATTGGGGGAACAGTTTTAGGTCTGACTGCAGTGTGATGTTCAAGGACACCCATATAAGATGAGTTGTCATAAGCACTCTTGTAGTATTGTCTTCATGACTCACATAGATCATTTGTGACACTGTTCAGCATGATTACCTATTTGGATGTAAACTCAGACACCTTCATTCATGCAGTTTTTGGAGTGTTTGCTTAGATTTGTGTGCAGTTATATGTGTTAGTATTGCATGGTGACAACATTTTGCTGCCCCTATTAGATGACTTAGATATCCCTTGAGGAAGCATTATTCTGTCCATCACAGCATGATGGTGTATGGTTTCTCACTTCATCAGATATTACCCTCAGGAAGGGCAGAGTATGATGCAATCCTGGCCACTGTGCAGATTTATCTGACTACATAATTTCAGGACAGTTGTATTGAAAAACTACGTTATTTGACAGTAGGCACATTTCAGTTATCTATTGCACAGGTGATGTGTCACATTACCCAGAGACAGATTTGTTGTGTAAGTGCTATTTATTGAAAAGTGCTGTAGTGCTATATGTACATTGTCCATGGTTGTAAGTCCATTATAGTGGCATCTTACATTGTGATCCTACACAAGGGGTTAAGGAAATGCTTTTGACATGCTGGGGTGATGTTTCAGACAGTGCAGAGGGACAGGATTTGCCAATGAGTAAGAGAGAGACAAGCACTGGGCAGGCTGACAAGATATACAGTGGTTAGCAGAACAGTCATTAAGTAGAGTTGTTGTAAGACTGGCATGTTACAAAATGCAGGACCTTAGTAATAGTTGGCCATGTGGCAGGGACTAGTGCTTCCGGGTACTTTTCCGTGTGAATGTGATCTGTTCCATGTCTTCTTCTTCTGCTGTGTGTGTTGCCTCCTCTGTCCTTGGTGGTGGTGGTTGAGAAGGGGCAACACACACCTCAGTGGAGTCAGACATCCCAGTCACTGCTACCTGTGAAGGTCTTAAGGGCAGTACTGCAGCAAGGAGGATCTGCTGATTCTTAAGAATAGCAGCCACATCACGATGGTAGGCAGCCAGGTCGGCCCTGAGGGCATCATGATTGCATTTGTGCATGCAGTGGAAGGTTTGAGGTGCAAAGTGCTGTGGCAACTCCCTTACTGCAGTGGTGAATTCCTTGACAGTTTCTTGTAGTCCTTGCAGGATGGATGTTAGCGCCTGCATGGTTGCTGCCTGATCTGCAAATGACATCATGCATGAACGCACCCCCTCTAGGCTGGCTGCCATGGTTTGCATCCCTACCCGCACCTCATTGGCCAGCTCCCGCTGTACCCCGACTACAGTTCTCTCAAAGCTGGTGCCTGTGTCGTCTGAGTCCTCAGCTGTATTGGAGTTGGCAGGTCTTAAAATTGGGGTGGTGGGTGGGTCCTCTGTGATGCCTGCTTGTTCTGTGCTCCTCCTTGTGACTGAAGGTGGGGTCTGGAGGGTTCCAAGGACCTCTTGGATGGTCTGCTGGGGAATGTTTGTCAGCTCGTCATCCATGCCATCAGGGTAATCTGGGACAGGCATATCTGCAGGAGATCCATCGTCCTCTGCAATGAAATGGGGTACAATTAGTGTGTGTGTTGTGGCATTAGTGATGTGACATGCCTGCCTTGTGATGAATTCACATTGTGATATTGTTTCGTGTTTATTGCTCCAGGCTTTCAGGTGGGCATTCTCCCAGGCCTATGGCTCACCTGCATGTCACATGGATTGTGGTAAGTTATTTGACTTGTCGGCATCATCTCTTCTAGGTGTTTGTTCTGGCCAAATAGTGAATTGCCACCTTCTTGTCCTACTCAACCCTCCGTTTACATCCATTCTCATGGTGAGGCCTTTCACTGGCTGTGGGTGCTCTGGTGGCACTGGCAGCACACTTGACAATCTGGACCTGCCCCAGTCTCTGATCTTTCACATCCACTTAAATGTAGTTGACATGTAGCGTATCCTATGCATAGCATTGTTATGGCACGATATGGATGTTGGCATTGGTAATGTGTACAGCTGATGTTGGGAATGTGTGGTACATTGGATTGCCCTGATGATTGTATCAGTGTCCTATTTCCTCCTCTGACTCGCAGGTGTATTTTAGTGACCAGTTACATGTGTCCTCCCCCTCAATGCTGTTGTCCGAGCAGTATGACATTTGGGATGTTACATTGTGACCCAGGCACAGGATCGACCCTGACATATGCAGCGTGGGTATGCCCTTAGTGCTGTGTAGCTCCTACTGTTGATGACATGCGACAACTATGGGCATTGACATTTGACAGGACTGGGGCCTTTGTCTTGTTTCAGGGGATTATTGGAGTTGTCATAATCAACCCTCAAATTTTGCTCTGTATGATCCATGGGGAAGTTACTGCCATTGGCTACTTGAGCTGCACACAGAGCGGAGGTGGTAGTGACAACTGTTGTCACTGTTACATTCCAGTTGTCGGTATAGCTAGAGGTTGTTAACTGGGCCTTAGTTAATGTAGGGGGTATGGTGGCTGACGTGTGCCAGGATGTCAGTTTGACGTTGTGCCCTTCCCTCCTGGCGTGGCTTTACCTATCCTCCATCGTTGGCATGGCAGCATGCCCCCATGGGACTGTTGTTGGTGTAGTGTAATGGTGTGCCCCAGCTTCTATCTGTGCAGGCCATGACCCATGCCATACCCCTTTACCCATGCCACTATAGGTATATTATGACTTCCATGCATTTTGTGGTCGGTATCCCCCCTGCTTATGGTTAACATTAGTGCATTATAATTCCACATGCGACTTACCCTGCTTGTGCGTTGTCTCCTGGTAGTCTGCGCTGTCCTGCCCTTGAATCCCTGTGACGATCTCCTCAGGGATGACGGCTGCGACCATCTCCTCCATGTGGTCTAGGGCCTCCTGGTGTGCTGGACTCCCACCTCCAGTCTGCAGTGCTGCCTTCCTGTTCCTGGCCATCTTTTCCTTGGTCCTGCGCTTGCAGTCATGTCAGCGTTTCTTGCACTCGATGACTGTTCTGCGTACTTCTGCTCACTGTTAATCTTGTCAACAATTTGTTGCCATTTAGCCTCTCTCCTACTGATTGGCAACTTTGAGGTGACAAACAGTTGGTGCTGGTGTTCCGTCACCTCTTTAACCAGAATTTCCTGTTCCTCTGCACTAAAGCAACACTTTCTTTTCTTTTTAAAAGTGTCCTGGTTCTTGTGTGGGTCCTCCTGGCTGGTTCCTGGTCTGTTGTCATCTTCCTGGGGTCTGTAGAGGCATCTGGGATCCATTTTGGCTCTCCTCTGCTGAAATGGCTGTGTTCGCTGGGAATTTTGACGGTATTGCGTCAAAAAACGCTGCATATCCGGTTTGAGGGGTCGTAAATCAACCCACAGTCATTTCCGCAGCGTTATAGCCATTTTGCTTTACGACTTGACGCTGCGGTGTGCGTAAAAAAAAAATGACTCACACCTGTGGTTTGCACCGCCATGCGTCAAAGTATAAATTTGACGCCAGCACGGCGCACCAAAATGGCGTTAACCGGCGGTATTATTTCTGACACAAAACTGCGCCGGCGCAGTTTTGTGTCAAAAAGTATAAATATGGCCCTAAGTGACTTATTTTTTCTTTTAAAGGTAGGACACTCACCCAAAGTGCATAGGCACTGCAGTGCAATGATCTTGTTTGTTGCACACAAACTGTAGAGCGCCCCATTCAAATCTCTGTTGAACCAAAGTTGGTGAAATGTGAAACAAGTGCAAACATCACTGTAAATCCACTCCTAGAACACACTCCACTCGTCACCCAACATGGGTCCTATCCAGAATATTACAAAGGATTCAATGTTTTTTATAAAAGTGAGAGTATGTACTAAAAGTGTGAACTAACTAAGGAGAATTGATTTATGTAAATTGTTGTGATTTAAAGAGCAGATGACCAAGTATGGAACATAAGATAAATGTGTGCTGCCACACAGAAATCCTTTTTTGAGTACACTTATCTTCCTTATCCCAAAGTTTCTGTATTTGACATATTCTTAGAAGCCCCTTGTTTTTATTAGCATTGTGAAAAATGTAATTCTACAAACAAACAATGGAAAAAAACAAAATGGAGTTTTGAGACTATCCCATAACATTTGGGAGGAGCGGGACGTATGATCCATGCAGTACCCTGCATTCCTGAATACAGTAATGGATATGTTTTTTTATCAGGCCTAACTAAGGGCCTGATGCAGATCTTGGCGGATGAGTTACTCCAACACAAAGGTAATGGATTTCCCGTCCACTGAAATATAAATTCCATTATATCCTAATTTCAGTGGACAGGATATCCTTTAATGTTGTGATGGAGTAACTCATCCGATAAGTTTGGAATCAGGCCCTATATATGTTAAGGAGAAGTAATTATTCCTTTCTAGAGGGTGCTCACTGGTGGGGGCCAGGGGAGGTGGATAAAGCAGTAAGGCAATCCCTGTTAATGAACTTTCACTTGTGAGACTTCAAGTACAGGTTTGTAGCCCCTCAATGGACTACTGCAGTTTCCTCACTTAAGGGATTTTCAGTTGCAACACCCTTAGAGTCACTCAGTTAATTCAGCAACAGACTTAGCTCCACCCGCAACAGAGAGAAGTTTTTTGCACTACGTGGTGGAGATCTCCCTCAAAAGGACTTGCTCTAATGAGCTGCAATTTTGCCAAATAAATTAATGAACAGAGATCACGAAGAAACACCATGATCATTGCTAGGCATGAAATAAAAAATGATTCTATTCTATTCTCATTTTTTTAAGTATAGCACGTAGCTACCCAATCTGGTATCCCAGCGCTGAAAGCATCCACACCCGTCAAAGCATCATGTGCACCCCGGAACATTACTGGGCTTTAGAACAAATGGAGTTTAAGAAGCTTCCAGAACCTCACTTCTGACTGTTGGAATTTTAGGTCCACAGCAACATCATTCCAAAGTTTGGGTACTAGGTACGTAAACAAGCACCACCATTTCTTGCTCTCCTGATTTTGGGTACTGTCGGAAGCCCATATGTCTCTGACCGCAGAGGTCTTCTGGGGACGTAGGGTGAGGTCAATTTCTTGGTAATAGGAGGGCCTCTTCCATGTAATATCCGATGGGCAACACATAGAGCCTTGAAATTCATCCCTTTCTCAATCGGCAGCCAGTGCAAGGCTGCCAAAGCTGAGCTGGCCAACTGATGTTTGGGAGTTTTACATAGAAGCCCGGCAGCAATATTCTGGACGGGCATGACTCTTAACATAAAGACGTTGAAAATATCCCCACCCCACATCAGCTTAGAAATCTTAAAACACTCTATAAGCGCGCACATCATATTCCCATAGCTGCTGCCTTGAAGGGTCATGCTACGGAAACTCTACACAGATGCATGAGGGCCCTGGTGAAGTCTAGAGCTGCTCTCATGGACTCTCAGCATCACGCGTGGGATACATGTATCTGTTCATTTGTTAGCTTTGAGAGTCACGGAGAGCACACATTGAGGTCCATGAGTTTGTTCATCTTTGTGCCAAATTTACCTTTGGCATGTAAGGAAATTGCCAAGTAATTATGATGAAATCACCATAATGGCTCTTGAGTTATTGCCAAACATCTGGACCACTCCCAACGCCTTGTTCGCAGATCTGGGCAGAGTAGACAGTGAGTGAGAGAGAATGAGAGAAAAAAGGTGTATTTAGAATTTAAAAACATAGGAATGTGAAAATCATAAAGGTGATGCCACCAGAGAGAGAATAGACATGGAATAACCAGAAGAGCAAAAAGACACGAACTTGAAAAGAAAGTGATAGAGGCAGATAAGTCAAATTACAAAAATGTATATTTAACATACACAAGTTTGGAAAATCTACATACAAAAGAAACACAGAATTCAAATGAAATGCGGCCAGAAAACAGAGAAATCATAAAAAGGGTGTGTGTTAAGAGGAAATCCTTGTGCCACAGGTAGAAACCTACTTTACTTAAAAAAAAAAGGAAACATTTCCAAAGCTCAAAATATCCACACACAACAGAAAATACTCTTCGATGGGAAATGGAACATGAAAGCACACAGCAAAGAAAATGTCAAACTGTTAAAAATACGGCAGATCCTTCTCACAAACTTCCAAAAGTAAAGTCTTTCTAGTGAAAACATGAGAAACCATTTTCAAAAAGTACCTTTACTGCAACAAGAATGCTGGACATTTTCATCTGAGCTCCTTGATGGACTGTTTCAGCAGCTGCACCAGAAATAGAAAAATATGGTCCACTTACCAAGAAGGAAGACGGCTTTGTAAATTATATAAATATTGTCATTAATTGTTTTTAAATGGCTTTTAAGTATTTCTAATTATTTTCTAAACTTGAAAAGAAAACTGCTCAGTTTGCCGACAACGATAATAATATTCTTGCATATTATTAAAATGTTCAACGAAACATAAAATGTAGCAAAGAATATTTGTCTAAGCTATATTAAGAAATCATTCCCCCTGGATTGGTATTGTGTATGCAGAGTTTGACATGTGCATGGGATTCAGGGTAAAAAAACTTGATGAAAAAAAGAAACCACCCTGTGTCTTCTATCTCTCTGCTTTGCTTTTTTAGGGTCGAGCCTGCGTTGCACGCGCTCGCGCATGGGTTTCGCATGGAGACTCTTTTGTATTTATAAAAGGGCTCGGAGCCCTGTCAACTTCACATCAGTGTTTTTTATTGGTTCGTGGGCTTCCCTAATAAAATCTGCTTGCTTTCATTAGTCGAAGGCACGCATATGTCATGCCTTTTCCGGTGGCTAGCCCTCCTCCAGCGCAGCGACCAAGTACAGAAAACATGCAAGGCTCGCTGTTTTCCATCGGGCTCGTGGACTTTTCTTTCTTTAATTTACGAGCCCGATCTCGCTTGGCAGAAGTCGAGCGCTTTACGTACTTGATTTCACTTTTTCAGGTTATGCACATTAATGCACTTTTGCCCGATAGGTGAAAAGTCGGGTTAGGAGTTTACAACGCGAACAGCTCTAACATGAGCAAACGCGAGACCCGATGCATTGTAAATGCTTGTTATAAATGCCTGTGGTTTTCCCTGGCTGCTGGCCAACCAGAGGCCCTGGTAAGGCAGCCTTCCACCATCCCCCAAATGTCTACTGTGCATCTATCACACTCTCACTCTGTCATTGCAACCTACATTAGTTACCTTATGCACTTTATACGCTCCTTCTAATGTGTCTAGGTTGATAGCCGGTCAGTGGAGGTAGGTCTTTACTGGAGGGGGACCTGTTTCTAGGTTCACTGTCTTTGCCTGAAGTTTTAACTCTATGAGGGGCCACAATGAGTAAGACACCTCATTGGAGTAGCTGGTGGGCTCCCAGATTTATCTTTTCCTGTGTCCTTTGCTTCTTTCAATTGGTGCATCTGCTCAACTCACGGTGGATTCTGCCTACATATTGGTCAGAAACTGTGTATTGTGATTTTAACTTGTTTATCACATTGGATTGATTAGGCCGGGGCTGTGGCAAGCTCCCTATTACTGAATTTATGCCAAACTGAACTAACTGAGTAGTGATAGTACAGTAGTTTTTTGTGAGTTGGGCACTCATTATGACTTTGGGGTCTATTCCATAGATATCCAAAGTCACAGCTGCCATATGACCACCAGTGGTGGCGGTCTTGAGACCACCATATTATGCCTACTGGTTGCTCTCTACCTATATTTGGGTTGAGAGCCGCCATCAGCCATACTGGCGGTCTAGTGATGTTCGCTACACCGGCACCGGCACGTCACCACAACATGACCCGCTGTGTTACAACATTGTAGTCGGCGTGGCGGTGTTGTGTTAATTGGGCGCTGCCGGCGGAGCAGGTTCCATGGGCCCGTTCCCACCCGGACAACCACCGTGTCAAGGTAAGGTGATCTTCTGACAGGGGAGGGGGCAGAAGGGGGTAAGCGGGTGTTGAGTGTTATATGCGTGAATGGGGGTGTGCGTGTTTCTGAATGGAGGGGGATTGTTTGCGTGTGTGTGCATGTGTCTGTGTGCTTGTGTGATTTATAATTTGGAGGACAGAGGTTTGGCAGTAAAAGCTGTTTGAGTAATTTACTTTGCCTCCTTGACTGCATCTCCTCCTGCCAAATTACGAAATGACCACCAAGCTGGTTGGAATTTCTTAAATCGTTGTCAGGAACAGCCGTCATGGCAGCACCTGTCATTGCTTTATGTAGTTTGAGGCACAGCTCAGTCAACCATTACAGAGCCGTACGGCAAACTGTTTTTGTTTTCCTCTCAAAAAGAAAATCCTGAAGCAGGATTTCCTTCTTGAAAATAAAAGACAATGCTCCCTCGCTCATGGTGATGGGAGCATTTTTTAGTATTTTATAATTTTCACTGCCCTTTACCACCATGGTTTTCCTGGCAATGCAAACTGACCTATAGTTTTGCCCATGTAAACTAGGTTGGCGGAATTAGAGATCAACTGCTTACAGCCCTTAACTTGTCTGGCCATTGGGGAGCAGGGTAAATCTCGGCAGAGACAGAGTAGTTTCCGCTATGATTAAACCAAAGGTTTACCCATATTTAGGACCACAATCTTCATGGTATGGACATTCCATCACTGTTGCAACACAGTATCCATACCACCAAGATAAGATAGAAATGAGGCCCTTGTGCTGTCTTGCATGTGTTAAAAACAAGCCAGATATTTGTGCATGGGTTCAAATTATGGTCAACATGTTTCACTACCAAAATTATAGCCAGGGTCATCAAGACCTACTGACCCTAACGGAATGTATGGTATCTCTCTGGGAATCATAGTATATCCCAATATTCTTTGCAGGGCCAAGCTGAGGTAATGCAGACCCATAGATATTTAGTGCTTCAGATGAGGTTCTACTAAAAATGTAAATTTTAAGGACTAATTAAGAAATTAAAGATGGTCAATCCCAAACTCTAAAAACGTATATTGGAACATCAGGCTTTCAGCATGCTCAAGGTACACCATAGCTCCTTATTAGAGCAGGGAGTGCCTCGGGCAAGCATTGAAAAAGCAGCACCGAGGACTGCTTACTGCTCGTTCTTGGTCAGTGCTGGTCCTGTACAAGATCATAGCTCTGTGTGACATTCTAACGTAGTTTTTAAAGCACACAGCGGAATGAAAAAATAGAAGCAGCAACAGACACCGATGACCGTGGTGAGTTTTTTTTTTGCGCAATCTTACAGTGGTGTGTCAAAGTGCAAGGGCTGTGTATCCTTGTCCTCTGAAGTCAAATGTTCAAACCTCTAAAATTAGATGTGCTGCTCATGGATTAAAAACAAGCTGCTAAGTTGGAAAGTGGGAACTGACTCAACGAGTCAGCATAATCATTGGACACTATTGGCCAGATTACATCATTGGGGGGTCCACATTACAAGGTTGGTGGGCAGACCTGCCAACCTACTGCCCTCCCCCCAGGAACCTAGATCCCTACGGGCCGATGTCACTGCAGGTTGCAATCAGCCAGGGAGGCGCTGAAGTCATCGCCACCCTGCTGATTACAACTTTGTTCTCCGTCAGCCTTTTCATGGTGGGTTTGACTGCCATGAAAAGGCTGGCAGTGAACAAGTGCAGGGGTACCCCTGCCCAACACCCTTGAAATGCGCAGTGTGCATTTCGAGGGGGCTGGTGCCCCCTGCGTGTGGCAGCATTGCTGCGACCTCAATTACAAGTTGGCAACAATGCTGCTGCCACTTTCCCACTGGGTTGTCAGCCCAATAGGAAAGTCCTAATGGGGCCAGCGGTGAAGTCGTCAGAATGGCAGCGACCACCCTGTCGGAAGTTTGATGGACAGATGTTCCCATCTACCAAACTCATAATCAGGCCCTAGATGTTGAACTGTGTTCAATACCATTTTTGTGTGGTAATACAATTACATTTATATTGATGATACAGGAATATAACTCCTCTGCCCAATAAAATCTATTACTTGCCTTGGGAGAATGTCCTTGAGTTTACCGTAATGACATATCAAACTTCCCTGTGTACTGGATATATTATAGCTATATGGAGCCCCTTTTCTCAGTTAATATGCTGCACAGAGAGTGTGTGCCCTTTTCGTCATGCACAAAGAGGCTTTAAGAAGACTTTGTAGCTGGCAGACACCAATCCCTCCTGCTTCCCAATAGGTGGCTAGTCTTCTCCATTCGATCACGTCATTTACACCATGTTGGTCAGTTGCAGCAGAAACGATAAATTTTGCCACTTTCAAGTGTTTTTCCCTGCACCATAGATTGAACGTCACTATTGCTGATAGAGCTGACATTAACATTAGTGGCACCCTGTGTGATAGTCTTTTTTGGCACCCCTCCATCCCATGACGACCTTCTCGGATTCACTCACTACCACCCAGCAAATGTGCCCCTCATCTCTCCATAGCACCCCTTTCACATACATTCATTTGTTTTAAAGTGCTTGTAAAGGCTGGCTTCACTAATCCACTCAGCTATATGCAAAAAATATAATTCTGTTTATTGCAGCAGGAATATTAACCATCTGTGCTACTTTATGGTGAGTCAAAACTCCCATCTCTCTTCCTAGCAGGAACATTAATTACAAGAGGTATCTTGATAATGTAAATGTTTCATGAAGGCTGGACACACAAGGTACTTTTCAGCAGGTGCTTTTATGTCTTAAGTTTTGTAAGTCATTGCTCAAAAAAAGCACCCCAATGAGGTCAGCGTTCCCCAATCCAGGTCAGCACCTGGTGCGGCCACACCACTCACACCACCCTAAAGCCGACCCTAATTGCTGGCACTATTAGATTTGTCAGATGCCTTTGATACAATAGATCATTAAAGCCTGCTTGGTTGGTCAGGTATTGTGGTGAGTGGTTTGTTGCAGAGTAGTACCTCTAAGGTTAAATACTACAGCCAGACAGCCAATGCTGACTTCATATACAGTGGAAGGGTTTAGGACCGGCCAAGGACACTGTTATCTCAGTTCTCTTCAGTGAACAAGTTTGCTCTCCAGAGATGTACTATTAGGTTTTCTGGTTTTCAGTTTCTACTTCTTGTGAATTCTGGTGGGTGTTTTTCAGTGTTTGCATGGTTTTAAATGTTGATTCTGTTTTGTTTTGCTTTACATAATCATGCCACCTGCGGTTATTGCTGGACACTAGCACCTATTTATCTGACTTGGATATTGAAGAGAACAAAAGAGTGAAAAGCACACAACATCAGAACAATGGAGGAAGAGAAAGATGGACAAAATGCCACAAAGCGATAAAGCAGAAAACGACAAGAGTACGATAAAGGGGAACGGTGTGTCTAGACGTGGAATAAAGAGACTTGATGTGGATTTAAGAATATGTGACCTTGATACCCAGCATGTGACAATTAATTGCACCATTGGAGCACATCTTCAGGGACCGCCACTCCTGCTTTTTACAAATTATATACCGATTTATAGCCCCAGATCAGTCTTTCCCTGAATTGCAATTTAGCTCCCTGATGGTATGAGCAAAATCCTATGTGAAAAGACCATCAGTGGGACTACATTAAAATTATGTGTGATCTTTCAGAGAGGAAAAGAGTTCTGCAATGAGATTGATCACTTTATTGAGTATTACAAACATATTTGTAAACACCAGGAGGAGTAGCAGTAATACCACACCTCCCACTGATTTGTGGGAAAGTCTCTGATAGGGTGTCATGGCTATAGGAGATATAAGGCAATGCCCAGCAGAAAAAAAACTATTTTGTGTAGTTTATTCCCAAATATCCCTTGAATGCCAGAATATTGTTGCTATGATTGTAATAATATTATCTGAATGTCCAAAATATTGTATGGCATATTGTACATTGGCAAATTAATCAAAATACAATTTGCAGTTTCTCAGATTAAGCAGATGTTACCAGATGAACTAGCTCTTAAAGGAATACATTTTGACAACTGATGTTAACTCTTCTTCCTATAAATTTGATAAAAATAATTTCTCCAAATAGGGTTTAGTAAAACATTAATCATTTTCATCAGTTGAAAAATACCCACTTATTGATAGTAAAAGCAATCATCTTTGAAGACTCACTATCAAGCATTTTTCTTATTAATAGTTGGGAGCTTGGAGTCTACAAGTGGACCCTAGAGTTTCTATACAAGAAAAGGTGAGAATTAAACTAATGTAACATTAAGGCAATGCTCATGTCCAATTGTTAGGCCAGGCATCTTGGGGGTGGTCTCCCCAGTCTTTTTTGCTTCTGCTTCCCATGTTTTGACTGTGTGCTGGACTCTGTTTGTGGTACTCTGGGCACTTGACCACTGCTGACCAGTGCTAAACTGCAAGTGCTCCCTGTAAATTATGTGGGTAGTTTTCTTTTCTGTGATTGGCATATTTGATTTACTAGTAACTCCCTAGTAAAGTGCACTAGAGGTGCCCAGGGCCTGTAAATCAAATGCTACTAGTGTGTCTGCAGCACTGGTTGTGCCACCCACACGAGTAGCTCTGTAAACATGGCTCAGACCTGCCAATGCAGTGTCTGTGTGTGCAGTTTTAACTGAGACTTTCCTTTGAAGTTTGTCAACCTCATAGGTAGAAAGGGGTGTAAGTAGGGTACCCAAAACCCCTGAATTTCAAATTACTTCTGGATAGAGGTTAGTACTGCCCTTTTCCCTGTGACTGTGCTTTGCTGGGTTTTCCTGCAGTTGCTGCTTCTGCCTGAAAGACAACAAAGATTGGACTTTGTGGTATATTCCTGCCAGTACCTGGACTCTCTGCTGAGACTTTTGCCCTGCCAAGTGGTGTACTATCCAATCCCTGGACTCTTGAAAGGTGAAGCTGGTAGAACAAGGACTGAAATCCATGCCCAGGATGCTGTATGGGGAAAATTTTGACGCACCACCTGCAACACGGCTGAAAAAACGATGCACCATCCTCCTTGCAACTGAAATTGATGCACCACCTGCATCGTGGCTGGGAAATCGATGCAACACTTGCATTGGGGCTGGAGAAACAACGCAACATCCGCTAGCGGCTGATGAAAACGACGCAAGCCCCATGCAGCATGGATTCCTGTCACCGTGTTACCAAATTTCACATGTAACATAGGTGGGTGTCAAAAATCAACAAAACACTGTGTGGATCTAAGGTGCCCAGTCTGGAAATCGATGCATCGCTCTTTTGCCAGAGAGAAAAAGGATGCATTGCGTACCTGACCAGAGGAGAAACAACGCATGACCTCACTTGTAGGTGAGGAATTGACGCATCGCTGCCATTTTCAATGCACGCTTGCCCATGCAGCTTTATTTTTGATGCAAATCGGGTACTTTGTGTAACAACAACGTTTCCATTGTTTTCTATGGAGTAAGACTCTTTCTACTTTGAAAATGTATAACTTTACTTGTGTATGTTTGAGTTTTGTCATTTTGGGCTTGTTTGGATTAGATAAATATTGCTGATTCTTCTAAGCTGGTGTAGTGTCTATTTTTTAGTGTTTTCACTGTATTATTGTGTCTTAGTACAAATACTTTACACATTGCCTCTGAGAAAAGCTTTACTGTTTGTGGCAGGCTACCAAGGGGGTGGGCAGAGGTTATCTAGGTGTGTATCTCCATTGCCCTGTCTAGAGTGAGGGTCCCTGCATGGACAGAGTGCAAACTGACCAGATATATATACTCACTCTCTAGAGAATTTCATGTTTACTTGTTATTTATAAGGCATGAGTTCTGTTCTGTTATTCAGAATGATCGCATCCAACACTTGCAGAGTTGACCTATAGTCATGTGGGGGGGGTACAGGAGCAGCTAAAGTGAAAATGTGGTGGAAGACTTTGAAATAAAGCAAAACCTTAAGTAGAACATTAAACATTTTCTAATCTAGAGTGTGTCCCCAGCACCCCAAGGAGACATTCTCACATGGAAATATTTGGTCACCTTAGCCTACCTGCTTATGTTGCCCTACAAGCAACACTAGCATACCCTCAATACTGGCATTTTTTAAGTCTGTCTCACTGAAAGATTGGGCGAGTTTATCACCCACAGGGCTGTAAAAGAGATGCTGTCACTGTGCACACTGATCATGTTCAGGGTCAGGTTCACAAGGCCCTAGCGCCACCTTGCACCATGTTAGCATCATTTATTTTTATGCTAGTGTGGCTCAAAGAGGCAAAAATCGTGGCACCATATTTACAAAGTGGCACCATGCATCCATGGCGTCACTTTGCAACCTCTTGTGCCACATTATGCCTGCGCCAGGCATGATGAATTCAAGGAGGACATTCAGGCGTTAGGAGGCCCACAAAATCTACAAGATTTCATTGCGCCATTTTTAGCGTAATTTTTAATGCCCTCTTAAAGCAGGCATTAAAAGGACGCGCCCATTAAAGTCAATTGACCTCCTTGCAGTTTGCTGAACCAGTGTCAAAATGTTTAATGCTAGTGCAGCAAAGCACCACAATAGCATCAAAAATGTTGACGTACTTGGCCTAACATGCTCCATGATGCACTGCATTGTAAATACGGCGCGCCCATGGGAGAGGGGCAAGAAATCTGGCACATCAGTACTGATGCGTCAGATTTCTGCAAATCTGGGCCTCAGTGTCTTGCTCACTTTCCTTATAGTTTTACCTAGTGAGGTCAGCTTTTTAAATCCTTCCCACACTTTCCTTGGGAGGTACATACCATGTACACATGGTCTCAGCACACTGTTACTAGTAGGATATTTTAGTAGAGATAGCCTGTGTGTATGCACATGACTGCTCTCCTAAAAGGAGATGAACTCTTCATCAAAAAATACTGTCAGCTAGAATTGTCCCAACCATAGCCAACCCCATTAATCATGGTGTTTCTGTATTTTCAAATCTTCTAAATGTAAATCATCACTAGGGAGAACAAGTATTTCCAATGCAATGGTTCTCAGGTGTGCATGAGGTAGAGGTATTAGCGTTGTAAATTCCTAACTGGACTTTCTTGCCACATAAATTGAAAAGTAAAAGTAAAACAGTTGACATAAGCAAACCGATCCAAAGCACCATGGACGCTATAAGCATGAGCGCAAAGGAGAGACACAAAAGGAAAAATAAGTTTGCTCGCAATCAAACATATCAGCAAATGTGCAATTATCCATGTAACAGGGTTGCTGGGGAAAGCGATAACAAAACTACCCCAAGTAGTGACAAACATAAAGTATTTACCAATGACAGAAAGGATTTTTTAAAGGCAAGTCCATGAACGAGTGAAAGTGATGGGCGTGCGGTGGGAGTGGTTCAAAGCACACAGATAGAATACAACAGGCCAGAGTGCTTGCACACTCGACCTAAAGAGGTTGACTAGTGCACAACATGACCTCATCTGTTTTCACATAATCCTCCACATCATGCGTCCATCATCCTTATAATATCTCAAGCATATTTCCACTCATCCCTAGAATGGGGCTGCATTGCATAAGGTATCCTTTTCTTGGCACAAGCTACACATGGTATCTTGTGTACACAAACGAAGAGACGGAGGAGCAAGCCCTGGTCATATCCCCCTCACTTATACATAATCACACTATGGTGGTCATTACAACCCTGGCGGACGGTGTTAAAGCGGCAGTAAGACCGCCAACAGGCCGGCGGTAAAAAAATTGCAATTACAACCGTGGCGGAAATCGCCAACAAAGACAGCCACTTTAACACTCCGACCGCCACGGCGGTACAAACAAACAGCTTGGCGGTCACCGCCAATAGACAGGTGGAGAACAATGTACCGCCCACAGTATCACAACCTACCAATCCGCCACCTTTTCCGGGGTGGATTCACTGCGGACAAAAACACGGCGGAAACAGGACTTCGAAGGGAAAACGCTCACCTCTACACACCCCACGAGGAATCCAGACGCCATGGAACCAGAGCTGCAGATACTCCCAGCCCTTATCTTCTTGCTCCTCTACCAGGAGCACGACCGCTGGCGGCGAAGACCACGGTGAGTACTGCACCTACGACACAGGGGAGGGGGGAGGGAATAAACAGGGACACACACACGCAACACCCCCACCCACGACAATACACACACTAATACATCATGATACATTATAGTTGCACCCCGACCCCCCTGGAAGAAAGCAAAGACAAAAGAAAATGAGTGTAACCAATGTAATATATTAAAATCAAGTACGCAGAAATATATATATATACTCTATAAACAAAATATACACCAAGAATAGTAGTCCAGGTAGTGCTCCAATGAAGTCCATGGAACACTGGGACCACACGGTATGGGCGAGGCCCACACAAGATCCCCGACCATGACGGAGAGAACACTGCAGGGGCATCATAGAGCAGGAAAACAGGCACCTCAGGGGGAGTGTAAGGGGGGGGCACCTCAGCCGGTTGAGTGCACGACGCCACATCCATGAGAGGGCCACATGCCCACTGTTACATCCTGGGGAGTGCAAAGCCACAGTCTCTCAAGTCTCTACAGTGGGTGGGTTGCCCACTGCTCCATCCTGGAGAGTGCAAAGCCACAGTCTCTCAAGTCTCTACAGTGGGTGGGTTGCCCACTGTTGCATCCTGGGGAGTGCAAAGCCACTGTCTCACAGGTCTCTTCAGTGGGTGGGTTGCCCACTGCTTTATCATGAGGAGTGCAAAGCCACAGTCTCACAAGTCTTTTCAGTGGGTGGGTTGCCCACTGCTTTATCCTGGGGAGTGCAAAGCCACAGTCTCACAAGTCTTTTCAGTGGGTGGGTTGCCCACTGCTTTATCCTGGGGCGTGCAAAGCCACAGTCTCACAAGTCTTTTCAGTGGGTGGGTTGCCCACTGCTTATCCTGGGGAGTGCAAAGCCACAGTCTCTCAAGTGGATAACCGTCTCCACTTGTTCTGGAGGGGGCTTTGTGCCCAGAGTGCTTCATCCTGCTAAGGACTGAGGTAGTGGATGCCTTTCTCCACTGGTTCTGGTGGGGGCATGGTGCCCAGAGTGCTTCATCCTGCCAAGGACAGAGGTAGCGGATGCCTTTCTCCACTAGTTCTGGAGGGGGCATGGTGCCCAGAGTGCTTCATCCTGCTAAGGACTGAGGTAGTGGATGTGATACTCCACTGGTTCTGGAGGGGGCATGGTGCCCAGAGTGCTTCATCCTGCTAAGGACTGAGGTAGTGGGTGTGAAACTCCACTGGTTCTGGAGGGGGCATGGTGCCCAGAGTGCTTCATCCTTCTAAGGACTGAGGTAGTGGATGCCTTTCTCCACTGGTTCTGGAGGGGGCACGGTGGCCAGAGTGCTTCATCCTGCCAAGGACTGAGGTAGTGGATGTGATACTCCACTGGTTCTGGAGGGGGCATGGTGCCCAGAGTGCTACATCCTGCTAAGGACTGAGGTAGTGGATGTGAATCTCCACAGGTTCTGGAGGGGGCCTGGTGCCCAGAGTGCTTCATCCTGCTCGTGGCGGCCTCAGTAGCGTCAGTTCCCTTGGCGCTCATGGGCCAGCGGTGCTTATGGCGGCAGTGCCCTGTTCAGTGGTACTTGTGGTGGCGGTGCCCTGTTCAGCGCTGCTTGTGGCGGCGGTGCCCTGTTCAGCGGTGCTTGTGGCGGCGGTGTCCTTTGCAGTGACTCAGTTGCTGGCGGTCCTGTCTGGCCCAGCGGGGTTGGTGCTGGCGGTCCTTCATGGCCCAGCGGAGCTGGTGCTGGCGGCCCTGTCTGGCCCAGCGGGGCTGGTGCTGGCGGTCCTGTCTGGCCCAGCGGGACTGGTGCTGGCGGTCCTCTTTGGCCCAGCGGGGCTGTTGCTGGTGGTCCTGTCTGGCCCAGCGGGGCTTGTGCTGGTGGTCCTGTCTGGCCCAGTGGGGCTGGTGCTGGCGCTGGCGGTCCTCTCTGGACCAGTGGGGCTGGTGCTGGCTGTCCTGTCTGGCCCAGCCGGGCTGGTGCTGGCGGTCCTCTCTGGCCCAGCGGTCCTCTCTGGCCCAGCAGGGCTGGTGCTGGCGGTCCTGTCTGGCCCAATGGGGCTGGTGCTGGCGGTCCTCTCTGGACCAGCAGGGCTGGTGCTGGCAGTCCTGTCTGGCCCAGCGGGCCTGGTGTGGCGGTCCTCTTTGGCCCAGCGGGGCTGGTGCTGGCGGTCCTATCTGGCCCAGCGGGGCTGGTGCTGGCGGTGGCCTCTTGGGCAGCAGGGCAGGTGCTGGTGGTCCTGTCTGGCCCAGCGGGGCTGGTGCTGGTGGTGGCCTCTTGGGCAGCAAGGCAGGTGCTGGCGGTGGCCTCTTGGGCAGCAGGGCAGCTGCTGGTGGTGGCCTCTTGGGCAGCAGGGCAGCTGCTGGCGGTGGGCACTTGGGCAGCGGGGATGATGGCGGTGGGCTCCTGGGCAGCGGGGATGATGGCGGTGGGCTCCTGGGCAGCGGGGATGATGATGGCGGTCTTCTCCGCCATGCTGCTCTTCTCAGACCTGCTGACTTTCTTGTGGCCCTTCTCCACCGTGGAAGGTGTCACAGCTGACTCCACACTCCCACCTGTACCTCTGGAAGTGGCTTTGGTGGCTGGAGTCTTCCCCCTCTCCCGCGGGGCACTGGCCAACTTTAGATGCTTCACAGGTGGGGGACTGTTTGTGCTGTGGCTCTGTGCCACACTGGCTGTCCTGGTGGCCGGTGCACTCCAGATTCCGGTGACTACAGGCACCACTGGTCCCGGAGATGTTGTGGCTGAGGTGCTAGGTTGGGACCTGGAGAGTCGGGCCCTAGGAGGCGGACAGGGTGGGGGAGGTGTGGGAAAAAGGTCAAGGTTGGACAGGAAAAGTTTTTGGGAAACACTGGGATGGGTAGCTGGAGGGGGTTTGGGAGTGGAGGAAGAGGTTATGGTTGTATGAGGTGTTGGTTTGGTGACTTTGGGTGAAGGTGCATGCGCTGGAGGATGTCATGACATGGATGGCTGTTGGGTGGGTGTGTGCCTGCGTTTGTGTATCATGGGAGGTGGCGTCACAGACGCACTGGGAGAGGACACAGGGGACGTGTGAATGGCAGTGGGGGTGGTGACTGCACGTGAGCGGGGTCTGGTGGCGTGTGTGCTGGTGATGGCAGTAGTGGCTGTAGATGTAGTGCATGCAGGTGTGAGTGTAGACAAGACTGGGAGGGAGGAGAGAGACGAGAAGGAGGGGCACACAGTGTAGGTAGTGGATGTTGGTGTGTCTGAATGTGTGTGATGCTTGCGTGAGTGCCTGTGGGATGTGTGGTACTTATGTTTGCCAGAGCTTCCCTTGTGTGTTGACGTGTGTGCATGCTGGTCTGAAGGTGTGCTTGGGATAGGATGAGGTACAGGGGATTGGGTCTGGGTGGAGGAAGTTGGAGGGGGGAGGCTAGAGACAGGGACAATGGCTGCCATCAGTCCTGAGGCCAGAGTCTGAAAAGCTTGCTGAAGGGCCGCCTGACCAGAATGAATGCCCTCCAGGAATGCATTGGTTTGTTGCAACTGCCTTTCTACACCCTGGATGGCATTCAAAATGGTAGACTGCCCAACAGTGACGGACCTGAGGAGGTCAATGGTCTCCTCACTGAGGGCAGAAGAGGTGACTGGGGCAGGGCCTGAGGTGCCTGGGACGAAGGTGATGCCCACCCTCCTAGGTGAGCGGGCACAGGGCAAAGGCTGAGGGGTTGCTGGGAGGGCAGTGCTGGTAGGGGGATGGCAGCTGTGCCTGTAGATGCGGGGGGCACAGATGTTGCCGCAACCGCAAGGGAGCTCCCATCAGAGGAAGTGTCCGTGTCACTGGTGTCAGCTCCTGTCCCTGCCGTGGAGCTCCCCTCGCCCTCCAGCCCACTGGTGTACTCTGACTCCGTTGTCTCGCCCTCCAGGGCCATGTGGGATGCAGCTCCCTCCTGCTCCGTTGCCACTGCTCCTCCGCCTGATGATGCTAATGCACACAAGAACAGGGAGACCACAAAAAGTGGGGGGACGACAGAAGAAAGACATGTTGGGTGATGCATTACCGCTACCGTTGGCGGACACAACAGACACAGAAGCCCCCGCACTACGCGGCGCACTTGGCCTCCACTGTTCAATCCCTGGGACATGGCCTACAAGGCTATGGACGACATCTGCGCACAGCGATTTCACAGGAGCCTGACTAGGTGTACTTGGCACTGTGCACAGGTGGGGTGGGGTGCCACAGGCTCTGCCAGCACAAGGGGACCTTGCCTCCTAAACTCGCTCTGGGCTAGGGAAATCCACAGCCCACCTCCCCCACCCAGACACCTCCACTGCGCGCAAAATCAGCAGAATGAGAGTGTACTCACCCCCTTGTGGCTGCTGTGATGCCCCCAAGTGCCCATCCAACTCCGGGTACGCCACCGCCAGGATCCTGAACATCAGGGGTGTTATGCGACGGGCACCCCTCCCACGTTGGGAGGCCATCCCCAGCTGGGCATCCGCCTTCTTTTTGCTCCAGTGGCGAATGTCCTCCCATCTTTTCCTGGCAGTGGGTGCTCCGTCTGTGGTAGACCCCCAGGGTCCGGACGTCCTTGGCGATGGCACACCAAATATCTTTTTTCTGGTGGGCGCTGACCTACATGACTTGTACAGGGGGAAAAAAAAAGTTATTACCAACTGCACCATCAAAGTTTTTGGCCACCATCCCTACCCTTGCCATGATGCACATGCACTCACCGTCGTTTCATGCACGCCTCAATCACCCCTCCCCCATCTTTTATCCACCACACTCCACACAGGCATAGCCCATACAGCATGCACCCAGTGTATTTACCTGTTTGTCTGGAGGACTGTAGAGTAGCGTGTACTGGGGGAGGACCCCATCCACGAGTTTCTCCAAATCCTCCGATGTGAAGGCGGTGGCTCTTTCCCCACTTGCACAAGCCATTGTCTCTTCCAGAACGAGGTCACAGCAGCACTTGCAGTGTAGGTCCTCTCCTGTCGAAGATCAGGTATCGAGTGATTGAACAGATAGGACATGGCAGTCACATCCGCAGCGGTGGGTACCGTCACCGTCGGCGTACATCGTCATTAGCTCCTGGGACCCATAGGGTCCAATGTTAACCAATGTAGGATTGCGCAGCGGTCTTCGACCGCCTACCGCGACGGTGCACAACGCCAGCACAGTTACCTCACATCCCATTGTCCCACTTTACAGGTCAGACAGCCGCCATTTCAGGGGCCCACATGGCTTAATTTTTAACTGCGTCACACAACCTAGGCCTAGCCTCAACACACATACAGGCCAAATATTGGATTATGAATCGTGTTCGGTGTAAGCTGTGTTTACGTACCTCTGAGTTAGTTTGACTCTGTGCTTGCTGTTGTCCTTCATAGGCACCGTCCGCTGGGACATGTAAGGAGATGGTGGCATCCTCCGGAGTACAGACCGCTGGTGGACCTGTCGACAATGGAGGAAAGACATGTGATCATCACCTACAGGCTTGACCATGCCACAATCCAGGAACTGTGTGCCCAGTTGGAGCCAGACCTGATGTCAGCTATCCGCCATCCCACAGGAATCCCCCCTCAAGTGCAGGTGCTGTCAGTACTCCATTTCCTTGCAAGTGGGTCATTTCAAACAACAGTGGCCATAGAATCAGGGATGTCCCAGCCTATGTTTTCCAACGTGTTGTCCAGAGTGTTGTCTTCCCTGCTGTAACACATGCAGAGCTACATCGCGTTCCCTCAGGTGGAGGATTTGCCTACAGTGAAAAGAGACTTCTATGCCTTGGGACATATCCTCAACATCATAGGTGCCATTGATGGGAAACATGTGGCTTTGGTCCCCTCCCCCCGCAGGAGTGAACAGGTGTACAGAAAAAGGAAGAGTTATCATTCCATGAATGTGCAGATGGTGTGTTTGGCAGACTAGTACATCTCCCATGTGAATGCCAAGTTCCCTGGCTCAGTGCATGACGCTTACATCCTGCGGAATAGCAGCATCCCTTATGTGATGGGTCAACTCCAGAGGCACCGTGTGTGGCTATTAGGTGAGCACCTGGAAGCAAGTCAGTGGGAATGGTTGTCTGGGTCTGGGGATATCACTCTAGGTTAGTGTGTGTCTAACAGTTGCCCCTCGCCATTTGAAGGTGACTCTGGTTACCCAAACCTGTCATGGCTACTGACCCCAGTGAGGAATCCCAGGACAAGGGCAGAGGAATGCTACAATGAGGCCCATGGGCGAACATGGCGGATAATAGAGCGGACCTTCGGCCTCCTGAAGGCCAGGTCCAGGTGCCTCCATATGGCAGGTGGATCCCTATTCTACTCACCGAAGAAGAGGTGCCAGATCTTCGTGGCCTGCTGTATGCTTCACAACTTAGCTTTGGGACGACAGGTGCCTTTTCTGCAGGAGGATGGTCCAGATGACGGTGTTGTTGCAGCTGTGGAGCCTGTGGACAGTGAAGACGAGGAAGCAGAAGAAGAGGACATGGACAACAGGAACTCTGTGATCCAGCAATATTTCCAGTGAGCCACAGGTAAGAATACAAATCTGCCTACTACATGTATTTTAACACTACTACCTCTCTACTGTCTGTCGTTTTCACCCAGTGTATGGTCACAGAGTTGTCACTTTCCCTTATGATTTCACAGATGTGGGTCCCACTGTGTGACATCAGTTTGATTCCTCATGGACTAGAGCTGTGTGACATAGGTATGTTGACATTACAATTGTAAGAGCCTTTTGCAACAGTAATTGCTAATACACTATTCCGAAATCACAGACTGACTCCAGATTGTTTTGTGCTTCAAGGGTGTTTATTTAAGTGCTCAATATTGGAGGGGGTTGCAAATGGTGAGGGTTGATGGTGGAGGACTGTCCATGGCAGAGTCCAGTCTATTAGTCTCACAGGTGCATTGCCCAAATGGGCATAGGAAGTGGAGCTGGGGCAGATTAGGGATGGACAGGGTGACAAAGTGGGACATAGGGATGACATTCAGGGGGTCTCATTTCTTGGCGGGGGTCTTGGCATCGTTCTCTATCTTTGTCCTGGATCTCAGGGACTGTTTGTGGGGTGGTTCTCCCTCTGCAGGGGGTGGGGTGTTGGTGTGGTGGTCCTGTGGCGGTGCCTCCTGTCCACTAGCGCCGGCAGAGGTAGTGGGCAGTTCATCGTCCATGCTAGTGTCAGGGTCCTCTTGTTGTGCCACAGTGTCCCTCCTGGTGTTGAGTAAGTCCTTCAGCACCCCTACGATGGTGCCCAGGGTGGAATTGATGGTTCTGAGTTTCTCCCTGAAGCCCAAATACTGTTCCTCCTGCAGGTGCTGGGTCTCCTGAAACTTGGCCAGTACCATTGCCATCTTCTCCTAGGAGTGGTGGTAGGCTCCCATGATGGAGGAGAGGGCCTCGTGGAGAGTGGGTTTCCTGGGCCTGTCCTCCCCTGTCGCAGCCCTCCCAGTTCCCCTGTGTTCCTGGGCCTCCGTCCCCTGGACCGTGTGACCACTACCACTGCCCCCAGGTCCCTGTTGTTGTTGGGGTGGTGGGTTAGCCTGGGTTCCCTGTAGTGGTGGACACACTGCTGATTGACGTGTCCTGGGGACAGAGGTATGGGCCCGCTGGGTGGGTGCTGTGCTGGTGTTTCCAGAGGGGGGAGGCTCTGTGGTGGCCTGTGACTGTGTCAGGGGAACCGACTGTCCCGAGGTCCCAGATGGGCCGGGCTGGTCATCTAGATCCAGTTGGACAGAGCTGCTGTCATCACTGTGGGCCTCTTCTGTTGGTGGTGTGGACATGTGTGGACCCTCCTGTCCGGTGACGTTGGGTAGGGGTCCTGCAGGGGTATAAAAGGATGTTTGTTACATCTGTGTATGCCATGGTATTCAATGGGTGGGTGTCCGTGTACCCCAATGCTTGCATTCCTGTGTAGGACCTTGTGTGATGATGGTTTAGGGGGGTGATTGGGTATGTGCAGTGGCCATGCTTTGGTGATGGGTGTCCATGCTTTGTTGTTGCATGGAGGGCTTGGTGTTGGGATGTGTGGGTTGTGATAGTGGAACATTTGTGAGGAGTAGGAGTGATGGGGGTGAGGGTATGTGATAGCATGCAGGTAGGGTGGGGCATGTAATAGTTACGTCTTGACTTACCAGAGTCCATTCCTCCATCTACTCCTGCGAGGCCCTCAGGATGCAGAATCGCCAAGACCTGCTCCTCCCATGTTGTTAGTTGTGGTGGAGGAGGTGGGGGTCCGCAGCCAGTCTGTTGAACCGCAAGATGGTGTCTTGAGACCACGGAACGCACCTTCCCCTGTAGGTCGTTCCACCTCTTCCTGATGTCATCCCTATTTCTTGGGTGCTGTCCCACTGCGTTTATCCTGTCCACGATTCTTCGCCATAGCTCCATCTTCCTTGCAATGGAGGTGTGCTGCACCTGTGATCCGAATAGCTGTGGCTCTACCCGGACAATTTCCTCTACCATGACCCTGAGCTCCTCCTCCGAGAACCTGGGGTGTCTTTGCCATGCCATGGGGTGGTGTGGGTGATGTGTGTGGTGGTGTGTGTGGTGATAGGTGGGGTGATAGTGGTGTGTTGTGTGAGGTGCTTGGAAGTTCTGTGGGTGATAGAATTGTGTGCCTGTGGATGCTTGTTAGTTGTTTGTGGTGTCTCTCTCTGGCCTTCGTTTGTGATTTTTGGTTGTAGGGGTTTGTGGGTGATGTGGGTGTGTGTTTTATATTGTATTGAGTGTGTGGGAGTGGTGTGTGTATGTGTATCAGGTGTTTGTATTTCGAATTGTCCAATGTGGCTGTGTTTTGTATGTGTGTGTGTGTATTTTGAGCGCGGCAGTGTGTACCGCCAATGGAATACCGCGGTTGAAAGACCGCCGTGTGGATTCGTATGTCATGATAGTGTGGGTGTATTTCTGTTGGCGTGACGATGGACAATTTGTTTTCGCCAGTTTATCACCGACCTTTGGTGTGGCGGACTTGTGTGGGTGTCTGAATTTTGGCGGATTCCGAGCAGTGGGTCATAATGGCAATGGCGGGATTCCGCGGCCGCAGCAGTGTGTTGGCAGTCTTCTGCACTGTGGTAAGCGGCTTTTACCGCCAATGTTGTAATGACCGCCTATGAGTGGACAGGTCACTAAAGATTAGTCTGCGGTAAACTCTACATGAATCAAGAAGCTATTTTGGAGATATCGCTTCACCCACAACTCATGGTGGCATGCTACGTCCTAGATGATATTCCACCCTATGGTAGGTGAATACCACCAAGACGGATGGACTCAACCATTGCTTGAAGTTCTTAGATAAATGGATATTGGTAATCACAGGGATCCAATTGATGTAAAAATCTCTTGAGGTATACCCATTGGTTTTACCTTTATTATGGGTCCCTCAAATATGGTTAAAATTGCCACTGTCTCTGATATCGGATGAGATATGATGCCTCATTCACCTGGGTAACTATGCTAACATGTTTTGGCCATTCAAAAAGTCCATTTGTATCTCCGGCCTGCATCGGGACTATTACAATCCATGCCTAACTACACATGTATTCTATGCAGTCCAATGAGGCCTAATGCTCTCACCTTTCCAGATCTCTTCCATGAGAGATAAACCTGTGAGGAAGATTGTTACAACACAGGGAGAAAAAGAAGTCATAAGTAACTTATTATTTTTATTTTTAAAGGTAGGACACTCCCTCAAACTCCGTAGGCACTGCAGTACAATCATCTTGTTTGTTGCACACAAACTGTAGAGCGCCCCATTGAAATCTCTGTCGAACCAAAGTTGGTGAAATAGTGAAACAAGAGCAAAAATCGCTGTAAATCCACTCCTAGAACACACTCCACTCGTCATACAACATCCAGAATATTACAAAGGTTTCAATGTTTTAATAGAAGTGAGAGTATGTACTTAAAGTGTGAACTAATTAATGAGAATGGATTTATGTAAATTGTTGTGATTAAAAGAGCAGATGACCAAGTACAGAACATAAAATAAATGTGCTGCCTCACAGAAAATCTTCTTTGAGTACACTTGTCTTCCTTATCCCAAAGTTTCTGTATTTGGCATATTCTTAGAAGCCCCTTGTGTGAGGGAACAGGGCTGATTGTAGAGGCCCCCTAACTGTTTGCCCCCATTTTCCACTTTTTGTTGGTGTTTTCCTGACTCTGATGGTGCCCTGGGTACTGCTAACCAGTCCCAGGGCCTGTGCTCTGTGTAGAATCAGAATGCAAACTAGGCCAATTATAATTGGCTAAGTTAACCTACCTATAAATCCCTAGTATATGGTAGGGCATGTAGGTTTAGGGACCACAGCATAGGTAGTGCACCCATAGGTGCACTGCTGAGTTGCCTAGTGTCATTTTAAAGGCAGGCCTGCCTTGCTGGCTGCTTTTAAATTAAAAGCATATGCAAATTCGACTTTGGAATTAAAGGTACTTCCAAAGTCTTAAACTACCTTATTTTTATATATATGTCACCCCTAAGGTGTGCCCTATGTGCCCCTAGGGCCGGGTGCCATGTAACTATAAGCAGGGACCTTATAAAAATAGTTTTATAAGCCCTGGTGAGGTAAAACAGCCAAATTCGTTTTTCCCTCATTGTAGTGAATGGCCTCCATAGGCTAGAACGGGGAGACTTTATTTTAATTTTTAAAGTCCCCTTAATTAACAGATACCAGACGTTTGGTATCAAATTAATTGTTATAATAAATCCCACAACTTCCAGTTGTTGGATTTAATATAACTTGTTCAGGTAAACTTTACCTGAAAAGTAGCCAACTTCAGCCCTGCAGTGTTTTTGCTGCTGTGCTCTGATTGGCCAGCCTCTGGCAGCCTGGCCAGGCTGCTTGATGAGGTGTGAAGTAGCCTGGCTCCACACAAAGAGATGTGCCTGGGGGAGGAGGTCTCCCCTCAGCAGATGGTGAAGCAGGAAGGGGGAGGGCTGCCAAGCTGGTCTTCAAAGGCAGAGAGGACATTTGGAGCAACCCAGCAACACCCTCATATCCTGCAACCCCAGACAATTAGGTGCCCCCTTGATTAGATTAGGAGAGGGCAGGAGAGGGGTGTGTTTAGGATTTTTAGCCACGCCAGTGGGTGGGCTCAGCCAGATGTAACCTCCAAAAATCACCTTCAGCCATGATGGATTTTTGAGGAATGTCGCTCCCTGGGATTGATTTTTGCCACACATCCCAGAAAGTGGTCATTACAGGGGCAAGGACACTGCACCTGATTGGAGAACCAGGACCCCCCTGTTTTCAACCAGGAACAGAGAAAAAACTGGCAGACCTGCACCCACACCTCAGTTCCCTACCGGGAAGAACTACAGAAGAAGAAGGACTGCTCTGCTGGACCCCTGGCCTGCACCTGGAACCTGCACTCTGAAGGACTGCACCAGCTGCACACTTGGGCTTCACCACAAGAAGGACTTTGCTTGGCTTCAACTGGTTCAAGGAGGGACTCCCTGTTTGCTACAAGTGAAAAAATGCTAACCAGAGTCCCCTGCACCAACTCCTGAAGAAACCAACCAGCTGACCACTGTCCAGTGGCCAAAAAGGAGTTTGTGCCAGGTGCATTCTGGAAGTTGTAGTCCACACCCCCAAGGAGCAACTCAGAGCTTCTGGAACCTTGGGGTGAGCTGTGAACCCCATAAAAACCTCAAAGGAACATCTGGAAGAAGATACAGAAGTTTGGAGAACTTTGGAAAACTTTTGGAAAAAAGCTCCATAGAGGGACCGACCCACCATGGCAACTCTAGCCGGCTTCCCTCAACCGCGACCTGGCCTGACTTTCGGGTTCGTCCCGGTGAAGAAAATCTCCAAAAAAGAGACTAAGTCCGAATGTAGGAAGTTGATCGGGACCTGCCAGCCAGCGTATATGAGGAGGGCTCCAAGGATGTCGGATCAAGATCCAGGATTGCCCCGGTCGAAGGATTTTCACCTCGAAAATACGACTTAGTCCGAAGGTAAAATCTCCCCGAGGGCTCCCACGACGCGGATCCGAAGAAGAGTTCCAGGACGTCGGATTGGACTGGCAGGTTCATCCCGCTGAAGAAAATCTTCAGAAAAATGACTAAGTCCTAAGGTAACACAATTTTCATTTTATTTTGTTTTGTGATGTTGCTTTGTGCGCCCTAAGTGGCAGGGGTATGCCCAGACGTGGCGGATGAAGGGTGAGACCCTGAAACCGGTCCAAGGATGCCTGTTTCCTGTCCAGGGAGGACCTGGCCTAGCAGTTCGGGCTGGACTGTTCCCATGGGGAACAGGGTGAAGACTGATTTGCATATGGCTGGGTCTAATCTGGGGTGACGTGGTGAGCAAAATAACGATGGATTAAGTAAACCCAGATCTGTCACTAGGGGTGAGTACTTGAAAAGTTTCAACACTCCGTCCATCATTTTATTTTGTTTTGTGATGTTTCTTAAGTCCTAAGATAAACTTTTGACTGAGGCCTCCCGCGGGCTGTAGCCGAGCCGGTTTTCATCGCGGTCGGCTTTAAACTTTGACTTTGACCCGGTCGAGGTGCGACCAGATGACCAGATTGGCGTTTTTTGTTTCTAGGTGCTAGAAAACAATAATTCTTTAAAAATTCATATCTCCGGTTCCCCTTATCCGATTTTATTCGTTTTTGTGTCATTTTAAAGATAAAAATATAATCTATCTTTATAAATTGATTTCGGATTTTCAAACTGTTCCCTGTGTTTTATTTAATTACTGCTTTGTGATATTTGAATGCTTTACACTCTGTCTCCTAAGTTAAGCCTTGTCGCTCGTTGCTAAGCTACCAAGGGTTGAGCTGGGTTTAATTTACTGAGACCTAACTGGACCTAAGTGGAGGTTAGTGGCCTATTGCTAAGTGTAGGTACTTACCTGCCCTTACCAATAACCCATTTTCCAACACCTTGTATTTATTAGCATTGTGAAAAAGGTAATTCTACAAACAAGCAATGGAAAGTGGAGTTTTGAGACTATCCCATAACATTTGGGAGGAGTAGGACTTATGATCCATGCAGTACCCTGCATTCCTGAATACAGTAATGTATTTGTTTATTTATCAGGCCTAACTAGGGGCCTGATTTAGATCTTGGCAGAGGAGTTAGTCCATCACAAAGTTAAGGGATTTCCGGTACACTGAAATATAAATTCCATTTATATTCCAATGGGCAGAATATCCTTCACCATTGTGATGGAGTAACTCGTCCGCCAAGTTCTAAATCATGCCCTAAATATTTTTAGAAGGAGTTATTATTCCTTTCTAGAAGGTACTCACTGGTGGAGGCTAGGGGAGGTGGATAAAGCAGTAAGGCAATGCCTGTTAATGAACTTGCACTCGTGCAACTTCAAGTATAAGTTTGTAGCCCCTCAAGTGACTACCGCAGTTTCCAATCTCACTTGAGGGATTTTCAGTTGCACCACCCTTAGATTCACTCAGTTAATTCAGCAATAGAATTAGTGGCACCCGCTACAGAGAGAAGGTCTTTGCACTCTGTGGTTGAGATCTCCCTCAAGAGGACTGGCTCGGATGAACTGCAATTTTGCCAAATGAATGGATGAACAGAGATCATGAAGAAACACTATGATCATTGCTAGGTATGAAATAAGAACAAAGGCAAATGTTCCAAATGTCCCAAAAATGATTCTATTCTATTCTGCTGTTTTTTAGTATAGTGCATAGCTGCCCAACCGGGTGTCTCATGGCTGAAATCAACCACACCAGTCAAAGCATCATGTGCACCCCGGAACATTACAGGGCTTTAGAACAAATGGAGTTTATGAAGCGTCCTGAACCTCACTTCTGACTGTTGAGATTTCAGATCCACAGCAACATCATTCCAAAGTTTGGGTACTGGGTACGTAAACAAGCGGCCACCATGTCTTGCTCTCCTGATTTTGGGTACTGTTGGAAGCCCATATGTCTCTGACCACAGAGGTTTCCTGGGGACGTTGGGTGAGGTCAATTTCTTGGTAATAGGAGGGCCTCTTCCAAGTAATATGCGATGAGCAACACATAGAGCCTTGAAATTCATCCCTTTCTGAATCGGCAGCCAATGCAAGGCTGCCAGTGCTGGGCCAGCCAACTAATGTTTAGGAGTTTTAAATAGAAGCCTGGCAGCGGTATTCTGGACGGGCATGACTCTTAACATAATGACGTTGAAAATATCCCCACCCCAAATCTGCTTAGAAATCTTAAAACACTTAATAAGCATTCACATCATATTCCCATAGATGCTGCCTTGGAGGGTCATGCTACGGAAACTCAACACAGATGCATGAGGGCCCTGGTGAAGTCTAGAGCTGCTCTCACGGACTCTCAGCATCACGCGTGGGATACATGTATCTGTTCATTTTTTAGCTTTGAGAGTCTAGGAAAGCATAAATTGAGGTCGATGAGTTTGTTCATCTTTGTGCCAAATGTACCTTTGGTATCTAAGGATATTGCCAAGTAGTTATGAAGAAATCACTATATTGGCTCTTGAGTTATTGCCAAACATCTGGACCACACCCAAAGCCTTGTTCTAAGATCTGGACCAAGTAGACACTGAGTGAGAGAGAATGAGAGAACAAAGGTAGATTTAGGATTTCAAAACATAGGAATCTGAAAATCATAAAGGTGATGCCACCAGAGAAAGAATAGACATGGAATAACCAGAAGAGCAAAAAGACACGAACTTGAAAAGAAAGTGATAGAGGAAGATAAGTCAACTTACAAAATGGTGTATTTAACATACACAAGTTTGGAAAATCTACATACAAAAGAAACACAAAATTCAAATGAAATACGGCCAGAAAACAGAGAATTCATAAAAAGGGTGTGTGTTAGAGGAAATCCTTGTGCCACAGGTAGAAACCTACTTTACTTAAAAAAAAAAAAAAGTAAACATTTCCAAAGCTCAAACTATCCACACAAGACTACAGAAAATACTCTTGGATTGGAAATGCAACGTGAAAGCACACAGCAAAGAAAAGTTCAAACTGTTACAAATAGGACAGCTCCTTCAAAAGTAAAGTCTTTCTAGTAAAAACGTGAGAAACCATTTTCAAAAAAGTATCTTAACTGCAACAAGAATGCCGGACATTTTCATCTGAGCTCCTTGATGGACTGGTTCAGCAGCTGCACCAGAAACAGAAAAATATGGTCTACTTATTAAGAAGGAAGATGGCTTTGTAAATTATATATAAAAGACTTTTACATTTCTAACTTATGTATTGTTCTTATTGTCGTTAATTGTTTTTAAATATCTTTTAAGTATTCCTAAATGTTTTCTAAACTTAAAAAGAAAACTGCTCAGTGTGCCGACAACAATTATAATTGTCTTGTATTCTATTAAAATTTTCAACAAAACAAAAAAAAGTAGCAAAGAATATTTGTTCATTTGTATTTAAAAAAAATATATTTTAAAAGCTATTTTAAGAAATCATTCCCCCTGAGTGGTATTTTGTATGCAGAATTTGACATCTGTATGGGATTCTGGGTAAGAAGCCTTGATGAGAAGCTGCCGCTCTGTATCTTCTATCTCTCTGCTTTGCTTTTTATAAATGTCTGTGGTTTTCCCTGGCTGCTGGCCAACCAGAGGCCCTGGTAAGGCAGCCTTCCACATTCCACCAATTGTCTACTGTGCACCTAGCACACCCTCACTCTGTCATTGCAATCTACATTAGTCACCCTATGCACTTGATAAACTCATTCTAATGTGTCTAGGTTGATAGATGGTCAGTGGAGGTGAGTCTTTACTGGAGGGGGGCCTGTTTCTAGGTTCACTGTCTAGACCAAAGCTTTAACTCTATGAATGGCCACAGTGAGTAAGACTCCTCATTGGAGTAGCTAGTGGGCTCCCAGATTTATCTTTTGCTGTGTCCTTGCCTTCTTTCCATTGGTGCATCTGCTCAACTCATGGTGGATTCTGCCTAAATATTGGTCAGAAACTATGTATTGTGATGTTAACTTGTCTATCACATTGGATTGATTAGGTGGGGGCTGTGGCCATCTCCCTATTACTGAATTTATGGCAAACTGAACTAACTGAGTAGTGATAGTACAGTAGTTTTTTGTGACTTGGGCACTCACTATGACTTCGGGGTCTATTCCATAGATCGCCAAAGTCACAGCCGCCATATGACCACCAGTGATGGCGGTCTTGAGACCGCCATATTAAGACTGCGGGTTGCCTCTCTGCCTATATTTGGGTGGAGAGCTGCCAGCAGCCATACTGGCGGTCTAGTGATGTTCGCTACGCCGGAACCGCCACGTCACCACAACATGACATGATGTGATACAACATTGTAATCGGCGTGGCGGTGTTGTGTTAATGGGCCGCTGCCGGCGGAGCAGGTTCCATGGACCCCGTTCCCACCTGGACAACCAGCGTGACCAGGTAAGGTGATCTTCTGACAGGGGAGGGGGCAGAAGGGGGTAAAGGGGTGTTGAGTGTTATATGCGTGAATGGTGGTGTGCGTGTTTGTGAATGGAGGGGGGTTGTTTGTGTGCATGTGTGTGCATGTGTCTGTGTGAATGTGTGTAAGCAGGTGGTGGGGGGAGTTGTGGAGGTGTGTGTATGTATATATACGAGTGAGTGTGGTGTGTGTGTGTGGTGTGTGCGTGGATCAGGAGTGGGGGGTGAGTGTGTGTAGAGGGGAAAGGGGGTTGAGTGAGAATCGGGGGTGGGGGTGAGTGTGAGAATCGGGTTGGGAGGGTGAGTGTGTGGATCGGGGTGGGGGGCACATGATGGGGTTGAGGGTGGATATAGGGTCACTATGGGGATCAGGGTAGAGGGGTGCACAGGGTGCCACCAATGCTAAAGTTGGCCCTGCCAGCAACAGTGCCGTTCAGTCTATGGTGCAGGGAAAAACACTTAAAAGAGGCAAAAGTGATCTTTTCTGCTGCAACTGACCAACATGGTGTAAATGACATGATCGAACGGAGTAGACTAACCACCTAATGGGAACCAGGAAGGATTGGTGTTTGCCCTCTACAAAGTCTTCTTAAAGCCTCTTTGTACATGCCTAAAGGGCACACACTCTCTGTGCAGCATAGTAACTAAGATAAGGGGCTCCATATAACTATAATACATCCAGTACACAGGGAAGTTTGATATGACATTATGTTAAACTTAAGGACATTCTCCCAAGGCAACTAATAGACTTTATTGGGCAGAGGAGTTATATTCCTGTATCATCAATATAAATGTAATTGTATTACCACACAAAAATGGCATTGGAGACAGTTCAACATTTAGGGTCCAATTATGAGTTTGGCAGATGGGAACGTCTGTCTGCCAAACATCCAAAGGGGTGGTCGCTGCCATTTTGGTGACCTCATCGCCGGCCCCATTAGGACTTTCCTCCTGGGCTGACAACCCAGTGGGAAAGTGGCAGCAGCATTGTTGCCGGTTTGTAATAGAGCCGGCAGCAATGCTGCCACACGCAGGGGAAACCAGCACCCCTGCACTTGTTCACTGCCAGCCTTTTCATGGCAGTGAAACAGCCATGAAAAGGCTGACAGAGAGGGAAGTTGTAATCAGCAGGGTGGCGCTGCCATCAGCACCGCACGGACTGATTGCAACCTGCAGTGACATTGGCCCGTCGGGATCTAGGTCCCTGCCAGAATGGCGTTAGGTTGGCAGGTCTGCCCACAAACCTTGTAATGTGGACCCCCCAATGACGTAATCTGGCCAATAGTGTCCAATGATTATGCTGACTCTTTGTGTCAGTTCCCACTTTGCAACTTAGCAGCTTGTTTTTAATCCATCACCAGCACATCTAATTCTTACAATATCTCAAGCATATTTCCACTCATCCCTAGAATGGCACCTGTATTCCAACCTCAACCCTGGAGGGCTGCATTGCATAAAAAGTATCCTTTTCTTCACAAGCCAAACCTGGTAGCTTGTGCACACAAAGGTAGAGACGTAGGAGAAAGCCCTGGTCATATCCTCCTCACACTATATACATAACCACACTATGAATGGACAGGTCACCAAAGATTAGTCTGTGGTAAACTCTACCTGAATCAAGAAGCAATTTTGGAGATATCGCCTCACCCACAAATCATGGTGACATGCTTCATCATAGATGATATTCCACATTATGGTAGGTGAATACCACCATGACGGATGGACTCAACCATTGCTTGAAGTTCTTAGATAAATGGATATTGGTAATCACAGGGATCCAATTGAAGATAACAATATCTTCAGGTATACCCACTGGTTTTACCTTTATTATGGGCCCCTCAAATAAGATTAAAATTGCCACTGTCTCTGATATCGGATGAGATATGATGCCTCATTCACCTGGGTACCTATTCCAACATAATTTGGCCCTTCGAAAAGCACATTCGGATCTCTGGCCTTCACCAGGGCTCTTACAATCCCTGCCTAACTACACATGTATTCTGTGCTGTCTAATGAGGCCTAATGCTCTCACACTTCCAGATCTCTTCTATGAGAGATAAACCAATGAGGAAGATTGTTACTACACAGGGATAAAAAGGAGTATTAAGGGGCATATTTATACTCTGTCTGCGCTGAATGTGTGTCAAAAATTTTGACGCACATTCAGTGCAAACCTTGCCCCGTATTTAAACTTTGACTCCCGAGCCCGCGGACGACAAAATTCCACCTTGTGCGTCATTTTTTGGGTGCGGCAACCCGCCTTGCATTAATCATATGCAAGGTAGGCGTTCCCGTCCAAAAAATGACTTAAACGGCCGTGCGTCGTATTTATGCTTTCGGGTAAAAACGACGCACGGATGGGAGGCGGAGCTGGAAAATGACGCACAGCCTGATTTGCATCAAAATTTAACGCCTGGGTCAGGGCAGGCGTTAAAATGGGGAAACACACCTGTATTTAATCAGAACACAAAGAAGCAACAGCAGAGCAGCAAAAGAGAGACATGGAGGTGCTCCTCATCCAGCGTGCACACAGACGCAGAGCCCAGCAGCAGCAGCTACCACAACACCAGCAGGGACCCCAAAGGAAGCGCAGAAGGCAGGAGAGGATATTCCGCCCCAGAACAACCCTTCATGGCCTCAGGGAACATGACATCATCCAGAGGTACAGGTTGAACTGGCAGGCCATTCAGCAGCTGCTGCGAAACAGAGCCACTGTTGGCACCCACCTTACTGACACCCCGCATCTTCCCAACAGAAACCAAGCCGCTTGCTGTACTTCACATGCTGGCAAGTGGCTCTTTTCAAACAACTGGTGCCCTGGTTGCTGGAATATCACAGCCGCCATTCCCTGCCTTTTTGCCCAAAGTACTGGATGCCATCATTGGACTCACACCCCGCCACATTTGCTTCCCTAACACACTGCAGAAGCAGCAGGAAATAAAACAGGGGTTCTACCTCATTAGTGGCTTCCCACACGTCCTTGGTGCAATCGACTGCACACATGTACGCCTTGTGCCACCAGCTGCAACTGAACACCTCTACTGCAACAGGAAGCACACACATTCCAACAATGTGCAGGCCATTGTCGATCACCAAGGATTGATCACCAACATTGTGGCAAAATATCCTGGGAGTGTCCATGACTCATTCATTTTCCGTCACAGCACCATCAATCAACACTTCCAGGATGGACGGTATGGCAATGGACTACTTGTTGGTAAGTACAAAAACCTACTTATATTCACACTGCACAGCAACCCTCTAGGACACACAACACACACACCACAACAGCAACATGTCGACAGGAACACACTGAGGTTGTGACATCGCTAGCCATGTTTCATAGGTCAGCATTGAACCTGTCACACATCTGAAATTAGTGTACAGCCTAATGTTAAGACGTCAATGATCACAACGTTTGGAGTGGGTTGTCTAAATGTCACCTTACAAATTGTAAGTGTCCCAATGACCTTTACATTAATCCATTGCATAAGTTTCAAGGTATGGGATGTAGAGGGTACTTTGATATGAACGTGTTAACAACACTTTTAATTTTAACTGTGCATGGAACTATCATCTCACCCCCAGTGAAGACACAGGGACACCTGTATCACAAGTCACAATGCTAGGGAGGGCACACTGTACTGCAAATCCCAAAACATACTGCTGACAACTGGTCAGCAGCCAAACACTCGTCCAGTCAAGGAAACAACACAATGCAGATGGTACACCCTACAAGCCTAGGATGCGACACAATAACACAAAAGAGTCACAGACAACACAAGACAACTACTGCCATGCAAGGTGGTTTCAATGGGGCTAGCTACATCAACATGATCCCATTCATTTTCTCTTTCAGGGGTATGGCATCCAGCCATGGATAATGACACCTATTGGCAACCCGAATACTGCAGCAGAGCATGCCTAGAATGACGCACATAGGAGGACACGCACCATAGTCGAGAGGACCTTCGCATCCTCAAGTTGAGATTCCGGTGCCTCGACATCACTGGTGGTAGCCTCCTATATTCCCCGGAAATGGTCTGTAAGATCATTCTAACATGTGCCATTCTGCACAACATTTGCATAAGAAGGAACATTCCCCTCCTGGAACCAGAGCCACACATGCCTGAAGAGGAGGAAGAGGAGAATGGTGGCCTGCAAATGAGGGGGAACAACAAAACACGGCCGCTGGTTTGCGTAGGTGGCAAGATATTGTGAACAATTTCTTTTAAATATAATCACCATCACCACTTTATGAACCAAATTAAATAAACACCTATAATACTCACTATATCATGGTCTGGCTATTCATTTTGGCACACCTTTATCTCTAACTATCAGAATAAGAGTGTTGCCTCATGGAGCATTGCTGAAATACCGATTAGGACACTGAAAATCCCAGAGCAAATGTGATGCGTACCATACAACGATCACATACACACACTCTGTAAATGACATACATCCTGTACATTTCACCTTTAAAGGACAATAGCAGAGGACCACACCTATTTCACACATACATGTTGGAAACATGGTTCATTGCAGCATATGGCACACAACTAAGACACCATCACTCAATAAGGGGAAAACACGCCTCATACATGAGGCAGTTGATGTGCTTTTGCATCAGTAACAGGAATGTATGACCAGACCCTTGACAGCAGTAAGTCCAACTGCATCCAATCTTTGCAAGGACTATCTGTGACTAGAGTTCCCTAGAATCAGAACATACACAGCACAAGTGCCACACATATGAGCAGCATTGCGACACATGACATTCCATGTACATGTCAGCCCATTTCCTAACTCCTGATACACCCATGCACCTGGTCACAACCCACCTGTCTGAAGAGGTCCCTGGAATAGTAATATGTGTACCCCGATATTCCCTCCTCTACACACACAGACTAATAATAGCAATCCAGTGTGCTACACCCTTTCCTATGGTATACCATTGTCATAGTACGTCTGACTGCATGGACGGCAGGTCAATTAATACACAGGCATGTAGTTTCTAAGCCCTGTTAGCACCTGTAGATTGCTTCCCGTGTGAAAACGTCTGTTGGCCATTAGAATGCAAATCTCACCTACAGGACTTGTGAGAAACTGATGCAGCCCACACCTGTGATCACCTCCATGCACACCACCCATTTCAACATGCACTGCCCCTGCTGATGCCTGGAACAGCATAGGAGTTGCCATTTTGTCAAACACACCGTTAAGCATTGCTACTAATTAAGCAGTGTAACACAGCCCTTTGGTTCATGTGTCACCTTCAAAAACACAGGACATACACAGTTTTACATGTCAACTGTCTAGTTCGTACTCCAAACAGTCTCAGTCAGACCACTGATTATGTAACTTGTGAAATTGGTGGATCCAGATTGACCCTGCATCCTGTCAGCCTGACTGGCATCTGTCTGTGCGTCACCCTAAAGTTTCCCTGTGGCTACATATGTACCACACTTGAGTTACCAAACCTCTCATTCCTCAGAGCGTATTTGGTCATGTGCTTCATCAATGCATACCGAAAAACATTGTATAGCATCATCTGCCTTTTAATTGTACTATATTAGTTAAATCCTATGTGAATACCAAAATTCATGGCCCATCCCTTGTCTGGTCTCATTTATGCATGAACGACAAAGTGTGACAGTGTCCCAGGGCCATATGCAGGTATTGGGTACGGGCCTTGAGCAGAACCAGCAACCTCTGATAATGTCCATGAAAATTTCACACATGTCAGGACCCTGACAGTTCACACACAGAATTACATTGCTCCCAACATATTGATGGGCCGTGTGTGGTGAATAGCTGCAAAAATAATCAGCACAGAGGCTATGATGTTCCCAGATGCAGTGGGAATTGCAGAGGCCAACCTGTATACAAATGTTGTAATGACACCTGCAGGAGCATGACACTTGAGACATTATCTCACTTAGCACACCAAGGTTGCCCTGTTGACAGTCTCATTACACGTCTTCAGTGGTTCCATCCCCATGTAGGTTCTCATGTCCTCATCCACTTTACTCACATTGATCAACAAAGGATACTCAGTAGATACAGGAATAGCTGCCACTGACTCATGATGAGACCTGGACCTAACTGTGACAACATACACCCCTAAAAATATACAGGATCAACATTGGACCCCACACATGAACAAGACACCTCTGTGCAATTGATCACTGAAAATATGTGGACACATGCTGCCTCGTCTGCTGGTCCACCACAGCCACTGGAGAGTTGTGGCTCGGTTATATGACCTCAACTGTGGCGTCATCATACATTTGTGGTTCACCTTTGGCTATCTGGGCCAATTACATGGTACCCACTTCCTCAATGCATGTGTCTGACTCACTGTGGGATTCACCAACAAGTGCCTAGGAAGCTGTTACCAAAAATCTAGGACATAGGATGGTGAAATTGTGGACCATTGACATGAACAAACGTCTGCCATCTATCTGGTGCATGCTTTGTCATTTGTGGTGTCTACGTTACCCAAAATCTTGGAAGTGCACATAACGGATTTTGCTACATGTATGACTAACACATGTCCTCTGTCATTTCCACAATGACTTGCATCTAAGGTATGGACACATTGACTTCACATTCATACAAGCATATGTTTAATAATTCATCTTGTGATGCACACACACTTGGTCAACAACTACATTAGTTGCCACTGCGCACACATTGAGCCATAGGCATTGAGGTATTGTACTTATGTGCGTCACCTTGCTATCCTCTCCTGATGCCAAACATGCCCAAATTGTGCAATACATATATGTAGGCCACACATATGGCCATCTAGTGCGTCAGCCAACCGTCAAGATCCTGTTAAGGAAGTAGCGGGTCATGGTCCGCTCCAGTATGATGTCTCACATGTGAACATACACCATCAACACCATAGTGGGTGCAATCAGCCTATATCAGATGTGTCCCAAATGTAACATAACATAAAAACTGAAAAAATGGCCATAACCAGTTCATGCACTAAAATTTTGACTTTGCTAGCGTTATGCGTAATTTTTTTTCCACCAATACAGATTGTGCATCATATTTTTCGACGCACAGGAGTGAAAATTAGACCGCACCCAAATAATTGTACAGACTATTTACTATTATTTGGATGCGGCCTAATTTTCACTCCTGTGCGTCAAAAAATATGACGCACAAACTGCATGCGTGAAAAAATATGACGCATAACACGAAAAACGGCGGCCTTTTTATGCAGGAAGTGATATAATAGGATATCCTGTTTACAGATTATGTACAGTGGGTGTACTTACACTTTGCTCTATGAATCTTCTAGACTGTGTGGCTGTGTTCAGAGTGTTGTCCAGTGATTTTGTGCTTTTGTGTCCTGTGTGCTATCTTAATTGTTATTTTGTGAAATAAATATTGTTGTTGTATAGTGTCCTAGTGTGTTTTGTTTACATTTGTCCAGTATTCTAGTGTTTGTGTTGTTTGTGGGAGTCTGTTGTGGGTAGTGCTAGTTTGGGGATAGTTGGGCTCTTTTAGTAGTTAAGTTTACTTTTCTTCTTTTTTTGTACCCCTACTTTCCCACTTTTCCCCTTTCTACTTCTTTATCCCCTATTCCCCTTTTCATTGCCGAGATGTCTGGTAGGCTACGTCTTGGCAGGATGGGTGAGGAGGAGTTGGGGGGCTTTATATGGCTTGTGTGCCATTTCCTACCACTCATGATCGAGGCAGGGTGATACAGGGGTATCACACTGAGGCGCGCAGAATGTGGGGGAAAGGTGCTGCATCACCTGCAGCGCGTGTATGGCAGCCAGAGGAGTGACCACCAGCTGAAGCACCGGTGGGCTGACCTCATCACCAGTGAGCAAGATCTGCTGGACCACCTGGGAATGGTGATTGGTGGCCCTGTTGGTGAGTACTAATCATGTAAATGTGCACGATTAAATGCTCTGTAGTGACATTAGATGATTTGTACAATATCTGCCAGCTAAGTGGCTGACTGTATGTAATGCTGCGGAAACATACAGGGTCATTGATGCACTATGTGAAGGATCACAATTGCTAGCTGTCAGGAAGCACGTGCTCTGCAAACTGACAGGATACTTTTCCGTAAAGTAAATTGGTGCCGCCTTTGTGTCAGACAACCAAACAAAATAGGAGCCAATCATGTCTATATAGGTCACATTTGCCAGAGAAGTAAAGATGTACTAAAATATTGGCTAACTTTGTTTATGCAATAGCTAGACTGACTTTAGAAACACTACATGATGCAGAAAATGAGTGCTGGCCTCACGTCAATTGATGATAGCAAAGTGGCCCAGACATATGTCTCATGTGAGTCTAGTGAGTGTGGTAGGAAAGCGTTCACGGAAGTTCTATGAATGTTAGGGATTATTGTGGTCCTTCATCTTTTTCGATACATGTCAGATATGGATTTGAAAACATTGTGAAAAGGTGTAAGGTGCCCTAAGCTAACATCTTAGAATGGTATTTGGAGTTAGTTGTGCCACATTCCAATTAGGGATGGCAGTCCAAAGGTATACACATGGGTTTACATCTCCATGGTTGGTGCAAATCACCATTGCTGGGCCACATCAAATGAAGAAACTGTAACAACAGGAGGGCTTACAAAAGTCCCTGCTCCTCTGTACATTGTACCTATGTGGAATAAATGTGTCATGGCCACATAGTCTGTTTGACTGGTAATGCAGTCCTCACGTAACCAGGCTTTGGATGTCTCTCCTGGATGCACATGATGAGACGATTACACTCCATTATTATTTCTGATCACTAATGACGGAGCATGTTTGCCACCACATGATAGTTAAGGCCACTGCGTGTGTGCAGATATGTATGTAACTGTCACAGGAGACCCATGCTATGTTCATGTTGGTCGTGATATATCAGATGCAGTATCATCATGTCTGAATGGCTGTCATTTCCTTAATCAGCATACACATTGTATATGTCTTTGAAATTGTTGGTCAGTGCACAGATTCTGAGCACATTTCTTCCTTCCATGCCTTACAGGTGGACCGGCACCCTACACTGTGGGAGAGGTGGCTACATTTGAGGACCCCGACCACTCCAGTAAGTGTTGACATGTCTGTTATGGGTTGTGTTTGCTGGTAATGTGTGATGGACTCCTGTGTGTTAAACACATAGCAAAGTGTGATGCGCTGGCCAATCATTTGTCTTGTTCCATGAGTGGGATTTCAGTTTCTCAAAAGTTTTGAGTTGGCCAATGCTTATCCGATTGTATTATCTAGGGATTGTAGGTCATTCCTGTAGGCCCCACAATGAGAACTGGGGTGAGTTATGTGGATAACACTTGTATCAACAAGAGTCGCATTGGAACTCAGCTCAGATTTAGTAAGCCTGTCAGACCCACATTCTCCTAGATTGGTACTGCAAATCGCTTTCCAACAGACTTCTGCTTCCCTATCACCAAAGTACTTATTAAACTGTAGGTAGAACTTCCTAGTAGCATGTACTTCCACATGCAGTGCTACAGGTATGTGGAACTTGAGTGCAATGGCCTAGGTGTGCATGCTAATCATGATCATGGGTGTTCTTGCAACTCTGTGTCTGGTGTAAGTCATGCCTTACTGGAAGTATATGATGTGTACCAAGCTCTGCATTTCCTGACATGTGTGGCGCTATGATTGGTCAAGGGTTTGCAGACTCCTAATTGTTGATAGACCTTACCTGTCGTGTGTGTGTGTGTAGAGCCAAACACGTGTGGAGTTTTCTATACACTCCTGGGTGTCCATGTTGTTTGGAATTGTTTGTTGATTCTCCACCCCCCCCCCCAACACAGGCATGGGTTTGTGAGTAGGGTACCTAGGACTGATGCTACCAGTATGTTACACATACATGTGAAAAAGTGACTGTTTGGTCGGAACCTAGTATACACACTCAGGTATGGCACATGGGTACTATACTGGCAAGTCCAGTTACAACTTGCAGACCATGTGGCTTTAGTTTTGCATTCCGTACACTGACATTTGTAGCCCAGGCATTGGCGGAGGATGTCCAGCATGATTGTTAGCTGATAACTGGCAGAACTCAGATGGCAAGTCAATGCCAGTTGTTATCCATCTCGTAGGTTTTGGATGTGCTATGTGTGATGTGACCTTTGTAGGCTGGCCAGCCATGTACTTCCTCAGGGACATTCAATGATCTGTATGGTGATATGAGCTGTTACAAGTACAGTAGATGTATTGTCTGATTTACTTCTTGTGCCATTTCAGACAATGCAGTTCCTAATGTAAATTATTTGCCTTTGTCTTCACAGCTGCAAACATGACACCCATTCAGGTCCGTGAGTTCCAGAGGCGGGCCATGAGATACCAACATATCCTGCTGTCAGGGTTCAGGAGGATGGCCCGTAGATACCGCCATGAATGGGCCTCCGGAGTATGGAGGGCTTTCCCACAGGGTGGCCCTACTTTGCCCACCACAGCCACCACCAGCACAACCACCAGTTCCACCCAGGTGGCACCACCCACAGCTGGGACTGTTGTCCCACCGTCTGCTGTTGTTCCAGGCCCCAGCATTGCAACAGCTTCAGGACAGCACACAGTCCTTGGCTCTACACGCCCACAAACCTCCTCCGCCGGTACCCAGACTGCCCCAGCTCCAACTGTTGACCCTGCAGCATTCCAGGCAATGGAACGTAAGATGGACTGTGTGTTGAGGAAAATCAGTAATCTGAGCCGGGATGTTCGCCATATTAACAGGCATGTGCAGTCCATAAAGCGGACCCTCCGGAGGGCCAACCTCTAGACTTTGATGACAATGGACATGATTCCCTCCCCTCCCTCCTCTTTCCTTGTTCTCATACTTAGTGGGCTTACGGGGCTTAGTGTTAGATTAGTATAGTCTGTTAGTTTAGTTAGTGTTAGTGGGTGGGGGGTCCTGATTCTTTCTATTTTTACTTATTAAGTGTGTGGGGGGCAATGTTGGGGTTCTTGTGTGTTTAATAAAACAATATATATTTGTTTAGGATAGTAAAGTATGTGTTTAGGTTAGTATCTGTTGTCCTCCATGTGTCCCGTCTCATAAGGGGGGTGTGGGGTTGATGTTTACAACGTTTCGTTACATGTGATAAGTACGTTTAGGTTAGGTTAGTTAGGGACAGTTGTGGGTAATGAGTAGTCAGGGTAGATTAGGGTAGGTAAGACTTTTTCCTCAGTTTCCTCTTCTGTGATTACCATTTATTAAATATATAGTGAACCCTTTACAGTATGTGTAAAATGCTTGTTGATCATGGCCTTGGCATTAGCGTACATGAATTTTGTTCTATTACATTTGTGTCCTATGCTACGAACAAATCCCAACTGAGCTGTAAGATTGGCAGCTACCCCAAAGCTACCTTGCAAAGATTCCTCAATTCGTTGGAACCACCAATCACAGTTAATAAGGATCCCAACGTGTTTTTGTCAATCAGTATGTTTTGTAAGTCACAAACGGTGCTTCCAGACTTGGTATTGGGGGAACAGTTTTAGGTCTGACTGCAGTGTGATGTTCAAGGACACCCTTATAAGATGAGTTGTCATAAGCACTCTTGTAGTATTGTCTTCATGACTCACATAGATAATTTGTGACACTGTTCAGCATGATTACCTATTTGGATGTAAACTCAGACACCTTCATTCATGCAGTTTTTGGAGTGTTTGCTTAGATTTGTGTGCAGTTATATGTGTTAGTATTGCATGGTGACAACATTTTGCTGCCCCTATTAGATGACTTAGATATCCCTTGAGGAAGCATTATTCTGTCCATCACAGCATGATGGTGTATGGTTTCTCACTTCATCAGATATTACCCTCAGGAAGGGCAGAGTATGATGCAATCCTGGCCACTGTGCAGATTTATCTGACTACATAATTTCAGGACAGTTGTATTGAAAAACTACGTTATTTGACAGTAGGCACATTTCAGTTATCTATTGCACAGGTGATGTGTCACATTACCCAGAGACAGATTTGTTGTGTAAGTGCTATTTATTGAAAAGTGCTGTAGTGCTATATGTACATTGTCCATGGTTGTGAGTCCATTATAGTGGCATCTTACATTGTGATCCTACACAAGGGGTTAAGGAAATGCTTTTGACATGCTGGGGTGATGTTTCAGACAGTGCAGAGGGACAGGATTTGCCAATGAGTAAGAGAGAGACAAGCACTGGGCAGGCTGACAAGATATACAGTGGTTAGCAGAACAGTCATTAAGTAGAGTTGTTGTAAGACTGGCATGTTACAAAATGCAGGACCTTAGTAATAGTTGGCCATGTGGCAGGGACTAGTGCTTCCGGGTACTTTTCCGTGTGAATGTGATCTGTTCCATGTCTTCTTCTTCTGCTGTGTGTGTTGCCTCCTCTGTCCTTGGTGGTGGTGGTTGAGAAGGGGCAACACACACCTCAGTGTTAGAAGACGTGGAGTCAGACATCCCAGTCACTGCTACCTGTGAAGGTCTTAAGGGCAGTACTGCAGCAAGGAGGATCTGCTGATTCTTAAGAATAGCAGCCACATCACGATGGTAGGCAGCCAGGTCGGCCCTGAGGGCATCATGATTGCATTTGTGCATGCAGTGGAAGGTTTGAGGTGCAAGGTGTTGTGGCAACTCCCTTACTGCAGTGGTGAATTCCTTGACAGTTTCTTGTAGTCCTTGCAGGATGGATGTTAGCGCCTGCATGGTTGCTGCCTGATCTGCAAATGACATCATGCATGAACGCACCCCCTCTAGGCTGGCTGCCATGGTTTGCATCCCTACCCGCACCTCATTGGCCAGCTCCCGCTGTACCCCGACTACAGTTCTCTCAAAGCTGGTGCCTGTGTCGTCTGAGTCCTCAGCTGTATTGGAGTTGGCAGGTCTTAAAATTGGGGTGGTGGGTGGGTCCTCTGTGATGCCTGCTTGTTCTGTGCTCCTCCTTGTGACTGAAGGTGGGGTCTGGAGGGTTCCAAGGACCTCTTGGATGGTCTGCTGGGGAATGTTTGTCAGCTCGTCATCCATGCCATCAGGGTAATCTGGGACAGGCATATCTGCAGGAGATCCATCGTCCTCTGCAATGAAATGGGGTACAATTAGTGTGTGTGTTGTGGCATTAGTGATGTGACATGCCTGCCTTGTGATGAATTCACATTGTGATATTGTTTCGTGTTTATTGCTCCAGGCTTTCAGGTGGGCATTCTCCCAGGCCTTTGGCTCACCTGCATGTCACATGGATTGTGGTAAGTTATTTGACTTGTCGGCATCATCTCTTCTAGGTGTTTGTTCTGGCCAAATAGTGAATTGCCACCTTCTTGTCCTACTCAACCCTCCGTTTACATCCATTCTCATGGTGAGGCCTTTCACTGGCTGTGGGTGCTCTGGTGGCACTGGCAGCACACTTGACAATCTGGACCTGCCCCAGTCTCTGATCTTTCACATCCACTTAAATGTAGTTGACATGTAGCGTATCCTATGCATAGCATTGTTATGGCACAATATGGATGTTGGCATTGGTAATGTGTACAGCTGATGTTGGGAATGTGTGGTACATTGGATTGCCCTGATGATTGTATCAGTGTCCTATTTCCTCCTCTGACTCGCAGGTGTATTTTAGTGACCAGTTACATGTGTCCTCCCCCTCAATGCTGTTGTCTGAGCAGTATGACATTTGGGATGTTACATTGTGACCCAGGCACAGGATCGACCCTGACATATGCAGCGTGGGTATGCCCTTAGTGCTGTGTAGCTCCTACTGTTGATGACATGCGACAACTATGGGCATTGACATTTGACAGGACTGGGGCCTTTGTCTTGTTTCAGGGGATTATTGGAGTTGTCATAATCAACCCTCAAATTTTGCTCTGTATGATCCATGGGGAAGTTACTGCCATTGGCTACTTGAGCTGCACACAGAGCGGAGGTGGTAGTGACAACTGTTGTCACTGTTACATTCCAGTTGTCGGTATAGCTAGAGGTTGTTAACTGGGCCTTAGTTAATGTAGGGGGTATGGTGGCTGACGTGTGCCAGGATGTCAGTTTGACGTTGTGCCCTTCCCTCCTGGCGTGGCTTTACCTATCCTCCATCGTTGGCATGGCAGCATGCCCCCATGGGACTGTTGTTGGTGTAGTGTAATGGTGTGCCCCAGCTTCTATCTGTGCAGGCCATGACCCATGCCATACCCCTTTACCCATGCCACTCCAGGTATATTATGACTTCCATGCATTTTGTGGTCGGTATCCCCCCTGCTTATGGTTAACATTAGTGCATTATAATTCCACATGCGACTTACCCTGCTTGTGCGTTGTCTCCTGGTAGTCTGCGCTGTCCTGCCCTTGAATCCCTTTGACGATCTCCTCAGGGATGACGGCTGCGACCATCTCCTCCATGTGGTCTAGGGCCTCCTGGTGTGCTGGACTCCCACCTCCAGTCTGCAGTGCTGCCTTCCTGTTCCTGGCCATCTTTTCCTTGGTCCACGCTTGCAGTCATGTCAGCGTTTCTTGCACTCGATGACTGTTCTGCGTACTTCTGCTCACTGTTAATCTTGTCAACAATTTGTTGCCATTTAGCCTCTCTCCTACTGATTGGCAACTTTGAGGTGACAAACAGTTGGTGCTGGTGTTCCGTCACCTCTTTAACCAGAATTTCCTGTTCCTCTGCACTAAAGCAACACTTTCTTTTCTTTTTAAAAGTGTCCTGGTTCTTGTGTGGGTCCTCCTGGCTGGTTCCTGGTCTGTTGTCATCTTCCTGGGGTCTGTAGAGGCATCTGGGATCCATTTTGGCTCTCCTCTGCTGAAATGGCTGTGTTCGCTGGGAATTTTGACGGTATTGCGTCAAAAAACGCTGCATATCCGGTTTGAGGGGTCGTAAATCAACCCACAGTCATTTCCGCAGCGTTATAGCCATTTTGCTTTACGACTTGACGCTGCGGTGTGCGTAAAAAAAAAATGACTCACACCTGTGGTTTGCACCGCCATGCGTCAAAGTATAAATTTGACGCCAGCACGGCGCACCAAAATGGCGTTAACCGGCGGTATTATTTCTGACACAAAACTGCGCCGGCGCAGTTTTGTGTCAAAAAGTATAAATATGGCCCTAAGTGACTTATTTTTTCTTTTAAAGGTAGGACACTCACCCAAAGTGCATAGGCACTGCAGTGCAATGATCTTGTTTGTTGCACACAAACTGTAGAGCGCCCCATTCAAATCTCTGTTGAACCAAAGTTGGTGAAATGTGAAACAAGTGCAAACATCACTGTAAATCCACTCCTAGAACACACTCCACTCGTCACCCAACATGGGTCCTATCCAGAATATTACAAAGGATTCAATGTTTTTTATAAAAGTGAGAGTATGTACTAAAAGTGTGAACTAACTAAGGAGAATTGATTTATGTAAATTGTTGTGATTTAAAGAGCAGATGACCAAGTATGGAACATAAGATAAATGTGTGCTGCCACACAGAAATTCTTTTTTGAGTACACTTATCTTCCTTATCCCAAAGTTTCTGTATTTGACATATTCTTAGAAGCCCCTTGTTTTTATTAGCATTGTGAAAAATGTAATTCTACAAACAAACAATGGAAAAAAATAAAATGGAGTTTTGAGACTATCCCATAACATTTGGGAGGAGCGGGACGTATGATCCATGCAGTACCCTGCATTCCTGAATACAGTAATGGATATGTTTTTTTATCAGGCCTAACTAAGGGCCTGATGCAGATCTTGGCGGATGAGTTACTCCAACACAAAGGTAATGGATTTCCCGTCCACTGAAATATAAATTCCATTATATCCTAATTTCAGTGGACAGGATATCCTTTAATGTTGTGATGGAGTAACTCATCCGATAAGTTTGGAATCAGGCCCTATATATGTTAAGGAGAAGTAATTATTCCTTTCTAGAGGGTGCTCACTGGTGGGGGCCAGGGGAGGTGGATAAAGCAGTAAGGCAATGCCTGTTAATGAACTTTCACTTGTGAGACTTCAAGTACAGGTTTGTAGCCCCTCAATGGACTACTGCAGTTTCCTCACTTGAGGGATTTTCAGTTGCAACACCCTTAGAGTCACTCAGTTAATTCAGCAACAGACTTAGCTCCACCCACAACAGAGAGAAGTTTTTTGCATTACGTGGTGGAGATCTCCCTCAAAAGGACTTGCTCTAATGAGCTGCAATTTTGCCAAATAAATTGATGAACAGAGATCACGAAGAAACACCATGATCATTGCTAGGCATGAAATAAAAAATGATTCTATTCTATTCTCATTTTTTTAAGTATAGCACGTAGCTACCCAATCTGGTATCCCAGCGCTGAAAGCATCCACACCCGTCAAAGCATCATGTGCACCCCGGAACATTACTGGGCTTTAGAACAAATGGAGTTTAAGAAGCTTCCAGAACCTCACTTCTGACTGTTGGAATTTTAGGTCCACAGCAACATCATTCCAAAGTTTGGGTACTAGGTACGTAAACAAGCACCCACCATTTCTTGCTCTCCTGATTTTGGGTACTGTCGGAAGCCCATATGTCTCTGACCGCAGAGGTCTTCTGGGGACGTAGGGTGAGGTCAATTTCTTGGTAATAGGAGGGCCTCTTCCATGTAATATCCGATGGGCAACACATAGAGCCTTGAAATTCATCCCTTTCTCAATCGGCAGCCAGTGCAAGGCTGCCAAAGCTGAGCTGGCCAACTGATGTTTGGGAGTTTTACATAGAAGCCCGGCAGCAATATTCTGGACGGGCATGACTCTTAACATAAAGACGTTGAAAATATCCCCACCCCACATCAGCTTAGAAATCTTAAAACACTCTATAAGCGCGCACATCATATTCACATAGCTGCTACCTTGAAGGGTCATGCTACGGAAACTCTACACAGATGCATGAGGGCCCTGGTGAAGTCTAGAGCTGCTCTCATGGACTCTCAGCATCACGCGTGGGATACATGCATCTGTTCATTTGTTAGCTTTGAGAGTCACGGAGAGCACACATTGAGGTCGATGAGTTTGTTCATCTTTGTGCCAAATTTACCTTTGGCATGTAAGGAAATTGCCAAGTAATTATGATGAAATCACCATAATGGCTCTTGAGTTATTGCCAAACATCTGGACCACTCCCAACGCCTTGTTCGCAGATCTGGGCAGAGTAGACAGTGAGTGAGAGAGAATGAGAGAAAAAAGGTGTATTTAGAATTTAAAAACATAGGAATGTGAAAATCATAAAGGTGATGCCACCAGAGAGAGAATAGACATGGAATAACCAGAAGAGCAAAAAGACACAAACTTGAAAAGAAAGTGATAGAGGCAGATAAGTCAACTTACAAAAATGTATATTTAACATACACAAGTTTGGAAAATCTACATACAAAAGAAACACAGAATTCAAATGAAATGCGGCCAGAAAACAGAGAAATCATAAAAAGGGTGTGTGTTAAGAGGAAATCCTTGTGCCACAGGTAGAAACCTACTTTACTTAAAAAAAAGGAAACATTTCCAAAGCTCAAAATATCCACACACAACAGAAAATACTCTTCGATGGGAAATGGAACATGAAAGCACACAGCAAAGAAAATGTCAAACTGTTAAAAATACGACAGATCCTTCTCACAAACTTCCAAAAGTAAAGTCTTTCTAGTGAAAACATGAGAAACCATTTTCAAAAAGTACCTTTACTGCAACAAGAATGCTGGACATTTTCATCTAAGCTCCTTGATGGACTGTTTCAGCAGCTGCACCAGAAATAGAAAAATATGGTCCACTTACCAAGAAGGAAGACGGCTTTGTAAATTATATAAATATTGTCATTAATTGTTTTTAAATGGCTTTTAAGTATTTCTAATTATTTTCTAAACTTGAAAAGAAAACTGCTCAGTTTGCCGACAACGATAATAATATTCTTGCATATTATTAAAATGTTCAACGAAACATAAAATGTAGCAAAGAATATTTGTCTAAGCTATATTAAGAAATCATTCCCCCTGGATTGGTATTGTGTATGCAGAGTTTGACATGTGCATGGGATTCAGGGTAAAAAAACTTGATGAAAAAAAGAAACCACTCTGTGTCTTCTATCTCTCTGCTTTGCTTTTTTAGGGTCGAGCCTGCGTTGCACGCGCTCGCGCATGAGTTTCGCAGGGAGACTCTTTTGTATTTATAAAAGGGCTCGGAGCCCTGTCAACTTCACATCAGTGTTTTTTATTGGTTGGTGGGCTTCCCTAATAAAATCTGCTTGCTTTCATTAGTCGAAGGCACGCATATGGCATGCCTTTTCCGGTGGCTAGCCCTCCTCCAGCGCAGCGACCAAGTACAGAAAACATGCAAGGCTCGCTGTTTTCCATCGGGCTCGTGGACTTTTCTTTCTTTAATTTACGAGCCCGATCTCGCTTGGCAGAAGTCGAGCGCTTTACGTACTTGATTTCACTTTTTCGGGTTATGCACATAAATGCACTTTTGCCCGATAGGTGAAAAGTCGGGTTAGGAGTTTACAACGCGATCAGCTCTAACATGAGCAAACGCGAGACCCGATGCATTGTAAATGCTTGTTATAAATGCCTGTGGTTTTCCCTGGCTGCTGGCCAACCAGAGGCCCTGGTAAGGCAGCCTTCCACCATCCCCCAAATGTCTACTGTGCATCTAGCACACTCTCACTCTGTCATTGCAACCTACATTAGTCACCCTATGCACTTAATACGCTCCTTCTAATGTGTCTAGGTTGATAGCCGGTCAGTGGAGGTAGGTCTTTACTGGAGGGGGACCTGTTTCTAGGTTCACTGTCTTTGCCTGAAGTTTTAACTCTATGAGGGGCCACAGTGAGTAAGACACCTCATTGGAGTAGCTGGTGGGCTCCCAGATTTATCTTTTCCTGTGTCCTTTGCTTCTTTCAATTGGTGCATCTGCTCAACTCACGGTGGATTCTGCCTACATATTGGTCAGAAACTGTGTATTGTGATTTTAACTTGTTTATCACATTGGATTGATTAGGCCGGGGCTGTGGCAAGCTCCCTATTACTGAATTTATGCCAAACTGAACTAACTGAGTAGTGATAGTACAGTAGTTTTTTGTGAGTTGGGCACTCACTATGACTTCGGGGTCTATTCCATAGATATCCAAAGTCACAGCTGCCATATGACCACCAGTGGTGGCGGTCTTGAGACCACCATATTATGCCTACTGGTTGCTCTCTGCCTATATTTGGGTTGAGAGCCGCCAGCAGCCATACTGGCGGTCTAGTGATGTTCGCTACACCGGCACGTCACCACAACATGACCCGCTGTGTTACAACATTGTAGTCGGCGTGGCGGTGTTGTGTTAATTGGGCGCTGCCGGCGGAGCAGGTTCCATGGGCCCCGTTCCCACCCGGACAACCACTGTGTCAAGGTAAGGTGATCTTCTGACAGGGGAGGGGGCAGAAGGGGGTATGCGGGTGTTGAGTGTTAAATGCATGAATGGGGGTGTGCATGTTTGTGAATGGAGGGGGGGTGTTTGTGTGCGTGTGTGTGCATGTTTCTGTGTGCTTGTGTGAATGTGTGTAAACAGGTGGTGGGGGTATCGTGGAGGTCTGTGTGTGTATATACGAGTGAGTGTGGTGTGTGTGTGGGTGTGGTGTGTGCGTGGATCGGGGTGGGGGGTGAGTGTGTGTATAGGGAAGTGGGGGTTGAGTGAGAATCGGGGGTGGACTTGAGTGTGTGGATCGGGGTGGGGGGCACATGATGGGGTTGGGGGGTGGATGTAGGGTCACTACGGGGATCAGGGTAGATCGGTGCTCCCCTGTTTGCAGGGTACCTGATTGGTTGGGCGGTGGGGGGAGTTCCAGGCATGTGTGGCGGAGGTGAAGCATACAGGTGACAGGAATGCATATTCCTGTTGCCGGTATCTTTTCCACCAGGGATTTTGTGGCAGAGGTGTTGCCACGAAATCCATGGTGGAAAAGAGACTCATAAGAACGCCGGCGGTGATGGGAGGACCACTGGCCCGAAGGTGGTCTACTTTTGGCTCGGTGGTGCCACACCATGGTCATAATTGGCAGTCCTCCTCCGCCACGCTGTCGGTGGTGTTACCGCCACCGCCGGCGTGTCGAGACAGGACTGCCAAACTCATAATGACCACCACAGTGTGTCCTCAAAACAGATTAAATATGTTTAAGAAAGTTAGGGTCCGATTTATAATTTGGAGGTCAGAGGTTTGGCAGTAAAGCTTTTTGAGTAATTTACTTTGCCTCCTTGACTGCATCTCCTCCTGCCAAATTACGAAATGACCACCAAGCTGGTTGGAATTTCTTAAATCGTTGTCAGGAACCTCCGTCATGGCAGCCCCTGTCATTGCTTTATGTAGTTTGAGGCACAGCTCCGTCAACCATTACAGAGCCGTACGGCAAACTGTTTTTGTTTTCCTCTCAAAAAGAAAATCCTGAAGCAGGATTTCCTTTTTGAAAATAAAAGACAATGCTCCCTCGCTCATGGTGATGGGAGCATTTTTTAGTATTTTATAGTTTTCACTGCCCTTTACCACCATGGTTTTCCTGGCAATGCAAACTGACCTATTGTTTTGCCCATGTAAACTAGGTTGGCGGAATTAGAGATCAACTGCTTACAGCCCTTAATTTGCCTGGTCGTTGGGGAGCAGGGTAAATCTCGGCAGAGACAGAGTAGTCTCCGCTGTGATTAAACCAAAGGTTTACCCATATTTAGGACCACAATCTTCATGGTATGGACATTCTCTCACTGTTGCAACACAGTATCCATACCACCAAGATATAAACAAGGCCCTTGTGCTGTCTTGCATGTGTTAAAAACAAGCCAGATATTTGGGCATGTGTTCAAAGTATGGTCAACATGTTTCACTACCAAAATTATAGGCAGGTTCATCAAGACCTATGGACCCTAACGGAATGTATGGTATCTCACTGGGAACCATAGTATATCCTAATATTCTCTGCAGGGCCAAGCTGAGGTGATGCAGACCCATAGATATTTAGTGCTTCAGATGAGGTTCTACTAAAAATGTAAATTTTAAGGACTAATTAAGAAATTAAAGATGGTCATACCCAAACTCTAAAAACGTATATTGGCACATCAGGCTTTCAGCATGCTCAAGGTACACCATAGCTCCTTATTAGAGCAGGGAGTGCCTCGGGCAAGCATTGAAAAAGCAGCACCGAGCACATCTTACTGCTCATTCTTGGTCAGTGCTGGTCCTGTACAAGATCATAGCTCTGTGTAGCACTCTAACGTAGTTTTTAAAGCACATAGCGGAATGAAAAAATAGAAGCAGCAACAGACACCGATGACCGTGGTGAGTTTTTATTTGCGCCATCTTACAGTGGTGTGTGAAAGTCCAAGTGCTATGTATCCTTGTCCTCTGAAGTCAAATGTTCAAACCTCTAAAATTAGATGTGCTGCTCATGGATTAAAAACAAGCTGCTAAGTTGGAAAGTGGGAACTGACACAAAGAGTCAGCATAATCATTGGACACTATTGGCCAGATTACATTATTGGGGGGTCCACATTACAAGGTTGGTGGGCAGACCTGCCAACCTACTGCCATCCCGCTAGGAACCTAGATCCCGATGGGCCAATGTCACTGAAGTCAGCGCCACCCTGCTGATCACAACTTTCCTCTCTGTCAGCCTTTTCATGGCTGTTTCACTGCCATGAAAAGGCTGGTAGTGAACAAGTGCAGGGGACCCCCTGCCCAACTCCCTCGAAATCGGCACTGTCTGCTATGCAGCCAAAGTACATTTCAAGGGTGCTGGTTCCCCCTGCGTGTGGCAGCATTGCTGCCGGCTCTATTACAAAACCAGAAACAATGCAGCTGCCACTTTCCCACTGGGTTGTCAGCCCAGAAGGAAAGTCCTAATGGGACCAGCGTTGAGGTCACCAAATGGCAGCGACCACCCCGTTGGATGTTTGGAGGACAGATGTTCCCATCCGCCAAACCCATAATTGGACCCTAGATGTTGAACTGTCTCCAATACCATTTTTGTGCGGTAATACAATTATATTTGTATTAATGATACAGGAATATAACTCCTCTGCCCAATAAAATCTATTAGTTGCCTTGGGAGAATGTCCTTGTGTTTACCGTAATGACATATCAAACTTCCCTGTGTACTGGATGTATTATAGCTATATAGCCCTTTTCTTAGTTACTGTGCTGCACAGAGAGTGTGTGCCCTTTCAGTCATGCACATAGAGGCTTTAAGAAGACTTTGTAGCTGGCAGATACCAAGCCCTCCTGGTTCCCAATAGGTGGTTAGTCTACTCCATTCGATCACGTTATTTACACCATGTTGGTCAGTTGCAGCAGAAAACATCACGTTTGCCTCTTTTCAAGTGTTTTTCCCTGCACCATAGATTGAACGTCACTATTGCTGACAGAGCTGACTTTAACGTTAGTGGCACCCTGTGTGATAGTCTTTTTTGGCACCCCTCCATCCCATGACCACCTCCTCGGATTCCCTCACTACCACCCGGCAAATGTGCCCCTCATCTCTCCATAGCCCCCTTTCACATACATTCATTTGTTTTAAAGCGCTTGTAAAGGCTGGCTTTACTAATCCACTCAGTTATCCGCATAAAATATAGGGGGTTATTACAACTTTGGAGGAGGTGTTAATCCATCCCAAATGTGACGGATATACCACCAGCCGTATTACGAGTTCCATAGGATATAATGGACTCGTAAAACGGCTGGTGGTATATCCGTCACTTTACCGTCACTTTTGGGACGGATTAACACCTCCTCCAAAGTTGTAATAACCCCCATAATTTTGTTCATTGTAGCAGGCATAATAACCATCTGTGCTAATTAATGGCGAGTCAAAGCTGCTACCAGACAACTCCCATCTCTCTCCCTAGCAGGGACATTAATCACAAGAGGTATCTTGGCATTGTAATTGTTTCATGAAGGCTGCACGCACAAGGTACTTTTCAGCAGGTGCTTTTATGTCGCACGTTTCTTAAGTCATTGATAAAAACAGCGCCCCCATGAGGTCAGTGCTACCCAATCCAGGTCACCACCTGGTGCGGCCACACCACTCACACCACACTAAAGCCGGCCCTAATTGCTGGCACTATTAGATTTGTCGGCTGCCTTTGATACAATAGATCATAAAAGCTTGCTTGGTTAGTCAGGTATTGTTGTGAGTGCTTTTTTGCAGCATAGTACCTCCAAGATTAAATACTACAACCAGACAGCCAATGCTGACTTCATATACAGTGGAGGGGTTTAGGACCGGCCAGAGACACTGTTGTCTCAATTCTCTTCAGTGAACAAGTTTGCTCTCCAGAGATTTACTATAAGGTTTTCTGGTTTTCAGTTTCTACTTCTTGTGAATTCTGGTGGGTGTTTCTCAGTGTTAGCATTCTTTTAAATGTTTATTCTTTTTTGTTTTGCTTTATACATAATCATGCCACCTGCGGTTATTGCTGGACACTAGCACTTATTTGTCTGACTTAGATATTTAAGAGAATAAAAGAGTGAGAAGCACACAAAATCTGAACAATGGAGAAAGAGAAAGATGGACAAAACGTCTCAAAGCGATGAAGCAGAAGACGGCAAGAGTAAGATAAAGGGGAAGGGTGTGTCTAGACGGGGGTTAATGAGGCTTGATGTGGATTTAAGAATATGTGACCTTGATATTCAGCATGTGACAATTAATTGCACCATTGGAGCACATCTTCAGGGACCGCCACTCCTGCTTTTACAAATTGAGATCTGTGGCAATGCCCAGCAGAACTATTTTGTGGAGTTTATTCCCAAATATCTCTTGAATGCCAACATATATTGTTGCTATGATTGTAATAACATTATCTGCATGTCCAAAATATTGTATGGCATATTGTACATTGGAAAATTAATCACAATACAATTTGCAGTTTCTCAGATGAAGCAGATGTTATCAGATGAACTAGCTCATAAAGGAATAAAGTTTGACAACTGGTGTTAACTTTTCTTTCTGTAAATTTGATAAAAATGATTTCTCCAATTAGGGTTTGGTAAAACATTAATCATTTCCATCAGTTAAAAAATACTCACTTACTGATAGTAAAAGCAATCATCCTTGAAGACTCACTATAGAGCATTCTTCTTAATAATAATTGGGAGCTTAGAGCCTAGAGTATCTACACAAGAAAAGGTGAGAATTAACCTAATGTAATATTAGGGCATTGCTCATGTCCAATTGCTAGATCTGGCATCCTTGGCGTGGTCTCCCCAGTCTTTTTTGCTTCTGCTTCCCATGTTTTCACTGTGTGCTGGACTCTATTTTTGGTACTCTGGGCACTTGGCCACTGCTGACCAGTGCTAAAGTGCAAGTGCTCCCTGTGTAAATTAAGTGGGAAATTGGCTTTTCTATGATTGCATATTTGATTTACTAGTAACTCCCTAGTAAAGTGCACTAGAGGTGCCCAGGGCCTGTAAATCAAATGCTACTAGGGGGCCTTCAGCACTGGTTGTGCCACCCACATGAGTAGCTCTGTAAACATTGCTCAGATCTGCCACTGCAGTGTCTGAGTGTGAAGTTTTAAACTGCCATTCGACTTGGCAAGTGAACTCACTTGCCAGCCCTAAACCTCCCCTTTTATACATGTAAGGAAACTCTAAGGTAGGCCCTAGGTTTTCCCATGGGCAGTGTGTTTAAGGTAGGACATTTACTGGTGTGTTTTACATGTCTTAACATTGTCCTTGTTGCAAGGCCTATCTCTCTCATAGGTTAACATGGGGGCTGCTTTAAATAACTTTAAAGTGCAGTTTCCCTTTGAGAGCAGATGGAAATTTGGAGTTTGGGGTCTCTGAACTCACATATTAATAATGCATCTTTCAGTGAAGTTGGTATTTGGATTGTCAGTTTGAAAATGACGCTTTTAGAAAGTGGGCATTTTCTTGCTTAAACCATTCTGTGCTTCTGCCTGCTAGTGTAGTCCTTCTTCAGGTCAGACTGACAGCTGGGCTGTTTGTGAATCTGGTCTAGACAGTGGCACAAAGGGAGCTGGGGTGTAGCCTTCATATCCTGATGAACCATCTGGACTAGAGAGGAGGGAGGAGTGGTCACTTACACCTGAAAGGGCTGTGCCTGCCCTCACACACCGCAGTCTCCAACCCTCTCTTGTGTGTTTAGAGCCAGGCCTGAGCAAGACAGGATCTTGCGAACAACATAGACTTTCTTTTGAAGTTTGCCAATTTCAAAGGCAGAAGGGGGTATAATTAGTGGACCTAAAACCCCAGATTTTCAAATTACTTCTCCATTCAAGAGGGACCTCTGACAAGGAGAAGAGCTGAAGAGCTAGAAAATAAGTACTGCCCCTTTGCCTGTGACTGTGCTTTTCTGGGCTGGCCTGCAGTTGCTGCTTCTGCCTGAAAGAGGACAAAGATTGGACTTTGTGGTATATTCCAGCTTGTTAAGAATCTCCAAGGGCTTGGACTGAGCTTGTCTCTTGTTTTGTAGTCGCAGGGCCATCAAAGACATCCTCTGCCAGTACCTGGACTCTCTGCTGAGACTCTTGCCCTGCTGAGTGGTGCCCTATCCAATCCCTGGACTCTTGAAAGGTGAAGCTGGTAAGACAAGGACTGAAATCCATGCACTGAAATTGATGCAGCAACTGCATCGTGGCTGGGAAATCGATGCATCACCTGCATTGGGGCTGGAGAAACAACGCAACACCCGCTTGAGGCTAGTGAAAACGACGCAAGCCCCACGCAGTGTGGATTCCTGTCACTGCGTGACCAAATTTCACATGCAACATAGCTGGGTGTCAAAAATCAACAAAAGCCTGTGTGGATCCAAGGTGCCCCGTCTGGAAATCGATGCTTCACTCTGTTGCCGGAGAGGATGCATTGCCTTCCTGACCAGAGAAAAAATAACGCACTGCCTCACTTGCGGGTGAGGAATTGACGCACCACTGCCATTTCAAATGCATGGCTGCCCGTGCGGCTTTATTTTCCATGCAAACCGGGTACTTTGTGTAACAACAAAGTTTCCATTGTTTTCTATGGAGTAAGACTCTTTCTACTTTGAAAATTCATAACTTTACTAGTGTATGTTTGATTTTTTGCCATTTTGGGCTTGTTTGGTGTTGATAAATATTACCTATTCTTCTAAGCTGGTGTAGTGTCTATTTTGTAGTGTTTTCACTGTATTATTGTGTTTGTTGGTACAAATACTTTAAACATTGCCTCTGAGATAAGCCTGACTGCTTGTGGCAAGCTACTAAGGGGGTGAGCAGGGGTTATCTAGGTGTGTATCTCCATTGCCCTGTCTAGAGTGAGGGTCCCTGCATGGACAGTGTGCAACTGACTGCCAACCAGAGATATATACTCACTCTATAGAGAATGGCATGTGCACTTGTTATTTCTAAGGCACAAGTTATGTTCTGGTATTCGGAATGATATCATCCAACTTAGCAGCTAACGTGACAATGTGATGGAGGATTTTAAAGTAAAGCAAAACCTTAAGTAGAACATTAAACATTTCTAATCTAGAGTGTGTCCCCAGTACCCTCAAAGAGACATTTTCACATGGAAATATTTGGTCACTTCAGCCCACCTGCTTATGTTGCCCTACAAGCAACACTAGCTCAATACTGGCCTTTTTTAAGTCTGTCTCACTGAACGATTGGGCAAGTTTATCACCCACAGGGTTGTAAAAGAGATTTGGTCACTGTGCACACTGATCATGTTCAGGACCAGGTTCACAAGGATCTAGTACCACCTTGCAGCACATTAGCATCATTTCTTTTTATGCTAATGTGGCTCAAAGAAGCAAAAATCGTGGCACCATATTTACAAAGTGGTGCCATGCATGCATTGCGTCACTTTGCAACCTCTTGTGCCACATTATGCCTGCGCCAGGCATAATGTATTCAAGTAGGACATTCAGGAGTTAGGAGGCCCGCAAAATCGACAAGATTTCATTGCGTAATTTTTCACGTAATTTGTAATGCCTCCTCAAAGCAGGCATTAAAAAGACACACCCATTAAAGTCAATGGGCCTCCTTGCACTTTGCTGCATCAGTGTCAACATTTTTAACGCTAATGCAGCAAAGCACCACAATAGCATAAGAAATGTTGACGTAATTGGCCTAACGTGCTCTATGGTGCACCACATTATAAATACGGCACACCCACGATGTCGTTAGCTGGCTAGAAACATGGCACATCAGTACTGATGCGCCAGATTCCTGCAAATCTGGGCCTCAGAGTCTTGCTCACTTTCCTTATAGTTTTACCTAGTGATGTCAGCTTTTTAGATCCTTCCCACACTTTCCTAGGGAGGTACATGCCACATACATATGGTTTCAGCACACTGTTACTTGTAGGATATTTCATAAGAGATAGCCTGTGTTTATGCACATGACTGTTCTCCTAAAAGGAGATAAACTCTTCATCAAAAAATACTATCAGCTAGAATTGTCCCAACCATAGCCAACCCCATTAATCATGGTGTTTCTGCATTTTCAAATCTTCTAAACGTCAGTCATCACTAGGAAGAACAAGAATTTGCAATGCAATGGGTCTCAGTTTTGCCCAAGGTAGAGCTATTAGCGTTGTAGATTCCTAACTAGACTTTTGTTTTCAAATAAATTGAAAATGAAAAGTAAAAGAGTTGACATAAGTGAACCAATCCAAAGCACCATGGACACCATGAGCATGAGCTCGAAGGAGACACAAAAGGAAAAATAAGTTTGCTCGCAGTCAAGCATATCAGCAAATGTGCAATTATCCATGTAACAGGGTCACTGAAGAAAGCAATAACAAAACTGCCCCAAGGAGGTACAAACATAAAGCATTTACCAATGATAGCAAAGAATTTTTGAAAGGAAGTCCATGAAAGAGTGATAGTGATGGGCGTGCGGTGGGAGTGGTTCAAAGCCCCCAGATAGGTTACAACAGGCCAGAGTGCTTGCATCCTCGACCTAAAAAGGTTGACTAGTGCACAACATGACCTCTTCTGTATTCACATAATCCTCCACATCATATATCCATCATCCTTACAATATCTCAAGCATATTTCCACTCATCCCCAGAATGGCACCTGTATTCCAACCTCAACCCTAGAGGGCTGCATTTCATAAAAGTATCCTTTTCTTCACAAGCTACACCTGGTAGCTTGTGTACACAAAAGAAGAGATGTAGGAGCAAGCCCTGGTCATATCCTCCTCACATATACATAATCACACTGAGTGGACAGGTCAATAAAGATTATTCTGCAGTAAACTCTACCTGAATCAAGAAGCGATTTTGGAGATATCGGCTCACCCACAACTCATGGTGGCATGCTTCATCATAGATTATATTCCACACTATGATAGGTGAATACCACCATGATGGATGGACTCAACCATTGCTTGAAATTCTTAGATAAATGGATATTGGTAATCACAAGGATCCAATTGAAGATAAAAATATCTTGGGGTATACTCATTGGTTGTACCTTTATTATGGGCCCCTCGAATATGATTAAAATTGCCACTTTTTCTGATATCGGATGAGATATGATGCCTCATTCACCTGGGTAACTATGCCAACATGTTTCGGCCATTCGAAAAGTCCATTCATGTCTCCGGCCTTCATCAGGGCTATTACAATCTATGCCTAACTACACATGTATTCTATGTAGTCAAATAAGGCCTAATGCTCTCACCTTTCAAGATCTCTTCTATGAGAGTTAAACCGGTGAGGAAAATTGATACAGCGCAGGGAGAAAAAGAAGTCATAAGTGACTTATTATTTTCTAGGCAGACAGTAACCAAAACTGCGTAGGCACTGCGATACAATCATCTTCTTTGTTGCAAGCAAAGTGTAGAGCACCCCATTCAAATCTCTGTTGAGACAAAGTTGGTGAAATAGTGAAACAAGTGCAAATATCGCTGTAAATCAACTCCTAGAACACACTCTACTCGTAACACAACATGGGTCCTATCCAGAATATTACGAAGGTTTCAATGTTTTTATAAAAGTGAGAGTATGTACTAAAAGTGTGAACTAATAAAGGAGAATGGATTTATGGGAATTGGTGTGATTTAAAGAGCAGATGACTAAGTATGGAACATAAAATAAATATGTGCTGCCTCACAGAAAATCTTTTTTGAGTACACTTGTCTTCCTTATCCCAAAGTTTCTGTATTTGACACAGTCTTAGAAGCACCTTGTATTTATTAGCATTGTGAAAAGTGTAATTCTACAAACAAGCAATGGAAAAACAAAGTGGAGTTTTGAGACTATCCCATAATATTTGGGAGGAGTGGGACTTAAGATCCATACAGTACCATGCATTCCTGAATACAGTAATGTACATGTTTTTTTTTATCAGGCCTAACTAAGGGCCTGATTTGGATCTTGGCGGATGAGTTACTCCGTCACAAAGGTAATGGATTTCCCGTCCACCGAGATATAAATTCCGTTATATCCTATTGGATTTATATTTCAGCGGACAGGATATCCTTCACGTTATGATGGAGTAACTCGTCCGCCAAGTTCGAAATCAGGCCCTATATATGTTAAGGAGAAGTAATTATTCCTTTCTAGAAGGTGCTCACTGATGGAGGGTAAGGGAGGTTGATAAAGCAGTAAGGTAGTGCCTGAGAACGAACTTGCACTAGTGCGACTTCAAGTATAAGTTTGTAGCCCCTCAAGTGACTACCTCAGTTTCCAATCTCACTTGAGGGATTTTCATTTGCACCACCCTTACAGTCACTCAGTTAGTTCAGAAACAGACTTAGCTGCACCCGCTACAGAGAGAAGTTCTTTGCTCTCTGTGGTGGTGATCTCCCTCAAAGGGACTTGCTCGGATGAGCTGCCATTTTGCCAAATAAATTGATGAACAGAGATCATGAAGAAACACCATGATCATTGCTAGGTATGAAATAAGAACAAATGCATATGTCCCAAAAAATGATTCTATTCTATTCTGATGTTTTTTTAGTATAGCTACCCAACCGAGTGTGCCCGCGCTGAAAGCAACCACAACAATCAAAGCATCATGTGCACCCCGGAACATTACAGGGCTTTAGAACAAATGGAGTTTAAGAAGCTTCCTGAGCCTCACTTCTGACTGTTGGGATTTCAGGTCCACAGGGATATCATTCCAAAGTTTGGTACTAGGTACGTAAACGAGCGGCCAACATTTCCTGCTCTCCTGATCTTGGGTACTGTCAGAAGTCCATACGTCGCAGACCGCAGAGGTCTCCTGGGGATGTAGGGTGAGGTCAATGTCTTGGTAATAGGAGGGCCTCTTCCATGAAATATCAGATGGGCAAACATAGAGCCTTGAAATTCATCCCTTTCTGAATCGGCAGCTAATGCTGGGCTGGCCAACTGATGTTTAGGAGTTTTACATAGAAGCCTGGCAGCGGCATTCTGGACGGGAATGACTCTTAACATAAAGACTTTGAAAATATCCCCACCCCACATCTGCTTAGAAATCTAAAACACTCAATAAGCACTCACATCATATTCCCATAGCTGCTGCTTTGAAGGGTCATGCTACGGAAACTCAACACAGATGCATGAAGGCCCTGGTGAAGTCTAGGGCTGCTCTCACTGACTCTCAGCATCACGCGTGGGATACATGTATCTGTTAATTTGTTAGCTTTGGGAGTCATGGAGAGCACACATTGAGGTTGATGAGTTTGTTCATCATTGTGCCAAATTTACCTTTTTTATGTAAGGATATTGCCAAGTAATTATGATGAAATCACTATAATGGCTCTTGAGTTATTGCCAGACATCTGGACCACACCCAAAGCCTTATTCTTACATCTGGGCCAAGTTGCCACTGAGTGAGAGAGAAAGATAGAAAAAAGGTATATTTAGAATTTGTTAGAAATTTGGTTTCTGGTTGGCTAGGGTGTGCACCTAGCCAGGCAGAACCCACCCACTCTAGTCAGGGCAAGTGAGTTACACATCCAAGATAATCCCTGCTCACCCCCTTGGTAGCTTGGCACGAGCAGTCAGGTCTATCCCAGAGGCAATGTGTAAAGCGTTTGCACAACACACACAAAACACACATGACGCAGTATCTCCACCACAAAGGAAACACAACACCACGTTATATGAAAATATATTGTATTGTACACAACGCAATTATTTGACCAAACACCACATATCAGTAATATCCTGCTACCTTAGCAGTTGTCAGAACGCTACACATTAGTTACTCTGCAGAACTAGAAGTAGTCACATATAACACACAGGTTACTTAGTATTCTGCAACATAAGCAGTAGTCAGGAAACACGTTACTACACCAATGCACTTTTCATAGAAACATCATAAACGCCCATATTAGGAACATTATAAAACGTATGGCAAGACAGGAAAACATATTAGCAAGTCATGCCCATAAAAGGAACATTAGCATACATTTATGTAATACATCATAAAAATAGGTAGGCAAAATATAAACCCATAATGACTCTAAAATTAATTTATGACCTGTATATTGTCTTTTAAGTACCTGGTTTTCTGATGGGGGCACCTCTAGTGCCAGGGAAGATCAAAAGGGGGCCATTGCACTCCTCTGCGGGAAACGAGGAACTCCAGTGACTTGGAGGATGAGGGGGCGACACAAACCCCCTCTGGATCTGGATTAATGACGGCCCCTCCTGGGGCCTGCAATCGCTGGGGCCCACCCGGGCCTCAACCAGCCTTCGCATGGGGGTCCAAACTCAGCCAAACAAGTAGGAAGTAGGGGGCGCCACACACTCCCTCTGATTTGCATCGGACCCTCCTGGGACCTGCAAACTCTAGGGGCCCGGCACCAGGGCCTCAACTGGCCCTCCACTGAGGGGGGGTAAAACAAGCAAAGATGATTGGGGCCACTGATGGGGGGCCTCACCCGACTCTCGTGGGGGCCCCCAAGTGAGAACTGTGGCGCGGTGGGCCTTCAACAAGGCTTCTGCCCCACCAGCAGTCTCTCCAACGAATAATTAGGGCCTCATTGGGGCTGGGGGGAGCCTCGGATGAGTCTTCCCTCCCCCTGCCCGTATTGATCGCAAGAGAACAACAGGGGCCCGGTGGGGGGGAGCCTCCGATGAGGCTGCCTTCCCCACCCGGCTTGAAAAACCACTGAGTGCGCTTCATCCCGGGATAATGGTAGGAGCGCGCTCGCTCCTTTGCTACCATCTGTTGGTGTCCCAGGGGTTCCAGGGCCAGCGTGACTCCGGCGTATTTAACCAAACAAACCCGAGTGGTGGTGGTGAAGCCCTTGGCAGCAACAAGCGCTCTCAAGCACTGGAGTAATAAAGGTGAAGCGCTTTCCCAAAGCGCTAGTTCTTTAAGAAATGAGAAGAACACCCTCCAGGTGCTAGTGTCAAGTACTGAAGCACTTCCCGTGCTTTACGTGGTTGCAGGGGTCAGGGGCCACAGCACCCTGCCCCTGGGGAACAAGGTTAAGGAGAAAGGAGCACAGATGGTAGTGCTCAACAGCAGGCGAGTGCAAGGGGGATACAGCCAGTTCCTTACAGTGACCGGGCAGGTCATAGGTCAGCATATCAGCAGCAGTCCATGGCGGTTCCTGCTGGGTCCTTTCAGCACTCGGTGTCCAGTTCCAAGAAGTCTACAAATTGTGGGGAAAACTCCCCTGAACTTATACTCAGATTTTACAGTGTGTTACAAGGGGAGAGAAGGTTCCAACCAGTTACAACTGGTTCTGAGAGTGCCCCCTCTCTCCTCCAGCACAGGATCCAAACATCAGTTAGGGTAACAGACTCTATTGCGTGAGGCCACAGCACAGCCTTCACAAATGTAGGTGTGCCCCGCCTCTCCCTTCTCTCAGCCCAGGAAGACTATTCATTATGCAGATGCACCTCTATGGCACCTCCACCCTCCCTGTGTACAGGCTGTCTGAAAAGTATGCACAAAGCCCAACTGTCACTCTGCCCAGACGTGGATTGGAGTCAAGCTGCAAAACACCAGAGTCATAAGCACAGAGAAATGTTCACTTTCTAGAAGTGGCATTTCTGTAATAGTAATAAAAAATACACCTACACCAGTAAGCAGCATTTCTTACCACAATTACAACCTTACCAAACATGCCTACGCTACCCTTCATAAATCAGACCCCCTACATATACAGCAGGGCATTTCTAATGCATTCCTATGAGAAGGCAGCACTCACAGCAGTGAGACACCAAGTTAGGCTGTTTGTCACTACCAAGACAGGCCACGCAACCTGGCACATGTCCTGCCTTTCTACATACATGGCACCCTGCCCAAAGGGCTAGCTAGGGCCTACCTTAGGGGTGACATACTTGAAGTAAAAGGGGATTTCTGGGCCTGGCAAGTAAATTTAGATGCTAGGTCCCTGTGGCAGAAAACTGCGCACACCGGCCCTGTGCTAGCAGGCCTGAGACAGGTTTGAAAGGCTACTTCACTTCAGTGGGTGGTGCAAGTAGCGCTGAAGGCCCACTAGTAGCATTTAATTTGCAGGCCCTTGGTATAGAGATACCACTGTACAAGGGACTTATAGGTACATTAAATATGCCAATGAGGTATAAGCCAATCATTCCAACTGTAAATGGGAGATAACCTGCACTTTAGCACTGATCAGCAGTGAAAAAAGTGTTCAGAGTCCTAGAGCAAACAGCAAGAGGTCAGAAAGAAATAGGAGGAATTTGGCAAAAAGTCAGGGGGTGAACCTGCCACAGAGGCCAGGTCCAACAGAATGTTAAAACATAGGAATGTGAAAATCATAAAGGTGATGCCACCAGAGAAAGAATAGACATGGAATAACCAGAAGAGCAAAAAGACACAAATTTGAAAAGAAAGTGATAGGGGCAGATAAGTCAACATCCAAAAATGTATATTTAACATACACAAGTTTGAAACATCTATATACAAAAGAAGCACAACATTCAAATGAAATGCAACCAGAAAACAGAGAAATCATAAGAAGGGTGTGTGTTAGAGGAAATACTTGTGCCACAGGTAGAAACCTATTCTACTTAAAATAAAGACATAAGTAAACATTTCTAAAGCTCATAATAGCCACACAAGGCAACAGACAATACTATTGGATGGAAATGTAACATGAAAGCACACAGCAAAGTAAAGTTCAAACTGCTAAAAATAGGTCAGCTCCTTTCCATAAACATTCAAAAGTAAAGTCTTGCCAGTAAAAATGTGAGAAACCATTTTCAAAAAAGTATCTAAACTGCAACAAGAATGCCGGACATTTTCATCTGATCTCCTTGATGGACTGTTTTAGCAGCTACACAAGAAAAAGAAAAATATGGTCCACTTACTAAGAAGGAAGATGGCTTTGTAAATTATATAAAAAAGACCTTTACATTTCAAACTTATGCTTAGGCTACTAAGAAAACCTGATGAGAAGCCGCCGCTCTGTATCTTCTATCTCTCTGCACTGCTTTTCATAAATGCCTGTGGTTTTCCCTGGCTGCTGGCCAACCAGAGGCCCTGGTAAGGCAGCCTTCCACAATCCACCAAATGTCTACCTTGCATCTAGCACACCCTCACTCTGTCATTGTAATCTACATTAGTCACCCTATGCAATTGATAAGCTCATTCTAATGTGTCTAGGTTGATAGATGGTCAGTGGAGGTAGGTCTTTACTGGAGGGAGACCTGTTTCTAGGTTCACTCTCTAAACCAAAGCTTTAACTCTGTGAGGGGCCACAGTGAGTGAGACATCTCATTAGAGTAGCTGGTGGGCTCCCAGATTAATCTTTTGCTGTGTCCTTGTCTTCTTCCCATTGGTGCATCTGCTCAGCTCATGGTGGATTCTGCCTAAATATTGGTCAGAAATTGAGTATTGTGATCTTAACTTGTCTATCACATTGGATTGATTAGGTAGGGGCTGCAGCCATCTCCCTATTGCTGAATTTATGTCAAACTGAACTAACTGAGTAGTGATAGTACCGTAGTTTTTTGTGACTTGGGGCCTCATTATGACTTCAGGGTCCATTCCATGAATCGATGAAGCCACAGCCATATGACCACCTGTGGTGGTGGTCTTGAGACCGCCATATTATGACTGCTGGTTGCTCTCTGCCAGTATGTGGGTGGAGAGCCGCCAGCAGCTATACTGGCGGTCTAGTGGAGGCCGCTCCACCAGCACCACCATGTCACCACAACACCACCCGCTGTGTTACAACATTGTAATCTGCGTGGCAGTGTTGTGTTGATGGGACGCTGCTGGCGGAGCAGGCTCCATGGACCCCGTTCTCTCCCGGATGACCACGGTGACCAGGTAAGGTGATCTTCTGAAAGGGGAGGGGGTGGGAGGAGGTATGGGGATGTTGAGTGTTGTGTGCATGAATGGGGGTGTGCGTGTGTCTGTGTGATTGTTGAATGCGTGTAAGCAGGGGGTGGAGGTGTTGTGGAGGTTTGTGTGCATGTATGAGTGAGTGTGGTGTGTGTGAGTGTGGTGTGTGCTTGCGTGGATTGGGGATGGGTGGGTGAGTGTGTGGATGGGGGTAGGGGGTGAGTGTGTGGATCGGGGGCACGTGATGAGGTTGGGGGGTCACTATAGGGATTGGGGAGGGGGTTGCGGGGTTACCTGATGGGTTGTGGGGTGACGGAGTTACACGCATGTGTGGCGGGTGGTGGAGTAGTCGCACACTGGTGACAGGAAAGCATATTCCTGTTGCCTGTATCCTTTCCACTAGGGATTTTGTAGTGGTGTTGCCGCCACAAAATACGTGGTGGAAAGGAGACTCATAAGACTGCCGGCAGTGATGGGAGGACCATCGGCCCGAAGGTGGTCTAACTTCGGACTGGCGGTCCCACCCCCATGGTGGTACAGGTGGTGAACGGGCTGCAGTGTTCATAATTGGTGGTCCTGCTCCGCCGGCGTGGCTGGGCAGGACTGCCAAACTCATAATGACCACTGCAGTGTGTCCTGAAAACAGATTAAGTGTGTTTAAGAAACTTGCAGACAGAGGTTTGGCAGTAAGGCTTGATTGAGTAATTTACTTTGCCCCTTAACTGCATCTCCTCCTGTCAAATTGTGAAATGACTGCCAAGCTGGTGGTCATTTCTGAAATTGTTGTCAGGAACCGCTGTCATGACTGTGCCTGTCATTGTTTTTTGCAGTTTGATGCACAGCTCCGTCAACCATAACAGAGCCCTACGGCAAACTGTTTTTGTTTCCCTCTCAAAAAGAAAATCCTGAAGCAGGATCTTCTTTTTGAAAATAAAAGACAGTGCTCCCCTCTCTCAACAGACACTGATGACCGTGGTGAGTTTTGTTTTTAGCCATCTTGCTGTGGTGTGTGAAAGTGCAAGGGCTGTCTATCTTTGTCCTCAAAAGTCAAATGTTCAAAACTCTAAAATTAGGTGCGTCTGCTTAGCAGAAGCAATCATATGCTGCTGATGCATTAAAAACAAGCAACTAAGTTGCAAAGCTGGAACAGACACAAGGAATCAGCATAATCATTGGAAACTATTGGCCAGATTACGTCATTTGTTTGTCCACATTACAAAGGTGGCGGGCAGACCTGCCAATCTACCGCCAACCTAGATACTGATGGGCCGATGTCACTGTAGGTTGCAATCAGCCAGGGAGGCGCTGAAGTCAGCACCACCCTGCTGATTACAACTTTGTAGTCCGTCAGCCATTTCATGGCGGTTTCACTGCCATGAAAAGACTGGCAGCAAACAACTGCAGGGGTTCCCTTGCCAAAGACCCTCGAAATGAGCTCTGTCTGCTGTGCAGTCAGTGTGCATTTCGATGATGCTGATGCCCCCTGCGTGTGGCAGCATTTTCTGCCGGCTCTATTACAAGCCGGAAACAATGCTGCTGCTTCTTTCCCCCTAAGTTGACCTGTGGAAACCAAGGTTTCCGCCGGTCAGCCCACTAGGAAAGTCCTAATGGGGCTGGGGGTGAAGTCGCCAGAATGGCACGACCACCCCGTCGGAAGTTTGGCGGACAGATTGTCTCCCTAGATGTTGAACTGTGTCAAATACCATTTTTGTGCAGTAATACAATTACATTTATATTGATGATACAGGAATATAACTCCTCTGCCCAATAAAATCTATTAGTTGCCTTGGGATTACGTCCTTGAGATTAATGCAATGGCATATCAAACATCCCTGTGTACTGGATGTATTATAGCTATATGGAGCCCCATTTGATCACGTCATTTACACCATGTTGGTCAATTGCAGCAGAAAAGATCAATTTTGCCTTTTTTTAAGTGTTTTTCCCTGCACTATAGATTGAACTGCACTGTTGCTGGCAGGGCCAACTTTAGCGTTGGTGCCCTAAGTTGCACAGGTATGCCCAGATGTGGGTCTCTTGCTCGCTGCACCACTAAATTCAAGCTCGTGTGGCTGATGAAAGGTGATAACCTGAAACTGGTCCCAGTATGCTTGTTTCCTGTCCAGGGAGGACCTGGCCTAGCAGTTCGGGCTGGACTGTTCCCATGGGAAACAGGGTCAAGACTAATTTGCATATGGCTGGATCCAAACTGGGGTGACGTGGCGAGCAAAATAACAATGGATTAACCCAGATCTGTGACTGAAAAGTTTCAACACTCTGTCCATCATTTTATTTTGTTTTGTGATGTTTGTTTAGCGTTGGTGGCACCCTGTGCGATAGTCTTTTTTGGCACCCCTCCATCCCATGACCACCTAATCGGATTTCCTCACTGCCACACAGCAAAAGTGCCTCTCATCTCTGCATAGCCCCCCTTTCACATACATTCATTTGTTTTAAAGCGCTTGTAAAAGCTGCCTTCACTAATCCACTCAGTTATCTCCATAAAATATAATTCTGTTCATTGCAGCAGGAATATTAGCCATCTGTGCTAATTAATGACGAGTCAAAGCTGCCGCCAGACAATACTCCCATCTCTCTTCCCAGCAGGAACATTAATTACAAGAGGTATCTTGACATTGTAATTGTTTCATGAAGGCTGCACGCACAAAGTACATTTCAGCAGGTGCTTTTATGTCACAAGTTTGGTAAGTCATTGCTAAAAACAACGCCCCCATGAGGTCAGCGCTACCCAATCCAGGTCACCACCTGGTGCGGCCACACCACTCACACCACCCTAAAGCCGGCCCTAATTGCTGGCACTATTAGATTTGTCGGCTGCCTTTGATACAATAGATCATTAAAGCCTGCTTGGTTGGTCAGGTATTGTGGTGAGTGATTTGTTGCAGGATAGTACCTCCAAGATTAAATACTACAGCCAGACAGCCAATGCTGACTTCATATACAGTGGAGGGGTTTAGGACCGGCCAGGGACACTGTTGTCTCAGTTCTCTTCAGTGAACAAGTTTGCTTTCCAGAGATATACTATTAGGTTTTCTGGTTTTCAGTTTCTACTTCTTGTGAATTCTGGTGGGTGTTTTTCAGTGTTTGCATTGTTTTAAATGTTTATTCTTTTTTGCTTTATATATAATCATGCCACCTGCAGTTATTGCTGGACACTAGCACTTATTTGTCTGACTTAGATATTGAAGAGAAGAAAAGAGTGCAAAGCACACAAAATCTGAACAATGGAGAAAGAGAAAGATGGACAAAATGTCACAAAGCGATAAAGCAGAAGACGGCAAGAGTAAGATAAAGGGGAAGGGTGTGTCTTGACGTGGATTAAAGAGGTTTGATGTGGATTTAAGAATATGTGACCTTGATACCCAGCATGTGACAATTAATTGCACCATTGGAGCACATCTTCAGGGACCGCCACTCCTGCTTTTACAAATTAGATACCGGTCTATAGCCCCAGATCAGTCTTTCCCTTAATTCCAATTTAGCTCCCTGATGGTATGAACAAAATCCTATGTGAAAAGACCATCAGTGGGACTACATTAAAATTCTGTGTGATCTTTCAGAGAGGAAAAGAGTTCTGCAATGAGATTGATCACTTTATTGAGTATTACAAACATATTTGTAAACACCAGGAGGAGTAGCAGTAATGCCACACCTCCCACTGATTTGTGGGAACGTCTCTGATAGGGTGCATGGCTATAGGAGCTATAAGGCAATGCCCAGCAGAAAGAAAACTATTTTGTGCAGTTTATTCTCAAATATCTCTTGAATGCCAAAATATTGCTGCTATGATTGTAATAATATTATCTTCATGTCCACAATATTGTATGGCATATTGTACATTGGCAAATTAATCAAAATACAGTTTGCAGTTTCTCAGATTAAGTAGATGTTATCAGATGAACTAGCTCATAAAAGAATAAAGTTTGACAACGGATGTTAACTCTTCTTTATGTAAATTAGATAAAAGTGATGTCATATTAAGGCAATGCTCATGTTCTATTGTTAGACCTGGCATCCTTGGCGTGGTCTCCCCTGTCTTTTTTGCTTGTAGTTCCTATGTTTTCACTGTGTGCTGGACTCTGTTTTTGGTACTCTGGGCACTTGACCACCTCTGACCAGTGCCAAAGTGCAAGTGCTCCCTGTGTAAAGTATGTGGGTAATTGTCTTTTCTATGATTGGTGTATTTGAATTACTAGTAACTCCCCAGTAAAGTGCACTAGAGGTGCCCAGGGCTTGTAAATCAAATTCTACTAGTGGGCCTGCAGCACTGGTTGTGCCACCCACGTGAGTAGCTCTGTAAACATGGCTCAGACCTGCCACTGCAGTGTCTTTGTGTGCAGTTTTAAACTGCCATTCGACTTGGCAAGTGTACCCACCTGCCAGCCCTAAGCCTTCACTTTTATACATGCAAGGAACCCCTAAGGTAGACCCTAGGTTGCCCAGTGAGCAGGGTGCAGTGTATGTTTAAGCTATGACATGTAACTAGTGTGTTTTACATGTCCGATCGTTTTCATTGTTACAAGGCCTATCCCTCTCATAGGTTAACATGGGGGCTGCCTTCAAATAACATTTAGGTGCAGTTACCCTTCGATAGCAGATAGAAATTTGGGGTCTCTGAACTCACAGTTTCAAAATGCATCTTTCAGTGAAGTTGGTATTTGGATTGTTAGTTTGAAAATGCCTGGCTGATGAAGGGTGATACCCAGAAACCGGTCCCAGGATGCTTGTTTCCAGTCCAGCAAAGACCTGGCCTGGCAGTTTGGGCTGGACTGTTCCCATGGGGAACAGGGTTAAGACTCATTTGCATATGGCTGGGTCCAAACTGGGGTGGCATGGTGAGCAAAATAATTGATGGATTAAACCTAGATCTGTGACTGGGGGTGAATGTTTGATTGGTTCCGCATTCCGTCCATCATTTGTGTTTCTTTGCTTTTGCTGCCACAAGTGCGCCAGGTATGCCCAGACATGGGTCCCTGGCTCACTGTGCCACTGGGTTCAAGCTAGCCTGGCTGATGAAGGGTGATACCCAGAAACCAGTCCCAGGATGCTTGTTTCGGGTCCAGCAAAGTCCTGGCCAAGCAGTTTGGGCTGGACTGTTCCCATGGGGAACAGGGTCAAGAATGATTTGCATATGGCTGGATCCAAACTGGGGTAGCATGGTGAGCAAAAGAATTGATGGATTAAACCCAGATCTGTGACGGGGGTGAATGTTTGATTGGTTCTGCATTCCGTCCATCATTTGTGTTTCTTTACTTTTAGAAAGTGGGCATTTTCTTGCTTAAACCATCCTGTGCCCCTGCCTGCTAGTGTAGTCCCTCTATGGGTCAGACTGACAGTCGGGCTGTTTGTGAATCCTCTCTAGACAGTGGCACAGAGGGAGTTGGGGTGGGTGTAGCCTGCATATCCTGATGAGTCACCTGGACTAGAGTGAAGGGAGCAGTGGTCACTTGCACCTGAAAGGGCTGTGTTTGCCCTCACACAATGCAGTCTCCAACCCCCTGGTGTGTGTCTGGGACCAGTACTGTGCAAGGCACGATCTTGTGAACAACAGAGAATTTCCTTTGAAGTTCGCCAACTTCAAAGGCAGAAAGGGGTATAAGTAGTGGACCCAAACCCCAGATTTTCAAATTACTTCTGGATTCAAGAGGCACCACTCCCAAGGAGAAGACCTGAAGCGCTAGAGGTTAGTATTGCCCCTTTACCTGTGACTGTGTTTTGCTTTGTTTGGCCTGCAGTTGCTGCTTCTGCCTGAAAGAGGACAAAGATTGGACTTTGTGGTATATTCCTGCTTGTAAAGAATTTTCAAGGGTTTGGACTGAGCTTGCCTCCTGTTTTGAAGTCTCAGGGCCATCAAAGACATCCTCTGCCAGTACCTGGACTCTCTGCTGAGACTCTTGCCCTGCCAAGTGGTGCCCTATCCAATCCCTGGACTCTTGAAAGGTGAAGCTGGTAGAACAAGGACTGAAATCCATGCACAGGATGCCATGTGGGGAACATTTTGACGCACCACCTGCAAAGCGGTGAAAAAACGATGCACCATTCTCCCTTGTGACTGAAATCGACATACCACCTGCATCGTGGCTGGGAAATCTATGCATCACCTGCATTGGGCCTGGAGAAGCAACGCAACATCTGCTTGTGGCTGGTGAAAAGGACGCAAGCCCCATGCAGCGTGGATTCCTGTCACCTTGTGACCAAATTTCACATGCAACATAGCTAGGTTTCAAAAATCAACATAAGCCTGTGTGGATCTGAGGTGCCTTGTCTGGAAATTGATGCATCCCTCTCTTGCCAGAGAGAAAAAGGATGCATTGCCTACCTGACCAGAGAAGAAAGGACTCACAGCCTCTCTTGTGGGTGAGGGATCGACGCATTGCTGCCATTTTCAATGCAGGCTTGCCCGTGCGGCTTTATTTTTCATGCAAACTGGGTACTTTGTGTAACAACAAAGTTTCCATTGTTTTCTATGGAGTAAGACTCGTTCTACTTTGAAAATTCATAACTTTACTTGTGTATGTTTGATTTTTGTCATTTTGGGCTTGTTTGGTTTAGATAAATATTGCCTATTCTTCTAAGCTGGTGTAGTGTCTATGTTGTAGTGTTTTCACTGTATTATCATGTGTGTTGGTACAAATACTTTACACATTGCCTCTGAGATAAGCCTGACTGTTTGTGGCAAGCTACCAAGGGGGTGAACAGGGGTTATCTAGGTGTGTATCTCCATTGTCCTGTCTAGAGTGAGGGTCCCTCTATGGTGCAAACTGACTGCCAACCAGAGATATACACTCACTCTATAGAGAATGGCATGTGCACTTGTTATTTATAAGGCATGAGTTATGTTCTATTATTCAGAATGATTGCATCCAACACTTGCAGATTTGACCTATAGTCATGTGGGGAGTACAGGAGCAGCTAAAGTGAAAATGTGGTGGAGGACTTTGAAAGAAAGCAAAAACTTAAGTAGAACATTAAACATTTTCTAATCTAGAGTGTGTCCCCAGTACCCTCAAAGAGACATTCTCACACAGAAATATTTGGTCACCTCAGCCCACCTGCAAATGTTGCCCTACAAGCAACACTAGCATACCCTCAATACTGGCCTTTTTTAAGTCTGTCTCACTGAAAGATTGGGCGAGTTTATCTCCCACAGGGCTATAAAAGAGATTCTGTCACTATGCACACTGATCATGTTCAGGGCCAGGTTCAAAAGGCCCTAGAGCCACCTTGAACCACATTAGCATCATTTATTTTTATGCTAATGTGGCTCAAAGAGGCAAAAATCGTGGTGCCATATTTACAAAGCGGTGCCATTCATGCATTGCATCACTTTGCAACCTCTTGTGCCACATTATGCCTGCGCCAGGCATGATGAATTCAAGGAGGACATTCAGGCGTTAGGAGGCCCGCAAAATCTACAAGATTTAATTGCCCCATTTGTAGCATCATTTTTAATGCCTGCTCAAAGCAGACATTAAAAGGATGCACCCATTAAAGTCAATGGGCCTCCTTGCACTTTGCTGCACCAGTGTGAAAATGTTTAATGCTAGTGCAACAAAGCACTGCAGTAGCATAAAAAACATAATTGGCCTAACATGCTCCATGGTGCACCGCATTGTAATTATGGAGCACCCACGGTGTCGTTAGCTGGCTCTGGGAGGGGGGCAAGAAATCTGGTGCATCAGTAAAATCTGGGCCTCAGTGGCTTGCTCACTTTCCTTATAGTTTTACCTAATGATGTCAGCTTCTTAAATCCTTCCCACACTTTCCTAGGGAGGTACATACCATGTACACATGGTCTCAGCACACTGTTACTTGTAGGAGATTTTACTATGCACATGACTGTTCTCCTAAAAGGAGATGAACTCTTCATCAAAAAAGTCTGTCAGTTAGAATTGCCCCAACCATAACCATAGCCAACCCCATTAATCATGGTGTTTCTGCATTTTCAGATCTTCCAAACCTAAATCATCACTAGGGAGAACAAGCATTTGCAATGCATTGGGTCTCAGGTTTGCTCGAGGTAGAGCTATTAGCGTTGTAAATTCCTAACTGGACTTTTCTTGCCACATAAATTGAAAATGAAAAGTAACAACAAGTTGACATAAGTGAACCGATCCAAAGCACCATGGACGCCATGAATGCGAAGGAGAGACGCAAAAAGGAAAAATATGTTTGCTTGCAGTCAAACATATTAGCAAAAGTGCAATTATCCAGGTAACAGGTTCGTTGGGGAAAGCGTTAACAAAACTGCCCCAAGGAGGTACAAACGTAAAGCATTTACCAATGATAGTAAAGGATTTTTGAAAGGCAAGTTCATGAACGAGTGATAGTGATGGGTGTGCGGTGAGAGTGCTTCAAAGCTCACAGATAGAATACAACAGGCCAGAGTGCTTGCACGCTAGACTAAAAAGGTTGACTAGTGCACAACATGACCTCTTTTGTATTCACATAATCCTCCACATCATGTGTCCATCATCCTTACAATATCTCAAGCATATTTCCACTCATCCCTAGAATGGCACCTGTATTCCAACCTCTACCCTGGAGGGCTGCATTGCATAAAAGTATCCTTTTCTTCACAAGCCACACCTGGTAGCTTGTGTAGGAGCAAGCACTGGTCATATCCTCCTCACACTATATACATAATCACACTATGAGTGGACAGGTCACCAAAGATCAGTCTGCGGTAAACTCTACCTGAATCAAGAAGCAATTTGAGATATCGCCTCACCCACAACTCATGGTGGCATGCTTCATTATAGATGATATTCCACATTATGGTAGGTGAATACCACCATGACAAGTGGACTCAACCATTGCTTGAAGTTCTTAGATAAATGGATAATGGTAATCACAGGGATCCAATTGATGATAAAAATATCTTGAAGTATACCCATTGGTTTTACCTTTATTATGGGTCCCTCAAATATGGTTACAATTGCCACTGTTTCTGATATTGGATGAGATATGATGCCTCATTCACCTGGGTAACTATGCCAACATGTTTCGGCCATTCAAAAAGTCAATTCGTGTCTCCAGCCTTCATCAGGGCTATTACAATCCCTGCCTAACTACACATGTATTCTATGCAGTCCAATGAGGCCTAATGCCCTCACCCTTCCAGATCTCTTCTATGAGAGATACCCCAGTGAGGAAGAGTGTTACTACACAGGGAGAAAAAGAAGTCATAAGTGACTTATTATTATTTTTTTAAAGGTAGGACACTCACCCAAACAGCGTAGGCACTGCAGTACAATGATCTTGTTTGTTGCACACAAACTGTAGAGCGCCCCATTCAAATCTCTGTTGAACCAAAGTTGGGTGAAATGTGAAACAAGTCCAAACCACACTGTAAATCCACTCCTAGAGCACACTCCACTTGTCACCCAACATGGGTCCTATCCAGAATATTACGAAGGATTCAATGTATTCAATGTTTTTATAAAAGTGAGAGTATGTGCTAAAAGTGTGAACTAATTAAGGAGAATTGATTTATGTAAAATGTTGTGATTTAAAGAGCAGATGACCAAGTATGGAACATAAAATAAATATGTGCTGACGCACAGAAAATCTTTTTTGAGTACACTTGTCTTCCTTATCCCAAAGTTTCTGTATTTGACATATTCTTAGAAGCCCCTTGTATTTATTAGCATTGTGAAAAATGTAATTCTACAAACAAGCAATGGAAAAACAAAGTGGAGTTTTAAGACTATCCCATAACTTTTGGGAGGAGTTGGACTTATGATCCATGCAGTACCCTGCATTCCTGAATACAATAATGTATATGCTTTTTTATCAGGCCTAACTAAGGGCCTGATGAAGATCTTGGACTGATGAGTTACTCCAACACAAAGGTAATGGATTTCCCGTTCACTGAAATATAAATTCCATTATATCCTATTGCATTTATATTTCATTGGACAGGATATCCTTTAACATTGTGATGGAGTAACTCATCCGACAAGTTGGAAATCAGGCCCTATATATTTTAAGGAGAAGTAATTATTCCTTTCTATAAGGTGCTCATTGGTGGAGGCCAGGGGAGGTGGATAAAGCAGTAAGGCAATGCCTGTTAATGAACTTTCACTTGTGAGACTTCAAGTATAAGTTTGTAGCCCCTCAATTGACCACCGCAGTTTCCAATTTCACTTGAGGGATTTTCAGTTGCACCACCCTAAGAGTCACTTAGTTAATTCAGCAACAGACTTAACTCCACCTGCAACAGAGAGAAGTTCTTTGCACTCTGTGGTGGAGATCTCCCTCAAAAGGACTTGCTTGAATGAGCTGCAATTTTTCCAAATAAATTGATGAACAGAGATCACAAAGAAACACCAAGATCATTGCTAGGCAAGAAATAAGAACAAAAGCAAATGTCCCAAAAATGATTATATTCTATTCTGATGTTTTTTAGTATAGCGCATAGCTACCCAACCGGGTGTCCCTGAGCTGAAAGCAACCATACCCGTCAAAGCATCATGTGCACCCCAGAATATTACTGGGCTTTAGAACAAATGGAGTTTAAGACGCTTCCAGAACCTCACTTCTGACTGTTGAGATTTTAGGTCCACAGCAACATCATTGGGTACTAGGTACGTAAAAAAGCGGCCACCATTTCTTGCTCTCCTGATTTTGGGTACTGTCGGAAGCCCATATGTCTCTGACCGCAGAGGTCTCCTGGGGATGTAGGGTGAGGTCAATTTCTTGGTAATAGGAGGGCCTCTTCCATGTAATATCCGATGGGCAACACATAGAGCCTTGAAATTCATCCCTTTCTCAATCGGCAGCCAGTGCAAGGCTGCCAAAGCTGGGGCAGCCAACTGATCTTTGGGAATTTTACATAGAAGCCTGGCAGCGGTATTCTGGACGGGCATGACTCTTAACATAAAGACGTTGAAAATTTTCCCACCCCACATCTGCTTAGAAATCTTAAAACACTCAATAAGCACTCACATCATATTCCCATAGATGCTACCTTAAAGGGTCATGCTACGGAAACTCTACACAGATGCATGAGGGCCCTGGTGAAGTCTAGAGCTGCTCTCATGGACTCTCAGCATCACGCGTGGGATACATGTATCTGTTCATTTGTTAGCTTTGAGAGTCACGGAGAGCACACATTGAGGTCGATGAGTTTGTTCATCTTTGTGCCAAATTTACCTTTGGCATGTAAGGATATTGCCAAGTAATTATGATGAAATCACCATAATGGCTCTTGAGTTATTGCCAAACATCTGGACCACTCCCAACGCCTTGTTCGCAGATCTGGGCAGAGTAGACAGTGAGTGAGAGAGAATGAGAGAAAAAAGGTGTATTTAGAATTTAAAAACATAGGAATGTGAAAATCATAAAGGTGATGCCACCAGAGAGAGAATAGACATGGAATAACCAGAAGAGCAAAAAGACACAAACTTGAAAAGAAAGTGATAGAGGCAGATAAGTCAAATTACAAAAATGTATATTTAACATACACAAGTTTGGAAAATCTATATACAAAAGAAACACAAAATTCAACTGAAATGCGGCCAGAAAACAGAGAAATCATAAAAAGGGTGTGTGTTAAGAGGAAATCCTTGTGCCACAGGTAGAAACCTACTTTACTTAAAAAAAAGGAAACATTTCCAAAGCTCAAAATATCCACACACAACAGAAAATACTCTTCGATGGGAAATGGAACATGAAAGCACACAGCAAAGAAAATGTCAAACTGTTAAAAATACGACAGATCCTTCTCACAAACTTCCAAAAGTAAAGTCTTTCTAGTGAAAACATGAGAAACCATTTTCAAAAAGTACCTTTACTGCAACAAGAATGCTGGACATTTTCATCTAAGCTCCTTGATGGACTGTTTCAGCAGCTGCACCAGAAATAGAAAAATATGGTCCACTTACCAAGAAGGAAGACGGCTTTGTAAATTATATAAATATTGTCATTAATTGTTTTTAAATGGCTTTTAAGTATTTCTAATTATTTTCTAAACTTGAAAAGAAAACTGCTCAGTTTGCCGACAACGATAATAATATTCTTGCATATTATTAAAATGTTCAACGAAACATAAAATGTAGCAAAGAATATTTGTCTAAGCTATATTAAGAAATCATTCCCCCTGGATTGGTATTGTGTATGCAGAGTTTGACATGTGCATGGGATTCAGGGTAAAAAAACTTGATGAAAAAAAGAAACCACTCTGTATCTTCTATCTCTCTGCTTTGCTTTTTTAGGGTCGAGCCTGCGTTGCATGCGCTCGCGCATGAGTTTCGCAGGGAGACTCTTTTGTATTTATAAAAGGGCTCGGAGCCCTGTCAACTTCACATCAGTGTTTTTTATTGGTTGGTGGGCTTCCCTAATAAAATCTGCTTGCTTTCATTAGTCGAAGGCACGCATATGGCATGCCTTTTCCGGTGGCTAGCCCTCCTCCAGCGCAGCGACCAAGTACAGAAAACATGCAAGGCTCGCTGTTTTCCATCGGGCTCGTGGACTTTTCTTTCTTTAATTTACGAGCCCGATCTCGCTTGGCAGAAGTCGAGCGCTTTACGTACTTGATTTCACTTTTTCGGGTTATGCACATAAATGCACTTTTGCCCGATAGGTGAAAAGTCGGGTTAGGAGTTTACAACGCGATCAGCTCTAACATGAGCAAACGCGAGACCCGATGCATTGTAAATGCTTGTTATAAATGCCTGTGGTTTTCCCTGGCTGCTGGCCAACCAGAGGCCCTGGTAAGGCAGCCTTCCACCATCCCCCAAATGTCTACTGTGCATCTAGCACACTCTCACTCTGTCATTGCAACCTACATTAGTCACCCTATGCACTTAATACGCTCCTTCTAATGTGTCTAGGTTGATAGCCGGTCAGTGGAGGTAGGTCTTTACTGGAGGGGGACCTGTTTCTAGGTTCACTGTCTTTGCCTGAAGTTTTAACTCTATGAGGGGCCACAGTGAGTAAGACACCTCATTGGAGTAGCTGGTGGGCTCCCAGATTTATCTTTTCCTGTGTCCTTTGCTTCTTTCAATTGGTGCATCTGCTTAACTCATGGTGGATTCTGCCTACATATTGGTCAGAAACTGTGTATTGTGATTTTAACTTGTTTATCACATTGGATTGATTAGGCCGGGGCTGTGGCAATCTCCCTATTACTGAATTTATGCCAAACTGAACTAACTGAGTAGTGATAGTACAGTAGTTTTTTGTGACTTGGGCCCTCACTATGACTTTGGGGTCTATTCCATAGATATCCAAAGTCACAGCTGCCATATGACCACCAGTGGTGGCGGTCTTGAGACCACCATATTATGCCTACTGGTTGCTCTCTGCCTATATTTGGGTTGAGAGCCGCCAGCAGCCATACTGGCGGTCTAGTGATGTTCGCTACACCGGCACGTCACCACAACATGACCCGCTGTGTTACAACATTGTAGTCGGCGTGGCGGTGTTGTGTTAATTGGGCCATGCCGGCGGAGCAGGTTCCATGGGCCCCGTTCCCACCCGGACAACCACTGTGTCAAGGTAAGGTGATCTTCTGACAGGGGAGGGGGCAGAAGGGGGTATGCGGGTGTTGAGTGTTAAATGCATGAATGGGGGTGTGCATGTTTGTGAATGGAGGGGGGGTGTTTGTGTGCGTGTGTGTGCATGTTTCTGTGTGCTTGTGTGAATGTGTGTAAACAGGTGGTGGGGGTATCGTGGAGGTCTGTGTCTGTATATACGAGTGAGTGTGGTGTGTGTGTGGGTGTGGTGTGTGCGTGGATCGGGGTGGGGGTGAGTGTGTGTGTAGGGAAGTGGGGGTTGAGTGAGAATCGGGGGTGGGGGTTGAGTGTGTGGATCGGGGTGGGGGGCACATGATGGGGTTGGGGGGTGGATGTAGAGTCACTACGGGGATCAGGGTAGAGCGGTGCTCCCCTGTTTGGCAGGGTACCTGATGGGTTGGGCGGTGGGGGGAATTCCAGGCATGTGTGGCGGGGGTGAAGCATACAGGTGACAGGAATGCATATTCCTGTTGCCGGTATCTTTTCCATCAGGGATTTTGTGGCAGAGGTGTTGCCACGAAATCCATGGTGGAAAAGAGACTCATAAGAACGCCGGCGGTGATGGGAGGACCACCGGCCCGAAGGTGGTCTACTTTTGGCTCGGTGATGACACACCATGGTCTTAATTGGCAGTCCTCCTCCGCCACGCTGTCGGTGGTGTTACCGCCACCGCCGGCGTGTCGAGACAGGACTGCCAAACTCATAATGACCACCACAGTGTGTCCTCAAAACAGATTAAATATGTTTAAGAAAGTTAGGGTCCGATTTATAATTTGGAGGACAGAGGTTTGGCAGTACACCTGTTTGAGTAATTTACTTTGCCTCCTTGACTGCATCACCTCCTGCCAAATTACGAAATGACCACCAAGCTGGTTGGAATTTCTTAAATCGTTGTCAGGAACCGCCGTCATGGCAGCTCCTGTCATTGCTTTATGTAGTTTGAGGCACAGCTCCGTCAACCATTACAGAGCCGTACGGCAAACTGTTTTTGTTTTCCTCTCAAAAAGAAAATCCTGAAGCAGGATTTCCTTTTTGAAAATAAAAGACAATGCTCCCTCGCTCATGGTGATGGGAGCATTTTTTAGTATTTTATAGTTTTCACTGCCCTTTACCACCAAGGTTTTCCTGGCAATGCAAACTGACCTATAGTTTTGCCCATGTAAACTAGGTTGGTGGAATTAGAGATCAACTGCTTACAGCCCTTAATTTGTCTGGCCATTGGGGAGCAGGGTAAATCTCGGCAGAGACAGAGTAGTTTCCGCTGTGATTAAACCAAAGGTTTACCCATATTTAGGACCACAATCTTCATGGTATGGACATTCCATCACTGTTGCAACACAGTATCCATAGCACCAAGATATAAACAAGGCCCTTGTGCTGTCTCGCATGTGTTAAAAATAAGGCAGATATTTGGGCATGGGTTCAAAGTACGGTCAACATGTTTCACTACCAAAATTATAGGCAGGTTCATCAAGACCTACTGACCCTAACGGAATGTATGGTATCTCACTGGGAATCATAGTATATCCCAATATTCTTTGCAGGGCCAAGCTGAGGTAATGCAGACCCATAGATATTTAGTGCTTCAGATGAGGTTCTACTAAAAATGTACATTTTAAGGACTAATTAAGAAATTAAGATGGTCAATCCCAAACTCTAAAAACGTATATTGGCACATCAGGCTTTCAGCATGCTCAAGGTACACCATAGCTCCTTATTAGAGCAGGGAGTGCCTCGGGCAAGCATTGAAAAAGCAGCACCGAGCACTGCTTACTGCTCGTTCTTTGTCAGTGCTGGTCCTGTACAAGATCATAGCTCTGTGTGACACTCTAACGTAGTTTTTAAAGCACACAGCGGAATGAAAAAATAGAAGCAGCAACAGAAACCGATGACCGTGGTGAGTTTTTTTTTGCGCCATCTTACAGTGGTGTGTGAAGTCCAAGTGCTATGTATCCTTGTCCTCTCAAGTCAAACGTTCAAACCTCTAAAATTAGATGTGCTGCTCATGGATTAAAAACAAGCTGCTAAGTTGGAAAGTGGGAACTGACTCAACGAGTCAGCATAATCATTGGACACTATTGGCCAGATTACATCATTGGGGGGTCCACATTACAAGGTTGGTGGGCAGACCTGCCAACCTACTGCCATTCCCCCAGGAACCTAGATCCCTACGGGCCGATGTCACTGCAGGTTGCAATCAGCCAGGGAGGCGCTGAAGTCATCGCCACCCTGCTGATTACAACTTTGTTCTCCGTCAGCCTTTTCATGGCAGGTTTGACTGCCATGAAAAGGCTGGCAGTGAACAAGTGCAGGGGTACCCCTGCCCAACACCCTTGAAATGCGCAGTGTGCATTTCGAGGGGGCTGGTGCCCCCTGCGTGTGGCAGCATTGCTGCCACCTCTATTACAAGCTGGCGACAATGCTGCTGCCACTTTCCCACTGGGTTGTCAGCCCAATAAGAAAGTCCTAATGGGGCCAGCGGTGAAGTCGTCAGAATGGCAGCGACCACCCTGTCGGAAGTTTGATGGACAGATGTTCCCATCTACCAAACTCATAATCAGGCCCTAGATGTTGAACTGTGTTCAATACCATTTTTGTGTGGTAATACAATTACATTTATATTGATGATACAGGAATATAACTCCTCTGCCCAATAAAATCTATTACTTGCCTTGGGAGAATGTCCTTGAGTTTACCGTAATGACATATCAAACTTCCCTGTGTACTGGATGTATTATAGCTATATGGAGCCCCTTTTCTTAGTTACTGTGCTGCACAGAGAGTGTGTTCCCTTTTCGTCATGCACAAAGAGGCTTTAGAAGACTTTGTAGCTGGCAGACACCAATCCCTCCTGCTTCCCAATGGGTGGCTAGCCTACTCCATTCGATCACGTCATTTACACCATGTTGGTCAGTTGCAGCAGAAACTATAAATTTTGCCACTTTCAAGTGTTTTTCCCTGCAACATAGATTGAACGTCACTATTGCTAATAGAGCAGACTTTAACGTTAGTGGCACCCTGTGTGATAGTCTTTTTTGGCACCCCTCCATCCGATGACGACCTTCTCGGATTCCCTCACTACCACCCAGCAAATGTGCCCCTCATCTCTCCATAGCCCCCCTTTCACATACATTCATTTGTTTTAAAGCGCTTGAAAAGGCTGCCTTCACTAATCCACTCAGCTATATGCAAAAAATATAATTCTGTTTATTGCAGCAGGAATATTAACCATCTGTGCTACTTTATGGTGAGTCAAAACTCCCATCTCTCTTCCTAGCAGGAACATTAATTACAAGAAGTATCTTGATAATGTAATTGTTTCATGAAGGCTGGACACACAAGGTACTTTTCAGCAGGTGCTTTTATGTCTTAAGTTTTGAAAGTCATTGCTCAAAAAAAGCACCCCAATCAGGTCAGCGTTCCCCAATCCAGGTCAGCACCTGGTGCGGCCACACCACTCACACCACCCGAAAGCCGACCCTAATTGCTGGCACTATTAGATTTGTCAGATGCCTTTGATACAATAGATCATTAAAGCCTGCTTGGTTGGTCAGGTATTGTGGTGAGTGATTTGTTGCAGAGTAGTACCTCCAAGGTTAAATACTACAGCCAGACAGCCAATGCTGACTTCATATACAGTGGAAGGGTTTAGGACCGGCCAAGGACACTGTTGTCTCAGTTCTCTTCAGTGAACAAGTTTGCTCTCCAGAGATGTACTATTAGGTTTTCTGATTTTCAGTTTCTACTTCTTGTGAATTCTGGTGGGTGTTTTTCAGTGTTTGCATTGTTTTAAATGTTTATTCTTTTTTGCTTTATATATAATCATGCCACCTGCAGTTATTGCTGGACACTAGCACTTATTTGTCTGACTTAGATATTGAAGAGAAGAAAAGAGTGAAAAGCACACAAAATCTGAACAATGGAGAAAGAGAAAGATGGACAAAATGCCACAAAGCGATAAAGCAGAAGACGGCAAGAGTAAGATAAAGGTGAAGGGTGTGTCTAGACGTGGATTAAAGAGGCTTGATGTGGATTTAAGAATATGTGACCTTGATACCCAGCATGTGACAATTAATTGCACCATTGGAGCACATCTTCAGGGACCGCCACTCCTGCTTTTACAAATTCTATACCGATTTATAGCCCCAGATCAGTCTTTCCCTGAATTGCAATTTAGCTCCCTGATGGTATGAACAAAATCCTATGTGAAAAGACCATCAGTGGGAAAACATTAAAATTATGTGTGATCTTTCAGAGAGGAAAAGATTCTGCAATGAGATTGATCACTTTATTGAGTATTACAAACATATTTGTAAACACCAGGAGGAGTAGCAGTAATACCACACCTCCCACTGATTTGTGGGAAAGTCTCTGATAGGGTGTCATGGCTATAGGAGATATAAGGCAATGCCCAGCAGAAAAAAAACTATTTTGTGTAGTTTATTCCCAAATATCTCTTGAATGCCAGAATATTGTTGCTATGATTGTAATAATATTATCTGAATGTCCAAAATATTGTATGGCATATTGTACAATGGCAAATTAATTAAAATACAATTTGCAGTTTCTCAGATTAAGCAGATGTTACCAGATGAACTAGCTCTTAAAGGAATACATTTTGACAACTGATGTTAACTCTTCTTCCTATACATTTGATAAAAATAATTTCTCCAAATAGGGTTTAGTAAAACATTAATCATTTTCATCAGTTGAAAAATACCCACTTATTGATAGTAAAAGCAATCATCTTTGAAGACTCACTATCAAGCATTTTTCTTATTAATAGTTGGGAGCTTGGAGTCTACAAGTGGACCCTAGAGTTTCTATACAAGAAAAAGTGAAAATTAAACTAATGTAACATTAAGGCAATGCTCATGTCCAATTGTTAGGCCAGGCATCTTGGGGGTGGTCTCCCCTGTCTTTTTTGCTTCTGCTTCCCATGTTTTGGCTGTATGCTGGACTCTGTTTTTGGTACTCTGGGCACTTGACCACTGCTGACCAGTGCTAAAGTGCAAGTGCTCCCTGTAAATTATGTGGGTAGTTTTCTTTTCTGTGATTGGCATATTTGATTTACTAGTACCTCCCTAGTTCCTAAGATTCCTGAACCTCACTTCTGACTGTTGAGATTTCAGATCCAGAGCGACATCATTCCAAAGTTTGGGTATTAGGTACGTAAACAAGCGGCCACCATGTCTTGCTCTCCTGATTTTGGGTACTGTTGGAAGCCCATATGTCTCTGACCACACAGGTTTCCTGGAGACATTGGGTGAGGTCAATTTCTTGGTAATAGGAGGGCTTCTCCCAAGTAATATGCGATGAGCAACACATAGAGCCTTGAAATTCATCCCTTTCTGAATCGGCAGCCAGTGCAAGGCTGCCAATGCTGGGCCAGCCAACTAATTTTTGGGAGTTTTAAATAGAAGCCTGGCAGCGGTAGTCTGGATGGGCGTGACTCTTAACATAATGACGTTGAAAATATCCCCACCCCAAATCTGCTTAGAAATTTTAAAACACTTAATAAGCACTCACATCATATTCCCATAGATGCCGCCTTTAAGGGTCATGCTACGGAAACTCAACACAGATGCATGAGGGCCCTGGTGAAGTCTAGAGCTGCTCTCACAGACTGTCAGCATCACACGTGGGATTCATGTATCTGTTAAGTTTTTTGCTTTGTGAGTCACGGAGGGCACACATTGAGGTCGATGAGTTTGTTCATTTTTGTGCCAAATTTACCTTTGGTATCTAAGGATATTGGCAAGTAGTTATGATGAAATCACTATATTGGCTCTTGAGTTATTGCCAAACATCTGGACCACACCCAAAGCCTTATTCTAAGATCTGGACCAAGTAGACACTGAGTGAGAGAGAATGAGAGAACAAAGGTATATTTAGAATTTCAAAACATACGAATCTGAAAATCATAAAGGTGATGCCACCAGAGAAAGAATGGACATGGAATAACCAGAAGAGCAAAAAGACAAGAACTTGAAAAGAAAGTGATAGAAGCAGATAAGTCAACTTACAAAAAGTATTTTTAACATACACAGGTTTGAAAAATCTGTATACAAAAGAAACACAAAATTCAAAAGCAACCAGAAAAAAGAGAAATCATAAAAAGGGTGTGTGTTAGAGGATATCCTTGTGCCACAGGTAGAAACCTACTTTACTTAAAAAAAAAAAAGTAAACATTTCCAAAGCTCAAAATATCCACACAAGACTACAGAAAATACTCTTCGATGGGAAATGTAACATGAAAGCACACAGCAAAGAAAAGTTGAAACTGTTACAAAGAGGACAGCTCCTTCCCACAAACCTTCAAAAGTAAAGCCTTTCTAGTAAAAACGTGAGAAACCATTTTCAAAAAAGTATTTTAACTGCAACAAGAATTCCAGGGATTTTCATCTGAGCTCCTTGATGTACTCTTTCTGCAGCTGCACCAGAAATAGAAAAATATGGTCCACTTATTAAGAAGGAAGATGGCTTTGTAAATTATATAAAAAAGACTTTTACATTTCTAACTTATGTATTGTTTGAACAGTTCTTATTGTCGTTGTTTTTAAATATCATTTAAGTATTTCTAAATGTTTTCTAAACTTAAAAAGAAACTGCTGCCGACAACGATTATAATTTTCTTGTATTATATTAAAATGTTCAACAAAACAAAAAACAAGTAGCAAAGAATATTTGTTCATTTGTGTTTTTTAAAAACATATTTTTAAAGCTATTTTAAGAAATCATTCCCCCTGAGTGGTATTTTTTATGCGGAATTTGACATCTGCATGGGATTCTGGGTAAGAAGCCTTGATGAGAAGAAACTGCTCTGTATCTTCTATCTCTCTGCACTGCTTTTCATAAATGCCTGTGGTTTTCCCTGGCTGCTGGCCAACCAGAGGCACTGGTAAGGCAGCCTTCCACAATCCACCAAATGTCTACCGCGCATCTAGCACACCCTCACTCAATCATCAATGTCATTGCAATCTACATTAGTCACCCTATGCACTTGATAAACTCATTCTAATGTGTCTAGGTTGATAGCCGGTCAGTGGAGGTAAGCCTTTCCTGGAGGGGGGCCTGTTTCTAGGTTCACTGTCTAGACAAAAGCTTTAACGCTATGAGGGGCCACAGTGAGTAAGACTCCTCATTGGAGTAGCTGGTGGGCTCCCAGATTTATCTTTTGCTGTGTCCTTGGGTTCTTTCCATTGGTGCATCTGCTCAACTCATGGTGGATTCTGCCTAAATATTGGTCAGAAACTGTGTATTGTGATTTTAACTTGTCTATTACATTGGATTGATTAGGTGGGGGCTGTGGCCATCTCCCTATTACTGAATTTATGCCAAACTGAACTAACTGAGTAGTGATAGTACATTCGTTTTTTGTGACTTGGGCACTCACTATGACTTTGGGCTCTATTCCATAGATCGCCAAAGTCACAGCCGCCATATGACCACCAGTGGTGGCGGTCTTGAGAGCGCCATATTATGACTGCTGGTTGCTCTCTGCCTATATTTGGGTGGAGAGCCTCCAGCAGACATACCCGCGGTCTAGTGATGTTCACTCCGGCGGCACCGCCACGTCACCACAACATGACCCAATGTGTTACAACATTGTAATCAGCATGGCAGTGTTGTGTTAATGGGGTGCTGGCAGCGGAGCAGGTTCCATGGGCCCCGTTCCCACCCGGACAACCACCGTGACCAGGTAAGGTGAACATCTAACAGGGGAGGGGGCAGAAGGGATTAATCGGGTGTTGAGTGTTATATGCGTGAATGGGGGTGTGCGTGTTTCTGAATGGAGGGGGATTGTTTGCGTGTGTGTGCATGTGTCTGTGTGCTTGTGTGAATGTGTGTAAGCAGGTGGTGGGGGGTGTCGGTGAGGTGTGTGTGTGTATATACGAGTGAGTGTGGTGTGTGCGTGGATCGGGGTGGGGGTGAGTGTGTGTATAGTGGAGTAGGGGTTGAGTTAGAATCATGGGTAGGGGGTGAGTGTGATAATCGAGGGTGGGAGGGTGAGTGTGTGGATCAGGGTGGGGGGCACATGATGGAGTTGGGGGTGGATGCAGGGTCACTACGGGGATCACAGTAGAGGGGTGCTCTGCTGTTTGGCAGTGTATCTGATGGGTTGGGCGTGTGGAGGAGTTCCGGGCATGTGTGGCTGGGGTGGGAGAGAAGCATACTGGTGACAGGAATGCATATTTCTGTCGGCGGTATCCTTTCCACCAGGGATTTTGTGGCGGTGGTGTTGCCACGAAATCCATGGTGGAAAAGAGACTCATAATAACGCCGGCGGTGATGGGAGGTCTACTTTTGGCCCGGTGGTCCCACACCATGGTCATAATTGGCGGTCCTGCTCTGCCACGCTGTTGGTGGTGTTACCGCCACCGCCGGCGTGTCGGACAGGACTGCCAAACTCATAATGACCACCACAGTGTGTCCTCAAAACAGATTAAATGTGTTTAAGAAAGTGAGAGTCCGATTTATCATTTGGAGGACAGAGGTTTGACAGTAAGGCTGATTGAGTAATTTACTTTGCCTCCTTGACTGTATCTCCTCCTGTTAAATTATGAAATGACCGCCAAACTGGTGGTCATTTCTTAAATCGTTGTCAGGAACCGCCGTCATGGCGGCTCCTGTCATTGCTTTTTGCAGTTCGAGGCACAGCTCCGTCAACCATTACACAGCCGTATGGCAAACTGTTTTTGTTTTCCTCTCAAAAAGAAAATCCTGAAGCAGGACTTCCTTTTTGAAAATAAAAGACAATGCTCCCTCGCGGTGATGGGAGCATTTTTTGTTTTTTATAGTTTTCACTGGGCTTTACCACCATGGTTTTCCTGGCAATGCAAACTGACCTATAATTTTGCCCATGTAAACTAGGTTGGCGGAATTAGAGATCAACTGCTGCTTAATTTGTCCGGCCGTTTGGGAGCAGGGTAAATCTCGGCGGAGAACGAGTAGTCTCCGCTGTGATTAAACCAAAGGTTTACCCATATTTATGACCACAATCTTCATGGTATGGACATTCCATCACTGTTGCAGCACAGTATCCATACCACCAAGATATAAACAAGGCCCTTGTGTTGTCTCGCATGTGTTCAAAATAAGACCGATATTTGGGCATGTGTTCAAAGTACGGTCAACATGTTTCACTACCAAAATTATAGGCAGGTTCATCAAGACCTACTGACCCTAACAGAATATATGGTATCTCACTAGGAACCATAGTATATCCCAGTATTCTCTGCAGGGCCAGGATTAGGTGATGCAGACACATAGATATTTAGTGCTTCAGATGAGGTTCTACTAAAAATGTAAATTTTAATGACTAATTAAGAAATGAAAGATGGTCGTAACCAATCTCTAAAAACCTAGCACATCAGACTTTCAGCATGCTCAAGGTACACCATAGCTCCTTATTAGAGCAGGGAGTGCCTCGGGCAAGCATTGAAAAAGCAGCACCGAGCACTGCTTACTGCTCGTTCTTGGTCAGTGCTGGTCCTGTACAAGATCATAGCTCTGTGTGACACTCTAACGTAGTTTTTAAAGCACATAGCGGAATGAAAAAATAGAAGCAGCAACAGACACCGATGACTGTGGTGAGGTTTTTTTGCGCCATCTTACAGTGGTGTGTGAAAGTGCAAGGGCTGTGTATCCTTGTCCTCTGAAGTCAAATGTTCAAACCTCTAAAATTAGATGTGCTGCTGATGGATTAAAAACAAGCCGCTAAGTTGCAAAGTGGGAACTGACACTAAGAGTCAGCATAATCATTGGACACTATTGGCCAGATTACATCATTGGGGGGTCCACATTACAAGGTTGTTGGGCAGACCTGCCAACCTACCATCATCCCGCCAGGAACCTAGATCCCGATGGGCCAATGTCACTGCAGGTTGCAATCAGTCAGGGCGGTGCTGAAGTCAGCGCCACCCTGCTGATTACAACTTTCCTCTCTGTCAGCCCTTTCATGGCTGTTTCACTGCCATGAAAAGGCTGGTAGTGAACAAGTGCAGGGGTCACCCTGCCCAACTCCCTCGAAATGGGCACTGTCTGCTGTGCAGTCAAAGTACATTTCGAGGGTGCTGGTTCCCCCTGCGTGTGGCAGCATTGCTGCCGGCTCTATTACAAAACCAGCAACAATGTAGCTGCCACTTTCCCACTGGGTTGTCAGCCCAGTAGGAAAGTCCTAATGGGGCTGGCGGTGAGGTCACCAAAATGGCAGCGACCACCCCGTTGGATGTTTGACGGACAGATGTTCCCATCTGCCAAACCCATAATTGGACCCTAGATGTTGAACTGTCTCCAATACCATTTTTGTGTGGTAATACAATTACATTTGTATTGATGATACAGGAATATACCTCCTCTGCCCAATAAAATCTATTAGTTGCCTTGGGAGAATGTCCTTAAGTTTAACATAATGACATATCAAACATCCCTGTGTACTGGATGTATTATAGCTATATGGAGCCCCTTATCTTAGTTACTATGCTGCACAGAGAGTGTGTGCCCTTTTAGTCATGCACAAAGAGGCTTTAAGAAGACTTTGTAGCTGGAATACACCAATCCCTCCTGCTTCCCAATAGGTGGCTAGCCTACTCCATAAGATCACGTCATTTACACCATGTTGGTCAGTTGCAGCAGAAAACATCACTTTTGCCTCTTTTAAGTGTTTTCCCTGCACCATCGACTGAACGGCACTGTTGCTGGCAGGGCCAACTTTAGCGCTGGTGGCACCCTGTGCGATAGTCTTTTTTGGCACCCCTCCATCCCATGACCACCTCCTCGGATTCCCTCACTACCACCCAGCAAATGTGCCCCTCATCTCTCCACAGCCCCCTTTCACATACACTCATTTGTTTTAAAGTGCTTTTAAAGGCTGCCTTCACTAATCCACTCAGTTATCCGCATAAAACATAATTTTGTTCATTGTAGCAAGCATAATAACCATCTGTGCTAATTAATGGCGAGTCGAAGCTGCCACCAGACAACTCCCATCTCTCTCCCTAGCAGGGACATTAATCACAAGAGGTATCTTGAAATTGTAATTGTTTCATGAAGGCTGCACGCACAAGGTACTTTTCAGCAGGTGCTTTTATGTCGCTCGTTTCGTAAGTCATTTAAAAAAACAGCGCCCCCATGAGGTCAGCGCTCCCCAATACCGGGCAGCTTCTGGTGCAGCCACACCACTCACACAGCACCCTAAAGCCGGCCCTAATTGCTGGCAGTATTATTTGTCAGCTGCCTTTGATGCAATAGATCATAAAAGCTTGCTTGGTTGGTCAGGTAGTGTGGTGAGTGATTTTTTGCAGGATAGTACCTCCAAGGTTAAATACTACAGCCAGACAGCCAATGCTGACTTCACATACAGTGGAGGGGTTTAGGACCGGCCAGGGACACTGTTGTCTCAGTTCTCTTCAGTGAACAAGTTTGCTCTCCAGAGATGTACTATTAGGTTTTCTGGTTTTTAGTTTCTGCTTCTTGTGAATTCTGGTGGGTGTTTTTCAGTGTTTGCATTGTTTTAAATGTTTATTCTTTTTTGCTTTATATATAATCATGCCACCTGCGGTTATTGCTGGACACTAGCACTTATTTGGCTGACTTAGATATTGAAGGTAACAAAAGAGTGAAAAGCACACATCAGAACAATGGAGAAAGAGAAAGATGGACAAAATGTCACAAAGCGATAAAGCAGAAGACGGCAAGAGTAAGACAAAGGGGAAGGGTGTGTCTTGACGTGGATTAAAGAGGTTTGATGTGGATTTATGAATATGTGACCTTGATATTCAGCATGTGACAATTAATTGCACCATTGGAGCACATCTTCAGGGACTGCCACTGCTTTTACAAATTATATACAGATTTCTAGCCCCAGATCATTTTTTCCCCTGAATTGCAATTTAGCTCCCTGATGGTATGAACAAAATCCTCTGTGAAAAGACCATAGGTGGGACTACATTAAAATTCTGTATGACCTTTCAGAGAGGAAAAGAGTTCTGCTATGAGATGTATCACTGTATTGAGTATTACAAACATATTTGGAAACACCAGGAGGAGTAGCAGTCATACCTCACCTCCCACTGATTTGTGGAAAAGTGTCTGACAAGATTTTATGGCTATAGGAGATCTGTGGCAATGCCGGCAGAAAAAAACTATTTTGTGTAGTTTATTCCCAAATATCTCTTGAATGCCAGAATATTGTTCCTATGATTGTAATAATATTATCTGAAAGTCCACAATTTTGTATGGCATATTGTACATTGGCAAATTAATCAAAATACGATTTGCAGTTTGTCATATTAAGCAGAGGTTATCAGATGAACTAGCTCATAAACGAATAAAGCTTGGCAACTGATGTTAACTCCTCTTTCTATAACTTTGATAAAAATAATTTCTCCAAATAGAGTTTAGTAAAACATTAATCATTTTCATCAGTTGAAAAATACCCACTTATTGACAGTAAAAGAAATCATTCTTGAAGACTCACTATAAAGCATGTTTCTTATTAAAAGTTGGGAGCTTGGAGTTTACAAGTGGACCCTAGAGTTTCTATACAAGAAAACGTGAGAAATAAACTAATGTAACATTAAGGCAATGCTCATGTCCAATTGCTAGACCTGGCATTCTTGGCGTGGTCTCCCCTGTCTTTTTTGCTTCTGCTTCCCATGTTTTGACTGTGTGCTGGACTCTGTTTTTGGTACTCTGGGCACTTGACCACTGCTGACCAGTGCTAAAGTGCAAGTGCTCCCTGTGTAAATTATGTGGGTAGTTTTCTTTTCTGTGATTGGCATATTTGATTTACTAGTAACTCCCTAGTAAAGTGCACTAGAGGTGCCCAGGGCCTGTAAATCAAATGCTACTAGTGTGTCTGCAGCACTGGTTGTGCCACCCACACGAGTAGCTCTGTAAACATGGCTCAGACCTGCCAATGCAGTGTCTGTGTGTGCAGTTTTAACTGAGACTTTCCTTTGAAGTTTGTCAACCTCATAGGTAGAAAGGGGTGTAAGTAGGGTACCCAAAACCCCTGAATTTCAAATTACTTCTGGATAGAGGTTAGTACTGCCCTTTTCCCTGTGACTGTGCTTTGCTGGGTGTTCCTGCAGTTGCTGCTTCTGCCTGAAAGACAACAAAGATTGGACTTTGTGGTATATTCCTGCTTGTGAAGAATCTCCAAGGGCTTGGACTGAGCTTGCCTCCTGTTTTAAAGTCTCAGGGCCATCAAAGACTTCCTCTGCCTGCCAGTACCTGGACTCTCTGCTGAGACTCTTGCCCTGCCAAGTGGTGTACTATCCAATCCCTGGACTCTTGAAAGGTGAAGCTGGTAGAACAAGGACTGAAATCCATGCCCAGGATGCTGTAAGGGGAAATTTTTGACGCACCACCTGCAACGCGGCTGAAAAAACGATGCACCATCCTCCTTGCGACTGAAATTGATGCACCACCTGCATCGTGGCTGGGAAATCGATGCAACACTTGCATTGGGGCTGGAGAAACAACGCAACATCCGCTTGCGGATGGTGAAAACGACGCAAACCCCATGCAGCATGGATTCCTGTCACCGTGTTACCAAATTTCACATACAACATAGGTGGGTGTCAAAAATCAACAAAACACTGTGTGGATCTAAGGTGCCCAGTCTGGAAATCGATGCATCGCTCTTTTGCCAGAGAGAAAAAGGATGCATTGCGTACCTGACCAGAGGAGAAACAACGCATGGCCTCACTTGTAGGTGAGGAATTGACGCATCGCTGCCATTTTCAATCCACGCTTGCCCTTGCAGCTTTATTTGTGATGCAAATCGGGTACTTTGTGTAACAACAAAGATTCCATTGTTTTCTATGGAGTAAGACTCTTTCTACTTTGAAAATGTATAACTTTACTTGTGTATGTTTGAGTTTTGTCATTTTGGGCTTGTTTGGATTAGATAAATATTGCTGATTCTTTTAAGCTGGTGTAGTGTCTATTTTTTTGTGTTTTCACTGTATTATTGTGTCTTAGTACAAATACTTTACACATTGCCTCTGAGAAAAGCTTTACTGTTTGTGGCAGGCTACCAAGGGGGTGGGCAGAGGTTATCTAGGTGTGTATCTCCATTGCCCTGTCTAGAGTGAGGGTCCCTGCATGGACTCAGTGCAAACTGACTGCCAACCAGAGATATACACTCACTCTCTAGAGAATTTCATGTTTACTTGTTATTTATAAGGCATGAGTTCTGTTCTGTTATTCAGAATGATCGCATCCAACATTTGCAGAATTGACCTATAGTCATGTGGGGGGGGGGGTACAGGAGAAGTTAAAGTGAAAATGTGGTGGAAGACTTTGAAATAAAGCAAAACCTTAAGTAGAACATTAAACATTTTCTAATCTAGAGTGTGTCCCCAGCACCCCAAAGAGACATTCTCACATGGAAATATTTGGTCACCTTAGCCTACCTTCTTATGTTGCCCTACAAGCAACACTAGCATACCCTCAATACTGGCATTTTTTGTAAGTCTGTCTCACTGGAAGATTGGGCGAGTTTATCACCCACAGGGCTGTAAAAGAGATGCTATCACTGTGCACACTGATCATGTTCAGGGTCAGTTTCACAAGGCCCTAGCGCCACCTTGCACCATGTTAGCATCATTTATTTTTATGCTAGTGTGGCTCAAAGAGGCAAAAATTGTGGCACCATATTTACAAAGTGGCACCATGCATCCATGGCGTCACTTTGCAACCTCTTGTGCCACATTATGCCTGCGCCAGGCATGATGAATTCAAGGAGGACATTCAGGCGTTAGGAGGCCCACAAAATCTACAAGATTTCATTGCGCCATTTTTTGCGTAATTTTTAATACCTTCTTAAAGCAGGCATTAAAAGGACGCGCCCATTAAAGTCAATTGACCTCCTTGCAGTTTGCTGAACCAGTGTCAAAATGTTTAATGCTAGTGCAGCAAAGCACCACAATAGCATCAAAAATGTTGACGTACTTGGCCTAACATGCTCCATGGTGCACTGCATTGTAAATACGGCGCACCCATGGGAGAGGGGCAAGAAATCTGGCATATCAGTACTGATGCGCCAGATTTTTGCAAATCTGGGCCTCAGTGTCTTGCTCACTTTCCTTATAGTTTTACCTAGTGATGTCACCTTTTTAAATCCTTCCCACACTTTCCTTGGGAGGTACATACCACGTACACATGGTCTCAGCACACTGTTACTAGTAGGATATTTTACTAGAGATAGCCTGTGTGTATGCACATGACTGCTCTCCTAAGAGGAGATGAACTCTTCATCAAAAAATACTGTCAGCTAGAATTGTCCCAACCATAGCCAACCCCATTAATCATGATGTTTCTGTATTTTCAAATCTTCTAAATGTAAATCGTCACTAGGGAGAACTAGTATTTGCAATGCAATGGTTCTCAGGTGTGCATGAGGTAGAGGTATTAGTGTTGTAAATTCCTAACTGAACTTTCTTCTCACATAAATTGAAAATTAAAAGTAAAACAGTTGACATAAGCGAACCGATCCAAAGCACCATGGACGCTATAAGCATGAGCGCAAAGGAGAGACAAAAAAGGAAAAATAAGTTTGCTCACAATCAAACATATCAGCAAATGTGCAATTATCCATGTAACAGGGTTGCTGGGGAAAGCGATAACAAAATTACCCCAAGTAGTGACAAACATAAAGCATTTACCAATGACAGAAAGGATTTTTGAAAGGCAAGTCCATGAACGAGTGATAGTGATGGGCGTGCGGTGGGAGTGATTCAAAGCACGCAGATAGAATACAATAGGCCAGAGTGCTGGCACGCTCGACCTAAAGAGGTTGACTAGTGCACAACATGACCTCATCTGTTTTCACATAATCCTCCACATCATGCGTCCATCATCCTTACAATATCTCAAGCATATTTCCACTCATCCCTAGATTGGGGCTGCATTGCATAAGGTATCCTTTTCTTGGCAAAAGCTACACCTGGTATCTTGTGTACACAAACGAAGAGACGGAGGAGCAAGCCCTGGTCATATCGCCCTCACTTATACATAATCACAATATGGTGGTCATTACAACCCTGGCGGACGGTGTTAAAGCGGCGGTAAGACCGCCAACAGGCCGGCGGAAAACAAATTGCAATTACGACTGTGGCGGAAACTGCCAACAAAGACAGCCACTTTAACACTCCGACCGCCACAGCGGTACAAACAAACAGCTTGGTGGTTACCGCCATCAGACAGGCGGAGGACAATGTACCGCCCACAGTATCACAACCTACCAATCCGCCACCTTTTCCGGGGCGGATTCACCGCAGACAAAAACACAGCGGAAACAGGACTTCGAAGAGAAAACGCTCAACTCTACACACCCCACAAAGAATCCGGACGCCATGGAACCAGAGCTGCAGATACTCCCAGCCCTTATCTTTTTGCTCCTCTACCAGCACGAACGCCGGCGGCGAAAACCACGGTGAGTACTGCACCTATGACACAGGGGAGGGGGAGGGAAAAAACAGGGACACACACACGCAACATGCAACACCCCCACCCACGACAACACACACACTAATACAGCATGAAACATCATAGTTACACCCCCCGACCCCCCTGGAAGAAATCAAAAACAAACAAAAATGAGTGTAACCAATGTAATATATTAAAATCAAGTACGCAGAAATATATATATACACTATAAACAAAATATACACCAAGGATAGTAGTCCAGGTAGTGCTCCAATGAAGTCCGTGGAACAGTGGGCCCACACGGTATGTTCAAGGCCCACACAAGATCCCCGACCATGACGGAGAGAACACTGCAGGGGCATCATAGAGCAAGAAAACAGGCACCTCAGGGGGAGGGAAAGGGGGGGCACCTCAGCCGGTTGAGTGCAAAACGCCAAATCCATGAGAGGGTCACATGCCCACTGTTACATCCTGGGGAGTGCAAAGCCACAGTCTCTCAAGTCTCTACAGTGGGTGGGTTGCCCACTGTTCCATCCTGAGGAGTGCAAAGCCACAGTCTCACAAGTCTTTTCACTGGGTGGGTTGTCCTCTGCTTTATCCTGGGGAGTGCAAAGCCACAGTCTCACAAGTCTTTTCACTGGGTGGGTTGCCCACTGCTTATCCTGGGGAGTGCAAAGCCACAGTCTCTCAAGTGGATAACAGTCTCCACTGGTTCTGGAAGGGGCTTTGTGCCCAGAGTGCTTCATCCTGCTAAGGACTGAGGTAGTGAATGCTTTTCTCCACTGGTTCTGGAGGGGGCATGGTGCCCAGAGTGCTTCATCCTTTCAAGGACAGAGGTAGCGGCTGCCTTTCTCCACTAGTTCTGGAGGGGGCATGGTGCCCAGAGTGTTTCATCCTGCTAAAGACTGAGGTAGTGAATGTGATACTCCACTGGTTCTGGAGGGGGCATGGTGTCTAGAGTGCTTCATCCTGCTAAGGACTCAGGTAGTGGATGTGAATCTCCACTGGTTCTGGAGGAGGCATGGTGCCCAGAGTGCTTCATCCTTCTAAGGACTGAGGTAGTGGATGCCTTTCTCCACTGGTTCTGGAGGGGGCATGGTGGCCAGAGTGCTTCATCCTGCCAAGGACAGAGGTAGCGGGTGCCTTTTTACACTGGTTCTGGAGGGGGCATGGTGCCCCGAGTACTTCATCCTGCTAAGGACTGAGGTAGTGGATGTGATACTCCACTGGTTCTGGAGGGGGCATGGTGCCCAGAGTGCTTCATCCTGCTAAGGACTGAGGTAGTGGATGTGAATCTCCACTGGTTCTGGAGAGGGCATGGTGCCCAGAGTGCTTCATCCTGCTCGTGCCGGTCTCAGTAGCGTCAGTGCCCTTGGCGCTCATGGTGCTTGTGGCTGCAGTGCCCTGTTCAGCGGTGCTTGTGGCGGCGGTGCCCTGTTCAGCGGTGCTTGTGGCGGTGGTGCCCTGTTCAGCGGTGCTTGTGGCGGCGGTGTCCTTTGCAGTGACTCAGTTGCTGTCAGTCCTGTCTGACCCAGCGGGGCTGGTGCTGGCGGTCCTTCATGGCCCAGCGGGGCTGGTGCATGCAGTCCTGTCTGGCCCAGCAGGGCTGGTGCTGGCGGTCCTGTCTGGCCCAGCGGGGCTGGTGCTGTCAGTCCTGTCTGGCCCAGTGGGGCTTGTGCTGGCGGTCCTGTCTAGCAGTCCTCTCTGGACCAGCGGGGCTGGTGCTGGCGGTCCTGTCTGGCCCAGCGGGGCTGGTGCTGGCGGTCCTCTCTGGCCCAGCGGGGCTGGTGCTGGCGGTCCTTCATGGCCCAGCAGGGCTGGTGCTGGCGGTCCTGTCTGGCCTAGTTGGGCTGGTGCTGGTGGTCCTGTCTGGCCCAGCTTGGCTGGTGCTGGCGGTCCTATTTTGGCCCAGCGGGGCTGGTGCTGGTGGTCCTGTCTGAACTAGCGGGGCTGGTGCTGGCAGTCCTGTCTGGCCCAGCGGGGCTGGTGCTGGCGGTCCTTTCTGGCAGTCCTCTCTGGACCAGCGGGGCTGGTGCTGGCGGTCCTCTCTGGCCCAGCGGGGCTGGTGCTGGCGGTTCTCTCTGGACCAGCGGGCTGGTGCTGGCGGTCCTGTCTGGCCCAGCCGGGCTGGTGCTGGCGGTGGCCTCTTGGGCAGCAGGGCAGGTGCTGGCGGTCATGTCTGGCCCAGCGGGCCTGGTGCTGGCCGTGGCCTCTTGGGCAGCAGGGCAGGTGCTGGCGGTCCTGTCTGGCCCAGCGGGGCTGGTGCTGGCGGTGGCCTCTTGGGCAGCAGGGCAGGTGCTGGCGGTGGCCTCTTGGGCAGCAGGGCAGGTGCTTGTGATGGCCTCTTGGGCAGCAGGGAAGGTGCTGGCAGTGGGCACCTGGGCAGCGGGGATGATGGCAGTGGGCTCCTGTGCAACGGGGATGATGGCGGTGGGCTTCTGGGCAGCGGGGATGATGACGGTGGGCTCCTGTGCAGCGGGGATGATGGCGGTGGGCTCCTGGGCACCGGGGATGATGGTGGTGGGCTCCTGGGCAGCGGGGATGATGGCGGTCTTCTCCGCCGTGCTGCTCTTCCCAGACCTGCTGACTTTCTTGCGGCCCTTCCCCACTGTGGAAGGTGTTGCAGCTGACTCCACACTCCAACCTGTACCTCTGGGAGCGGCTTTGGTGGCTGCAGTCTTCCCCCTCTCCCGCCGGGCACTTGTCAACTTTAGATGCTTCACAGGTGGGGGACTGTTCGTGCTGTGGCTCCGTGCCACACTGGCTGCCCTGGTGGCCGGTGCACTCCAGATTCCGGTGACTACAGGCACCACTGGTACCGGAGATGTGGTGGCTGAGGTGCTAGGTTGGGGCCTGGAGAGTCAGGCCCTAGGAGGCGGACGGGGTAGGGGAGGTGTGACAAAAGGTCAAGGTTGGGCAGGAAAAGTTTTTGGGAAACACTGGGACGGGTGGCTGGAGGGGGTTTGGGAGAGGAGGAAGAAGTTATGGTTGTAGGTGTTGGTTTGGTGACTTTGGGTGCAGGTGCATGCGCTGGAGGCTGTTGTGACATGGATGGCTGTTGGGTGGGTGTGTGCCTGCATTTGTGTATCTTGGGAGGTGGCGTCACAGACACACTCGGAGAGGACACAGGGGACGTGTGAATGGCAGTGGGGGTGGTGACTGCACGTGAGCGGGGTCTGGTGGCGTGTGTGCTGGTAATGGCAGTAGTGGCTGTAGATGTAGTGCATGCAGGTGTGAGTGTAGACGAGACTGGGAGGGAGGAGGGAGACGAGGAGGAGGGGCACACAGTGTAGGCAGTAAATGTTGTGTGTGATGCTTGTGTGAGTGCCTGTGGGATGTGTGGTGCTTATGTTTGCCAGAGCTTCCCTTGTGTGTTGACGTGTGTGCATGCTGGTCTGAAGGTGTCCTTGGGATAGGCTGAGGTACAGGGGGTTGGGTCTGGGTGGAGGAAGTTGGATGGGGGAGGCTAGAGACAGGGACAGTGGCTGCCATCAGTGCTGAGGCCAGAGTCTGAAAAGCTCGCTGAAGGGCCGCCTGACCAGAATGAATGCCCTCCAGGAATGCATTGGTTTGTTGCATCTGCCTTTCTACACCGCGGATGGCATTCAAAATGGTAGACTGCCCAACAGTGATGGACCAGAGGAGGTCAATGGCCTCCTCACTGAGGGCAGCAGGGGTGACTGGGGCAGGGCCTGAGGTGCCTGGGGCGAAGGTGATGCCCACCCTCCTGGGTGAGCGGGCACGGGGCAAAGGCTGAGCGGTTGTTGGGAGGGCAGTGCTGGTAGGGGGGGTGGCAGCTGTACCTGTAGATGCGGGGGCACAGATGTTGCCGCCACCACAAGGGAGCTCCCATCAGAGGACGTGTCTGTGTCCCTGGTGTAAGCTCCTGTCCCCACCATGGAGCTCCCCTTGCCCTCCATCCCACTGGTGTACTCTGACTCCGTTGTCTCGCCCTCCAGGGCAATGTGGGATGCAGCTCCCTCCTGCTCCGTTGCCAATGCTCCTCCGCCTGATGATGCTAATGCACACAAGAACAGGGAGACCGCAAAAAGTGGGGGGACGACAGAAGAAAGACATGTTGGGTGATGTATTACCGCTACCGTTGGCGGACACAACAGACACAGAAGCCCCTCGCACTACGCAGCGCACTTGGCCTCCACTGTTCAATCCCTGGGACATGGCCTACAAGGCTATGGAAGACATCTGCGCACATCGATTTCACAGGAGCCTGACTAGGTGTACTTGGCACTGTACACAGGTGGGGTGGGGTGCCACTGGCTCTGCCAGCACAAGGGTACCTTGCCTCCTAAGCTCGCTCTGGCATAGGGAAATCCACGGCCCACCTCCCCCACCCAGACACCTCCACTGCACGCAAAATCAGCAGAATAAGAGTGTACTCACCCCCTTGTGGCTGCTGTGATGCCAACGAGTGCCCATCCAACTCCGGGTATGCCACCGCCAGGATCCTGAACATCAGGGGGGGCATGGTGCGACGGGCACCCCTCCCACGTTGGGAGGCCATCCCCAGCTGGGCCTCCGCCGTCTTCTTGCTCCAGTGGCGAATGTCCTCCCATCTTTTCCTGGCAGTGGGTGCTCCGTCTGTGGTAGACCCCCAGGGTTCGGACGTCCTTGGCGATGGCATGCCAAATATCTTTTTTCTGGTGAGCGCTGACCTACATGAATTGTACACAGGGAAAAAAAAGGTATTACCAACTGCACCGTCATAGTCATTGGCCACCATCCCTACCCTTGCCATGATGCACATGCACTCACCGTCGTTTCATGCACGCCTCAATCTCCCCCCCCATCTTTCATCCACCACACTCCACACAGGAATAGACCATACAGCATGCACCCATTGTATTTACCTGTTTGTCTGGAGGACCGTAGAGTAGTGTGCACTGGGGGAGGACCCCATCCACGAGTTTCTCCAACTCCTCCGATGTGAAGGCAGGGACCCTTTCCCCAGTCGCACGAGCCATTGTCTCTTCCAGACCGAGGTCACAGCAGCACTTGCAGTGTAGGTCCTCTCCTGTCGAAGATCAGGTATAGAGTGATTGAACAGATAGGAAATGGCGGTCACGTCCGCAGCGGTGCGTATCGTCACCACTGGCGTACATCGTCATTGGCTCCTGGGTCCCACAGGGTCCAATGTTGACTAATGCAGGATTGCGTGGTGGTCTTCGACCGCCTACAGCGACGGTGTACAACGTCAGCGCAGTTACCTCACATCCCATTGTCCCACTTTACAGGTCAGGCAGCCGCCATTTCAGGGGCCCACATGGCTTAATTTTTAACTGCGTGACACATACCTAGGCCTAGCCTCAACACACATACAGGCCAAATATCGGATTATGAATCGTGTTCAGTGTAAGCTGAGTTTACGTACCGCTGAGTTGTTTGACTCTGTGCTTGCTGTTGTCCTTCATAGGCACCGTCCGCTGGGACATGTGAGGAGATGGCGGCATCCTCCGGTGTACAGACCACTGGTGGACCTGTCGACAATGGAGGAAAGACATGTGATTATCACCTAGAGGCTTGACCAAGCCACAATCCAGGAACTGTGTGCCCAGTTGGAGCCAGACCTGATGTCAGCTATCCGCCATCCCACAGGAATCCCCCCTTAAGTGCAGGTGCTGTCAGTACTCTATTTCCTTGCGAGTGGGTCATTTCAAACAACAGTGGTCATAGCATCAGGGATGTTCCAGCCTATGTTTTCCAACGTGTTGTCCAGAGTGTTGTCTGCCCTGCTGAAACACATGCGGAGCTACATCGTGTTCCCTCAGGTGGAGGATTTGCCTACAGTGAAAGGAGACTTCTATGCCCTGGGACATATCCCCAACATCATAGGTGCCATTGATGGGACACATGTGGCTTTGGCACCCCCCCCGCAGGAGTGAACATGTGTACAGAAACAGGAAGAGTTATCATTCCATGAATGTGCAGATGGTGTTTTTGGCAGACCAGTACATCTCCCATGTGAATGCCAAGTTCCCTGGCTCAGTGCATGACGCTTACATCCTGCGGAATAGTAGCATCCCTTATGTGATGGGTCAATTCCAGAGGCACTGTGTGTGGCTATTAGGTGAGCACCTGGAAGCAAGTCAGAGGGAATGGTTGTCTGGGTCTGGGGATATCACTCCAGGTTAGTGTGTGTCTAACAGTTGTCCCTCGCCATTTGCAGGTGACTCTGGTTACCCCAACCTGTCATGGCTACTGACCCCAGTGAGGAATCCCAGGACAAGGGCAGAGGAAAGCTACAATGAGGCCCATGGGTGAACACGGCGGATAATAGAGCAGACCATCGGCCTCCTGAAGGCCAGTTTCCGGTGCCTCCATATGACAAGTGGATCCCTATTATACTCACCAAAGAAGGTGTGCCAGATCATCGTGGCCTGCTGTATGCTTCCCAACTTAGCTTTGCGACAACAGGTGCCTTTTCTGTAGGAGGATATTCCAGATGACGGTGTTGGTGCAGCTGTGGAGCCTGTGGACAGTGAAGACGAGGAAGCAGAAGAAGAGGACATGGACAACAGGAACACGGTGATCCAGCAATATTTCCAGTGAGACACAGGTAAGAATACAAACCTGCCTACTACATGTATTTTAACACTACTACCTCTCTACTGTCTGTCGTTTTCACCCAGTGTATGGTCACTGAGTTGTCACTTTCCCTTATGATTTCACAGATTTCGGTCCCACTGTGTGACATCTGCTTTGATTCCTCATGGACTAGAGCTGTGTGACATAGGTATGTTGACATTACAATTGTAAGAGCATTTTGCAACAGTAATTGCTAATACACTATTCCGAAATCACAGACTGACTCCAGATTGTTTTGTGCTTCAAGGGTGTTTATTTAAGTGCTCAATATTGGAGGGGGTTGCAAAATGGTGAGGGTTGATGGTGGAGGACTGTCCATGGCAGAGTCCAGTCTATTAGTCTCACAGGTGCATTGCCCAAATGGGCATAGGAAGTGGAGCTTGGGCAGTTTAAGGATGGACAGGGTGACAAAGTGGGACATAGGGATGACATTCAGGGGGGGTCTCATTTCTTGGCGGGGGTCTTGGCATTGTTCTCTGTCTTTGTCCTGGATCTCAGGGACCATTTGTGGGGTGGTTCTCCCTCTGCAGGGGGTGGGGTGCTGGTGTGGTGGTCCTGTGGCGGTGCCTCTTGTCCACTAGCACCGGCGGAGGTGGTGGGAGGCTTATCATCCAGGCTAGTGTCAGGGTCCCCTTGTAGTGCCACAGTGTCCCTCCTGGTGTTGAGTAAGTCCTTCAGCACCCCTACGATGGTGCCCAGGGTGGAATTAAAGGTTCTGAGTTCCTCCCTGAAGCCCAAATACTGTTCCTCCTGCAGGCGCTGGGTCTCCTGAAACTTGGCCAGTACCGTTGCCATCGTCTCCTGGGAATGGTGGTAGGCTCCCATGATGGAGGAGAGGGTCTCGTGGAGAGTGGGTTCCCTGGGCCTGTCCTCCCCCTGTCGCACAGCAGCCCTCCCAGTTCCCCTGTGTTCCTGGGCCTCCATCCCCTGGACCGTTTGCCCACTACCACTGCCCCCAGGTCCCTGTTGTTGTTGGGGTGGTGGGTTAGCCTGGGTTCCCTGTAGTGGTGGACACACTGCTGATTGACGTGTCCTGGGGACAGAGGTATGGGCCCGCTGGGTGGGTGCTGTGCTGGTGTTTCCAGAGGGGGGAAGCTCTGTGGTGGCCTGTGACTGTGTCAGGAGAACCGACTGTCCCGAGGTCCCCGATGGGCCGGGCTGGTCATCTAGATCCAGTTGGACAGAGCTGCTGTCATCACTGTGGGCCTCTTCTGTTGGTGGTGCGGATATGTGTGGACCCTCCTGTCCAGTGACGTTGGGTAGGGGTCCTGCAGGGGTATAAAAGGATGTTTGTTACATCTGTGTGGGCCATGGTGTGCAATGGGTGGGTGTCCGTGTACCCCAGTGCTTGCATTCCTGTGTAGAACCTTGTGTGATGATGGTTTAGGGGGGTGTATGGGTATGTGCAGTGGCCATGCTTTGGTGATGGGTGTCCATGCTTTGTTGTTGCATGCAGGGCTTGGTGTTGGGATGTGTGGGTTGTGATAGTGGAACATTTGTGAGGAGTAGGAGTGATGGGGTGAGGGTGAGGGTATGTGATAGCATGCAGGTAGGGTGGGGGATGTAATAGTTAAGATTTGACTTACCAGAGTCCATTCCTCCATCTACTCCTGCGAGGCCCTCAGGATGCAGAATCGCCAAGACCTGCTCCTCCCATGTTGTTAGTTGTGGGGGAGGAGGTGGGGGTCCGCTGCCAGTCCGCTGAACCACAAGGTGGTGTCTTGAGACCACGGAACGCACCTTCCCCTGTAGGTCGTTCCACCTCTTCCTGATGTCATCCCTATTTCTTGGGTGCTGTCCCACTGCATTTATCCTGTCCACGATTCTTCGCCATAGCTCCATCTTCCTTGCAATGGAGGTGTGCTGCACCTGTGATCCGAATAGCTGTGGCTCTACCCGGACGATTTCCTCTACCGTGACCCTGAGCTCCTCCTCCGAGAACCTGGGGTGTCTTTGCCGTGCCATGGGGTGGTGTGGGTTATGTGTGGGGTGGTGTGTGTGGTGATAGGTGGGGTGATAGTTAGTGGTGTGTTGTGTGAGGTGCGTGGAAGTTCTGTGGGTGATATAATTGTGTGCCTGTGGATGCTTGTTAGTTGTTTGTTTTGTCTCTCCCTGGCCTTTCTTCGTGATTTTTGGTTGTAGGGGTTTGTGAGTGATGTGGGTGTGTGTTTTATATTGTATTGAGTGTGTGGGAGTGGTGTGTGTAGGTGTATCAGGTGTGTGCATTTCGAATTGTCTAATGTGGCTGTGTTTTGTATGTGTGTGTGTATTTTGAGCGCGGCAGTGTTTACCGCCAATGGAATACCGCGGTTGAAAGACCGCCGCGTGGATTCGTGTGTCATGATAGTGTGGGCGTATTTCTGATGGCGTGATGATGGAGGATTTGTTCTCGCCAGTTTATCACTGACCTTTGGTGTGGCGGACTGGTGTGGGTGTCTGAATTTTGGCGGATTCCGAGCAGTGGGTCATAATGGCCGTGGTGGGATTCCGCGGCCGTGGCGGTGTGTTGGCAGTCTTCTGCACGGCGGTAAGCGGCTTTTACCGCCAATGTTGTAATGACCGCCTATGAGTGGACAGGTCACTAAAGATTAGTCTGCAGTAAACTCTACATGAATCAAGAAGCTATTTTGGAGATATCGCTTCACCCACAACTCATGGTGGCATGCTACGTCCTAGATGATATTCCACCCTATGATAGGTGAATACCACCAAGACGGATGGACTCAACCATTGCTTGAAGTTCTTAGATAAACGGATATTGTTAATCACAGGGATCCAATTGATGTAAAAATCTCTTGAGGTATACCCATTGGTTTTACCTTTATTATGGGTCCCTCAAATATGGTTAAAATTGCCACTATTTCTGATATCGGATGAGATATGATGCCTCATTCACCTGGGTAACTATGCCAACATGTGTTGGCCATTCAAAAAGTCCATTTGTATCTCCGGCCTTCATCAGGGCTATTACAATCCCTGCCTAACCACACATGTATTGTATGCAGTCAAATGAGGCCTAATGCTCTCACCTTTCCAGATCTCTTCTATGAGAGATAAACGTGTGAGGAAGATTGTTACAACACAGGGAGAAAAAGAAGTCATAAGTAACTTATTATTTTTATTTTTAAAGGCAGGACACTCACCCAAACTCCGTAGGCACTGCAGTACAATCATCTTGTAGCAAACTGTAGAGCACCCCATTGAAATCTCTGTCGAACCAAATTTGGTGAAATAGGGAAACAAGTGCAAAAATCGCTGTAAATCCACTCCTAGAACACACTCCTCTCGTCATACAACATGGGTCCTATCCAGAATATTACAAAGGTTTCAATGTTTTTATAGAAGGGAGAGTATGTACTAAATGTGTGAACTAATTAATGAGAATGGATTTATGTAAATTGTTGTGATTAAAAGAGCAGATGACCAAGTATGGAACATAAAATAAATATGTGCTGCCTCACAGAAAATCTTCTTTGAGTACACATATCTTCCTTATCCCAAAGTTTCTGTATTTGGCATATTCTTAGAAGCCCCTTGTGTGAGAGAACAGGGCTGATTGCAGAGGGCCCCTAACTGTTTGCCCCCATTGTCCACTTTTTGCTGGTGTTTTCCTGACTCTGATGGTGCCCTGGGTACTGCTAACCAGTCCAAGGGCCTGTGCTCTGTGTAGAATCAGTATGCAAATTAGGCCAATTATAATTGGCTAAGTTAACCTACCTATAAGTCCCTAGTATATGGTAGGGCATGTAGGTTTAGGGACCACAGCATAGGTAGTGCACCCATAGGTGCACTGCTGAGGTGCCCAGTGTCATTTTAAAGGCAGGCCTGCCTTGCTGGCTGCTTTTAAATTAAAAGCATATGCAAATTCGACTTTGGAATTAAAGGTACTTCCAAAGTCTTAAACTACCTTATTTGTATACATGTGTCACCCCTAATGTGTGCCCTATGTGCCCCTAGGGCTGGGTGCCATGTAACTATAAGCAGGGACCTTATAAAAATAGTTTTATAAGCCCTGGTGAGGAAAAACTGCCAAATTCGTTTTTTCCCTCATTGTAGTGAATGGCCTCCATAGGCTAGAATGGGGAGGCTTTATTTTAATTTTTAAAGTCCCCTTAAGTAACAGACACCAGAAGTTTGGTATCAAATTAATTGTTATAATAAATCCCACAACTTCCAGTTGTTGGATTTAATGTCACTTGTTCACGTAAAGAGTTTTAAACTTTACCTGAAAAGTAGCCAACTTCAGCCCTGCAGTGTTTTTGCTGCTGTGCTCTGATTGGCCAGCCTCTGGCAGCCTGGCCAGGCTGCCTTGATGAGGTGTGAAGTGGCCTGGCTCCACACAAAGAGATGTGCCTGGGGGAGGAGGTCTCCCCTCATCAGATGGTGAAGCAGGAAGGGGGAGGGCTGCCAAACTGGTCTTCAAAGGTAGAGAAGGACATTTGGAGCAACCCAGCAACACCCTCACATCCTGCAACCCCAGACAATTAGGTGCCCCCTTGATTAGATTAGGAGAGGGCCGGAGAGGGGTGTATTTAGGATTTTTAGCCACGCCAGTTGGTGGGCTCAGCCAGATGTAACCTCCAAAAATCACCTTCAGCCATGATGGATTTTTGAGGAATGTCGCTCCCTGGGATTGATTTTTGTCACACATCCCAGAAAGTGGTCATCACAGGGGGAAGGACCCTGCACCTGATTGTAGAACCAGGACCCCCCTGTTTTTCACCCAGGAACAGGGATAAAACTGGCAGACCTGCACCCACACCTCAGTTCCCTACCAGATCCCTGCCAGGAAGAACTACAGAAGAAGAAGGACTACCCTGCTGGACCCCTGGCCTGTACCTGGACCCTGCACTCTGAAGGACTGCACCAGCTGCACACTTGGGCTTCATCACAAGAAGGACTTTGCCTGGCTTCAACTGGTTCAAGGAGGGACTCCCTGTTTGCTACAGGTGAAAAATTGCTAACCAGAGTCCCCTGCACCAACTCCTGAAGAACCCAACCAGCTGACCACTGTCCAGTGGCCAAAAAGGAGTTTGTGCCAGGTGCATTCTGGGATTTGTAGTCCACAACCCCAAGGAGCAACTCAGAGTTTCTGGGACCTTGAGGTGAGCTGTGAAACTCAAAAGAACCTTAAAGGAACATCTGGAAGAAGATTCAGAAGTTTGGAGAACCTTGGAGAATTTTTGGAAAAAAGCTCCATAGAGGAACCAACCCCGGCGGCAACTCTAGTCGGCTTGCCTCAACCGCGACCTGGCCTGACTTGCAGGTTCGTCCCAGTGAAGAAAATCTCCAAAAAAGAGACTAAGCTGGACATTACAACCCTGGCGGTCAGTGTTAAACCGGTGGTAAAACCGGCAACAGGCCGGCTGAAAAAAAATGGAATTACGACCGTGGCGGAAACCGCCAACATAGACAGACACTTTAACACTCCAACCGCCAAGGCAGTACAAACAAACACCGCGGCGGTAACCGCCAACAGACAGTCGGAAGACAATGTACCGCCCACATTATTACAAGCCACCAATCCGCCACCTTTTCCAGGGCGGATACACCGCAAACAAAAACATGGCGGAAACAGGACTTGGAAGGGAAAACGCTCACCTCTACACATCCCACGAGGAACCAGAATGCCATGGAACCGGAACATCAGATACTTCCAGCCCTTATCTTCCTGCTCCTCAACCAGGAGCACGAACGCCGGCGGTGAAGACCACAGTGAGTACTGCACCTACGACACAGGGGAGGGAAAAAACAGTGACACACGCAACACGCAACACTCCCACCCCCACCCTCACCCACGACAACACACACACTAATACAGCATGATACATCACAGTTACACACGCCCCGCCCCCGGAAGAATGCAAGGACAAAAGGAAATAAGTCGAATGATTGTAACATATACGAAGACAGTAATCAAAAATATATACATATATTTAGATATTCACACTATAAACAAATATATACACCAAGAATACAAGTCCAAGGTATTCCACTATCAGCGTCTGTGGACCACTTGGCCCAAAAGGCATGGGCGAGGCCCACACTCAATACCCGAACAAGACGGAGAGAACACTGCTGGGGCATCAGATAGAAATAAAACAGGCACCTCAGGGGGAAGGGGGGGGGGCATCTCAGCCAGATGAGTGCACAACGCCAGATCCACGAGGGGGCTCCATGCCCACTGTTCAATCCTGGGGAGTGCAAAGCCACAGTCTCTCTAGTCTCTACAGTGGGTGGTTTGCCCACTGCTTTATTCTTGAAAGTGCAAAGCCACAGTCTCTCAAGTCTCTCCAGTGGGTGGTTTGCTCACTGCTGCACCCTGGGGAGTGCAAAGCCACAGTCTCTCAAGTCTCTACAGTGGGCGGTTTGCCCACTACTTTATCCTGGGGAGTGCAAAGCCACAGTCTCTCAAGTCTCTCAAGTAGGTGGTTTGCCCACTGCTTTATCCTGGGAAGTGCAAAGCCACAGTCTCTAAAGTGGATAACAGTCTCCACTGGTTCTGGAGGGGGCTTTGTGCCCAGAGTTCTTCATCCTGCCAAGGGATTGAGGTAGTGGATGTATCTCTCCACTGGTTCTGGAGGGGGCATGGTGCCCAGAGTGCTTCATCCTGCCAAGGACTGAGGTAGTGGATGCCTTTCTCCACTGGTTCTGGAGCGGGCTTTGTGCCCAGAGTGCTTCATCCTGCCAAGGACTGAGGTAGTGGATGTATCTATCCACTGGTTCTGGAGGGAGCTTTGTGCCCAGAGTGCTTCATCCTGCCAAGGACTGAGGTAGTGGATGTCATTCTCCACTGGTTTTGGAGGGGGCTTTGTGCCCAAAGTGCTTCATCCTGCCAAAGACTGAGGTAGTGGATGTGATACTCCACTGGTTCTGGAGGGGGCATGGTGGCCAGAGTGCTTCATCCTGCCAAGGACTGAGGTAGTGGATGCCTTTCTCCACTGGTTCTGGAGGGGGATTTGTGCCCAGAGTGCTTCATCCTGCCGAGGACTGAGGTAGTGGATGTGATACTCCACTGGTTCTGGAGGGGCCTTTGTGCCCAGAGTGCTTCATCCTGCCAAGGACTGAGGTAGTGGATGTATCTCTCCACTGGTTCTGGAGGGGGCTTTGTGCCCAAAGTGCTTCATCCTGCCAAAGACCGAGGTAGTGGATGCCTTTCTCACTGGTTCTGGAGGGGGCTTTATGCCCAGAATGCTTCATCCTGCCAAGGACTGAGGTAGTGGATGTATCTCTCCACTGGTTCTGGAGGGGGCTTTGGGCCCAGAGTGCTTCATCCTGCCAAGGACTGAGGTAGTGGATGTGATACTCCACTGGTTCTGGAGTGGGCATTGTGGCCAGAGTGCTTCATCCTGCCCGTGTTGGCCTCAGTAGCATCGGAAGCAATGGCCCTCATTGGCCTGAGGTGCTGCTGGCGGCCGTGTCCTGGGCAGCGGTGCTGCTGGCTGCGGTGTCCTGGGCAGCGGGGATGGTGGCGGCGGTGTCTTGGGCAGCGGTGCTGCTGGCGGTGGTGTCCTGGGCAGCGGTGTTGCTGGTGGCGGTGTCCTGGGCAGCGGGGAAGGTGGCGGCGGTGTCCTGGGCAGCGGGGATGGTGGCGGTGGTGTCCTGGGCAGCGGGGATGGTGGCGGCGGTGTCCTGGGCAGCGGGGATAGTGGCGGTGGTGTCCTGGTGTCCTGGGCAGCGGGGATGGTGGCGGCGGTGTCCTGGGCAGCGGGGATGGTGGCAGCGGTGTCCTGGGCAGCGGTGCTGCTGGCGGCAGTGTCCTGGGCAGCGGTGCTGCTGGCGGCGTTGTCCTGGGCAGCGGGGATGGTGGGGGTGGTGTCCTGGGCAGCGGGGATGGTGGTGGCGGTGTCCTGGGCAGCGGGGATGGTGGCGGTGGTGTCCTGGTGTCCTGGGCAGCGGGGATGGTGGCGGTGGTGTCCTGGGCAGCGGGGATGGTGCGGCGGTGTCCTGGGCAGCGGGGATGGTGGCGGTGGTGTCCTGGTGTCCTGGGCAGCGGGGATGGTGGCGGCGGTGTCCTGGGCAGCGGGGATGGTGGCGGTGGTGTCCTGGGCAGCGGGGATGGTGGCGGCGGTGTCCTGGCCAGCGGGGATGGTGGCAGCGGTGTCCTGGGCAGCAGTGCTGCTGGCGGCGGTGTCCTGGGCAGCGGTGCTGCTGGCGGTGTTGTCCTGGGCAGTGGGGATGGTGGCGGCGGTGTCCTGGGCAGCGGGGCTGGTGGCGGTCTTGTCCGCCATGCAGATCTTCCCAGACTTGCTGGTTTTACTGTGCCCCTTCCCCACCTTGGATGGTGGTGCAGCTGTCTCCACAACCCCAACTGTACCCCTGGGAGCAGCTTTGGTGGCTGATTTCTTTCCCCTCTCCCACCGGGCACTGGCCAACTTTTTATGCTTTACAGGTGGGGGACTGTCCGTGCTCTGGCTCCTTGCCACACTGGCTGCCTTGCTGCCTGGCACACTCCGCATCCCTACCCATGCCATGACGCACATGCACTCACCGTCGTTTCATGCATGCCTCATTCTCACCCCCTCTATTTTTCATCCACACCACTCCACACAGGCATTGCCCATACAGCATGCTCACAGTGTACTTACCTGTTTGTCTGGAGGACCGTAGAGTAGCGTGCACTGGGGGAGGACCCCATCCACGAGTTTCTCCAACTCCTCCGTGCTGAAGGAAGGGGCCCTTTCCCCAGACACACGAGCCATTGTCTCTTCCAGACTGAGGTCACAGCAGCACTTGCAGTGTAGGTCCTCTCCTGTCGAAGATCAGGTATCAAGTGATTGAACAGAGAGAAAATGGCGGTCATGTCTGCGGCGGTGCGTACCGTCACCGCCGGCGTACATCGCCATTGGCTCCTGGGACCCATAGGGTCCATTGTTAACCAATGCAGGATTGCGCCGCGGTCTTCGACCGCCTACTGCGACGGTGTACAACGCCAGCACAGTTACCTCATATCCCCTTGTCCCACATTACAGGTCAGGCAGACGCCATTTCAGGGGGCCACATGGCATTCATTTTAAATGTGTCACACATATCTAGGCCTTCCCTAAACACTCATACAGGCATATGCCAATTTGCTAATATTTCTGAGTATGCTGTGTTTACGTACCTCAGAGTTGGTTGATTCTCTGCTCGCTGTTCTCATCCATAGGCACCGACCGCTGCGGCATGTGAGGAGATGGCGGCATCCTCCGGTGTACAGACCGCTGGTGGACCTGTCGACAATGGAGGAGCGACATGTGATCATCACCTACAGACTTGATCGTGCCACAATCCAGGAACTGTGTGCCCAGTTGGAGCCAGACCTGATGTCAGCTATCCGCCATCCCACAAGAATCCCCCCTCAAGTGCAGGTGCTGTCAGTACTCCATTTCCTAGCAAGTGGGTCATTTCAAACTACAGTGGCCATTGCATCAGGGATGTCCCAGCCTATGTTTTCCAACGTGTTGTCCAGAGTGTTGTCTGCCCTGCTGAAACACATGCGGAGCTACATCGTTTTCCGGAAGAGTTACCATTCGATGAATGTGCAGATGGTGTGTTTGGCAGACCAGTTCATCTCCCATGTGAACGCCAAATTCCCAGGCTCAGTGCATGACGCTTACATTTTGAGAAATAGCAGGATCTCTTATGTGATGGGGCAACTCCAGAGGCACCGTGTTTGGCTATTAGGTGAGGACATGGACCCATTGGACCCAATGCAGTGTGAAAAGGTGTCTGGGTTTGTCCCTAAGGGTTAGTGTGTGTCTAACAGTTGTTACCGGTGTTACCGCCCGCGTGTCGGGACAGGACTGCCAAACTCATAATGACCACAACAGTGTGTCCTCAAAACAGATTAAATGTGTTTAAGAAAGTTAGAGTCCGATTTATAATTTGGAGGACAGAGGTTTGACAGTAATGCTGATTGAGTAATTTACTTTGCCTCCTTGACTGAATCTCCTCTTGCCAAATTATGAAATGACTGCCAAGCTGGTGGTCATTTCTTAAATCGTTGTCAGGAACTGCCGTCATGGCAGTTCCTGTCATTGCTTTTTGCAGTTTGAGGCACAGCTCCGTCAACCATTACACAGCCGTACGGAAAACTGTTTTTGTTTTCATCTCAAAAAGAAAATCCTGAAGCAGGATTTCCTTTTTGAAAATGAAAGACAATGCTCCCTCGCTCATGGTGATGGGAGCATTTTTTAGTTTTTTATAGTTTTCACTGCCCTCTACCACCATGGTTTTCCTGGCAATGCAAACTGACCTATAATTATGCCCATGTAAACTAGGTTGGCAGAATTAGAGATCAACTGCTGACAGCTCTTAATTTGTCTGGCCGTTGGGGAGCAGGGTAAATCTCGGCGGAGACCGAGTAGTCTCCGCTGTGATTAAACCAAAGGTTTACCCATATTTAGGACCACAATCTTCATGGTATGGACATTCCATCACTGTTGCAACACAGTATCCATACCACCAAGATATAAACAAGGCCCTTGAGTTGTTTTGCATGTGTTAAAAATAAGACAGATATTTGTGCATGGGTTCAAAGTACGGTCAACATGTTTCACTACCAAAATTATAGGCAGGTTCATCAAGACCTACTGACCCTAACAGAATATATGGTATCTCACTAGGAACCATAGTATATCCCAGTATTCTTTGCAGGGCCAGGCTGAGGTGAAGAAGACACATAGATATGTAGTGCTTCAGATGAGGTTCTAGTAAAAATGTAAATTTTAATGACTAATTAAGAAATTAAAGATGGTCGTAACCAAACTCTAAAAACTTAGCACATCAGGCTTTCAGCATGCTCAAGGTACACCATAGCTCCTTATTAGAGCAGGGAGTGCCTCGGGCAAGCATTGAAAAAGCAGCACCGAGCTCAGCTTACTGCTCGTTCTTGGTCAGTGCTGGTCCTGTACAAGATCATAGCTCTGTGTGACACTCTAACGTAGTTTTTAAAGCACAGAACGGAATGAAAAAAATAGAAGCAGCAACAGACACCGATGACCGTGGTGAGGTTTTTTTACAGTGGTGAGTGAAAGTGCAAGGGCTGTGTGTCCTTGTCCTCTGAAGTCAAATGTTCAAACCTCTAAAATTAGGTGTGCTGCTGATGGATTAAAAACAAGCCGCTAAGTTGCAAAGTGGGAACTGACACAAAGAGTCAGCATAATCATTCGATACTATTGGCCAGATTACGTCATTGGGGGGTCCACATTACAAGGTTGTTGGGCAGACCTGCCAACCTACCGCCATTCCGCCAGGAATCTAGATCCCAACGGGCAGATGTCACTGCAGGTTGCAATCAGTCAGGGCGGTGCTGAAGTCAGCGCCACCCTGCTGATTACAACTTTCCTCTCTGTCAGCCCTTTCATGGCTGTTTCACTGCCATGAAAAGGCTGGTAGTGAACAAGTGCAGGGGTCCCCCTGCCCAACTCCCTCGAAATGGGCACTGTCTGCTGTGCAGTCAAAGTACATTTTGAGGGTGCTGGTTCCCCCTGCGTGTGGCAGCATTGCTGCCGGCTCTATTACAAAACCAGCAACAATGTAGCTGCCACTTTCCCACTGGGTTGTCAGCCCAGTAGGAAAGTCCTAATGGGGCCAGCGGTGAGGTCACCAAAATGGCAGCGACCACCCCGTTGGATGTTTGACGGACAGATGTTCCCATCCGCCAAACCCATAATTGGACCCTAGATGTTGAACTGTCTCCAATACCATTTTTGTGTGGTAATACAATTACATTTATATTGATGATACAGGAATATAACTCCTCTGCCCAATAAAATCTATTAGTTGCCTTGGGAGAATGTCCTTAAGTTTAACATGATGACATATCAAACATCCCTGTGTACTGGATGTATTATAGCTATATGGAGCCCCTTATCTTAGTTACTATGCTGCACAGAGAGTGTGTGCCCTTTTAGTCATGCACAAAGAGGCTTTAAGAAGACTTTGTAGCTGGAATACACCAATCCCTCCTGCTTCCCAATAGGTGGCTAGCCTACTCCATAAGATCACGTCATTTACACCATGTTGGTCAGTTGCAGCAGAAAACATCACTTTTGCCTCTTTTAAGTGTTTTCCCTGCACCATCGACTGAACGGCACTGTTGCTGGCAGGGCCAACTTTAGCGATGGTGGTGCCGTGTGCGATAGTCTTTTTTGGCACCCCTCCCTCCCATGACCACCTCCTCGGATTCCCTCACTACCACCCAGCAAATGTGCCCCTCATCTCTCCATAGCCCCCCTTTCACATACACTCATTTGTTTTAATGCGCTTGTAAAGGCTGCCTTCACTAATCCACTCAGTTATCCGCATAAAACATAATTTTGTTCATTGTAGCAGGCATAATAACCATCTGTGCTAATTAATGGTGAGTCGAAGCTGCCACCAGACAACTCCCATCTCTCGCTTCCTAGCAGGAACATTAATCACAAGAGGTATCTTGACATTGTAATTGTTTCATGAAGGCTGCACGCACAAAGTACTTTTCAGCAGGTGCTTTTAAGTCGCACGTTTCATAAGTCATTGGTAAAAACAGCGCCCCCATGAGGTCAGGGCTCCCCAATTCAGGTCAGCACCTGGGGCCATATTTATACTTTTTGACGCACAACTGCGCCAACACATTTGTGCGTCAAAAATGTCACCGCCGTCTAACGCCATTCCAACACGCCATGCGGGCGCCTTATTTATGGAATGACGTTAGCCGGCGCTGCGGACTGGTCTGAGTAAAAAAAAAAAAAAAACTCACACCAGGCAGCGCCGGCATATGGAAAAATGGGGGTTGTGCTTCAAAAAATGGTGCAAGTCAGGTCTGAGGCTAAAATCAGGCCTCAAACCGGACTTGCGCCATTTGTTTTGACACACAATCCCCATTGACATGACACCTGTCTTAGCAAAGACAGGAGTCATGCCCTCTTGCCCAATGGCCATGCCCAGGGGACTTGTGTCCCCTGGGCATGGCCATTGGGCATAGTGGCCTGTAGGGGGGCCCAAATCAGGCCCCCCTATGCCACTTAAAAAAAACGTAAAATAATACGTACCTGAACTTACCTCTACTTCCCTGGGATGGGTCCCCCCCTCCATGGGTGTCCTCCAGGGGTGGGCGAGGGTGGCAGGGGCTGTCCCTGGGGGCAGGAGAGGGCACCTCTGGACTCCTTCCGAGCCTACAGATCCCTTAACACCTGCCCTGACACAGGCGTTAAAAAACTGCGCACATCAGGCTGTGCGCCATTTTTTAAGGCCCACCCCCTCCTGTGTGTCAAAATGACGCTGGGGGATAAATAAGGTGCACAGGCCTTACAGTCATTTTTTGGAAGGGAACGCCTACCTTGCACATCATTAAAGCAAGGCATTTTCCCGCTTCCCAAAAATGACGCACATGGTGGAATTTTGACGTCCATGGGGTCGGGCGCCAAAGTATAAATATGGGGCACGGTTTGCGCCGAATGCGCGTCAAAGTTTTTGATGCTTATTCGGCACAAACAGAGTATAAATATGCCCCCTGGTGCGGCCACACCACTCACACCACACTAAAGCCGGCCCTAATTGCTGCCAGTATTAGATTTGTCAGCTGCCTTTGATGCAATAGATCATTAAAGCCTGCTTGGTAGTGTGGTGAGTGATTTTTTGCAGGATAGTACCTCCAAGGTTAAATACTACAGCCAGACAGCCAATGCTGACTTCACATACAGTGGAGGGGTTTAGGACCGGCCAGGGACACTGTTGTCTCAGTTCCCTTCAGTGAACAAGTTTGCTCTCCATAGGTGTACTATAAGGTTTTCTGGTTTTCAGTTTCTACTTCTTGTGAATTCTGGTGGGTGTTTTTCAGTGTTAGCATTGTTTTAAATGTTTATTCTTTTTTGTTTTGCTTTATACATAATCATGCCAACTGCGGTTATTGCTGGACACTAGCACTTATTTGTCTGACTTAGATATTTAAAAGAACAAAAGAGTGAAAAACGCACAATATCAGTACAATGGAGGAAGAGAAAGATGGAATAAATGTCTCAAAGCGATGAAGCAGAAGACGGCAAGAGTAAGATAAAGGGGAAGGGTGTGTCTAGGCTTCATGAGGATTTAAGAATATGTGACCTTGATATTCAGCATGTGACAATTAATTGCACCATTGGAGCACATCTTCAGGGACCACCACTCCTGCTTTTACAAATGGAGATCTGTGGCAATGCCCAGCAGAGAAAAACTATGTTGTGCAGTTTATTCCCAAATATCTCTTGAATGCCAACATATTGTTGCTATGATTGTAATAACATTATCTGCATGTCCACAAAATTGCATGGGATATTGTACATTGGAAAATTAATCACAATACAATTTGCAGTTTCGCAGATTAAGCAGATGTTATCAGATGAACTAGCTCATAAAGGAATAAAGTATGACAACTGATGTTAACTCTTCTTTCTATAAATTTGATAAATATGATTTCTCCAAATAGGGTTTAGTAAAACATTAATCATTTTCATCAGTTGAAAAATACTCACTTACTGATAGTAAAAGCAATCATCCTTGAAGACTCACTATAAAGCATTCTTTTTATTAATAATTGGGAGCTTAGAGCCTAGAGTTTCTACACAAGAAAAAGTGAGAATTAAGCTAATGTAATATAAGGGCAATGCCCATGTCCAATTGCTAGACCTGGCATTCTTGGCGTGGTCTCCCCAGTCTTTTTTGCTTCTGCTTCCCATGTTTTCACTGTTTGCTGGACTCTATTTTTGGTACTCTGGGCTCTGGACCACTGCTGACCAGTGCTAAAGTGCAAGTGCTCCCTGTGTAAATTAAGTGGGAAATTGGCTTTTCTATGATTGGCATATTTGATTTACTAGTAACTCCCTAGCAAGTGCAGTAGAGGTGCTCAGGGCCTGTAAATCAAATGCTACTAGTGTGCCTGCAGCACTGGTTGTGCTACCCACATGAGTAGCTCTGTAAACATTGCTCAGGCCTGCCACTGCCAGCCCTAAACCTCCCCTTTTATACATGTAAGGAAACTCTAAGGTAGGCCCTAGGTTGCCCCATGGGCAGTGTGTACTCTATGTTTAAGGTAGGACATGTACTGTTGTGTTTTACCTGCCCTAACATTTTCCTTGTTGCAAGGCCTATCTCTCTCATAGGTTAACATGGGGGCTGCATTTAAATAACTTTTAAATGCAGTTTCCCTTTGAGAGCAGATAGAAATTTGGAGTTTGGGGTCTCTGAACTCACATTTTAAAAATACATCTTTCAGTGAAGTTGGTATTTAGATTGTCAGTTTGAAAATGACGCTTTTAGAAAGTGGGCATTTTCTTGCTTAAACCATTCTGTGCATCTGCCTGCTAGTGTCGTCCTTCTCCGGGTCAGACTGACACTTGGGCTGTTTGTGAATCTGGTCTAGACAGTGGCACAAACGGAGCTGGAGTGTAGCCTGCATATCCCGATGAAACATCTGGACTAGTGTGGAGGGAGGAGTAGTCACTTACACTTGAAAGGGCTATGTCTGCCCTCACACAATGCAGCCTCCAACCCTCTGATGTGTGTCTAGGGCCTTGCCTGAGCAAGGCAGGATCTTGTGAACAACAGAGACTTTCTTTTGAAGTTTGACAATTTCAAAGGCAGAAAGGGGTATAATTAGTGGACCCAAAACCCCAGATTTTCAAATTACTTCTCCATTCAAGAGGCACCTCTGCCAGGGAGAAGAGCTGAAGTGCTAGAAGAGAAGTACTGCCCCTTTGCCTGTGACTGTGTTTTGCTGGGTTGGCCTGCAGTTGCTGCTTCTGCCTGAAAGAGGACAAAGATTGGACTTTGTGGTATATTCCTGCTTGTGAAGAATCTCCAAGGGCTTGGACTGATCTTGTCTCCTGGTTTGTAGTCGCAGGGCCATCAAAGACATCCTCTGCCAGTACCTGGACTCTCTGCTGAGACTCTTGCCCTGCTGAGTGGTGCCCTATCCAATCCCTGGACTCTTGAAAGGTGAATCTGGTAGGACAAGGACTGAAATCCATGCACAGGATGCTGTGCAGACGAAATGTTTGACGCACCACCTACAACGCGCCTGAAAAAAACAACACACCATCCTCCTTGCAACTGAAATTGATGCAGCACCTGCATCGTGGCTGGGAAATCGATGCATCACCTGCATTGGGGCTGGAGAAACAACGCAACACCCGCTTGAGGCTGGTGAAAATGATGCAAGCCCCATGCAGTTTGGATTCCTGTCACCGCGTGACCAAATTTCACATGCAACCTAGCTGGGTGTCAAAAATCAAGAAGAGCCTGTGTGGATCCGAGGTGCCCCGTCTGGAAATCGATTCATCACTATGTTGCCGGAGAGGATGCATTGCCTTCCTGACCAGAGAAGAAACAACGCACGGCCTCACTTGTGGATGAGGAATTGACGCACCACTGCCATTTTTAATGCACGCTTGCCCATGCGGCTTTATTTTCCACGCAAACCGGGTACTTTATGTAACAGCAACATTTCCATTGATTTCTATGGAGTAAGACTCTTTCTACTTTGAAAATTCATAACTTTACTAGTGTATGTTTGATTTTTGTCATTTTGGGCTTGTTTGGTGTAGATAAATATTACTAATTCTTCTAAGCTGGTGTAGTGTCTATTTTGTAGTGTTTTCACTGTATTATTGTGTGGTTTGGTACAAATAATTTACACATTGCATCTGAGATAAGCCTGACTGCTTGTGGCAAGCTACCAAGGGGGTGAGCAGGGGTTATCTAGGTGTTTATCTCCATTGCCCTGTCTGGAATGAGGGTCCCTGCATGCACAGTGTGCAAACTGACTGCCAACCAGCAATATATACTCACTCTATTGAGAATTTCATGTGCACCTGTTATTTCTAAGGCACAACTTATGTTCTGGTATTCGGAATGACAGCATCCAATTTAGCAGCTAACGTGAAAATGTGCTGGAGGACTTTAAAGTAAAGCAAAACCTTTAGTAGAACATTAAACATTTTCTAATCAAGAGTGTGTCCTCAGCACCCCAAAGAAACATTCTCACATGGAAATATTTGGTCACCTCAGCCCACCTGCTTATGTTGCCCTACAAGCATCACCAGCATACCCTCAATACTGGCCTTTTTTAAGTCTGTCTCACTGAAAGATTGGGCAAGTTTATCACCCACAGGGTTGTAAAAGAGATGCTGTCACTGTGCACACTGATCATGTTCAGGGCCAGGTTCACAAGGATCTAGTTCCACCTTGCAGCACATTAGCATAACTTCTTTTTATGCTAATGTGGCTCAAAGAAGCAAAAATCGTGGCACCATATTTACAAAATGGTGCCATGCATGCATTGCGTCACATTGCAACCTTCAGGAGTTAGGAGGTCCGCAAAATCTACAAGATTTCATTGCGTAATTTTTCATGTAATTTGTAATGCCTCCTCAAAGCAGGCATTAAAATGATGCACCCATTAAAGTCAATGGTCCTCCTTGCACTTTGCTGCACCAGTGGCAACATTTTTAACGCTAATGCAGCAAAGCACCACAATAGCATAAAAAATATTGACGTAATTGGCCCAACGTGCTCTATGGTGCACCACATTATAAATACGGCGCACCCATGATGCCGTTAGCTGGCTGTGGGACGGGGCAAGAAACCTGGTACATCAGTACTGATGCACCAGATTCCTGCAAATCCAGGCCTCAGAGTCTTGCTCACTTTTCTTATAGTTTTACATAGTGATGTCAGCTTTTTAAATCCTTCCCACACTTTCCTAGGGAGGTACATACCACATATACATGGTCTCAGCACACTGTTACTAGTAGGATATTTTACTAGAGATAGCCTGTGTGTATGCACATGACTGTTCTCCTAAAAGGAGATGAACTCTTCATCAAAAAATACTGTCAGCTAGAATTGTCACAAAATAGCCAACCCCATTAATCATGGTGTTTCTGCATTTTCAAATCTTCTAAAGGTCAATCGTCACTAGGGAGAATAAGCATTTGCAATGCAATGGGTCTCAGTTTTGCCCGAGGTAGAGCTATTAGCGTTGTAAATTCCTAACTAGACTTTTCTTTTCAAATAAATTGAAAATGAAAAGTAAAGAGTTGACATAAGTGAACCAATCCAAAGCACCATGGACGCTATGAGCATGAGCTCGAAGGAGAGACAAAAGGAAAAATAAGTTTGCTCGCAGTCAGACATATCAGCAAATGTGCAATTATCCATGTAACAGGGTCGCTGAGGAAAGAAATAACAAAACTACCCCAAGGAGGGACAAACATAAAGCATTTACCAATGATAGCAAAGGATTTTTTAAAGGAAGTCCATGAAACAGTGATATTGATGGGCGTGCAGGGGGAGTGGTTCAAAGCCCCCAGATAGATTACAACAGGCCAGAGTGCTTGTATCCTCGACCTAAAAAGGTTGACTAGTGCACAACATGACCTCTTCTGTATTCACATAATCCTCCACATCATAAATCCATCATCCTTACAAGATCTCAAGCATATTTCCACTCATTCCTAGAATGACACCTGTATTCCAACCTCAACCCTGGAGGGCTGCATTGCATAAAAGTATCCTTTTCTTCATAAGCTACACCTGGTTGCTTGTGTACACAAAAGAAGAGACGGGGACAAGCCCTGGTCATATCCTCCAAACATATACATAATCACACTGAGTGCACAGGTCAATAAAGATTAGTCTGCTGAAAACTCTACCTGAATCAAGAAGCGATTTTGGAGATATCGGCTCACCCACAACTCATGGTGGCCTGCTTCATCATAGATTATATTCCACACTATGGTAGGTGAATGCCACCATAATGGATGGGCTCAACCATTGCTTGAAGCTCTTAGATAAATGGATATTGGTAATCACAGGGATCCAATTGAAGATGAAAAATATCTTGGGGTATACTCATTGGTTGTACCTTTATTATGGGCCCCTCGAATATGAATAAAATTGCCACTGTTTCTGATATCGGATGAGATATGATGCCTCATTCACCTGGGTAACTATGCCAACATGTTTCGGCCATTCGAAAAGTCCATTCGTGTCTCCGGCCTTCATCAGGGCTATTACAATCCATGCCTAACTACACATGTATTCTATATAGTCAAATAAGGCCTAATGCTCTCCCCTTTCAAGATCTCTTCTATGAGAGATCAAACAGTGAGGAAGATTGATGCAACGCAGGGAGAAAAAAAAGTCATAAGTGACTTATTATTATTATTTTTATAGGCAGGACAGAAACCAAAACTGTGTAGGCACTGCAATACAATCATCTTCTTTGTTGCAAACAAACTGTAGAGTGCCCCATTCTAATCTCTGTTGAGCCAAAGTTGGTGAAATAGTGAAACAAGTGCAAATCTTGCTGTAAATCAACTCCTAGAACACGCTATACTCGTAACATAACATGGGTCCTATCCAGAATATTATGAAGGTTTCAATGTTTTTATAAAAGTGAGAGTATGTACTTAAAGTGTGAACTAATAAAGGAGAATGGATTTATGTGAATTGGTGTGATTAAAAGAGCAGATGACCAAGTACGGAACATAAAATAAATATGTGCTGCCTCACAGAAAATCTTTTTTCAGTAGACTTGTCATCCTTATCTCAAAGTTTCTGTATTTGACATATTCTTAGAAGCCCCTTGTATTTATTAGCATTTTGAAAAGTGTAATTCTACAAACAAGCAAAGGAAAAACAAATTGGATTTTTGAGACTATTCCATAACATTTGGGAGGAGTGGGACTTATGATCCATGCAGTACCCTGCATTCCTGAATACAGTAATGTATATGTTTTTTAATCAGGCCTAACTAAGGGCCTGATTTAGATCTTGGCGGATGAGTTACTCCTTCACAAAGGTAATGGATTTCCTGTGCACCGAGATATAAATTCCATTATATCCTATTGCATATATATTTCAGCGGACAGGATATCCTTCACGTTATGATAGAGTAACTCGTCCGCCAAGTTCGAAATCAGGCCCTATATATTTTAAGGAGAAGTAATTATTCCTTTCTAGAAGGTGCTCACTGGTGGAGGCTAAGGGAGCTGATAAAACAGTAAGGCAGTGCCTGAGAATGAACTTGCACTTGTGCGACTTCAAGTATGAGTTTGTAGTCCCTCAAGTGACTACCTCAGTTTCCGATCTGACTTGAGGGATTTTCAGTTGCACCACCCTTAGAGTCACTCAGTTAATTCAGCAACAGACTTAGCTGCACCAGCCACAGAGAGAAGTTCTCTGCACTCTGTGGTGGAGATCTCCCTCAAAAGGACTTGCTCGGATGAGCTGCAATTTTGCCAAATAAATTGATGAACAGAGATCATGAGGAAACACCATGATCATTGCTAGGTATGAAATAAGAACAAATGCAAATGTCCCAAAAATGATTCTATTCTATTCTGATGTTTTTTTAGTATATCTCATAGCTACCCAACCAAGTGTGCCCACGCTGAAAGCAACCACAACAATCAAAGCATCAGGTGCACCCCGGAACATTACAGGGCTTTAGAACAAATGGAATTTAAGAAGCTTCCTGAACCTCACTTCTGACTGTTGAGATTTCAGGTCCACAGGGACATCATTCCAAAGTTTGGTACTAGTTACGTAAAAGAGCAGCCAACATTTCTTGCTCTCCTGATCTTGGGTACTGTCGGAAGTCCATATGTCGCAGACCGCAGAGGTCTCCTGGGGATGTAGGGTGAGGTCAATTTCTTGGTAATAGGAGGGCCTCATCCATGAAATATCTGATGGGCAACACATAGAGGCGTGAAATTCATCCCTTTCTGAATCGGCAGCTAATGCTGGGCTGGCCAACTGATCTTTAGGAGTTTGACATAGAAGGCTGGCAGCGGCATTCTGGACGGGCATGGCTCTTAACATAAAGACGTAGAAAATGTCCCCACCCCACATCTGCTTAGAAATCCTAAAACACTCAATAAACACTCACATCATATTCCCATAGCTGCTGCTTTGAAGCGTCATGCTACGGAAAATCAACACAGATGCAAGAGGGCCCTGGTGAAATCTAGAGCTGCTCTCACTGACTCTCAGCATCACGCGTGGGATACATGTATCTGTTCATTTGTTAGCTTTGAGAGTCTTGGAGAGCGCACATTGAGGTTGATGAGTTTGTTCATCTTTGTGCCAAATGTACCTTTTTTATGTAAGGATATTGCCAAGTAATTATGATGAAAGCACTATAATGGCTCTTGAGTTATTGCCAAACATCCGTACCACACCCAAAGCCTTATTCTTACATCTGGGCCAAGTAGCCACTGAGTGAGAGAGAAAGATAGAATAAAGGTATATTTACAATTTGTTAGAAATGGGGTTTCTGGTTGGCTACGGTGTGCACCTAGCCAGGCAGAACCCACCCACTCTAGTCAGGGCAAGTGAGTTACACATCCAAGATAACCCCTGCTCACCCCCTTGGTAGCTTGGCACGAGCAGTAAGGCCTATCCCAGAGGCAATGTGCAAAGCATTTGCACAACACACATGACGCAGTATCTCCACCACAAAGGAAACACAACACCATGTTATATGAAAATATACTGTATTGTACACAACACAATTATTTGACCAAACACCACATATCAGTAATATTCTGCTACCTTAGCAGTTGTCAGAACGCTACACATTAGTTACTCTGCAGAACTAGAAGTAGTCACATATAACACACAGGTTACTTAGTATTCTGCAACATAAGCAGTAGTCAGGAAACACGTTACTACACCAATGCACTTTTCATAGAAACATCATAAACGGCCATATTAGGAACATTATAAAACGTATGGCAAGACAGGAAAACATATTAGCAAGTCATGCCCATAAAAGGAACTTTAGCCTACATATATGTAATACATCATAAAAATAGGTAGGCAAAATATAAACCCATAATGACTCTAAAATTAACTTATGACCTGTATATTGTCTTTTAAGTACCTGGTTTTCTGATGCGGGCACCTCTAGTGCCAGAGAAGATCAAAAGGGGGCCCTCTGCACTCCTCTGCGTGAAAGAAGGTCCTCCCGTGACTTGAAAGATGAGGGGGTGACACACACCCCCTCTGGATTATTGACGAACCCCTCCCGGGGCCTGCAATCGCTGGGGCCCACCCAGGCCTCAACCAGCCTTCGCAAGGGGGTCCAAAGTCAGCCAAACAGTTGGGAAGTAGGGGGGTGCCACACACTCCCTCAGATTTGCATCGGGCCCCTCCTGGGGCCTGCAAACTCTAGGGGCCCAGCCTCAGGGCCTCAACTGGCCCTCCATTGAGGGGGGTAAAACCAGCCAAGATGATTGGGGCCATCAATGGGGGGGGCCTCACCTGACTCTCGTGGGGGCCCCCAAGTGAGAACTGTGGCGCGGTGGGCCTCCAGCGAGGCTTCTGCCCCACCAGCAGTCTCTCCAACAAATAATTAGGGCCTCGTTGGGGCTGGGGGGAGCCTCGGATGAGGTTCCCTCCCCCGTCCGTATTGATCGCAAGAGAACAACAGGAGCCCGTGGGGGGGGGATGGGGGGGGGGGCCTCCGATGAGGCTGCCTTCCCCACCCGGCTTGAAAAACCACTAAGTGCGCTTCATCCAGGGATAACAGTAGGAGCGCGCTCGCACCTTTGCTACCATCTGTTGGTGCCCCAGGGGTCCCAGGGCCAGCGTGACTCCGGCGTGTTTAACCACACAAACCCGAGTCGTGGTGGTGAAGCCCTTGGCAGCAACAAGCGCTCTCAAGCACTGGAGTAATATAGGTGAAGCGCTTTCCCAAAGCGCTAGTTCTTTAAGAAATTGGAAGAGCACCCTCCAGGTGCTACTGTCAAGTACTGAATCACTTCTCATGCTTTACGTGGTTGCAGGGGTCAGGGGCCACAGTGCCCTTCCCCTGGGGAACAAGGTTAAGAAGAAAGGAGCACAGATGGTAGTGCTCAAAAGCAGGGGAGCGCAAGGGGGATACATGCAGTTCCTTACAGTGACCGAGCAGATCATAGGTCAGCACATCAGCAGCAGTCCATGGTGGTTCCTGCTGGGTCCTTTCAGCACTCGGTGTCCAGTTCCAAGATGTCTCCAAATTGTGGGATAAACTCCCCTGTACTTATACTCAGTTTTTACAGTGTGTTACAAGGGGTGAGAAGGTTCCAACCAGTTACAACTGGTTCTGAGAGTGTCCCCTCTCTCCTCCAGCACAGGATCCAAACATCAGTTGGGGTAACAGACTCTATTGCGTGAGGCCACAGCACAGCCTTCACAAATGTAGGTGTGCCCCGCCTCTTCCTTCTCTCAGCCCAGGAAGACTATTCATTAGGCAGATGCACCTCTATGACACCTCCACCCTACCTGTGTACAGGCTGTCTGAAAAGTATGCACAAAGCCCAACTGTCACCCTGCCCAGACGTGGATTGGAGTCAAGCCGCAAAACACCAGAGTCATAAGCACAGAGAAATGCTCACGTTCTAGAAGTGGCATTTCTGTAATAGTAATAAAAAATAAACCTACACCAGTAAGCAGCATTTCTTACCACAATTACAACCATACCAAACATGCCTACGCTACCCTTCATAAATCAGACAATACCCCCTACATAACCAGCACAGTGCATAGTTTTATGCCAGAGGGACCTGGCATTTAAATTTACTTGCCAGGCCCAGAACCCCCCTTTTATTACATGTAAGTTACCCCTAAGGTAGGCCCTAGCTTGCCCTGTGGGCAGGGTGCTATGTATGTAGAAGGTAGGACATGTGTCAGGTAGCATGGCCTGTCCTGGTAATGACAAACAGCCTAACTTGGTGTCTCACTGCTGTGAGTGCTGCTTTCTCATAGATGCACCACCTGCCTCGTGGCTGGGAAATTGATGCATCACCTGCATTGGGGCTGGAGAAACAACGCAACATCCGCTTGTGGCTGGTGAAAATGATGCAAGCCCCATTCAGCGTCGATTCCTGTCACAGTGTGACCAAATTTCACATGCAACATAGCTGGGTGTCAAAAATCACTGTAAGCCTGTGTGGATCCGAGGTGCCTCGTCTGGAAATCGTTGCATCGCTCTCTTGCCAGAGAGGAAAAGGATGCATTGCCTACCTGACCAGAGAAGAAAAGAGCATGGCCTCACTTGTGGGTGAGGAATTGACGCATCACTGCCATTTTCAATGCACGCTTGCCCGTGCGGCTTTATTTTTTATGCAAACCAGGTACTTTGTGTAACAACAGTTTCCAATGTTTTTGTATTGAGTAAGACATTTTCTACTTTGAAAATTCATAACTTTACTTGTGTATGTTTGATTTTTGTCATTTTGGAGTTGTTTGGTTTAGATAAATATTGCCGATTCTTCTAAGCTGGTGTAGTGTCTATTTTGTAGTGTTTTCATAGTATTATTGTGTGTGTTGGTACAAATACTTTACACATTGCCTCTGAGATAAGCCTGACTGCTTGTGGCAAGCTACCAAGGGGGTGAGCAGAGGTTATCTAGGTGTGTATCTCCATTGCCCTGTCTAGAGTGAGGGTCCCTGCATGGACAGAGTGCTAACTGACTGCCAACCAGCGATATATACTCACTCTATTGAGAATTTCATGTGCACTTGTTATTTCTAAGGCATGCGTTATGTTCTGTTATTCAGAATGATAGCATCCAACACTTGCAGAATTTACCTATAGTCATGTTGGGGAGTTCAGTAGCAGCTAAACTGAAAATGTGGTGGAGAACTTTGAAATAAAACAAAACCTTACATAAAACATTGCACGTGTTCTAATCTAGAGCCCACCTGCTTATGTTGCCCTACAAGCAACACTAGCATACCCTCAATACTGGCCTTTTTTAAGTCTGTCTCACTGAAAGATTGGGCAAGTTTATCACCCACAGGGTTGTAAAAGAGATGCTGTCACTGTGCACACTTATCATGTTCAGGGCCAGGTTCACAAGGCTCTACGCCACCTTGCACCACATTAGCCTCATTTATTTTTATGCTAATGTGGCTCAAAGAGGCAGAAATCGTGGCGCCATATTTACAAAGTGGCGCCATGCATGCATGCGTCACTTTGCAACCTCTTGTGCCACATAATGCCTGCACCTGGCATAATGTATTCAAGGAGGGCATTCAGGTGTTAGGAGGCCCATCTACAAGATTTCATTGCGCCATTTTTAGCGTCATTTTTAATGTGTGCTGAAATAGACGTTAAAAGGACGCACCCATTAAAGTCAAGGGTCTCCTTGCACTTTGCTGCACCAGTGTCAAAATGTTCAATGCTAGTGCAGCAAAGCACCACAATGGCATAACAAATGTTGATGTAACTGGCCTAACATGCTCCATGGTGCACAGCATTGTAAATACGGCGCACCCATCGGAGGGGGGCAAGAAATCTGGCACATCAGTACTGATGCGCCAGATTCCTGCAAATCTGGGCCTCAGTGTCATGCTCACTTTCCTTATAGTTTTACATAGTGATGTCAGCTTTTTAAATCCTTCCCACACTTTCCTTGGGAGGTACATACCACATATACATGGTCTCAGCACACTGTTACTAGTAGGATATTTTACTAGAGATAGCCTGTGTGTATGCACATGACTGTTCTCCTAAAAGGAGATGAACTCTTCATCAAAAAATACTGTCAGCTAGAATTGTCCCAACAGTAGCCAACCCCATTAATCATGGTGTTTCTGCATTTTCAAGTCTTCTAAGTGTAAATCGTTACTAGGGAGAACGAGCATTTGCAATGCATTGGGCCTCAGGTTTGCTTGAGGTAGAGGTATTAGCGTTGTAAATTCCTAATTGGACTTTTCTTGACTCATAAATTGAAAAGTCAAAGTAAAACAGTTGACATAAGCAAACCGATCCAAAGCACCATGGACGCCATGAGCATGAGCGCAAAGGAGAGACACAAAAGGAAAAATAAGTTTGCTCACAGTCAAACCTATCAGCAAAAGTGCGATTATGCATGTAACAGGGTTTCTGGGGAAAGCAATAACAAAACTGCCCCAAGGAGGAACAAATATAAAGCATTTACCAATGACAGCAGAAGATTTTTTAAAGGGAAGCCTATGAACGAGTGATAGTGATGGGCGTGTAGTGGGAGTGCTTCAAAGCACACAGATAGAACACAACAGGCTTGCACGCTCGACCTAAAGAGGTTGACTAGTGCACAACATGACCTCTTCTGTATTCACATAATCCTCCACATCATGCATCCATTATCCTTACAATATCTCAAGCATATTTCCACTCATCCATAGAATGAGGCTGCATTGCATAAAGTATCCTTTTCTTGGCACAAGCTACACCTGGTATCTTGTGTACACAAAAGAAGAGATGTAGGAGCAAGCCCTGGTCATATCCTCCTCACATATACATAATCACACTATGAGTGGACAGGTCACTAAGATTAGTCTGCGGTAAACTCTACCTGAATCAAGAAGCTATTTTGGAGATATCGGCTCACCCATAACTCATGGTGGCATGCTTCATCATAGATGATATTCCACACTATGGTAGGTAAATAGCACTATGACAGATGGACTCACCCATTGCTTGATGTTCTTAGATAAATGAATATTGGTAATCACAGGGATCCAATTGAAGATAAAAATATCTTGAGGTATACCCATTGGTTTTACCTTTATTATGGGCCTCTCAAATATGATTAACATGATATCGGATGAGATATGATGCCTCATTCACCTGGGTAAAAATGCCAACATGTTTCGGCCATTAGAAATATCCATTCGTGTCTCCAACTTTCATCAGGGCTATTACAATCTCTGCCTAACTACACATGTATTCCATGCAGTCAAATGAGACCTAATGCTCTCACCTCTTAAGATCTCTTCTATAAGAGATAAACCTGTGAGGAAGATTGTTACAACACAGGGAGAAAAAGAAGTCATAAGTGACTTATTATTATTATTTTTAAAGGTAGGACACTCCCTCAAACTCCGTAGGCACTGCAGTACAATCATCTTGTTTGTTGCACACAAACTTTAAAACACCCTATTCAAATCTCTCTTGAGCCAAAGTGGGTGAAATAATGAAACAAGTGCAAAAATCGCTGTAAATCCACTCCTAGAACACACTCCACTCATCACACAACATGGCTCCTATCCAGAATATTATGAAGGTTTCAATGTTTTTATAAAAGTGAGAGTATGTACTAAAAGTGTGAACTAATAAAGGAGAATGGATTTATGTGAATTGGTGTGATTAAAAGAGCAGATGACCAAGTATGGAACTTAAAATAAATGTGTGCTGCCTCACAGAAAATCTTTTTTGAGCACACTTATCTTCCTTATCCCAAGTTTCTGTATTTGACATATTCTTGAAGCCCCTTGTATTTATTAGCATTGTGAAAAGTGTAATTCTACAAACAAGCAATGGAAAAACAAAGTGGAGCTTTGAGACTATCCCAAAACAATTGGGAGGAGCGGGACTTATGATCCATGCAGTACCCTGAATTCCTGAATACAATAATGTATATGTTTTTTATCAGGCCTAACTAAGAGCCTGATTTAGATCTTGGCGGATGAGTTACTCGGTAACAAAGGTAATGGAGTTCCTGTCCACCAAAATATAAATTCCCTTATATCCTATTGCATTTATATTTCAGCGGACAGGATATCCTTCACGTTGTGATGGAGTAACTTGTCTGCCAAGTTCGAAATCAGGCCCTATATATGTTAAGGAGAAGTAATTATTCCTTTCTAGAAGGTGCTCACTGATGGAGGGTAAGGGAGGTTGATAAAGCAGTAAAGTAGTGCCTGTGAATGAACTTGCACTGGTGCGACTTCAAGTATAAGTTTGTAGCTCCTCAAGTGACTACCACAGTTTCTGATCTTACTTGAGGGATTTTCATTTACACCACCCTTAGAGTCACTCAGTTAATTCATTAACAGACGTAGCTGCACCCACTACAGAGAGAAGTTCTTTGCTCTCTGTGGTGGAGATCTCCTTCAAAAGGGCTTGCTCGGATGAGCTGCAATTTTGCCAAATAAATTGATGAACAGAGATCATGAAGAAACACCATGATCATTGCTAGGTATGAAATAAGAACAAATGCAAATGTCCCAAAAATGATTCTGATTTTTTTTAGTATTGCACATAGCTACCCAACCACAGTTTCTGATCTCACTTGAGGGATTTTCATTTACACCACCCTTAGAGTCACTCAGTTAATTCAGCAACAGACGTAGCTGCACCCACTACAGAGTAAGTTCTTTGCTCTCTGTGGTGGAGATCTCTTTCAAAAGGGCTTGCTCGGATGAGCTGCAATTTTGCCAAATAAATTGATGAACAGAGATCATGAAGAAACACCATGATCATTGCTAGGTATGAAATAAGAACAAATGCAAATGTCCCAAAAATGATTCTGATTTTTTTTAGTATTGCACATAGCTACCCAACCGGGTGTGCCCACGCTGAAAGCAACCACAACAGTCAAAGCATCATATCCACCCCGGAACATTACAGGGCTTTAGAACAAATGGAGTTTAAGAAGCTTCCTGAACCTCACTTCTTACTGTTGAGATTTCAGGTCCACAGGGATTTCATTCCAAAGTTTGGGTACTAGTTACGTAAAAGAGCAGCCAACATTTCTTGCTCTCCTGATTTTGGGTACTGGCGGAAGCCCATCGGCCTCTGACTGAAGAGGTCTCCTGAGGACGTAGGTTGAGTTCAATTTCTTGGTAATAGGAAGGCCTCTTCCATGTAATATCTGATAGGAAACACATAGAGCCTTGAAATTCTTCCCTTTCTGAATCAGCAGGCAATGCAAGGCTGCCAATGCTGGGCCAGCCAACTGATGTTTGGGAGTTTTACGTAGAAGCCTGGCAGCGACATTCTGGATGGGCATGACTTTTAACATAAAGACGTTGAAAATATCCCCACTCCACATCTGCTTAGAAATCTTAAAACACTCAACAAGCACTCACACCATATTCCCATAGCTGCTACCTTAAAGGGTCATGCTACGGAAACTCAACACAGATGCATGAGGGCCCTGGTGAAGTCTAAAGATGCTCTCATGGAGTCTCAGCATCATACGTGGGATACATGTATCTGTTCATTTGTTAGCTTTGAGAGTCATGGAGAGCACACATTGAGGTTGATGAGTTTGTTAATCTTTGTGCCAAATTTACCTTTAATATGTAAGAATATTGCCAAGTAATTATGTGGAAATCACTATAATGGCTCCTGAGTTATTGCAAAACATCTGGATCACACCCAAAGCCTTAGTCTTATATCTGGGCCAAGTAGACACTGAGTGAAAGAGAATGATAGAAAAAAGGCATATTTAGAATGTGTTAGAAATGGGCTTTCTGGTTGGCTACGGTGTGCACCTAGCCAGGCAGAACCCACCCACTCAGGGCAAGTGAGTTACAAGTCCAAGATAACCCCTGCTCACCCCCGTGGCAACTTGGCTCGAGCAGTCAGGCCTATCCCAGAGGCAATGTGTAAAGGATTTGCACAACACACGTGACGCAGTATCTCCACCACAAAGGAAACACAACACCACATTATATGACAACACGATGCAATTATTAGACCAAACAACACATATCAGTAATATCCTGCTACCTTAGCAGTTTTGAGAACGCTACACATTAGTTACTCTGCAAAACTAGCAGTAGTCACCTATAACACACAGGTTTCTTAGTATTCCGCAACATAAGCAGGAGTCAGGAAACACATTACTACACAAATGCACTTGTTATAGAAATATCCTAAATGCCCATATTAGGAACATTATAAAACCTATGGCAAGTCAGGAAAACATATTAGCAACTCATGCCCATAAAAGGAACTTTAGCATACATATATGTAATACATTCTAAAAATAGGTAGGTAAAATATAAACCCATAATGTCTCTAAAAAGAACTTATGACCTGTACATTGTCCTTGAGGTACCTGGTTTTCTGATGAGGGCATCTCTAGTGCCGGGGAACATCAAAAGGGGGCTCCGGGCACTCCTCTGTGTGAAACGGGGGCCCTCTGGTGACTTGGGGGGTGAGGGGGGCAACACGCACCCCCTCTGGATTGATGATGGGCCCCTCCTGGGGCCCACAATTGCTGGGGGCCCCCCGGGCCTCACCCAGCCCCCACGACGAGGTCCAAGGTCAGCCAAACAGTTGGGAAGGAGGGGAGCACCACGCTCCCCCTCTGATTTGCATTGGGCTCCTCCTGGGTCCCGCGTTCTCTAGAGGCCTGCCCCCTGGGCCTCAACCACCCTTCCACCAAGGGGGGGCCAAGCCAGCCAAGATGATTGGGGCCACTGATGGGGGCCTCACCTAACTCTCACGGGGGCCCCCAAGGGAGAACTTTGGCTCGGGTGACCTCCAGCGAGGCTTCCGCCCCACCGGCGGTATCTCCGACAAATAATTAGGGCCTCGGTGGGGCCTGGAGGAGCCTCCAATGAGGTTTCCCTTCCCCCACCAGTATCGATTGCAAGAGAACAACAGGGGCCCAGTGGGGGGAGAGCCTCCGACGAGGCTTCCTTCCCCTACCGGCTTGAAAAACCACAAATCGCGCTTCACTCCTGGGGCACTCACGGTAGGATTGCGCTCGCTCCTTTCCTACCATCTGTTGGTGCCCCAGGGGTCCTAGGGCCAGCGCAACTCTGGCACGCTTAACCAAAGAAAGCCGGGTCGCGGCGGTGAAGACCTTGGCAGAAACAGGAGCTCTCAAGCGCTGGAGTAATAAGGGTGAAGCGCTTTCCCAAAGCGCTAGTTCTTTAAGAAATGAGAAGAGCACCCTCCAGGTGCTAGTGTCAAGTACTGAAGCATGCCTCATGCTTTTCGTGGTAGCAGGAGTCAGGGGCCACAGCACCCTGCACCTGTGGAACAAGGTTAAGAAGAAAAGGGGCACAAATAGTAGTCAACAGCAGGCCAGTGGAAGGGGGATACAGGCAGTTCCTTACAGTGACAGAGCAGATGACAGGTCAGCATAGCAGCAGCAGTCCATGGCGGTTCCTGGTGAGTCCTTTCAGCACTCTGTGTCCAGTTCCAAGATGTCTCCAAACTGTGGGGAAAACTCCCTTGTACTTATACTTAGTTTTTACAGTGTGTTACAAAGGAAGGGGAGAGGAGGTTCCAAACAGTTACAACTGGTTCTGGGAGTGCCCCCTCTCACCTCCAGCACAGGCTCCAAACATCAGTTTGGGGTAAACAACTCTATTGCGTGAGGCCAGGGCACAGCCTTTGCAAATGTAGGTGTGCCCCGCCTCTCCCTTCTCTCAGCCCAGGAAGACTACTCAGTATGCAGATGCACCTCTGTGACACCTCCACCCTCCCTGTGTACAGGCTGTCTGAAAAGTATGCACAAAGCCCAACTGTTACTCTGCCCAGACGTGGATTGGAGTCAGGCTGCAAAACACCAGTCATAGGCACAGAGAAATGCTCACTTTCTAGAAGTGGCATTTCTGTAATAGTAATACAAAAATACACCTACACCAGTCAGCAGCATTTCTTACCACCATTACAACAATACTAAACATGCCTACGCTACCCTTCATAAATCAGACAATACCCCCTCCATATACAGCAGGGCATTTCTAATGCAATCCTATGAGAAGGCAGCACTCACAGCAGTGAGACAGCACATTAGGCTGTTTGTCACTACCAGGACAGGCCATGCTACCTGGCACATGTCCTACATTCTACATACATAGCACCCTGCCCACAGGGCTAGCTAGAGCCTACCTTAGGGTTGACTCACATGTAGTAAAAGGGAAGTTCTGGGCCTGGCAAGTAAATTTAGATGCCAGGTCCCTGTGGCAGAAAACTGACCTGAGACAGGTTTGAAAGGATACTTCAGTGGGTGGCGCAAGCAGCGCTGCAGGCCCACTAGTAGCATTTAATTTACAGGCCCTGGGTATAGAGCTACCACTGTACAAGGGACTTATAGGTAAATTAAATATGCCAATTAGGTATAAGCCAATCATACCAACTTTAGATGGGAGCACACCTGCACTTTAGCACTGGTCAGCAGTGAAAAAGAGTCCTAGAGCCAACAGTGAGAGGTCAGAAAAAATAGGAGGAATTAGGCAAAAAGTCAGAGGGTGAACCTGGCACAAGGGCCAGGTCCAACGGAATGTTAAAACATAGGAAAGTGAAAATCAGAAAGGTGATGCCACCAGAGAAAGAATAGACATGGAATAACCAGAAGAGCAAAAAGACACAAACTTGAAAAGAAAGTGATAGAGGCAGATAAGTCAACTTCCAAAAATAAATATTTAACATATACAAGTTTGAAAAATCTATATACAAAAGAAACACAAAATTCAGATGAAATGCAACCAGAAAACAGAGAAATCATCAAAATGGTGTGTGTTAGAGGAAATACTTGTGCCACAGGTAGAGACCTACGTTACTTAAAAAAAAAAGATATAAGTAAACATTTTCAAAGCTCAAAATATCCACACAAGACAACAGACAATACTCTTGGATTGGAAATGTAACATGAAAGCACACAGGCAAAGTAAACTTCAGACTGTTAAAAATACGACAGCTCCTTTCCGTAAACCTTCAAAAGTAAAGTTTTTCTAGTAAAAACATGAGAAACCATTTTCAAAAAAGTATCTTAACTGCAACAAGAATGCTGGACATTTTCATCTAAGCTCCTTGATGGACTGTTTCAGCAGATGCACCACAAATAGAAAAATATGGTCCACTTATTAGGAAGGAAGATGGCTTTGTAAATTATATAAAAAGGACTTTTACATTTCTAACTTATGTATTGTTTGAAATGTTCTTATTGTTGTTAATTGTTTTTAAATGGCATTTAAGTATTTCTAAATGTTTTCTAAACTTGAAAAGAAAACTGCTCAGTGTGCCGACAACGATGATAATATTCTTGTATTCTGTTAAAATGTTCAACAAAACAAAAAAAGTAACAAAGAATATTTGTTGATTTGTGTTTTTAAAGCTATTTTAAGAAATCATTCCCCAGGGAATGGTATTTTGTATACAGATTTTGACATCTTCTTGGGATTATTGGTAAGAAAACTTGATGAGAAGCCCCCGCTCTGTATCTTCTATCTCTCTGCTTTGCTTTTCATAAATGCCTGTGGTTTTCCCTGGATGCTGGCCACCCAGAGGCCCTGGTAAGGCAGCCTTCCACCATGCACCATATGTCTACCGTACATCTAGCACACCATCACACTGTCATTGCTATCTACATTAGCTACCTTGTGCACTTAATAAGCTCATTCTAATGTGTCTAGGTTGATAGCTGGTCAGTGGAGGTAAGTCGCTACAGGAGGGGGGCCTGTTTCTAGGTTCATTATCTAGACCAAAGCTTTAACTCCATGAGGGGCCACAGTGAATGCAATACCTCATTGGAGTAGCTGGTGGGCTCCCAGATTAATCTTTTGCTGTGTCCTTGGCTGCTTCCCACTGGTGCATCTGCTCAACTCATGATAGATTCTGCCTAAATATTGGTCAGAAATTGTGTATTGTGATTTTAACTTGTCTATCACATTGGATTGGTTAGGTAGGGGCTGCAGCCATCTCCCTATTATTGAATTTATGCCAAACTGTACTAACTGAGTAGTGATAGTACAGTAGTTTTTTGTGACTTGGGCCCTCATTATGACTTTGGGGTCCATTCCATGGATCGCCGAAGCCACAGCCGCCATATGACCACGAGTGGTGGTGGTCTTGAGACCACCATATTATGACTGCTAGTTGCTCTCCACCCATATGTGGGCAGAGAACCACCAGCAGCTATACTGGCGGTCTAGTGGAGGTCGCTCCACCAGCACCGCCACGTCACCACAACACCACCCGCTGTGTTACAACATTGTAATCGGCGTGGCGGTGTTGTGTTGACGGGATGCTGCCAGCGGAGCAGACTCCATGGACTCCGTTCCCTCCCAGACGACCACTGTGTCCAATTAAGGTGATCTTCTGACAAGGGAGGGGGTGGGAGGGAGTAGGGGGGTGTTGAGTGTTGTGTGCATGAATGGGGGTGTGCGTATTTATGAATGGAGGGGGGTTTGGGTTCGTGAGTGTATGCATGTGTCTCTCTGCTTGTGTAAATGCGTGTAAGCAGGGGGGAGGGGGTTGTGGAGGTTTGTGTGCCTGTATGAATGAGTGTGGTGTGTGTGCGTGTGAGTGTGGTGTGTGCTTGCATGGATTGGGTTTGGGTGGGTGAGTGTGTGGATAGGGGTGGGGCCGAGTATGAGGATTGGGGTGGGAGGTGAGTGTGAGATTCGGGGGTGGGAGGTGAGTTTAAGAATCGGGGGCACGTGATGAAGTTGGGGGATGGGGGAGGGTCACTACAGGGATCGGGGAGGGGGCTATGCTGTTTGGGGGAGGCAGGGGGTACATGATGGGTTGGGGGGTGGGGGAGTTCCAGGCCTGTGTTGCGGCGTTGGGGGAGTCACACACTGATGACAGGAATGCATATTTTGTGGCGGTGTTGCTGCTACGAAATCCGTGGTGGAAATTAGGCTCATAATACTGCCGGCAGTGATGGGAGGACCACCGGCTGAAGGTGGTCTAACTTCAGCCTGGCACGCCGTGGTCATAATTGGCGGTCCTGCTCAGCCACGCTGTCGGCGGTGGTCATAATTGGCGGTCCTGCTCTGCCACGCTGTCGGCAGTGTTACCACCACTGCCGGCATGGCAGGGCAGGACCGCCAAACTCAAAATGACCACCACAGTGTGTCCTCAAAACATATAAAATGTTTAAGAAAGTTAGGGTCCGATTTATTATTTGGCGGACAGAGGTTTGGCAGTAAGGCTGATTGAGTAATTTACTTTGCCTCTTGACTGCATCTCCTCCTGCCAAACTTTGAAATGACCGCCAAGCTGGCGGTCATTTCTTAAATCGTTGTCAGGAAACGCTGTCATGGCCGTTCCTGTTATTGCTTTTTGCAGTTTGATGCACAGCGCTGTCAACCATGACAGAGCCGTGCGGCAAATTGTTTTTGTTTTCCTCTCTCCTTTTTGAAAATAAAAGCCAATGCTCCCCTCGCTCATGGTGAGGGGAGCTTTTTGTATTTTTTTGTAGATTTTACTGCCACCAGGCGAACCATAGTATTTCCCAGTATTCTCTGCAGGGCCAGGCTGAGGTGATGCAGACCCATATATTTTAGTACTTCAGATGAGGTTCTACTAATAATGTAAATTTTAAGGCGTAATTAACAAATTAAAGATGGTCGTAACAACCTCTAAAAAGTTATATTGGCACATCAGGCTTTCAGCATGCTCGAGGTGCACCATATCTCCTTATTAGAGCAGGGAGTGCCTCAGACAAGCATTGAAAAAGCAGCACAGAGCACATCTTACTGCTCGTTCTTGGTCAGTGCTGGTCCTGTACAATATCATAGCTCTCGCGACACTCTAACGTAGTTTTTAAAGCTCACAGCAGAATTAAAAAATAAAAGCAGCAACAGACACTGATGACCGTGGTGAGGAATTTTTGTGCCATCTTAGTGTGGTGTGTGAAAGTGCAGGGTCTGTGTATCCTTGTCCTCAGAAGTCAAATGTTCAAAACTCTAAAATTAGGTCTGCCTACTTAGCAGAAGAAATTATTTGCTGCTGATGCATTAAAAACAAGCCGCTAAGTTGCGAATCGAGAACTGACACAAGGAGTTAGCATAGTTATTGGACAGTATTTGGCCAGATTACATCATTGGGGGTCCACATTTCAAGGTTGACGGGCAGACCTGCGAACCTACCGCCATCCTACCAGGAACCTAGGGCCACATGTACGAACTATAAGTTTTGCGACTCACAAATTGCGAGTCAGTGTGAGTCGCAATTTGCGAATCGCAAAAACCTTATGTTCAACAGTGTCAATGACACTGTTTGCAATTCGCAAGGGGGTTGCAAATGACCTATCTCATGAATATTCAGGAGGTAGGTCACAATTTGCGACCCCATTGGGAATGGCACCCTCACAGGGATGGTGGCCTGCTGGAGACAGCAGACCGCCATGTCTGTGACCGCTTTTAAATGAAGCATATGTTTGTTTTTTTTTTCAATGCAGCCCGTTTTCCTTTCTTTTCATTTTTTTTGCTGTCATTCACAAAAGGGAATGGGTCCCATGGGGGTTTTCACTGTTTCACTGCCATGAAAAGGCTGGCAGTGAACAATTGCAGGGGTCCCCCTGCCCAACACTCTCGAAATGCGCACTGTCTGCTGTGCAGTCAGTGTGGATTTCGAGGGTGCTGGTGCCCCTGCGTGTGGCAGCATTACTACCAGCTCCTTGACAAGCCGGCAACAATGCTGCTGCCACTTTCCCACTGGGTTGACCGGGTGGAAACCAAGGTTTCTGCCGGTCAGCCCAGTAGGAAAGTCCTAATTGGCCTGGTGGTGAAGTCGCCAGAATGGCAGCGACCACCACATCGGAAGTTTGGCGTACAGATGTTCCCATTCGCTAAACTCATAATCGGGCCCTAGATGCTGAACTGTGTCTAATACCATTTTTGTGTGGTAATACAATTACATATATATTGACAATACAGGAATATAACTCCTCTGCCCAATAAAATCTATTGGTTGCCTTGGGAGAATGTCCTTGAGTTTAATGTAATGGCATATCAAACTTCCCTGTGTACTGGATGTATTATAGCTATATGGAGCCCCTTTCCTTAGTTACTATGCTGCACAGAGAGTGTGTGCCCTTTTAGTCATGCACATAGAGGCTTTAAGAAGACTTTGTAGCTGGAATACACCAATCCCTCCTGCTTCCCAATAGGTGGTTAGCCTACTCCATTCGATCGCGTCATTTACACCATGTTGGTCGGTTGCAGCAGAAAACATCACTTTTGCCTCTTTTAAGTGTTTTCCCTGCACCATCGACTGAACGGCACTGTTGCTGGCAGGGCCAACTTTAGCGCTGGTGGCAGCCTGTGCGATAGTCTTTTTTGGCACCCCTCCATCCCATGACCACCTCCTCGGATTCCCTCACTACCACCCGGCAAATGTGCCCTTCATCTCTCCACAGCCCTCCTTTCACATACATTCATTTGTTTTAAAGTGCTTGTAAAGACTGGCTTCACTAATCCACTCAGTTATCCGCATAAAATACAATTTTGTTCATTGCAGCAGGAATATTAACCATCTGTGTTAATTTTTTGGGCAGTCAAAGCTGCCACCAGACAACTCCCATCTCTCTCCCTAGCAGGAACATTAATCACAAGAGGTAACTTGACATTGTAATTGTTTCATGAAGGCTGGATGCACAAGGTACTTTTCAGGAGGTGCTTTTAAGTCATAAGTCATCGCTAAAAACAGCACCCCCAATGACGTCAGGGCTCTCTAATTCAGGTCAGCACCTGGTGCTGCCACACCACTCACACCACCCTAAAGCCGGCCCTAATTGCTGGCACTATTAGATTTGTCGGCTGCCTTTGATACAACAGATCATAAAGGCCAGTTTGTTTGGTCAGGTATTGTGGTGAGTGATTTTTTGCAGGATAGTACCTCCAAGGTTAAATACTACAGCCAGACAGCCAATGCTGACTTCACATACAGTGGAAGGGTTTAGGACCGGCCAAGGACACTGTTGTCTCAGTTCTCTTCAGTGAACAAGTTTGCTCTCCAGAGGTTCTACTTCTTGTGAATTCTGGTGGGTGTTTTTCAGTGTTTGCATTGTTTTAAATGTTTAATCTTTTTTGTTTTGCTTTGCATAATCATGCCACCTGCGGATATTGCTGGACACTAGCACTTATTTGTCTGACTTAGATATTGAAGAGAACAAAAGAGTGAAATGCACACAACATCAGAACAATGGAGGAAGAGAAAGATGGACAAAATGTCACAAAGCGATAAAGCAGAAGACGGCAAGAGTAAGATAAAGGGGAAGGGTGTGTGTAGACGTTGAGGCTTGATGTGGATTTAAGAATATGTGACCTTGATACCCAGCATGCGACAATTAATTGCACCACTGGAGCACATCTTCAGGGACCGCCACTCCTGCTTTTACAAATTATATACCGATTTATAGCCCCAGATCAATCTTTCTCTGAATTGCAATTTAGCTCCTGGATAGTATGAACACAATTCTCTGTGGAATGACCATCAGAGGGACTACATTAGATTTCTGTGTGATCTTCAGAGAGGAAAAGCATTCTGCGATGTGATTTATCACTTTATTGAGTATTTCAAACATATTCAGAAACACCAGGAGGAGTAGCAGTCAAACTACACCGCCCACTGATTTTTGGGAAAGTTTCATGGCTATTGGAGATCTGTGGCAATGCCCAGGAGAAAAAAAAAACTATTTTGTGTAGTTTATTCCCAAATATCTCTTGAATGCCAAAATATTATTGCTATGATTGTAATAATATTATCTGCATGTCCACAATATTGTATGGCATATTGTACATTGGCAAATTAATCACAATACAATTTGGAGTTTCTCATATTAAGCAGATGTTATCATTAAAGTGGAAGTGCTCCCTGTGTAAATTATGTGGGTAATTGGCTTTTCTATGATTGGCATATTTGGCTTACCAGTAAGTCCCTGGTAAAGTGCACTAGAGGTGTCCAGGGCCTGTAAATCAAATGCTACTAGTGGGCCTGCAGCACTGGTTGTGCCACCCACGTGAGTAGCTCTGTAAACATGGCTCAGACATGCCACTGCTGTGTCTGTGTGTGCAGTTTTAAATTGCCATTTAACTTGGCAAGTGTACCCACTTGCCAGCCCTAAGCCTTCCCTTTTATACATGTAAGGAACCCCTAAGGTAGGCCCTAGGTTGCCCCATGGGCAGGGTGTAGTGTGTGTTTAAGGTAGGACATGTACTGGTGTGTTTTACTTGTCCTAACGTTTTCCTTGTTGCAAGGCCTATCTCTCTCATAGGTTAACATGGGGGCTGCCTTTAAATAACTTTTAAGTATAGTTTATCTTTGAGAGCAGATAGAAATTTTGAGTTTGGGGTCTCTGAACTCACATTTTAGAAATGCATCTTTCAGTGAAGTTGGTATTTGGATTGTCAGTTTGAAAATGCTGCTTTTAGAAAGTGGGCATTTTCTTGCTTAAACCATTCTGTGCCTCTGCCTGCTAGTGTAGTCCCTCTCTGGGTCAGACTGACAGTTGGGCTGTTTGTGAATCCCCTCTAGTCAGTGGCACAAAGGGAGATGGGGTGTAGCCTGCATATCCTGATGAGCCATCTGGACTAGAGTGGAGGGAGGAGTGGTCACATACACCTGAAAGGGCTGTGCCTGCCCTCCCACAATGCAGTCTCCAAACCCCTGGTGTGTGTCGGGGACCAGGCTTGGGCAAGGCAGGATCTTGGAACAACAGAGACTTTCCTTTGAAGTTTGCCAACTTCAAAGGCTGAAAGGGGTATAAGTAGTGGACCCAAAACCCCTGATTTTCCAATTACTTCTGGAGTCAAGGGGCACTTCTGCCGAGGAGAAGAGCTGAAGAGCTAGAGGAGAATTACCGCCCCTTTGCCTGTGACTGTGCTTTGCTGGGTTGGCCTGCAGTTGCTGCTTCTGCCTGAATGAGGACAAAGATTGGACTTTGTGGTATATTCCTGCTTGTGAAGAATATCCAAGGGCTTGGACTGAACTTGACTCCTGTTTTGAAGTCTCAGGGCCACCAAAGACTTCCTCTGCCAATACCTGAACTCTCTGCTGAGACCCCTGCCCTGCCGAGTGGTGCCCTATCCCATCCCTGGACTCTTGAAAGGTGAAGCTGGTGGAACAAGGACTGAAATCCATGCACAGGATGCCGTGCGGGGAAAAGCTTGACGCACCACCTGCAACGCGGATGAATGATGCACCATCCTCCTTGTGACTGAAATCGATGCACCACCTGCATTGAAGCTAGTGAAAACGAAGCAAGCTCCACGCTGCGTGGATTCCTGTCACCATGTGGCCAAATTTCACATGCAACATAACTGGGTGTCAAAAATCAACGTAAGCCTTTGTGGATCCGAGGTGCCCTTTCCGGAAATCGATGCATCTCTTGCCGGAGAGGAAAAGGATGCATTGCCTACCTGACCAGAAAAGAAACAATGCACAGCCTCACTTGCAGGTGATTTTCAATGCCCCCCCTTGCCCGTGCGGCTTTCTTTTTGATTCAAACCGGGTACTTTGGGTAACAACAAAGATTCCATTGTTTTCTATGGAGTAAAACTCTTTCTACTTTGACAATTCATAACTTTACTTGTGTATGTTGGATTTTTGATTGGTTTAGATAAAATTTTGCCTGTTCTCTTAAGCTGGTATATTGTCTATTTTGTAGTGTTTTCGCTATATTATTGTGTGTGTTGGCAAAAATAATTTACACATTGCCTCTGAGATAAGCCTGACTACTTGTGGCAAGCTACCAAGGGGGTGAGCAGGGGCTATCTAAGTGTGTATCATCATTGCCCTGTTTAGGGTGAGGATCCCTGCATGGACAGAGTGCTAACTGACTGCCAACCAGAGACCCCATTTTTAACACAGATGAAACAAAAATGTTGTCTGCCCTGAAAACATACTTGATAGCCAGTGTGCTGGACAATGCACAATCACTTATTCAAGGTCTAGATTTACAGTTCTTTTAAATCAAGCTGCTTTTCATTCTCCCTAAATGCATCTCTCCTACAATTTTGCTGCATAAATCACAGTTGTAGTCTGCAATTTGGTCTGCAGTGATGGAGGGATGGGGGAAACCTGTGAAAGCCATTGCCTATCTCTTCCTGCTGTGTCTGTCTCTGTCTTTCTGGCTGATCTGTCCTCTTGGTCTTCACTAGGCACATGTGGGGCCTGAAAATCACAGCTTATGACATCTTTTTGTGATGTATAAAAAATGAATACTAAAACTACCAGACAGTTTACAGCCAGAGCTGCTTTATTGTGTGTAAAAATAAAAAAAAGGTTCACGTTGTGCAACACAAACAAAAAGGGAAATAAGGCCAGGGTAGAAGATGCCACATTTTATCACAGGAGACATCAAAAATATACCCAGAATGCATTGCCTGCATGTAATAATTACCATCACCAGCTTCCACCCTGAATTTATTGGTGGTGTCAGTACAACAGCAGCAGGATGGCAAACATACTGGAAATCCCATGAAAGAAATTAACTAATAAATATATTTCTAATGTGTGATCTGATTTCTGCTCTACTTGAGAATATGGGAGAAGCTTGCTAACAAATTATTAAATGCATACTATTATCGACTTTGATGACAACAAACTGTGCTTCTGTATGAAGAAGCAGGTAACGTAGAATAGAAGCTTCATGACCAACAAAACTCCTGGGGTCAATTGCATATGTAGTTCACAACAAGAATGAAGTTTATATTACATTGTAGTTTTGGGATTCTGTGTTTATCTAAGAAACCCTAAACATTGATTTACATCATGTGGAGAGCAGGGCTGGTACTGTGTTCCTGCTGGGAATTTGTGACTGTTGCACTGTAAGTTTGTGTCCTGTGCAGCACACGCTCTTCTAGTACATTTTCCATCTTTGAGAAAAGTATGAGTACACCTCAATATGGTGCCATTACATGCGGTCACACTGTCTTGTACAGGTGATGCTGCCAATGGTCAAGCCTTGATTCAGCACTATACATCGCAAGCATCCTTTCTCCTTCCTATCAGAAGGGGGCTGCTCTCTTCACAGCTTGGGCTCCTTACTCCTTGAGCATCCAAGATCCGAAGAACTAAGGGCCTGACTTAGAGTTTGGTGGAGGGTGTTCCATACGTGCGGATAGACCCCATTCAGACAGGAGATTCCCAAATTTTGAAGCCAAAAACAGCTTTATTTTGGCTGTCTCCTGTCTGGCATTGCCTCTCATTCAATTGAAGTCAGTGGGAGAAATGCATTCTCCCAATTATTTTTTAGAAATCTCCCACTTTCCTCTTCTAAAATGTTGGCATGTATGTGTTCCTCCATCACAAACATGACGGATACCCTATCTGCCGTGTTACGATCTCTACAGACTATAATGGGACCTTAATACGGTGGAAAATGCTTCTTTCCTTTGGAACTGGATCCCATCAGACCTGATGCACAGATACCTCATTCATAACCTTCAGGAACAAACTGAAATAGCTGCTTGCTTAGTCCCTACACAACTGACTCATTGCTTCTCAAAGTCGGAAGGTCTTCCATTGATGTGCCAGATGGACAGATGCTTGACAAATAAGTCTATAGAATGTGATACCTTTAGAGTTGTTCTGCGCCCCTAGTGGGTTGTTTATGAAGGCTAAATGCTTTTGTATTTGTACATGCCCTCCCCTTCTCCCAGTCTACTGTAAAGAGAGTCCCCTTTTTTCCTTCTAGGCTCTGAAAGCCTGCTATTGAAAACCTTCTTCCATTGTAACTTTCTAATTTATTCAGTAAACCGCTAGCACTGCCAGGTCCAGTACGCGCTATATAAAACTGAGAATAACTAAATAAAATATTTATTGTTTCCCCTTTATTTTACTTCACTTTACTCATTTGGATTAGGGCTCAGGAATGTGCCTGATGGTAAAATCACTTGCCCAAGGATTCTTACTAATTTATATTTGGCTTGACCTGACTCTCCCTACCACTCATGATATCTTGCTTGATCTCTCAAGATCTCATCGTCTTCAACGAGGTCCTCTGCATGCTGTGAGGGACAATGTATGTGTTGCTGGTATTATGATGGTCTTTGTATGTTGTTGGAATATTTTGTAAGCATCATATTCATAAGAATAGTTCACACCTATCTCAGTAATGTTGCATCCTTTGCACTTACCACACTCTGTTCACATGAGGTTTTCAGTGGGTGCTGCCGCCCCTTCCTGGCGAGAGCACTAGTGTTTCACAGAAGGGGTGCATGGCATGGAGCTTTCCAGAATCTCTCTCCTCTGAGAACTTCTCCCTCCCATCAGGGCCAACCCATCCCCCATGAAAAGGAAAGGCTATGTGGACTGTGCTCCTTTAGAAGTTGCCATTAAGAGTGTTTGTGAGGATCCGTCTCTATGCGCCTGCCCGGAGATTCCATCTCTTCCGTGTGGAGGGGAATATGGAATGAACACCCAAGACTGGCAATGCACCAGGCTCTACTTTGTGTTGCTGGCTGCAGTTCTCATTAGCAAGAAGCACACAATGTGGGGCAGCAGGTGATCCCATCAAACCACTTGGGCATCACCTACAGTATCAGCAACACATAAATAGTCTGCAAGCAATAGCTTATGAGGTGCCAGCTCTAGAACTGTGATGTGGATGGAGATGAATACATCAGCAAGTGATAAGAGTGAAGCCAGCATGCATTAAGCCAATTGCCAATCAGGGAAAAGCCTATGAAAAGACACAAAAGGCTAGTTTCTCAGCCTCTTCCTTAGTACAAGAGGCCACTGGACAAGCAGTGCCCGTCATTAAGGATGAAGAGGACCTGCCTCTCCACCTTTTTTCAAACTTTAAGAGTGTCCGTCAGGCTGAGCAAAGGTTAGGTGCTTTACAAGCGCTAAATGTGCCATACTTTGCCTGGCTGAAGATTTTACAGCCCAGTGAACGTGACCTCCTCAGTCTGGCAAAACACTGCACACCATGCCACCACTGTTTGGACCGAGCTATATGCAAATCAGTCTTGAACCTACACAATTGGGAACAGTTCAACCCGAACTGCCAGGCCAGGTTCCAATGCCATTTATGGAACTCCTCAATTTCTGACTCCTAAATAAAGTCAACACCACAGTGAAAGGCACCCTCTTGTACAGACCCTCAAAACCACATCTACCTTTCTGCAACACCATCACCAACCTCATAGCCCCCCTTATCATCAACTCCTTTCACTATATCCTACTCGGCAATCTGAACTTCCACCTTGACTACCCCAAGGATGAGAACTCCACTTCTCTCCTTGAAAACCTCAACAATATTGGCCTCACCCAACTTGTCACCAAACCCACACACAAAGCTGAACACACTCTGGATGACATCTTCACCTCCAGCGACAGACTCAACTTCTCACATGCAACCGAACTCACCTGGATGGACCACAACATCGTCCACATCACCATTTCCAAAGGTCAGCACACCACCATAAAGCCTCGCAGAGCCCCCTACTGGAGCTAGGGAAAGGTAACTGAGGCCCACTGGACAGAAGACCTGCACAACAGTCAATCTGAACTTACGTCAGACCTCAACTAAGCTGTCCAAAACTTCACCTCCTGGATCACCAAACTCCTGGATCACCAAATGCACCTACAGAGTTCCACAGCTGAAACCAGCTAAATCCACAAACACCTCCAAGTCAGCCAGCTGATATACCCCAGAACTCAGAAACTCCAAACGCAACTGCCAATGACTAGAGAAACAATGGCGCACTACTAAAGTCGCCGCAGAAAGAACAGCCTACAACTCAGCCCTGAACAACTCCCTCACCAAGACGACCAAGAAAGAAGCAATCACCACACCTATCAACACCGCAGCCAACCACACAAAAGAACTCTTCAGAATCATCAAGGAATTCCCCAACCCGACAGCTATTGTGGACTACTTCCAAAACAAGATCTCCACCATATACAAAGACTTCAAACCCCAACCACCCACACCCACCCCTGACAATCTCCCTCAACCAACGCACACCAGTCACTCGATAACCACCTGGTTCCCCATCACCGAACAAACCACTGCAGCCATCATCACGTCCATCCTCTCCGGAGCCCCCACCAATCCGTGCCCCCACAGGCTTTTCAACTCCAGATCCAATGCCATCAGCAAGGAACTAACTGCCATCCTCAATCCCTCCATCACCATGTCGGTTCTCCCACACAAATGGGACACACAGAGGTAAGGCCCCTCCTGAAGAAACATACAGGAGACCCCAGCGATCTCATAAGCTACAGACCCATTTTCCTGCTCCCATACTCTGCAGAAAGCTATCAATCAACAGCTCACCGATTACCATGAACAGAACCAGCTCCTCAACTCGTCACAATCAGGCTTCCTTACCAACCACGGCACGGAAACAGCACTGATTGAAGCCACAGCTGACATCAGGACACTCCTCAACAAAGGGGAATTACCAGCCTTTATCCTCCTCGACCTGTCAGCAGTGTTCGACACAGTGACCCTCCTCATTCTCTGCAACAGACTTCGAGACGTAGGCATCTAGCAAAACGCCCTCAAATGGATCGCCTCGTTCATCTCAGGCCACACACAGAGCATCCACCTCCCCCCTACACTTCTGCAATCAAGAACTTTTCCTACTGCATACCCCAGGGATCCTCCCTACCCTATTCAACATCTACATGACCCCTCTCGCACACATCGCCAGATCCTATAGACTAAACATGGTCTCAAACGGCAACGACACCCAACTGATCCTCTAACTCACTGAGGACCCACCCAACACCAAAGCCAACTTGCACAATGCCATGACTGAAGTAGCATCATGTGAGGGAGAGAGAGCTGAACACAGACAAGACCGAAGTCGTGATCTTTGGGAAGAATACCTCCATTTGGGATAACAGTTGGTGACCAGCTGAACTCGGACCGACACCGGCTCCATCAAACCATGCATGCACCCTCGGAATCATCCACAATAACCAATTATCCATGGAATGTCAAATAAACTCACTTACCTCCTCCTGCTTCCATATCCTCTGCATGCAACGGTGCACCTTCACCTGGATCCCCACCAACGCCAGAAACACCATTACGCATGCGCTGATCACCACCCGCCTAGACTATGGCAACTTGCGCTACACATAAATATCCTCTCACATACTCAAAATCCTCCAGACACTACAGAATATCGCTACCAGACTCATCCTGAACCTCCCCAAGTGGGGTAGCATTACACCCCACATAATAAACCTCTACTGGCTTCTAGTTCAGAAGAGTTGTCACTTCAAGATCCTCACACTCACCTACAACGATCTTTACGACAGAGGCCAGGCCTGCATCAGCCACCGTCTGCATTTCCATGTTCACTCAAGAAACCTTGGCTACACCTCGCTCAACCTATCACACACACCCACATTCACCACAGCTGCCACAAAGGCCACTCTTTTTCTTTGATAGCAGCCAAGTCCGGAACAACCTTCCCCTCCACCTCAGAACGGCCCCCTCCATGGCAGATGTAAGAAGGAAACTCAAGACATGGCTATCCGACGGAAAAGTGGCTCCCACAGCGCCCAGATACCTCTTGGGGTGACAGTGCAGAGCTTTTTAAATGCTTGATTCATTGATTGTTTTTTAACTCATGTAACTGGACTTAGGCCTACAGGTTGGACGCCCCTGGGGGCTGTTTGCTCAGCAGATTTTAATTAAAATGAATGCTCAGTACTGCCCCGTATGTGTGAGGCCTCAGTGAGTGGTGGTATTTGTTCTAAAACAGTGTACTTCTATCATGGTAACTTTAACCACAATTGCTTTACAGAAAGTAGTACAACATAAAGTTTGAACCCATTCTCACAAAGCCTTGTGAATAATATTGTGTGGCGCTGCGTACTGGACGGACAGTTTGTCATTGCTCAAATGGGTGTAATTTCTGATGTTTATATGTTTCTTCATTGCTTAATTTTGATCAAGAGAAATCAACACTCATAGTTGTTGAAATGTCACTCATAATTATACTCAAACAGCAGTCTGAAACCTTGGCAGCAATGTTTACCTGTGACTTTCTTTCCAAGGGCGCTGTCTGGGGAGGAGACCAAATCACTTGGAAGACAGAAAAGAAAAAAGAGAGCAGAAGAAGATACTTTTTTCCTGATGTCAACAGAAACTAACGGTAAAAATACAGACTGAAACGCAAAATTATAAACCAAAATAAAAACCACCTCTGCAGAATAACACCCCAAAGACTGGATTGTAAAGTAAAAGAAATTAAAAATAAAAGTTTGCAAAATACTCATTGTGCTGTGGTGGTCATTGTTTAAAGATTGCCTAAACTGATATCCCCTAGAAAGATTTTTGGATTCCTGAAAGCTAGGTGGGCTGCACACTGGGGAGGAGAGGACCAGACTTCAAAGGGAGCTCTTTCATTCAGTGTGAGGTCACAAGGAAGGGGCCAGGCACATATCAGCAAGTAGATGTGGCTGATAAGAGAGTCATTAAGAGTAGGACTGGGAGTCCAGGGCTAACCTTTTGGTGCACATATAACTGCAGCTGACATCCTTGTGTGACTTCTAGTTACACCTATGGCCTATGTTGTGGGACTCTCGGCTTCAGGGACATGCTCGCTGTGATGGACAGCTCTTCAAGAGGAAGAAGAAACAGAGATGTAGATATGTCAAAAGAAGCAGAACCCCAACGTAAAACCTTAAAGACTCAGACCCCAAACTACATTTGGTGTCTGGAAATGGACTATAACAAAGGCAGATGGACACCCCAAAAACTGTCATCTGCCAAGGCCTGCCAGTCTCCCTGCTGGTTGAGGGGCCATCACCGCAGGGATCCAGGCCTGCCTGCCCTTGTGCCTGGGGCACTGCAGCCTGCCTGCTTGCCAAGCCAGTGTGCCCTGTGAGTAAGTTGGGAGCAAGGTTCAGTGGGGGGGCCTGTCAATTGGACTCCTGTGTGAGGTGTGAGAAATGGCACCAATCAGGTCCTTGCCCGTGTGCAGGACTGCGTCAGTGACCTCTGTATGCGAAAAGAGGGAAGTCCTGAAGATAGCTGTGGAAAAGACTGCTGTGTGGTAAGGGCTGAAGCCTTGCCTGGTAACGTTGCCACCACCCCGTATGCCAGGAGGGGATGCTGTGTTAAAGACTGCTGTGCTGTAAGGGCCTAAGCCTTGTGTGGCAGCTGACGGCAACCATGTGTGCCAGGAGGGGCTGCTGGGAATACTTCTGCAGTGTTGATCGGGCCAGAGCCCATACACTGAAAGCAGCGGCGACCTGTAGGTATCCAGGAGCCACGTGGAGTGTGGTTGGACTTACCCCACTAAACAAGGAAGGATGCTGTGGGACCATCATCACCCAAGTTTGGGATTAAGGACCAGAGCATTTGAATCACCTGTCAATTGGCAGCACAGCGACACTTACCCTGCCGAGGAGTCCAGTAAACCTCTGATCGCTGTGGGGCATGATTGTGAGGGAGAGAGAGCCTGCACCTGCCATGTGCAACTGCCCCATCCACATGCAGTGTGCTTCACTCCTACGACAGTGGGGACAAATTGTTTAGGACTTATTGACCCCAAGGGAACACACTGCTAAGAGGGCTGTAGCACTAAGACACTTTTGACTTGAATTTAAGGGCTGTGGTGGTCTCTTAAGACATGCACTGCTAGTAGGGCATTCCCTGGATGCTGCCAACAAAGACTGAGAAACTAGCACAAGGGGGTAATCGGACAGGGAATTACAATTGTAACACTAGAGCCCTGACCTCAAGGGGAATTGTGTTATTGTGTGTAAATATATATTTATTTGGTTTTGGTTAGTGGTAGAAATAAAACACGTATCTTTTTCATAAAAGTGAGTATTTGGCTGGACATTGATTTCTTGCTGCTGCAGCACACTTTTTGAGTTGTGAGCTCAGGTTCACTAACCTCTATCAATGCCTCCCTCCCAAGGAAGTCCTAGACCGCTCACCCACATTTACCACTGAGAGTCAAGTGCAGCGGGAGTACTTGACTTGGCCCAGTTGCTCAGAATCTGTGTAGGCCGGCCTTGAGACATCAGTAGTAAAAGGCAACAACTCCCACAGTTGGCCAAGAAGCCCCGGTGGCCTTCTGAAAAGGGTTCTGACTGTACCCTACATGATTTGTCAAATGAGTAATGTGGTTATTCCATCAGCACTCCGTGAATATCTGCTGTACCTTTTGTTTCCAAACCATCACACCATTGGTATTTAATGCCTCATTACTGTCTATGATGCTTGATGTGTATTGGGGCTCACGCTTAGAATGCTTCTTACAATGTCTAATAAGAAGGCAGCCTTTTCAAAGTTTTCCCATTTGATAGCTGACGACAGTTGCTGACAAGGAATCTTCCACTTGTTACAACACTATTTGCACTGAAAACATAACAGAATCCACTAAAGCCATTGGCGCAGTGACTAGGCCATGAGCACTGTTCGTTTTCCTTATCATTGCAAGATTGATGACACTATGAAAAGGATCAATAATGCAAAAGTTAATGGAAGTACTTCTAATTTCACTTCAACCAGTTGCATCAGTCTAATGCCCATTTCAATCAATCAATCAATCAATAATTTGTTAAGCGCGGTACTCACCCGGTAGGGTCTCAAGGCCCTGGGGTTGGAGGGGGGGTGCTACTGCTCGAAGAGCCATCTTTTGAGGCGCTTTCTGAAGGCTAGGAGGTCCTGGGTCTTGCATAGGTTGGTGGGGAGGGAGTTCCAGGTTTTGGCAGCGAGGTGGGAGAAGGATCTGCCACCGGAAGTGGTGCGTTGGATGCAGGGGACTGTTGTGAGGGTGAGGTCTGCGGAGCGGAGCTGGCGGGTCGGGATGTGGAAGTTAAGTCATTCGTTGAGGTAGGCCGGTCCAGTGTCGTGGAGGGCTTTGTGAGCATGTATTAGGATTTTGAAGACGATCCTTTTGTTGATGGGCAGCCAGTGTAGGGTTCTGAGATGGGCGAAGATGTGCTCGTGGCGAGGGAGGTTGAGGTTGAGACTTGCGGCGGTGTTCTGGATGCGCTGTAGTTTTCTCTGGAGCTTGGCTGTGGTCCCCGTGTAGAGGGCATTGCCGTAGTCCAGTCTGCTGCTGACGAGGGCGTGGGTGACCGTTCTTCTGGTTTCTATTGGAATCCACCTGAAGGTCTTGCGGAGCATACGCAGTGTGTTGAAGCAGGAGGATGATATGGCGTTGACTTGCTGAGTCATAGAAACAGACGAGTCTAGTATGAAGCCGAGATTGTGTGCGAGGGTGGTGGGTGTCGGGTGTGGTCCTACGGTGGCCAGCCACCATGAGTCGTTCCATGCTGACTTGTTGGGTCCGAAGATGATGATCTCGGTTTTTCCTGAGTTCTGCTTGAGGTGGCTTGCTGTCATCCAATTAGTGATGGCGAGGAGTCCGGCATGGAGGTTGTTCCTGACGGTAGAGGGGTTCCTCATGAGGGAGAGGATGAGCTGGCTGCCACTCTTATAGTTTATGCTAGTTTGTGGTAATAACTGGTCTTCTTCTCCAGGGTTCATGTCTTCTTCCTGCATATCTCATACTGTGGAAATGAAGTTGAAGTGTCCCATAGAAGTATAAACTACTTCATGTTGAAATGTCTCAGTTATACTATCAAGCCACCTCATAGTGAATGCACTTCCATCCTTATTGTTACCAGTGCTATAAGCATTCAACGAGACACGATTTAATCCTAGCCTCCGTTCAATGCAGACATGCAGTCATTGGTTATGTCAATCTATAGTCATTACTTATGTCCGGCAGCTCTTTGTTCAACCCCCATTACTATACCCCCTCATGGTCACTTGAGGGATTTGTACAGCATAGTCCAGCTTCTTGCAGAAGTCAAGAAGAAAGGCGGAGGCTCTGATGTGTTGTGGGAGATCGTTCCAGGTTTTAGGAGTCGGGTATGAGAAGGCGCAAGGCCCTGCTCTGCTTTTGTGTATGTGTGTGGTGTGTGTTAGGGAGAGTCCGGCAGAGTGCAGGTCTCTTGAAGGTTGGTGGAGATGAATGTGTGTCATTCAGGTGGGGAGGGCCTGTGTTGTGGAGCACCTTGTGGGTGAGTTATTCTCTTAATAATAGGAGAAAGGGTCAGTGGGGCTGACTCCCCCAGATTCAACCATGAAAGTCAAGGGTTGCGTTACTGACAATGCTACCTCCATCCATAGGAGAGTACCACATGTGCACCCATGGTGGGTTACACAACATTCCAAGTCACCCGCTTCTTCCTTATGCTGAAAGAAATGAGTAAAGTTGTCTGCTTACCTCAGGAGGGGCAACAATAGTTTTATATACATTAAAAGTCGTGACCATCTAAGGTGATTTTGTTGCCCTTGGTGAAGAATCCTTTTGACTCCACCTAGTTGGCATGACACACACACCTGACCATCTATGCACACCTCATGCACAGACAGTGCCCTAAAGCATGCTGGAACTTGTAGTTTCATGTTTACGCTAGGTTTGTGTTTCTTGCCCTGGACTGCGCCCTCAGGGCAGGAGTAGGAGTGGTGGACACTGGAACTTTACATTTATTTATCTAACTCCAGTCTTAGAATACTTGGGGACATGGCAACTTTACCCCAAATATTTCTGGCGGTTTATTTACTGTTCTAACTACAGTCCTGGAATAATTTAGGGAAAATTAGACATTCTCCAAGTATTTTTTTAGAAAGGGATGAAAATTAATAAATTTGAATTGGAAAAAGTGCTGCCCTGTTGGGGCAGCTCAGGTAAAGAAACTATGACTGCCTCAAGCAGCCACGCGTGTATTTAAGATAAAATTGTAGATGTACATAAAAGCCACATTCAGCGCTGCTGGAACGACCTTTTAAAGTTTAAAGCCGAGTACCAGGGATAAGTTCATACTGTTTTGATGGACATTAGAATAGGATTGGCCTACAGGTCTCTGAGTTTACTTAACGCATTTTCGACCTTGCAAGGGGTACAGCAAGCACTAAATACATCATAAAACGGATCCACTCCAATGTAAGACTGGTTGAAAGTTACCCGTGGGACAATGGGGACGTGGGCAGATGTTCAGGTGACAGTATGTAACTCTGTGACTTGTCTGAGAGTTGTTTCATAGCTGCCAAGTTTCCCAGGCCCATGTGTGAGATGCTAGTCCAGTCCAAATTTTTTACTTTGGATTCTGTGACGTATAGTCAGGGCCAATAGAATTATAAATTTGTGCGGCCTTGCAGATTTTCGCACAATGACGCATTTGCCACATAATCCATCGTCTGCCACATAATCTGCAGTATTAAACATAAAAAGGCGAGTATTAGCAAGTTTAAAAATACAAAATAATGAAGTAATACTATCACAAAATTTGCCACATTATGCTGCATATTTTGCCTTTTCTGGCAGCATATCTTGCTAAAACCAGCCGCATAATTTGGCCGTCGTCTGCCACATAATTCCAGTGGCCCTCATCTGTCGCATAATTCAGGTGGCCCTCATCTGCCACATAATGCGAGTGGCCCTCATCTGTCGCATAATTCAGGTGGCCCTCATCTGCCACATAATTCCAGTGGCTGTCATGTGCCGCGTAATTCCAGCGGCCCCGCGCATAGTCCTGTTTTATAACGCAGGAGGACTATGAACACAAGTCTCATAATTCAGTGAAAAAGCTCCACTGAAGCGGCACATCACACATGGACCATGGAAACTTGGCAGCGCTGCTGTTCGACTACAAACTGTGGCATTTTCTGAGCTAACTCCTGGAATTTTAAATGCAAACCATTGTGTCATTTCCCGTTATTAAATTCATTTGGACAGGTACAAGCTTACCTCTGGAAGGCAGGCCTTGATAACATCTGCAAGGACCTGAACAATGTTTCTTTCCTTCTGCACGTCACGGTCCATGCCTTGCCAGTTGTTTTCACTCGCCAAGGCTTTGTTTCTGTCTCTCAGCCCCACGTGTTTCCTGCCTCGTACCCTTCTCAGAAGTGACTGAGTTCCCGCCTGGGTTTCTCAAGCGCCTGCGGCTTCACTTGGAGGAGCCAAGTGCGGTTATCAGATCCCCACAAGCCCGGCCTCTGAACCACGAGCGGATATCAGATCCCCATAAACCCGGCCTCTGATCTCAGGCGCTGATAGGGGCCCACATTATGGCCGCGTGCTGCTTGGCTGAGTCTCAGGTGTGTGCGGGCGCACACCTCGCCCTGACCTGAACTTGCTTGGTCCTTGTGTAACACACACTGGGCCAGAGCCCGGGCGCAATTTAGCACCAGTCATGAATAGACATTTGCACTGACTGACTGGTACTCAAATGTTGGTTTTGCACTTGTCGATGGTGGGAAGCCACCTGCAACAGTGGCCAGCATTGGTGCAAAAGTGGCCAGAGCCAGGGCAAAGCTTCTTGGCTTTGGCCTTCAACATGCTGTAATTTTGGCGCACAAAGAGCTCTTCTTGTAGGTGAGCAGCAAAGGATCGACAGAGGTTGTATACCTTGAAGCAGACTGTGAGACACCAATAATGTCCCCGCAGAGCCCATAACGGGGCGTGATCCTAGTTTTGACCACCAGTCAGAGCCAACATCCTATGGGAACTTTGGGGAAATAAACATCCTGCCTCAGGGGTGGGTGTCTTCCCCTTTGTCCTGTCTACTTGTCCACATCTCATGCTCAAAGAGGTATCTAGTATGCCCTGGGGAAGGGCAGGCGTTCTTCAAGCTCTTACACACCCTGAAGAAGTCTAGATAGGCGAAACGTATAGCTCATAAGCCAGGCCGAACCCCGGGTAACCACGTTAGTCCCCTCTCTCCACACCTCACCAGCTGCTTGTGCACAGTGTAGCTGTGGGTGGGTGGCCAGTGGGTAAGGGGTGTAGAAGCTGCTATCAGCTAACTGCAACTCTCAGTCCTCCTAGGACTGTATGCCAAATACAGAAAAGTACAGTTCACCTCTATGAGCTAAGCCAGGAGGTGAAGTTAAGCAACCAGTTGTAAAAATGCAAACACACTATCAATAAAACTATGTTTAAGAGGTGAGAGAAATACCAAAACGTAGGATGTCTAGGGCAGATTAGTGTTGGACCTGGCATCCTTGGCATAGATTCCCCTAACTTTTTTGCCCTTTGACCTCCTGTTTCACTGGCCTCGTTTTTGCTGGCATTAGGACTCTGCACACTTTACCACTGCTAACAAGTGCTAAAGTGCATGTGGTAGGGGCATGGCCAAGATGGCAACCAGAGCGGCAGCATAATTCGGAGCTCTGCGCTCGGTCTACCAAATATCCTGTTTTAAGGAGGCCACTGGATCTCTCCAGCCGCTCGCCACACACCCAGCCCTCCCTGGCCATCTCGGGGACCCGGCGGGTCACCGCAAGGGGCAGCGCGAGACATGAGCAGTGCAGCGCCCTCGTCGGCTGACTGGCCGGGCCCGGGAGACCCATATTGGTGGCGTGTCGCCTGCTGTGGCCCCCTCCGGATCTCGCCAACCGGCTCAGACCCGGCAGGGGCTGTGGAAGGGGGAGCATCGCCGCGGGCTGGGTCTGGAGACACCCTCGTGGTGAGGCCTCCCAGGACCACAGCTTTTCGAGGGAGGAACGGCATGGATGCCCTGGTCGGGAGGTGAGGAGCTGCGTGGCCCCCCGGACGTGGCGGCACATGGAGGGCTCGGACCCCTTCTGGGTCCTGTAGCCAGATCTAGGGCCAGAAAAACTTGTCCCGGGGGTGGGGGGCAGTGACATCGTCAACAACACTGGATACACTTACACGGCTGACGTAACTGAGCTGCCTGGCACTGGCTGTATCCCGCACTGGACACGCATGAACAGTTGGTGGTAATGCCACCTCTCCAGCAGTATTGTAGTGTGTAGCTTACAAGCTGAAGTGCGACTACTGGCATAGCCTGAGGGACATGTGAAATCGTCACCTACCGTCTAAGACAGCCTGGTGCCAACAGCCCACCTCCTTGTGTCCCGGGGGGCTGTGCACGGCGGCAGGTCAGCAGGTCCTCCTGTGTTGGTACAGTTTCTAAGCATGCCGTGCTCCCCTCAGATGGACTTTAGCAAAGGCCCTGTAGACACTGTTTGCAGTCTGGCAGCTCGTGAGTCATCTAGAAGGCGCCTGCTGGGAGAGACCCCAATAACAGGGGACCAAATGGGCGAAATGAAAATGTCCAGGACATCTTATGCCCTGCAACAGATGGATGCCAGACTTCATTACCATACTTCACAATTTGAAAAAGTACTATAGGCCATCTTAGACACTAAAACTTCTCTAGAAACAAAGATTGATGCAGTTACACAGGATGTTAACTTACTACGTGCAGATCACCACAAACTGTCTGAAAGAGTCGGCGAAACAGAGGTGGATGTAGCAGTAATGCGCCCAACAATAAAGGATCTGCAGGAGCATCTGAGGCATTTTAGCACGGAGGTGACAGCATTACAACGCAGAGTGGAGGACGCAGAAGGGAGGTCAAGGCACAACAATATCCAATTGGTGGGGTTTCCGGAACAGGTGGAACACATCAACGTGGAACTGTACCTGGAGAAGTGGCTTGCTGACACAGTCCTGCAAGATAAGGTGCCAAAATTCTTTTCAATGGAGCGGTCTCACAGAGTGTAGGGCAGACCTCTGCCACCAGGGGCACATCCAAGACCTTTGATAGCTCGCCTTCTCAATTATCGCGATAGAGACCTAGTGATCCAACTCTTCCGTACCCCTGGGCCGTCGAAATTCAAAGATGCAAACATTACTGCCTATCTAGACTTCACGTCGGAGGTTCAAAAGAAGTGCAACTCTTTCTTTCTGGTGAAACGTCTTCGGGAACATAACCTCAAGAATGCCCTATTGTTCCCTGCAAAATTGCGGGTGCAGGATGGCACAAAAACTCATAAATTCATGTCACCTGAGGACACCTGGACCTGGCTCCACTCCAAGGGCTTGACCCAACCAACACATAAGGAAGACACAGAGGAGCAGTGGTCGACTCCCAGGAAAAAAAAAACAAAAGTCACAAAGGACTGAGGGCTAAACCCACGGCAGCACAGGCTGTCAAGGAACGATCCTGTGCACAGCTTGAGGCCACACAGTTTGCGGATAACCCATTTGCAGCAATACAGGAGTCCCCGGACTTGGATCTTGAATGGGGAGATCTCAGTGACTCTGAAAATTCTATCCATGGGTCGTCACTCACTCCCCGCTCAGCTGATTATATTTGAGACCAATAGCCCTTGTTAAAAAGGCTAACGTTCCCTGGGGGCAATCTGTTCAGCCTCAGGGGAGATAAGCTTATGCCAAATGGAACCCCAGGGGGTCAACATCGTAAAATTCTGAGGGAATATCGGCCCCCTCACAGCTTGGAGTGGCTGGTGGATCCAGTTCAAAATCCAGTGTGCTGAGAGCTAGAGCTGACACACAAGGCACTCACCCCGTGATCTATTCCATATGGACCAGTTGACCCTCATGCATGTTCTCAGGTTACGTTGTTTTGGCTTAGTGTTGTTCGTGAAGCACAGTCTTGGACTCCTGTTAGACCTAATTTTGTCCCTATTTCAGTATGTATTTTTAATTGTTTTGTTATTGCCACCATTCAATACTTGCAAGTTAGGAGTTGGGAGTAACATCAGATACATGAACAGAAGCAACATCTCAAGCAGGGTGCAAATGAAGCTCACCAACATAGAAACAGGGTGGGTTGATGTAAGCCTAGGGAAGGTCTGGACTCCTACATATGTATGGCCGCACAGACGCAATCTTTTATAACACGTTTTAATGTGATCACATGGAATGTGCGGGGCATGGCTACACCACTCAAGAGACATCGTATTCATGCATATTTGAAGCACCATTGTGTGCATATAGCTACGATACAGGAAACACATTTATCAGAGGCCACCCTCGGGAAGCTGCGCTCTAGCTGGAAGGGAGCAAACATTCGGTACCACATCATCATCCTTTGCGTGAGGTGTGGCAATATGGGTCGCACCTGGAGTGCCCTTCGTGGCAGACTGCACACAAATAGACTCAATAGTCAGTACGTTGTAACTGAAGGTCACCTAGATGGTACACCATTGACACTTGTAGGTGTATATGCACCTAATACTAACCAGAGGAGCTTTTTGAACACATTGACACCCGGTTTGTTTCAGGATCCAGCGGGCGACTTTGTGGGGTGGTGATTTTAATTGTGCACCTGATGTTGTACTAGATCGCTACCTTCCACCGCTGCTGAACGCGCCAAGTAGGCACACCTCCCTTGAGTTTGCAGCCTGGAGATAAAGGAGCGGATTACACAATTTATGGCGACAGGGGCACTCAGCAGAGCGAGAATACTCCTTTTATTTTCCCGGTCCACGACCTCCACACCAGAATAGACCTGGATACATGCCAGTATCCATGATCCAAAGGGTGCATAGCTCAGCAAACCTCGCTCACACCATGTCTAATCACTGCCCCTTAAGGGTGGTCCTGGGGTGGGGCCGCCCGATCACAAAGATACTAACTTGGTGCCAGCAAGTACAAACATTATCTGACCCCACTTTCCGTGAGGAGCTAACCGTATGCATATCCACATATTTTTCCCAAAACAACAACACAACATCACACCGCTCAACCGAATGGGATGCACACAAAGTAGTTGTGCGTGGCCATTGCATGGCTGCCTCTCTAGGTGTTCAACGGGTGCTGCTCCGCAAGGTGGCCAAAGTCGAAGGTAAAATGTGAGTAGGAGAGGTGGCTGTGGCCAACAGGGAGACGCAGCCCGAGAATCTTCGTGCACTACGAGCAACCTATAAGGAAGCCGATGCCAGAATAAATTAAAAATATGACTACAGACACTACATGATGAGACAGTACGCGGAGGGGGACAGATCGGGACGCTTACTGGCTTGGCTGGTCCAGGACACCCCACAGCATTCGCCATTTGGGGCAATCAGACTAGGGCCACACTATTTTTGTATATTTGTCATGTATGCATCTACCTATAAGTATTTGTCAAATTATGGGCACATATGTTCGGTTTTACCCGACTGGTTCCTTCCAGCACATGTGGTGTATAATGGCTGGAGGAGGATGTAATTGTTATCCCACACACAACTTCGCTACAGGAAATTTCTCCTTTATATATCTACAACATGGCTGTTCTTGGATGTAGTGTTTATTGACATCTGAAGATTTTTTATGTTTCCATATATATCCAGACCTTAACGGACCACTCAATGCCTGGTGTTCTCCCCGATGGGGCCCATCTTTTAGTATATGGAGGGTAAGCACTATGTTTTAACCTTGCTATATAAGTTCTTGACACGACTTTTGGCACACTTCACTGAAGGGAGATTTCCACGTGTGTTCGGATGTGAACTGCTAACACTGAGCACACTTGGTTGTTCACTATATTTTTATGACTTATGTTCTGTGTCCTTTATTTCAGGTTCCTGCTAATTATTTATTCCCTAATATGGGTTTCCAATTACTCAAGGATTAGGTAGGTGCCATGGTCCTGATGAATCGCACTAGATCATTTTTGACTAATTAGCGAGAAACATGTTGACCAATCTCTAGAAGTAGCACAGAGGATCTTGTGTCTACTCTCACTATAACTCCATATTGAGTGATTTAGTGATTCTTCTCATTGTTTAGTTGTTTGGAGAGTTTAAACATTGTTTTATTTCCTCCCCCCCTTTTTGTTTTTAACCATGGCAGAGGTCAGACATTCTAATAAATTGCGTTTTACCTCTAGTCATTTTTGACAGTTTTTCATACCAATCCTAGATCAGTATCTTTGCGGACCGACTTTCACTCACAAAAGAAGATCTCTGGCAAAGAGCCCCCTTGTGGGGCGCGTCAGGCAATGCAGCGCCGGCCTCACGAGGAGCATAGCCCTATAATGGAGCATGCCACCATGAGGTGAGTGAGGGCTCTTGCTCCAAATATTTTATATTTCTAGTAACCTGTTGTTTCCAGAGACACTTGGGGGGTCATTCTGACCCTGGCGGTCGGTGACCGCCAGGGTCACCGACCACGGGAGCACCGCCAACAGGCTGTCGGTGCTCCCTCGAGCATTCTGACCGCGGCGGTTGAGCCGCGGTCAGAAACGGAAAGTCGGCGGTCTCCCGCCGACTTTCCGCTGCTCGGGAGAATCCTCCGCCATGGGGATTCTGACACCCCCTACCGCCATCCTGTTCCTGGCGGGTCTCCCGCCAGGAACAGGATGGCGGTAGGGGGTGCCGCAGGGGCCCCCGTAAGAGGGCCCCGCAAAGTATTTCAGTGTCTGCAAAGCAGACACTGAAATATGCGACGGGTGCAACTGCACCCGTCGCACCTTCCCACTACGCCGGCTCCATTCGGAGCCGGCGTCCTCGTGGGAAGGTAGATTTGCCCTGGGCTGGCGGGCGGCCTTTTGGCGGCCGCCCGCCAGCCCAGGGCAAATCTCAAAATACCCTCAGCGGTCTTGCGACCGCGGAGCGGTATTTTGTCGGGGGAAGACTGGCGGGCGGCCTCCGCCGCCCGCCAGTCTCAGAATCACCCCCTTTGTGTGGAACTGTGTGTATCTTATTGATTAAGGCAATGAGACTAGATTCACTCCTACTATCAATCAGTGTACACGGCCACCCCCACACCACCACCTGGCCCAATGACTACTTTTCTGGATACCCTACCTCTGCAGTGCATACAGCCGCATCAAACCACTCCGCTAGATGGTCCCATTAGTATGGAGGAGATCCGTATCGCTCTAACCCAAATGGCTCGAAATAAGGCTCCGGGCACGGGCGGTTTACCTGTAGAATACTATGCAACACATGTGAACCACCTTTTGCAGCCCATGCTTACCATGTTCAGTGAGGCACACACAGAGGGGCAACTACTGTAATCACTGCGTGAGGCCCTAATAGTAGTCCTTCCAAAGGCTGGCCGCGATCCTTTAGACATGCGCTCCTACTGCCCGCTCTCCCTGCTAAACACAGACTGCAACGTCTTAGGGAAAATACTGCTGAACAGACTCCTCCCCCTCATTCCTTACCTGATACATGAGGACCAGTCCAGATTTATCCCCAGTCGGAACACCTTCCTGAACATCAGGAGTCTACTTTGCTTTCTCCAGAGCACCACAGAGTCGAACCACCGTAGTGTGGCCGTATCCCTAGATATCGAAAAAGCGTTTGATACCCTAAACTGGGACTTTCTTATTACAAGATTAGGCACAAAGGGCTTCAGACCTGGATATATATCCTGGATCACTACCTTATACTCTAATCTGACTGCCAAGTCAAGACACAGCAAATCATTTCAGACAGACTCTGCATACACCGGGGCACCAGACAGGGATGCCCGCTCTCCCCTCTGTTGTTCGTTATAGCTATGGAGCCCCTGGCTGCCAAATTGCATAAGAATGCACGTCTGTGGGGCATACCGGAACTTCACGTGCATCACAATATCTCCCTATATGAGGATGACGCTTTAATATATTTACGAGACCATGCCATCTCCATACAGGGGGTTATGTCCATATTGGATTCCTTGGGCGAAATCTTGGGGTTGCAAGTTCATTGGAATAAGTCCTGTATATTTCCATTATCACCTGTTCCTGTAGACATAAAGCCAACCCGCCCGAGCTATTATCCACCATGGTGCCACACCACCTTTAAATACTTGGGAATACAAGTGTACCACTCCATTAATGACCTGAAGGAGGGCAACAATGATTGGGCTATCTGCTCCATATGGGGATCGCTCCCCCTCTGGGGCTCACTCCTATTATCTCCCCTGCCTCACCCCCCCCCCCCCTATTTGTATTGCGTCTCAATGACCTCTGAGGTGTAATCGATGTGCACCTACCCCTCACTGTTCCTGACAACCCTCTTGGTGTAGTTTTTATTGACAAGTGGCACAGTTAAATGTTATGATTTTTGTATATTTTATTTCATCACTGTTTATTATTGTATCCCAGTAAACTAAACCTAATAAAGAGATTTTTTTTAAAAGTGCATGTGGTATCTGCCTAAAACATGGTAACACTGGCTTATACATAATTGGCATAATTAATTGACTTATAAGTCCCTAGTAAAGTGCACTACAGGTGCCCAAGGTTTGTACATTAAATGCTACTAGTGGGCCTGCAGCACTGATTGTGTCACCCACTTCAGTAGCCCCTAAATATGTTTCAGACCTACCACTGCAGAGCCTGTGTGTGCAGTTTTAAACTGCCATGTCGACCTGGCAAGTTAACCCTCTTGCCAGGCACAATCTTTCCTTTTTAACATGTATAAATCACCCCTACGGTAGACCCTGGACCACTCCAAAGGCAGGATGCAGTGTATTCAAGAAGTTGGACATGTAGTTTAATATTTTACATCATGAAGGCCCATCCTAGGCAGTATGAGGGAGGTTTTACTTTTATACCTGAGTGAGCGGTGTCCTGATCCCACACAAAGGGCTGCATAACACCCTGTAATGAGTCTGGAGCCATGGTAGGAAGGGTGGGGCTCTGTGCACTTCAAAGGCCTCTCTCTAAAGTCTCCCCCACTTCAAAGGCACCACTAGGTATATGAACTGGACTTCTGAACCTGCCACCTTAGTAACCCTTTTGTCCTGAGGACATTCTGCCAGGAAAAAGGACTGCTGTGCTGAAGGGACTGCCACTCTGCTAGACTTTGCTGGACTCCTTCTCTGCTGTGTCTGCCCTGCTGCCTGCTGCCCTCCTTGCCTGGGACTGAGAAGGACTGGACCTGCATTGGTACATCCCCAGAACCTAAATGACTCCAAGGCCTTGCCTCCTGTTCTGAAGTCTCAGGGACATCAAAGACTTCCCTTCATCTTTCAACAGCACCTGGACTTTGCTTGCTGCAAGTCGTGTTCTACCATGTGATGCTAATCCAGTCTTGGGCCCTTGTATGTGGGTATAAAGTGCTACAACTGTCAGAACATGCGCATGAACGCTGTTGGTCCAATCGAAACCGACACATCTCCTTTGGTGCCGACGCATCACCTGATTTGAGGACATCGCATCACCAGCTGGACACCTCGACGACGATGCATCACCTATGTTGGAGGAAGCCATCACTGATCCATCTCAATTTACGTGGCTCAGAACTGACACATTGCCTACATCAAGCAGGATCGATGCCAGCGCAACGCCTCCTCTGCTACATGCACCGGGTGGCATAGACGGTGCAACAAGGTACTTTTTTAGCAGGGCAAGGATGGTCTCTGTATCCGCCCCCGTTGTATCGCAGTAAGCCTGACTTTTCAGGTTTCACCCAGTCTAGTGTGACCAGATAGCCCCAGTTGGTGCTTTATACTTTTAAGCACGATATTTCAATTTAATTTTTAAAAATTCATTTTCAATTGTTTTCGTCGTGTTTTGGTCATTAAATTAAGCTGTATTTTTCTAACCTGGTGTGGATTATTTCTGTGTGGTGTTTTCACTGTTCTGCTGTTTGAAGTGTTGCACAAATACTTTACACATTGCCTCCTAAGTTAAGCCTGCCTGCTCTGTGCCACCAGAGGGTGAGCACAGGTTAGTTTATGGTGTGTAACTGACTTGCCCTGACTAGGATTATGGTCCCTACTTGGTTAGTGTGCATACCTCCACCACCTATAGACCCAATTTCTAGGAATTAGTAACTTTGCAATAGACATTGGCCGGCCCATAGAGGAAACAGGAATACAATATGAGTGGGACCGAAAAATATGCGCTTTCACAGGGAATTTACATCTCTTTCAGATTCTGCCTATGGAATATGTATGGATTTCATCTGATTAAGGCTACCTGGTCACTCAAAATCATCAGGAATGTGATATTCCAGTCCGTTTTCCAAATGTACAAATACTTAGCTTGTGCCTTGTGATCAGATATATCAGATGATGGCCAGTGTCCATTGTCCCTTGTCCAGTGCACTTTGTCTATGCCGATGGCTGTCAGGTATCACACTGCATCCACTGCACCCACACCTTACAGCAGCAGCCAAGAGAAATATATCACGACGGGCCACGCTAAGGCATGGGTAATGGGGTAAAGGAAGAGACATTGGGCGGTAGATACTGTGAATGTAGTTGAATCCGTCAGTGCAGGTTCTTCAGCCAGCTTCTCTTAGCTTCTCCATGATGACCAATTAGAATCTTCCTACCCGCAAGCTGAAGTGGGTTGACCTACAACGTTATTGTGGATGATGGAATAAGGTTAAAGAATTCTGAGTACACGAAAAAAGAAAACTGTGTTTAAACATTGAAGTAGACCCTTCCCATACAGGAGATGATAATCAAGCTGTTCACGGCAACAGCCAACTTGGGAATGAAGTTGTCTTACCGACCATGTAAACAACTATTCCTTCTGTAGTTGCCATCACCTCAAACTTCTGAGTGCCAATGCGTTCTTTCTGTTCATACTCAATAAGTAACAACAAAGACACTTGTAAATCAGGAATCTCCCTAAGCCCTTTCAAGCTTTCCCCAAAACTCTCCAGGGTCTATTGTTGTCTTTTTGCTGAATATTTTAGACCCAAAAGGTGCCTTTCAAAGAATCATTCAAAAGCTCAGAGAATTCTAGGTTAAAGAATAAAAAAAAGTTAAAGCTGTTCTAAATTGGCTCTTACTGCAAGTTCCTTGCTTACCGGAAGGTCCAGACTGGTCCAGAGTGGAGTCTCCAACTCCCTGTTCACCTGAAAGATAAACTGCACCTTGTTATTATAGAAAGGAGTGGACTTACTTGTTTCTGCTGCCTTTCCATAAGAAGCTGCATTGATGAGTGGTTTAGCCTAGCCACACCCCTTGGAAATTATGTCAGAGGTGGTAGGGCTGCCCCTGAGAACCTTTTCTTTGTTGACCAGTGAGATTTCCCCAACCACAGGCTAGTGTCAGACATAAAAGTGGTCCTCCTTGGTACCTTCTTCAGAACACCTTTGGACCAGTGTAAGACATAAGAAGGACCACAACTGCACTTTAACCTGCGGAGAGAAACCCCCAAGGACTGGATCTGCTCCCCAGGTGGACCTAGGCTTGAAGAGTAGACTCCCTGGGAGAGTTGACTAGTCTACTGTTGAGCTCCAGGAACACAAACGCTGCAAGATGCCTAAGACTCTATTGAGACCAGCTTACCAGTTCCAACTGGCTTTGCCCTGGACCCTTGTTAGAAATGGTGTCTCTAGTTGGCAGTCGGTTTGCACCCTGTCCAAGTCGGGACCCTCACTCTAGTCTGGATAAGGGAGATATCCAGCTCAGATAAACCCTGCTCACCGCCTTGGTAGCTTGGCACGAGTAGTCAGGCTTATCTCAGAGGCAATGTGTAAAGCATTTGCACAATACACACAGTAATACAGTGAAAACACTACAAAAAGACACCACACCAGTTTTAGAAAAATAGCTAATATTTATCTGAGCAAAATAAGACCAAAACAATCAAAATTCAACATACAATATGAAGATATGAATTTTAAAAGAATTACTTAAAAATACAGTTCCTTGAAGTCGATAGCTCCACCTGGGGTTATCATGGCATCGTGATCAACAAAACCAAAAGTTCAGGCTGGCCGCGGTGTTGGGAAGACCCCCAAACAGTACCTTTGGATTTTCAGAGTGTTGTGATCCTCACGGTGAGCTCCTGAGTGTGGCATCGCTGGCGTTGCTGGCATAGCGGGCATCAGTTCTGGAGGTTGGTGCAGGAGTCGTCAGGCCCTTGAAGTCACACGCATTGCAGATCGATCTACGGGCTGATGTTTAAATCAGGAGCACTGGCATGGATGGTGTCAAGGCTGTGGTGCGATGCAGGACGATGCGAGGTGCGGTGCCCCCAGGTCACGGTGGAGGCAGCGGCTCACTGATGTCATATTGTGGTGTCAGTGAGACCAGAGCTGCGGTGTGAAGCGGGGTGGTGTGACAAGCTGTGTCCACAGGTCACGGTGAAGGCAGCAGCATTGCCGTTGCTGAAGCACTGTTGTCAATAGGGCCAAGGTGGCAGTGCGAAGAGGGGCGATGCGTTGTGCGGTACCCACAGGTCGCGATGCAGACAAAGACGCCGGTTGATGACACTGGAGTCAATGGCCCCGGCATCGGTGGATCGGGGCTGTAGTGCGGGACGGAACGTGCTCGTGTACCTCACAAGCGATATCCACAGGCCATGGTGCAGGCAGCAGTGTTGGTGTCAGCAGGAGCGGTGCTGTTGGGGATGCCCAGGCTCCAGTGTGAGCAAGCAATGCTGGAGTGCACAGGTTGCGGTGCAAGCAGCGGCTCAGTGAAGTCATTCAATGACAGCGTTGGTGAGACCAGGGTCGCGGTGTGAAGCAGGGTAGTGCAACTCCGTGCGCCGTCAGCAGGTCACTGTGCGGGCCAGCGGTGTCATTTATGGTGTCTGGATGAATTTTCTTCTGTTGCAGCACAAAACACACAGGTCCCAGTGCTGTAGGCAGATGAAACTGAAGTCTTTTATATCCCTGAGACTTCCAACAGGAGGCAAGCTCTACTTCAAGCCCTTGGAGAACTTCTCAAGCAGGATACACAGCAAAGTTCATCCTCTCTTTAAAGGCAGAAGCAGCACTGGCAGGCCAATCCGAGAAAGCAACACAGCAAAGGAACAGTACTCCTCGTCCAGCTCTTCAGCTCTTCTCCTTCGCAGAGATTCCTCTTGATTCCAGAAAGATTCTAAAGGTCTGGGGCTTTGGGTCCAATACTTGTACCCCTTTCTGTCTTTGATGTTGGCAACTACGAAGGAAAGTCTCAGTTGTTTGCAAGATGCTTCCTTGTCCAGGCCAGGCCCCAGACACAAAGCAGGGGGTTGGAGACTGCACTGTGTGAGGGCGGGCACAGTCCTTTCAGGTATTAGTGACCACTCCTCCCTCCACTCTATCTCAGATGGCTCATCAGGATATGCAGGCTACACCCCACCTCCCTTTGTGTCACTGTCTAGAGGAGATTCACAAACTTTCGAACTGTCAGTCTGACCCAGACAGGCAATACACAAACTAGCAGAGTCACAGAATGGTTTAAGCAAGAAAACGCCTACTTTCTAAAAGTGGCATTTTCAAACACACAATCCAAAAACAAGTTTACTAAAAGATATATTTTCAAATTGTGAGTTCAGAGACCCTAAACTCCACATTTCTATCCGCTCTCAAAGAGAAAATGAACTTTAATAATATTTAAAGGCAGCCCCCATGTTAACCTATGAGAGAGATAGGCCCTGCAATTAGTGAAAACCAAATTTGGCAGTATTTCACTGTTAGGGCATATAAACCACTTTAGTCTATGTCCTACCTTACGTATACACTACACCCTGCCCATGGGGTTACCTAGGGACTACCTTAAGGGTGCCTTACATGTATAAAAAGGGAAGGTTTAGGCTTGGCAAGTGAGTACACTTGCCAAGTCGAATTTGCAGTTTAAAACTGCACACACAGACACTGCAGTGGCAGGTCTGAGACATGATTACAGGGTTACTTGTGTGGGTGGCACAACCAGTGCTGCAGGCCCACTAGTAACATTTGATTTACAGGCCCTGGGCACCTCTGGTGCACTTTACTAAGGACTCACTATTAAATCAAATATAACAATCATGGATAACCCAATCAACAATTCAATTTACATAGAGGGCACTTGCACTTTAGCATTGACCAGCAATGGTAAAGTGCGTAGAGGCAATAAACCAGCAAAAACAGTCCAGTACACCATGAAAACAGGAGGGCAGAAGGCAAAAAGTATGGTGAGACATGCCAAAAAGCTGCCAGGTCTAACAACCCTGTTGGTGGTTTCTGGGAGATTGAGTCCTTATACCCGGAGTGGCGCCCAAAAGTTCCTTCCCATTAGCTGGTGTTAAAGTGTATTCTTTCCTCCTCAGAAGCTGCACGTCGGGACAGGTAGAATCTTTCTCCATACTTTGTGCGAAAAAAACTGAGGCTACCACTGGACCACAGTTGAGCCATAGCCTCTGTCATCCATCTGCCAATCAATTCAACTTGCTGTTTTGACCCGCTGAATGGATCTGGACTTCCAGAAAAGTTTCTCCGTCCAATCGTAGAGTATTTCACCAGGACCAATGCCAAGCAGCACCCCGTCATTGTCGCCAACTTCCTGAGCCCAAACTGCGAACTTTGGCCAGTCTGAGTTTTCCAACCATCGACGCTGAGAGCCTTGAACTGTCGTCAGGAGCAGAGGCTCCCTTCAAGGTCATGCTCTTCAGCAGGCCTATTCCAAGGAGCCCCTCTTCAGATCCAGCTGGCACTCCAACCCACCAACAAACTCAAAAAAGGCTAAGCCAGAAGGTAAACATTCCTCCCGGCAAAGCCGAATCTGGGCTTGGCGTCTGACCTAGGCTCTATCGCGGTCGGCCTTAACTTTTGACTTTTGGCCTGGTCTAGCATGACTAGATACCTACTTTGTGCCTTTGGTGCTAGAAACACCCAAAGCTTTGAAAAGTCATATCTCTGGGTCCCTACATCAGATTTTTGGATGTTTTGGTGCCTATGTGCTCAATTACATTTTTAATAAAGGGGAGTGGGATTTTTTATTGTGTTGTGTCTTCTACTTATTACCTGTTTGGTAGTCATTAATGCAGTAATAATTTACCCTAAGTTAAGCCTACTTACTCTGTGCTACCGGTTGAGCTCAGGTTTAAATTATTGGGACCTGACTGAACATAGTAAGTAATTTTGCCTATATTACTTGAAGGGGAGTGTCATAAATTTAAACTAATAATTCCACTTTCTCATAGTCATGTTTACAATAAGTCCAAGATCAGAACTAAGTTCATAAATGTTCTGGGTGATGAAATAACAATTTGCCTGAAAGTCGTTTATTGTGGTAGTAGTAGTGTAGTAGTGACCACAGCGAATACAGGACAGTGGCATAACACAACATGATGTTCCCCCGCTGAATGTGGTGAGGGGCATCTGAGACTCCTGTATATCCCATGAATTTATAGGTCTTAGGCTGAATAGGGGCTCTTGAAGTGTGGGGGGGCTGCTCCAAGGAGGCTTCAGGGGCACTGATACAGGGGTCTGGGTCTCCATTCCACACCCATGCTTGTCTACAGTGTTTTCTTTCCCCTCACGCCTCTTTTATTGAAAAGAAACTAAAGAGTTACATGTCTCGGTGGAGGTTTTCAAGGAGAATCAAATATATGAAAGATCGATTGGCATTGCCAATGCTTGTTTAAAATATGCTTCAGTATTTCTCATAATCAGTGTTGTATCTAGGTGTGGGCAGAATGTTTCATTCCGCCTGTGGAATTTACAGAATTTTGGCGACTCTGCGTTACTCTTGAAATGTTCCAGACATGTAAACTGGTGAGTGCGAGCGAGATATGGCGTACCCCTACCATGATTTTGGAATCCACGAGGCTGCAGGTGGTTGCGAGCAGTGGTGATCAGAGGGTTGCTTCTCGAGTAGATTTCCTGCCACTCAAGCAGATGTTCTGCTTGAGTGGCAACAAAATCAACTCAAATCGCTGTATGCTCTTGCAAACCGCATGTTGCCATTCGCCCTGGTTTTTCAGTGCTTCTCCCCCTACTAGCGCTAAATTGCAGTGGAAGGATAAAAAATCATATTTTCCATCAATTGATGGAGCTCTGTGGAATCTCGCAGAGTGAAACTCTGTGAGTTGCGCCCACCCCTGGTTAGAATTTCCATAGTTCTACTGCAGGTTTTCTAGTGACCACTAGGTGACACTTAAAGTCAACAAACTGGTGTTCAAAGAAGTGGCTTCTTTTGAAATGCTGTGTTTGGAGCAGGATGTGTGCTGAATTTACTGAGGGAGAAACTAAAAGCTCCTATGGGCTGGAGTGCATCGGACGCCCCCGCAGTCCCCTGCTTTGCAGGGGGAAGAGTCTCTTGAAGGGGACTCTCAGCCCTTATGCCATGCCACTACTTGCCTATCAGAATGCACGTAATAAGGCCACTGGTGTGTTGGGGGCCTATTTTTCAAGGGCCATATGCAATATGGGAGACAGTAGGGCCCATGCAGGTTTGCGTCCAAAAGCATACAGCCGGCATTCCTGGACGCCGGCCGGGCATCATATTTATGGACTGGTGGTAGCCAATGGTAAGGTCCGGTTAGAGTCAAAATAACTTACCCTAACCGGGTGGGGAGGAGTAGGGGAAACTGGAGGTTGTGAGTGACCCTAGGCATGGCCATTGGGCCCAGTGCCATGCTGGGGGGGCCCAAGTTAGGCCCCCATTACACTTTAAAATAATTTAATAAAACTTACCTATACTTACCTGGGATGGGGTCCCCCCATCCTGAGGTGTCCTCCTGGTGTGGGGTATCCCTGGGGCCAGGGAAGGGCACCTGTGGGCTGACCACGGGGTCTCTGACCATGGACATAGGCCCACAGGTCCCCTAACGCCTGCCCATACCCAATCGTTAAATAATGGTGCTAAGGAAGCTTAACACCATTATTTAAGGCCCTCAACACCAACACCCCATGCATGATTTTAGCACGGGAACAAAATATGGCGCAAGGGCCATAGCAGCATTTTTTGCCCAATAACGCCTACCTTGCATCTCATTGACGCAAGGTAGTTTCCCCCAAGCAAAAAATGCTGTACACTCCAAGAGTTTGGCGCTAGACCCTTCTTGCGCCAAAGTATAAATATGGAGTTAAGTTTGCGACGAATAAGAGTAAAAAAAATGACGCAATCTGAGTATAAACATGCCCCTAGCTTCCGGCGTCATATTCCTGCAGGGGGCCCCATCATTTTATGTTACTGCACTGCCTGTGGGTGAGTCAAACACAGAAAGGGAGGAAAGCAACAAATAGGAGGAAGACAATTGAGGTGAAAGGCATCCATTCTTGAACAAGGATGGCTCTGTGGACTATGGTATACAATGGTGTTTCCTAGCAGACAGCTGTAGCGAGACTGATTAATAGATAGTATTCCTGTACTTTTTATCGTGAAGCCCATCCTACTCAACTGAGCAGCAAACATGGAGCCCAACCATGGCATCCATTGTCCCATGGAGCAGTCAAGCTGCATCAAGCAAGGACCCTGATGTTAACCGGTTGGGTGGTTTGGGGAGAGCAGCACAGGTCAGCACAAGGAGACAGAGAAAGGAAGAAGGGTGCCAAGGGAGAACAGTAATGACTATAAAAAAGTGAGAGTGAAGAACTGTGGGGAGGAACAGAAGCAGGAAGGGTAGAGAGTAGATGGTGGGGTAATATTAGGGAGGAAAAGAAGCAGGGAGAGCAGTGTGGAGGAAACGTGGAGCACTGGAACAAGGGGCCTATTTGCTACGTTTTAGCTCCATGTTTGTGTCACAAAAGTGACACAAAATGATGCAAAGTCTTTTTTCACTATTTTACTTTCCAGCTCTAAACTTCTTAAATCGAAAGTAGCGCAAATAGCGCTGCTTTGCATTACTTAGTGCCAATTTCCGGATTATGGGTGGTGCGTGACCATTGCCATGCAACCACCCTAGGTTTCTGATGCTAAACCCTATTTACTTAAAACAGTAAGCTTTAGTGTCAGAAAATAACTCTCATTTCAGATAGGCGCTATGAGGGAGAAATGCATTTTTCTCCTTTATTTCCCAACTTTACATGTGTGATGCACTATGCATGTCTAAGCATAGTATTGTGTCCTGGAAGGCTGTCCTTCCAGTACAAAACATATGCTAGACCCAGAGAGACACCCTTCTACTATGGTGCATGGGTGTGAGCGTGGCACACAACCGCACATTTCTGCACCGGCGTTAGGGAGAGGGAAGGAGAGTGCCATATTTCTGTAATTATTGCGCTTTCCTGATCTCTCCTTCTTGCGCAGTGCAGCATATGCATATGCTGCACTGCTTGACAAACTATTAAATTTGGCCCATAGTGTGGAAAACTGGAAGCAGAGCAGAGAGGATGAGAAAGGCACCAAAGGACATATTAACAACCCCCTGGCGCCTCCTTGCGCCACATTAGTGCAATTTTTTTACGCTAATGTGGCTCAACGTGGCCAACATCTTTGCAGCATATTTACAAAGTGGCACAATGCATGCATTGCGCCACTTTGTAACCCTTTGCGCTACATTATGCCTGATCCAGGCATAATGTAGCGCAAAGCGGGAGTGCACCTGTTGGGGGGGGGGGGGCGTAAAAATGGAGCAAGGAAATCTAACAGATTTCTTTGCGTAATTATTTTCGGCACTTTTATTGCCTGCTCAGAGCAGAAGTTAAAACGGGGGGTTCCCTTATTTCTAATGGACCCCTATGTACTCTGCAGGACTAGGGCCAATATTTTGTCACTACTCCTGCAGAGTACATCAATAGCGTCCACAAAAATGACCCTATTGTCCCCTACCCTGCGCCATGGTGCGCTGTATCTTAGATATGGCGCACACATGGTTGGCGGTATGGGGGTGCTAAGGGGCGCAAGGAAAGTGGCTCTGAACTGGGTGCAGCACCACTTTCCTTAGATATGCCCCCAAGGGCTCAATGAGAGGAAAAGGAGAATGAAGAAAATGGAGGGAAGTGCTGGTGGCAAAGAAAGAGGGAAGGAAAAGATATAACAAGCATTTGCAATGCAACAGGTCTCGCATTTGCTTGTCTTAGAGCTATTAGCGTTGTGAACGCCAAAACCGGACTTTCCTTGCCACATGAATTGAGAAAAAAAAATGTGTGATTGTGCTGTGCAATACCCAGCACGATCGTGCTGCGTAGGAAATAAAAAGATAACGTAGTCCAGAAACCATGCTGAAAACATGGAGCCTCGTATGTTTTCAGTAGTTTACCGGTGCTGTTGAGGAGGACTAAACACCGGAAAAGGCCTGACTTATGCATGCCCTTTACTAATTAAATCAAGCGACTTTTAAAAGGCAAGCCCACAAATCAATTAAAGTAACAGGCATGCCATGGGCGTGGTTAAAAGCCCAAAAATACATTACAGCAGAGGCCAGAACGCTTTCACGCTAGACCCTAAAAACAGGAGCAATGCAGAAGCAAGAAAAATGTCAGAGTTAGCGGCTGAGGAGAAGTGGGAGGATTAATATTCCTAAAACGAAAAGCTTGAAGAAGACCTGAGGTGAGAATAATGAATGGTAGATGAAGCCATAAGGGGAGAAGGAAGTACTCCATTGATCAACATCACAGGCATTAGGGTTTGAGTCAGTCATGCTGGGATTTGAAGATATAAGGTGAAGATAAGACTGGCTTGTCTCAAGTGAGGTTGAACGGATTAGGGGAAGTGAAGCAGGGGCGAGAGGTGACAGCAATAGGAAGGTTTAGAAAGAAAGGTAGTGAGAAAGTGAAAAACGTATGAGGTAGAGGGCGGAGAATGGTACACAGGAATAGATGGGAGGAAGTTAAGCGAGGAGAAGAGCTGTCGGCAGCAGGAAGAATTCAAATGAAAGGCAGCAGGAAGATGAAAGTGGTAGGTGGGTAGAGGGAGGAGAGTGGTGCAGAGGAATGGCTAGAGAGAAGTGAGGGAGAGAGCAGAGGTGACTGGAGAAGTCTGGAAGGAGAAAGAATGAGTGACAATAGGCATCGGTGGAAGGGTGAGGGGGTAAGGAAGTGCTGTGTCTTGGAGGGAGAGTGTAGAGAAAGGGCTGAGAGCAAGAGGGAAGTAAAAGTAAAATGAGGTGATGCGGCCAAGGGATTGTTTGCAAAGAAGAGGAAATGTGTGAATAAGCGCAATGAAAATGCTCAACATGCAGTGAATGTCATATTTTGCACATTGTAACAGGCCAATAGGGCGCTACGAGGCATCTGCAGCAATAATGTGCCTGATCTTTGTATGGCCGGTGTCATAAGAAAGCAATATTTGCTGCACATGAATCTTACCCCTGGCATGTCATTTTAACAGCAAACTGCTGGCCTCTATGTGTGATAGCGATTTGTTCTTTGGTCAGATTCAAGTCCATGTATTTTAGTGAGCCTACTGAAGCTATTTTATTAATCCTATATGTCTTTGGGGCATGATTAATGAAGTTATTTGGTTTCACTGACGCCTTTTTATGATGGATATTTCTAACCACAGATTCCTCACCTTTTGAATATTTCCCAGGCCACAGACTGGATCAAGAAATTTTCATGGTGGCGTTCCCATGCATCGTAAGCTCCACCATGACCTTGTTCTCCCCAGAAGTGACAGAGTGGAGCCACAGATATGTGCCACCCTTGTGCACTGATGTCAGTTCATTTCTTGACTTTTTCTGTGCCCTCGGAAAACAAAAACAATAGGAAGCACCACTCTAATTAGGAATCTTTTAGATGGTAAAATCACTCCACAAAATGGGGTGGTGAAAGGGCAGTGAGGAATCTGTAGTTATCAAAGCAGTGACTCCCACAGTGGAGGGCCTGTGGAGTGGGCACAGAACATAAAGTCCTGCAGGACTGAGCAGGGGAAATGGCCTTCCCACCAGACCTGGCTGAGAAGGCCTTGTGAACATGTACAGAGATGTCCATGTTACGGCTTGGCAGGAGTCAAGAGCAGGCATTGCGCAGACATGGCCTCGGTGAAATAGGTCCTCAGCCGTCCCACAGGCTGCTTCTTGTCAATGCATATTAGATCTTAATGCAGAGGACTATCCACCTCCACAGAGTCGTTTTTGCACTGCCTTTCCTTTCTTGGTTGAAGAGAGACACACAAAGAGCCACACAAAAATCTGAACTTCCTCCTGGTATTCTTTGGGTGCATTTGAGGGAGTGTCTCTTCCTTTTTCGAGGGGTGGGGAGGGGTAAAGAACATTGGGAGGGTGATGTATTGCCCAATGTGAAAAGGCATCAATACTTTAGGCTAAAAGGCTGCCCTGATCCCCAACACAGGTTTGTCTGGGGAACAACCTGGGGTACGGCATCTGTACCAAGAAAGCCTGGAGCCCACTCACACAACTAGCAGAAGTGATTGCAATGTGGAGGATGGTTTTGAGAGTCAGTAGACGCAGTGAGCAGCTGTGCACAGGCTCAACTCGGGGACATATAAGGAACTCAAGGGGCAAACTACGATCCCAATGTGACATCGCAAACGGCTTGAGAGAGAACATGTCTGTCAAACCTTTAGTAAAGTGTATGAAAACAAGGATGGAAAGGGCCAACAAATAATCTTTAATGGTGCCCACTGCAAGAACTTGGTGGGCCAAAGATAAAACAAACAACAGACATTCAACAGTTTACCTTGTAGGAGGCCTGTGTTGCGGACTCCACACCAGGCCACAGAGACTGTTACTGAAAGTAAGTAACTTGTTGTCCCCTCTCATGACGTTGCTTCCTGCAATGCGTGTAAAGGCTATGCTGCATCACTTCCTGTGACATCATGTGGTCAGAGGGTACATAGCTGAAAGGTTTAAGATTGCTATGTGTGACGGTTTCATAAGTTCAGTGTAATTATGAGTGACATTTCAACGACTATGAGTGACACTTTCCTGCAAGCAAAATCAAGCGATGAAAGCGAGGGAACCATGTGAATATTGAAGATCTTATACCTCCCATTGTTCTCCAGCGCCACCTTGTGTCCATTGATAAACACTACTCGGGGCATACCTAGCAAAGTGACAAACTGGAATTAGAAGGATTTACCGCAGTTTGGGACAAGGTTCTTTTGCGTGACAATCTGAGGCATTGCGGTAATGTGGTAAATTGACCAGAAATGCTTTATTCTAACGCGAGATGCGTGACACTTGGCAGGGCTAAGCGTATGTGCTATTACCTCCCATGAGTTAATGAATAATTACATCCTTTTTTTATTGCCAGGGTTTGGGACACTGGGGTCGGGGGGGGCATCACCAATGATTTGTTCATCACCCTGGAATCTCTGGCCAGAGTGGAGAGTATCTAGCTATGACCACAAGAGAAGTGCGGGATGCAAACGCATGCCCTGCACTGCCGTACTACTGAATGATGAAGGAACAAATGTATTTGCTCACTACGAGGTTCCATTTTATTTCTAACAATTCGATATTGTTCCTGCTCAAGTCCTCTCTCCCATTGCCTGACCCCGACCCCGCCCCTCCCGCCTTTTCCTGCTCGTGTTTTATCTCACTCTCTCCTTTATCGCCTGTCAGATCTTTAATCCTGACAGATTGCTTCCTGTCGGAGCCAGCTGGCAGCTCCTTCCAGACCTGGGGCCTGCTGGAGGCACCGGAACGCAGCCTGCTCTCCAGGAAACTGCCCTCGCCCCAGAGCTATTCCTGCAATAAAACATATACAGGTACATGCACCCGGTCACCCGGCCTGGGAAACAGGTTATTAGTGTGTGGGGTAAGGAAGGTGACATCGAGAACTGAGGATAAATACATCTGTTATTTTCCATGCTGCACCACCTCCAGTGCTTAATTTGAGCCGGGGATTACCGGTGCGGGGCCAACGGCTCTTATTGTTGAACGTAGGCACTTATCATCAGACATTTCCCGAAAGCAAAAGAAGGAAAACAGACAAACGGGGAAGAAGTGTGAAGAGGAAGATGGAGACTCGGGATGAAGGGGAAAGCAGGGGCCTGCAGGAGTGAGTTAAAGGCACAGGGAGTGCCTGGCAGTGGAGAGGCCTGGCGTGCATTCAGGGCTACACATCCATGCCAGTCAGCATGCCCTGGGCTTCTGAGTAAGGCTGCAGGCACCGGCTCTCTTTGTCTTACAAATTAAGCACTGTGTAAGCTAAGCACTTACGGGAATCTGGTCCTTGCAGATGCAGCCTCATTGAAGGATGGGCTGTTTCACTGTCAGCCTCAGAGAGCTGGAGGCAACCAAGATCAGAGAAGGAAAAAAGAAACGTGAAATCAAATGTAGCAATTGTATTCCTTAATTCATGAATTTTTATGTCATACATAGCAGAGAGTGCATATGTCTGGTTGCAAGAGACACATTATGGACTTAACAAAAACGCGTAGGGGGATTGCAGAACCCCATTGCTCACTATTGGTTGGCTTTACTGTCGCTCTCATTGGCCTGCCTCTTATTTGATGGTTTTTCTTATCCATACTGTGTCTGTCCCTTTCCTAGAACATTGTGAACTTGTGTCCTTCCACTGGTCACTTTGAGAGAATTATTTATTTCTTTTGTATCAAGACTGAGGGCCTCATTTACAAGAATCTGACGCATCAGCTCTGATGTGTCTGGTTTCCTGTGTTGCCCTACAACCCTTTCTAACAACGCCATGGATGAATTGTATTTAGAATACAGAGGTCCAAGGCACACATTTTCACGGATGCGTCAGAAATTCTGAACTCATCTGTGGTGCTAAACTCACACATTGCTGGATTAGTGTCAAAAATATGACACTACTTCAGAAATTTCAGGAGGCCCCCATTGAGAAAAGCCATGCGTCGGTTTTATGCCTGCTCTGGGCAGACAGTAAAATTCTGACACAGTGGCGTTGCAGAGTGACACAGTGAAATGTAAATTTCACTGCATCTGTTCTGCGTAACATTTCCTGTGGGAATGCCTACCTTGCATAAATCATACCTGCTGCAGGTATAATGAGATGCAAGGCTTTACAAACTGACGCATTGGACCTACTGTGCCGGATTTTAAATTTGGAGCAGTGTAGAGCACTGTTTGCACCACTGTTGCTTAAAAAAACAAATGACGCAACAGTTGCGCAATGGCCTTGTAAATAAGGCCCTGAGAATACTTTCCAGCTGTCTCCCTTATGTGCTTCTCTTCCCCCCTTTATGTTCTGGCGCTCTCTCTCGTCCGGGTGATTCTTCTCTGTTCTGCTCTATGATGCACTCACACGTGTGCTTCTCTCCCCCCTCACGTTGCTTTCTTGTTCATGTGCATCTCCTCCAGATCCATGTTTCTCTCCCCCATTTGCTTTTTGTCCCACACGCTCAAAGTTGTTCTCTGCTCTCCCCTTTGCTTTTCTTCAATTCTCTCTTTTGCCCTCTTTGTTGCTTCCTTTCACCTGCACCCCATTTTCTTATTTTTTTCTGTTTTTTTATTTTTACTAATTCAACTCGGAAAGTTCATGTATCATTTTTCAGTCACTCCCATGTGGGATACACGCTGAAAAAATAAAAAGAATGGCCACATCATCAAGGATGCTGTACATCATTGCTAAAAACCATTGGCAAAGCCAATAATTCCTAAGGACCTGGCATACTCGCTGCTTTGCAGCTGCAGCCAAGTCACAGCAAACATTCCGGTGTTTGACAGTCAAATTATTTAAGAAAAAAAACTCTGCGTGGCAGGGGCAACAGTTATAGTTACTTGAAATGACTCTTACTTCTGAATTTCTCAGGTTTTGTACAAGTAAATTCAGAACCGAACATAACATCCCTGTAACCTTTGTTTTTTTCAGTGCATTTCCATGATCTTTTAGCACACACAGACGTAAATATAAGGAGGCTCAGTGGCCAACCCTCCTGCATGCACCCAAACTCAAGCTGCGCACAGCCTTTGGGTGTTTTTTTTTTCTTTTTTTTCACAGATCCATTCCCAGATTTGTGAATCCAGGATCCACGGATTGGATGAAAAAATAAAAAATTGGGCAATTTGTTGCCTACAAGGGATCCTTATGGGACCCCACTGCGTGTCCTATGGGGTCAGGATACCTGTATTCTGACCCCATATGTGTTTTTTCACTCATCTTCTGCAACCCCCGAAGAGATGCAGCAAACAAAATGGCAGCTGCAACTTTTCTATCAGGTTGCAGCCAGCCAATCAGGGCCATGCTTTTCCCTCGAATGCGCGAATCCAAATCTGCGATGCTATATATATTTCTAAACTCTAATATCTCAGAAACTTCTAAATGGATTTACAGCAAATCACAAAAAGCACGAACTGTGGACTAAGATCTAGCTTCCTGCCAAATTCGGTGTAATTCCATTCAGCGGTTCAGGCTGTAGGTGTGTCTAAATGTTTTATAGAGAAATGAATGGGGAAAAAGTGTTTTGGGACTCCCCCCTTTTTCTTGACCCCCACCTGGATGGATCACCCAAAACTTGCCAGACAGCAGCTGACATGACTGGTATATTTTTGGGAAAGTTTTGTGAAGATATGTCAAGCGGCGCAAAGATATAGGCAAGTAAAAAACACGCTTTTCATATGGGAGCTAGGTCCTAACTATAACTATCTTGTGGCGACTGCCACTAGCTTATATATATATATATAGATATATATAGATATATAGATATATCTATATATATATCTATATATATATATATATATATATATATATATATATATACACACCCTCTGTGGTTATAGGAATATAGTTAGGGTTCCTAGAGATAGGAATTTCTCTGTTTTTTGCTCGATAATAACTTTGCGCCTATTTCACGAATATCCATAAAACTTGTAAGACCTGTAGTTTTTTCTACAATTGATGTAAAGTTTAATTCATTAAAGGGGGTTGCTAAAAAAAAAGGCCTGGTTCCAAAAACGCATTTTTCTCCCAGTTCATTTTCCTTTATACTTTTGTATTGGACGTAGTGCCAAAATGGAAAGAAGTATTTTAATTAAATTTGGCAGGATAATACATTATGGTGGTACATAGCGATGACATGGCATTATGTGATTGGCTAATGACTGCCTTTACAAAAGTAAAAGGCAGACATGTTGTTTTAAGTACACTGTGGCTGTGGTCTGGGTTAGGGCCCCAGATACAGGTATTAAGTTCAATATTTTTCCCTACCTATTACCACTTTATGAGAGCGGTAATATGTAGGAAACATTACTTAAAGTTTTCGATTTCTTTTATAAATTTAAGAAATACTGTGGTACTACCTAAGCATTAAAATAAGATTACAAAAATTAAATATGTAAAAAAATAAAAAGAAACTGTACTACACTACATTTCTCAAATATAGTGTACTACATTGTATTTTTAAATGTTTACATATTTAATTACTCACAAAAAGGCCCACAGAGTACCACATTAATAACTACACATAGCTGCTCTACTTAATTTTTTTTTTTTAATTAAGTTTGTTTAGAAATTATAAATACACTTTACTACATTATATTTCACTAATATAATGTACTTTTTTTTAATTTTTCCTGTAACTACCTCTGTACTTTGTAGGTACTATGATGGTCCTTCGTGAAGTGTTTTAAAATTATATAGAAAAATACATTCACAACCTATTATCACTTTAATAAAGTTGTAATAGGTAGGGAAGAACAATAAAACATACTACTACGTAACTATATCTTAGGCTCTAACCCAGAACCAACCAAAGTGTGCTGAAAAAGGCATGGCAATCTTTTACGTTTTGTGGCGACAGCCATTAGCCAATCATATACTGCTTTGTCATCAGCAAGTACCGCAGTACACGCAAAAATTTACCAAGGTATACTGTGGCACAATATAGAACTAAGTATTTTAAGACTTGGGCCCTGATTTATACTTTTTGGTGCAAAACTGCACTAAGGCAGTTTTGCACCAAAATGTTTAGCACCGGCTTGCACCATTTCTGTGCACCAGCCGGGCACCACATGTATGGAATGGTGCAAGCCAGTGCAAAGGGTAGGCTAGCGTAAAAAAAATGACATTCATCAAGTGGGCTGGCGGTATGGAACAAGGGGGTTTTGCACCAATAAATGGCGTTAGGCTGGTTAGAGTAAAACTAAATTACTCTAACCTGCCTAGATTCATTTTCTGATGCAAAACCATGCATACCACATGACTCCTGTCTTAGAAAAGACAGGAGTCATGCCCACCACCCCAATGGCCAGCACAAGGGACCAGGGTCCCCTGGGCATGGCCACTGCACCCAGTGCCATGTAGGAGGGCCCATTTCATGGCTCCCAATGACACTTTAAAAAAAATACTTACCTGTACTTACCTATACTTACCTTGGATGTGGTCCAACATCCTCTGCTGTCCCTCTGGTGTGGGTGGGGGTGGCCCTGGGGCCTGGGGAGGGCAACTGTGGGTATTATTCCATGGTGTCCCACCATGGAAATAGGCCCACAGGTCCCCTAACGCCTGCCCTGTCCCAGGCATTAAAAAATGGTGCAAAGCAAGCTTTTTACCCCACCTCCCTCCCGTGCTTGATTTTAGCATGGGGGATTAATATGGCGCTAAGAGCACAGATTCATTTTTTGCACGGGAACGCCTACTTTGCATCGCATTGATGTAAAGTAGTTTTCCACGTCCAAAAAATGACTTTAACTCCATGCATTTGGTGCTAGACGGGCCTAGCGCCAGAGTATAAATATGATGTTAGTTTTGTACCGAATTTGCGTTAGAAAAAATGGCACAAATTCGGCGCAAAACAAGTATAAATATGCCCCCCACTTAAGTATTATTTAAACTATTTACAACTACTCTCAAAAATTTCTTTTTACACCCCATTTATACCAGCAGTCCCTCTAGGACTAAAAAGGGTCCCTCCAGCAGCACTGGCCCTCTTATGTCCCCTGGGGACCAGTTGGGGGAAAAGACCTGGCCTCCTCCACCACCGGTGTCCTTCAAGATGCCAGGACAGCCCCCAGGGCCTGAGCAGAACGGCAAGGAGAGTGTTCTGCAAGCTGGTTCCAGAGGGGCTGCACAAGTTGCCCTATCAAGCAGGGGAGGAGCACCAGAAGCCAGTAAGAGGAGAAGGATGGTGCAGGGTGCCAGAGAATCCATCTCCTGTACAATATGTGCCTTTTTAGAGGTGGCCTGACCCTAGTGGCGAGGCCTAGCAACTAGGAGCAAACCCGAGATGACGACAATCAGGTCAAGGGGGCTAGATATATGCTGCCTGAAGAGTTGCTTGTTTAAAAATACAAAACACAAACATTGAGTGTGTGGCACTCAGCGGAGTTTTCCAAGATGGCCCACACCTCCCCAGGGCCACCGCAAGACCTTGTCGGGCACGTGGCCTACCCCTATGCCCGTGTCTGGCGGTTGGGTTATGTCAACCTGTAAATTCTCTGCCCATGATCAGTGCAGCCAACAGACTGGAGGAGAAGAAAGGTTCCTCCTATCAGAGCAGAACAGGAGCTTTACATTGGGTTACAGAGTCTTTTGGGCCATCCTCTTGGTCCCAGGTGGCACTGGGGCACATGAAATAAAGACAAAGACAGAGTTAAGAGGCTGCGAAAACAAAAACGAGCAGATGACCCCTGCTCATAAAATATTGATGAATCGGCACGGTGGAGACTTCCGTGGTTGGTCTTATGGCTGCATTTTGGGGCCTATAGCAAGTGAAAAAAGACTTTGATGAATGTAATTTTGAATTCATATGCTTTATTGACAAGGTGATTGAACAATGAATATTTGCCATAATAATGAATGTCTACGATTATTTGTGTTAGTTCCATTGATTTAAAATGGCTAGGTCATGACATGTGACTGATTCTGTTAATGTTGAGTCCCCCTGATAAAGTTGTCATCTGATATACCATGAACAATTCTCTCTGGAGGTATTACTAAAGATAACTCACAATTAATAACCTCACATTTCACTCGGGCTTATGTTTTATGATTTTTTAAGAAAATGAATGTGCATCTTAGGTTCTGAGACATAAGGAAGTATTTCTCATTTTTTATTATCTTTTGGAATCCATTATACTCTCTTTCTTTTCCATCTTTAGTTTCACGCTAGTTCACTCTGTGTTTGAATAACTCTCTTATATCTTGTTTTATTATGTTTTCCTTCTCTTAATTGTCTTTATTTTATGTTCCAGACGTGGGTGCATTCTATTATATTAAGACTATTTGTTTTTTTTGTAGGCACAAGATGCACATACCAATACATTAGTCTATTATGTAAAAAGTCTTTATTGTTACCATTTGAGACTACCGTCGTTCAAGTTTGTTTTGTTTCTGTTTGTTTCTATCAGATATTATTCATCTATACATGTGCCATTTGTTCTGATTTCCGTACATGAAGTCGGCAGATTGTCCGGTTCTTGGGCCCACATCAATATGGGACTAGAACATTGGGAACTGCCCTGATGAAGGCAGCCTCAGTAGTAGAGGACTACCGAAACGTGCGTAGGCAATAGGTTCCTTTTTGTAATTAGGTTAGAGACCGTTAAATTATCATTATTAGATTTTGAAAATTAAATCCTCTGCAACATGTAGTAACATCTATATATTGTGTCATATCGTATTTGTACGTTTGACATTGGTCTCTTTTCTAAAATATTGGATATTTTGTGTTGTATTTTAAAGATGTCTTGTTTTTTTTATATTGTGGGATGAATGTATTAGTCTTTGAGTAATTTTTGTAGTAGGTTTTATATATTTCATATATTGTCAATGAATTAAATAAAAAATGTTTTGTTGATACAATTCAAAACTTAAGATATTTTTGATATATGGAGATTTATATTAAGATATCCATCTAGTCCTAGACCTTACACCGAGGTGTTCCACGTTTATGATGTAATGTACATATGTTGGAGAAGACATACATAATCATTTAATATTAATACTAACTGCTATGTATCCTTTGAGGAATATCGATCCAGTTGTAATTACAGTAGCTCATAATTTTTTATTTACTTTACAGTATATATTTCCCTGCTTGAGCTACAATATTAGGCCAGGGAACCCCATTTGTTTTCTACCTAGAGTCCCCCTGATAAAGCCAGTAGCCCTGCCTTATGTATACTGAAACCTCTTATAGTATGCTACATTAACAAAGTATCAAATGTGATTATTATTATTAAGGTGGTGACCCCTGCCAACGACAGAGGCCAGCTTATGTCTGAAGATACCCCTTCTGTTGTGATGTTGCATCTGATATATTTGGAGGTATTGTGATCATGGGGTTCTGGACCCACTACGGTTGTAAAGTGATAAGAGAGTGTCACCAAAGATATTTTAAAATACCTGAGTGTATATATTTGCATTTTAATTAAAAGTGGGCGGAGAGACCAAAAAAAACTCCACTGCACTATGCGGAGTTCCGCAAGCGGTGGAGTGCTTTAGGTCAAGCTGTTTGCACAATTTTTAGCGCCGGTGTTGTCCCACACTGCAAAACCCACGTGAATGGCACCATGCATAGTGCAAGAGGGCGCTGCTTCTTTTCTGCCGCTCGAGTAGATTTTCAACTTGAGCTGCAGCTTCCTCAATGAGAACGGAATATTTCTCAATGCTGGTGGTAGTGACCATCTGCGACCGTCTGTGTTGAGAATTCTCAATGGGAGGTGGTGATTTTCTTTGCTCGTGCGCACCAACCTAATGTTTTGAAACTCTGCACTCTTAGCAGAGTGCTGAGTGGGAAAAACTGCAAATTCCACGACCCAAGCGGAGTTCACCACTCACCCCTAATTTTAATGTGTCTACTAAAAATGATTTTCCTTTCTTAAAAGAAAAAGTATTGACTGAACAATTACTTACTGAGTCATTGCCTGCTCACTCATGACACCACAAAGACTTGATCAAGGTCTGCTTCTGTAAAACTCATAACAACCAGCTCACACCGTGTAAAGCAGTTGCATGCATACGTGTGCACACTGTTGTAGTCAAGTTGGGTTGTTGCTTAGCGACAGACCTTCAGTAAGTAAATACCACAGGGTTTGTCACCTTGCTGTGTTGTTCTGTGTCAAAGTGAAAGGGCAGGAATGCCCGTATCTGTAGCATATGGTGCATTCATGTTGTTTCCCCGGCTGGCTCACAATCGTGCAAGAGTGTTTGCTTTGCATGCAGGATTGTTTTTGTGGGAGGCTTTTTCATCTTTCTATTTGTGCTGCAGAGTGCTGCACAAATAGAAAGAGGAAGAAACGAGGAGAAAAGGTTTTGGCGCATCCCCAGGTTTACAAGGTCTTGTAAATCTGGTAATGCATAAAAATCCTCGGGTGTTGCATGGGAACACCCACAGCAACGCTTGTGGAATGCATCCCTTGTGCAGTGCAAGGCAAAGCAGCTATGTGTGCTGCCTTGCTTTCCTCCACATCTATGAGGCCATTCAAGGCCATGCAAAGTGTCTTTGCGTGGCCTCATAGATGTGAGTTCAACATTTGTGCTGCTGGAGCTTCAGAAAAAGTGACACAACTGCAGTGCAAGGGGCTCATAAATATGCTCCCAAGTTCTGAAAACTTCTGATTATCTACAACCGTACCCACCATGTTGAAGTGTAGTCGGCTTAAATTCAGATAGACGGTGATGGGCACACCTAATCACAGAGGTCAAGAGCTTGTGCTTGGAGAGTTAGAGTGCTGATTTTATTTCACATCTTGAGGTTCAAGTGTAACTTATGGTGACACTGTCATGCACACCTTTCCAAGCGCAGAGTGTATTAAGGGTGTCTATCAGCTGAACTACCTTCTATATGAAGAATCTACTGCTCTGTCTGTTTTCACTATAGCACAATGCAACTGTGATGTGCACACCATCAGTCCAGGTTCATCATCTCTTATTCTATTTACCGGTATGTTCACATACCCATTACATTTCATAAAAGTGTTTCAATAAGAAGCTTAACTCTGGGGCTCAGAGTTTTTCCCTGTGATTACTTTGTCTCTGCGGTGCTATGACGCATTTGGGAATTCACTTGCCCCGCCCGTGGTGGGTTTATAATGTACTTTCCTCCTCAAATTTGGCATCTAGATTCAGACCTGAACACAAGTAAAGTCTCCTTTTGCATTCCTTGGGACTTGAGGGTAGGGCTATTTATAAACATCTTCCAGATAAGACACCAAAGGGTAAGGATCTCTTGAAGAACACCAGAAACTGGGGACTGGTTTCTATGTTATGTCTACCCTGGTCACCTTGAGACATAAATTTGTGATGAGGGTACAAAGTCCACGAGAGGATGTTAGTGCTGGTATAACTGCTCTACAAGAACTAGTTGCTGGTTGTTGCTTTGAGAACTTCACTGACCAACTTGCCAGAGACCAGCTCTTTGTGCGCTGTACATACGAGGGGATTCCACAAAACTTTTTCTCCATAGGAAGTTCCACTCTAGCAGACACTATCAAAGAAGTCAATAGCATTGATGTCTCAGCAGTCAATTAAGGGACTTGAGGAGAAGAAATCTGACTTTGGGCCGGATTTAGATCTTGCTGGAGGGGTTACTCCCTCACAACAGTGACCGATATCCTGTGCGCTGTATTGCGATCTCCATAGGATATAATAGGATCATGATCGACGGACGGGAGATCCGTCACATTTGTGACAGGGTATTCCCCTCCTCCAAGATATAAATCAGGCCCTTTGTCTGTCCTCTTTAGGTTAATGAGAAAGGAGAGAGAGAAAAGCACAACAAAGCAACAAAAAATATTTTAAGCATATGAGTTCCAAACCAATGCCTAACAAGGCAACAGGTGAACCTTATGGAGAATAGAAGTTAATCATGTGCAAGGACATAAATTATATGGTTCTGGTTGTAAGTTCCTGGAGTGTGAAGATGGGTGATCTCATTGACTGAGTGTACCCTTAACTAGACATAATAGTTGGTGACAACATTTCACATCTTCTGGTTGAGTCAAGTGCCAGGATCGCCATGAGCCCAGGTGGGCTTTCTAACTCCATGCGGTAGGACAAGCAGTGTTCCACCACTGACAAAGTAAATAGGTACTTAAACAGAAATGTAAAAGTGCAGACAAAACACTGGGCCTATTCTTTGAAGCATTCGGTCACTTTTTGGAACAGTGCCAAACAATAAATGTGATACAATTCTGAGTAATAAATGTGATAAAATAATCAAGCACTGATGTAGCATTCTTTCAGTGCCACGTGACTGCTCAAAATGTGCTTTATGACAGTAGCAATGAGTTTTTTTTACCTGCTGCCAGCCTCACTTAAAGTTAAGCCCGTTGTCTTTGTCCCTTTGAAATCCTCCAGAATTAAAAATAATGGATACATGAGTGAATTGAGAACCGCTAAATAGTAGGCTTGTGACAACAAAATGGCTGTTGTAATAAATGTCCACAGTAGAGCTGAAAATGGCGGCCACCAGTAGTTACTATTTTGTGGCGAAAAAGGTTAAACGCAAAATTGGAGGTGCAAGTACCTCCCTCAGTCGAAGCAGGTCAAGAAAAGAAAAACATGCAAGATATCGCAAGAAGGGAATGTTCCTTCTGACAGCAGGTAATCAAGGGCCAGTAAGGAATACACCAACACAGCAAAATAGTACAACAGAATATCCCTCTTAGAAAATGACTACAAATACACAGAATGTAGAAAAATATCAAATGGACTATGTAAATAAAATAATAAGATCATTACTGTTGTACCTGGCCCTTTTTGCAGGGTTAGCCCCAAACTTTTTGCCTTCCTCTTCCTATATATGACCATCTTCTGTTGGCTCTAGGACTTCTGATCAGTGCTAAAGTGCATGTGCTCTCTCCTTTAAAATTGATATGATTGGCTTACAGCTGATTGGCATATTTAATTTACCTGTAAGTTCCTTGTACAGTGGTATCCCTTATACCCAGGGCCTGTAAATTAACTGCTACTTGTAGGCCTGCAGCATAGCTTACATTACCCCCAGAAGTAGCCTTTCAAACTTGTCTCAGGACCGCCCCTGAAGTGACTGCGTGCAAATTTTACTGTCACAATGACTTCGCAAGTCAAACTACCTGCCAAGGCCTAAACTCCCTTTTTCTCCACATTTAAGGCAACCCTAAGGTAGGCTCTAAATAGTCCAATGGGCAGGGGCTGTGTATGTAAAAGGTAAGACATATATTTTTATCTGTTACACTTCCTAGTAGTTACAAACAACCTATTTAGTTTCTCACTACTGGGACTGCTGCTCCTCTCATAGGTTTGCATTGGGAATTCCCTTATGCATGTCTAAGGGGTAATTGTGAATCTATAATGAGTAACGTGGGCATGTTTAGTATGATTGGAATGGTAGTTCAAAATCTGGCTTACAGATATTGGTGGATTTTTAATTACTATTTTGGAAATGCCACTTTTAGAAGATGGACATTGCTCTGTGCTTATAACTCCAGTGCTTTGCAGCCAGACTCCAAATCCTGTCTGGGGCAGAATGGCAGCTCCACTTGGTGCAAACTTTCCAGACAGCTATACCACAGGAAGGATTGGGTGTGACAGAAGAGGCATCTGCATACTGATGGTCATCCTGGGCTGGGGAGAGGGTGGGTCATTCACACCTTACATGTCAATAAGCTGCGTTCTCATATAGAGATTCCCTTGCTGGGTCCAGTGCCAGGAGCAATGTCACCTCCCATTCCCTGTCCCTCAGAGAGAGGTGGGAGGAGAGGGGCCAGAGGTGCAGATAGCATGACTGTCTGTGGAGGAGGGAAGAGTTGAAGTGGAGAGAGCCTTAGGCCAGGAGTGGATGGCAGAGGCTGAAAGGACCTCTGCCAGGGAAAAACTTGCTTTTGAGCGTAATGTGAGTGTCCTGGACACGCTGCAGGTGGAGTCCAGTGGTGGCAGCAATTTAGAGTACAGTGTCAGGGACAATCCCCACATGCCCACAGACTTGGTGCCTGGGTTCATGAAGGGGAGGACAAGCATCAGTGGTTGAGGGAATATGAGGAGGCTCTGGTAGCACAGGGTCCCTAAGAAGGATTGGGGAGCTATGATCTTGAGGACGGGAGGGATGCCCTATTGGCCCTGGAAGGGAGTGACAGGCAGGAGGTATCCCCCTATGAAGGAGGCACTGATAAAGAAGTATTGCTTCACCCCGAAGGAATACAGGTTGAGGTTCAGGGCCAATAGGAAACTCTTTCACCAGTCTTGAGGGAGTTTGTGGAGAATTGCTGCAAGGCACTAGAGGGATAAGTGAAGGGTAGCACAGCAAACAATTGTGAAGGGCTGCTCAATCTGTTCGTCAGAGAGCAAATGTTCTGTTGTTGTTTTCCAGTGCTACTCCAACACCTGTTGGAGTGTAAGTTCTCTGACCCCAAAGAGCTTGCAGACCTTGGGGTGAGTGCAAGAGGGTCTGGAAAGGCATTTGGGAGTGATCCTGAAAGGAGTGGCTCAGTGTTGGAAAATGGGTTATTGGTAGGGCAGGTAGGTACCTACACCTAGCAATAAGCCACTAACCTCCACATAGGTACAGTTAGGTCTCAGTAAATTAATCCCAGCTCAACCCTTGGTGGCTTGGCAACGAGCGTCAAGGCTTAACTTAGGAGACAAAGTGTAAAGCATTCAAATATCACAAAACAGTAATTAAATAAAACACAGGAAACAGTTTAAAAATCCGAAACCAATTTATAAAAATAGTTTATATTTTTATCTTTAAAATGACACAAAAACGATTAAAATCGGTTCAGGGGAACCGGAGATATGCTTTTTTAAAGAATTATTACTTTTCTAGCGCTTAGAAACAAAAAGCGCCAATCGGGTCATCTGGTTGCACCTCGACCGGGGCAAAGTCAAACTTTCAGGCCGACCGCGATGGAGCCCTGCTCGGCTACAGGTCGCGGGAGACCTCGGTTAAAAAGTTACCTTCTGACTTAGTCTTTATTTTGAAGTTTTTCTTCACCGGGACGAACCTGCCAGTTGAATCCGACCTCCTGGAGCCCTTGTCCGGATACGCAATGTGGGTTTCCTCGGTGGAGACTTTTACCTTCGGACTTAGTCGTTTTTTCGAGATGAAAATCCTTCGACCGGGGTAAACCTCGATCTTGATCCGACGTCCATGGAGCCCTTCTCGGATACGATAGCTGGGAGGTCCCGGTCAACTTTTTACGTTCGGACTTAGTCTCATTTTTGGATGTTTTTCTTTACCGGGACGAACCACGAAGTCAGGCCGGGTCGCGGTTGAGGCAAGCTGGCTAGAATTTCCGCGGCGGGTCGGTCCCTCTCTGGAGCTTTTTTCCAAAAATTCTCAAATCTTTTCCAAACTTCTGGGGCTTCACCCAGATGTTCTTTTAAGGTTCTTTTGGGGTCCACAGCTCACCCCAAGGGTCCAGAAGTTCTGTGATGGTCCTTGGGGGGTGCAGACTTCAACTCCCAGAATGCACCTGGCGCAAACTCCTTTTTGGCCACTGGACAGTGGTCAGCTGGTCGCTTTCTTCAGGAGTTGGTGCAGGGGACTCTGGTTAGCAATTTTTCACCTGTAGCAAACAGGGAGTCCCTCCTTGAACCAGTTGAAGCCAGGCAAAGTCCTTCTTGTGGTGAAGCCCAAGTGTGCAGCTGGTGCAGTCCTTCTGAGTGCAGGTTCCAGGTGCAGGCCAGGGGTCCAGCAGGGCAGTCCTTCTTCTCCTTAAGTTCTTTCTTCTTGAAATTTGGTGGGGATCTGCGGTGTGGGGGCAGGTCTGCCAGTTTTATCCTTGCTCCTGGGTGAAAAGCAGGGGGGCCCTGGTTGTCCAATCAGGGACAGGGTTGTCCCCCTGTGATGACCACTTCCTGGGAAGTGTGGCAAAAATCCATCCCAGAAGGCAACAGTCTCTAAAAATCCAACATGGATGAATCTGATTTTTGGAGGTTACATCTGGCTGAGCCCACCCACTGGTGTGGCTAAAAATCATAAACACACCCCTCTCCTGCCCTCTCCTAATCTAATCAAGGGGGCAACTAATTGTCTGGGGTTGCAGGATGTGGGGGTGTTGCTGGGTGCTGCAAATGTCCTTCTCTGCCTTTGAAGACCAGTTTGGCAGCCCTCCCCCTTCCTGCCTCACCATCTGCTGAGGGGAGATTCTCTCCCCCAAGCACATTCCTTTGTGTGAAGCCTGGCCACTTCACACCTCATCAAGGCAGCCTGGCAGAAGCTGCTGCAGGCTGGCCAATCAGAGCACAGCAGCAAAAACAATGCAGAGCTGAAATTGGCAACTTTTTAGGTAAAGTCTAAACTTTTTACCTGGACAAGTTATATTAAATCCAACAACTGGAAGTTGTGGGATTTATTACAACAATCAATTTGATACCAAATTCTTGGTATGTAACATTTAAGGAGACTTTAAAATTTAAAATAAAGTCTGCCCATTCTAGCCTATGAAGGCCATTTACTTCAATGAGGGAAAAACAAATGTGGCTGTTTTTACCTCACCAGGGCTTATAAATCTATTTTTATAAAGTCCCTGCTTATAGTTACATGGCACCCAGCCCTAGGGGCACATAGGGCACACCTTAGGGGTGACTTATATGTAAAAATAAGGTAGTTTAAGACTTTGGAAGTACCTTTAATTCCAAAGTTGAATTTGCATATAACTTTAATTTAAAAGCAGGCAGCAAGGCAGGCTTGCTTTTAAAATGACACTGGGCACCTCAGCAATGCACCTAGGTGTGCACCACCTATGCTGTGGTCCCTAAACCTACATGCCCTACCATATACTAGGGACTTATAGGTAGGTTAACTTAGCCAATTATAATTAGCCTAATTTGCATATCCATTTTACACAGAGCACAGGCCCTGGGACTGGTTAGCAGTACCCAGGGCACCTTTAAAGTCAGGAAAACACCAGCAAAAAGAGGAAAATGGGGGCAAAAAGTTATGGGGCCTCTGCAATCAGCCCTGTTTTCTCACACAACCCCCCCCCCCAGCCCACACGCCCAGGAGACTCAGCCCAACCCTGGGAGAGTCTTCCTGGCTTGTTAGGCGAGGAAGACAGTGAAGAAAACTGTCTGTCCCTTTGCAGGGCCTACTCTGCCTTATATCCTCCTGTCAGGGTCACTCCCTATGGGTAGTGAAGCCATCCCAACAGTAAAAGGACCCAACTCAAACTGAAACTTTCCTCTAGGGGGGTCTTCCTCCTCTCTCTCTGCCAACTTGGGTAGTGAGGTGCCCACCTCCCCTACTCCAAACTTTGCTAGGGCAACACCTAGCTTACCCAAAGAGGTCACCCAACACTTGAGCAACCCCACCATGACCAATAGGGTCAGGGGGCCTAATTTGCTATTGGCCCTGGGGTCTGCCTCCCAGGCCAAGTACATTGCTGCCAGAAAGGCTAGCACCCAGCAGAGGCTACTGACAGCTGTCAGTACCCAGAACCACACCCTAAGCTCTCCACTGACAGGTGGCTGAGCTGCTTTAGGGGCATCTTTGGGCTCCTGGCACCCCTCTTGCTGTCTAGAGTGGGGGGCTACCACCTCCTGTGGCAGACACCCTCCTTCCACTCTCCCTTCTGTCAGTGCAGGGGCAACACCTTGCATCTGGACAGCTGCCTGACTACTCAGGACTTCCTTGGGGTCAGGTGAGGCCTCACCAGTGCCAACTCTGGGCTCCCCCCTTACTGGGGCAGAAGGCCCTTGGCTCCCTGGAACTCTCTTTAAGAGTGGCCTACCCTTCCTTTTCTTCTTTCCTTTTCTTGGGGACCCCTGTCTCCTAACTGTAGGGACTGACTCCCCAGGACTTTGGGTTGGGGGGGCGCCCTGGGCGATCGCCCCATCTGGGACCAGACTCACCTCTGAGAGGTCATTGCCCAGGATACAATCTAGGGGGAGGTCAGCACTGACTACCACCCTAATCCAGTCAAGGATACCCTCCCTCTCTAGGGGCACTATGGCTACAGGTTTGGAGGTGACCTCCCCTGTGGCTATCCTGACTTTCTTTGTCTTTCCTGGGACATACATGTCTGGGGTCACTAACCGGTCACTCACTATAGTGTGACTGGCACAGGTGTCTCTCAGGCCAGTGGTAGGGATCCCATTCACTTGAATGTGGTGGAAGTGCCTACTCCCACCCTCAGGGATCACCAGCTTACCATCTGGTCCTGTCTCCCAGCACAATGCTAGGAGGACTTCATCATCTGAGGAATCCTCCTCTATGGCTACACTGGACAGCCCAGTGCTAACCACCTTCTTTGGACAGGCTGCATCTCCTCTGAAGTGACCTGTCTGCTGACAGTCAAAGCAAGCCCTACTGTCCAAGAGCTTTTTTAACCCTGGGTCTAACTGTCTCTGCTGGTCAGAGTGGGATTTACTCTCCTCCTTCTTAGGGTTCTGGGGTACAGAGGGAGTCTCTGTGGTGGGCTTACCACCTCCCTCCTTAGGTTTTTGGGGACCTGTCCCCCCCTTCTTAGAGTTTCCCCCCTGGGACTTGACAACCACCCTGGTTCTCAACCACTCATCAGCTGCCTCCCCTAGCTCTCTAGGGTTGGTCTGCTTAGAGTCCACTAGATGCTGGCGTAACCTTTCTTGGATACAATTGGTCAAGATGTGCTCTCTCATGATCAGATTGTATAACCCCTCATAAGTATCTACTTTGTTACCAATAATCCAGCCCTCTAGTGCCTTTAGTGAAATGTCCACAAAGTCAACCCAAGACTGGGTACTGACCTTCTGGGTGTCCCTGAACTTCATTCTATATTGCTCTGGGGTCAGACCAAACTTCTTGGCTAAGCACCTCTTCATACTAGGGTATGAATCTGCCTCCTCCCCCCTTAAGGTCAGAAGCCTATCCCTCCCTGAGTTGGGGACCAACTCCCACAAAAGGGAACCCCAGTATTGAGGCCTAACCCTTCTCATTTGGAGTGCCTTCTCAAAGGCCCCCAGCCACTTATCTATGTCATCCCCCTCAATATAAGCAGGAACTACCCCCTTGGGTAATCTGGGGCAAACTCCCCCACCCATGGACACCTCAGCTTCTTTATCGCTGCTTCCATCTCTTTTCTCTTTGTATGCCCACTTTTTCTTTTCTAGGGCCAGCTTCTCTGCTTCCAAAGCTATGTATGCTAGCTGGACTTCCAGCTCTCTTTCTCTGATGGATGGGTTCTCTCCTCCTGAAAGGACCCCCTTCCTACCACTAGCTTTGGGTCTGCCCCTCGTGACTGTATCTACTGAGGACCGTTCTTCCTCATCCTCACTTAGGCTCAGATGCCTTCCTCCCCTGAGTGGTTAGAGCTAGCATCCTCCCTTCTTTCTCCCCCCTCTGGAGCTTCTTCTGACTCTACCTCTTGGGCCTCAGCCCATGCTGTCAGGGATTTGATCAGGATTTGCTTCCTGAGATCAGTGGTTGCAGGCAACCCTCTTTCAATACACAACCCCCTAAGCTGGACTACTGTCAGTGTGGGTAGGCTAGCCAGATCAAGCTCGATGGTTCCCTAGTTTTGTGTCAACAAAAACTTTTTGCAAAAATTGGAAACAAGAATTTAGAAAAATTAGAAAAATTCAATAATTGAAATTAATCCAAATTTAAAAATTAAAAACAATTTTTGCACTAGGACAATTTAAAGGATTTTTAATTTGTTTTACCTAAAACTGTAACGTGATATTGAACACAAGTACAGGATCCCGTCGCTGCTTCCAATTATGTTGGAAAATGGGTTATTGGTAGGGCAGGTAGGTACCTACACCTAGCAATAAGCCACTAACCTCCACATAGGTACAGTTAGGTCTCAGTAAATTAATCCCAGCTCAACCCTTGGTGGCTTGGCAACGAGCGTCAAGGCTTAATTTAGGAGACAAAGTGTAAAGCATTCAAATATCACAAAACAGTAATTAAATAAAACACAGGAAACAGTTTAAAAATCCGAAACCAATTTATAAAAATAGTTTATATTTTTATCTTTAAAATGACACAAAAACGATTAAAATCAGTTCAGGGGAACCGGAGATATGATTTTTTAAAGAATTATTACTTTTCTAGCGCTTAGAAACAAAAAGCGCCAATCGGGTCATCTGGTTGCACCTCGACCGGGGCAAAGTCAAACTATCAGGCCGACCGCGATGGAGCCCTGCTCGGCTACAGGTCGCGGGAGGCCTCGGTTAAAAAGTTACCTTCTGACTTAGTCTTTATTTTGAAGTTTTTCTTCACCGGGACGAACCTGCCAGTTGAATCCGACCTCCTGGAGCCCTTGTCCGGATACGCGATGTGGGTTTCCTCGGTGGAGACTTTTACCTTCGGACTTAGTCGTTTTTTCGAGATGAAAATCCTTCGACCGGGGTAAACCTGGATCTTGATCCGACGTCCATGGAGCCCTTCTCGGATACGATAGCTGGGAGGTCCCGGTCAACTTTTTACGTTCGGACTTAGTCTCATTTTTGGATGTTTTTCTTTACCGGGACGAACCACGAAGTCAGGCCGGGTCGCGGTTGAGGCAAGCCGGCTAGAATTTCCGCGGCGGGTCGGTCCCTCTCTGGAGCTTTTTTCCAAAAATTCTCAAATCTTTTCCAAACTTCTGGGGCTTCACCCAGATGTTCTTTTAAGGTTCTTTTGGGGTCCACAGCTCACCCCAAGGGTCCAGAAGTTCTGTGATGGTCCTTGGGGGGTGCGGACTTCAACTCCCAGAATGCACCTGGCGCAAACTCCTTTTTGGCCACTGGACAGTGGTCAGCTGGTCGCTTTCTTCAGGAGTTGGTGCAGGGGACTCTGGTTAGCAATTTTTCACCTATAGCAAACAGGGAGTCCCTCCTTGAACCAGTTGAAGCCAGGCAAAGTCCTTCTTGTGGTGAAGCCCAAGTGTGCAGCTGGTGCAGTCCTTCTGAGTGCAGGTTCCAGGTGCAGGCCAGGGGTCCAGCAGGGCAGTCCTTCTTCTCCTTAAGTTCTTTCTTCTTGAAATTTGGTGGGGATCTGCGGTGTGGGGGCAGGTCTGCCAGTTTTATCCTTGCTCCTGGGTGAAAAGCAGGGGGGCCCTGGTTGTCCAATCAGGGACAGGGTTGTCCCCCTGTGATGACCACTTCCTGGGAAGTGTGGCAAAAATCCATCCCAGAAGGCAACAGTCTCTAAAAATCCAACATGGATGAATCTGATTTTTGGAGGTTACATCTGGCTGAGCCCACCCACTGGTGTGGCTAAAAATCATAAACACACCCCTCTCCTGCCCTCTCCTAATCTAATCAAGGGGGCAACTAATTGTCTGGGGTTGCAGGATGTGGGGGTGTTGCTGGGTGCTGCAAATGTCCTTCTCTGCCTTTGAAGACCAGTTTGGCAGCCCTCCCCCTTCCTGCCTCACCATCTGCTGAGGGGAGATTCTCTCCCCCAAGCACATTCCTTTGTGTGAAGCCTGGCCACTTCACACCTCATCAAGGCAGCCTGGCAGAAGCTGCTGCAGGCTGGCCAATCAGAGCACAGCAGCAAAAACAATGCAGAGCTGAAATTGGCAACTTTTTAGGTAAAGTCTAAACTTTTTACCTGGACAAGTTATATTAAATCCAACAACTGGAAGTTGTGGGATTTATTACAACAATCAATTTGATACCAAATTCTTGGTATGTAACATTTAAGGAGACTTTAAAATTTAAAATAAAGTCTGCCCATTCTAGCCTATGAAGGCCATTTACTTCAATGAGGGAAAAACGAATGTGGCTGTTTTTACCTCACCAGGGCTTATAAATCTATTTTTATAAAGTCCCTGCTTATAGTTACATGGCACCCAGCCCTAGGGACACATAGGGCACACCTTAGGGGTGACTTATATGTAAAAATAAGGTAGTTTAAGACTTTGGAAGTACCTTTAATTCCAAAGTTGAATTTGCATATAACTTTAATTTAAAAGCAGGCAGCAAGACAGGCTTGCTTTTAAAATGACACTGGGCACCTCAGCAATGCACCTAGGTGTGCACCACCTATGCTGTGGTCCCTAAACCTACATGCCCTACCATATACTAGGGACTTATAGGTAGGTTAACTTAGCCAATTATAATTAGCCTAATTTGCATATCCATTTTACACAGAGCACAGGCCCTGGGACTGGTTAGCAGTACCCAGGGCACCTTTAAAGTCAGGAAAACACCAGCAAAAAGAGGAAAATGGGGGCAAAAAGTTATGGGGCCTCTGCAATCAGCCCTGTTTTCTCACACAACTCCCCCCCCCAGCCCACACGCCCAGGAGACTCAGCCCAACCCTGGGAGAGTCTTCCTGGCTTGTTAGGCGAGGAAGATAGTGAAGAAAACTGGCTGTCCCTTTGCAGGGCCTACTCTGCCTTATATCCTCCTGTCAGGGTCACTCCCTATGGGTAGTGAAGCCATCCCAACAGTAAAAGGACCCAACTCAAACTGAAACTTTCCTCTAGGGGGGTCTTCCTCCTCTCTCTCTGCCAACTTGGGTAGTGAGGTGCCCACCTCCCCTACTCCAAACTTTGCTAGGGCAACACCTAGCTTACCCAAAGAGGTCACCCAACACTTGAGCAACCCCACCATGACCAATAGGGTCAGGGGGCCTAATTTGCTATTGGCCCTGGGGTCTGCCTCCCAGGCCAAGTACATTGCTGCCAGAAAGGCTAGCACCCAGCAGAGGCTACTGACAGCTGTCAGTACCCAGAACCACACCCTAAGCTCTCCACTGACAGGTGGCTGAGCTGCTTTAGGGGCATCTTTGGGCTCCTGGCACCCCTCTTGCTGTCTAGAGTGGGGGGCTACCACCTCCTGTGGCAGACACCCTCCTTCCACTCTCCCTTCTGTCAGTGCAGGGGCAACACCTTGCATCTGGACAGCTGCCTGACTACTCAGGACTTCCTTGGGGTCAGGTGAGGCCTCACCAGTGCCAACTCTGGGCTCCCCCCTTACTGGGGCAGAAGGCCCTTGGCTCCCTGGAACTCTCTTTAAGAGTGGCCTACCCTTCCTTTTCTTCTTTCCTTTTCTTGGGGACCCCTGTCTCCTAACTGTAGGGACTGACTCCCCAGGACTTTGGGTTGGGGGGGCGCCCTGGGCGACCGCCCCATCTGGGACCAGACTCACCTCTGAGAGGTCATTGCCCAGGATACAATCTAGGGGGAGGTCAGCACTGACTACCACCCTAATCCAGTCAAGGATACCCTCCCTCTCTAGGGGCACTATGGCTACAGGTTTGGAGGTGACCTCCCCTGTGGCTATCCTGACTTTCTTTGTCTTTCCTGGGACATACATGTCTGGGGTCACTAACCGGTCACTCACTATAGTGTGACTGGCACAGGTGTCTCTCAGGCCAGTGGTAGGGATCCCATTCACTTGAATGTGGTGGAAGTGCCTACTCCCACCCTCAGGGATCACCAGCTTACCATCTGGTCCTGTCTCCCAGCACAATGCTAGGAGGACTTCATCATCTGAGGAATCCTCCTCTATGGCTACACTGGACAGCCCAGTGCTAACCACCTTCTTTGGACAGGCTGCATCTCCTCTGAAGTGACCTGTCTGCTGACAGTCAAAGCAAGCCCTACTGTCCAAGAGCTTTTTTAACCCTGGGTCTAACTGTCTCTGCTGGTCAGAGTGGGATTTACTCTCCTCCTTCTTAGGGTTCTGGGGTACAGAGGGAGTCTCTGTGGTGGGCTTACCACCTCCCTCCTTAGGTTTTTGGGGACCTGTCCCCCCCTTCTTGGAGTCTCCCCCCTGGGACTTGACAACCACCCTGGTTCTCAACCACTCATCAGCTGCCTCCCCTAGCTCTCTAGGGTTGGTCTGCTTAGAGTCCACTAGATGCTGGCGTAACCTTTCTTGGATACAATTGGTCAAGATGTGCTCTCTCATGATCAGATTGTATAACCCCTCATAAGTATCTACTTTGTTACCAATAATCCAGCCCTCTAGTGCCTTTAGTGAAATGTCCACAAAGTCAACCCAAGACTGGGTACTGACCTTCTGGGTGTCCCTGAACTTCATTCTATATTGCTCTGGGGTCAGACCAAACTTCTTGGCTAAGCACCTCTTCATACTAGGGTATGAATCTGCCTCCTCCCCCCTTAAGGTCAGAAGCCTATCCCTCCCTGAGTTGGGGACCAACTCCCACAAAAGGGAACCCCAGTATTGAGGCCTAACCCTTCTCATTTGGAGTGCCCTCTCAAAGGCCCCCAGCCACTTATCTATGTCATCCCCCTCTATATAAGCAGGAACTACCCCCTTGGGTAATCTGGGGCAAACTCCCCCACCCATGGACACCTCAGCTTCTTTATCGCTGCTTCAATCTCTTTTCTCTTTGTATGCCCACTTTTTCTTTTCTAGGGCCAGCTTCTCTGCTTCCAAAGCTATGTATGCTAGCTGGACTTCCAGCTCTCTTTCTCTGATGGATGGGTTCTCTCCTCCTGAAAGGACCCCCTTCCTACCACTAGCTTTGGGTCTGCCCCTAGTGACTGTATCTACTGAGGACCGTTCTTCCTCATCCTCACTTAGGCTCAGATGCCTTCCTCCCCTGAGTGGTTAGAGCTAGCATCCTCCCTTCTTTCTCCCCCCTCTGGAGCTTCTTCTGACTCTACCTCTTGGGCCTCAGCCCATGCTGTCAGGGATTTGATCAGGATTTGCTTCCTGAGATCAGTGGTTGCAGGCAACCCTCTTTCAATACACAACCCCCTAAGCTGGACTACTGTCAGTGTGGGTAGGCTAGCCAGATCAAGCTCGATGGTTCCCTAGTTTTGTGTCAACAAAAACCTTTTGCAAAAATTGGAAACAAGAATTTAGAAAAATTAGAAAAATTCAATAATTGAAATTAATCCAAATTTAAAAATTAAAAACAATTTTTGCACTAGGACAATTTAAAGGATTTTTAATTTGTTTTACCTAAAATTGTAACGTGATATTGAACACAAGTACAGGATCCCGTCGCTGCTTCCAATTATGTTGGAAAATGGGTTATTGGTAGGGCAGGTAGGTACCTACACCTAGCAATAAGCCACTAACCTCCACATAGGTACAGTTAGGTCTCAGTAAATTAATCCCAGCTCAACCCTTGGTGGCTTGGCAACGAGCGTCAAGGCTTAATTTAGGAGACAAAGTGTAAAGCATTCAAATATCACAAAACAGTAATTAAATAAAACACAGGAAACAGTTTAAAAATCCGAAACCAATTTATAAAAATAGTTTATATTTTTATCTTTAAAATGACACAAAAACGATTAAAATCGGTTCAGGGGAACCGGAGATATGATTTTTTAAAGAATTATTACTTTTCTAGCGCTTAGAAACAAAAAGCGCCAATCGGGTCATCTGGTTGCACCTCGACCGGGGCAAAGTCAAACTATCAGGCCGACCGCGATGGAGCCCTGCTCGGCTACAGGTCGCGGGAGGCCTCGGTTAAAAAGTTACCTTCTGACTTAGTCTTTATTTTGAAGTTTTTCTTCACCGGGACGAACCTGCCAGTTGAATCCGACCTCCTGGAGCCCTTGTCCGGATACGCGATGTGGGTTTCCTCGGTGGAGACTTTTACCTTCGGACTTAGTCGTTTTTTCGAGATGAAAATCCTTCGACCGGGGTAAACCTGGATCTTGATCCGACGTCCATGGAGCCCTTCTCGGATACGATAGCTGGGAGGTCCCGGTCAACTTTTTACGTTCGGACTTAGTCTCATTTTTGGATGTTTTTCTTTACCGGGACGAACCACGAAGTCAGGCCGGGTCGCGGTTGAGGCAAGCCGGCTAGAATTTCCGCGGCGGGTCGGTCCCTCTCTGGAGCTTTTTTCCAAAAATTCTCAAATCTTTTCCAAACTTCTGGGGCTTCACCCAGATGTTCTTTTAAGGTTCTTTTGGGGTCCACAGCTCACCCCAAGGGTCCAGAAGTTCTGTGATGGTCCTTGGGGGGTGCGGACTTCAACTCCCAGAATGCACCTGGCGCAAACTCCTTTTTGGCCACTGGACAGTGGTCAGCTGGTCGCTTTCTTCAGGAGTTGGTGCAGGGGACTCTGGTTAGCAATTTTTCACCTATAGCAAACAGGGAGTCCCTCCTTGAACCAGTTGAAGCCAGGCAAAGTCCTTCTTGTGGTGAAGCCCAAGTGTGCAGCTGGTGCAGTCCTTCTGAGTGCAGGTTCCAGGTGCAGGCCAGGGGTCCAGCAGGGCAGTCCTTCTTCTCCTTAAGTTCTTTCTTCTTGAAATTTGGTGGGGATCTGCGGTGTGGGGGCAGGTCTGCCAGTTTTATCCTTGCTCCTGGGTGAAAAGCAGGGGGGCCCTGGTTGTCCAATCAGGGACAGGGTTGTCCCCCTGTGATGACCACTTCCTGGGAAGTGTGGCAAAAATCCATCCCAGAAGGCAACAGTCTCTAAAAATCCAACATGGATGAATCTGATTTTTGGAGGTTACATCTGGCTGAGCCCACCCACTGGTGTGGCTAAAAATCATAAACACACCCCTCTCCTGCCCTCTCCTAATCTAATCAAGGGGGCAACTAATTGTCTGGGGTTGCAGGATGTGGGGGTGTTGCTGGGTGCTGCAAATGTCCTTCTCTGCCTTTGAAGACCAGTTTGGCAGCCCTCCCCCTTCCTGCCTCACCATCTGCTGAGGGGAGATTCTCTCCCCCAAGCACATTCCTTTGTGTGAAGCCTGGCCACTTCACACCTCATCAAGGCAGCCTGGCAGAAGCTGCTGCAGGCTGGCCAATCAGAGCACAGCAGCAAAAACAATGCAGAGCTGAAATTGGCAACTTTTTAGGTAAAGTCTAAACTTTTTACCTGGACAAGTTATATTAAATCCAACAACTGGAAGTTGTGGGATTTATTACAACAATCAATTTGATACCAAATTCTTGGTATGTAACATTTAAGGAGACTTTAAAATTTAAAATAAAGTCTGCCCATTCTAGCCTATGAAGGCCATTTACTTCAATGAGGGAAAAACGAATGTGGCTGTTTTTACCTCACCAGGGCTTATAAATCTATTTTTATAAAGTCCCTGCTTATAGTTACATGGCACCCAGCCCTAGGGGCACATAGGGCACACCTTAGGGGTGACTTATATGTAAAAATAAGGTAGTTTAAGACTTTGGAAGTACCTTTAATTCCAAAGTTGAATTTGCATATAACTTTAATTTAAAAGCAGGCAGCAAGGCAGGCTTGCTTTTAAAATGACACTGGGCACCTCAGCAATGCACCTAGGTGTGCACCACCTATGCTGTGGTCCCTAAACCTACATGCCCTACCATATACTAGGGACTTATAGGTAGGTTAACTTAGCCAATTATAATTAGCCTAATTTGCATATCCATTTTACACAGAGCACAGGCCCTGGGACTGGTTAGCAGTACCCAGGGCACCTTTAAAGTCAGGAAAACACCAGCAAAAAGAGGAAAATGGGGGCAAAAAGTTATGGGGCCTCTGCAATCAGCCCTGTTTTCTCACACAACCCCCCCCCCCCCAGCCCACACGCCCAGGAGACTCAGCCCAACCCTGGGAGAGTCTTCCTGGCTTGTTAGGCGAGGAAGACAGTGAAGAAAACTGGCTGTCCCTTTGCAGGGCCTACTCTGCCTTATATCCTCCTGTCAGGGTCACTCCCTATGGGTAGTGAAGCCATCCCAACAGTAAAAGGACCCAACTCAAACTGAAACTTTCCTCTAGGGGGGTCTTCCTCCTCTCTCTCTGCCAACTTGGGTAGTGAGGTGCCCACCTCCCCTACTCCAAACTTTGCTAGGGCAACACCTAGCTTACCCAAAGAGGTCATCCAACACTTGAGCAACCCCACCATGACCAATAGGGTCAGGGGGCCTAATTTGCTATTGGCCCTGGGGTCTGCCTCCCAGGCCAAGTACATTGCTGCCAGAAAGGCTAGCACCCAGCAGAGGCTACTGACAGCTGTCAGTACCCAGAACCACACCCTAAGCTCTCCACTGACAGGTGGCTGAGCTGCTTTAGGGGCATCTTTGGGCTCCTGGCACCCCTCTTGCTGTCTAGAGTGGGGGGCTACCACCTCCTGTGGCAGACACCCTCCTTCCACTCTCCCTTCTGTCAGTGCAGGGGCAACACCTTGCATCTGGACAGCTGCCTGACTACTCAGGACTTCCTTGGGGTCAGGTGAGGCCTCACCAGTGCCAACTCTGGGCTCCCCCCTTACTGGGGCAGAAGGCCCTTGGCTACCTGGAACTCTCTTTAAGAGTGGCCTACCCTTCCTTTTCTTCTTTCCTTTTCTTGGGGACCCCTGTCTCCTAACTGTAGGGACTGACTCCCCAGGACTTTGGGTTGGGGGGGCGCCCTGGGCGACCGCCCCATCTGGGACCAGACTCACCTCTGAGAGGTCATTGCCCAGGATACAATCTAGGGGGAGGTCAGCACTGACTACCACCCTAATCCAGTCAAGGATACCCTCCCTCTCTAGGGGCACTATGGCTACAGGTTTGGAGGTGACCTCCCCTGTGGCTATCCTGACTTTCTTTGTCTTTCCTGGGACATACATGTCTGGGGTCACTAACCGGTCACTCACTATAGTGTGACTGGCACAGGTGTCTCTCAGGCCAGTGGTAGGGATCCCATTCACTTGAATGTGGTGGAAGTGCCTACTCCCACCCTCAGGGATCACCAGCTTACCATCTGGTCCTGTCTCCCAGCACAATGCTAGGAGGACTTCATCATCTGAGGAATCCTCCTCTATGGCTACACTGGACAGCCCAGTGCTAACCACCTTCTTTGGACAGGCTGCATCTCCTCTGAAGTGACCTGTCTGCTGACAGTCAAAGCAAGCCCTACTGTCCAAGAGCTTTTTTAACCCTGGGTCTAACTGTCTCTGCTGGTCAGAGTGGGATTTACTCTCCTCCTTCTTAGGGTTCTGGGGTACAGAGGGAGTCTCTGTGGTGGGCTTACCACCTCCCTCCTTAGGTTTTTGGGGACCTGTCCCCCCCTTCTTGGAGTCTCCCCCCTGGGACTTGACAACCACCCTGGTTCTCAACCACTCATCAGCTGCCTCCCCTAGCTCTCTAGGGTTGGTCTGCTTAGAGTCCACTAGATGCTGGCGTAACCTTTCTTGGATACAATTGGTCAAGATGTGCTCTCTCATGATCAGATTGTATAACCCCTCATAAGTATCTACTTTGTTACCAATAATCCAGCCCTCTAGTGCCTTTAGTGAAATGTCCACAAAGTCAACCCAAGACTGGGTACTGACCTTCTGGGTGTCCCTGAACTTCATTCTATATTGCTCTGGGGTCAGACCAAACTTCTTGGCTAAGCACCTCTTCATACTAGGGTATGAATCTGCCTCCTCCCCCCTTGAGGTCAGAAGCCTATCCCTCCCTGAGTTGGGGACCAACTCCCACAAAAGGGAACCCCAGTATTGAGGCCTAACCCTTCTCATTTGGAGTGCCCTCTCAAAGGCCCCCAGCCACTTATCTATGTCATCCCCCTCTATATAAGCAGGAACTACCCCCTTGGGTAATCTGGGGCAAACTCCCCCACCCATGGACACCTCAGCTTCTTTATCGCTGCTTCCATCTCTTTTCTCTTTGTATGCCCACTTTTTCTTTTCTAGGGCCAGCTTCTCTGCTTCCAAAGCTATGTATGCTAGCTGGACTTCCAGCTCTCTTTCTCTGATGGATGGGTTCTCTCCTCCTGAAAGGACCCCCTTCCTACCACTAGCTTTGGGTCTGCCCCTAGTGACTGTATCTACTGAGGACCGTTCTTCCTCATCCTCACTTAGGCTCAGATGCCTTCCTCCCCTGAGTGGTTAGAGCTAGCATCCTCCCTTCTTTCTCCCCCCTCTGGAGCTTCTTCTGACTCTACCTCTTGGGCCTCAGCCCATGCTGTCAGGGATTTGATCAGGATTTGCTTCCTGAGATCAGTGGTTGCAGGCAACCCTCTTTCAATACACAACCCCCTAAGCTGGACTACTGTCAGTGTGGGTAGGCTAGCCAGATCAAGCTCGATGGTTCCCTAGTTTTGTGTCAACAAAAACTTTTTGCAAAAATTGGAAACAAGAATTTAGAAAAATTAGAAAAATTCAATAATTGAAATTAATCCAAATTTAAAAATTAAAAACAATTTTTGCACTAGGACAATTTAAAGGATTTTTAATTTGTTTTACCTAAAACTGTAACGTGATATTGAACACAAGTACAGGATCCCGTCGCTGCTTCCAATTATGTTGGAAAATGGGTTATTGGTAGGGCAGGTAGGTACCTACACCTAGCAATAAGCCACTAACCTCCACATAGGTACAGTTAGGTCTCAGTAAATTAATCCCAGCTCAACCCTTGGTGGCTTGGCAACGAGCGTCAAGGCTTAATTTAGGAGACAAAGTGTAAAGCATTCAAATATCACAAAACAGTAATTAAATAAAACACAGGAAACAGTTTAAAAATCCGAAACCAATTTATAAAAATAGTTTATATTTTTATCTTTAAAATGACACAAAAACGATTAAAATCGGTTCAGGGGAACCGGAGATATGATTTTTTAAAGAATTATTACTTTTCTAGCGCTTAGAAACAAAAAGCGCCAATCGGGTCATCTGGTTGCACCTCGACCGGGGCAAAGTCAAACTATCAGGCCGACCGCGATGGAGCCCTGCTCGGCTACAGGTCGCGGGAGGCCTCGGTTAAAAAGTTACCTTCTGACTTAGTCTTTATTTTGAAGTTTTTCTTCACCGGGACGAACCTGCCAGTTGAATCCGACCTCCTGGAGCCCTTGTCCGGATACGCGATGTGGGTTTCCTCGGTGGAGACTTTTACCTTCGGACTTAGTCGTTTTTTCGAGATGAAAATCCTTCGACCGGGGTAAACCTGGATCTTGATCCGACGTCCATGGAGCCCTTCTCGGATACGATAGCTGGGAGGTCCCGGTCAACTTTTTACGTTCGGACTTAGTCTCATTTTTGGATGTTTTTCTTTACCGGGACGAACCACGAAGTCAGGCCGGGTCGCGGTTGAGGCAAGCCGGCTAGAATTTCCGCGGCGGGTCGGTCCCTCTCTGGAGCTTTTTTCCAAAAATTCTCAAATCTTTTCCAAACTTCTGGGGCTTCACCCAGATGTTCTTTTAAGGTTCTTTTGGGGTCCACAGCTCACCCCAAGGGTCCAGAAGTTCTGTGATGGTCCTTGGGGGGTGCGGACTTCAACTCCCAGAATGCACCTGGCGCAAACTCCTTTTTGGCCACTGGACAGTGGTCAGCTGGTCGCTTTCTTCAGGAGTTGGTGCAGGGGACTCTGGTTAGCAATTTTTCACCTATAGCAAACAGGGAGTCCCTCCTTGAACCAGTTGAAGCCAGGCAAAGTCCTTCTTGTGGTGAAGCCCAAGTGTGCAGCTGGTGCAGTCCTTCTGAGTGCAGGTTCCAGGTGCAGGCCAGGGGTCCAGCAGGGCAGTCCTTCTTCTCCTTAAGTTCTTTCTTCTTGAAATTTGGTGGGGATCTGAGGTGTGGGGGCAGGTCTGCCAGTTGTATCCTTGCTCCTGGGTGAAAAGCAGGGGGGCCCTGGTTCTCCAATCAGGGACAGGGTCGTCCCCCTGTGATGACCACTTCCTGGGAAGTGTGGCAAAAATCCATCCCAGAAGGCAACAGTCTCTAAAAATCCAACATGGATGAATCTGATTTTTGGAGGTTACATCTGGCTGAGCCCACCCACTGGTGTGGCTAAAAATCATAAACACACCCCTCTCCTGCCCTCTCCTAATCTAATCAAGGGGGCACCTAATTGTCTGGGGTTGCAGGATGTGGGGGTGTTGCTGGGTGCTGCAAATGTCCTTCTCTGCCTTTGAAGACCAGTTTGGCAGCCCTCCCCCTTCCTGCCTCACCATCTGCTGAGGGGAGATTCTCTCCCCCAAGCACATTCCTTTGTGTGAAGCCTGGCCACTTCACACCTCATCAAGGCAGCCTGGCAGAAGCTGCTGCAGGCTGGCCAATCAGAGCACAGCAGCAAAAACAATGCAGAGCTGAAATTGGCAACTTTTTAGGTAAAGTCTAAACTTTTTACCTGGACAAGTTATATTAAATCCAACAACTGGAAGTTGTGGGATTTATTACAACAATCAATTTGATACCAAATTCTTGGTATGTAACATTTAAGGAGACTTTAAAATTTAAAATAAAGTCTGCCCATTCTAGCCTATGAAGGCCATTTTCTTCAATGAGGGAAAAACGAATTTGGCAGTTTTTACCTCACCAGGGCTTATAAATCTATTTTTTATAAAGTCCCTGCTTATAGTTACATGGCACCCAGCCCTAGGGGCACATAGGGCACACCTTAGGGGTGACTTATATGTAAAAATAAGGTAGTTTAAGACTTTGGAAGTACCTTAAATTCCAAAGTCGAATTTGCATATAACTTTAATTTAAAAGCAGCCTGCAAGGCAGGCTTGCTTTTAAAATGACACTGGGCACCTCAGCAATGCACCTAGGTGTGCACCACCTATGCTGTGGTCCCTAAACCTACATGCCCTACCATATACTAGGGACTTATAGGTAGGTTAACTTAGCCAATTATAATTAGCCTAATTTGCATATCCATTTTACACAGAGCACAGGCCCTGGGACTGGTTAGCAGTACCCAGGGCACCTTTAAAGTTAGGAAAACACCAGCAAAAAGAGGAAAATGGGGGCAAAAAGTTATGGGGCCTCTGCAATCAGCCCTGTTTTCTCACACTCAGGTATCCCCTAGCCGAGGGTGGTGGAGGTTCAGAGTGACCCAGACAGTTCCCCTTGGAGTGGGGTGGGTGCATGGTCCCATGGGCCTTCTCAGAGTAGGAGGAGAGGTGGGGGCGGGAGATGTCCCAAGTTGCCCTATGCCCAGCCCCCAATCCTGGAGAGTACCCCCAGGGGACCCCAGGAAGGGAACCTGGCCTGGACCGGGAGGCCATCTGCTGAGGGGCACCCCATAATATCAGGAGGATTTGGGGGGCGACTGTCACCAGCGCCCCACCAGTCCTGTTGTCTAGCAGTACCACTCCAGAGTGGAGGGCATGGGGTGCCAGATGGAGGGGTGAGAGTGGGAAGATGTCCCCAATGGGGAAACCGGAGGGTCAGGGGCAGCTCTGAGGCCAGAGAACCCCAGGAATGACCCTGATGACACCACTTCTGGTCTGGGGGGGCTTCATGATGTGCCATATGGGCAGGGGTCGGGAGACCAGCATCAGATAGACTCCTGTGCAACACATGAAGAATGGGAAGCATCGACATATGTGTCCAACTGTGTTCAGATTGGCGTAGAACTGGAACGTGTCCCTGCAGTTATGGGCCAGGGTCCATGTTCTATCGGCCCAAGATGGGTAGCCCATCAAGGAAATGATTGGTCTACCTTGGCTTTAGGCTGGTGGGGGGGGGGGGGGCAGGGGGTTGTGTTGGACCTGCTCTTTTTGTAGGGTTATCCCCAAACTTTTTGCCTTCCTCCTCCTATTTTTCTGTCCCTCTTTTGCTGGCTCTAGGACTCTGGGCACTTTATCATTGAAGATCAGTGCTAAAGTGCGTGTGCTCTCTCCTTTAAACTTGGTATGATTGGCTTACATCTGATTGGAACATTTAATTTACCTGTAAGTCCCTTGTACAGTGGTATCCCTTATTCCCAGGGCCTGTAAATTAACTGATGCTAGTGGGTCTGCAGCGCAGCTTGGCCACCCACCGAAGTAGCCTTTCAAACTTGTCTCAGGCCTAGCCCAGCTGTGCCTGCCTACGCTGTTTACTGCCACACTGACTTGGCAAGTCAAGCTACCTGCCAAGGTCTAAACTGCCCTTTTTACTACACCTGTCACCCCAAAGGTATGTCCTAGATAGCCCTATGGGCAGAGTGCTGTGCATGTAAAAGGTAAGACATACATTTTTATGTGTTACATATCCTAGTAGTGACAAACAACTACTCACTACTATGACTGATGCTCCTCTAATAGGTTTGCATTGGGAATTCCCTTATATATGTCTAAGTGGTGATTTCTGTTCTATAAGGAGTAGCATGGGCATGTTTAGTGTGTTTGGAATGGTAGTGAAAAATCATGCTTACCTGTATTGTTGGATTTTTGCAATACTATTTTGTAAATGTCACTTTTAGAAAGTAGTCATTTCTCTGTGCTCATAACTCCATTGCTTTGCAGCCTGAATCCAATCAACGTCTAGGGCAGAGTGACAGCTTCACTTGGTGCATACTTTCCAGACAGCGATCACACAGGAGGGGCTGGGTGTGATAGAAGAGGCATCTGCATTCTGATAGTCATCCTGGGCTGGGGAGAGGGAGGGTTGTTCACACCTTACATGCCAATAGGCTGTGTCCTGCCCTCACACAATGGACTGATGACCCCCTACTGATGTTTGGAGACAGGGTTGGCTTGAAAGGCTGTTGTGCCTCACTTTAGAGGGTCCCTTTGAAGTGAAGTTACCCCCTCCTCCCCCTGAACAAAGGCATTTTTGAGTATAAGTAGAAGGGCTCTTGCCCCATGATTGGAGAGCACATTTGGAACTGGGACTGGACCTCTGCCAGAGAGACTTCTGGACTGTTCCAAGGACTCATCTGAACTGCTCTTATGTGGTTGCCCTGCTACCTGCTGTTGCTGGGTGGCAGTGATTGCACTTCTGTTTGTTGCTCTGCTGCCAGCTGCTCTCTGACCTTGGAGGACCCAGGCACTGCCAGGACTGCCAATATGAACCGCCATTCGTGGCCCTGATATGCAGGACTCCCCGCTGCTCCTGTCTGCTTTATGCTTTTTCCCCTCCAGTGCTCTCCCATTGCTTGGTGGCCCGCCCTGTGTCTATAAAAATCTAGCGTCTGGTGGCGCTATAATTTATAGCTTGTTTGTGCAGGAACTAGCAGAGGAGGAGCGCTCCATGTTTTCCTTTTTAGGGGGCCTTACTAGCACATAGTTTGTGAGTCTGTCTTTGGGGCTCACAGAGCCCTACACAAGGTGAGGGCTTTGGATCACATCTGCATCTAGCGCATGGTGAGCGCTTCAACCTTTTGTGCGAGGAGCTTCTGATTATTGTCAGCGCATATGTAGTGCTACATCTAGGGGCCACAGGAGATAGGGAACCGAAGTCAAGGGATCACCAGCCCCGCCAGCCTCTCTGAGTCTGCGTGCAGTGTGGCTCCCCCCCATCAGATCACTCAACGCATTAATGGGGGTGGGGGCGGGAGAACTCCAGCCTCGTCTGCCTACCTCCTCCAGCCTGCACTGTGAGGGAGGCCATGCTGGGCCGAACACCATGACCAAGAAGTGAGGAGCGCTCCTGGAGCAGCACACCAGAGGGCGCGTGCAGCACCAGGGAGAGCGTGGTGAACCACTGCGCTCCACGAAGCCCCGTCCCTGTCTGCCACACAACCCAAACAACAAGCATTTACAATGCAACAGGTCTTGCGTTTGCTCATGTTAGAGCTGATCGCGTTGTAAACTCCTAACCCGACTTTTCACCTATCGGGCAAAAGTGCATTAATGTACATAACCCGAAAAAGTTAAATTAACTATGTAAAGCGCTCGACTTCTGCCAAGCGAGATCGCGCTCGTAAATTAGAGAAAAAGAAGTCCACGAGCCCGTTGGAAAACAGCGAGCCTTGCATGTTTTCTGTACTTGGTCGCTGCGCTCGAGGAGGGCTGCCACCGGAAAAGGCATGACGTATGCGTGCCTTCGACTAATGAAAGCAAGCAGATTTTATTAGGCAAGCCCACGAACCAATAAAAAACACTGACGTGAAGTTGACAGGGCTCTGAGCCCTTTTCTAAATACAAAAGCGTCTCGCTGCGATACGCATGCGCAAGCGCATGCAACGCAGGCTCGACCCTAAAAAGGATCTCTCTGATGACCGGCCCCCCTTGTGGATGGTGGGGAGGGAACCTCCCCCCACACTGGTACCACCCCGACAGCTGATATTGGCAACAATGGTGCTGCATGCCCGCAGCAGCCCGCTTCAATGGTTCTCCACACAGGGACCCAGAAATGGAGTATCCCCGTGATACTCTTTAGTGTGCCTGCCCCCCGATCTCCTTACCTTGAGCCGGGCTACGGGTCATTGCTAGCTAGCATAGTAAATAGTAACCCCCCAAGAGAGGCGAGGGCCTGCCTCCATGAGGAACTGCACACATTACTGCATGGCACATATTAGGTGATCCGACCGCCTAGGCCTGGCTTTTTGAGATTGGAAATACCTTCGTTTCCGGAAGGCCCGCACGCACCTACCATAATTCGCCTAATAGGAGTGCGTTTCCAGTACTAGGCCTGACTATAGGATCCATGCGGCGCTGCACCCCGCACCGCTGGTGGTTACTAGTATTTGATGGTTAGCATTCTTGCCTTACGTGGCCCGCGATAGCGAGAACTACTTCTGCACTTATGTACGAGGCACCATGTCCTGCATTACTTACTAAGCCATTCTTACTCACGTAGGACGTTTTGTGCCTTGCTAAGGAGTACTAACTGAGCAATCCCACGGTACGCACAGTATTTATAAAATATGTTGTTTTGATCCTTGCAGTGTCAGGACTGCATAATAGGTCCAATAATGATGTTTTGGTAACGTGTGCAGTCTAGGAACCCTCGTCTTCTATTGCACACATTATAAAAATGTCCCAATATGCACAGGAATTCTGAATTCTGATGCTCAGGTCTAATGGTGTGTGTATAATGTGGGATACATATATTTTCATACATCTTGGCGTGGAGTCTCTTTTGTGGTGTATTTCTTGTGTCACTGGTGTGTGTTGTGCATACACACACTGCCTCTAGGGATAAGCCTGACTGCTCTGTGCCAAGCTACCGGGGGTGAGCACAGGTTACCTTTGGGGCTGAGGTGCACACCCTAGCCAACCAGAAACCCCATTTCTAACAATTACTGACAAAATCTTTCATTAACTATTATATTGAAGAAAAAAAAAAAACAGAAAACAAGCATTGGCAAAACTATTAAATCAGACTTTTTCAAGAACAAATATAATAGCGATTCTTCACTTATTGGCAAGTTTTCAGGGTGTGCAAATGCATAAATCGGCGAAGACACCCAGGAGACATTGAAAGCTGGAAATGAATATCAGTATTCCATAATGCCATCCATAATAAAGTGTTCTAAGTAATGAACAACCTGAAGGTTCTGGTATAGGAGGGAACCTTAGAGCTGGCAGTGGTTAGTAGAGGAGGACCCGCCTTACACAACGTCACCCTTTCTGAGGAGTACACCTCGGTGCAGTAGTAATGAAGGGTGAATGCCAAGCCATGGGGCGTCTCCAGCTCTCCACCACGTAGTGTGACATCACGCAGCGTCATAATTCCACTCAGTGACATCATCAGTCTCTGTGCCCAGGAAGCTGCTGAGCCCAGCTGGCACATCTTCCTCTCAGAGACAGCCAAAGAGGGGGCTCTCGGCTGGAAGGGTGGCCGGCCTTGGGGGACCTTGGGGAGGGGGCTGCAACCTGAGCCAACTGTCGGGGTGCTTTGTTAGACGAAGAGGCACCATGGGCTCTCGGGCACCTCTGAAAGTTTTCCTCTTCGTGTCCCTCATCTTGGCCTTTTCCTCCGCCGTTTTACCCGGGAAAGGAAAGTCCACTGAGCTGTTCGGTGCTCGGAACAAGAGGGACGCAGAGGGGGCGCATGTCGCCAACATGGAGGAGGAAGAAGGTGAGTATGGGGTTCCCCACTCCTTCTGCAACCCTGGCCCCTCAGATCGGGGGTTGCACTTCTCCTGGTTAACAAAGGGGTTGCTGGACAGAATAAGTCTATGCGGTATGTGCGATCTGAGAGGAATAATGGCCTTATTTTACGATATTGAGAAACTCACTACTACTTGTGGATAAGGCCTGAGGGGGGGGATCTTGGGTGTCCTGGCCACGGTCGTGGCTGTTGGGGTGGGCGGGCAGGAGAGAGGTACTCTCTCCCCCCCCACCCCCCTTGCATGATTTATTATCAGGGCTACTGGAATTATGCGGCCTGAGAGGGCCAGATTATGCGACAGCGTTGGTTAAATTGTGTGGCAAGAAAAGGCAAATTATGCGGCATAATGCGGCACATTTTGTAATAGCATTACTTCATTCTTTCGTCATGTTTAAACTTGGTAACACTGTCTCGGCATTGGTTGCACCTCATTCGTACCACTTTAATACCCAAATATAACAAAAAGCAACAGAAAGGTGTCCAGTCCAGCTTTGTGAATGGCCTCGACGTGCGCGGCAACACGGATCTGAATTATTAGTAACATTTGAACGGTTTGAGCTACAAACTTTTTTTGGCTAAAATCTGCAGATTATACGGCAGATGATGGATTATGTGGCAAATGAGGCGAATCTGTATGCAAAAACCGCAGCGGCCGCACAGCTGCTTAATTCCAATGGCCCTTTGGCCTTCAATATTGTACGGAGTAACAGCCATATGCGCGACTAAAGTGACCAGCTGCCTTTGGGTTGGACACTGGTTCAGGACGAAGGCTGTGCTGGGGGGGGGAAGACACCGTCCGGATGACCACAGGGTGTAGGTCAGACTCACGAAAAGTAAACATTCCAGAAGTCTTTCGAATTGATCCAAGGATTCATGAGATGTTTGGAAATAGATGGGGAAAGCTTTGCAATAGCTCATGAGGTTTTGCGCATGCTGCTGTGACCTGTGTGTTACCTGCTGGTCGCTGGGTCCTGTACGGAAAATCTTGCTTGGAAGGCTAATGCACCTGCTGTGGCGTCTGTGGATGTGCACACTGAAGGCTACTGTAACTTTCTTAGACATTTGAAATGGTGTGAAGCTAATCCCAGGGGTGGCCTGAACGCCACCCAGAGACACTTTTCACATTAGAAGGAGACAGATCACGTCTGGCCACGGTGAAACAGGTAGCATGTTCTACATGGTGAGCCTTTAAAGTGCCTCTGGTAAGGAGAGGTGTAGTCATGCAGCATTCGTCATCTATTGCTAGGGAAACCACACTTTTCCCATTGAAGAATAGGTTTAGGGGCCAGATGTATCAAAGGGTTTTACCCATTCTGTGTCTGTGGGAAAATGCTTTAGTACATATGGCCCTAGATGTTTTATGCAGCCTTTCTACAGTGGAATGTATCTCTGTAGTGTGTGCTTATATGCATGGGGGCTTATTTACAAGCCCCCTGCACCGCAGTGCGTGACTTTTTGTGACGCACTTGCAGCGCATAGTGCAGACACATAGCTAGAGCAGACCTATATCTACAAAGCCACACAAGCCACTTTGCGTGGCTTTTTATGGCATTGCAGTCCTGTGAATGCGTCAAAATCTTAACCCTCCCTAGGGAAGGCACAATGAGGTAAATGTCTTGATTTCTCCTCGTTTTTTTCCTCTTTCTATGTGTCTTTTCTGCCGCACACATGGAAAGAGGAAAATGCCTCCAAGGATTCTTTTTGTGCAGGAAGCTGTCCCTTTCTGCACAGAAACAATCCTGTCTGCGTCACAAGCATCCTTGCGCCGTGGTGCAAGGGTCCCTGCAGTCCATAGTGCACCAGCGCATGGGAAGAGGACAGAAATGCACTGTATCTTGAACATATGGCACGTTTCTGCCCTTTTCCAGTGGAGCAGGGCAGCGCTGCAAGGTCATTTGCTGTGAAGTCCTGCGAACCAAAAAGCTTTCTCCGACTGCAAGTTTAACGTTGGCAACTGCAGCTCGGCAGCAGTCCGGCGTAGCCTTTAGCACTATTTGAGAAAACGTCAGAAAAAGTTTCAAAGCATCCAGTCTTGCAATTTTGAAGGGGAAAGAGTACACTCTTAACACCAACCATGGAACCAGGACCAGGTCCACTTGGTTTGTCTATCCTTGAATATCCTTACTACTATCTACAATCCTTTCTAGTACACGCACTACAAAATGCTGTCGTGAAACAGGCCCATAAAGAGTTCAACTGTGTAGACGTACATCACTACCCATTTGGGCCACATGACAGGCACATTCTTATGTCCATAGCATTCCGAAGTAAAGTGCTACCTGTCCTCAAACGTAACTAGCCGCCAACCAGAGGTAAGAAGCTCTATTTAAATGTAGAGACAATGCAGTATATTCTAATGAATAAATGCTTTCCATTTACAAATGCAGATCATACATTTCAATTCCATAAGGTTAACTCAGCTTCTCATCCTTCTGAGGTTGATTATTTGAGCAACTTTAAATTGGATATGTAAGAGAATATACCTTTTAATGCTGCTAGTTTTCAATCTCTGTACACTGGGACCCTACTAACCAGGCCCAATGCGTGTGTTCTGAACGATAAAAACTTCCCAAATTAGTTAAAAATCCTAATTGGCACATTTAACCTACCCATAAGTCCCTAGTATATGGTACCTACCGTACCCAGGATCTGTAAGATAAATGTCATTAGTAGATTGCAGCACCTTTTCTGCCGCCACTAAAGTGACAATGCAAACTGTCAAGCGGTCTGTCTCTGTAGCCTGAGTGCGCAGTTTTAAAATTGCAACTTTGACCTGGCAAAATAAACCTTATGCCAGGCCTATACCTTCCTTTTTTAATACTTATAAGTCACCCCTAAGGTAGGCCCTCTCTGTCTATAGGGCAGGGTTTATTGTACTTAAAAAACAAGACATGAGTACTTAAGTTTTACATGTCCTGGTAATGAAAAAACTCCAAGGTGGTTTACGTTGTGGCAAAGCTGACTTGTCTATAGAAAAGCACTGGGTAACATTCTAACACACTATAATGCATAACTTCAGTTTCATGATAGCTTGAACAATTATTCAAGGACTCATATTATTAGTAAAACAATCTAATATTCAAGTCGAATGCAGAAGAGCGGGGTCCCAGTGTTGTCTTTGACAAAGTTGTGAAAGGTCTGTGCCAAGGAAAGCCTCAACATTGCTGGGGTGCTGCTCAGGGGTGGTCCTGATTAAGTCCTCTGTGTTCAGAGACTTTTCTGGAAGTCAGATCTCCTTCAGCAGGACAACTCAGAAAACTGAAGCCGTCTGCTAATTTGATAACTGTGGCTTCCACAGTGATCATAGGCCCATATTTATACCCTGTTTGCGCCACATTTGTGCCGTTTTTTTGATGCAAGAATGGTGCAAACTTACAAAATATAATTATATTTTGTAAGTTTGCACCGTTTTTGCATAAAAAAATTGCACAAATGCAGCGCAAGCAGAGTATACATATGGGCCCTAGCCTCTGTCCGTTCTCCTGGCAGAAAGTTGGTAAAGAGTTTTCAAGTCCCAGCTGTTGCATATTCGACAGGAGGAGTACACTCTGACACCAGCCAAGGGGCAAGGACCGGAGTGGCACCACTTGGGGGTTAGGACTCACTCCTACAGAAGCTAGCAACAGGGTCCAGGGCAGGTCTATTTGGTACTAGTCTGCTCAGCAGTTGCAGGGAGTGAGACCTCTGGCAGCTTGTTGTGTGCCTGTAGCTCAAACAGGAGGTCAGCCAACTGACCCCTAGAGTCAGTTTTGGGTGCTGGGTTAAAGGCAGCCAGGTCCAGTCTTCCTTCTGATTGTTCACACAGCGAGGCAGTCCTTCAAAATCATCACAGGTTCAGGACTGATCTGAAGAGAGGTCCCTGGGGTTTACTTTTATGCCCAGTGCCAGCATGCTGGTGAATGGCAAACCTTTGTCCATCCACTAAACCAATTCTGGTCAGATCCTTGACCCCCACTGGGTTTATTATCAGCTAGATAAGCGAGAAGGCCTGGGCAAAATGTTAATTACACTGGAATGATTGGAGTAATTTTGGTAATTGCCAAAATTACGCTAGTATGCCTATCTGCGTAATTATGAGTGATTTGGTGCAAAAAAATCCGATTTCAGAAGCCTGAATTTTGTGCTAAGAAAATAACGGTAAATGGTAGGTTACGCACCTTGAGTTATTCTGCATGACCTCATATAATTGTGCTGTAATTTTGCATAACTGCACTACAGCAAATTACACAAGTTAAGCCCACCCCTACCAGAGAGACAAAGGGGGGGGCAGGTAGAGGTGTGAGCTTCATCTGAGATTTGCAAGGTAGGCATCCTTGAAGCTCAGAAAGGGCTGGGACCAGCCCATCAGGCCATCCTATGAGGGGATGAGTCTCCCTGCCCTGCCCACTCCCAGGGTCCGCTGTCCGTTATTTCATCTATGTGCATATTGCAAATTGTTTGAAAACAATAAAATGTATACAAAAAAAGAATGCCTTTGACTGGATACATCTTATGTACTGTAAGTTTTGTGGCCATATTACTGACACTTTGCATTGATGTACATACTTACATAGAAACACACACACATAGCAAAAATAGTGCAAAGTGGGATTACTGTAATTGTCTGCTCGTCTTTTTCTGACCTTGTTTTTGTTGGCTTAGGACTCTGTGCAGTTTAGTACTGCTAACCAGTGGTAAAGTGCATGTGCTTCTCCCCCAAACATGGTAAAATAGGTGTGCATCCAATTGAAGTATTTAATTTACTTGTAAGTCCCCTGTAAAGTGGTATACCATTTATCCATGGCCTGTAAATTAAATGCTATTAGTGGGCCTGCAGCACTGCTTGTGCCACCCATACAAGTAGCCCTTCAAACATATCTCAAGTCTGCCACTTCAGAGCCTGTGTGTGCAGTTTTACTGCCACTTCGACTTGGGAAACCCTTTGCCAAGCCTTCAACTCCCCTTTTCTTACACATAAGTCACCAGCAAGGTAACCCTTAGGTAGCCTATAGGACAGGGTGCAGTGTAAGTACTAAAGGTGGGCAGTGAACTCCGCTCCACTGGCAGAGTTCACAGAGTTTTCCCACTCCATGCTCCAAGCGGAGCACAGAGTTTGGAAAAAACACCACCAGCTGGCAGCGGAGTGGGGTTCACCGGCGGCACGCTGCTCACCATTATTGAATATTCTTTTTCCTTCCTTATGTATAAACCCGGGAGGCTTGTTTAAGTATTTTTTTGCTGCAAATTGCTCTAATTTCCACAGGTACTTTCTAAGGGAAGTTGGGCTTGTTTTGATTTTAGAAGAGGCTGCTCTGATAATGCTTGTTTCAGATTTTGCCCCTAGCAATGCTGCACAGCCCTAGTGACCTTCCACCACATGCAGCCTGAAGAGAACCCCGTGACCCTTAAATTCAGACCAGGACTGCCAGGTCCGTAGCGCTCCTCATTCTGACTTGTCTCTGCTCCGCAGTAGCAATCCGCCGTCAAAAGGTACCTGGTTTATACTTGAGCCACTAGCAGTTTGGTACCTGTCTTCCCTGCTGCTGCAAGTGCCACAGGTGTCCACCGTGCAGGACATGCCTCCGACGGGACTGTACTGGTCTCTTGCTGATGGGCATGCGGGTTTGTGATTAAAGTCCTTGCAGATTGCAGGGCAGGTTAAGTTAGGTGTTAACCTGGCTCCTTTAATCGCCATTTGAAATGTATTTTGAAGCAAAGAGACATTGCCAGCTTTGCTTGGGGAACTATCTGAGTAGAAGTAGACTACAATTGTAGTCGCTGTATATTTAATTCTGCGAATTTGTTCAAATCCTCGACCCTGCATCTTTCTCGACTGAGAGAAAAGATTTTGACTGTACATCCGAGTCATTGTTCAGCAGCTAATTCAAGCTACCAGGCTGGGAGATGAGGAATCTGAAAGCTGCTTTGTTTTTCAGCCCAAGGGGCATCTGTGACCTCATGAAAGCCTAGGAGAAACCTCAGTAATTTTCTCTGTCTCTTTTTGTACAGTGAATCTACACATTTTTCAGTCATTTGAAGAGCAATAGGGTAATTTGTTTAACATCTGCAGTAAAGCCTGAACCCTACTGCCTTGAATATCGTGAACCACATGGCTATATGTGAAGGAAAGAAACTATTACGAGTTGCCCTCGAATGGTGCAGGCAGTTCACTGTCACCTGCTCCTCAGCGCTCGTCTGTTATGGGCACCCTGGGACAGTAGCAAGCTGGGCCAGGCAACAGAGAGTGCCTCCCCAATGGTGGGACCAGTTTTCTTCTGCTACCACGGGAAGCCAAATAATGAGCAGGTGATGAGCTGCTGAGAGGGTCAAAGTGGGTTAAATTTAGTTAGACCGGGTGCCATTCTGCCGCACGCAGAACTCCGCAGAACTTCAAAGAGTTTTTTGATAACTCCACAGAGTAGAACTCTGCGTGCTTTGACTACTTCTAGTAAATAGAAGGCAGGGCATGCACTTTAAAGTTTTGCATCTCCTAGTAGTGAAAAACACCTAAATTCACCTTTTACTACTGTGAGGACTACTCCTCTCAGGGAAATATTGGGAATTACGTATTACAGTTTTAAGCTGTAATTTCTGATAGAGAAAAATTAGCTATGTCATTTTCCATATTATTGGAATAATTATCAATCACACACACAGGAAGGTTAGGTGTGTCTGAGCACTGATGTGCATTCTGATGGCTCCTCCCAGGCAGGAAGGGAGGGAGGGGCTGACACATCTAAAAAGGAAGTTCCTGTCCCCACACAAAGGACTGATTATCCTGTTGCGTGGGCTCTCATTATCCTAAATGAAACTACTGGATTTCTAGGCAGCAGGATTGTTCACGGTGTGGGGGACTGAGTCGGACCCACTTGGAAGGACCTCTGTCACCCTAAACCTGGTTTTGCTCCGGTTAACTAGCAGTGCCTCATTTCTCCAAAAGGGAAGAGATGATTGGGCAGCCGAGCGCATGACATCTTTGGAACTTCTCAGGGAAGTCGTGGTCACTCAGATCCAAACCAACTCTCTCATTTACAGTATGATCTCATATACAAATGAAAAAGGCAGTGTAAGTTTTATATAATATTTTAATAAAACTACTGAATTTTCGATATTAAGGCGTGAGCCGCAAGAACCAGAACCATACAACACAGTAGGATTGAAATAGTCTTGAGAAGAGTGAAACATAAGAATAACGCTGTCATGGTGTTAACAATTTCTACTCTCTCTCAGCTAGTTCTATTTCGAGCACAGCATGTTAAGCTTCTAACTTGCCTTTCTGAATCCCTGGGGAGACATCAGCCCTCATACCTGAGCAAAGGCCTGTGATCTGGTTCAGCATCTGCAACGAGGCAGTCAGCGTGTAGTTGTGGTTCCCTGGTCGGAATCTCCCTCTTGCGTGTATTGGGACAAGGAAGTGTTTTTATAACTAACATGTCAGCGTGATCACAAAATGTCCCTACGCAGGAATGCCAAAGACTAAACTCCTACCACGTCTATCGGCAATGTACCAGACTGTATCCTTGACTGAAGCACAGAGTGAACAGGAATGTGTTATGGAGAACTCCAGTGCTGAAGTAGGCTAAACAGTGTGATATAAAAAACAAAACAAGACCGTAGAACTGGCTATTTGAAAAATAACAGTACGAAGCTGAATAAAAGCATTTAGAGCAAAGTGCACAGAGGCTCTAAGCTGCGAGCAAAGGAATAAAATACATCCAGGGCAAAATGCACAAAGGCCTAAAGCCTGAAGCTAATGCGCAAAGGATACGTAAAACTGACCACACTACAATCCCCTACTGATATTCTGGAGTGAGGGCTGGGAAGAAAGGGCCTCTGTGCACGTCAAAGACCCTTCTTTGAAGTCACCCCTACTTCAAAGGCACGACTGAGTATAAGTACTGGGTCTCTGACCCCAACAAATCAGACACCTCTGGATCTACAACTGGAGTCTATCAGAAGAACTGCTGTGCTGCATCAAGGACCGGTACTCTACTGGACTGCTGACATGGAAGGACTACTTTGCTGCTGTGCTATCCTGCTGCCTGCTGTTCTCTTACTCTGCTGAGGGAGAGCTGGACTCTGCCTTACAAGCAAAGTGATCTCTAAGGGCTTGTTGGATTGCTTCTTGTTATTTGAGACTCAGGGATATCAAATTCTCTACCCCTGTTCCTGTGTCTGGTTCACTGGAAGTGGACCCAGCTACTTACAGCAGAAAATTTGACACATCCCCAGTCTGCTTGGAGCAGAACCGGTACATCGACCCTGTTGTGGAAGTAGAACTGGTGCATCGCTCTCGGAACCAACTCTTCATCAGGAGAGCCTGATGCTTGGAATTGCACATTTCCATTACAGCAGCTTGAAGAAATCGACACATCCCCTTGACTGCGCAGATAAACCTGTAGCATCGCACTTTGGAACCAATGCATCTCGGCTCAGTGCTTCATCTTCAGAACCAATTCACTGCCACCACTGTGTGAAAAAAATTGACGCATCATCTCCACTGCATGCCCTATATTGATGCATCGTTCAACGGATCACTTGTTTGCACCCCTCATCTCACTGTTGTTACCAGGATCAAGGTACTCTGTTCACTGGGCCTGCATGGTTTTTATACCTGGCCTGGCTCCATCGGGGTAGGACTAAACTGTTGAGTTCGCCCCAGCAAAGTATGACCACGTAACCCCCCTTGGTGCTTATTGCTTCTAGGTGCTAGAACTCTATTCATTCTTTAAAAATTCACAACTCAACTTCTACTTATTCATTTTTTGTCATTTTGGCCTTGATTTATTTCTAAAATTGTCTATTTTTCTAAACCCATGTGGAGCCTTTTTGTGGTGTTTTCATTGTGTTACAGTGTTTGTGTGAGTGTTGCACAAATATTTTACAGATTGCCTCTTTTAGGTAAGCCTGACTGCTCTGTGCTGACCTACCAGAGGGTGTCTGTCTCACCCTGACTAGAGTGGTTGTCTCTACTTGGACTTGGCACATAACCCTGCCAACGCGAGACCCTATTTCGAACATGCACACATAAAATGATTTAAAAATCATGTCTCATTTCATTCATTTTTACACTCCAGCAAAACTATTTCTGTAATTTCAACTCAAGCAAACTATTTTTGATTCAGTGCTTAGTTTGTGCTGGCACCGGAACTTATTTGTGAATACCTATGCATATTTATGAGAAGCCACTACATGATGGTGCAGTGTGTGTATTCTTAAGCAATTTTCATTAGTGGAGCATTGAACTCCTTAATACAGCTTCAAATTAAAGATAAAACTTGAACTTAAACCTCTATTTAAAAAGTGACGTGAATTGTGCCAGCTGCAGTGGTGAAGTGAGTAATATCTTGGCACTTAGGGCCTGATTTAGAACTCGGCGGATGGATTACTCTGTCACAACTCTTACGGATATCCCATCCGCCGAAATATAAACCCCATAGAACATAATGGGATTTAGATTTCAGGGGACGAGACATCCATCTCCTTCTGATGAGTTCCAAATCAGGCCCTTAATCTTTTACAAATTTAGCACTGGTTTGATTCATAAGCTATTAAAAAACGGTGTAGGTTGTGAGTGTCGACGGGACAGAATATCAGTGAGACAGGATCTTGTGACAAGGAATTCCAGGGACCGAATAAGGAAAGGTAAGGTTGTATAGACGCTCTATATGAAAAACTCAACATTATGTACCTCGGTGATATACGTATCTTCAAAGTACGTAGATGTGAAGTTAAGATGATAAATTCTTTATCTCTCTTCCTGCACTTACCTCTTTGATATTCTGTTCCTCCATGGTCTTGTGACAATATTCTGCCTTCGATATTCCTTAGTACAATTATTAGAAGCATCACCATTGTTGGCTTCCCTGGCTTACCTTTAGGTGCCCCGGCACTCCCCTCACTAACCCTGGTCTCAGAAGGAAAGGGCATAAAGCAGTAACAGTTTGGTAGCCACTGCTCCCTGTGATCCAGCCAGTGCTTTAGCTGTGACAGGAGGCTTTCAAGGGGTTAGGATTGACACAAGCAGGCAACTTTGTGATGTCTCAAGGGATAAAAGGATGTGTGGAATCACTCCCCAAGTGTTTTGGTGAATGGAAATATAGAGAGAATGAAGGTACATGATCAAAAATATATTTAAAAAACATCAAGGACACAGGGAAAGAAAGACAAATAAACAACATTTGACAAATCTAGTTTTTGTGCTTTTCCTAGGTGTGAAGATGGTGGAAGTCTTCCAAGCAGACTCCTCCGGAGAAGGGTCTGTGCCCGTCAACATGGGGAGGAGGGAAAAAGGGACATCCGTGAATGCAGCAGCCAAGGAGCATCTCTTTGACATGGCCCTCTGCATCAACCTCAGCAGCCTCCTATTTTTTTTATGCGGGACCTTCTCTTGGACATGATTGGCTGGTTCCTCGAAGAAGAGCTTGACGGCTACCTGCCCTTCATGATAGCCTTCTAAGAGAAATCGACTGGACGATGACCATCTTCGAGGACATCCAAGAGCCTCTCCTCCGGGTCCCTATACTGGCAGAACAAACTGCAGGAATAAACTACCCAACTAAGCTAATGAATTGAGATAGAGTATTTGATTTTTTATAAGCTTTAATTCATTTCTTAAATAAAAGTACTTGGGTACAAAACTAATGTGATCAATCAACTTCACCATAGTGCCAGAAAATGTGAATAGATGCTCAGGACAGCTAGAGAATGAGGATGGTTATGTTGTCTGCAGAGTTTGGAAACCGTGTTTAATCCTGAATATAGAGATAGCACTTGTATTTGGAGTGTCAGTTCTGGTAGAGAGCAAACTTGAGAAGACAGGTGCACACAGAGAGTTTAATCTCCTGATATCATGACATTTCGCCTCCATTAAAGCTCTTCAAAGGAACTTCACCTTGTTAGGCGGTACTGAATTTTAATGATTAAGGAACAATTCAAATGATAAATGAACTGTTCCACCTTTTCATCTACAATAGCTGAGGAGGAACTTATGAGATGAAAAGTTTTTTTTTTTTTTAGTGAACAGAAGAATTTGTTTTAAATAAAATTTAATGGCTATAAATCCATTGTGTGATGAAAGCCACCTTGAGGTGCTTTCCATGTAGCCTCCTGAAGATGAATTTGAAGACCATGCTGCAGATTGTGTGACACAGAACAAGCAATCAGTTGGGATGTACCCGCCAAGAGCCTTGAGTAGAGGTGGGTTTGGGTGGTCGGCATTTCAGTAGTTTATGCAGAACCTAAAATGTGTTTACCGGATGGAAATAAAGTGAAAAGACATTGGAAATGCAAAGGTGAAACATTCCCACACTGCACCGGTGTGTGTTCATGTATAATAGTGACAGACCCTGACATTTTCCATTTACTTCACTCTGAATCCCCTGACATTTTGTTTCTAACTGAAGCTTGGTTAACGGATGAATCTTCCCCGGGTATACTAGTTGCACTCCCAGTAGTCTACCTTACTCCAAGCGAATGGATCCACTGGTAAAATCAGGGGAGGAGTGGCTGATGTAATTAAGAATCACCTTAGATCCTCTAACTTTGAATCTTTCAATATCCCTATGGGCGACTGTCCACTGATCAAGCTTGACTCCCCATCCTGCTCCCTTGCCAGTGTAGTAGGGTATAGACTTCCAAATCATATGATCACTTCTCTCAAATCTTAGCCAAATTCATGTCTTCTTTTGTAATTGACCATACTAAAATCCTATTAATAGGTGATTTTAACTATTGGACAAATGAAGAAGCTGAAGACACCTTCTCTATTGAGCTAACTGACCTGCTCAGAAATCTTAACCTTCAACAACATGTGTGTGTACCTACTCAAAACAAAGGTCACACGTTAGACCAGGTCTTTGGTTAATCTCTGTGTCGCTTTGGTTAATCTCTCTGCCACTCGGGGTGTATGGTCTGATCACTATTTCATTAGATTTTCCCAGACTGATTTGACCCAACTGACAGTTTCCGCATGCCCTGGAATTCTTTCCAGAAACTGTTCCTGGGTGGATGTCAACTCCTCTTGCAAATCCCTGTTTATGCTACCTACATCATAAAATAGCTTAAATTGTCAGGAGGAAGAAGTTGCCAATTGGCTAACTACTGCCAGTAATATCCACTCCCCTCTTCAGGAATCCAAACAGGTTAGATGCCATGAGGCATCCAGATGGTTCTCTGGTGGCACTTAAGAGTCATTGTGCCATTTTTGGGAGCCTCCTTTTTTTGGAACACCCCTTTTGCATACAAAATGCACGGTGCATACTTAATATGGCACAAAGGGTCTCAAAGTGGCGCAATGCATGCATTGCACCACTTTTAGATATGGTGTTGCGAGCTTGCAAGCCTAAAGTCACATTAGACTAAAAAAATTGACGTTAATGTGGCGCTAGGCTTTGTGTCAGCCCACTCAACTGAGGCTCTTACTCTTTGCGTTGTAGACGATATGCGGGTGGCAGCTGATAGAGGCCTCAACCAGGTGCTGGTCCTTTTAGATCTCTCTGCAGCCTTCGACACAGTTGACCATGAGTTACTGGTGGTCCGTGTCGAGGTGGTGGGCCTTCAGGACTCTTTACTGACATGGATCATATCTTTCCTAAAGGATTGCTGGTAATCTGTCTGGCTACTCCCTTTTAACTCCTCTAAGGTCTAGCTATCTTGTGGGGTTCCTCAGGGGTCTGCCCTGTCTCCTCATCTTTTCGACTTGTATATTCGACACCTAGTTCATCTCCTCAAGAAGGTTATGTCAGAATGTAAAATTACGCAGCGACATGCAGCTCCTCTTCACTATTGATGATTCCATCAAAGCCAAGGACATTTTTCTAAATTCTATGTAGTTAATTAGAGATTGGATGAACATGGATTGTCTGAAACTCAACTCTGACAAAACAGAGATTGTAATAACGCAAAATAAAATTGTGATGTGGAACCCTTTCTTTTGGCCTCATCCATGTGCATTTCTCCCCAACCTAAGCACTCAGTAAAAAGTCTTCATCGACAAACATTTGCCGATGAAACCTGAAGTAGGAGCAATTGTTTTCTACAGCTGCAGAAAATTAAGAAGATCACTGAGTTCCTCACTGTTGAACCCCTAGTTCAGGTTAGCCTTGCCTTAGTCATGTCATGAATCAACTGTGGAAATGCCCTCTATCTTGGCCTTTCTAAATGTCTTTCTTGCAGACTCCAACTTGTACAAAATTAAGTAGCTAGACTTATATTCAAACAACTGAGATACTGCCACATCACTCCTTTGATGAAGAAACTTCATTGGTTACCGATATTACAACCTACCATCTTTAAGACAAGCTGTATCATTTTCAAATCCATCTGTGGTAGAGTACTGCTTTCATCTCATCTTGAATTAAAAAATACATCCTCACCTGGACTCTAAGGTCTATCCACATGAATCTACTGTACACCCCACCTTCTAAAAAGAAGAGACTGGGAGGCTCCTGCTTCTCGGTCCTCAACCCACACATCTGGAACTCCATCCACCTCTTGCTGTCCAAGATTTAGGCAACTATTGAAGACTTGGCTATTCAAACATGCAAATGCTTAACTGCTCTGATGGTGGGACAAGCCCACGCTCTATAAATATATGTAGCATAACATAACAGAGAGACTGATCGCACTGGGTTTCTGTATTTGGCATTTTCTCACATTGAGATAATCAGATATGACGTTTTGTCTCTGCTAAAGCTCTTCAAAACATTTCCCCTTGTTAGGTGGTACTGACTTTTAATGCTGCAGAGCAATTCAAATGATAAAATACCAAAGTACCCTATCCAGAAAGAGAGTAACCTCCAGATGCAAACCACTGGCCCTATAGGTCACATTTTGATGTTTTATGGTAGAATTGTGGTGTTTTGAGTGTGGTATACTGTATTGTGCTTTGGTTTGGTTCTAAGCACTGTCATTCCCCAGAGTGAGTGCTTCTTTTTCTGAGGTTATACTGCTGCAATCCCAGAGGAAGAATCACAGTTTGCGTTTGTTCCCAGGCTGTATTACTCCACCATGAATCTGACTTTGTCCCCTGCCTTATGTCTTTATGTATTCTCTTGTCCATGGTATTTGAATTTCCTTGGTTCACTTCCTTCCTTCACCAGCAAATAAGTAGGAGACACTCAATACTTCCAGAGGCCCATCGTAAGCAATGGAAGCATTTTAATTCCTGCTATGAGCAGGCGTTAAAAGTGCTGAAAAAATAGCACGAGAAAATCTCTTAGATTTTGCCCCCCCTCCAACAGGGAAACGTCCCCTTTATATACATTATGCCTGGCGCAGGCATAAGGTGGCATAAAAGGTTACAAAGTGGCGCAATACATGCACTGTGCCACTTTGTAAATATGGCACGGTGTTTTTGGCCTTCTAATGCCACATTAGCATAAAAACTGAAGCTAATGTGACATTGGAATGGCGCTAGGGGCTCTTAAGTGTGCCACTAGGGGGCATATTTATACTCCGTTTGCGCCGAATTTGCGTCGTTTTTTTCAACGCAAATTCGACGCAAAACTAACTCCATATTTATACTTTGGCGTTAGACGCGTCTAGCGCCAAAGTTCATGGAGTTAGCATCATTTTTTGGCGTGAACACCTTCCTTGCGTTAATGAGATGCAAGGGAGGCGTTCCCGCATTTGCGCCTCTTTTTAACGCCTGGGTCAGGGCAGGCGTTAAGGGACCTGTGGGCTCAGAATGAGCCCAGAGGTGCCCTCCCCTGCCCCCAGGGACACCCCCTGCCACCCTTGCCCACCCCAGGAGGACACCCAAGGATGGAGGGACCCATCTCAGGGAAGAAAAGGTAAGTTGTGGTAAGTATTTTTTTTGTGGCATAGGGGGGCCTGATTTGTGCCCCCCTACATGCCACTATGCCCAATGACCATGCCCAGGGGACATAAGTCCCCTGGGCATGGCCATTGGGCAAGGGGGCATGACTCCTGTCTTTGCTAAGACAGGAGTCATGTTAATGGGGGATGGGCGCCCCCAAAAAATGGCGCAAATCGGGTTAAGATGATTTTTTTGCCTCAACCTGACTTGCCCCATTTTGAGACGCCCATACACCATTTTCCCCTACGCCGGCGCTGCCTGGTGTACGTGTTTTTTTTTCACGCACACCAGGCAGCGCCGGTCGGCTAACGCCGGCTAACGTCATTCTATAAATACGGCGCCCGCATGGCACTTCAGAATGGCGTTAGCCGGCGCTAATTTTTTTTACGCTAAACTGCGTTAGCGCAGTTTAGCGTCAAAAAGTATAAATACGGGCCTAGGTATTTCCAGTATGGCTAGCCCAGCCCATTGCTCAGTTTGAGTTGGTGGATTGAGATGGCGCCCACCGGCACTCACTTTTGGGGACTAGCACTTATTTTTTCTCATCAGACGTTGACCCAGAGAAAGAAGCACAAATGGGGGAAAGAAGGTGGAAATGAAAGATGGTTAAACATTGGCAAAGAAGGGATGAAAAAGAACCACAAGAGTAGATAAAGTGGCCAGCAGTGTCTGAGATGGAGCAGAATCAGAGCCACGCAGCATTTATTAGAATTTGAGTATATTTAAAAATTATACATGCAGTTAATGATTATACATTATTTGATTACCAGATGCTTGGCACTGCAGCCATGGTACAGTCACCCCTGTACCATGCAGGTACGAGTTGAACCTCATGGAAAAGGAAATTACAAAAAATCTATTGTCCTCTCTTTTAACTACTTCCCTGATGTTTGCCCACAGTGCATCCATAAAGTTTTTTTACCATTCCTCATGCTGTAAAGTATCTTATCTCTACAAACCCCTTATACTTGCCTTGTGGGTTTTATTTGACTCGTGGGTTCACCTAATCAGAACTTCTTCTTTCCTTCTTTAGTCACCAATCAAGCCATGGTTGATGAAATCTAAGGGCCTCATATACAAGAATCTGAAGCATCGGCTCTGATGTGCCAGCTTTCTTGCGTTGCCCTCCGACCCCACAAACGACACCATAGATGACCTGTATTTGCACTACAGAGATTCATAGTGCATGTTTTCACTGATACATCAGAAGTTCTGACGCGTCTGTGGCACTAAACTGATGCATTGTTGGACTAACATAAAAAAACTGACGCTACTCCACCAATGTGCAGAAGGCTCCCATAGAGAAAAGCCCTGCGTCAGTTTAATGCCTGCTCTGAGCAGTCATTAAAATTCTGATGCATTGAAGTTGTAGAATGATGCAGTGAAATGTTGTAAATTTCACAGCCTCAGTTCTGCGTGGCTTATCCCGAGAGAACGCTTACTTTGCATACATTATACTTGGTGCAGGTATAATGTGACACAAGGCTCTACAAACTGGCGCATTGCGCCCAGTACGTCAGTTAGGATTGGTGGCGCCCTGTGCGACAGTTAATTTTGGCGCACCTGACCCCATGATCTCCTCCTCGGTTTCACTCACTACCACCCGGCAAATGTGCCCCTCATCTCTCCTTTGCGCCCCTTTCACATACATTAATGTGTTTTAAAGCACTTGTAAAGGCTGGCTTTACTAATCCACTCAGCTTTCCACATAAAATATAGGGGCATATTTAAGAGCCCCTAGTGTCATTCTAACGCCACATTAGCGTCATTTTTTGTATTCTAATGTGGTGTTAGAAGGCAAAAAACGCTGCGCCATATTTACAAAGTGACGCAATGCATGCATTGCGCCACTTTGTAACCCATTGTGCTACATTATGCCTGCTCCAGGCTTAATGTATACAAAGCGGGCATCCTCTGATTACGGGGTGGGGGGCAAAAAATGGCACAAAGAAATCTGACAAATTTGTTTGCATAATTTGTTTCTGGCACTTTTAAGGTCTGATCAGAGCAGGTATTAAAAGGAGGCCTCCGTTGGTTACAATGGGCCTCTGGGTGCTTTGCAGGATTAGCCTTAACATTTCTGATGCTAATCCTGCAAAGCGCCGGACCAGCGTAAAAAATTCTGATGCTAGTCCCCTAACTACCGCCATGGTGCGCCATATTTTAAGTATGACGCACACATGGTGGCGTTAAGGGGGCATTATGGAGCCCAAGTAAAGTGGCACATAACTGTGTAGCGCCACTTTTGTCAAATATGCCCCAGAGGAGCATATTTAAGAGCCCCTAGTGCAATTCTAATGCACATTAGTGTAATTTTTTTTTACGTTAATGTGGCATTAGAAGGCCAAAAACGCTGCGCTATATTTACAAAGTGGTGCAATGGATGCATTGCACCACTTTGTAACCATTTGCACTACATTATGCCGGCTCCAGGCTTAAAGTATGCAAAGGGGGCATCCCCCCGTTAGGAGGGCCAAACAAATTATGCTAAGAAATCTGTCAGATTTATTTGCGTCATTTTTTTTCAAAACTTTTAACGCCTGCTCAGAGCAGGCATTAAAAGTACGTTTCCATTGGTTACAATGGGCCTCTGGGTGCTTTGCGGGATTAGCGTCAAAATTATTGACGCTAATCCTGCAAAGCACCCGACTAGCGTAAAAAATTCTGACGCTAGTCCCCTGACTAGCGTCATGGTGCACCATATTTTAAATATGACGCACAGATGGTGGCGTTAGGGGGGCGCTAAGGGGTGCAAGAAAAGTGGCACTGCACTTTGTGCAGCGCTACTTTTCTTAAATATGCCCCATAGTTCTGTTTTTTGCAGCAGGCATGTTAACCCTCTATGCTACTTTATGTTGAGTCAAAGCTGCGCTAAGCAAAACTCCCATCTCTCTCCCTAGCAGGAACATTAATCACAAGAGGTATCTTGACATTTTAATTGTTTCCTGAAGACTGGAGACACAAGGTACTTTTCAGCAGGTGCTTTGAAATCGCAAGTTTCAGAAGTTCTTGCTAAACACAGCGCCCCCCTGAGGTCAGTACCCGGTGCGGCCACACCAATCGCATCGCTCGCACCGCCCAAAAACCGTCCCTGAGTGTAAGCACTGTTTGAGCCACCGTTGCATAAAAAATGACGCAACAGCGGTTCAAAGGCCTTGTAAATAAGTTCCCAAGTTTCTTTTTCATATTAGAATAATTCAGAAATATAGTTAAAAGAGGGCAGCTGAAAGAGGTTGGGAAAAGTCCTTCAATTAACTAATTCCCTTTGTCGCCATCAAGACTCGGTTTGTGGTGAAAGAGTGTTTATATTCTTGTACTTGTGTTCACCTGCATGTGCATTTCTTGTCCTGATGGCTATGTCTTTTCTCTGCACTTTATGTTTCCCCCATCTCCTGGTATGTCTCAGTCAGCTGATGAAATAATCTCCTGATGGATTCCAGAGCTGTAAAGGATGTTATTGGGTGACATATGTCTGCTGAGTGAAAGAACTAGGTTTGTCTTTTTTTTTTAACATGAATCATGGTTCTGAATCACATGGATGTGTAGTTGGATGACTAGTGTTGTATTGTTGGCTGCATTGTGGATATGTTTGTCGATGCATTGCATGTATGTATTTCTGAATGCATCACATTTTGGATGCAAAACAAGGATATGTTGTTGGATGAATGTCATGGATGTGTTGTTGGATGCATCACATGGATGTGTTGTTTTGTTTGCATTGAATGGATGTGTTGTTGGGACGTTGCATGGTGTGTTGTTGGATGTACCACATGGATGTGTTGTTGGATGCTTTATCGCATAGATATGTTGTTGATGCATCGCATGGTTGGGTTGTTGGATGCATCGCATGGTTGGGTTGTTGGATGCATCACATGGTTGTGTTGCTGATGCAGTGCATGGATGTGTTATTTTGTTTTCATTGAATGGATATGTTGTTGCGGTGTTGCATGGATGTGTTGTTGGAGTTGTCACATGGATGTGCTGTTTTCTTTTCATTGAATGGATGTGTTATTGTGGCGTTGCATGGTGTGTTGTTGGAAGGCCACATGGGTGTCTTGTTGGATGCTCTGCATAGATATGTTGTTGGTGCATCGCATGGTTGGGTTATTGGATGCATCACATGGTTGTGCAGCTGATGCATTGCATGGATGTGTTATTTTGTTTTAATTTAATGGATGTGTTGTTGCAGTGTTGCATGGATGTGTTGTTGGATGTATCACATGGATGTGCTGTTTTTTTTTCATTGAATGGAGGTGTTGTTGTGACGTTGCATGGTTGTGTTGTTGAGTGTATCACATGGATGTGTTGTTTTTCTTTCATTGAATGGATGTTTTGTAGTGGCGTTGCATGGATGTGTTGTTGGATGTATCACATGCATGTGTGTTTGAATGCTTTGCATAGATATGTTGTTGACGCATCGCATGGTTGTGTTGTTGGATGCATCGCATAGTTGTGTTGCTGATGCTTCACATGGATGTATTGTTTTGTTTGCAGTGCATGGATATGTTGGAACCATTGAATAGAAGTGTTGTTGACTGCATCGCATGTTGGTTGCATAACATGGATGTGTTGTTAGATGAATTGAATGATTGCATGTGGTGAATAAATCTCATGGATATGTTGTTGGATGCATTGCTTGGTTGTGTTATTGTATGCATTGCATGGATGTGTTGTAATCATTGCATAAATGAGTTGTTTTGTTTGCATTGCATTGATGTGCTGGATGCACTGAATGGATGTGTTGCTAGGTGAGTCACATGCATGTGCTGTTGGATGCACCGCATGGATGTGTTGTTGGATGCATCTCATGGATATGTTGTTGGATGCATTGCATGGATGTGTTGTTGTACGCATCGCATGGGTGTGTTGTATGCATCGCATGGTTGTGTTGTTGGATGCACCTCATGGATATGTTGTTGGATGCATCGCTTGGTTGTGTTGTTGTATGCATTGCATGGATGTGTTGTTGTACACATCGCATGGATGTGTTGTATGCATCGCGTGGTTGTGTTGTTGGATGCACCTCATGGATATGTTGTTGGATGCATCGCTTGGATGTGTTGTTGGATGCATCGCATAAATGAGTTGTTTTGTTTGCATTGCATGGATATGCTGGATGCATTGAATGGATGTGAAGTTAGGTGAGTCACATGCATGTGCTGTAGGATGCATCGCATGGTTGTGTTGTTGGATGCATCGCATGGATATGTTGTTGGATTAATCGCTTGGTTGTGTTATTGTATTCATTGCTTGGATGTGTTGTTGTATGCATCGCAGGGATGCGTTGTATGCATTGCATGGATGTATTGTTGGATGCATCTCATGGATATCTTGCTGGATGCATCTCTTGGATGTGTTGTTGGATGCATTGCATGGTTGTGTTATTGTATGCATCGCATGGATGTGTTGTATGCATTGCATGGGTGTGTTGTCTGCATTGCATGGATGTGTTGTTGTATGCATCGCATAAATGAGTTGTTTTGTTTGCATTGCATGGATGTGCTGGATGCACAGAATGGATGTGTTGCTGGGTGAGTCACATGCATGTGCTGTTGGATGCATCTCATGGATATGTTGTTGGATGCAGCTCTTGAATGTGTTGTTGGATGCATTGCATGGTTGTGTTATTGTATGCATCGCATGGATGTGTTGTTGTATGCATCGCATGGGTGTGTTGTATGCATTGCATGGATGTGTTGTTGTATGCATCGCATGGATGTGTTGTATGCATCGCATGGGTGTGTTGTCTGCATTGCATGGATGTGTTATTGAATGCATCTCATGGATATGTTGTTGGATGCATCTCTTGGATGTGTTGTTGGATGCATTGCATGGTTGTTTTATTGTATGCATCGCATGGATGTATTGTTGTATGCATCGCATGGGTGTGTTGTATGCATTGCATGGATGTGTTGTTGTATGCATCGCATAAATGAGTTGTTTTGTTTGCATTGCATGGATGTGCTTGATGCACAGAATGGATGTGTTGCTAGGTGAATCACATGCATGTGCTGTTGGATGCACCGCATGGATGTGTTGCTGGATGCATTGTATAGATGTGTTGGACGAATCACATGGATGTCTTATTGAATAGATCGCATGGATATGTTGTTGAATGAATCACATGCACGTGTTGTTGGAACTCGATCCCCAGCAATGCTACGAGACCGCTGTTTGCACTCCATCTATTTGGAATCAGAATGATTTAAGCAGAAACATGTCAGTCCTGAAGAAGTTGTTTGAGGTACTTGTTATAAATTATGATCCTATATTTTGTAACTCAATAATCAATAATTTTTCTAAGGCAGTTCAGTGTTTCACCAAAGTGATTTTCAATCTCTTGCTGGCTACTGGCAAATGTACCTTTTTGCCCTCTATCGGCAAAAATTCTGTTATGTCTAATGACATTTCGATGTGCTCAATAATCTCTAATCCTGCTGAAGGCTCTAAAAATTGTTTCTAAAAATTGAAACACAAGCAGACGCATGCACATCTACAATGTCCTATATGCAGGTTTGAACGTGGCAAGGGGTCATCTTTTAGTTATCAAACTTGGCAAAAGTTCAGTGAATGGATAACCTCTGGTCTAATAACCATTATACACTAAAGAGCTGGACAGTCATTAAATGAATCATCCTGGTGTGCTGCTAGCCAGTGTATGGACTCAGAACTGAATTTCTGAAAAATGGCTGAAAATCTGGCTGAATTAAAGAATGTCCTGCTCTGTCAATGTAATCTTATTTGTTCTTTCTTCACTGCTAGTGCTAAGAAGCCTTCTTATGTGGTGTACAGGCACTACACAGAAAAAAATAAATCATATCTCTTTCCCTCTTACACACAGATGCATGCACACACATGAAGTGATTAAACTACGGAAAGAACCTTATATCCATTGCTTTGTATAAAATCAACACTTTTTAATGGCATGTTACCATCGCAAATCAAAATGTAATTGATTTCCAAGTGCCATTAATGACCTGTTTTTTAAATTGTCTTTTATTCAGATCAAAACACACAGAGGTTGCTGATTTACTTTAAAAAATTATTAATACAAAATCCACTAGCCGAGAAATGCAGCTTTCCACAAGGTTTCAAACTGTCACTGCCTGAAGGACAGGTCTCATGCAGTCAGGTTTCCTGTTGAAACAGAAGTATCTCACAGAATCCCACAGTTCATAAAAGTGCTTTTCCAAGGCATCAAGATCTCCAAAGACAAGGTTCCTCCAGTGGTGATGCTTGAAATGCTGATTGAAAATCCCCTTCACTCTGATTCGCCTTTCCTCATCTCCGTCCGTCCATCTTTTAGAAAAAATCAAATCCCATCCCAGGATGGACACTCCAGTGCTAAATCTGAGAACTCACCACTGCTGGGGGTGGGTGGGGTGGATGGACCTAGCAGGGGAGCTGGTTGGTCATGGTAACACGCGGCTAGCACTTAAGGGTCCAGTAATGCCACCACTAGGTGATAAGTGAGTTATCTCACCAGGGTTGAGTACTTTTAATATGACATTATTAGGTAATTCAGACAAGCCTGATGTTCAGGTTGTGGAAGGGGGACCTCCATCTAACTGGTCTCAAGACTGGTGGCCTAGATCCAATGGAACATGTCCTAATGCTATGTCAACGGTGCACAATCTAGAGTTTATCTTTGAGGATAATCAAGGCTATTCGGGCCAAATGGCAAAGCTCATTCTTCTGTTTTTATTATCTTAGGCTTCTGAAAATATTGCTACTTCTGCCATCCTATTCCCTTTTTGTGGTCATCTGCAATGGACTGCTCACAAATAGATTATTGAAACAGATTGATCATCTGACTCTACCCAAGGTTCAGCTTCGTAAACTCCAACTTACCCAAAACTTGGCTACCAGACGCTATCAGGGATTCCACGTTGTGCATCCATTTCACAACATTTAAATCACCTCCATCATCTTCGTAAGGCCAAGAGGGCTAAATTTAAGACCTTATGCAACAGTTCTTCCTTTGTGCAAACCCTTTGTATCCTTGCACAGTTTATCAGTCTGCACAGATACTATGCTCTGCTTCTGTATGTCTTCTTGTTTTACCAAAACATTGCAGGCTTACGGCTGGAGGCCGCACTTTTTTTTTCTTACGCAGTTTCAAAAGCCAAGATCCTTTTGCCTATTTATCTAGTTCTCAACTCCAATCATCATGCTTTTAGAAAATCCCAAAATACTTTGCTCCTAACAGATTAATGGCTATCTCTCGATGTTTTAATGTATGGCTAGACAGCGCAGCTGTCACCAGGCAATTATGTGAGCATCAGTAGAGAGGGGCTTTGGCTCCACCCACATGTTGAGAGCCAGAAGTACATGTTTTGTTTGGGCAGAAGTTGTGTGCTTCCACAACTAACAATGTTCTTATTATCATCCTTTTCCTTGCCTATTTGATCTACAGCCTTGAGAAAGTCAATATGACGAAACACGTTTCGGCTGTTTTTTGGATTTATTATTTTTTGACAAAAATAAACTTCTATCAACTCCAATAACGCGTTTTTGGACTCTGAACTTACTCTTTCACTTGAATGAACATTGCTGGACTACACCGGTGTGCCCTGGTATACACTGATAATTTTCAATTCTGATTGGCCTTCCAGTCAGTATTTTCGACACCAGGTTGGCACCCTCGTTATTCGTTTCTGCAAGGACTAAGGAATTTCCCCAGAATTATACATGTGTACGGAATTGGATGTGCAAATTCTATGGCATTAACCACCTTTTTGATGTATTGTATACTTCCACAACTAAAGTGATTGCCCTCCACACAGCTGTGATCATTTTGTCAATTTATCCAGCAAGTAAGCTTGAGCTTTGAGGGGCACACACGTGACATTGAAATGTTATTAATCTGTCTTAGTCTTAGATAACTAGATAAGTTGTGCTGTTTTTCATTAGCATCACAGATATGAGGAGGGCAGTCGTTAGTCTACGTGGATGTTTAGGTCTGGTTTTACAGTGCAACTGTCCCTTGATCTTTTACCATACACCGATATAATTCTACAGGTCTTTGCTTTGACACAAATACATATCTCTCCCATGCTATTTACTTGTCATGATTCACATTACCATCCAACATTCCTTTAAAGTTTGACCTATTGGCATTGTCAATGTCTGTATTACCATTTAGTGCTGACCCAGCACCAGGATTCACAAAAGAATAACTGTAAACTCTATACGACATAACACAAAACACCACAACAAAATATAACACAACACATCATAACATGACCTAACAAAAAAATACATGTCCTAGCGTAACATAACGCAACATAACACAACATAACCTATTATAACACAACAAAAGCCAAAATAATAACAGGGCATAACATCACAAAACATGACCTAAAACAAGATACAGGATAAGCTAACATGATACAACCTGTGAAAATATAACATAACTTAACACAACACACCATAACTTAACACAACACTTCTTAACACAACACAACATATAACATAACAAAACCAACATAACACTGAATAACCTAACATAGGATTACCCAACCTAATATATAACTCTTCTCAGCAGGCCTGCAATAGTTATAATAGACAGAAGTATCCACCTTCAGCAGAGCAGCTATACTTTAGTAGGCTAGCACCATCATTTTTCGGAGGGTAAATTATCTTTGTACTGTGACAGCATCTATTTTGTCACTGGAGATGTCATCTTACTAGTGGGGAAGCACTTGCATTGCTCACTGGGGAAGTTATCCTTCCAGTGGGGCAGCATGTGAACTACTCACTAAAGAAGTTATCCCTCTAGCAGGGCAGCATGTGCACTACTCACTAAAGAAGTTATCCCTCTAGCAGGGCAGCACTTTCACTGCTCACAGGGGAAGTTATCCTTCTAGTGGTGCGGCACTTGCACTGCTCACTAAAGAAGTTATCCTTCCAGTGGGGTGGCACTTGCACTACTCACTGTGGAAGTTATCCCTCTAGTGGGGCAGCGTGTGCACTACTCACTAAAGAAGTTATCCCTCTAGCAGGGCAACACTTTCACTTCTCACAGGGGAAGGTATCCTTCTAGTGGTGCGGCACTTGCACTGCTCACTAAAGAAGTTATCCTTCCAGTGGGGTGGCACTTGCACTACTCACTGTGGAAGTTATCCCTCTAGTGGGGCAGCGTGTGCACTACTCACTAAAGAAGTTATCCCTCTAGCAGGGCAGCACTTTCACTGCTCACAGGGGAAGTTATCCTTCTAGTGGGGTGGCACTTGCACTGCTCACAGGGGAAGTTATCCTTCTAGTAGTGCGGCACTTGGACTGCTCACTAAAGAAGTTATCCTTCCAGTGGGGTGGCACTTACACTACTCACTGTGGAAGGTCTCTCTCTAGTGGGGCGGCACTTACACTACTCACTGTGGAAGGTATCTTTCTAGTGGGGCGGCACTTGCACTTCTCACTAAAGAAGTTATCCCTCTAGCAGGGCAGCACTTTCACTTCTCACAGGGGAAGTTATCCTTCTAGTGGGGCGGCACTTGCACTTCTCACTAAAGGAGTTATCCCTCTAGCAGGGCAGCACTTTCACTTCTCACAGAGGAAGTTATCCTTCTAGTGGGGCGGCACTTGCACTTCTCACTAAAGGAGTTATCCCTCTAGCAGGGCAGCACTTTCACTTCTCACAGGGGAAGTTATCCTTCTAGTGGGGCGGCACTTGCACTTCTCACTAAAGAAGTTATCCCTCTAGCAGGGCAGCACTTTCACTGCTCACAGGGGAAGTTATCCTTCTAGTGGGGCGGCACTTGCACTGCTCACTGTGGTAGTTATCCCTCTAGTGGGGGAGCAGGTGCACTACTCACTAAAGAAGTTATCCTTCTAGTGGGGCAGCACTTGCACTTCTCCCTAAAGAAGTTATCTCTCTAGCAGGGCAGCACTTTCACTGCTCACAGGGGAAGGTATCCTTCTAGTGGGGCGGCACTTGCACTGCTCACTGTGGTAGTTATCCCTCTAGTGGGGGAGCAGGTGCACTACTCACTAAAGAAGTTATCCTTCCAGCAGGGCAGCACTTTCACTTCTCACTGGGGAAGTTATCCTTCTAGTGGGGTGGCACTTGCACTACTCACTGGGGAAGGTATCCTCCTAGTGGTGCGGCACTTGCACTGCTCAATAAAGAAGTTATCCTTCCAGTGGGGTGGGACTTGCACTACTCACTGTGGAACCTATCCCTCTAGTGGGGCAGCATGTGCACTACTCACTAAAGACGTTATCCCTCTAACACGGCAGCACTTTCACTTCTCACAGGGGAAGTTATCCTTCTAGTGGGGCAGCACTTGCAGCATTCACTGGGGAAGTTATCCTTCTAGTGGGGCAGCACTTGCACTTCTCACAGGGGCAGTTATCCCTCTAGTGGGGCAGCACTTGCACTGCTCACTGAGCAAGTTATCCTTCTAGTGGGGCAGCACTTGCACTACTGACTAGGGAAGTTATCCTTCTAGTGGGGCAGCACTTGCAGTGCTTACTTGGGAAGTTATCCTTCTAGTGGGGTGGCACTCACTCACTCAGTTTTTGTAAAGCGTGGCTACTCACCCGTGAGGGTCTCAAATCACTTGCACTACTCACTGGGGAAGTTATCTGTCTCATGCAGCAGCACTTTCACTATTCATTAGGGAAGTTATCATTCTAGTAGGGTGGCACTTACACTGTTCAGTAGGGATGTTATCCTTGTGGTGGGGCAGCACCTGTAGTGCTTACTGGGGAAGTTATTCTTCTAGTGGGGCAGCACTGGAACTGGAAGCCTCAAAACTATTGGAGAGTACCATCACTTCCAAGCAGCTTCACTAGTAGTGGAAAGCATCAGAATGTTCCTGGAGTGGCAGCACTTCCCTGTGTGACATACAATCTTGAACTGGACAATAGCAGCATTTCTTGGCAGGAAGCAGGCAGCGAGTTACTAATCGGACTATTCCCAATACTGGCCCTTGAAACAATGAAACATATGCGAATGTTACAAATCCTTGTAAAGTACATGGCACAATTCTAAGCATGAAAGCAGAAGACAAGTATTGTTAGTGAGATGTCTTATTTGATATTTCTACCAGAAGTATAAACCCTGAGTACAGCCTCTCTCCTTTCGCACACACTCCAGACACTTGAAATGGTTTACTTTAAAAAGAACAGACCATGAATACCACTGTGTTCCAAGGCCCACCTGTGCACTAGGCCCAGCCACCTTCTGTGCTCCTGTGGAGAGAGGCACTCTGTCACCTCTCTGTGGCCACAATCTGGCATCAACTGAGGCATTGGGCCTTCTCCATGGCAAAGGCCCTGGGTGCTTGGCAAGTCCCAGGAGTTCCTAGTGCATGAATCCAGAGCAACCTAAATTAAGCTGTGCCCACCAGGGCACGGCTGCGTATGGCACCTCCTCTTCCTGAGGACAGCGCTGCCAACCTGCTTTCTTCCAGCCTGCCCTCTTGACGGGGGTCTAATAAAGCCATAGCACAACATTGTCAGGGCACCAGAACTTAATTTGAGCCGGTGGTTTCCGGAGCTTGGCACCATCACTTAATTGTCAACACCGGTGTTTGGGCCAGGCTGCCACAAGGTGGCACTGTCTGGCTAATTAAGATTTGAGCACAACAACAGTTAATTATTAATTCAATATACATTAAAACAACTATTACCTGCTGCCCAAGCCATTCTTATACCTTTGGGGGCCTAGAATAGTCTGAATTGCCACACTTGTAGGAGTGTGATGGTTAGTGGTTGTGTTGTTACTATGATTGGCAGCATGGCTGGGCAAAATGTGGTGCAAGCTGCAGAGGCCTCCAGGTAAGAGACGTGGCACTTATTTTTTTTTAACAAATTGAGCACTACAGGGCACTCCAGGTAGTGTAGAACTTCTTCCCAGACAGATAATTGCTTCCGGTTCCACAGTCCGGCCAGCCATTGCTACACCCACAAATTGTTCCCACCTGACACACACTGCTTCGAACCTGCATTGAGAATGCAAAGCCTTTGTGATGGGTTTTGGCCCAGTGAGTCACACAACTTCTCAGGAGCTGGGCTTGTAATAGGGAACTCTCGGAAAGTCAGTGACTGAAAGGCTTTGCACGTATGGTTGTCTATGAAACATCTGTACATTTGTGTCCTTTGAAGAGTAGCCCTTTCAGGCAAAGAACCGCTAAGCTGGCCATGTGGCACCACAGTGGTGTAACAAAGACCAAAGCTCCAGGGGGCCCCCTCAGCACAGTACACTGGCCTTAGAGTTCATGACTGGGTCCAGATGTGGGGGGCCCATGTGTGGTGCAGGGGGGGCACTCAAGTTTCTTTACGCTGCTGTGCCACCATCCAGTTCTGCTGCCTTCACCACATGTGGCATTTCTGCTCCGGATTCATGGGAGAGCCCTGGGGGCACTGAAAGTAGATGTGGAAGTTGTCACTGTTGCTGATGGCTCCGCGCACGCGCAGTGGGTTTGGGCTGTGCCGGTCCCTGCTCAGGAAGCTGCGAAGTTTCTCCAGGGTCTGCTTCCCACACATGGACTGAAAACAGAAAACACAACAGAGTTAGCACTTCCGAAAGTGGCCACTCAATGTCCTCATTGCACCAGGTAATCGATGCATGCTAACTATGGAATGGTATCAGTAGAGGACGTCAAACACCTGAATAGAAAAGTGAGGTGTAGTTGGGATAAAACTTGCAATATGGCCCTGAGACCCTCAGGCTGCTTCATCAACAATACGCAACTGTTCCACAAAAACTTATGTTCACCTCTGAAGAAGGCATGTTTCTGTGTTTTATGCTCTCAACCATCAGTTTACGCAGATCCTCAAATCACACTTTTCATCAGTTTGTCAGATTGGCCAACCTTAAGGAAAAATTCATCGTATGAGGAGGGGGCACTTTCTCCACCAAACCTCCTTCTCCTAAAAACAAATCTACTGAGGCTGGCGCCGATTATTTTGGCCCTGGTATCAAGCTAATTTAGAGTGTCTAGAAAGGTCTGGCCTGTCCTTGGTAATGCAAGGTCCTGGACCTGCACTGTGACCTGCAATAGTGGACACAGACTGCCTTCATACTTGGAATTAGGCTACTGACCATGCCCTGGGTGTATCACATAAAATAGTGGGGACAGCCTGCCACGTTTGGTGAAACTGTAATGTGACCAGACTTTTTTCTGTGTCAGTGTCAGTGCAGTAAAGTTCCCGGTACGTGAACATGCCGAATCTTGTGGTGACATTCTGTGTGCGTGTCAAGTGCATATATCTTTTTTTTTAAATATATCTTTTATTGCTTTTAACAAAGGATTATGTCGCATTACAAATATAGATACTGGATTAGTCCCAACTGAGTATTCTAACCCCCCTCCCCCCTCTCGCATTTAGTCCATCATCTGTTATTCTTATTGCAACTTTCCATTGCTGCCAGGAGATTAGTCGGTGTTCGTTAGTGTATTTTATGAGATAGCAGTTGTTGTCTGTACGAAGCCAGATTCTGAGTCAGAAGTATTGTCCTCTGAAGTAGAGGCATCCATTGTCTTAAGATTGACAAGCAGTGCATCCCAGCGTTTGGCGTTGTCTTTAGGTCTTTGAACCTGTAGTGCTTCCTTCAGAAGTACTGTGCTCTCGATTTCTGCCCATTTCACTAGAGCATTGTGCATTCTGTCCACTATGGGACCTCCTGGGTCTTTCCAGTGGGAAGTTATTTCTCTCTTTGCAAGTAGTAGCGCCAGATCTATGAATCTATTGGATATTTTTTGTGCTGAGGGTCGAGGGAAATCTCCTAGTATTGTTACTATGGGGTTGGGCGAGATTTTTCTTTCTGTGCTGGAGGTGATTTTTCTGAGCACTTTGGTCCAGTACAAGTTAATTTTCGGGCACTTCCAAAGCATGTGCAGAAGGTCTGCTGATAGTTCTTTGCATCTTGGGCATATAGAATTATTCGTATTGTAAAGCTTGGTTAATAATTGTGGGGTCAAGTAAGCTCTATGGTAAATATATAAATTTATCAATTTGAACCTTGCGTTCCTGGATACGGAGTAAACTTGGGAGGTGATTCTGGTCCATTGGGTGTCCTCAAGGTTAGTATCTAGGTCGGACTGCCATTTGGATCTAAGTTTATTCAGTGGTAGGCAGGTGGCACTTTGTAGAGATTTATATATTCTTGATATTACCCCTCTCTGGTCTCCCATTGTGCAGAGGAGGTGGCAGCCTTCATGTGTGTCTGGTTCACTTGATTTTGCGCCCCATAGCTTTTGAACAGTGTTGACTAAGGTAGTGTGAGTGAGGAACAAGCCCGACTGGAGATTGAACCGCTCTTGTAGTTCCCTGTAATCACAGAGTTTACCATTGTTGAACAAATCTCCCAGTTTTGTGATGTTATATTTTATCATTTTGCTAGTATGAGCTGCGATGTGGCCCCTTGGGATAAGGTTTAGAGCTATTAGGGGGATCTCGGGTGAGTAGGGGGTGCTAGTGCGCGTGCGTTTTAAGAATTGGTCCCAGCAATGTCTAGGCGTCTCCCATTCTAATGGGAGCTGTTGTGTTGGTTTTTTGGGGTTAAGTAAAGTTTTAAAAATGTTTTCTAGAGGACAGTTTGATAAAGTCTGCGAGTTGTTTGTTTTTAGGAACTCGCCAATTAACCTAGCTATCCATTTTAGTTGTCCTGCCCAGTAGTAAATCTCAAAGTTTGGCGCAACTAACCCGCCCTTTGAAGTGGGCCTCTGGAGTTTGGCAAGTGCTATTCTACGTCTATTCGACCCCCATATAAAACTCCCAATTAGGGTGTCTATGTTTTTGAATACTTTTTTTGGGATCATTAGGGGGATGGTGGAGAAGTAGTATAATAGCCTGGGCAGTGCTATCATTTTTAGCAGGGCGACTCTCCCAAAGGCAGTTACGGGAAGTGTGCTCCAGAATTGCATATTGGTTTTGAGTCCACTAATTGCTCTCTGTACATTTACTTCTAGGAGATCTTCTACTTTGTGGTATATGTTGACCCCCAGATATTTAAATGTATTCGGGGACCAGGGGAGGACTCTGGTATCTGCGGGCTCAGGGGTGTCAGCAGTCAGAGGAAATATGGTGGACTTCCTCCAGTTAATTCGGAGGCCAGAAGCCTTACCGAAGCGTTCAAGCATATCTATTGCCCCTGGCAGACCTGCACCCAGCTTTTTAAGAAATAGTAACATGTCATCTGCGTATAGTGCTATGAGGTGTGTTTGATTATTAATCAGTATACCCTCATAGTGCCTCCTAGTTCTTGCTGTTTGTGCAAGGGGCTCCACTGGCATGGCAAACAGAAGGGGAGATAGTGGGCAGCCTTGTCTGGTCCCCCTGCCCACGGGAATGAATCAGAGATGATGCCACCTGTGCATGCTCTTGCTGTGGGGTTAGTATAGAGTAGCCTTGTCCAGCACGTGAAGCCCTCCCCTAGCCCTAGTTTTAGCACAACCAGTTCCAGGTAGTCCCATCGTAGGCTATTGAAGGCTTTTTCTATGTCTACTGATATTATTGCTGCTTGTGGTATTTTTGTAGTTGAGGGCATGGCGTGTAGGATTGAGACTAAACGTCTAATATTTTGTGCTGTGCTACGTTGCGGGATGAATCCTGCCTGGTCTTGGTGGATTAGTGATGTCATGTAGAGTAGCAGTCTGTTTGCCAGTATTCGGCTGAATATTTTGTAATCCAGGTTTAACATGGATAGTGGGCGGTAAGAGCGAACGTCCGTGGGTGGTTTATCAGGTTTTAGCAGGGGGATCATTATGGCCTCGTTAGTTGATTGGGGCAGTTTATTGTTATGCCATGCCTCAGCATATAATAAGCATAGTCTTGGGGCTAAAAGGTCTTGGTACAAGCGTAAAACTCCATTGGGAGTCCATCCGTTCCTGGGACTTTTCCTCTGGCCATGCCTTGTATTGCTGTTTTTATTTCTGTGATTGAGATAGGCGCGGCTAGTGCCTGACTGTCTTCTATATTTAATTTGGGGAGGGGGAGTGTCTCTAATTCTTGGAGCTGTGTGTTACTGATAGTATCCTCAGGTGGGGCGTAATGGGTTGAGTAGTATTCGAGGAAACAGGTGTTTATTTCCCTTTGACCATGTATACTACCAATTGTGGGTGTCCTGATCTTGACTATGGCAGTTTGTTGTTTATGGGGTCTAGCAAGCCATGCCAGCAGGGCCCCTGCTTTGTCACCCTCTTTGTGCTGCTTGTTCAAATGTTACTTATAGTCAAAGCGGGATAATCTTGAGTTAGCTTCAATTATTTTAGTTTTCGTTTCGTTTAGGAGGGATAACAGTTCGGGATGTGTCAGGAGGTTGCGCTCAGTCTCTCTGAGGGACTCCTCCAGTTTTTTTAATTCAGTCTCAATTGATTTTCGGACCCCAATACTCTCGCCTATACAGTTACCCCTTGTTATTATTTTGAAGGTTTCCCATTCTAGGGCTCTAGAGGATGTTGTCCCTGCGTTTAGTGAGAAAAATTCCTTAATATTTTGGTGTAAAGTGAGTTTGAAGGCCTCGTCTTCGAGTGCCTCTGTTCTCATTCGCCAGGTGGGGATTGCCGGTTTTTCCCCGCCCCACGCCAGCGAGACCACCAGTGGGTTATGATCCGACAAGGTGCGACTTAGGTATTCGGCTGTTACTACGGTGTGTTGTAGTTCCTGGGAGACCAGAAAGATATCTAGTCTAGTGTGTAGGTCGTGTATTGTCGAGTAATAGGAGTAGTCTCTGCCTAGAGGGTTGAGTTGTCTCCAGCAGTCTTCTAATTGCCAGTGTTGCTGCCATTCTGTGAAATATTTAGCAGTTTTTTGAGTTTGCGTGTGTTGTAAGGGGGGGGTGGGATCTATCCAAGTGCATGTTAGCTATACAATTGAAGTCCCCGGCAAGTATTTTTGGGCCTGTGAGGGTCGGGCCTAGTTCCCGAGATAGTTTGTCTAAGAATTTTTTTTGGTCTGAGTTTGGCGCATATAGGCCTCCAACTGTCACTTCTTTTCCATCCAGCCTTAGGCCTCCAACTGTCACTTCTTTTCCATCCAGTCTTCCCTTGACCACCACATACCTCCCCTCTTTATCTATCATTGTTAGCAGTGCCTGGAATGGCACCCCTGGTCGGATCCATAATAGTACCCCCCTAGCAAATGATGAGTAGTTTGTGGCAAATATTTGCCCCCTCCATCTTTTTTTGAGTGCTGTGACCTCTTTTTCTAGTAGATGAGTTTCTTGTAGTAGAGCTATATGTGCCCCTCTACGTTTGAGGTAGTTATATACTTTATACCGCTTGGACATGTTATTTAAACCTCTAACATTCCATGTTATCATTTTGTAGACTACAGCCATGACCTATGAGTTTTAAATTGGTGGCTATTGTTGGGTGCAGACGACTGGTCAAATCTTCTGTTATATGAGTTTGTCAATGATTGGTGACTAGAGTTGTTAGGTTTGTGGATGACCGGTGCGATGTAAACCCCTCTAACTATAAGAACAACTTTGAAACCCAACTCCCATTCCCTAGGACCGGTAGCCATTACTATTCCCATCCAAACCATAAACAATCTTAATTTAGAAACCTATAGCTGGGTGGCGTGACAGAGGCCGCGTGACCCCGCTCCGAGCTGCTCCCGGGGCCCGGCTATGTTATATCTAGGTCCCAGAAAGTATACGTAATAAGTTTTAGTTCGTCGGCAGATCTGAAGGGGACTCTGCTTGGTGTCTTATAAGTGTCGGCAATTGTTTTGTTAGTACTCACATAGATCTAAGGGCCATATTTATACTTTTCGACGCACAACTGCGCCAACGCAGTTGTGCGTCAAAAAATCTAACGCCGGCTAACGCCATTCTGAAGCAACATGCGGGCGCCGTATTTATTCAATGACGTTAGCCGGCGTTAGCCGGCGGAGCTGCCTGGTGTGCGTCGAAAAAAATTACGTACACCAGGCAGCGCCGGCGTAGGGGAATATGGAGCTTGGGCGGCAAAAAATGGGGCAAGTCAGGCTGAGGCAAAATTTTCGCCTCAACCCGATTTACGCCATTTTTTTTTACTCCCAACCCCCATTAAAATGACTCCTGTCTTTGCAAAGACAGGAGTCATGCCCCCTTGCCCAATGGCCATGCCCAGGGGACTTATGTCCCCTGGGCATGGTCATTGGGCATAGTGGCATGTAGGGGGGCACAAATCAGGCCCCCCTATGCCACAAAAAAAAAATTATTTTTTTTTTTTACCTGAACTTACCTTAAATTCCCTGGGATGGGTCCCTCCATCCTTGGGCGTCCTCCTGGGGTGGGCAAGGGTGACAGGGGGTGTCCCTGGGGGCATGGGAGGGCACCTCTGGGCTCCTTCCAAGCCCACAGGTCCCTTAACGCCTGCCCTGACCAGGCACTAAAAAACGACGCAAAAGCGGCTGGATGTCATTTTTTTTGACCCACCCACTCCCGGGCGTCATTTTTGCCAGGGAGTGTAAATACGGCGCACATGCCTCGGAGTCATTTTTTAGACGGGAATGCCTACCTTGCATATCATTAATGCAAAGTAGGTGTCCACGCTAAAAAATGACGCAAACTCCATGAACTTTGGCGCTAGACGCGTCTAACGCCAGAGTATAAATATGGAGTTCGTTTTGCGTCGAATTTGCGTACAAAAAAACGACGCAAATCCGGCGCAAACGGAGTATAAATATGCCCCTAAATCTTTAACTCTAGTGGTTAGATAATCTCCTCCGCGGTGCCTGGCGTGATTTTAGGCAGACTTGTTAAGGTGTCACGCGAAGTTGAGGAACTCCCACAGTCTGAGTCAAGGTCCAATGCATTTTCCGGGGTTTGTGGAGGAGGGCTCGTTCCCCCACTCAAGGCTGCCGCTGCTTCCACCGCGTTCCGCCTCTCGCGGAGGGATTGTTGTCTCGGGGGGGCCGCCTCTGTAATTCTTTTGGAGGATCTGCTGCGTTTCCCGTCCGGTTTGCGTGAGGTTTTAGAGGGATGGGTCAGAGTAGCTATATTCCGAGATTCCAGCCATTCGCGTGCTAGTTGCGGTGATGTAAAGAAGTGCGTTTTGCCTTCGTGTTCCACCCTGAGCTTGGCTGGAAATAGCATTGCATATTTTATGCCGTTCTCACGTAGTGCACGTTTGGAGTCGTTAAAGGAGGCCCTTTGTGCTTGCGTTTCCTTAGTGAAGTCTGGGAAGATCATGATCTGTTGGTTGTTGCATGTGATCTGTCCGAGTTGACATGTTTGTGAAAGAATGTAGTCTCTGTCTTTGTAATGTAGTAATATAGTCACTATTGGTCGCGGTCTAGCTCCTGGGGGTGGCCGTCTGCCAGGTACCCTTTGTGCTCTTTCCATTGCAAAGAATGCTGATAGGCCCTCAGGGGCTACAGTGGTCTTAATCCAGTTTTCTAGAAAGGATTCCATACTGTCTGCAGACGTTTCGGTTTGCTCTGGTATCCCAACTATTCTGAGGTTGCTCCTGCGTGCACGATTTTCGACATCTTCTGGTCCAGTTTCTAAGGTTTTGATGCGGGAGGAGAGGACCATGATTTCGGTGGCCGTTGATTTTTGTGTCCAAGTCAGTGCTGGGAGTGACGTTTCGTTGGTTCCTACTCTCTCCTTTAATTTGCGATGGTCGTCTTTCAGTAGAGTAAGATCCGTTGCTAAATTATCTATATTCTTCTCTAGCGCTTCACGAGAGTCTTTGATGGCCAGGAGGACCGTGTCCAGTGTTGTTTCCTGTAGTGACGAATCTTCTGAGGGGTGCGAAGGTTTAGCGCTAACTATTTCGCCCTGGCTCTGCTCCTCACGTTTTTTGGTTTTCCCCATTGTTGGAGGGGTCGTTAGATTAGACGTTGTTTTATTTTTAATTATTGTGCTGGGGGGTCTTTATGACTCGTCGCCCTCTCCCATGGAGCGGGCGCAGTGGGGAGGCCAGGGGCCCCGGAGCCGCCGCAAGGGCGGACGGCGGGGGGAGAGTCAGGCGCGCCCCCGATCACCTCCCCCCCCCCCAGCCGGGAGTGCGAGGGTCCTGAGCCCTTCCCAGCTGTTTCTATGTTACTGGGGCTGTCAAGGTGGTGCCTCTCCGATTCTTATTTGTGGCCTGCTGTATCATTTTGTTTGGGGGCCCCTTCAGGCAGTCCCAGGCTTTTCAAAGGCTTCTGGGGGGCGCGTCTGCACCCATTCCTCCTTTCATCAACTGTCCCCAAGTTCGGCGGGGGGGCCCTCGGCGCCGGAGTGGCCCTTCTCGTGGTCCGGGCCAGCGTGCTGCCTTTATGGGGTTGGACCAGTACCGCCACACCTCCGCAGGTCACAATGTCCAATTTCCTTGCCTCTTTTCCTACCTCTCTTGAAATTCAGCGCCACTGGGGTGGGGTCTCATCGGCCGCGTCGTCCGGCTGGGGGGGGGCCCCAACAGCTAGGCCCCCTCCGACTCCCCGCACCATCCAGCAGTCCCCAGCCGTCGAGGGGCTCCGGCCTCGGCCCCCCACGAAGATGCACATCCGCGTGGGCAGGGGGAGGGGCCACGCACCCCTCCCGTCACTCCTCTCTCGCCGGGGGCTCACCCGCCCCACTCGCCGTTCCCGGCGGGGCCCCCGGTCACCGGGTTTGAGCCCGAACCACTACCGGGCAAGGGGCCGAGGCCCTCCCCGTCCGGCCGCCCCACCACTCACCGGCCTCTCCTCTGTCCCGCCGAGCGGATCACTCGACTCATGCGGCTCTGTCGATCAGCATCAGTTCTCCGGCCCCCACGGCCCTCGCTCCGTCTCCTCCGTACCTCGCCACAGGTCTGCCGCTCGCTCAGATGATCGTGGTCGCCATTTTGTTTCTGGCGGCCGCGGTGTAGTAAAACTCTTTATACAGTTCTCCGAGCCAGATTAAAGTCCGCGAGGGCCCCTTATGATCCAGGCGTCCTGCGGTGCTGTTGCCTGTGATCAGCTCCGATTTCTGAGTGCCGGTCAGCGGAATTAAGCAGGCCGGGCCCCGTTTACCACCCCGGAGGTCTGCCCTATGCGTGCGGCTCCATCAGCCGCTGGCCATGCCCCGTCAAGTGCATATATCTGAGGGTGAGTGTGACGCAAACCCTGTAGGACTCTGTGTGCCATGTGAATCTGAGGACTGTGGCTGTGGGATCCATTTTGGGTGCCACTAGTTTAGTGCTGGATGAAGAATGAGGACAGATTCCCCAGGCAGTGGAAGTGTATTGTGTGCATTCCTGAGGCTCCAAGGTGGAGAGCCAGACACTGAAGTGAAGGAGGATGGTGACAGAGCTTCCCTTATAAATTCAATGAGGGCCATTTTACAAAAGGGCTGCTGATGGCGGCTGGGTGCAGAGATCTCACACTTCATTTACCTATATTTGGGATATTCCACCTTGAACCCAGCTCTATTCTTCTCTGCTATAAGAGCTATCACTTTGTATAAAGGGTGTGTCTGAGGAGTACCACATTTGAAAGAGAAACAATTCAAACCAAGTCTGAAGCCTTAGACAATGGATTCACACCCTCTTTCTGGATAATGTTTATAAAAGTGGGATCCGAACCACCCCACTTTGTAACGGTTCAACTTCTTCTTGACCAAGGATGGGAGTGACCCACAGACTACTTGAAGAGCTTCTGTGCAACTAGAGTAAGGGTCTGCCTGACAGCCGGGCCCCCAAAAGTAAGGGGGAAACACCTTCTGGAGGAGTTGAGGGTCTGCCTGAAGTGCCTATAAGCAGGTCTGCTTGCTGAGAGAAGCAGGCATGTCTGGTTCTGCAGGACGAGAGACATGTGAGATGGACATGACTAGTGTGTTCCCAGTGATAGAAGGAAAGACAGCTAGTCCAGAGAGTGAAGCCAAGAGTGATCTGAGCCGTAGAAGGGTCCCAATGGTCATGGTACGTGGTTCCCATGTGAGCTGCATTATGACTTTCAAGAAACAAGTTGCAATGCGTCGCCTGGCAGACTGTCGAGGGCTTTAAAGACTAGCGCGGCTGCTGCAGATGGCATGGATATTGCAGCCACATTGCTGCTGCTGCAGATAGACATGACTTGAGGGCCACAACTGCTGAATGTATGCACCTGCCTGCAGCACACTGGGAAGGCTGCTGTTGCAGCGAGTGTTGCTGTACAGATCCGCTTCACTGATTTTACCCTCAAAATAATGTTCCAAAATGAGGCTACCACCTCGGTAACCACTGGAAAGGAGCTGCTGCAGTGACAGAGGGAGTACGAACCACACCCACCGCATTTCTACAGTTTCAATGATACCCAGCCAGAAGGCGTAGCCTGCATATGTGACAAGAGGCTAGCACGTGCAGAGGAGTCTGCCAGGTATGCTTTAGACTTTTGTGAGCATGGTCAAAAACACTGAACTGAGTTGCACATTTGATCCACAAGAGTATTTGATGTTATCTGTACCTGTGCAGATAACTACTAAAAGTGACTTAGACCCTATAGTACTAGCACAATTAATTGTGTAGAATTGAGTTATGCTGTGGGATTAAAGTACATTTCTTTTTATAACGAATCAGTACTGGACATGACTTGGTGTAGTGTTTGTTGAGTGATGAACACTGAGCTCTTGGCCTTCACTCTACCTGCTAGATAAGCCAGTGACTTCTCATCCCACTTCCCTGAGAGTCAAAGGTGGAAAAGGTTGAACTTGGCCCAGTTTGCACAGCCATAGTAGGGTGGACCCCAGGACACCCATGGCAGATAACCTCACCCCCATGGCTGTGGCTCAGCAGCCTCTGTCTGCCCTGTGGCCCACAAAATAGGGTCTGACACCAATCTACTATAAAGGCCAGTCTTCTAGCAGAAGAAAGGATATGCCTTTATGCACAAGACACAAAGTTAGCACAGCCTATCACCTGCTTCAGACCTTCAGCCTTCACGGAAGACGTGACATAAGACACAGTGCTCTCCAGCAGAGCAATGAACCCCAATATCACAGGCCAATTTATCCATCAATCTGTAAACTCACTTATTCACTTACTGATATGTGCATTCACTCTTCCATCTATCTATGGACTCACTCACCCATTAATTTATTCATACATTCATTATTTCGTGCAGTCATCGATGTATGCACCCACACTTCGTCCACCCATCCTTTCAGGTACTGGACAGACAGAAGGTCTGGTAAGCTCATCTGGTGCTGGCCTCAGGAAAGGGTGACTGATCCCATTAGTCAGCGCCACCCTGGACAGAACAGGGTACCTGAAAGGTGCCAGAAAGGAGGGCAAACCAACAAGGGTAATAAACATCATTAGCAAATCCTGCAGCCTCCTGACATTACGTGAGCAAAAAAAAGACAGACTTCATTTTACAGAATTAGAATCCGATAGAAGTTACAAATGCTGGAAGCAAAAATCGGTGCAACAAAGTAGCAGAGGGGAGAAGAACATGGTGCAAAATCAGAGAATGTTTGTATAGGAACATATCTGAAATCTTTGAATGTGATTGAAACATAAAATGATATCACAGGAACAGACCCTACTTCATCATGGACTGGGAACCTCAGATAACATCCTATGGACTGACCACCATCTTGGTAAGGGCTGTTTACAGGGTTTGTCCAAGTCTCTTATCTGGATTCTAGGGCATTCCTTTGCAAGTACAGAAGCTCAAGGTTGACATCCTTCAGAATGTGTCAAATTTTGCAGTCTCACCAGCGTCTCTTAATGTCCAGCCCTCCAGGTGGCTTGGTGAACCTTGCCTTCTGCGAGTGTGAGAGCACAGACACCAGAACACTCCAGTCGGCGATGGCGCCGAGCCATGTGCTGTGTGTGGCATCATGCTATTGGGCAGTATGTGAGGCACTCTGTCCTCCTTGGTATGCATGACGTGTCTGGACAGCTCTGAGTACTGCTCATGACACTGATCTCGGTACAGACCTTAACACATATGTAACATATCCATTCTCCCAAAGGTCACCCGTATATCCATGCGGGGAAGACTCATTTTTCCATTGCATGCATCAGTTCACCCAAAGATACAAATAAATGCACAAACTCATCAACCAATGAAGACATTTTTACCTATGGCAAAAGCCAAGCCTATTGGTGTTGTCAATGGTTGATTTTCATAGATCTCATTACTGGCTCTCCATGTCATTCCTGAGTCTCAATGTGGGTACATTGAGTTTTTCTCTTTGTTATGTTCTTTGCTCAGGTCTTTCTTCCTTTTTATATAGAGATTTGTTTAATTCAGCAAAGCCATTCCTCCAGTCCCCACCCTTTCATTTCTCACAGCCACTGTACAGGCATGGATGCATGGCTGCACTGTGGCTTGGTGCTTAATGGTACTGTGGCACAACTAGAAACAAATAGAACCGCCCCCATCTTCAGCACTGTCAGCAGGCAGCCATGCATTGATGGAGCTGCCATTAAAAACTGGCAGCATTGCACCCAAGTCATTCACACGTCACATGGCTTGAAGGGTGACTGACTGTACGCCAGCTCTGCAGGCCTTTCAGGGCCCGGGCCTTCAGGACATGCTCTATTTGTATATGAAACGGCCCCCCCACTTAGGTCAGAAAGGAGAGGGGGCTGTTGGGCCTGCAGCTGCAACATTGAAACACATCCAATGCACAATGATGAGACCTTTGCAACCCTGGGGATTTCCTGACAGATGAGGTGGGGACAGCACCCAAACAAAACAGCAGAAGCTTCTTATAATGTTTCTGAAAAGCATAGCTGGTAACTCCAACATCTTTAAATGAGAAACATCATCTGGTTTATATGAGAATCTAGGAGGTCTTTGGGACAAGAGGTAGGTTCAGATACAGCTTGAAACCTGCTCTAGGTGTGCAGTGATAGAAGCTCGTTTCAGCCAACATCTTCAGGTTTTACCTATGGACAACTTTTGTTGAAGACCTGTCGTGAACATCTCCAAGCCCCTTACGCATGGTTAGATGGTTTGTCCATCTCACTTTCCGTCTCCTAATAAGGTTACCTTCCTACCTGCTCTCGTTTTTGTCCCACCAATATCCTTCTGCTGCTGACGTCATGCACTTTGATGCATGAGTCACTATTTTGTCTCCTGCTTGGCCTCTTGTCCCTGCTCCTTTATTCTCTCCAATGCTCCTACAGTATTTTATCCTAGAAAAAAGTGCCACCTTGTGCTCTTAGCAGCAAGCTGATCTCCATCCGCGTTCCTCCAGGTGACCACCACCAAATCCAAAATGGCCGCCCATGTATGTCTGCATGCGCACATGCAACATGATCACAGGAATGCTGTTTTTGTTTTTTAAACATTCCAATGTTGTCACCATATGTGTATTCCGTGAATCAAGATGCCTCTGTGCACATGCGCACGTTTGGTCATCTTGTAATATTTTTCTTTAAAACAAAACAACATGGATTAAACGATGGAAGCCATGCATTGAATGGGTTTTATTTTGTTTTTACAAAAAACATTAGAAGATGGCCGACGTGTGTGCACACACATGCACATCAGCCGTTTTTAAGGTGTTTTTTTACATAAGATAGCCATTATATGTGCGCACTGTGGCCTTCTTGCAATTAGTTCTGCTTTTAAGAAAATACGTGGAAATCTTGGGATATCATTTTTTTTAAAACAAAGCCTATTTCAAGAACTCATTGGCAATGTCAATAGGTCTGCACCTGCTGTCGTGAGCAAAGGCAATGGCTTTGCCACTGCTCAGCCCTCAAGTGGTTGAATTCCCCTTGCTTTTAAGCTTGATGCAGGCAGTCTAATGTGCAAAACATATGTGCTACAACTGTCTCAAATAGGCATTATAAGAAATGGGTCATGTTAGATTACCAAGAGGTCTTTTACATATTCAATGAGTTGGATACTCCTCTTGGTTCAGCACATGCTGTCCCCCGGTGGCCCCTTGGTCCTTCCACCAGTGTCATTGACCTACCCAACGTCAGTCTGTCTCTCAGTTATTCCTCTTTCCCTCCAAATATCACTCATTTTTTAATAAAAAAAAAAAAAAGGATCTGACCAGACCTTGTTTAGGAATTCCCCCAACAGTTTACCTGTCATCCGTTTAAGAGATGCGCCTTTTTATCAAAAATGGTGACTCCTTTGGGTGAAGTGCAGGTGTGGGCACAGCAAGAATAGGAAAGAGACTATTCTGTTTGTGATTTTCAATATTTTGCCAAACGCAGGCATCAAGCACGAGTCCCAAAGGTAAACAGCCGTAGCCACACTGAGGCAGACACGGCAATCAGACCCCCGCCGCCATACATTCATTCATTTGTAACAATCCTGATGTGGACTGAGGGCAGGGTCGTCATACAGCCGCCAGGAGCCACTTGAGTAGGAAGAAAGGGGCATATTTACAAGAAAGAGGCGCATCGGTCCTGATGCGCCACTTTTCTTCCGCCCGTTGCGGGGCCCTAACAATACCATGGTTGCTCGTATTTACAATACGGGGCACTGTGGCTGTCGTTACCACAACAGCGTAAAAAGGTTTGCTGCTGTTCTGGTGCTTTGCTGCACTAGTGCCAAAAATGTTGGCGTTAGCCCAGCAAAGCACAGAGAGTCCCATAGGCCAATACAGGAGCGTCACTTTAATGCCTGTCTTGGGCAAAATTATGGAAAAAATGTCCCAGGGATATCTTGTAAATTTCACTGCGCCATTTTCTTAGGCCTTCCTGCGGGGGAACGCCCCCTTACATACATTTGCCTGGGACAGGAATAATATGGCGCAAGGGGTTACAAAGTGGCGCACAGCACTCCTTGCGCCTCTTTGTAAATATGGCGCGGGGAATGGTCTTTTTAACACTGCCTTAGCATAAACAAATGATGCTGAGCAGCGCAAGGTGGCGGTAGGGACTTGTAAACATGCCCCTGAATATTTTTGTATCATGTTAGGCCTTTAGGTTACAGCAACAGCAGGCAGGTCCTGTCAGGGCTTCACCCTCCTCCTAATGGCCCTGTCTCCCACTCCAGACAACACACCAACATTCTATTCCATCACTCACTCGCAGCCCTTAGCTAGACATGCGCTATTTGCACAGGCTCCTGGGTGCCTGAGCTAAAAAATTTTGGGCTGAGGATGCCACAGTTCCTGTGGGCGTGACCTCCTCAGATCAGTAGAGGTCCTTTGAGGCCCTCCCCTCAGTGACAAATGCTAGTTTCACTTATTGCCTCCAACCTGGGCGCTTCCGTTTTAAGTCCTGAAGCACCATAGACGAGTGTCAATCAGTAACACCTCATCAAAGAGCGGGGTGAGGTCAGCAGTCTCACTGACCCCATCCCACTCTGTAACGAAGTTGGGACTGCTGCCTTCCCTCATTGGCTGACAAAAGGTCAACCAATCATGGAAGGAAGCAGTCCCAACGCTCCTGGAACCTACAAGGCTGAGCTGCAGGTAAGTGTGTGTGTATTATTATTTTTTTAACTAAATGTTCGGTGTGCACGTGCGCATGTTTGAATATTTGGTAATGAGTGTTGTGAATGGATGTGTGTGTGAATGAATGAGTGTGCATGTGTGTCCTGTCCTCTCCCCTCTCTCCTAAAATTACCGTCCGCCACTGTAAACAAGTTTTGAAAAAGAAGTTAAATTCCCCAAGTGTAGAAGTTGCCAATTACCTGAGCAAAGCTGGCGAAAAACAGCTGACTGTGAGTAAAACCAATCTGAGGTAAGACTGTTTCCTGCTTCCGTCTCTTCAGCCAGTTCTCATAGGCCTGCAGAGGAGGAAAGGGGTGGAGGGAAGGTGAATGTTGTACACCAACTTAATGAAAGAAAGTAAAACAATATTTTAGTAATTGAATCAAGGCCATGTGGTATAAATTAAAATAATGCGGCCTGGCTGGTTCCTGGCAGGTTTTCAGGATATCCACAAAAGAATCAAGCACTGATATAACCAATACTTCTACTTGTTTTTCAAGTGAAAATTGCTTTACAGAGTTTGGGCCAGATTTACAAGGCCCTAATGCCACCAGAGTATCACTTTTTGTGACGCTCTGGTGGTGCTGTGCAGTGTGCCACATTTATAAGACGGTGCTGAGCCACGTTTTGTGGCTTAACAGTGCCTTGTAAATATAGTCCTCTCTGATGCAGTTTTCTGCATCATAGGGCTGTGCAATGGGTGTTGCTGTGGGCGTTCCACTGCAACAATCATTGCTTTTGATGCTGCACTAGAAGGCATAAATCTGTGGCAGCACCAAAAACTAACGCCACCCCAGAGGTGACGTTATCATGGAACAACGAGGAGGAATCCTTTTATCCCTCCACGTTTTTTCTTTTTCCATGTGTGCTGTATTCTGCAGCACACATAGAAAGAAGAAAGGCCATGAATAAATGTTTATGTACAGGAAGGTGCCCGTTCCTGCACATAAACAATCAAACAGCATGACGCCCTGGTACTTCTATGTGTGCTGCATTCTGCAGCACACACAGAAATGTCAAAATGCCATTGTAGATTGTTTATGTGCAGGAAGGGGCACTTTCCTGCACATAAACAATCAATCCCCTCAACGCAAAAATACTTGCACCTAAGTGCTTGCTTTGGCACTGGCAGCTAAATTTAGCACCACCGCTAGGGTAAGCACAGGGGTGGGCTGTATTTCAGTACATACAGCGCATCTCTACATTTCTAAAGTGGTGATGCGCCACCTATTTTGGCACAGCATGGCACTGAGCCACTTTCTAGTAAATCTGGCCCTTTGTGTCTATGATTATGTGAGTGGGTGAGTGAATGACAATGAGTCAAAGAGTCAGTGAGTGCATGGTCAGTTGAATGAGTGACGGCATAGCCAATAGGTGAATAAATGAAGAGGGATGATCATAAAAGTGAATCTACATCGGTGGACCTGTGCATGAAAGTTCTAATGCCCATGAGAATGAATGGATGCATATGAGGCTGATTGATAAGAGTGAAGATGATGGATGGATGGATAAATAATGATGGACGGATGCATAGGTTGATGAATACATTCGAGTGAGGATGAATATATGAATGGAGATGGATCAAAGGATGCATAAACAACTTTGAGAATGAACAGGTAAAAGATATTTCCAGCACTAGTATTTCGGTTGTATCCTCAGTAGTAAAACCTGGAGAAGACAACATTGGGAGAAATCATGAGAGTGTTTTAAGAAATGAGTGTTCAAAGGTCCCAGAATGAAGGGGCAGAGATTCCCTTAGTCCAAAGCATTTAAAGGGAGGGCACCAGGGGCCAGATGTATCAAAGCTTTTTGCATTCGCAAACGGTGCGAATGCCCATTTGCAAATGCAAAAAGCCCTTTCAGAATGTATCAAAGGCATTCTGAATGCAATTTTAAGGAATCGCTAAAATAACGATTCCTTAAAATTGCGACCCTGTTTAGAGAGTCGCAAATTGCGACTCTCTAAATAAGGAATCACAAATAAGGAATCCTTATTTGCGATTTCTAAAGCACATGTATGAAGCAATTCCTGAATGCGAATTGGGCATTAAGGGATCGCTATTACGACCAAGTTGAACTTGGTGGTAACCATGTGCACATTTTAAAAATGCATTTAAAAATAAATTTTTAAAATTTACATGTAAAGCCCACATCCCCTTTCGGCATGTGTGCACCTTACATGTTGTTGAAAAATGTTTTTGGGTGCAGCATAGGGGGCCTTAGGCCCCCATCAACCTGTACTTTGCATTTCCCAAAATTGCAAATTCCAGTTAGGAATTCGCAATTTGGGACATGCAAAATATTCACAAATATGGGCCTACATGCCCATAGATGCGAACGGGGGCCGGTATCGCAATTTTAAAGAAATCGCTATTACCGAATCGCAAATCTGATACATTGCATTTTGCGATTCAGAAATAGCGATTTCTTAAAAAACGCTATTTCCAAATAGCAAAAGGCCTTTTTCATACATCTGGCCCCAGGTTTCTAACGGCTGCCACCTGTCTGCAGATGCAGTGAGCGTAAGGAGGGAACAGGTCAGGCTTCAGCACCCCAGGTTGTTCTCGGCATCAAGGTGCTCTTCCAAGTGAAAACACATTCCACAAATAATACATACAATTAAATATTTACTATTTTGATGTCAATTGGAATTTCCAAAGGTATTCACTGAAGATTTACTAGAATGGTGTAACATGGTCTGATTGCTTAGCGCCTGTAACAGGTGACCAGGTCTATGACTTGTAGCTTTGAGTAGTGTTGTGGGCGATTTGGTCAGGTCATAAAATATAGCATTATTGCCATGTAATAAACAAATATTTCATGACCCACTGCCCATAAGTGTCCAGGGTGAAAGAATGGTTGAATCTTCCTTACAATGAGGAGTTAGAAGGTAGCACTTCAGTTGAACCTGTATATGTGATCTGTGCTATCAGGTTGTGTTCTTTAAAGTAATCAAGTGATTTGGAGAATGATCCCAAAGCGAGAGGGAGAATGCAAGTCTTGCAACTGACCCACCACATTCTTTGGCAGCTAGTAAAGAATCTTTGGAGTGCAAGAGGATCAAAACAGTTTCAGAAGTGTTTAATTTTAAAGGAAAAGAGGATATCCAAGTTGGTGCCATTATCTGGGCAGATCTCCTGATTTAATACAAAGGCTTGAGATTTTGTGCCAGGGTTGAATATTGTCTGTACATTAATGCCTGGGGATCGTTTCATCTTGCAGAACTGAACCTAGAGCCCGTCTTCTAATGTAGACACTATGGCCCTAATTATGACTTGACTGCCACATTATGGGTACTGCCGGATTTCCCCCACACATTAGGTGGAAATCCGGCAGTAGCCATGCTGGCAGTCGGAGGTGCCTGAGTGGTGATACCACCTGCACCTCCTGCTAGTAGGACGCTGACAGACGTATTTTGACCATACAGATGGCCTGATGGTGTCCTGCTGGTGGGGTGCTGCTGGCGGTAGCAGCACACCTTCCCGTTCCCCGACGGACGATCTCCTCACCAGACAAGTTAAGTCGGGCATCTGACAGGGGAGGGGGTGTTGTGTGTGCATATCTGAGTGTGTGGTGTCTGTGTGTGTGTATGAATGTGTGTGTGCGTGGGTGAATGTGTCTGTGAGTGTTGTGTATGTGTGGTTGTATGCATGTGAGTGAATGCGTGTATGAATGTTACAGTGAGTGCATGTCTGCATGTCAGTGTGTATGCGTGTGAGTATGTGTGAGTGAATGCGTGCATGGATGAGTGTGAGTGAATGCGTGTATGGAAGTGGTGGTGACTGGCTGTATGCGTTGTGCATGTGGTTGAGTGTGTGCATGATTGTGGGGAGGAGGTGGGAAAGGGGGGGCGCTCTGACTCAAGGGGGGTGAGAGGTCAGGTGATTGCTGGGGTGGGTTGTGGGAGCTGTGTACCGGTGAAAGGGAAGAAATTCCCTGTCACCAGTAGCCTTACCTCCATGGTTTTCGTGGCGGTGCTACCGCTGCAGAAACCACGGCGGTAGGCCAGCTCATTCTACCACTGGAGGTCTTGTGTGGCCCAGCGGGTCAGAGATGCACATCTCCGGCCCAGTGGTTAATACCACCATGGGGGTATAAGGAGAGATGTGGTGTGTTGGCAAAGGCCAACCCGCCACACTCATAATGTGGTAGCATACACCGCCAGCCTGTAGTGGTGATACTGCCACATTAACCCCGGCGGTCAAAAGACCACCAGGGTTAAAATGAGGGCTTATAACCCTCCTCACGTGTTGATATTCTACTAGCATACATTGTAACTTGCAAGCCTAGTTGTAAGTTTCACTCATTCTGTGGATTGTTGCCATGGATGTTTGTGGTGGAGAAGGGAGTGCTATAGAAGGTAGCATACAAAAGATATTGAGTCTAGCAACACTTACTTCTGGTCATAGATCATAGTGCTAAAGAGAAGAAAAATAGGAAATTTCAAAAATTATTATTGTGTTATAGACCCCAGGGGAACTCATTTTAAGCATGACAGAACAGGATGAAGAGTTCCCATATGTGTCAAGTTCTTTAATGTGGGAAAACTTTGAATGCCAGCACGGTGTAGCTACAGTGAGAGAAGACACCTAACTTACAATTACAAATTATTTGCTATACAAAATTGATCAGACAAAATGTTTAAAGGTGAGAGAATCTATACTTTTCTGCTGGCAAAATGTAAGGGCCCAATTCACAAAGATAAACTTTGACGTCAGGTCTAAACGTACTTTGGTGAATCGGGCCCTTAGCGAGTACAGTTACCTGTTGAGCGATGGCCAAACCACCGCAGTCCGCCATGTTTTCCAGTAGTGTGACGGTGCCGTTAACGGTCAGGTTCTGCAGGGTGTAGCTGTTATACTGCTTTTCCATGCACAACAGTCTCTCTTCCAACCCATTTTCATCTCCACTCATAATGGGATGGGGCACTGGGAACATTGGGAAAAAGGAACACAAACAAATAGGGGACAGTTATCAGGGGATACAGAGGTGCAGTCCCCCCACCCCTTCCTTGCCATCACGTATACTTATATATCTTAGTGGGGAAAAGTAACATTTCAAACTTTTTCCAAAATTCTCATTTTCATTTTGTGAACATTTTCAATTTGTGTTTTAGAGCTACGTAGGTTCAGAGACACAGCACTGAAACTTCCCAATGTCAGCCAAGAGATATATAATTGGTTGGCATTTTTTTGTCAAATTAGTCTATTTTTTTTTTTAAAGCTTGAACCAGATCAACGAACATGAGCAGTATACAGCATAGAAAGTACTTATTGTGTATGTCTGCATGTACGTAAGTATGTGGTATTTCAAGGTGGCAGAGCCTTCATCAGAACCAAAGACAAGCATAAAGTCAACAAGTGATTGGAGAGGGACCTGTTTTTTGGATTGTTGCTGCATTGTGATGTAGTGTTCTTAAAGAGGTGTGTCTTCCACTCTTTCCTAAATTGTAGAAGCTTTTGAGCGGTCCTGATGGATACGGGGATGTTGTTCCAGACTTTGGGTGAATATATAGAAACAGATGCCAAACAATATTATCTGGTTAAAATGTAACTTTAATCAAAGAATAATAAATCATAAATGTGGATACCCACTCTTAGTAAATGAGTTCCTTGCAGATTGCATTGCATGTAAAACTGTGTTACATAAACATCTCTGATACCTAGCATGAATTGGTCCTGCAGGAGTTACGTTGTACACCCTTGCCACTGCCACTTCCCGTGGATTGTCCTCAAAGATATGTGGGCTTCATACTGTGTGATGTTGGAAATGCCGGACCTCTAAGAGTGGCTGTCCGATCCACACCAAGGGGTATATTTACAAGAAAGTGGTGCATTGGTCTTGATGCACCACTTTTCTTGAATCCATCTGCGGCACCTAATGACACCCTGGTTGCACCTTATTTACAATACAGCGCACCATGGCAGTCGTTACCACAAAAGCGTCCACATTTTTGGTGCTGTTGTGGCCGTTTCTTGTACTAGCGCCAAGCACAGGAAGGCCCATTGGCGTCACTTTCCCGCCTGCCGTGGCCACGCATTAAAAATGAGAGAAAAAATGGTGCAGCGTAATCTTCTAAATTTCACTGCACCATTTTTTCGGGCCTCCTGCAGAGGAACGCCCACCTTTGCATACATTATGCCTGGCAAAAGAATGATGTGGCACAAGGTTTTACAAAGTGGCGCAATGCATTAATTGTGCCACTTTGTAAATATAGTGTGGGGATTTGCCTCCTTGACTCCGACTTAGTGTGAAAAATGACGCTAGTGCGGCGCAAGGCAGCGGTAGGGGCTTTTAAATATGCCCCCAAGTGTCTTGCCAGTTGGCCACATTGTGGACTCAATAACACTGATGTTTACGTCGAGATGACTGCTGTTGAACTTACTGCATATGAAGCCCATTCTTTCGGGCAGGAGAAGGTTGGCTCCGCTTCAGGGCTATCACTTTTATTGGGAGCAGAGGGGTACTTGGGGCAAGTCCTCTGGCAGGGCCAATGTTTGTAAATGGACGGAGCTTGTGGTAACATGGCTCTCCTAGTGAGCTCACATCACCCTGTGACATTGCTTCTGAGAAGAAAAGATGGTCCTTCTTCAGGTAGCGCCCTTCAGGTAACTTTGTCACCCTCGCTGCTGCTGGTGAATGAAGTGAGGCAGTAGGGGCCACATTTGGGCTCATGGGTCAGTCCCTGGCTTACTCCATCAGAGCAGTAACTGGCCTCTCCCTCAACTCACCTGATTCACTCACACCTAGCTCTGGGACACAGGTGCCATGTTGTTTGTTGGGGTGGGTGGGGAACGGGGTCGTTGGCGTGAGTAGCTCTTTGCAGCAGGGAGGGAGCAGGTGAATGGAGGGTTTAAAAGGACACAGATGTCTTAAAACAGTGCATGCCATAAACAATGATTAAAAGCACTTTAAACCTATCCAATGGAGTCACGTGGGAGGGGTGCTGCTGGTCACATGACCTTACTGCGGATTGTTCTATGCGACCCTCTGAAGGTTGGCGCCCTGGGTCCAGACCCAGTTTACCCATGCCAAAAGCCCATTCTTCTGACAGGAAAAGTTTCCAAGCAGACACTGGCACTCTTGAAGGTGCTTGATTTTAAGAACAAGTCACTGACTAACTTAAAATACTTTATTTATATTATACTTTATATTTGTGTCTCCACAATATTGCCTGTGACAAAGAAACTAACCAGAAGCATTTACAAACTACAAATCGACTAATATCTGAGATTGTTTGACAAAATATGCCAAAAGTGATTTTCAGTCTACATTTACCTTCATAGTTGTTAATAGTCTTTGGGAGAGGGCCATTTGTAACTTTTCCTCTAAATAGTTCTCAGATTGTGGAGGGCCGTGGAGGAGGTTCAGTCTCCTGGCGTGTACCCCTGCACGTAAGGCATCTGTCGAAGCCTCCTAGGGGCAGAAGTGTAAACTGCTCAAAGACTGGTCTTCTATCGTGAAGAGTGATCAGTCTAAGATACAAGCAGATGTGATCTATCTCCTAATTATGCAAACTCGTCCTAACCAATGGATGTTCATTCACAAGGATGTGTATGATATGTCCAGACCTTGAATGGATTTTATTGCAAATGAGGTTGTTCTAAAAAGTACCTATGCAAACCATCTGGATCACTGAGGGATGCACTTGTGCACTGCCTGCTTGCCAGAAATAATAACATCTGTTGTAGAGCTTGGCTAGATTCGTTTGCAGATGTTGCAAAGAGACTCTTTTTAGGGAGGGCCTTCCCATTTTTCCCATTTTTTGGACTGCTGTGCTGGTAATCTTGAACGCTAACACTGCAACACTGTTATCTAGTGCACAGTGTATGAGCTCTGGCCTCTAAAACATCTTGGAATTGGCTGAAAACCTGATTGGCACTGTTGCCTCTCCTACATGGCAATAGTAAATGGCGCAGATTTCCACCTATAATATGGAAAGCTAAGTGCCACTTGTGGACTGCAGCACCTATTGTGCCATTCAGCACAGTGGCAAGGAAAACATGGCTTCAGGCCTACCCTTTGTAGCTTGACAACAGAAGCTTGAGCCCATCTGCAGAGACCTGTCAAAATCACCCTTTAGGCAAGTAGAAAAACATGATTTTAAATATTAAATAAGTCACCCGTAAGCGCACCTTGTTGGCCACAAAGTAGTATGCATAATATTTAAGAGGGAAACATGTGTGACATTAAAAATGGCATATTCCCCCCAGTGACTAGGCAGAAAATTACATTATCACTAGTCAGGCTGTAGCTGGCACCTAGGAAAAGCCAAACGATAGATTATACATTTTAATCCATAACTTTTTACCTGTACCAGCTACAGACTCAGTTCAAAGACTTATTTTCATATTTAATAAAAATCCAATCTAATTGCAAAGTCGAATTTTTATTAAATATATTTTAAATGTATCTTTTAAAAGTTTACTTCTACCCAGCATGAAGCTGTTGGAGGCTAATTTGCATTACCTCTCCAGCAACTGCCCAGCCTCAAATTTGCCTAAATTACGCATGAAAGGGTTGTGAGAACTGCTCCCAGAGCAGAGATAATGGCCTGGGAGCGGGAGGTGTTTTCTTCCACAGCAGGAAGACTGATGGGATGGAACCAGGATATTAATTTACTTCAAAAAGGCCCTTCCTGCCACTAGTAAATGTCTGGTGACACTTAGAAGGACTCACCTTTTGTCCCCATAGGTAGGCTAGCACCAAGCCCAGTGGGAGGGAAGTTACCCCCAAAACCAATTTTAAATGGCAGTGGAATGGGCTGCTCATTACCCTGTCCATACCTATGGATGGAGACACAGGCTCTGCACAACGGGAGAAGCGTTTCTCTGTCTCACAATCTGAGAGAGAGGGGCCCTGTAGGATTGTTGCAGTAGGGCAAACAGGTACTGTGGAGAAGGAGGGTAGGGTTGCTCACAGTATCAGGGATTGAGCACAGGTTTATTTAATTTAAACTGTGTGACATTTAGCAGGCGGTGGCGTTAACCTCTGAGGTGTGGAGGCGGACACTTGTCAGACCCCAAATAATAATCCACCTTCCTACAACAAAGCAAGAGAAAGTGCCCCTTAGAAACACATGGTGCATCTAGAAGCTAGGTACCCTTCAAAGGAGCACTGTTGGTGTGTTGATCTTCAGCCTCCCATCTTCATCAAAGCTTTCATCCTACTCAAATAGTGTCAAGAACCTCTTTACATACAATACAACAATACAATGTATGAATGAGACTAACAGACCAAGCGCATCAATGGGCATATTACAGAATGGTCCAATGTACTCACCATATTCATTGAAGGCGTGAAGCAATTCATGGGCCATAAACACTCCAATAGCTCCAAAGTTGACAGCGCTGACAAGGAAAAGAAAACATTTTAATGGAAAGTTATGAGCTGTGCGATGATGAGCTGCGCGATGATGAGCTGCGCGATGATGAGCTGTGAGAAAGCATGTAACACAGGTAAGAGCTCCTCATATTTGCCAAGACACGGGGTACCAGGCAGGACCACACTGATTTCAAGGATTTGGTGTGTCTTCGGAAAATAATTCTGGAGACTTAGAGGGAGAATAACAAGGCCATGCAGATCTAGAAATGCTTGTTAAAATGGATCCAGTAGAAACATATCTCACTTTGGCTGTCTTGCAGGTTCACAGTGAAATTCTGATCCCTCCGCAGACAGGAGTTTGCACAGGGATTGCAATTATGGGTTCTGTGACAATTGTCACAGCTCCATTGTTTCTCCTGAGAGATTCCAGCAAGTCAAACCTGCTGGAATTCATCAGGGAAAATTCTATAAATAGAAGGGGAAAGCTGTGGGATTCGGACTGTTAAAAAGTGATTCTGAATCTAATACCTCAGTTTTATGTTGTAAACTCTGAACAGGAGGTATTTAACACATTCAGTAAATGCCATCACCTGGAGGTAATGGTATTAACTGGTTACTGGGTGTGGTAGATACCTCACCCTATTCCAACCAACTTATAATGAAAGCCTTTGTGTTCTTCTTCCCATTCAACCACAGCTGGACTCTCCACTCAACCACTCTGGTCTTTCCCCACTAGGCTGCAGTCTAGGGAGCGGCTTCCAGTCAAGCATGAGCTGCCATGATCCCATCATGCCCAAAAGTGTGTGTTATTGACACGGCCTCCTGCAGTGTTGGGCTGGCTTCAACATTGTTGCCACTGATGCCTTTGAGATGCAGCCCAGCCCTGCATTCAGGCAGTGCTCCAGAAGGTATGGGTTGATCACTCAGGCGGTGCTCCAGAAGGTAAGGGTTGACCACTCAGGCAGTGTTCCAGAAGGCATGGGTTGACCACTCAGGCAGTGTTCCAGAAGGCATGGGTTGATCATTCAGGCAGTGCTCCAGAAGGCATGGGTTGATCATTCAGGCAGTGCTCCAGAAGGCATGGGTTGATCACTCAGGCAGTGTTCCAGAAGGCATGGTTTGATCACTCAGGCAGTGCTCCAGAAGGCATGGGTTGATCATTCAGGCAGTGCTCCAGAAGGCATGGGTTGATCACTCACCAGAAGGCATGGGTTGATCATTCAGGCAGTGCCCCAGAAGGCATGGGTTGATCATTCAGGCAGTGCCCCAGAAGGCATGGGTTGATCACTCAGGCAGTGTTCCAGAAGGCATGGGTTGACCATTCAGGCAGTGCTCCAGAAGGCATGGGTTGATCACTCAGGCAGTGTTCCAGAAGGCATGGTTTGATCACTCAGGCAGTGTTCCAGAAGGCATGGGTTGATCATTCAGGCAGTGCTCCAGAAGGCATGGGTTGATCACTCAGGCAGTGTTCCAAAAGGCATGGTTTGATCACTCAGGCAGTGCTCCAGAAGGCATGGGTTGATCATTCAGGCAGTGCTCCAGAAGGCATGGGTTGATCACTCACCAGAAGGCATGGGTTGATCATTCAGGCAGTGCCCCAGAAGGCATGGGTTGATCATTCAGGCAGTGCTCCAGAAGGCATGGGTTGATCACTCACCAGAAGGCATGGGTTGATCATTCAGGCAGTGCCCCAGAAGGCATGGGTTGATCATTCAGGCAGTGCCCCAGAAGGCATGGGTTGATCACTCAGGCAGTGTTCCAGAAGGCATGGGTTGACCATTCAGGCAGTGCTCCAGAAGGCATGGGTTGATCACTCAGGCAGTGTTCCAGAAGGCATGGTTTGATCACTCAGGCAGTGTTCCAGAAGGCATGGGTTGATCATTCAGGCAGTGCTCCAGAAGGCATGGGTTGATCACTCAGGCAGTGTTCCAGAAGGCATGGGTTGATCATTCAGGCAGTGCTCCAGAAGGCATGGGTTGATCACTCAGGCAGTGTTCCAGAAGGCATGGGTTGACCATTCAGGCAGTGCTCCAGAAGGCATGGGTTGATCACTCAGGCAGTGTTCCAGAAGGCATGGTTTGATCACTCAGGCAGTGTTCCAGAAGGCATGGGTTGATCATTCAGGCAGTGCTCCAGAAGGCATGGGTTGATCACTCAGGCAGTGTTCCAGAAGGCATGGGTTGATCACTCAGGCAGTGCTCCAGAAGACATGGGTTGATCATTCAGGCAGTGTTCCAGAAGGCATTGGTTGATCAGGCAACAATATGAGCGAACAACAGACCCAAACCAGAATCACGATCCGTATGAGCCTGTTGAGAAGATGTCAGCACATTCTTAGGAGGTCATTGTCCCTTTCTTGAAAACTCATATTGTTGTCCTAAATGGAGGATCCAGTTCTGTACATCCTATAGCAATGGTAAATCAGTAATGCGACTGAGTCTAATGTACAAAGAAAACACATGCTAGTACGATATTTCACTTGACATTCTTGCTAGACTCTTACTGACATGGATAATTTTCAGATTTTTGACATGGATAATAATGAATGAAGGAAGTGGAGGGCCGATGTGTTCCTTAAAATAAATCCCACCTAACTTGTGGGTAATACATTTGGCGACCCTGCTATAACTGAAAACCTACGAAGCAGAAGAATAAGTGTTCGAGAATTTACGAAAAGTAATCCAGGCGTTGAACCCCTGGGAAAGCCAAGTGGGAGCCCTCTGCTGTTGAGGCAAGGTACTGCACTCGACATTACTGTTAGGGCGAGGACTGTAATGATTATTACAAATCTCTGTTGACACAGAGATTCCAAAGCAAGGAAGAGTGGCGTCGAAGGAGATGTGATCCGTGGTCACTTATAAAAACCCACCCGCACCTTGGAATAGGCATGCGAGAGCTAACTTTGTGCAATGTGCAGGGATGGAAACTAAGGCCTGCTTTCTGATGTATGTTCATTTAGGAAAGTGTTCTGAAACTAAAGTGCTCCTGTTGACTGACAGTGTTCCAGGTAAGCCTCTCTTCAGACAGTAAACTCTACAGTTCGCCAACAGCATGACTAGCCCCTGATAATTATCCACACACTTAAGATGACCATGGCATCTTCCGGAACCTATCCCTAAGCGCAGACATTAGTTTGTACACAAGACATCTTGCCTGCAAGCAATGTCTCCAAAGGAGTGTGTACAAGATCAATGCCTGTTTTTAAACTAGAGCATATAAAAATAGGTAATTTGAAAAGAACTGCCAAAGGTTTCAGACAGTTTTTAATACAACTTTACATATCACTCCTCTAAGAGATCATGCAGTATAACACATGTATAACAGGTGCCCAAATGTTAGTTTCATTACTGATGTTCAGTAAAGAACTGTCAGTCACATGTAAAAATCACAGCATGCTGGCTTTGAAGAATCTTTGTAAAGTTCGTTCACTTGTAAAATGAAACTGTTCAGTCCTTGATACTGTGCCCAGTAAATGCACTTTGGGCAAACACGATAAAATGTGGCACAATGAGAAGGGAGTGTCCCAGAATCATACAATTTGGTCAAAGGGAAAAAGTCATTCTGTGTCCAGCTTATCGATGGCTGGTGTGATCTGGGATGGTTTACAGCAGTGGCATTCTGTGCCAACCACTGAATAAGAAAAGGTGTCCCTTCTGCCAGAGCAATTCACAAGATGCTTCCCAGAAAGCAAGGTAACAAGGGCACCACCGAGTAATTGGAACCATGGTATATGCACAACTCTGTTAAAGTATGGCATGATGGAAACATTGCCATTAGGAGCCCTTCCCTGATAAAACATTGGTGAACAAAGCCTTTGCAGAATAATGGTCCTTACAGAGGCATCAGATCCAGAGAATCCTTTCATATTGAGAGTATGGTATCATGAGCAAAATGGAATAATGGGACCTTTGCTTCAAATTCAAACCCTGGCATAATACAAGCCTATTCTCCTTTAAAAAAATGTTGACTCTAGTGGAGCAATGTGCAAGGGGGTTCATTGATTTCAATGGGTGTGTCCTTTTAATGCCTGCTTTGAGCAGGCATTAAACATGACGCCACAAATGGTGCAATGAAATCTTGTATTTCATTGCACTCATGTTTGAGGGCCTCCTAACGATGGAATGCCCCCCTTGCATGCATTTTGCCTGGCACAGGCATAATGTGGCGCAGGGGTTGCAAAGTGATGCAATGTATGCATTGCGCCACTTTGTAAATATGGCGCGGCGATTTTTGCCTCATTCAGCCACATTAGCGTAAAAACAATCCTAATGTGGCGCCAGGAGGCGCAAGGGCCTTGTAAATCTGGCCCTATGTTTTTCTTTATCTTTGAACACGCCAAGGGACGGCGTATATTTTATTGTTCTGTCACCTGTATTTTGCTTACACCCCCTCTCCGCTCCTGCCTCGGTGTGGCTCCCCTCCCTGTCCAAGCAGGGTCACTTCCAAGCAGCATCTGGCCTTAAGTTGGTTATGACACTTTAGTATTTCTTTGAACTGGAAACCTTCTTTTGAGGCCTACTGTATAAACATAGCAGTGATTGTTTGTGTAGTCTTCATTAGTGGCACAGTGAAAGCACAGCCCATGCTGTCTACATGAACAAAAGTTGACTTATTGTCATTCACCACAGTCAAGGTGGATTTATTTTCAGATGTTTTGATTGTGGTGCACTGTTTAATCTTCTAAGATTCATTATTCTTTGTTGACAGTAGAAGATATTGGAAGTTAACCTTCAGAACCACATGGTGTTGCTGAACACTGTGCTCTCAGTGGTGCAACCTCTGTTCTCATTCCCTACACACAGAATGGTGGGTGTGCACCACAGATGGAAACGACCAGTTGCAGGAGGACGTTTCATATGAATTGCTGCTTAGTGCACTCAAGCAGCATGCAATACCACCTAGTTGTAGCCAATGCTGTGGTACAATTGGGTTTAGGATTTGAAGTACACTGCTCTCAAGGGCAGACCCTCTCTCTAGCAAACAGGTTCTAGAATACCAATTAACAGGGTCCTATTGGGACAGAAAACTTGGCCCTCAATGGTGAATTATATTGCTAAAATCATGGCCCCTGTGCAAGTGCTTTGCAAGGTAAGGAAGACTGTGTGCATTGGTGGTTGTTGCAGGCTATGTATGTCTTCATATCATGGAAATCAACAATAAAAACCAGCCATGGAGACCCTAAAACAAGCCAAAACAGCCACAAAACTGGCCCACACACACTGACCTATCAGACCGGCCCACCGGGCATTGCCTCATTGCCGCGAGGCCAGTACAACCCAGTCAATGTCACCAAAGAGGCTAATATTAACATCTGTCATTTATAGTACAAAGAGATGGTAAAAGTCATCAGGAAGAATTATATTAAAAATGTTATTTTAGCTTTAGACTAGGTAAAAAATATATATATATTCCTTTTCATAAGCACCAAGGAGCTTTAACCCTTCACGATAAGGGAGTCAGATATTTTAATTTCTGAAAAGTCTAACATTATGGGAACTTAAACCTCAAAATGTCTCTTTGAATGATAGAAGTTAGCGACAGTAATTCTAACCATGTATTTCTACTAAGCACCGGTGGCTCGAAGAGTGAGATTTAAAACTTAGGATTTAATGGTTTTGTGATGAATGGGGTCAAAAGCTTGGCTTTGGGTTTTTCTACCTTGACCATGACTTTTCCAGTGCTGCAGTGTAGCACGGGTCTTTTTACAGTGAAGATGATTTCATGCTTCAGAGTCAATAACCGTGTCGCTGCCGCACAACTATAGCCATCAAACACTGCAATGCAGATATGACCACCTCATTACTATCCCCACCCTGCAGTACTCTGCAGGTCACTGGCCACCGAAGGTGAAGAGAAGCAGGATGCAGGGCTACGGGGGCTCCCCATAATGGAGTAAGTTACTCAACTGCAGTACTTAATTTGAGCCGCACCAGCACTTTTTTCTGAACATGGGCTCTTATGATAGCCTGCCACATGGTGGCACTGTTTGTCTTATTTTTGTGCAAAAACACAACAGCTGTTGTTTACTATTTAAATAAACACTAAATGACTAATACATGTCACTTAGAACTATAGGGGCCTGATTTACTAGAAAATGGCAGAGGGTAGCACTGCACCACATTTGGCAGCATCATGCATCGTCATTTTCAAAACACAGGGATGCGTCGTATTTACTAGAATATGCAGCACCTTTGTGTTTCCCCCTGCAACGGCAATACATTTCCTGCCGTGCGCCAACGCAGCAACCCTTGCACCATAGTGCAAGGATGGCTGTGTTGAGGGGGAGATTGTTTTTGTGCAGGAAGGAACACCATCCTGCACAAAAACAATCTTAAGTGGTAATTTGCTCTTTCTATGTGTCCTGCAGAATGCAACACAAATAGAAAGACCAAAAAACAAATAGGAATTAAAGCATTTCTCCTCGTTGTGCCATGCTAACGCCAACCCTGGGTGGGCATTAGATTCTGGCGCTGCCTCAGGTTTATGAAAACTCATAAATCTGAGGCATCGGCAAAATGCAATGGGTGTTTCTGTGGAATGCCCACAGCAACACCCATTGCATGCCCCCTCCATGCAAAGTGCTGGGTTGAAGGGCCCGTGTTTAAAAGGTGGCGTTAAGCCACAAAAAGTGGCTTGACACCACCTTATAAATTCGGTGCAAGGCATAGCGTCAACAGAGCGTCATGAAAAGTGACGCTTCGGTGGAACTAGGGTCTCGTAAATGTGTCCCTAAGAATTGTTGCAAGGCATGTGCTAGTCCTTTTGAGTGTATCTTGAAAGTCTGAACAGCACTAGAGGGAGCAGAGGGTGGTGCAAGCTGAAGTAGACGCCTGACAAGGTGTGGGGCACTTCTTTTTTTTTTACAAATGACGCACTGCTCAAATGACATGACGTATGGATAGAGTGGGCTCTGGGTCCGCCCTTGCTCATTATTTGATGGCTTTGTTGTCTGACTGAGCTATCCTCTCTTGATTTGATGTCTTTCCTCCCTGCTTTTGTGTTTGTCCCACCGAGGAGCATTTCGGTAGTAATTGTTCTCATTGGATGATTTATGTCCTTCCACAACATACTCAGGGACTCCTATGTTTGGAGGTTCAGCATGTGTTTCTTGCTCTCCCACCTTTTCCTCTTTAAACCGCCCCCCAATCCACCCATATGCAGCCTTCCCCCAGCTGCTTGTTGCCCTAATCCCCTTCCCACTAGCATATTTATTTTTTATTTCCTTATTTATTTATTTGAGGGGCTGGCAGCTGCTAAATGCTGCAGGAATGCTCTGTTTCTTTTCAGAAGTTTGCATGCACTCATTTCTTCCTATTGTAATTTGCCATTCTAAAAGAGCCATCCACCGTGCTTGAACTGTAAATTAAAAGTGAATGCCATGCGCCATGATGCATGGACAAGCATGCGTCACGAAGCTCACGTGTGCATGCATCACAATGCATTCATGCACATCGGTGGCCATCCTAGAATGGGTTTACTTTACAGACAGTCCATTTTAAGCTTGCCATCCATCCTTTGGCATGCTTCTTGTGAATCTGTTGCACGTAGTATGCAGTACTTACGCTGATGGATGTACACATATATCATTGGTCGTGCAGGGAGACATCCCAAGTGGGACATTGCTCAACAGTACACAATAAGACAGCGCTGCCATACCTTGGAAAGTCCACTTGGAAGAACGGGCTTCGGAACATGCCAGCGGGGAAGACCACAGCGTTCTGACTGATGGAGTAGTAGGAATGGACGGATGACGGATCCACCTCCCAGCTGGTGTGCAGCAATGAGTAAGGAAGACAAGGAAATGTCAAAGTGAGAGCCAAACTTGAGGCATTCTCGCAGGGAGCTCCAATTGCAATATAGATAAATATGATTCTGCCCACACCATCAGTCAAACAGGGGAACCATGAATGTTGTTGGACTGAGTGGATCTTCAGCAAAAATCTGCCAGAAGCCTCGGAGGCAGCAAGGCCCAAGCTAGGACATTCAACACTCATCATGACTCTTGGGATGCCCCCAAGCTATGTTCCCTCTAAGTGGCTCGCATGGGCACACGCACACAGTGTCACGTTTCGCCTTAATGAACGCAAAACCAAGGAATCTCCTGCTGGTGGGAGAAGAGCTCTCCATGAGCTGTTAATCAAGGCAGAGTGAAGCCTGATATCTTTCCTCCTGAATGAGGACTATTCAGGATGTAATTCCTCCCTCTGCCCTCCCCCACACACCCCCACACCCTTCCACTACATTTCCTTGAAGAAAACCAAGTAGCTAACTGTTTTTGAAACTGAAACAACAGTCCCCATGGTTAAAACACTTAGCAGTGGGGAAATAAGAAACACGTTTGTCTGGGTACTACAATTTTTATAATAAAATAATCCCAAAAAACAAGCTGTTATATGTACATGCTTGTATTTGAAAGATGTTCCAAGTGCAAAAGCCCAGGGTTTTCCGAGAAAACAGTGGTCTGTTTAACCTGATTTAACTGGAGAGATAGACAAATGCAGAGCTGAAAATAAAAGTGAGAGGCTGAAAATAACTGTCATAAAATAATCTGCATCTCAGACATGCACTTCTAGAAGGACATTTCCCTACTTACATTCTCAAATTAAATGGACCATCTTTGTAAAAGATGTTGAGGTATGCAAAGATACCCAAGCACTCAAATATTATTCCAAAAGCAATTGTAAGTCCATAAAGTAAGGACTTGTAGATGATAAGTCCAATCAAGTGAGTTTTATTGGAACGTGAAAGATTCTGTGCTCTAGATTGCATATAACATCACCACAACAGTTGAAATGTGTTACCTTCTGTGAATTTTCAAGGCTAGAAGTATATAAATCTACTAATGGCAGTACCAGCTAAACTTTGGAAGCTGCACAGCTTTGACTGCTTGGAGAGACAGGGTCTCATTATTGACTTACCTTTTGTTATCTGGGAGCATGTGTACTTGGAAGACGGTCCTTAGCTTGCCCATCGTTCAACTTACCTAGACTATCCAATAACTCTTGGAAACACCAATTACACAGGCTCAGCCACAGGTTATTTTCCTTGATGAGTTTTACAAGTTTTCTTCATAATTTCAGACATGGAAGCTTTACAGTGAAACAACCTTTTGAAATTTGAAACTTCTAGCCTTGAAAAAGTAATGGATGGTGACAAAATATTTGTTGGCTGTTGTTCTCAAATATATGCAATTTGGAGCGTGGAATATTCCACATTTCAGTAAAACCTCCTTGATTTGACTTATCATCTACAAATCCTTACTCTATTGACATACAATTACTTTTGGAATACTATTTGAGGGCTTCGGTATCTTGGGTATCTTTGTATACTCTAGCATACATTGGACCTATAGGACCATTGTTGTTCGTGCCTTGGTAGTAGGGTGTGTGATACCTGTCAAACACTACCCTAATCAGCTGTGCTCTTTCATTACCTACATGCATGTTTGTTCAACGGGAGGGTGATTTATGTACCACTACTACCTTTCTGTATATGTATTAGAATTAATTTAAAAAAACCTTTACCTTTTAAATGTTTGGGGAAGTGTCCCTTCTAGTCTCACAAGAATATAGCATCATCTTTGCTAGTATTCCTCAGTTTCACACACAAACAAAAAATGTGTACACAAAAACAAGCCACTGCTGTACTACAAAAATTATTAGAGGGAACACAGCTTAGAAGTCCCTGAATTAAACATGAAATGGCATTTTAATGACAATTCAGTCAAGGTAGACATTAATGTGCAATCCACACGGCTGAGAGGCAGACATTAATGTACGATCCAAACGGCCCAGAGGCAGACATCAACGTACAATCCACACATCCCAGAGGCAGACATTAATGTACAATCCACAAGGCCCAGAGGCAGACATTAAAGTACAATCCACAAGGCCCAAAGGCAGACGTTAAAGTACAATCCACAAGGCACGGAGGCAGACATCAACGTACAATCCACACATCCCAGAGGCAGACATTAATGTACAATTCACATGGTCGAGAGGCAGACATTAATGTACAATCCACACATCCCAGAGGCAGACATTAATGTACAATCCACACACCCCAGAGGCAGATATTACTGTACAATCCACACTTTCCAGAGGCAGACATTCATGTACAATCCACACTTCCCAGAGGCAGACATTAGTGTACAATCTTAGCAACACAAAAGGATGATGGACGGAGTGCTGAACAATGCAAACACACACCCCCAGTCACAGATCTGGGTTTAATCCATCGTTCTTTTGCTCACCATGCCACCCCAGTTTGGACCCAGCCATTTGCAAATCAGTCTTGACCCTGTTTCTTATGGAACAGTCCAGCCCAAACTGCCAAGCCAGGTCCTCACTGGACCAGAAACAAGCATCCTGGAACCAGTTTCAGGGTTTCACCCTTCATCAGCCAGGCTAGCTTGAATCCAGTGGCACAGTGAGCAAGGGACCCAAAAGGATGAAGGACAGAAAACAGGTCCTAGGATGCTTGTTTTCTTTCCAGGGAGGACCTGGCCTGGCGGTTCGCACTGGACTGTTCCCACGAGGAACAGGGTCAAGACTGATTTGCATATTGCTGGGTCCAAACTGGGAACGATGGATTAAACCCAGATCTGGGACTTGGGGTGAGTGTTTGCATTGTTCAGCACTCCATCCATCATCCTTTTGTGTTGCTAAAGTTGCCCTAAGTGGGAAGGGTATGCCCAGACGTGGGTCCCGTGCTTACTGTGCCACTGGATTCAAACTAACCTGGCTGATGAAAGGTGAAACCCTGAAACCAGTCCCAGGATGATTGTTTTTGGTCCAGGGAGGACCTGGCCTGGTAGTTCGGGCTGGACTGTTCCCATGAGGAACAGGGTCAAGACTGATTTGCATATGGCTGGGTCCAAACTGGGGTGGCATGGTGAGCAAAAGAACAATGGATTAAACCCAGATCCGTGACTGGGGGTGAGTGTTTGCATTGTTCAGCACTTTGTCCATCATCCTTTTGTGTTGCTAAAGTTGTCCTAAGTGGGAAGGGTATGCCCAAATGTGGGTCCCTTGCTCACTGTGCCACTGGATTCAAGCTAGCCTGGCTGATGAAGGGTGAAACCCTGAAACTAGTCCCAGGATGCTTGTTTCTGGTCCAGGGAGGACCTGGTCTAGCAGTTCGGGCTGGACTGTTCCCATGAGGAACAGGGTTAAGACTGATTTGCATATGGCTGAGTCCAAACTGGGGTGGCATGGTGAGCAAAGGAATGATAGATTAAACCCAGATCTGTGAATGGGGGTGAGTGTTTGCATTGTTCAGCACTCCGTCCATCATCCTTTTGTGCTATTAATGTACAATCCACACATCCCAGAGGCAGACATTAATGGGCAATCCACAAATTCCCAGAGCCTGACATTAATGTACAATCCACACGTCGCAGAGGCAGACATTAATGTACAATCCACACATCCAAGAGGCAGACATTCATTTACAATCCACACAATTCAGAGGCAGACATTAATGTATAATACACACGTCTGAGAGGCAGACATTAATGTACAATCCACATGGCCCAGAGGCAGATATTAATTTACAATTCACACGTCCAAGAGGCAGACGTTAATGTACAATCCACTCGGCCCAGAGGCAGACATTAATGTACAATCCACATGTCCAAGAGGTAGACATTAATGTACAATCCACACGTCCAAGAGGTAGACATTAATGTACAATCCACACATCTCAGAGGCAGACATTAAGGTACAATCCACGCAGCCCAGAGGCAGACATTAATGTACAATCCACACGTCCCCGAGGAATATAATCCGCACAGTTCAGAGGCAGGCATTAATGTACAATCCACAAGGCTGAGAGGTAGACATTAATGTACAATCCGCACATCCCAGTGGCAGACATTAATGTACACTCCACAGGTCCCATAGGCAGACATTAATGTACAATCCACACGTCCCAGAGGCAGACATTAATTTACAATCCACACATCCAAGAGGCAGACATTAATGTAGAATTCACACAGTTCAGAGGCAGACATTAATGTATAATACACACGTCTCAGAGGCAGACATTAATGTACAATCCACACATCCAAGAGGCAGACATTAGTTTATAATTCACACAGTTCAGAGGCAGACATTAATGTACAATCCACACATCCAAGAGGCAGACATTAATGTATAATCCACACAGTTCAGAGGCAGACATTAATGTATAATACACACGTCTCAGAGGCAGATTTAATGTACAATCCACATGGCCCAGAGTCAGATATTAATTTGCAATTCACACGTCCAAGAGGCAGACATTAATGTACAATCCACACAGCCCAGAGGCAGACATTAATGTACAATCCACACAGCCCAGAGGCAGACATTGATGTACAATCCACACATCCCAGAGGCAGACATTAATGTACAATCCACAGATCCCAGAGGCAGACATTAATGTACAATCCACATAGCCACGAGACAGACTTCAATGTACAATCCACACAGCCCGGAGGCAGACATTAATGTACAATCCACACGTCCCTGAGGAATATAATCCGCACAGTTCAGAGGCAGACATTAATGTACAATCCACAAGGCTGAGAGGTACACATTAATGTTCAATCCACACTGCACAGAGGCAGACATTAATGTACAATTCACATGCTCGAGGGGCAGACATTGATGAACAATCCACTCATCCCAGAGGCAGACATTAATGTACAATTCACACGTCCCCGAGGGATATAATCCGCACAGTTCAGAGGCAGACATTAATGTACAATCCACAGGTCCCATAGGAAGACATTAATGCACAATCCACACATCCCAGAGGCAGACATTAATGCACAATCCACACATCCCAGAGGCAGACATTAATGTACAACCCACACAGCCCAGAGGCAGTCTATGGTAAACAGAGTTGCTTGAAGGTCAATGGAATGTGACTTCGTTGCATTCCACCAGGATCTGAGTCATGGAATTCTGATGACAATGTTATGACATAATTTGTAACTGGAAGCTGTGCTGGACAGGATTGCTGGGATGTTCTGCCTCGAGCTTACATTAATGAAGTTCCTGTTGGAATTACCCGAGTCTGCTACTCATTTCTGAAGATCCAAGGAACCCTCTTTCCAACACAGACATAAATGTAGAATCCACACAGCCCGGAGACAGGTATTAATGTACATTGCATTCATCCCAAGGGCATGCATTAATGTAGAGTTCACAGAGCCCAGGAGCATGGAATAATTCAACACATTCAGCAGAAGCACACTTTGATGTACAACCCGCCTTCAGCAGAAGCACACTTTGATGTACAACCCGCCTTCAGCAGAAGCACACTTTGATGTACAACCCGCATTCAGCAGAAGCACACTTTGATGTACAACCCGCATTCAGCAGAAGCATGCATTGATGTACAACCCACATTCAGCAGAAGCACACTTTGATGTGCAACCCGCCTTCAGCAGAAGCACACTTTGATGTACAACCCGTATTCAGCAGAAGCACGCATTGATGTACAACCCGCATTCAGCAGAAGCACGCATTGATGTACAACCCACATTCAGCAGAAGCACACTTTGATGTACAACCCGCCTTCAGCAGAAGCACACTTTGATGTACAACCCGTATTCAGCAGAAGCATGCATTGATGTACAACCCGCCTTCAGCAGAAGCACACTTTGATGTGCAACCCGCCTTCAGCAGAAGCACACTTTGATGTACAACCCGTATTCAGCAGAAGCATGCATTGATGTACAACCCGCATTCAGCAGAAGCACACTTTGATGTGCAACCCGCCTTCAGCAGAAGCACACTTTGATGTACAACCCGCATTCAGCAGAAGCACGCTTTGATGTACAACCTGCATTCAGCAGAAGCATGCATTGATGTACAACCCGCCTTCAGCAGAAGCACACTTTGATGTGCAACCCGCCTTCAGCAGAAGCACACTTTGATGTACAACCCGCCTTCAGCAGAAGCACACTTTGATGTGCAACCCGCCTTCAGCAGAAGCACACTTTGATGTACAACCCGTATTCAGCAGAAGCAGGCATTGATTCACAACCCACATTTTGCAGAAGCACGCATTGATGTACAACTCACACAGCACAAGACAGTGGGGCAACCTGCATGATGACAACCCAGGACAGCGTAGCAACCTGCAACAAGCTCTAAGAAGCCACAGCAGTTGGAGACGTTTAATGTGCACTGCTAACAGGAGATAATACCGGGCTTTGGAATATAGCACAGAGCAGCTGACTCAACAGAACAATTTAGAATTGTCTAGTCAGCATAACATAACATAACATAGCATAACATAACATAGCACAGCATTTAATAACACAGCATAATATAACATAACATAGCACAGAGTAATATAACATAACATAACATAGCACAGCATAACATAACATAGCATAACATAACATAGCATAGCATAACATAACATAACATAGCACAGCATAACATAACATAGCACAGCATAGCACAGCATAACATAACATAACATAGCATAGCATAGCATAACATAACATAGCACAGCATAATATAATATAACATAACATAACATAGCGCAGCATAACATAATATAACATAACGTAACATAACACAGCGCAGCATACCATACCATACCATACAAAACCATAACATAGCATGGCAAGGACTAATTTAACAACCCAGATGTGAACAGCATAAGATAATGTCATTTTAGATGTTGAGAAATGGAACTATTTATTCTTCCGCAAATGAGAATGTTCTGCCACCCTCTGAACGTCAGTGGCAAGATTGCCCACTAAATACATACTTGTCGTGTCCATGAGGATCAAGGGTTCCGAAGAGAGCACTCTCCCTGGGGGCCTTCAGCTGCACCACGTTCTGGAAGAAGGAGTCCTCGCCAAGATGCAGCTGAGGACAAGGAGAAAACTCAGAGTGAGGTGAGGAGGCAAGGGTGGCGCAGAGGGAGGGCCCCGGACTGAGGCGCAGTGAGGGGGGCGGGGGCAAGGGGGGCGCCGGGGGAGGACCCCAGGCTGAGGCGCAGTGAGGGGGCAGGGGCAAGGGGGGCGCCGGGGGAGGACCCCAGGCTGAGGCGCAGTGAGGGGGGCGGGGGCAAGGGGGGCACCAGGGGAGGACCCCAGGCTGAGGCGCATTGAGGGGGCGGGGGCAACAAACTCAGGCATCGGGTGCATTACAAGACAGAGGCTCTTATTAGGAAGTCTCTCCTCTTACACAGTGGTTGCTAGAAAACTCCAGGATAATCGGATTCTAAGGCTGAGTCGACATCGGTGCTGTAACTACCAGACTTGTTAGTTCTTTGTGCATCTGGACTAAATCCCTAAAGATGACTAAAAAGGGAGGGACAGCACAGGGGATCCCTTCCAGCATGCCATGGACTGTAACACATTCAGTACACAGCACACAGTTAAATATGTAAACTAAAACATTACATATACAAGCAAAGAACCAGCAAACAAAAGACTTAAACCACTTAACTTTTGAAGAAACAAAGAGGCTGAACTAGCTGTTATTGGGCCTTTTCTATACCTATTTTATTATTGGTTGTGTTTTCTAATTTCCTGCTTTACCTCGAAATGCATTATGGTACATGTAGTCTGTTGAAAGAGTAAGAAAAGAGATTGCATAATAATCACCTCTTTGTCTTTAATGCATTCAGGGCTAGGAGAGTCTGGACATGCAAGGATCAACATTCCCCAGAGGCCTACAGTGCCCACATGTGTGCCAGAAGCCTCCAGCGCTGGAGCTGAGCCCAGAGACAAGTGCCTGTTACTCCCTGTGTCCAGTGTCACACAGCCCAGCCGGAGGAAGCCATGGCTCTGTGGGTACCAGCTTCAGAGCTGTTTGTTACGGTGTATGTCTCGTTCCCAGTAACACTGCTCATTCAGTGATCTGCTGGGAAGATGTAAGTGTAATTAGAAAGCACTGTACTCTGTAACCAACTGCATGCTGCAAAATGCACGAAGGGAGCGAACAACGTTTAAAGACTGACAGTCCACCAAATCATACTAAGGGGTATATTACCGAGCCCCTGGGGCCACTGGAGCATCACTTTTTGTGACGCGCGGGTGGTGCTGTCCACTGCGCCGTATTTACAAGGCAGCGGTACGCCACTTTTTGTGGCTTAATGCCGCCTTGTAAATACGGCCCCTTCACCTGCAGCACTTTGCGTAGAAGGTGCGTGTAATGGGTGTTGCTGTGCGCCACAGCGTCATCCACTGCATTTTGATGCTGTGCCAGATTTACAAGAAATCGTAAATCTGTGGCAGTGCCAAAATCTGACACCACCACAGGGGTGACGGTACTGTGGTCCAATGAGAAGAAATGCCTTTATTTCTCCTTGTTTTTTGCTCGCCCTGTTTTTGTGCAGGCAGGTGTCCTTTCCTGCACAAAAACCATCTCCCCCTCAAGGCAGCCATTCTTGCACTATGGCACAAGGGTGACTGCATTGACACTCTGCAGCCAATTTAGCACCAGTGCAGGGGAAACATAGGGGTGCACAGTATTTTTGTAAATACGGCGCATCCCTGCGTTTCATAATTGACGCAGCGCATCGCTGGCAATTTTGGTGCAGCGCTACACCAGTTATTTGTAAATATGCCCCTAAGTGTACAACAGTAATCTCTGAAGCCTTGTCAATCCCTGAAGCCTTGTCGATGCCACTGGGAGATGCACCGTCCTTCTCCCTGGGCACCCTTTCTCAGACTGTGCATGCCCTATCCAGGTGCAGTGTTTCATCAGCTAACTGAGCCAGTGACAAGTGGTACTTGTGTATGCGTGGCAGGGAGTGTCCTGGTGCCTGCGGCCAAGGTTCGGGGGTCCACTGCCCCTCATTTACACTCACCTGGCGATACTCACGCTCCAGTAACTCATCATCCATGATCCACAAAGGATAGCCAATCTTCACAACAATAGACTGGAGCTTGGGAAGGAAAGGTGTGACAACAATTATTTTAAGAAAAGAGAGGCAATGCATACTACAGCTTTAAACAGTGCTGGCAAAGCCAATAGGTCTGGCATTGGCCATCAGCCTTATGGCAAGTCTTGTTTTTTCATGGTTTTTGCAAAGCTTTATTGTTCTGGAATATGCCCTGTTCAAACCTTTAAAAAAATTGGGTAAAGGCAAAAATAGTTATTTTTGTTTCTAAAAAGTACACATTACCTTAGTAATCCCTGGTATGGAAGAGAACTACTTTGTGTGTGGATGCGCTCTTTGTGAAAGGGCAGCGTGCCATTAGTCATAGAAAGGTTAGCCAATGGCTGCCCCTAGATGCATGCCAGAGTGGGAGTAATGGATGAGGTCTAACTGAAATCCTATTAGTACCTATGTTATACATACTTAAAAAAAAAAGACAGGCAGCAAGGAAGAAAGGCAGGAATGAAAAAAGAAGGAAAGAAAGTTAGATTGAAGGAAAGAAAGAAAGCAAAAAATGAAAAATGAAAGAAGGCAAAAGGGAAAGAAAGAAGGGACAAAATAAGTAAAAAAGACAGAAGAGATGGCAAAAAATAAAGAAATAAGAAATAGAAAGGAAAAAACAAAGAAAGGTAAGAAAGGGGAACAATGCAAAAAAAGAAAGAAGGAAAGAAAGAGGGCAAATAAGGAAAGAAACAAGGAAAGAAAAAAGGAAAGAAGGAAAAAGAAAGAAGGGCAGAAGACATCAAATTATGGGCTAAGGAAAGAAAGAATGCAAAAAAGAAGGAAGGAAAGAAAGACAGCACAAAAGAAAGAAGTAGGGAAAGAAAGAAGGAGAGAAGGCAAAAAAGAAAGGAAAGAAGTAAAGAAAGATAGTAAGGAAGAAAGAATGTATAAAAGAAAGTAGGAAAGAATGAAGGAAAAAAGGAAAGAATGAAGGGAAGGAAGGCAAAAAGTAAGGAAAGAACGAAAGAATGAAAGAAAAAGAAAGAAAAAAGAACAAGAAAGAAAGGAAGGAAGGAAGGAACGAAAGGAAGAAAGAAAGGATAGAATGTGGGTTCACAGCATAACATACTGGATACTAAAAACCAAATCACACTCCGCCTATGCTTAAATAAAAGTGTCTTGGGAGAGGCTGAGTAAAGAACCATTGCTGAAAAGGAGCCCAGGAATAGAACCTGTGATGTGGAAGTGACAGCCTTCAGAAATCCAACCAAGAGCCGCTTCCAAAGGATTTTGCAAGCGCACTGGGAGGAAAGAGGAACTGATGAAGCTGGGAAGTGCCCAGTGCTCTCAAGAAGAGCTGGAGGAAAGAATCCAGAAAGGCAACGCTAAAGTAATCATAAAGTAAAAACAAACACGCTGGCACTGGAGGGAACAACCTTGTTGCGGGTGTGCGGACTGCAGGCACGCGGAGTGCAGTTAGCCAGTGGCTGAAGTGGGCTGGCCCGCTGCCTCATGCTGTGTGCTGGAGTGGGTGGAAACAGAATGTGACTGACACAAGAACAGACCAATGGATGAAGAGAGATGGCTGAGAGCCCCTTTGAGTGAGAAAATTAAAACTATTTTAGTAAAAGTAAAAGGTGTTGGCTAACGTTAGGCCTAAATATCGTATGGAGAAAGCAGGCATTTTAGAAGGCCTGCAGCGAAAACCTAAATCGCAGTTCGTTTAGGGGAAAGCAGGAGAGAAACCGTGCTGTCTAGCTGGAGATAAAATCCTGTCTGTCCCTGCTGTCATCTTATGGGCAGTGGCCAATGTGTTGGTGTGTCTGTAGTGCTCAGTGCCAAGAAGCCATTTGTGCAGTTAAAGCTTTTTATAAGGCAGATCACCATGAATGTGAGGAGATCTGGCCTGACAGCCGGAGCTGTTGACTTTGGAATTGGGAAGCCAGGCCCAAGCCTTGGCATTGACTCAATATGTCACATAAATGGCCAAAGTGTTCCTAAAAGCCAGGTTATTATTTCAATCTATTTCACTCAGACTAAGACTAAGCGACCGGCTTGTCTGTGTCCCGGAAAACAGCCTTGCTGGAGTCTTGAAAAGCTGAAATATATAATATATTATGTCTAGTGAAGCCTCATTCCCACCATTAACAACTGCTTTCATTTCATAACTTCTCCCAATTCCAACGGCCGATGTTCCAACAGAAATACTGAAATGTAATGTAATGTAAGGTGGATTTGTAGAGCGCTGCTTGTCACCCGCGAGGGTATCCAGGCACTGAAGAGGAGTAAACATCCGGAACCTTGTTTTGCTCCTTTCAAAACGCCCAACTCTCTAAACTTTAATCAATGTGTAGCATCTATACTCTTTGAGCCCAAATGCAAGCTTTTAATTTTTGCAATAAAGGTTTCAAAATTCATATCTATGGCTCAAGTGGGCACAACAAATCCCCAGACACGTTCACCAGGGCCTTCTTAGTATCCATTGTGAGTGACATATGTGCAAGGACTGCCCCCCCTGGAACTGATCAAGACCTCATCTTGCATTGTTAGGGCCAGTGCTTTTTCACAACCCCATTGGATCCTTTGTGATAGTTTCTTTGGTGCATTTGCCCAACCTGGTGGCCCAAACTGTTATAAAAACTTTGTTTCAAAATGAATTAATGAAATTGGTCTGATAATGGTACTGATAATTTCCTTGTGAGTTTTTTATTACTGTATTTTACTCTGAAATCTCACAAGGTTTTGGAAATGATACCTAAGTCCCAACATCATAATAAGCAAACCAGAGAACACATTCTGGAGGACTTTAATGTGAACCAAAATTTCCAAATCTCAGAAGTCTCACATGAGCTGTCAGGGTGATAAAGCTAGCATTCATTTGGTACCCTAGTGCACATACCAGTCAGCTATTTGTAAGGCTGTGGTGTTTTACAAGTGCTCTCACATTTACAGGGCCAGCTTTAGCGCTGGTGAGGCTTGGTGCGACAATCTTTCTTGGCGCTACAATGACCTCTTTCTCCATGGCTTCCCTCACTACCACCCTCCAAAGGTGCCTATAATCCCTCCATAGCACCACCCTCACATCATCATCATCATTACTTTATTCGGTACAAAGAGACCATAAAAGACAGACCACCCTCACATGTATTTAATTTCTTTTCTAGCGCTACTCATAGCAATGTAGGGCGTCAGAACACTCTACACCGTATATTCATAATACAGAAACATTGAATCATACATGTGTAGATCAGTGTATAGAAAATGCTACAAAAGTCAAAGGGAACTACAAGGTGTAGGAATCACGCCGTCCGCAGTAGCAGATAGGATATTTTAAGAGCCCTTGGTCTGGAGAAGCACAAACCCATGATTTATAACATAACACAATCTTTAGAGTTGACTTGACTAATAAGAAATTATTTCTACCAAAACAAACTCTTCTTAGCAACCTTAATATAACTAAAGACTGCCCTAAACACATAAGGTTCTACACCTATGCCTTGCAATTTGCATGCAGTTCCTTGATGTACGTTCGTAGTGCACTGTGCTGTAATCTAATAATTATAAGTTATAAACTGTAAGTAACAAAAAGATCTCTGTGACAGAAGCAGTAACCCACTGAGCTAGCTACATTAAGATACAACTCTGTGATATGGATGTGACACTTGCTTTGCAGCAGGCACATTAACCCTCTGTGCTACTTTATGGGAAGTAAAAACTGCACCTAGACAAAAACTCAGATTTTCAGATCTCCAGCAGCTACTTTAATCACCAGCATTATCTTGACATTTTTATTACTGCCTGAAAATTACTGGGCACCAAAGGAACTCTTCAGCAGGTGCTTTTAAGCCCATAAGATATTTCACCCCACCCCTTACTTAGGAGGATGGCCCTGACGCAGAGGGAGCGGTCACGCCTCCCTACATCCAGCCCAGCATATTTATCATCGTTCTGTAATGTGGCACAACTGTCTAAAGGGCTGTGGTGTTTTATATGTCCTCACATGTTTAACATTCATGGCACATCCATTTCTAAGCCTGTGGTGTTTTACAGGCACTCACATGTGTAACATTCATGTTTAACATGTCACATCCTTTTCTAAGGCTCTGGTGTTCTATAGATGCTTGCATGTTTAACTTTCATGTTTAACATGTCCCATCCATTTCAAAGGCTGAAGTGTTCTATGGGTGCTCGCATGTTTAACATGTCACATCTATTTCAAAGGCTGTGGTGTTCTATAGGTGCTCACATGTTTAACATTCATGTTTAGCATGTCACATTCATTTCTAAGGCTGTGCTGTTTTACAGGTCCTCTCACGGTTAACATTCATGTTTAACATGTCACGTCCATTTCTAATGCTGTGGTGTTCTCTAGGTGCTCGCATGTTTAAAATGTCACATCCATTTCTAAGGCTGTGGTGTTTAACAGGTCCTCTCACGGTTAACATTCATGTTTAACATGTCACATCCATTTCTAAGGCTGTGGTGTTCTATAGGTGCTCGCATGTTTAACATTCATGTTTAACATGTCACACCCATTTCTAAGGCTGTGGTGTTCTATAGGTGCTCGCATGTTTAATATTCATGTCACATCCATTTCTAAAGCTGTGGTGTTCTATGGGTGCTCATATGTTTAACGTACCACACCATGTCTAAGGTTGTGGTGTTCTGTGGGTGGTCACACGTTTAACAGTCATATTTAACATGTCACAACCATTTCTAAAGCTGTGGTGTTCTATATGTGTTCGTATGTTTAACATTCATGGCACAACTGTTTCTAAGGCTGTGGTGTTCTATAGGTGCTCGCATGTTTAACATTCATGTTTAACATGTCACATCCATTTCTAAGACTGTGGTGTTCTCTAGGTGCTCTCATGTTTAATATTCATGTTCAACATGTCACATCCATTTCCAAGGCTGTGGTGTTCTCTAGGTGCTCGCATGTTTAACATTCATATTTAACATGTCACATCCACTTCTAATGCCATAGTGTTCTATGGGTGCCCTCACATTTCACATTCATGTTTAACACGTCACATTTATTTCTAAGGCTGTGGTGTTCTATAGGGGCTCGCACGTTTAACATTCATGTTTAACATGTCACCTCCATTTATAAGGCTGCGGTGTTCTATAGGTGCTCGTATGTTTAACATTCATGTTTAACATCTTACATTCATTTCTAAGGCTGTGGTGTTCTATAGGTGCTCGCACATTTAAAATTCATGTTTAACATGTCACATCCATTTCTAAGGCTCTGGTGTTCTATAAGTGCTCGCACGTTAAACACTCATGTTTAATATGACACAACCATTTCTAAGGCTTTGGTGTTCTATAGGTGCTCACATGTATAATAGTCATGTTTAACATGTCACATCCATTTCAAAGGCTGTGGTGTTCTATAGGTGCTTGCATGTTTAATATTCATGTCACATCCATTTCTAAAGCTGTGGTAATCTATGGGTACTCGTATGTTTAACATACCACACCATGTCTAAGGCTGTGGTGTTCTGTGGGTGGTCGCATGTTTAACATTCATATTTAACATGTCACAAGCATTTCTAAAGCTGTGGTGTTCTATAGGTGTTCGTATGTTTAACATTCATAGCACAACTGTTTGTAAGGCTGTGGTGTTCTATAGGTGCTTGCATGTTTAACTTTCATGTTTAACATGTCACATCCAGTTCTAAGAATGTGGTGTTCTCTAGGTGCTCGCATGTTTAACATTCATGTTTAACATGTCACATCCATTTCTAAGGCTGTGGTATTCAATCGGTGCTCGCATGTTTAACATTCATATTTAACATGTCACATCCATGTCTACGGCTGAGGTGTTCTATAGGGGCTTGCATGTTTAACATTCATATTTAACATGTCCCATCCACTTCTAAGGCTGTGGTGTTCTATGGGTGCTCACACATTTAACATTCATGTTTAACACGTCACATTTATTTCTAAGGCTGTGGTGTTCTATAGGGGCTCGCATGTTTAACATTTATGTTTAACATGGCACAACCATTTCTAAAGCTGTGGTGTTCTATAGGTATTCGTATGTTTAACATTCATGGCACAACTGTTTGTAAGGCTGTGGTGTTCTATAGGTGCTTGCATGTTTAACATTCATGTTTAACATGTCACATCCATTTCTAAGCCTGCGAGGTTCTATAGGGGCTCGCACGTTTAACATTCATGTTTAACATGTCACCTCCATTTATAAGGCTGCGGTGTTCTATAGGTGCTCGCATGTTTAACATTCATGTTTAACATCTTACATTCATTTCTAAGGCTGTGGTGTTCTATAGGTGCTCGCATATTTAAAATTCATGTTTAACATGTCACATCCATTTCTAAGGCTCTGGTGTTCTATAAGTGCTTGCACGTTAAACACTCATGTTTAATATGACACAACCATTTCTAAGGCTGTGGTGTTCTATAGGTGCTCGCATGTATAATAGTCATGTTTAACATGTCACATCCATTTCAAAGGCTGTGGTGTTCTATAGGTGCTTGCATGTTTAATATTCATGTCACATCCATTTCTAAAGCTGTGGTAATCTATGGGTGCTCGTATGTTTAACATACCACACCATGTCTAAGGCTGTGGTGTTCCGTGGGTGGTCGCATGTTTAACATTCATATTTAACATGTCACAAGCATTTCTAAAGCTGTGGTGTTCTATAGGTGTTCGTATGTTTAACATTCATAGCACAACTGTTTGTAAGGCTGTGGTGTTCTATAGGTGCTTGCATGTTTAACTTTCATGTTTAACATGTCACATCCAGTTCTAAGAATGTGGTGTTCTCTAGGTGCTTGCATGTTTAACCTTCATGTTTAACATGTCACATCCATTTCTAAGGCTGTGGTGTTCAATCGGTGCTCGCATGTTTAACATTCATATTTAACATGTCACATCCATGTCTAAGCCTGAGGTGTTCTATAGGGGCTTGCATGTTTAACATTCATATTTAACATGTCCCATCCACTTCTAAGGCTGTGGTGTTCTATGGGTGCTCACACATTTAACATTCATGTTTAACACGTCACATTTATTTCTAAGGCTGTGGTGTTCTATAGGGGCTCGCATGTTTAACATTTATGTTTAACATGGCACAACCATTTCTAAAGCTGTGGTGTTCTATAGGTATTCGTATGTTTAACATTCATGGCACAACTGTTTGTAAGGCTGTGGTGTTCTATAGGTGCTTGCATGTTTAACATTCATGTTTAACATGTCACATCCATTTCTAAGCCTGCGAGGTTCTATAGGTGCTCGCATGTTTAACATTCATGTTTAATACGGCACTTGACTCTTTCTGGTTTCTAACTGCTCCTGAGTGTATTTTAGAATAAGGGTATGTTTGGGTGTTTTTTATGGTTTTACTCACTTTTTGTTTAGCATTTCTGTGGCTTTCTTCATCCATCCACTTCAGCTGGTCGAGTCTTTTGTCTAAAGCATCCTTGACCTCGGCAAACATAGCCTCCGCCTATGGATTCAAAGACAGATTGAAAACTTTAAAAGAGAGGTGGTTTGAGCCTTGTGACTTTCTATGCAGGTGGGAGAAAGAAGGTGCTTCATTAAAAAAAAAAAAAGACTTTGCTGAATGTACCTAATGCTGAATCCCAAGGCTGACAAATCTTTATTCCACCTCTCACCTCTTTCTTACAGCTCCCTACCCTCCCAGTCTCTTCATCTCACTCTTTCCATCAAGGGTTCCTCCATTGTAACTCTTTTCCTATCTCTCACGTCCTCATTTTGTCACCTTTTTGCCTTATTCTCTGCTGTACTGAGTCAAACTCAGACACCAAAGCACACTGTGTGCAAGCACTGCAAATACAAATTAAGCACTGGGTAATCAGTTACACTTGGCATCCCTCTTCCCCAGGATGTAGCACATTCAACGAAAAAGATGAATCAGTATTATTTGTGGCTATCTGCTATCTCCTCTGTTTTCACATAAGGTGACTGAGTCACATTGACTGTCAGTGGAGACTGCCTTCCAGGAGGTGAAACATTTGAAACAACCAAGGAGTAAAAGACAGTGGCGGCTGGTGTCCTTTAAAGATGGTGAGATGTAATGTTTGGCTCAGACTCCGGGTGGGGATCCTGACTCCTTCTTGGGGGGTTGGAGGAGTTCTTTCTCACTCTCCTGCACTCACCTTTACTTAACTGTGACACACTCAGTATCACTCGTTCTCACTCAGTCCCATTCTTTCTCGTTCATTCTGACCCAATCCTTCTGACTGAGGGCCTGATTTAGAGTTTTGGTGGATGGGTTACCCCTTCACAAACATGATGGATATCCCTTCTGCTGCATTATGATTCCCATGGGATATAATGGGATCGAAAAATGGAGGGCATATCCATGGCGTTTGTGAGGGAGTAACCCCGTCCGCCAAACTCTAAATCAGGCCCTTAGTTTCACTCTGTTTCTTTCCAACTGGCTCTGATTCATTCAGTCTCTCTCTCTCTCTGGCTCTCTCTCTCTCTCTTTCTCTCACTTTGTCTCATTCAGTTTCGCACAGTCTGACTCACTCAGTCTTACTCTTATTTACACAGTCTGACTCACCCTCACTCTGGCTCATTAAGACTCATTCAGTCTCACTCTATCACTCTCACTCATTCTCAGTCAGTTTCACTCATTCTCAGTCAGTCTCACTCAACATCACTCATTCTCAATCTGTCAGTGTCACCAGGGCCAGCTTAAGCGATGGTAGCACCCTGTGCAACAGTATTTTTTGGCACCCCCCCATGACCACCTCCTTGGATGCACTCACTACCACCCGGCAAATGTGCCCCTCATCTCTCCATAGCTCCCCTTTCACATACATTCATTTGTTTTAAAGCGTGTGTTAAGGCCGGCTTTACTAATCCACCCAGGTAAAATAGAGTGATGTTCTTTGCAGCAGGCATATTAACCCTCTATGCTACTTTATGGTAAGACAAAGCTGCAGCCAGACAAAACTCCCATCTGTCTCCCTAGCAGGAACATTAATCACAAGTGGTATCTTGACATTTTAATTGTTTCCTGAAGGTTGAGTGCACAAGGAACTTTTCAGCAGCTGCTTTTAAATTGCAAGTTTTGTAAGTTGTTGCTAAACACAGCCCCCCCCCTGAGGTCAGTGCCTCCCAATCCAGGTCAGCACCCGGTGCGCCCGCACCACTGGCACTGCCCTAAAGCTGGCCCTTAGTGTCACTCTGACTCACCTAGATGCATTCATTGTCATTCAGGCCCACTCATTCTCAACCACTCATTCTCACTGTCTTACTCAGTCCCACTCATTCTCACTCAGTCAATCTCACTCTGATTTACTTAGTCTCACTCAGATTCACACTGACTCAGTCAGTCACTCTGACTGTTGTTATGACTCAATGTCACTATCACTCAGTACCAATCATTCTAACTCACTTAGACTCTCACTTAATCTCATTGTGAGTCACTCGCACACAGTAACACTCAGATACACTCAATATCATTCTCCCTCACTCACTCACTCTCATTCATTCTCACTATTACTCACTCTTTCTATCACTCATTCTCACTCACTCCCACTCCTTCACTGATTCGCTCACTTTTGTTTACAAAGACACACATAAACACAACTAGACACACTTGTTTACACATTCACACACTCTTCTCACAGACACAAACTCTCACCCATATGCTCACAACATTTAAAAAAATCTCTACTTACTTTGCTGCCTGAGCTGGTTTAGTTTGGACTCCGGCTGTTCTATTTACCACTAGGGCTGCCCCCAGCTCCTTCACACTTCAACAAGCACTGGAGCATAAAAATGAAACCTCAACCCTGCACAGTTGCATATACCAGGTTTAATTCTCTTCTGTTTCACTTCTCCTTTGCTAAATCTGTGATGAATTGGGAAAGGGTGGGTGACAGATTGGCATGTAGCCCCAGACACTGCAGTGTGTAAACCTGCAGTGCCCATGGGCACCTTTGTCAGTGACACATTAGCAGGGCACAGATGGGGGAGGCACTGAAGCATGCCAGGGATGGGATTTAACCAGCCCTGGATAATCTCTCTGATGGCTGGTGCAGGTGCCTTCAAGTGCCCTCGCCAGCCACTGGACACTGTCACGAGCTGCCTCAGGCCTGTGTTGGACCCAAAGTAGATTTGTACTTTTTTATTATACCAACAGTGAATAATAACTTGTTATTCACTGTTGATATAACAAATGTGGGCCAGGAAACAATGAAGGTGTAGCCCTCCACCTTGAGGTGTGTATAGCAAGTGGTTGGCAGCAATGCCAGGCCTCTGGCGAGGCCCTGCCCAGCCCTCCTGCAGGTGGCCTTGGGCAGGGTGCGACAAAGGATTGGTCGCAGTGCCTGGCTGGTTCGCCAACTGCCCGGGATAAATATCACTACTGTGGCGCACAGCCAAAGGGATGCAAAGCAGCCAACCCTCCGTTGCCTAGGTTGGTTCAATAATTCTTACCATCTTACTTGGTACACTCTGCTCTCTTCCTTACCACTTCTTGCCCAAGAGAACACAGATAATCTGTTTCAAGGTGCACCTCTAAGCCCAGCACTGATGATGCGCACTTAGGGCCTGGTTTAAAGTTTGGCGGATGGGTTACTCTGTCACAAACGTGACGGATATCCCGTCCACCGCATTACGACTTCCACAGGATATAATAGGATCTTATGTGATGGGGTAACCCGCCCGCCAAACTCTAATCAGGCACTCTATTGTTTAAGAAGGTCTTACCACTTTCTTCGTTTCTGGCGAGAAGGTCTCCTTGATAAACATGGCCCCCAGGACCGGCTCAAAAAACCTGCTGGTGTCACTGATGCACTTCTTCCAGCGAGGGACCACTTCCTGCAAATACACAAACACACTTTGTGTATGAAGGAGCAGCAAAGGTGCACATCAAAGGAGCATGAATAATAAAACTGTGTTTAAATGGGCTCAACTATTTCTTAATGAATTTAATGCTGCATGTGAGCCTCCTGAATGATAAAATAAAATGTTGTAGCATAACATTTGCTCGTCTGTCCGGCTGAATTTGTTTTGTTTCATCACAGAGGAGTCTCAACACATTCTTAGAGTGGGAACCTCAGGATACAGGCTCCAGCTTACAGACTGTGCTTAGTGAGGAGATGCTCAGATACCCCCTGCTTATTCAGACAGCATGAGGGAGAGCACGTTTCATGCGTATTCACCAAGGAAGGAACTTTTAAACTTATTTTGAACTGTAAATGCTGACATTCCAGAAATTCAAAAAGGAATGCTATTTATTAAGTCTGCCAGGTAATTTGGCCACAAAACTTGAGTAAATTCAATGTAGCCTAGATTTTTACCTAATAATACTTTGTAGCATTTCCCAGAAACATTTCCATTGATTTCACGCATAGCAAAGATCATGCCTCTTTGAATAAAAGACGATTCACCTGATTAACTTAAACTCAGCTTGTATGAGTTAATTTTCTGCTCGCATTCCTAATATCTTGCTCTGAAAACCTGCTCCTGGAAATTGTCAGGCTAGTTAGCACAGAAGACAGAGGGACCGTCTCCGAGTGTTGTAGTAAATCCGATGCGGCTGGTAAGCCCTGTTTGCCGTCCCATGGGAATTATAAGGTCTACGAGTTCAGGGCCTGATTTAGATATTGGCGGATGAGTTACTCCGTAACAAGGGTGACAGATATCCCGTCCGCCGAAACCTCAATACCATAGGATATAATGGGGTTTAGGTTCCGCCAACAGGATATCCGTCACTGCTGGGCCGGCTTTAGGGCAGTGCGAGCGGTGCGGTCGCCGCTTCGGGTGCTGACCTGGATTGTGGGGGGGGCTGACCTCGGGGGGTGCTGTGTTTAGAAATGACTTACTAAACTTGCGATTTAAAAGCATCTGGTCAAATGTTCCTTGTGCATCCAGCCTTCAGGAAACAATTCAAATGTCAAGATACCTCTTTGCAGGTGCTTTAAACAAAATTTATGTATGTGAAAGCGGGGCTATGGTGAGACGAGGGGCACATTTGCCAAGGGTAGTGAGTGAATCCGAGGAGGTGGTCATATGGTGTGGGGGCGACAGGAAAGACTCGCTCAGGGCGCCTGTATCACTGCTGTGGCGGGGTAACTCATCTGCCAAGATTTAAATCAGACCTGGACCTTGTACACACCACCCAGAGATTACAACCTGCTTTCTCAGTGCACTTCTGGGGAAGTGTAAGAAATTACCAGGCAAATGGCTGACTGTGCTGGTACTTTCTCATTCATAGGAGGGCTCTCTGGATCCTCCTTGAAATCAGCGTTAACTCTGCTCCCTGGAGTAACTGGTACCCCTAGTATTGGTAACTCGCTGGGGCCAGACTTAATAGGAAAGAAGTTCAGCGCACTCCTAATAGGGTTCAGACTGCTCACTGAAGACAACACTGAACAGTCATTTGGTGATTCGCAAAACTGCTGCATAAAAGGCACTAAAATGGCCTGTGAATCCAAAGAATGAATTTGCAATACGGTAGGGCGAATGCTGAGGGCAGTCTGCACATTGTGATGTTGTCATCACTTACGCGTTACATGTGCAAACCGTATGTAGGGTGAATGCTGAGGGCAAGGATATGCAGCGTGCACATTGTGATACTCTGACACCCTCCATGTGCCAGCTGCACACGAAGGCAAGGATACAAAGTGTGCACCTTGTGATGTTGTGATAACTTACACCCTCCAGGGCTAAAGCTGGGGGCAAGGAAACGCAGTAGTGTTGTGATTCCTTACCCCCTGCATGTGCACGTTAGAGGCAGGGTGAATGTCAATTGCAAGGATACTCATTGTGCACATTGTTATGCTGTGAGACCTTACACCCTATATGTGCAAACCACAAGCATGGTGAATGCCAATGGCAAGGTGTTAGAAACTGAGGGCCTGATTACAACTTTGGAGGCGGTGTTAATCCGTCCCAAATGTGACGGATATACCACCAGCCGTATTACGAGTTCCATAGGATATAATGGACTCGTAATACGGCTGGTGGTATATACGTCACATTTGGGATGCATTAACACCTTCCTCCAAAGTTGTAATTAGGCCTTGAGTCTCAATTTGGCAGAGGTATGCACCCTGTTCAAGCAGGGACCACAATCCTAGTCAGAATAAGTCAGATAGGCAAACTAAATTAACCTGTGCTCACCCTCTGGTAGCTTGGCACAGATCAGTCAGGCTTAACTTAGAAGGCCATGTGTAAAGTATTGGTGCACTACTTATTTACAGTAGCACAGTGAACGATGCTACAAAAAGACTGAACACCAAATTAGACAAATATATATTTATCTGATTAGAATAAGACCAAAACAACAAAAAAAGTTATTCAGGGGTTATATTATTGAGAATCCCCTCATTTGTGAGTTCCTGGAAGAAGCATGTAAACAATTGATTGAGTTCCTTGAGAAATGGCTGTGATTATCCCTCGCACAGCCCGACAGGTGGTGATTGTCTGTTTTAGTGGCCCCAGTTTTCGTGGAGAGGCGCACGAAGGGCCTCCAGGTGTTTGATGATATGTGGCGCGACCTTTAGTATTGTTAAAGTGCAGGCACCAAAAGTTTCCTTGCTCTGGCAACCAAGCATCGCAGGTGATTCTTATGCTTGACGTCCAGTGTGCTCCTGGAATGAGGTACACAACTGGGGTGCGAGGTCCTTGAAGTCCCGGTGACATCGAGAAAAAACCGGGGGCAAGACAACAAGCCCTTGGAGCCTTTTGGGGAAAAGGCAACTTAGAAGAGTCCAGTCCTTCTCTGGCAAGGTGAGGCAGCAGGCCAACACACAGAGCACAGCAAAGTGGCAGTCACTCCTACAAGTCAGCACACCGCAGCAGTACGACAACATAGTAATGCAGAGCAGAGTGGCAGTCCCTCCTGGCAGCACATCAGTCCTTGGTGACCAGGTTCTGGAAGGTTTGGGAAACTTTCAGGCCATCCTTTGAAGTGCCCAGGGTCCTTTCCTGGCCTCCCTGGCTCCAGACACTACACAGGGGGTTATGCAGGACTTTGTGGGAGGGGAGGCACAGTCCTATTCAGGAGTAAGTGCCAGCTCCTCCCTCCCGCCTAGCCCAGGAAGACCCATCATCCTAGTGATGGGCCATCAATATGCTAATGCCACATCCAAACTCCCTTTGTGTGTGACTGTCTAGTGGGAATGCACAAAACCCAGCTGTCATCTACCCCGGACGTGTATTCAGGGACAGGCAGAGCACATAATGGTTAAAGTAAGAAAATGGCAACTTTCTAAAAGTGCCATTTTTAGACGTACAATTTAAAATCCTGCTTCACCATAAGTTGTAATTTTAAATTGTGACTCCAGGGACACCAAACTCCAAATTTCTATCTTGTCCCATTTGGAAGTTGTACTTAAAATATGTTTTAAGGCAACCCCAATGCTATTCCATGGGACAGATAAGCCTTGCAATAGTGAAAAACGAATTTAGCAGTTTTTCTCACTACCAAGACATGTTAAACTTAGAAAGTACTTGTCCAACCTTTTGTATACACTGCTCCCTGCCCTTGGGGCTAGCTAGGGCCTACCTTAGGGGTGACTAGCATGCAATAAAAGGGAAGGTTTGGCCCTGGCAAGTGGATATGAAGTGTGTACACTGTGATGCTGTGATACCATAACCCCTACATATGCAAGCTGCAGACATGACAAATTATGAGGGCAAGAATACCTGGTTTGCACATTGTGATGCTTGACACTTTACATTCTACATGTGCAAGCTGAAGGCAAAGGCTGAGGGCAAGGATTTGCACTGTGCAAATTGTAATGTTCTGGCACCTTACCCCTACATGTGCACGCTGAAGGCAGGACGAATGCTGATGACAAGGTGAAAGACAGGCAGTGCAACAGATCACAACTTTCAATATGTGTTCTTAGGTTCAAGTACCTTTCCTATGGACCTCAATTATGTGTCATCTGCAGTTTCTTATTCTGACCCTGGCTTGCCCTCTGTACCCCCTGACCCTACCCCCCCAAATACCCATCCACAATGCCCTACCTTTTGCCTTGGAGTTCATGATAGCAACAGCAGAGAAAGAAAGTGAAAGGGTCCGAGAGCTGTGGTTTTCGAGGTTGTGGAGCAGCTGAAGGTGGTTCAAGGGGGAATCCTTTGATGCTATAGAGGGACAAAGGCTGAGTGGTGGCACGCCTGCTGCCCCTGGCATCTTGGATTCCATGATCTTATGCCTGTATACAGGATGTTTGATCAGTTTCATTGAGACCGCTCTTAAACGGGTCATCCTCCTGGCCTCCACCTTAGTTGTGGAACACATTTAAATATTTCTATTTACTAAAATGTAATCCTAAAAATTAGGGCATTGCTTCAGAATTAGAAGGGTTTTATAGTTGCTGTATCTCTGTTCTACAAATATTATGCAAAACTGTATATTTATGACCCATGTTTAATCACATATGTTTGCATTGATACCAGTTTATTTCACAACACCTTGCAGGCAACAAGCATTTATGATCTAGAAGGAAGGGGTGCATTTCTTCTTTAACTCTTGACACAGGTATCAGTAGCCATCAGGGCAACACCTGGGTGTCATTTTAATTGCACCAGTTAAATTTGTGTCATTCCTCAATTTTTCATAATGCAAATTTTGTGATTTTATTTCTTAAAAACTGCATTGCCCAATTTTAATTGTTTGCATGTGTGTGTGTGGGGAGGGTGAGGGTGGGGTTCATTCAGACAATGTGTCTCCCAGAGATATTTCATGCTCAAATCATTCTCCCACAGGTATTCTTGTGAGCCATGTTTATGTCAAGTGCACGCCCGCGTGAAAAAAGTCATGCAAAATACCCGTATACCACATTTTGATCAAAAGTGCAATTTTGTGAAATTGTTGTGAAATTTTCCTTTAAAAAAACATGAAAAAAAAACAGTGTACATACCCCCTACTCAGGGTCTCATTGAAATAAGGTTCCTCTTCTTAGGGTCGAGTGCGCAAGCGCTCTAGCCTGCTGTAATCTCTCTGTGGGCTTTATGCCCATCAGTTTGGTTAGTTCGTGGGCTTGCCTTTTAAAAATTGCTTGATTTCATTAGTGAAAGGCATGCATACACTATACCTTTTCCTGTGTTTAGCCCTCCTCGAAGTGCACCAGCCAACCACTGAAAACATATGAGGCTCCATGTTCTCATCATGGTTTCTGGACTACTTTTTCTTATTTCGTATGCAGCGCGATCTTGCTGGGCACGATCTCACAGATACGTTTGACTGTGAGTGAACTTCTGTTTCCTTTTGTGTGCTCTTTCACGTTGATGGCATGGTGCTTTAAATCGGGTTGCTTATGTAAAACGGTATTACTTTTCATTTTCAATTTATGTGGCAAAAAAGTCCGGTTAGAACTTTTCAACGCTAATAGCTCTAAGTCGAGCAAATGCGAGACCCATTGCATTGCAAATGCTTTTTTATGTTTCGCTTCTTCTTCCCCCAGTGTCCTCTCACCTGTATTTTTTCTTTCTTCAAAACAGAGATAATGCAGTTTGGTTATACTGATGGTTCTGCCTATGCTAATTTCATTGTTTTCACTCGCTAAAGATCTGAACTGAAAATTGACAATCTCAAACTAGAAAAAGCACCACTGGACATCACAAATAGGAGACACAGTCAACCCAGCTTCACTGGATGGAAATTATGGTATATCCATTTTGCTCTCCTGACCTAGGGCCTCATTTTGATTTAGGTGGACGGGCTACTCAGTCACAACTGTGGCGAATATCCCGTCCACCAAGATATACATCCCATAGGAAATAATGAGATTTGTATTTCGGCCGATTGCATATCCGTCACTTTGTGACAGAGTAACCCGTTCACCTAAACCTTTGTTTTTATGCATCACTCTGCTTAGGTTTTAGAGATTATCAAAATTTGTTTGAAATACTGGATTCAATATTTTAAAATGTATTTTCCACTATTATTTCCAGTACAGTGAACTTTTTGTAGATGATATTCAGGTCACAAAATTTATGCCAGACAATATTTTGGCAACAATATTGTGGAACCACAGCGTTGCAAAGAGACGTGATTTAGAGATGGGCAGACAAGTTACTCCATCACAAATGTAAAGAATATGAAAACTGGACTATTACAAGTGCATTAGATATTAGATCCTATACTGCAATACGGCAGCTTGGATATCAGTTACTTTTATATCCGAGTAACCCATCCAACAAATGTTAAATTACGCCCTGGCTAGGGTAATCAAAGAACAAGTTTATAAAAATCAGACTGGTTTGGTACCATAAAGAAAAGAAGCAGATAGTATTAGACATTTAATCAACATTATACACAGGGGCGTAGTGAAACCCCACTTTAGCAGCTACAGCAGGGTGGGTTTTCTGTTGGCCTCTTATCTGCAACATGATAGGTAAGAGATAAAAATTAATTAAAATGAAAAAAGAAAGCTAGGTTGCTAGAAAAGGGAGAGAAGGGTGGCAGAGTGGAGGCATGAGAGGGGGAAAGGATTGAGGAGTGGGGGAAAGTATGGATGGGTGGGTGAAATGATGGATGAAGGGATGGATGGGTGAGTGGGTGAAAGTGTGGGTGGGCGAAATGATGGATGGATGGATGAAGGGATGGATGGGTGAGTGGGTGAAAGTGTGGGTGGATGAAGGGATGGATGGGTGAGTGGGTGAACGTGTGGGCAGATGAAAGGATGGATGGATGAGTGGATAAAAAGATAGCTAAATGGGTGAAAGGATGCGTGGATGTGTGGGTGAGAGGATGGGTGGCTGGGTGGGTGGATGTGTGGGTGAGAGGATGGGTGGCTGGGAGTGGGGGTCAGAGGATGGGTGGCTGGGTGGGTGGATGTGTGGTTGAGAGGATGGGTGGCTGGGTGGGTGGATGAGTGGTTAAGCGATGTGTAGATGGGCGGATAAAAGGATGGAAAAGTATATGAAAATCTGAGAGCATGGATGGCTGGATGACTGAGTAAATGGAAGTCTGAAATGATGGCTGTGTGGAGGAAGCTATGACAATAACTGGAAATCTATGAGGATGGGTGGGTTATTGTGTGAAAGGATGGCATAGTAAATGGAAAGCTAACAGGAGGGATGAATGAATGGATGAACAAAACAAACAATTGAAGGCTGAAAGGCTTTATTGTTTGATAGATAAGTCAAATGATGGGTGGATGGATGTATGGATGGATGCCTACATACATACTGAATATGTGAACAGATGGATAGATGTATGGAATGGCCACTGGATGGATGGGATAGGGAAAGACTGAATGAATGATGGATGAAACAATGAATCAATAACAGGATGTAAAGGTGAAATGGTGGATATGAGCAGGTAGATGAAGCGTAAAAGGATGATGGATCGATACTTGGACGAAAATGATAAAGGGGGTCTCGGGAGGTTCGGGCTCACTTACATCACATGCTCGGTGCCGCCAAGGCTTTGGCCGAAGCGGTGGGGGGATTTTAATTTTCTGGCCACTCATTTGTTTCTACACTGAGCATCACGCAGCGACAGGCGCAAATAAAGTTTTTAAAATATCAACTGAAGATATCTTCAGGAAGCAAAGAAAATAGTTAATTTGATTTCAGCAGTAATACTGAAAGCTTGTGTGATGGATCAAACACCAACATCAGCACAAACGGGATTTGTTAGGAAAAAACAAGTAAAATTGCTGAAGGATACAGGCAAAGGCGCTCAGCCTCATTTATTGTTCAACTTAGCACTTGAAGTCCTATCAATTGCAGTACATCGAGGATATAAAACAGACCCAGAGTCATGGAGGTGTCTCCCTGGGCAGATGATGTGGTATTTACTCTATTGCACGAGAGACAAAACAGTCCTCAAGCTATCAGTTCAGTAGATACATTTAGTACCTTGGCATGCGACTAAAACTTGTGAAAATGAGTCTTAATGGGTAACTTTACACTACTTAAGAAAAGTGAATTTGTTTCACTTCCATTTAAATGGGAAGCAAAACAGTTGACATCCCTAGGGGTTGTGTAAATATCCCATAAACGCTAATCCAGAAAAATACTGTTAAATTATTGAATGGGACTTTCACCATGGCAATTCCTGCGACCATGGGTTTAGTTCAGTATTGGCATAATTCTTCTAAAGATGAATGCTCCTTCTAAAATATTATATATCCTCCAGAATGTAGGTGTCTCCTGCAAAGTTCATGTGTAGATTTTCATACAAAATGTAACAAAGGGAATGATTTGGTTTTCTAAAAAGAAAGCTCATATCAATGTTGATAAATTGAAAATCCCATTCGTAGCTGGAGTTTTTGGAGCCCTTCCTAAGTATCATGCATCCTGGGTTAGTCTAACGCATGATGGTGCGTTCTCCTGCATCAGCTATGGGGCTAACTCCATAACTTTGATGCTAGATGGGTCTAGCAACAAAGTATAAATATGGAGATAGGTTAGCGCCGCTTTAGGGCCAATATAAATGGCTCTAAGGGGATCTAAACCTTCTATAAATGCGGGCCTAAGTGTTTGAGTGTCTGAGTCAGTCACTTACAGACTACGTCACACAGTGTTACCGGAGTATGGCCATTATTATGACCCTGGCGGTCATTTGAATGCCAGGGTAAATGTGGCTGTATCACCGCAAACAGGCTGGTGGTGTTTCCTGCCACATAATGAGTGTGGCAGGTTGGCCACTGCCAACCCACCACATCTCCACTCATACCACCATGGTGGAATGTACCGCTGGGCCGGAGATGTTCATCTCCGACCCAGCGGCCCACAGAAGGCCGCCAGCGGCATTATGAGCCGGCTTACCTCCATGGTTTCCATGGAGGTAGCACCACCACGTAAATCAAGGCGGTAGGCCTACTGGTGACAGGGAACTCCTTCCCTGTCACCAGTAGACGGTCCCCCACCCCCCCAGCAATCACCTGACCCCATCCCCCTCCTACAGTCACAGCACTCCCCATACCCCCTCCCCACATACACTCACACACATCCATACATGCATTCACTCACACGTACCCACACGCATTCAGGCACGTATCCACACTAACATGCTCACACACATACTCACACTCATTCAGGCATACATCCACACTAACGTGCTCACACACATTCACACTGACATGCAGACACGCACTCACTGCAACATTCATACACGCATTCACTTACATGCATGCAACCACGCATACACCACACCACTCACAGCTGCATTTACATATGCACACACAAACACTCAAACACACAGGCAGACACCACACACAACACCCCCCTCCCCTTCGGACGCCCAGCTTACCTTGTCAGGCGAGGAGGTCGTCTGGCAGGGAACGGAAAGGGGTGCTGCAACAACCGTCAGCTCCCCGCCAGCAGGACACTGCCAGAACGTATGAATGGTCATAATACAGCTGGCGACGTCCTTCTGGCGGGGTGGGGCTGGTGGGAGCACCGCCCAAGCGCCTCACCCACCAGCATGGCTACTGCCCGATATCCACCCTAATTGTGGCGGAAATCCAGCAGTGAACATATTATGGTGGGCGGAAGACGGAACACATGGAAGACCACCAGCACTGGCGGTCTTCTGGCATCTGTGGTTTTGGCGGTCTCACTCTGAGACCACCAGAGTCATAATGAGCGCCTATGTGTCTTTCTTTTCTTTGATACGCTGAACCCAGGCAGATTTTCTTGTTCTATGAGTATATGCCCAAACCCACCTTTAACCCCACCACCCGTCCCACACACACATCAGCGCGCTGGGCCTGTGAATAGTGTTTCTTCCCACTAAGTTCCCACGCACTTCCTCTCTCCCTCAGCTTCTCTGCGCTCTGATTCCCTCTTTTGGCGCGAGTAGGTGCTGTACGCCAAGCGCTGTAAGGAATGCAGGTCCCCTCTGCGATCTCACACAAGAGTACTTCGGCTGTGAGCCATGGCACTGCATCTGGGGGTGCTGAGTACTCCCCCTGCGGCGCACCTCTCTCCCTCTCTTCCTCTCTCTGTCTCTCTTTCTCACTCCCTCTCTCTTCTCTTTTGCTCTCTCTTTCTCTATCCTCTGTCTCTCTCTCCCTCTGTTCTCTTTCTCTCCTTCTCTCTCTAATTTTCTCCATTTCCTCTCTTTCCCTCTGTCTCTCTGTCTCTCTCTCTTTCTCTCTGCCTTTCTCCATTTCTTTCTCTCTCTCTCTCTCTCTCTCTCTCTCTCTCTCTCTCTCTCTCTCTCTCTCTCTCTCTCTCCGTCTCTCTCCATTTACCTCTCTTTCTCTCCACTTTCTCTCTCTCTGCTCTCTCTTTCTTCCCTGTCTCTCTCTCCTCTTTTCTCTCTCCCTCTCTCTCTTTTTCTCTGGCTTTCCCTTTCTCTCTCTCTTCTTTTCTCTCCCTCTCTCACTCTCGCTTTCTGTCTCATTGTTTATCTCTCTCTCTGTCACTCACTCTCTCTCTCTCTCTGCCTCTCTCTTCTTCTCTGCTTTGCTTTGCTCAGACTGCCCCGTCCTCCGCTGCACCCCCTCAGCTCCAGGCTGATCGTGTTTGGAAAAGGAGGTGGTTTGTTGACATTGAACAAGCACTTGAAGAGCTCTGCAGCTGTTCCAACACTCCTAATCTAAACCAGCACTGGACACAAACCCGGGTCCGTGTTTGCAATCTATCTCATTACACGTGCAGTACTGATTTGTGGTACGTGAGATCAAGTGTCAATCAAAGCGTCACTCATAATGCACTGATGTGTCACACACAAGGATGATGAAACATGGACAAGTCGCACGTGACCATGATAAAAACTGGGCATCTATGCAAACGAAGAAATACTCCCCAAACATGCACACAGATCCCGCCTCCGTAATGCATTGAAGTGTCACTCACAAGGCCACTGAAAACATGGGCTGGCCACGTGTAGGCAAGATCAAACCTTGGAAGCTGTGCAGATGAAGAAATACCACCAACCACTCATTCAACCTCCAGCCCAAGCCTGGGGGTTGTCCTGAGTGAGATAAAGTGTCACTCAAAGTGTCACTCATCATGCAAAGAAGTGTCACACATAATGACACTCAAAACAGACGAGTCACACGTAAGCAAAATGGAACCTTGGCAGCTGTGCAGATGAACAAATACCACCAAACATTTACACAACCTTCTGCGTGAGATAGTGTCACTCATAATGCATAGAAGTGTCACACATAACGACACTGAAAATATAGTTGTGCCAGAAGTGAGCAAGATGAAATCTTGGGAGCTAGGCAAGTGCAGAAATACCACCAAACCTTCACCCAATCTCCAGTTCAGTGGGAGTCGTCTAATTCAACAGACTTTCCGAGATGGGGGTTCACACAGGAGGGGCTCACAGACCAATGCCTTGAGCTGCCACTTCAAGAAGGCCCAAATCAGCAAACAATAATGTTGACTCCACTGACAGAAGGGTCTTCACAGGGTCAGTCAATCATCACCTGATGGGGAGGAACCCTTAGGGGCATATTTACAAGTGGTTTGCGCTAAAGATGCGTCACTTTTTGCAACGCACTTGTGGCGAGGGCTTCTGGCCCATATTTGCATAGCTTTTCATGGCCTTGTAGATATGGAGTAAGGCAAAGCAGCACAAGTCGCTGTTTTGCCTTACTCTGTGTCAAAGAGGCGTTCCATGGGCGTTGCGCCCATGGAACCCAACACGTTCACGCAGCAACTCATGGATTTTGACGCATCCCCAGATTTAGAAAGATTTGTAAACCTAGGAACGCATGAAAAGCCTACGCCTCCTCACGGGAGGTGTAACAATGAGAAATTTCTTTATTTATCTTTATTTGTTTGTCTATCCATGTGTGGTGCATTCTGCAGCAGACATAGAAGGAGGAAAACGCCTCCACAGATTGTTTTTGTGCAGAAAGGTGACCCTTTCTGCTAAATAATAATCATACCTACAAAGGAGAAAACCTTGCACCATGGTGCAAGGGTGCCTGCATTGGCGCATGGCAGCCAGCTGTGTGCCAGCACAGTGGAGGAGAGGAATGCACCTGGCACATTCCTGCCCTTTTTTTTGATGCAGGGCAGCACAACAAGGAGCCTTGTGATGCAGCCCCTCACCAAAATATTGTAAATAAGCCCTTTAGAGTTTATGTTTCTCCTCAAGGACACCAACATAGGAGAGCCCCCACATGCAGAAGACATTTTGTTATCCTAAATGTATCCATTTAGGTGTCCTCTGAAACAAACAATTAGTGGATGTTAACCAGATCACCCCTCCATGACTTTATGTACAAAAAAACACTGTGACTGTAATCAGTAGACGCGACTAGATATGTCACTGAGGCACAGTGTGATAGCACCAGTGTTCACCAACAGAGGTTACGGTGAATGTTTGCGCGAAACACCGCGCTATGTTGGATCTCCCTGGGAGCATGATGACCACCTCTCTGTCATCTCATGCAGAAAGATCAGACACCACTTCAGGAATTAGTCATTAGTCCCTCTCACTGCCAGACTGAGTGCAGTAAATGCAGTGTGTTCTCTAGACGAGAATAGTATTCACTCTCATTGCCAGTCAGAGTGCAGTAAATGCGGTGCGTGCTCTAGGCAAGAAAAGTATTCACTCTCACTGCCAGACTGAGTGCAATAAATGCAGTGTGTTCTCCAGGCAAGAACAGTATTCACTCTTACTGGCAGACTTAGTGCAATAAATGCAGTGTGTTCTTTTACACAACAACCCTGATCCCTCTCACTGCCAAAATGAGTGCAATAAAAGCAATGTGTTCTCTAGGCAAGAACAGTATTCTCTCTCACTGCTAGACCGAGTGCAATAAATGCAGTGTGTTCTCCAGGCAAGAACAGTATTCACTCTTACTGCCAGACTTAGTGCAATAAATGCAGTGTGTTCTTTTACACAACAACCCTGATCTCTCTTACTGCCAGACTGAGTGCAATAAATGCAGTGTGTTTTTTTACACAGTAAACCCTGGTCTCTCTCACTGCCAGACAGAGTGCAATACATGCAGTGTGTTCTTTTACACAACAACCCTGATCTCTCTTACTGCCAGACAGAGTGCAATACATGCAGTGTGTTCTTTTACACAACAACCCTGATCCCTCTCACTGCCAAAATGAGTGCAATAAAAGCAATGTGTTCTCTAGGCAAGAACAGTATTCTCTCTCACTGCTAGACCGAGTGCAATAAATGCAGTGTGTTCTCCAGGCAAGAACAGTATTCACTCTTACTGCCAGACTGAGTGCAATAAATGCAGTGAGTTCTTTTACACAGCAACCCTGATTCCTCTCACTGCCAGACTGAGTGCAATAAATGCAGTGTTCTTTTTCACAGCAACCCTGATTCCTCTCAGTGCCAGACTGAGTGCAATAAATGCAGTGTGTTTTCTAGGTAAGAACAGTATTCACTCTCACTGCTAGACTAGGTGCAATAAATGCAGTGTGTTCTTTTAGACAACAACTCTGATCTCTATCCCTGCTAGACCGAGTGCCATAAATGTGGTGTGCCCTTCTACACAACAACCCTTATCTCCCTCACTGCTAGACTGAGTGAAATAAATGCAGTGCATTCTCTATGCAAGAATACTATTCACTCTCACTGCCAGACTGAGTGCAATAAATGTGGTGTGTTCTTTTACACAACAACCTTGATCTCTCTCACTGCCAGACAGAATGCAGTAGATACAGTGTGTTCTTTTACACAACAACCCTCTTCACTCTCACTGCCAGAGTGGAATAAATCCACTGTTTTTTTTTACACAACAACCATCATTATTCTCACTGCTGGACAGTGTGCAATAATTACAAAGTGTTCTTTCAGACAGCAACTCTGATCACTCTCACTTCTGGTCAGAGTGTAATCAATGCAGTGACTTCTTTTAGGCAACAACCCTGCTCCCTCACTTCCAGACAGGGTGCAATAAAAGCAGTATGTTCTTTTAGGCAGACATATTATTCACTCACTGCCAGACTGAGTGCAATAACTGAAATGTGTTATTTTAGTCAGCAATATTATTTATTCACTGCCAGACTGAAAGCGATAAATGCAGGGTGTTCTTTTAGGCAACAACCCAGACAACTGTCACTGCCAGACAGAGTACATTAAAAGCAGTGGGCTCTTTTACACAACAACAATGATGTCTCTCACTGCCAGACTGAGTGTAATAAATGCAGTGAGATATTTTACACAACAACCCTGATCACTCTCACTGCCAGAGTGGAATAAATGTGGTGTGTTCTTTTATACAACAGCCCTGGTCACTCTCACCGCAAGACAGAGTGCAATAAGTGCACTGTGCTCTTTTACACAACAACCATGATGTCTCCCACTGCCAGACTGAGTGCAATAAATGCAGTGTGGTCCAGGCAAGAATAGTATTCACTTTCACTGCTAGACAGGGTATAATACATGAAGTGAGTTATTTTACAAAACAGCCCTGTAGGAAAGTACCATCTTGCCTGGCATGTTACCCCCATATTTCACTGTATATATGTTGTTTTAGTTGTATGTGTCACTGGGACCCTGCCAGCCAGGGCCCCAGTGCTCATAAGTGTGCCCTGTATGTGTTACCTGTGTTATGACTAACTGTCTCACTGAGGCTCTGCTAATCAGAACCTCAGTGGTTATGCTCTCTCATTTCTTTCCAAATTGTCACTAACAGGCTAGTGACCAATTTCACCAATTTACATTGGCATACTGGAACACCCTTATAATTCCCTAGTATATGGTACTGAGGTACCCAGGTAATTGGGGTTCCAGGAGATCCCTATGGGCTGCAGCATTTCTTTTGCCACCCATAGGGAGCTCTGACAATTCTTACACAGGCCTGCCACTGCAGCCTGAAGTGAAATAACGTCCACGTTATTTCACAGCCATTTACCACTGCACGTAAGTAACTTATAAGTCATCTATATGTCTAACCTTTACCTGGTGAAGGTTAGGTGCAAAGTTACTTAGTGTGTGGGCACCCTGGCACTAGCCAAGGTGCCCCCACATTGTTCAGGGCCAATTCCCCGGACTTTGTGAGTGCGGGGACACCGTTACATGCGTGCACTACATATAGGTCACTACCTATGTGTAGCTTCACAATGGTAACTCCGAATATGGCCATGTAACATGTCTATGATCATGGAATTGCCCCCTCTATGCCATCCTGGCATAGTTGGCACAATCCCATGATCCCACAGGTCTGTAGCTCAGACCTGGGTACTGCCAAACTGCCTTTCCCGGGTTTCACTGCAGCTGCTGCTGCTGCCAACCCCTCAGACAGGTTTCTGCCCTCCTGGGGTCCAGCCAGGCTTGGCCCAGGAAGGCAGAACAAAGGACTTCCTCAGAGAGAAGGTGTTACACCCTCTCCCTTTGGAAAATGGTGTTAAGGCAGGGGAGGAGTAGCCTCCCCCAGCCTCTGGAAATGCTTTCATGGGCACACATGGTGCCCATTTCTGCATAAGCCAGTCTACACCGGTTCAGGGACCCCTCAGCCCTGCTCTGGTGCGAAACTGGACAAAGGAAAGGGGAGTGACCACTCCCCTGACCTGCACCTCCCCTGGGAGGTGCCCAGAGCTCCTCCAGTGTGCTCCAGACCTCTGCCATCTTGGAAACAGAGGTGCTGCTGGCACACTGGACTGCTCTGAGTGGCCAGGGCCAGCAGGTGACGTCAGGGACTCCTTCTGATAGGCTCCTTCAGGTGTTGCTAGCCTATCTTCTCTCCTAAGTAGCCAAACCCTCTTTTCTGGCTATTTAGGGTCTCTGCTTTGGGGATTTCCTTAGATAACGAATGCAAGAGCTCATCAGAGTTCCTCTGCATCTCTCTCTTCACCTTCTGCCAAGGAATCGACTGCTGACCGTGCTGGAAGCCTGCAAAACTGCAACAAAGTAGCGAAGACGACTACTGCAACTCTGTAACGCTGATCCTGCCGCCTTCTCGACTGCTTTCCTGGTGGTGCATGCTGTGGGGGTAGTCTGCCTCCTCTCTGCACTAGAAGCTCTGAAGAAATCTCCTGTGGGTCGACGGAATCGTCCCCCTGCAACCGCAGGCACCAAAGAACTGCATCACCGGTCCCCTGGGTCTCCTCTCAGCACGACGAGCGAGGTCCCTTGAATCCAGCAACTCTGTCCAAGTGACTCCCACAGTCCAGTGACTCTTCAGTCCAAGTTTGGTGGACGTAAGTCCTTGCCTCCCCACGCCAGACTGCATTGCTGGGAACCGCGTCTTTTGCAGCTACTCTGGCCTCTGTGCACTTCCGGCAGAAATCCTTTGTGCACAGCCAAGCCTGGGTCCACGGCACTCTAACCTGAATTGCACGACATCCTAAGTTGTCCTCCGGTGGCGTGGGACTCCTTTGTGCAACTTCGGGTGAGCACCGTTTCACTCCTCTTCGTAGTGCCTGTTCCGCCACTTCTGCGGGTGCTGCCTGCTTCTGGGAGGGCTCCTTGTCCTGCTGGACGCCCCCTCTGTCCCCTGACGCAATTGGCGACATCCTGGTCCCTCCTGGGCCACAGCAGCATCCAAAAACCCTAACCACACAATTTGCAGCTAGCAAGGCTTGTTGGCGGTCTTTCTTCAGGAAAACCCTTCTGCACGACTCTCCACGGCGTGGGGGATCCATCCTCCAAAGGGGAAGTCTCTAGCCCTTGTCGTTCCTGCAGAATCCTCAGCTTCTACTGTCCAGTAGCAGCTTCTTTGCACCCACAGCTGGCATTTCCTGGGCATCTGCCCATCTCCGAATTGCTTGTGACTTTTGGACTTGGTCCCCTTATTCCACAGGTACCCTCAACTGGAAATCCATCGTTGTTGCATTGCTGGTTTGTGTCTTTCCTGCAGAATTCCCCTATCACGACTTCTATGTCCTTTGGGGAACTTTAGTGCACTTTGCACTGATTTTTCAGGGTCTTGGGGTGGGCTATTTTTCTAACCCTCACTGTTTTCTTACAGTCCCAGCGACCCTCTACAAGGTCACATAGGTTTGGGGTCCATTCGTGGTTCGCATTCCACTTTTGGAGTATATGGTTTATGTTGCCCCTATCCCTATGTGTCCCCATTGCATCCTATTGTAACTATACGTTGTTTGCACTGTTTTCTAAGACTATACTGCATATTTTTGGTATTGTGTACATATATCTTGTGTATATTTGCTATCCTCATACTGAGGGTACTCACTGAGATACTTTTGGCATATTGTCATAAAAATAAAGTACCTTTATTTTTAGTATATCTGTGTATTGTGTTTTTTTATGATATTGTGCATATGACACTAGTGGTACTGTAGGAGCTTCACTCGTCTCCTAGTTCAGCCTAAGCTGCTCTGCTAAGCTACCATTATCTATCAGCCTAAGCTGCTAGACACCCTATACACTAATAAGGGATACCTGGGCCTGGTGCAACGTGTAAGTACCCCTTGGTACTCACTACAAGCCAGTCCAGCCTCCTACAAGCCCTGATTACTCTCACTGCTAGAAAGAGTGCAATAAATGCAGTGTGGTCTTTTAGACAGCAACTCTGATCACTCTCACTGCTGGACAGAGTATATTAAGAGCAGTGAGTTATTTTAGACAACAACCCTGATCCTTCTCACTGCCAGACTGAGTGCAATACATGCAGGGTGTTCTTTTACACAACAACCCTGATCTCTCTCACTTCCACACTGAGTGCAATAAATGCAGTGCGTAATTTTACACAACAACCCTGATCTCTCTCACTGCCAGTCAGAGTGCAATAAATGCAGTGTGTTCCTCTACACAACAACCCTGATCACTCTCACTGCCAGTCATTGTGTAATAGATGCAGTGTGCTCTTGTTGACAACAACCCTGATCTCTCTCAATGCCAGACTGAGTGCAATAAATGCAGTGTGTTCTCTAGGCAAGAATAGCATTCACTCTCACTGCTAGACAAGGTGTAACAAATGCAGGGTGTTCTTTAAGACAACAACCCTGATCACTCTCACTGCCAGACAGAGTGCAATAAATGCAGTGTGTTCTATTACACAACAGCCCTGATCCCTCTCACTGTCAGACTGAGTGCAATAAATGCAGTGAGTTATTTTACACAGCAACCCTGATCCCTCTCACTGCCAGACTGAGTTCAATAAATGCAGTGTGTTCTTTTAGACAACAACTCTGATCTCTCTCACTGCCAGACTGAGGGGGTCATTCCAAGTCTGGCGGGCGGCGGAGGCCGCCCGCCAGACTTCCCCCCTCCGAAATACCGCTCCGCAGTCGAAAGACCGCGGAGGGTATTCTAAGTTTTTCCCTGGGCTGGCTGGCGGTCGCCAAAAGACCGCCCGCCAGCCCAGGGAAAAACTCCCTTCCCACGAGGATGCCGGCTCGTAATCGAGCCGGCGGAGTGGGAAGGTGCGACGGGTGCTGTTGCACCCGTCGCGTATTTCACTGTCTGCCAAGCAGACAGTGAAATACTTGTAGGGGCCCTCTTACGGGGGCCCCTGCAGTGCCCATGCCAGTGGCATGGGCACTGCAGGGGCCCCCAGGGGCCCCGCGACCCCCCCCTACCGCCATCCGGTTCCCGGCGGGCGGACCGCCGGGAACTGGATGGCGGTAGGGGGGGTCGGAATCCCCTCGGCGGCGCGCCGCCTTGGAGGATTCCAAAGGGCGGCGGTACACTGGCGGGAGACCGCCAGTGTTGCCGGTGCGACCGCGGCTTTACCGCCGCAGTCGGAATGCCCTTGGGAGCACTGCCGGCCTGTCGGCGGTGCTCCCGCGGTCCTCCAACCCGGCGGTCATTGACCGCCAGGGTTGGAATGACACCCTGAGTGCCTTAAATGTGATGTGCTCTTCTATGCAACAACCCTGATCTCTCTCACTGCTAGACTGAGTGCAATAAATGCAGTGCATTCTCTAGGCAAGAATGGTATTCACTCTCACTGCCGGACTGAGTGCAATAAATGTGGTGTGTTCTTTTACACAACAACCCTGATCTCTCTCACTGCCAGACAGAATGCAATAGATACAGTTTGTTCTTTTACACAACAACCCTCATTACTCTCACTGAATGACAGTGAGCAATAATTGCAGTGTGTTCTTTTAGACAGCAACCCTGATCACTTTCACTGCTGGACAGAGTATAATAAATGCAGTGAGTTCCTTTAGGCAACAACCCTGCTCTCTCTCACTGCCAGACAGGGTAAAATAAATGCATTGAGTTCTTTTAGGCAGCAATATTAATCACTCACTGCCAACTGAGTGCAATAAACGCAGGGTGTTCTTTTAGGCAGCAATATTATTCACTCACTGCCAGACTGCGTGCAATAACTGCAATGTGTCATTTTAGGCAGCAACTGAGACAATTTTCACTGCCAGACAGAGTGTCATAAAAGCAGTGTGCTCTTTTACACAACAACCCTGATCACTCTCACTGCCAGACTGAGTGTAGTAAATGCAGTGTGTTCTTGTACACAACAACCCTGATCACTCTCACTGCCAGACTGAGTGTAAGAGATGCAGTGTGCTCTTGTTGACAACAACCCTGGTCTCTCTCACTGCCAGACTGAGTGTAAGAGATGCAGTGTGCTCTTGTTGACAACAACCCTGGTCTCTCTCACTGCCAGACTGAGTGCAATAAAGGCAGTGCATTATCTAGGCAAGAATAGCATTCATTCTCACTACTAGACAGGGTGTAATAAACGCAGTGTGTTCTTTTAGACTACAACCCTGATCACTTTCACTGCTGGACAGAGTATAATAAATGCAGTGAGTTATTTTAGACAACAACCCTGATCCCTCTCACTGCCAGACTGAGTGCCATAAATGCAGTGAGTTCTTTCACACAGAAACCCTAATCCCTCTCACTGCCAGACTGAGTACAATAAATGCAGTGTGTTCTTTTTCACAACAACCCTTATTCCTCTCACTGCCAGACTGAGTGCAATACATGCAGTGTGTTCTCTAGACAAGAATGGCATTCGCTCTCACTGCTAGACAGGGTGTAATGAATACAATGTGTTCTTTTAGACAACAACCCTGATCTCTCTCACTGCCAGACTGAGTGCAATAAAAGCAGTGTGCTCTTTTAGGTAGCATTATTATTCATTCTCTGCCAGACTGAGTGCAATAAATACAGTGCGTTATTATAGGCAGCAATCTTAATCACACACTGCTAGACTGAGTGTAATACATGCAGTGTGTTATTTTAGGTAGCAATATTATTCACTTACTGCCAGACTGAGTGCAATAATTGCCATGTGTTATTTTAGGTAGCAATATTATTCACTCACTGACAGACTGAGTGTAATAAATGCAGCGTGTTCTCTAGGCATGAACAGTATTCACTCCCACTGCTAGACTGAGTGCAATAAATGCAGTGTGTTATTTTAGACAATAACCTTGATCTCTCTCACTGCCAGAGTGCAGTGAATGCAGTGTGTTCTTTCAGACAGAAATATTATTCACTTACTGCCAGACTGAGTGCAATAGATGCAGTGTGTTCTTTCAGGCAACAGCCCAGACAATTGTCACTGCCAGACAGAGTGTAATAAAAGCTGCGTGTTCTTTTAGACAACAGTCCCCCCTCTGAATGTTGTACTCCACTGCCTAGGAGGGAACCCCAAGGATAACACAGCAGATGAATGCACTGTTCAAGGTGTAAAGGGAGCCAATAAACCCCATATGCGGCGGTCTGTGCGTAGTCCATCAACACATCAATATCCAGACTTCACTTCTCTAACAGTGGATTCAGGAGATCAGACCCTGAAAAGTGCCAGATTGGTCAGTGTCAGGCACTTCTGCTTTTGTTCTGTTTGTTCTAGTGTGAAACCTACATAAACAGAAACTGTATGTGATGTTTTTATTTTTCTATGACCTTCTTACCATAGCGAGAGTTCAGAAATCCTTATAAAACACACTATGATAGTAAAGACGTTGATTTCTTTTTTCTATGTTTGGGATGTGTTGTCTTTACATTTCGATTTTGAAACTTAATAAAAAATGTTAAAAAAATATCAGGTAATATGCGATGCTTCAGCTTTGGAGGTGAAATTTTGAATTGAGGTTGGTGGCTTGACTCATCGCAGGTGATGCCTTACCCGTATCGTTAACATGCTTGCCCAACCTGAAGAAACATCGATTTGATATCCATGCCCATCAAACACGAACCCTAGTGGACGGATTTGTGCCCCACACAGGGATGCAACATTACTTGACAAATACCTGCACACAGACAGTTTAATTGATACAAGAAGTCACTAACCATGGAGTCCGCCTCTGATTTCTGAATGCCAGCGGTGAGCTCTCTCCGGGCATCCTGGAACCTCTTGTCCAGAGCTGGGTACAAGCTGTGCACCAAGCAAAGTACCATGTAAGCCTGCAAATAGCTGCTGGAGAAAGGAGACAAGATAGGAACACCTAAGTGACTTCAACAACCCACACATACACCTCCAGGGCTTTATTAGAATGAGCAGTAGTTTAAGAAAAGGTTGACATGGTTGAGCCAACCAAGGACCAGATCAACAAGCAGCCGGGAAGGGGAATGACATCTAGTTAACAGAACCTTAAACCAAAGAAGAAAAGCTGCAGCATAGAGATGCCGTTTAAGAAGGATATTTACCAGAACACTTGTAAGTGACTCTCTTTCCAGCCTCCCAGGATCAGTGAAGGGATCCTATGAGTCGAGGCCAGAGCTGTCATGAGGTGAGACCTGGAACAATGCAGACCTACCTCCAGGGTCCCTGATGTCAGCTCTGCGCTCTGCCTGAAGCCCTTCACTCAGGCCCAGGGAGCGTTTTACATGCCACGTGGCACCTGACACCTGAGTTGCAGCCCCGGAAACTACCCCTGAAAGCATGCCTCTATCACCACTCTGTGTACCGAGACATTGGTCTCAGGTGTGCCCAGGGGCACCTACAAGAAAGAAAAGACCAGAGCCCAGATGGGTGCGCCAAGATACCCTGGGACTGCCTTCCCTGAGTGGTCCATTTAACGAATCTGTCACCATTCATCTGAATGTATAACTTCTATCTCCCCAGCTCTCAACTGATTCCAAAACCAAGGAGCTTAATCTGCAATGCTGCAGCTGTCCTCATGGGATCCCCTTCAGAAAGTCTACTGTGCCACTGACCATGATACCATGAAAGCGAGCTGGAGAGGTCCAGGAAATATTCTCAGATCTCTAACGTGAGAGCCTAAAACTGTTAAGATGTCCCATGGTTTGTTTATTTCCTCTTCCTCCTCCATGAAATGAGGTCCTCGGACAAGGACCCATGGCTCCAGAATTTATTGAAGTGCATTTGACTATCTCAACAGAATAGTCTCAACGAGTCATTGATGTTTTGTTATGTAATGAATAAATGCTGGTATCACCCTCCAGTTAATGGTAAACTGATAATTATGGTTCTATTGGTCTCCGTATGTCTCCCTGTTCTGCTGCTGGTGTCTTCCCGGGACTTTGTCCATGGTCTCTGTGCTCCCCATAGCAGTATATATTTTCTTTATTTATACCGGCCTTCACGGAGCACACAGTACAATTATTCAAACAATTATTTTCACCAGAGTGCAAGTGCGACACAGCTGCTAAGTGTGATGTATCAAGTTTGATAAATCTGGAGTAACACAATGCAGCACAACTCAATGCCTTGCACTACTCTGCCCAAGGGAGCCATTCCATGGATGGTGCGTGAGTGTTTCCGCACAACACCCACAGATTTTGGTGCAATCACAGATTTACTATAAGTGGTAGACCTGGGAATCTGCCAAAACTGCTACGCCTCCTCAGGGGAGGCATAATGTTTTTTTCTCCTTGTTTTTCCCTCTTTCAGTAGGAGCTGCATTCTGCAGAGCACATAGAAAGAGGAAGATGCCTCAGACGTTTGTTTTTGTGCAGGGAGGTGCCCCCTCCTACACAAAAACAATCCTGCATGCAACGCAGGCATCCTTGCACATGACTGCTTTGGAGCTAGACAGCACGTTGTGTACCAGCACTGGGAAAAGACAGTAATGCACCGTTGTGAGAAAACAGGGCGGATTACAGCAGCCCCCTGACATTCTGCCCCCATTTTCCACTTTTTGCTGGTGTTTTCCTGACTCTAATGTTACTCTGAGTACTGCTAACCAGTCCCAGGGCCTATGCTGTGTGTAAAATCAGTATGCAAATTAGGCTAATTATAATTGGCTTTGTCAACCTACCTATAAGTCCCTAGTATATGGTAGGGCATGTAGCTTTAGGGACCACAGCATAGGTAGTGCACCCATAGGTGCACTGCTGAGGTGCCCAGTGTCATTTTAAAGGCAGGCCTGCCTTGCTGGCTGCTTTTAAATTAAAGTTACATGCAAGTACGACTTTGGAATTAAAAGTAGTTCCAAAGTCTTAAACTACCTTATTTTTACATATAAGTCAACTCTAAGGTGTGCCCTCCGTGCCCCTAGGGCTGGGTGCCATGTAACAATAAGCAGGTACCTTATAAAACTAGTGTTTATAAGACTTGGTGAGGTAAAACTGCCAAATTAATTTTCCCTCATTGTAGTGAATGGCGTCCATAGGCTAGAATGGGGAGACTTTATTTTAATTGTAAAAGTCCCCTTAAGTAACAGATACCACAAGTTTGGTATCAAATTAATTGTTATAATACATCCCACAACTTCAAGTTGTGGGATTTAATATAACTTGTTTAGGTAAGGAGTTTTAAACTTTACCTGAAAAGTTGCCAACTTCACCCCAACACTGCTTTGCTCTGATTGGCAAGCCTCTGGCAGCCTGGCCAGGCTGCCTGGATGAGGTGTGAAGTGGTCTGGCTCAACACAAAGAGATGTGCCTGGGGGAGGAGATCTCCCCTCAGCAGATGGGGAAGCAGGAAGGGGAGGGCTGCCAAACTGGTCTGGCAAGTAAGGACATTTGGAGAAACCCAGCAACACTCTCACATCCCTCAAACCCAGACAATTAGGTGCTCCCTTGATTAGATTAGGAGAGGGCAGGAGAGGGGTGTGTTTAGGATTTGTAGCCACACCAGTGTGTGGGCTCAGCTAGATGTAACCTCCAAACATCACTTTCAGCCATGATGGATTTTTGTGGAATGTTGCCCCCTGGGATAGATTTTTGCCACACTTCCCATGAAGTGGTCATCACAAGGGGAATGACCCTGCCCCTGATTGGAGAACCAGGACATTTAGAGAAACCCAGCAACACTCTCACATCCCTCAAACCCAGACAATTAGGTGCTCCCTTGATTAGATTAGGAGAGGGCAGGAGAGGGGTGTGTTTAGGATTTTTAGCCACACCAGTGTGTGGGCTCAGCTAGATGTAACCTCCAAACATCACTTTCAGCCATGATGGATTTTTGTGGAATGTTGCCCCCTGGGATAGATTTTTGCCACACTTCCCATGAAGTGGTCATCACAGGGGGAATGACCCTGCCCCTGATTGGAGAACCAGGACCCCCCTGTTTTTCACCCAGGAGCAAGGATAAAACTGACAGACCTGCACCCACACCTCAGATCCCTATCAGATTCCAACAAGAAAGAACTACAGAAGAAGAAGAAGGATTGCCCTGCTGGACCCCTGACCTGCACCTGGACACTGCACTCTGGAGGACTGCACCAGCTGCACATGTGGGCTTCAGCACAAGAAGGACTTTGCCTGGCTTCAACTGGTTGAAGGAGGCACTCCCTGTTTGCTGCAGGTGAAAACTTGCTAACCAGAGTCCCCTGCACCACCTCCTGAAGAAACCAACCAGCACACCACTGCACAGTGGCCAAAAAGGAGTTTGCGCCAGGTGCATTCTGGGAGTTGTAGTCTGCACCCTCAAGGAGCATCTCAGAGCTTCTGGAACCTTGGGGTGAGCTGTGGACCACAAAAGACCCTTAAGGGAACATCTGGAAGAAGATCCAGAAGTTTGTATAAGTTTGGAGAACTTTTGGAAAAAAGCTCCATAAAGGGACCGACCCTCCGTGGCAACTCTAGCTGGCTTGCCTCAACCGCGTCCTGGCATGACTTGCAGGTTCGTCCCGGTGAAGAAAATGTCAGAAAAAGTGTCTTAGTCCGAACGTAGGAAGTTGACGGGGTCCTCCCAGGCAGTGTATCCAAAGAGGCCTCTAAGAACATCCGATCAAGGTTCAGATTTGCCCCGGTCGAAGGATTTTCACCTCGAAAACACGACTAAGTCCAAAGGTAAAAATCTCCACCGAGGGCTCCCGCGGCGCGTATCTGAAGAAGAGTTCCAGGAGGTCGGATTGGACTGGCGACCTGGTCCCGCTGAAGAAAATCTCCAGAAAAACAAGTAAGTCCTAAGGTAAACTTTTGACCGAGGCCTCCCAGTGGGCTGTTGCCGAGCCGGGCTTCATTGCAGTCGGCCTTAAACTTTGACTTTGCCCCGGTCCAGGTGCGACCAGATGACCAGATTGGCGCTTTTTGTTTCTACGCGCTAGAAAGCATTAATTCTTTACAAATTCATATCTCCGGTTCCCCTTATCTGATTTTATTCGATTTGGTGTAATTTTAAAGATAAAAATATAATCTATGTTTATCAATTGGTGTTGGATTTTTATTGTGTTTTGTGTTTTACTTATTAACTGTTTTGTGATTTTTAAATGCTTTACACATATGTCTCCTAAGTTAAGACTTGTCACTCGTTGCCAAGCTACCAAGGGTTGAGCTAGGTCTAATTTACTGAGACATAACTGGACCTAAGTGGAGGTTAGTAGCCTATTGCTAAGTGTAGGTACTTACCTGCCCTTACCAATAACACATTTTCCAACAACCGTATAATGTTAAATACGGCCCTTTCCTGCCTTTTCCCTGTCACACAATGCAGCAAGGTGCTTGCTGTAGTGCGCTGCATCACTATCTCATAAATATGCCTGCCCTAAAGTTTTCATAATGTCTTTCTTGTCAAGGACCCATCAGCATTAAACAGGTAACCTCCATGGCCACACTTTTCCCATTTCTAGAGTGCACCTCCGACCACCAAATCCGGCCTGTAGAAGCTCATGAATACCATGTGATTATATCCCAGCCGTGGCATGCATGTGTTAAATATGGTGGGGTGTGATGTTGCCAAAGTCTCCATACCTACAGCTCTCATGGCATCCACTGAGCAGGAACGGTAGGGCTTCCTTCCTGGTCAGTGGAATTCAAATCCAACCAATCCTGGAGCTGCTCTCATGCTGTTTTCAGGATGAGAGGAGCCCCAGGATTCGTGGAAACAGGCCAACCCAGTGCTAACTTGGAGGCTGGGGCCCTGTTTCACCAATCCCCCGGCTGTTTGATAGCCCTTGAATAGCTGGGTCTACAGCGTGCACGTCGGGCTGGCTGTAGCTAGACAGCAGGCCACCCCGACATGGGTACTGTAAGGGGCAACAGTCGTCCTGCAATTGCAGGATGGAGCCCTGCCCCCTACCCATAGGCTAACACTGGACACAGACGAGTGTGAGGGAAAACGAAAATGGCATTTAATATGTCATTTTATTTGTTTGCCTGCTGCGCTCGGAGCAGGCATGGTGACGCTACTCTACTCCTTAGGAGGAAGCGACCGTTGTGTCCTTTCATTCCTTATGAGGCTGGAGCATGCCAAGGGAACCTATGTGTCTCCTGGAGAAAGGATATGCAAACCTGTTGACAGTGGAGGAAGCAAAGAACCTGCTGCCACTTAATTTGCAATGGTCCTGGGGAGTTATTTCTCTCAGGAATAGGTAGAGGCACATGCGCTCTCATAACCACCTGCCCAAAATGAACTCCACCAGCCGGTCAGGCTTGGGATGAGAAAAGGACATTTGTGCCATAACTGTGGGAGCAAATACTACAGCACACATAGAAAACAACCCCCATGCACAGACCACCTCTACCTAAGATCTACCTGCCACCAACCGTCTGAAGTCCTCAACTTACTAACCATTTTTAATCCTTAAGCACCTTTTCAGATCATTCCACGTCCACCTCATCTTCACTAAGGATGCCCTGTGATTGGATTAAAAGTATTGCTTTGTCGTTGCCTCCCTCTCCCTACCGGCTGCCTCATGTCAGCTTCTGCCATTTTGTTCTTGGGTGCCATGCTTCTGAACTACGAGCATCATTTTGGTACAATGTTCATTCGCAAGAGATAGAGACCAATGAAGGCAGATTATTCTAGAAGATGTTGTAGTTCCACCATATAACCTTTTACCTTTTGCGCCACAGGTCCACCAGTTGCGACATTTCCACCATGTAATCCATGTCATGGACAAAAATGATTTCCGAGCTGTTTAGCTCTCGGGGATAGAAGGCTGCCTGAAGGCAGGAGAGCCAATCAATGGCTGGTGCCAGACCCTGGAAGAAATGCAGCATCAGTGGACTTTAGATCAAGGAAAATAATTATAGAAGATTATCCAGTTACTGAACCTACCATAGCATGACAACACATTTAGAGTACCATGGGAAGGTCACCAAAAGGACGGAGTGCAATCAATGAAAAACTTCACCCGTTCACTAGTGGAAAAATACATTGGTGAACAGCCACCATGCTAATCTAGAATCAATTGAAAAGTAATGCCTTTATTATTTATATATTGTTTCATTGGTGTAGTTAGGACAGTACCAACCCACTCAAATACTACCCCTTCTCACCCTATGCTCAATGAAACTGATAGATTTGGGCCATTCTGTGGACTCAGCTTCCATCCTCATTTAGGGCTTGATTTAGACTCTGGCAGATGGGGTGGCTCGATCACAAACGAATATACCCTCTGCCGTATTACAATCCCATATAGCCTATGGGGATCATAATACGGTAGGTGGGATATCAGTCATGTTTGTGATGGACTAACCTGTTGGCTGAACTAAAACATGAGGCCCTTAGCACCTAAAAAACGCAATTCAGGTTTCCTCTGGAATCATTTGGTGGAACATTTTTACAAAATCCTTGTCTCCATGCGTTACTTGTGATAAGTGCTACAAGTGTCTTCTGCATGCCCCTGTTTCAGACTCCAACATTTATTTACTGCAAAGGCCATTGAGGCTGCCCTCTTACATGACTTGCTGTATTGATTCTTGAAATCCTATTAATTTAGGTGACATTTACAGGCACTGTGAAAACTATAGTTTTTAAATCCACTTAAGTATACACTGCCCTGGAGAAGACCATGTTAATTCACTGCATTTGGTTGAAACTTAAACAATATCCGATCTCAGGTTACAATATTTCTATTTTCTGATAATACAACAACTGTTGTGCCTTGCATGTAAAAGGAATTTCACTCTTAAGTTCTATAAATCGCACTCTGCACCTATAGACTGAACACCGTGTCGTCTGCTGCCTGCAAATACTTTCATCCACCATTGCTTTAATTTTTTGTATGATACTAAATTCTTGCATGAAAACCTATGAATGCGTAAAGCATATATCTAGCTTTCTCAGAAATCTTCTATTGGGGTTGGACCAGATCTTGCTGAGCATGGATCCCAATCACTTTTTTTGTAAATATGTCCCCATCAAATAAGTTCTGATTTACGGTTGATTGTTGTTTTGTATAAATATGTAAGTTCCATCTTGGAATACTGGCTAGACCGATCACATTCATAATAAAAAATGATTTAGTACCTTAGCCATAGGCATGTTCCCTGATCTCCCCATCTCTCCAAATTCTGCCTTCCACTCAGATACTTTTTTAAGGCATGGGCAAAGTGGGCATGTTAGACTTGGCATCATTGGCATGGTCTCCCCTAACTTTCTGTCTCTACTTCCCATGTTGCTTCTGTGTGCTGGACTCTGTTTTTTCTGTTTTTGTTTTATCTGGACACTTTACCACTGCTGACCAGTGCTAAAGTGTAAGTGTTCCCTGTATAAATTATATGTGTACATTGGCTTATCCATGATTGGCATATTTCATTTACTAGTAACTCCCTAGTAAAGTGCACTAGAGGTGCCCGATGCCTGTAAATCAAATGCTACGAGTGGGCCTGCAGCACTGGTTGTGCCACCCAAATTAGTAGCTCTGTAAACATGGTTCAGACCTGCCACTGCAGTGTCTGTGAGTGCAGTTTTAACTGCCAGTTCAACTTGTCAAGTGTACCCACTTGCCAGGCCTAAACCTTCCCTTTTCTTACATGTAAGACACCCCTAAGGGAGGCCCTGGGTAGCCCCATGGGCAGGGTCCAGTGTATGTTTAAGGTAGGACATATACTAATGTGTTTTATATGTCCTGACAGAGAAATGCTGCCAAATTTGTTTTTCACTGTTGCAAGGCCTATCTCTCTCATAGGTTAACACAGGGGCTGCCTTTAAATATGATTAAAGTGAAGATTCCCTTTGGGAGCAGATAGACATGTGGATTTTGGGGTCTCTGAACTCACAATTTAAAAATACATCTTTTAGTGAAGTTGGTTTTTAGATTGTGTGTTTGAAAATGCCACTTTTAGAAAGTAGGCATTTTCTTGCTTAAACCCTTCTGTGACTCTGCTTGTTTGTGGATTCCCTGTCTGGGTCAGTTTGACAGTTGGGCTGTTTGCACCTCTCCTCTAGACAGTGACACAAAGGGAGCTGGGGTGTAGCCAGCATATCCTGATGAGCCATCTGGGCTAAGGGGAGGGGAGGAGTGGTCACTTACACCTGAAAGGGCTGTGCCTGCCCTTACACAATCCAGTCTCCAACCCCCTGGTGTGTGTCTGGGGCCTGGCCTGGGCAAGGCAGGATCTTGAAAACAACAGAGACTTCTCTTTGAAGTAGGCCTACTTCAAAGGCAGAAATGGGTATAAGAAGAGCACCCACACCCCTGGAAATTACATTACTTCTGAAGCCAAGAGGAACCTCTGCCAAGGAGAAGAGCTGTAGAAGCTGGAGGAGGAGTACTGCACCTTTGCCTGTGACTGTGCTTTGCTGGGTTGGCCTGCAGTGGCTGCTTCTACCTGAGAGAGGACAAAGACTGACGTTTGTGTGACTTCCCACTGGTGAAGAATCTCCAAGGGCTTGAAACTGAGCTTGCCTCCTGTTGTTGAAGTCTCAAGGATAGCAAAGACTTCTCTCTGCCAGCACTTGGACTTTCTGCTGGGAGTCCTGCCTGCCAAGTGGTCCCCTAACCTATCTCAGGGCCTCTGAAAGGTGCAGCTGATGGAAAAGGACAGAAATCCACGCAAAGACGCCATGCGGCGAAACTTTCGATACACCTCCTGGTTCGCGGCAGAAAAACGGCACGCTGCCAGCCTCGCACCTATAATCGATGCTCCACCTGCATTGCAGCTGGGAGATCGACGCAACGTGGCTGTGGAAACGAAGCGCAACACCCTTAGCGGCTGCTGTTAACGACGCAAGCTTCACGCAGCATGTTTTCTTGACACCGTGCGACCGGATTTTGTTGCAACATCACTGGGCATGGAAAATAAACACAAAGCCTACCCGGACCTGACGTGCCTGTCCACATCAACGCATCGCTGTCTTGCGGAAAGGAAAAATGACGCACGCCGACCAGACCGGAGGGGGAATGACGCAAGGATTTAAGACTCTTATTCTTTAAAAATTCATAACTTGACTTGTGTATGTTGGATTTTTATTGTTTTGGTCTTGTTTTGTTTAGATAAATAGTACCTATTTTTCTAAACCTGTGTTGTATCAGTTTTGTAGTGTTTTCACTGAGTTACTGTGTGTGTTGGTACAAATACTTCACACATTGCTTCTGAAGTTAAGCTTGCCTACTTGTGCCAAGCTACCAAGGGGGCAAACGGGGGTTAACTGAGGGTGATTCTCCTTATCCTGACTAGAGTGAGGGTCCTTGCTTGGACAGGGGGTAACCTGACTTCCAACCAAAGACCCCATTTCTAACATTGGTGACAGCGGTGGGATTGGACTTGTATTTGTACTTGACATACAGTGATTAAGTGTGCACTACTGCTTTCAGTGTAGACCATTACGTGACCACATATTACTTGTTTTTGTGATTTTTACTTTTTTCACTTTTTTAGATTTATTTCCTACTTCCATTTTGTGGTAATCCTTGATTAACTTTTGAATTCCATTTGGGAACTTGTTTTCTGCCTTTGGAACTTTGCATTTTTAACTCTTCATCATGTCTCAATCTGGAGCTGCATCAGCTGGAGCTGCCTTTGATTTAGGGAAACTGGAGAGCTATACCGTTGCCCAGTTGAGGCAGTTCTGCAAAAACCCTGCTTGTCCCATTAAGGGCTCCACCAGGAAGGAGGAGCTGCAAAAGGCACTGAGGGCCTGGGTAATAGCCAAGGAGGCTGAGGGGCACACAGAGGATGATGATGAGGAGGAGGAAGAGCAATCCATCCACAATGGTGTAGTCGGTGGGCCTGTCATGTCCAGGGAGAGGGTCTCCAGGGCAACAGCAGTGTGTCATCCAAGGGTCTGACTCCTGAAGAGTTGCAGGACAGACAAGCAGAGAGGGCTCACCAGTTGTAGTTGGAGAAAATGAGGATGGCCATAGAAGAGAAAATGCTGTTGTTGGCTCATGAGCTCAGCTTGAGGGAGCTGGATCAGAGGAGCCAGTCTAGTAGGGATGGTGCCAGCAATAACACAGTGCAGACTGTGAGGAGGGTGCACATTCCTAAGGACCTTGTGAAGGATTACAAGAGGGAGGATGACATACTATTGTGGTTTAAGGGGTATGAGTCTGCTCTCCATATGAATCTGGACCCTGCAGCTCATTGGGGAGACGGGTCTGTGGAAGCACTTCGAGGTAGAGGGAAGGGATACTCTGACATCCTTAGGGGATCTCCAGGGGCTCACTTACCCTATCCTGAAGGACACCCTGATCACTAGGTATGGTCTCACCCCTGATCAGTATAAGGACACGTTTAGGTCCTATAAGAAGAAGGAATCCCAAACATGGTTGGAATGTGTTGATTCTTTTTGAAGGTCACTGGATGGTTGGGTGAAGGGCAGTAAGGTAACAACATATGAGGGGCTTTACAATCTGATGGCTTGGGAGCACTTGTACAGTTTATGTTTTCCAGAGCTGCGCCAGCACCTAATTGACAGCAAGCTGACTGACCCCAGGAAGCTTGCGCAGGAAGCAGACCTTTGAGAGAGCACCAGGGTCGAAAAGAGGTATGGGGGAGACCATGCCAAGGGTGGGCAGGGTCCCCATCAGAAGAAGTGGGGGGTAAGGGTAAACAGGGGGAGTTCTCAAAAGGGCCCCAACCTAGTTCCCAGGGTAAAGAATCCCAGCCCCCAGTAGAAAAGAAACCATGAGTTTCTACAGGGAAACCTTCAGAGAAGGGGTCACACAAGGGCTTTGCATGTGATCAGGAGGGTCACATGAGGGGGGACCCCAAATGTCCCAAGTGGACACCGGCACCCACTGGTGCTCAGTCACAGGGTTTGGCCAGTGTAGCGCTTGGGGAGGAGTTGGTTCTAGGTTGGTGGGAGCCAGCTGAGATGACCCTTGTCTCAATAGGGGACAGTGAGATGGTCCAGAGGACCCTCGTGCCTGATTACACTAAGAAGTACAGGCGGTGGGTGAACATCAATGGACAGAGATTGGAAGCTCTGAGAGAAACAGGAGCCAGTGTGACTGCAGTGAGGAGTCACCTGGTGTCTGAAGAGGAGATAAATCCCTGTGTACTTCACCAAGTAGTTCGAGCGGACAACTCAGAGCACCTGTGCAGAGTGGCACAGGTTCCATTTGAATTGGGGGGTTCTCAGGTTCCTTGAAGGTAGCTGTGAGTCCAACCATGCCTGTAGATTGTTTGCTTGGCAATGACCTGGAGGATTCTCCTTGGCAGGAGGTGGAACGCCGGTCACACTTGGAAATGTTGGGTCTGCCTGGGTGGGCTGTGTATCTATCCGGTCTATGGCAGCCCGTCAGGGTGATCAGGAGACCCTGGATCCTGAAAGAGTGGCCCAGTGGTCTGCCAGAAGGAAGAAGGGCCAGGGGCATGGGAAACCGGCCCCAGAAGTTCCCACGGTCCAGGAGGAGGCTGAACCTGAGGGGGAGGCCCTGGAGCCTACAGGGGAACAGGTGGCTGAACTGGGTGAGGTCTCTGAGTTGTCACTGTGGCAGCAGGAATGGGGGCCCACCAGGGAAGGATTCTGTGAGGCACAGAAGTCATGCCCTTCTCTGGAGGGTTTGCGGCAGCAGGCTGCACCCCAGGCGTCTGGCAAGGAGCCTGGATCACATTTGATGTACTGGGAGGATGTCCTCCTATATAGCAAGCCTAAGGGTGCTGAGCCTGGGTCAGCCCGTGTGCTGGGGGTACTCCAGTGCTTCAGAGCCTTCCTACTGGGTCTGGCTCATGGCGTGCCTTTAGCTGGTCATTTGGGGCAGGTCAAGACCTTTGAGCGGCTTGTCACCCACTTCTATTAGCCCCAAATGCGCAGGCACTCAGATGCTCATTGTAGGTCTTGCCCAACTTGTCAGTCAAGTGGCAAGAGTGAGGAGAAATGTAATGCTCCCCTCCAACCTTTCCCAGTGGTTAGTACCCCCTTTGAGAGGGTTGGTATTGACATTGTGGGGCCTCTGGATCCCAAGACAGCCATGGGCAACAGGTTTATCCTGGTCTTGGTGGACCATGCCAGCCGGTACACGGAAGCCATTCCTTTGAGATCGATCACTGCCCCTGTGGTGGGCCATCCATTGATGGGGGTTTTTACCCACATGGGGTTACCCAAGGAGGAGGTGTCTGATAGGGGTACTAACTTCAAATCAACATATATGAATTCTCTGTGTAAGGTGTGTGGGGTAACATACAAGTTTACCACACCTTACCACCCCCAAAGCAATGTCTGGTTGAGAGATTCAACTGCACCTTGAAGGGCATGATAATGGGCCTGTCAGAGCCCTTGAGGCAGAAGTGGGACGTCCTCTTGCCATGCCTTCTGTTTGCTTACAGTGAGGTGAGGTGCCTCAAAAAGGGCTTGGCTTTAGTCCTTTTGAGTTGTTAAATGGGCCACCCTGTGAGGAGACCTTTGAGTCTGGTCAATGAGAGTTTAGAGAAAGCCCCTAGTAAACCCCACCCCCCACCCCAGGATGTTTTCAGCTACATGCTTGCTCTGAGAAACCAGACTGTCCACTTCAGGAGTCTCGCCCAGGAGAACCTGGAAGCAAGCCGAGAAGACATGAAATGATGCTATAACCAGAATGCCACTCTGGTCGCGTTTCAACCTGGTCAGAAAGTGTGGGTGATGGCGCCATTGGAGCCTAGGGTGCTCCAGGACAAGTGGTCTGGGCCATTTGAGGTGGTGGAGCGCAAGAGTGAAGTCACCTACATGGTGGACTTGCAAACTGCCAGGAACCCTTTAAGGGTCCTGCATATTAACCGGCTTAAGCCACACTTTGAGCGGACTGAATTGTCCATGCTCTGAGCAACAGATGATGGGGTGGAGGAAGAGAGTGAACCTCTTCCTGACCTCCTGTCTGCTGGAGAAAAAGATGGGTCTGTGGAGGGAGTGATCCTCTCCCCCTCCCTAACCCCAGAGCAGCAGAGGGACTGTCGCCGGATGCTGGGTCACTTCGCCTCACTGTTCTCCCTCATCCCAGGGGTCACACACCTGTGTACACACGATGTGGACACTGGGGACAGTCCTCCTGTTAAACACAAAGTTTACAGAGTGACTGACAGGGTAAGGGCTAACATTAAAGAGGAAGTCTCTAAAATTTTAGTGTTGGGGGTTATTGGGTTTTCCAGCAGTCCTTGGGCCAGTCCTGTGGTTTTGGTCCCAAAGCCTGTTGCTCCTGGTGCCACTCCAGAACTCCGGTTCTGTGTGGATTACCGGGTACTCAATGCGGTCACTTAGACTGACGCGCACCCCATCCCCCGAGCTGACAAGCTCATTGACCAGTTGGGAGTTGCCAAGTACCTATGTTCGTTTGATCTTACCTCTGGGAACTGGCAGATCGCCCTGACTCAGGGGGCTAAAGAGAGGTATGCATTCTCCACCCTAGACGGGCACTACCAGTTTAGGGTGATGCCCTTTGGAATGAAGAAGACCTCTGCCACCATTCAGAGGTTGGTCAACAGATGTTGGCTGGACTGGATGATTTCAGTGCCGCCTACCTGAATGACATTGCTGTTTTTAGTTCTACATGGGAGTAACACTTGAAACACCTCTGTAAAGTGTTGGAGGCCTTGCAGAAGGCAGGCCTCACTATTAAGGCAAGCAAGTGCCAAATAGGGTAGGGTTCTGTGGTGTACTTGGGACACCAAGTGGGAAGTGGCCAGGTGGCACCCCTACAGTCAAAGATTGATACCATTCTGGCTTGGGAGCCCCTTAAGACCCAGACTGAAGTGAGAGCCTTTTTAGGTCTCACAGGATACTATAGGAGGATTGTCAAGGGGTATGGCACAATTGTTGCTCCCTTGACTAAGTTAACTTCCAAAAAGCAGCCCAGAAATGTGATCCGGACTGAGCCTTGCCAGACAGCTTTTGATGCCCTAAAGGCTGCCATGTGCACAGCCCCTTTGCTGAAGGCACCTGACTATTCCAAGGAATTTTTGTGCAAACAGACGCCTCATAGCATGGTGTTGGAGCAGCACTCTCACAGCTTAAAGAAGAGGGCCTGGATCAACCTGTAGCCTTCATTAGCAGGAGGTTACTTCTCAGGGAACGTAGGTGGAGTGCAATTGAATGTGAAGCTTTTGCTGCGGTCTAGGCACTGAACAAGCTAAGACCCTACTTGTTTGGGACTCACTTCCAGGTTCAGACAGACCACAGGCCACTCAGATGGTTAATGCAAATGAGGGGTGAGAATCCCAAATTGTTGAGGTGGTCCATCTCCCTATAGGGAATGGACTTTACAGTGGAACATCGCCCTGGCACTGACCACGCCAATGCTGATGGTCTGTCCAGATTCTTCAGCCTTAGTAATGAGAACTCCCATGAGGTTGGGTAGTTGGTCCCCACTTTCAGCTGGGGGGGACACGTGTTAGACTTGGCATCATTGGCATGGTCTCCCCCAACTATTTGCCTCTACTTCCCAGGTTGTTTCAATGTGCTGGACTCTGTTTTTTCTGTTTTTGTTTTATCTGGACACTTTACCACTGCTGACCAGTGCTAAAGTGTAAGTGTTCCCTGTATAAATTATATGTGTACATTGGCTTATCCATGATTGGCATATTTCATTTACTAGTAAGTCCCTAGTAAAGTGCACTAGAGGTGCCCAGAGCCTGTAAATCCAATGCTACTAGTGGGCCTGCAGCACTGGTTGTGCCATCCAAATTAGTAGCTCTGTAAACATGGTTCAGACCTGCCACTGCAGTGTCTGTGAGTGCAGTTTTAACTGCCAATTCAACTTGGCAAGTGTACCCTCTTGCCAGGTCTAAACCTTCCCTTTTCTTACATGTAAGACACCCCTAAGGTAGGCCCTGGCTAGCCCCATGGGCAGGGTGCAGTGTATGTTTAAGGTAGGACATATACACATGTGTTTTGTATGTCCTGGCAGTGAAATACTGCCAAATTCGTTTTTCACTGTTTCAAGGCCTATCTCTTTCATAGGTTAACGTGGGGGCTGCCTTTAAATATCCTTTGGGAGCAGATAGACATGTGGAGTTTGGGGTCTCTGAACTCACAATTGAAAAATACATCTTTTAGTGAAGTTGTCTTTTAGATTGTGTGTTTGAAAATGCCACTTTTAGAAAGTAGGCATTGTCTTGCTTAAACCCTTCTGTGACTCTGCTTGTTGGTGTATTTCCTGTCTGGGTCAGCTTGACAGTTGAGCTGTTTGCACCTCTCCTCTAGACAGTGATACAAAGGAAGTTGGGGTATAGCCTGCATATCCTGATGGGCCATCTGGGCTGAGTGGAGGGAGTAGTGGTCACTCACACCTGAAAGGGCTGTGCCTGCCCTCACACAATGCAGTCTCCAACCCCCTGGTGTGTGTCTGGGGCCTGGCCTGGGCAAGGCAGGATCTTGAAAACAACAGAGACTTCTCTTTGAAGTGGGCCTACTTCAAAGGCAGAAATGGGTATAAGAAGAGCACCCAAACCCCTGGAAATTAGATTAGATCTGAAGCCAAGAGGAACCTAGGCCAAGGAGAAGAGCTGGAGAAGCTGGAGGAGGAGTACTGCACCTTTGTCTGTGACTGTGCTTTGCTGTGTTGGCCTGCAGTGGCTGCTTTTATCAGAGAGAGGACAAAGACTGACTTTTATGTGACTTCCCACTGGTGAAGAATCTCCAAGGGCTTGAATCTGAGCTTGCCTCCTGTTGTTGAAGTCTCAGGGACAGCAAAGACTTCTCTCTGCCAGCACTTGGGCTTTCTGTTGAGAGTCCTGCCTGCAAAGTGGTGCCCTAACCTGTCTCAGGGCCCCCGAAAGGTGCAGCTGGTGGAAACGGACAGAAATCCCCGCAAAGGCCTCCGTGTGGGGAAATTTCGACACACCACCCACTTTGCGGCTGACAAACGCCGTGCCACTGGCCAACGTGGCTGGGGGAAACGAAGTGCAGCACCCGCAGTGGCTGCTGTAAACGGCGCAAGCTCAATGCATCACGTTTTCTTGACACCATGCAACCGGATTTCGCCGCAACATCGCTGGGTGTGGAAAATCAATGCAAACCCTGCTCGGACCCGAGGTGCCTGTCCGGAACGATGCATAGCTTTCTTGCAGAGAGCAAAAACGGCGCACGCCGACCCGATCGGAGGAGGAACGACGCACGGTCTCACTTGCGAGTGAGAAATCGACGCATTGGCCTTTTCCAATGCACCCTTGTCCGTGCGGTGTTATTTTGACGCAACCCAGGTACTTTTTCATGGTAACAGTGTTCTCACTGTTTTCTAAAGGATTTAAGACTCTTATTCTTAAAAAATTCATAACTTGACTTGTGTATATTGGATTTTTGTCGTTTTGGTCTTGTTTTGTTTAGATAAATATTCCCTATTTTTCTAAACCTGTGTTGCGTCATTTGTTCAGTGTTTTCACTGAGTTACTGTGTGTGTTGGTACAAATACTTTACACATTGCTTCTGAAGTTAAGCCTGCCTGCTCATGCCAAGATATCAAGGGGGGGAGCAGGGGTTAACTGAGGGTGATTCTCCTTATCCTGACTAGAGTGAGGGTCCTTGCTTGGACAGGGGGTAACATGACTGCCAACCAAAGACCCCATTTCTAAAAGGGCAATTTCCCAGGGCCCCCCATCTTCCAAGAGGCCCCTGGGAAAGTGAACTTTCTCTCTAACTCTCATCAGTTTATTCCTCCATCTCAACCTTTAATGTATTATTCAATATTGTTTGGGATCATGGGGTTTGAATTAGCAGAAAATTGGCTATAACACAGAAAGCATTTCTGAACAGGGGCCCCTAAAGTAGGTTTAGCCCATGGCCTGGAAAATCCTTAAGATGACACTGCTTCCCCTAGAGTGATATGCACTGCTTGCGGTCTTTTGGCCTTGGGCCCGAGAAAGCCTTCGTATTATTTGAATTTCTTTTCTGACATAGTAAATGTAAAGTCACTATCATTGTCCAATTCCTTGCCAACCACTATCATTCTTCCAAGTTACCACTTTGTTGCCTTTGTCGTTGTATAGCACCAAGATACTATGTACAGAGGGCCTCATTTACAATGAGCTTGCGTCACTTTTTTTTTTTACCAGTGGCAGCGCAATCTGTGCTCCACACTGCTCCATATCTACAAACTGATGCATTGGGGCCTATGCGTCAGTTTGTAGAGGCCTGCGTCACATTATACTTGCACCAGGTAGAATGTATGCAGTGTGGACATTCCCAGGTTAAAAGCCACATAGAACTGATGCAGGGAAATTTACACTCTACGACGTGACTACGTCAAAATTCTTATGCCTGCTCAGACCAGGTGTAAGGATTGACACAGCGCTTGTAAAATGGGACTCATCTCTGTGTTCTGATGCATTGATGGGGTTCCGATGAGTCACTTTAGCACCAACAGATGCGTCAGAATTTTTTATGCAACCATGAAAACTTGCAACACGGAGCTCTGTATTGTAAATTCAGCGCATCCACAGCATCATTAGAGGATATACAGCAGGTGCAAGAATGGTGATGCATCAATGCTGAGGCGTCAGATTCTTGTAAATGAGGCCCCAGTTTCTTCTCGAAATGTTCTGCTCCTAATAAAATCAAAAAGAGATGTTATCCTCATTGCCTTGCAGCGTACCTGAAGCACTGCTATTGAGGTGGGTGTAAACAGCATCTGCCTCTCCTGCCTTTCTGGTAGAGGGGTAACCACATTGAGAAGCTTGGATGTAAATGCGAAAACAGATGGGATTACCACAGTATTTATCTCTCCTCCAAGGAACGCTGTTAGGTTTTGAAGATATGACAGGTAAACACGGAGCGCCTAGAAGACAAAGTAGAGTAAATGTGCGTCAGAGCCTTGCAATGATACAAAAGCAACTCAGATTAGTTCATCACCTAGTTATGACAAACTGATTCAAGGACCTATGTCTCTTATTCTAACGAGGCCTATGGTATTTGGTAATGGGTAGAATTTACTAGCAAATTAGCCCATAACTCTGTTTTTTGACACAAAGGCTGTTCCTAAAGAAAAGTGTGCACTGTTCTCAGCATTTAAAAAAAAACTTGACATTCTGGATCGTGGGAATTTTGTATGGCAACTAATGTTTTCTGGAAGTGGACATGGGTGAAATTTAAATAACGCTTGTGTAAGTCCCCAAATTTTGGAATTTCGCATCATTCCACATTGTGTAATTATGCTGCCTTTGCATCAAAATGACATCATGGTGGAACAAGATCAATGTGAACAACCAGAATGTGAGTGGCTGCTTTCCTGGTAAATTGTGTTTTCCTCTCTATCTTTTTAGCGTGAAATGTGTCTTTGCATCAAAAATTGATATGCCATCACATTTCAGGCTAAAATATAGTGCTAATTGATAAATCTGCATTTCACGTAACTGCATAATTTTGCGTAGTTTTCCTGATATTTTGCTTAATTGCACAAAAGCAAATTTCAGAAATTTTGCACATCCCTAACCAGAACTATATGTTAGCAGGATGACTGGATAGCGTGCAACTGATCTATGACTATAAATAATGAGCAAGTAAAATGAATCAACCATGACTTGGCCCACAGAAAGCACATGGACAAATTCCACATCCCACCTTTCCATGTACCCCCACTTCTCCTAATGTTCAAACCCACTCAATATCTCACCACCCAAACCTGTGGTACGTCTAAATGTGCCAAAGAGCCCTACCTTGCCACCATCGACATGTCTATGAAAATACAGCCACATTCATAAATAAAAAGGATACCATCACCGTGCCTCCTGTGACATCCATGTGGACATTCACAAACTTGTCACATGTAGTTTCACACTGTGGGAATGCTTAAGATGTATTCCTCTTAAGGGCAGCCGTAAGCCACTTTTCAAGGAGAAAGCCTTCCCAAAATTAGTGAGGATCTAATGGAAGGGGTTCTACATAGAGAAATTAGATTTTTCCATGGAGACTCTTAAAAACAAAAAAAGCTAAAAAAAACACGTATCCTCTACACTTTCCCAGTCAGGAAGATACATCTGTCGCCCATAGGAATGCATCAATGTATACACACAGGTGTTAACCTAAAAAGCAGCAACAGCCGGAGCTTTCTGGGGAATTCTTGGAATTCCTTGTCAATTTAAGGAAATTTGGAAACTTGCTTGAAAGACAGGAATAAAGCTATGGGAGGAAATGTCCAACTTCTTACTCAGTCAGGCCTATTAATGTTGTGTTTTATGGCTTCAGTCTTTGGGCCTGATTTAGATGTCGGCCGATTGATACTTTGTCACACACTTGAGGGACACCTTGTCTGCCATATTACGATCCCTATAGGATATCATTTGATCGTAATACAGTGGACAGGATATCCGTTCTTGACATAGTGTTCCCCTCCCCTGACATCTAAATTCAGCCTTTAATTGTCTTGTGCACATTTATTTGTGTGCAGTCAGTTTAGCACTTCACATTATATTTATGACTTGGTTTATATTTTAATCCTCATCCACTAGAAGCTTCCATGCCTCGTGCTGTACCCTCTGATGTGATTCTTACTGTACCTTTGTGTATTCGCTCTCCTTCTCAAATTGGTTCTTCGACGGCATGTCAAATTCTGGGTGGTCAATCTGTCAGGAGAAGACACATCCAAGCATTAGAAAGTGACATGAGGTGTTCTTTCAGGGGGAGGGGGATGCTCACACTGACCTTGAGAAGTATTTTAGAGAAGAGGGGCAGACGACGTAGAAGATCAAGGCAGGAATGAGGATACGAATTTTTGTAAGTGACCACTTAGAACCTAATGCTGTTGATGGTGACATTTACACCAATTTTAGCCCCTCATACATTATGAGCCTGATTCTGATCTTAGTGGATGGCGTTATTCCATCTGACAAGATCGGAACCAGGCCCATAAATCCCATCCGTCCTATTACAATTCCATTATATCCTATGGAAATCGTAATATGGCGGATGAAATATCCGCCATGTTTGTGATAGAGAATTCAATCCGCCAAGATTGTAATCAGACCCTTAGACTTGAAAGCTGATTGCACAATATTAAAATGAAGAAAATGTGGTAACAAAGTGTGCAATGGAGACTCCAACACTGTTTGCACTTGTTACTTGCCACTTTTTCTGTCAATGCCAAATCTGGAAAAAATATGAGAGAACATTATTTGTGCCTTGACTTTTTCTCAGTACGTAGTAAATGAGCACCATAGCACAGACACAAAGGTTCAAGAAAGATGCTCCATGCACACATTGTGGTGGGCATGAGGCATGGGTACCAGGAGCCAAAATCACATCTCAAATTTGAGAAGCAAATAGGACAAAAATACATTTGAGGTTAAAGGATTGAAAGTAGAAGGTAGGGGTAGAGTAAACACATACATGTGATACACACATATTAGAGTAAACACATACATGACTGGAGGCTGCATGTTGTGGTACAGTGTGATATGTTTAAAATGTGTCTGAGAAGAAACTTTGGTCTGCAGATTACACTTTATTCCTCCTTTGTACATGATTGGGAATTAATGGAGCCTGACCCATGTGACAATGGCTTGGGGGATGGCAAAATGATGTGTGTTGTGCACATGTACAAGGCAAAGATATGTACAAGAGATGGCTTGAAGTTGCATTGCCTTGCATTTTCCAGTGAGCTGGCATTAATCCATGGTTGCAGGGAGCACACCTTACCTCAAGGCTGTGTTACTAGTTGGCAGAGGTTTCAGTTGCGTGCCAATGCTTGTTTGCTTACCCTCCACCCTGGACCGTAGATCACCCTAAAAGGCACATATGCAGCTCAAAGACTCACCCTTCAAAAACTATTGGACACAGACTTAGGGGGTGCATTAATTTCAAAAGTGGAAGATATGGTACTGTGAAAATGGGGTGCCCGCAAGAAGGCATGCGCGTGTGCATTTTTGCCTTTGGTCATCTCTCACTTTGATATCTGCCTCCATGTTGCACTTTCAATATTATTTAACTTTGTCAAAGATCCCCTCATTGACTTGTTGCTTACGTCCTAGTGGTCCATGTGACTTGCATTGAATTTTTATTTGCCCCAGTAAATATTTACCAAAGCAGTTAAAAGTTTGAACATTCATCAACATCACGGCAAGTTCCCATTTTGGCAGATCTTCTAACATTTTAACAAAAATGGTTATTTTGTCTTAGCTTTTGGTCATTTGGTTTTACTGTACATTTGCATGGACTTCTCACAATAGAGGAAATTCACCCCTGTTTCACAGTCTATCTATGGTGTGTACTTTTAGTTCAAATGCCTACACAATCTCAACATTGTACCTTGTTAGCAAACTTTCAGGTTACATCAATAAGCTAAAGTTTTAGCAAAAACCAGACCTACAAAATGTTTCAATACCTATCATATCACTAAGAGAGAAAGCATGCGTGGTCCTCTTCAGGGCAAGTTTGGGTATCTTCTCCCCTAAAGAAATTTGTTTGACACTGTGAATTAATGAATGATCTTACAGCTCATTTTTCCAAATATATTTGCTAAAAGCCACAGATAGTTTTGAAGAGAAAATCAAAAAGTATTTCAATATTTCAGGGTAACGTTCCATACCTAACAGCAAGGGCGGCTCCTCGGTAATAGTGGAGGAGTGTCGCCCCCCTGCTTAGTCAGGCAGGCAGTGACAAATAACATGATAATGAAACAATGTTACTATCGTTTTATTTGTTGCTGTCTCTCTGACAGCTTGGAATGTAGGGCAGGGCCAGACCATCTGGAGGAGGAGTGGTGGGCACTGTAAAGTGCACATGTTGGTTTGGCCGGCTGTCTTAGTCTGGCCACACCGACATGCGCACTTACATATCTCCAACTTGGCTGTGTTACATAGCTGGGTTGGAGAAATGACACAGGCTCCCTGTGCCTGAGCAAACGTCAAACCAGCCCACTCATGCCAATCCCGGCACTGCTCTCATGCTTGTTTAAGCATGAGAGCAGTGTCTGGATTGGGAGCCTGTGGTGACTGCCGGGAAGAGAGGGAGTGGCTGGCAGCAGGTCCGGGAGCAGCAGCAGGACAGACCAGCAGTGGAAGTATGTGTTTTTTTTATTTTTGTATCCCCCCGACAACTCCCACCCCGCTGCCTCACCACCCTTGATTGGCAGTAGCTGCCATTGCATAATAGCATTCTTCCTCTGCAGCAGCAAGTGTTATATGTGCCCAAAGAAAGTCTGTCTGCTTAACACTGGTGACTGCTTGTTGGGCTGAATGGGTGCCAGATCACTCGGCCTATCCAGCAAAGAATGCCTTCCACTTGGCGTGACACAAAGAGCGAGTGTTCCTGTGTCTCAGGTAGCCTGTTAATTTCTAACACTAAGGCCCATATTTATCAGAGTGTTGTGTCTTCCTTGCGCCACTAAAGTGAGATTTATCAAGCCATTGCTTGATAAATCTAGAATAACGCAAGACGATGCAAATAGCTGCCTTGCGTTACTCTGCCCCAGGGAGGAGTTCTGAGGGTGGAGCCTGGGTGTTCCCACACATCCACCCACGGATTTTGGCACATTCCCAGATTTACCATAAGTGGCACAGCTGGGAATGCATCAACATGCTACACCTTCCCAGGGGAGGCATAAAGATGTGGAATATCTTTATTTCTCCTCCTTTTTTTCCTCTTTCCATGTGGACAGCATTCTGCAGCACACATAGAAAGAGGAAATGCCTCTCAGGATCGTTTTGTGTAGGAAGGTGTCCCTTCCTGCACATAACCAAACCTGCTTACAACGCAATGATGCCTGAGTTGGTGCTGGGCAGCCACAAGTGCGCCAACACTAGGAAGGGACAGGAATGTGCTGTCTAATGTTAAATACAATGCATTCCTGCCCTTTCACAAGGTTGCACTGCGTGAAAGTATGATAAATCTGGGCCTATGTTTGTGAATCTTCACCTGAATGACAAATGACCTGCTGACTAGAGATTCATTAGAGAAGACCGGAAGGCATTACTAATAAGGCTATTGCCTTGTGCCCTCTTGTGGTATCTGGTGGTGAGGGCAGCGTATTGGGGGATGTCTGCAAACTAATTAGTACATCCAATAAGCATTTCACTGACAATGGCATGCTTCTCAGGCCCTCGTTACAACTTCAAGACTAAATTCAGATCCCAATTAGAAATTGTGTGATGCTGTCACACCCTCGGAGTGTTGCCCTGATCACTTGCTTCAGGTCACACCTAACAGGTAAACAAAAAGGCAAACAATGCAGAATATGATGTTTTGAATATCTATTTTGCAGGTTATGGTTCGTTTTCATGTTAAAAGCTAGGCTAGAAAGTACACCTGGAAAATACCCCAACCTGGGGTAATTGTTGTTACTTAGGGCCTTATTTATACTTTGATGGATGGGATACTCTGTCACAAATGTGACCAATATCCCATCCGCCGTATTACAAATGCCATAGGATATAATGTAATTGTAATATGGCAGACGACTTATCCGTCACGTTTGTTACAGAGTATCTCATCCGCCAAAGTATATATCAGGCCCTTAGTGTGGTAAATACCCCACCCTCCTCCCCACTTCAAGATCGAAGTTTGGCCACGAGGGAGCTGGTGGAACAGCCATGAAGAAGAACCGGAGCTTGACAGAGGAATGAAAGCACTGGCTGGAAAGACTTGTTTCATACTTTCTGGAAACACTTCCTCACCAGGGCTCTACCTGAAAGCAAAGCAGTGGCGATCCCAAATTGACACCAGCAACAACTAAGAGACTTATGAATGTCGAGGTGATGAATTTAACTTAAATGTCCCCCTTTGTTCTATGAATTATAGCAAGTAAAGCATTCAATTAAATGAGCCAATGAGGTGACCATTAGGTCTCTGACGAGTCTTGATGGTGGAGGCCGACAGGGACACTAGCGTTCTTTCGGGTTGTAAAGTTGTGAGGTGCCTTTGCTGAGGAGAGTGACTTGTGGTGGGCCCATGGTTCAGGTGGAGAAAGTGTGCAAATCGTGGATAGTGGTTGAAGTGCAGACCACTGACTGTGAAGCCAGGGAGGGTTTACAAAACTCAGCGATTTAGGGATGCTCTCACATGAATCACCTGAGATACCAGTGGAAACATGGTCTTCTTCCTGACAATGGCCTGGTTTGGAGTTTGGTAGACGGGTTACTCCGTAACAAACGTGACAGATATATCATCCACTGTATTACAACTTCCATAGGATGTAATCGAATCGTAAAATGGCGGACAGGATATCGGTCATGCTTGTGACGGAGTAACCCCATCCGCTAACCTCTAAATCAGGCCGGATCTGTTGAAGTTTATAAATGAAGTAACATAAGTCATGACGCAGGTATCTGCGTCAGCGTGATCCTACCTGAATGACATGGAGAGTCGGGTTCAGGGGGCTCGAATGCAAGTAGGCTCTGAAGAAAGGGAAGACGTTGTATTCTCCAATCAGGAGCCGCAGGGTCTGGTCGAAGTCTGTCCTATTCCAAGCCCCCGCCACACTCCAGCCTCCAACCTGGAGAAACACAACAGAAGGAATTAATCACCGACCACAATTGCTAGAAAATTTTAAGTAAGAATTAAATATGATGTAAAAAATATATGATATCCTCTGGTGTAAAATGCATGTTGCTATCCTTTCTGTAGTCAAAAGAACCTGTACATCTGTGGCAGTTAGTAAATTTGACTGGTAGAAGCTCATAGGTCTGTAGAGTAATTTAAACCTTTAAGATACTTTAAGTGCTCACAGCAGCCAAACCACAGAGAGAATACATGCAGAAGCCAACATAAAACATACAACTCGTTAAAACTAGACCACACCTTACCATAAATAACCCCTGGCGGCTGTCTCGAAAAAAGACTTTGGAGATATGGGAGCGTCATTTCCGGAATGCAGCCAGCGGTTTTGGCTGCTAATAGTCTCTTCCAGTTCCCAATTTTTTAGCCTTGTCCGAGGCACGAGAGAGCTGTCTTCTGTGTTCTGGGCTGGGACCAGATTTTTTTCAAGACCCCTCGAACATCTGTTCTGTCTGAGTCATAAATTCTAACTTTTATCACATGCATGAGATGTTAGACTCCAGCTCGTGCGTGAAAACGCATTCTCTCAGAGAAGTTTTTGCGCCCATAAGGACTCAGGTTTAGATTTACCAAAATAAAAGTGCACAACCACGGTTTACAGAGATCTGTGCAGAGCCACACTTCCTAAATGTGGCCTCCTTGTTTTGTTGCTCTCTGCTGAGCGCCTCACACACAGCTTTGATGCCTTGCACACGTTTACCCTGGAAGGGCACCCTTACTGAAGAACTCCTGTGCTTAGACCACAGCACACATCCAATGACTGGAATGTTTGGAGAAATGTAAATATTACTACTTCTAGCTCCTCTTTCAAGGAGATCTTTTTTGGTCCAACGCCAGGACTGGCAATCTTTGTAGATCTGGCGTTGCGTCATACACCATGGTGGTAGCGTGGAAACGCACCAGCACCTCAACAAGCACAATGAGTAGGGTCTACAGAAAACATGGGCTGGATTTAAACTTTTCCACCTTCTCGGAACGCTAGGATTAATTGGTGACTTCAGCTTTTCCTAATGAGGACGTCTCACCCACGGTATGTGGCATGCTTCATGATCAGCTACCTCTTCCCACCCTGGTGAGATGATACCACCAGGGCGGACTCAACCTGATGTTATGAGGAGCTTCTTGATAAAAGTTATACCTGGTTAAAGCAGGGACCCAGATCACAGTAAAAATACCCCAGTGTAAACCTAAAGGATTTCCCTTTATTGACAGATGTCCTAGGAACAGATAAAAGAAATATACACTGGATGGTCTAGGAACAATGTCCTTCACATCCAGTAACCTATCAACATGTTTCTGCCCCCTCGTGCCTGACAACTAGTCGGGGGCATTCATCAGGGCTATGCACGATCCCTGTTGGATTATGCTAAGCACATCCATACAGGTGGGAGAGGAATTTCCCACATTCACTGTTGGTACAAGCCAAGCTGGGGATACAAAAACAATTCCCATTTTACTAAATTCAGAAGTCGTGCTTGTTTGCATAATTGTGAGAACTCACAACATGGCACTCTGGTGACACTGCAAATCAAAACACACAACACGCGTCATTCTGTGGTTTTGTGAGAAAACCATGCTTTCATTCAGACGTTCACCTTACCCTACGGTGGGCAGTTACTGGCTTTATGGTCTGGCATGAGGGTGGCAACTCCTGTAGTCACACACTTGAAACAAAGTAGATGAGCGTTACCGCGTTTCATTATGGACAGGGAAGAGTGATGCCAACTTTCAAAGGTCCAAGGACAATTAAAATCAACCATCCCTGGTGAGCAAAGGAGACCCCAAATTCTGAGTAACCCTTAGAGTTATTGGTGGCAGTGGAGGAATATGAGTCCTGAAAAACTAGAGAGGTCATGTCAAGTACCCACAAAGTAGTGCAAAGCAGCGCAAAGGGCCTTTTGTGTAACTGCAACATTTCAGCACAAAAAAGGTTTTCTGCTAGAAAGTAAATGCCCATCACTTTGCAACACGTTCTGACAAACTAATGAATGAAGAGGGCTGGCGTATCCATTTTAATTAAGATTCTTGGGACAGCATGACGCTGGTGAAATAGCTAAATGTACTTTGATGCCAAATGCAAAAAAGCTAAAGCGTAGGACCCACAAAAAGGGGACGCATTTTGAGGTTTTTAATAAATCTGTGTTTGCCAATCACTGTGCTAAATTACAAGAATTGCAACGTGTGACCTGGAAGCATCAAAATCAGTTGTGTCAAAAGCAGTAGCCCACTTGCCTATCAACATAAGATATATACCTGTGATTTGCATGTCACACAGTGTGTTTTGCAGCAATCACATTAATCCTCTATGCTACTTTATGGGTCAAAGTGTGACTGGACAAATCACAGAACTGTGCCAGAGCTGCATTAACCACTAGAGTTATCTTGCCATTGGTAGAATCCCCTCATAGATCCCGGGCACATAGAGATCTCGGCAGGAGGTGTCCTAACCCTGTAAGATATTGTAAATGCAGCATCTGTGGCCAAGTTACTAAAGTAGAACAGCTTTACTGTCACATATCTCCTTGCTGCCAGCTTCTTTGCAGCAGATTTGTTTTTAAATAAATATATAAATGTACAAGTTGATTGTCGGATTCTGCTTTTTAAGGTCTTTCCCTTGTGACTCCGCCTCTTTTCATCTACCTCCCCTCAACCCCCAGTTTATGGGTTCCTGGAGTAAATTTTTTCCAATTTCAGCACTAGAAAGAGGAAAATATTATGTGTGTAAGGCATAAATATAGGGCTGTAAAGGAGGAATCTCAACACAAGTTACAAGAATAAAGTCCACTTCTCTAATCACGAAGGAACGTTCACTTCTGTTGCCAGCGTCTACTAGATGCACATACAGCGCATGTGGACACATAGTGCCCTTCTTGGAGGGAGGAGAATTGAGTAATTCACTGGGGTGGGCAGAATGTTTCATTCCACCTGCGGCACCGGCGGAAATTGGTGACTCTGTGTTACTCTTGTAATGTAGACTCCCAGCCATATTCCATCAATGTCCAGGTGGCAGAATGTTTTCCTTGAAGACTCCAAAAATCTGAGTTGGCAAGGGAGATTTAGGTGGTCATTACGACCCTGGCAGTCAGAGACCGCCAGAGGTAATGTGGCGTCCATACCGCCAACAGGCTGGCGGTATGGAGGCCCTTATTACGACCGCGGCAGTAGCGTCGCGGTCGCACCGCTGGGGCCGGCGGTCTCCCGCCGTTTTAGCCCCAGCGGTGATAATCCGCCAGGGCAGCGCTGCAAGCAGCGCTGCCCTGGGGATTATGACACCCCTACCGCCAGCCTGTTTCTGGCGGTTTGCACCGCCAGGAAGAGGCTGGCGGTAGGGGTGTCCTGGGGCCCCTGGGGGCCCCATGCCACTGGCATGGGCAGTGCAGGGGCCCCCTAACAGGGCCCCGGCCAGCTTTTCACTGTCTGCATAGCAGACAGTGAAAAGCGCGACGGGTGCAACTGCACCCTTCACACGGCCGCAACACCGCCGGCTCCTATGTTGCGGCCTCATCCCCGCTGGGCCGGCGGGCGCAAACTTGGTTTGCGCCCGCCGGCCCAGCGGGGATGTCGTAATGGGGGCCGCGGGAGTGCGGCCGCATTGGCGGCCGCACGGCAAGGTCGTAATGACCCCCTTAGTGTCCCCTAGTACTGTTTTCTATAATGGGCGGTCGTGAGTGGTTGTTGTCAGAGGGCTTCTCCTCAAGTAGATTTGCTGTCGCTCAAAATGATTTTCTAATTGAGGAGCAACTTGATTAGGTGCGCGCTCATGCACACCGTATGATGCCTATCGCACTGAGCTTTCAGTGGTGTTCATGATACTGACACTAAATTGCAGTGGAATCTGCACAAGTGCATTATTCTCCACCCACTTGAGGAAGGCTGTGAGAGTTTTTATGCATCTCTGCAGAATTCCACAGAGTAAAACTCCGCAAGTTCTGCCCACCTCTCATAGGGTGACATGTAGCAAACTTTTGCGAGTCGCAAATGGCCCGATTCGCAATTTGCGACCCCGCAAAATCGGAAATTGGATGCAAAAATCCAACTCGCAAAATTTGCGACCCCATTTTGCGACCTGCAAATAGGAAGTCACAATTTGCGAGTCGCAAACCATATGCAATAGCAACTCGCAAATTGCGACTAGTCGCAAAAAGCCCATTTTGCATGTCCAATTTACCACTAACTCAGAGCAGGTGGTAACCATTACCAAAGTATAAAAGGAGACCCAGAAGGCATCTGGGTTACTCAAGATGGCGGAGATATACCTGATAGCAGCGAGGAGGAGAGTCCACGCAGCCCAGCAGAGGAGGAGGAGGAGCCACAGACAGAAGAAGATATACAGAACAAGGCAGACACTTTTCCAACAAACTGAGGAGGAGATTTATGATAAATATAGACTCAGCAGTGCAGCAATACTAGATTGAATAGAATTACTCATACCACAGCTACAACGCCAGAATGTGCGCGGCTGCGCCATCCCTACGCATGTGCAAGTGCTATGCTCACTGCACCTCTTGGCCTCGGGTAGCTATTAGGGGGCTGTGGCAGGTGGGGTATCCCAAAGTTCACTCTCACGGTTCTTTAGGGCATTCCTAGATGCCTTACTCACACACATATCCAGATACATTTACCTACCCAGGAATGAGGCAGAAATTAACAGCACCAAGTTGGAATTCTACAGGATTGCCAACTTCCCCCATGTCATAGGGTGTGTAGACGGGACACATACAAATATGCCCTCCTGCAAACCTGGAATATCTGTTCCGCAATCGGAAGTGTACCCACTCACTCAATATTCAGGTGGTATGTGACGCCTATTATGTCATCACTGACATGGTTGCTAAATTTCCAGGCAGTACTCATGACTCCTACATTTTTAGGCACAGTGGGATACACCAACGCCTAGAACGTGGGGAGTTTGGAGACGCATACCTCCTAGGTAGAGCTGAATACACCTTGCAGACATACACACAGGTCAATGTGGAAACCACCCATGCCCAGCTAACATTGTACTTTTTGTGCCAAACAGGTGACAGTGCATATGCACTACGACCATGGATCCTTACCCCGTACTTAACACCCAGCAATGAGTCAGAGAGGCGATACAACAGTGCACTTAAGAGGACCAGGAATATCATCGAACGTACCTTTGGACTGCTGAAAGCAAGGTTCAGATGCCTCCACAGAAGTGGAGGTGCCCTCCAGTATACCCCAATAACAGCTTTCAAGATTGTTGTCGCATGCGCTATAATGCACAACATTGCCACCAGACGTGGGCTACCTCTCACCCCTGAAGACCCTGATTCTGAGGATGAAGAGCAAGAGCTACCACATTACCATCATGGGGATAGGAGCATCGCAAATCAAGGCAGACTGAGACGGGAACACATTGCAAACCAATACTTTGGAAGGTACGTGCTAACTTTTACCATGCTCACCAATGTCACACACAAAGAGTCCATGTGTTAAGTGGAAAGAACAAGTGATTTAATAAGTGCAAACAAAAAAATCTATATACATTTGGAACAGGTCAGGGGCTTTAAAAGTCCACCTGGCATGGGACACATTGACTTCATGTGCCCCAACCCCAGGACTGTGTGGAGCTCAAACCCTACGGCGGGCTCGGCCAGCATGGCTGGTACTAGGGGGGTCAGCAGTGCCCTGCCTTGTGCTTCCACTGCGAAGCACCCTGGTGTCACCGGCAGAGACACTGCTGACAGTGGAGCCCTCCTCACTATCTTGTGGCATGTCGCCTGTGTCCCTGGCAACCTGCCGTGCCTCCATTAAGTCTACAGCGTGGCTGAGACAGCCCAATCCACGTGCCAGGTCACTGGCAAAGTGGCCCATGTCCACTTGGAGGCTGACCGTGCGCCTAGAAAGACCTGTAGTGTTCACGGCCAGCCTTACAATTGATGATGACATCCTGTCTAGGCGGTTCAGCAGCTGCCTGTCCCGACGCCATGCACTCTCTGTCTGCGTTAGCAGTCCTGCCACGAGTTGACGCATGGAGAGTGCAAGGTCACCCATGTGTGAACTTATCAGTTGCAACTCAGAATGTACAAGCTGCATGCTGTTTCCTTGATTGCGCTCCATGCGCCGCAATGCCCCGGTAATCCTCCTGATTTCTTCTGTCTGCAGGCGCTGACCCCGTAGGAGTGCGGCCTCAGTATTTGAAATGGAGGCATCCCCTGACTCTGCCTGCCGCTGTGAGGATGGAGTTCCACGCCACCTGCAACGCGGTGGAGGCCCTGTGACGTCTCCTGTGGCACTTTGGCTGGGACCTGGTGCAGGCTCACACACCAATATTGTAACTGGTGTCTCGTGAGGGGACATGGTGTCGGTGGTGCAGGTCGCAGTGGTGGCTGGTCCTGTTCCCTCGTGTGTCTGCTGGCTGACCAGTGGCCCCTGGCTGCTTGGGCTGGTGGGGGTGTCTTGTGGGAGACCTGTGGGACATAGGGAACACACTGTCAGTATCTACTATCTGTTATCAACTTCCTAATAAACTGTTGCCTATCAACTGCCTACTTGACTACATTGCCCACAATGCACCATTCTGGTGTTTGCTACTCTGAAATGGAACTATTTTAGTTGTGCATGCTCCTGTGTACAAGGTGGGTGGGGGTATGGCATTAATGAGGGTACATGCATGTCACATGGTACTCACCGGTTGATGGTCCTGGCTCAGATGTGTCCAGCTCTCCCATCCCGCATACTGCCTCAGGCTCAAGGGTCTCCTCTACCCTTTCCTCCAGGGGTGTGGGTGGTGGTACTGTTAATGGTCCCTCTCCTGTGCCTCTCATCTCCCGGAGCTGCTCTGCCACCCTCTCCTTGGTCCGGGAGTGCAGGTCGTACCACCTTTTCTTGAGTTCCTCAATACTCCCGTGGCTGACACCCAGGGAGTTTACTTTTTCCTGGATCTCCATCCATAGTCTCCTTTTCTCAGACTCTGGCACGGTGAGGGCTGCCCTGCCAAACAACTGGTCATGTGCTGACAACACTCCTCGGTCAACACCTCCAACTCTTTTTCTGCAAACTTCAGTTTCCTCTTCCTTGGGGTCTCTGCCATGGTTGCTGGAGCTCTGTGTGTTTGCAGTTCTGCAGTTGAAATGGGTGTGGTCCTCCCTCCTCCCAGGTGTATTTGTAAACTTCCTGGCTGTGATGTCATCATCATGTGCCAGGAAGTGTTTTCCAGAGTGTTCTGCAGCACCTGCATTCAATTTGCGGCACAGTCGCAATTTGTGACACCCACTCGCAAATTGCGTGTCCGTTTTTTGCGCGGTCGCAAAAAGCGACCTCGCAAACAGCGGACTCGCTATCTGCGGTGCGACTCCATTTGCGAGTCGCAAATTGTCCTCGCGTTTTCTTCCTGCATTGCAGTTAGCGAGTCGGAAATTGCGAGTCGCAAAGACTCGCAATTTGCGAGTCGCTAATTTTTCCCTACCTGCTTCTGGCCCATAATGTGCTATTTCTAAATGCAACTGCATGACATGCTGTGTGCTCCAAAATTCAATACGTACTGCACCCTTACCACTCCGTTGCTGAAAATGGGTGTGGCTCCTTTGAGACACTTGGGCCCAGATTTAGGAGGGCCTAGTGCCATTCCAATGCCACATTAGCGTCATTTGTTTAATGCTAATGTGGTGTTGGAAGGCCAAAAAGTCTGCACCATATTTGCAAACCTTTGTAACCCCTTGCACCACATAATGCCTCCGCCAGGCATAATGTATGCAAGGGGGCGTTCCCCTTAGTGGGGTGCGAAAGAAAGGCGCAAACAAATCTAAAAGATTTCTTTGCTGCAACTTTTCCAGGATTTTTAACACCTGCTCAGAGCAGGCGTTAAAAGGAGGCTCACATTGGGTTCAATGGGCCTCTGGGGGCTTTGAGGGAGTAGGGTAAAAAAATCTTATGCTAGTCCTGCAAGTCACTGAACTAGTGCAAAACATTATGACTCTAGTTCCCTAACTACCGCCATGGTGCGCCATATTTTAAATACTGCACACACAAGGGGAGCTCTAAGGAGCGCAAGAAAAGTGGCGCTGCACGAGATGCGGCACCACTTATCATAAACCTGCCCCTTCTTTGCGTGATGCTTGGATTTTTCAGAATCCCTGTGAGTTCAGTGATGCAGCATGGATAGCAGCACCCCCACTCTGAAAATGAGTCCAGCCCCACTGGGGGGAACTCTTCAGACTAACACAAATCTTCACAATGCAGAATAACACAAGAAGTATTAATGTATGGATAAGCCAAACACTTTCTCTAAAAACATCAATTTTGAGAAGAGACGCATCATTACCACCTTTAAACACAATTCTAGTCTCTCTAAAAAAAACTTTGATTTTATATTAAAGGTAATAAAACCCTCTTCCACAAAATAGAACATTCCGATGAACATTTCATGGCGCCAAAGCACAACTGGTCCTTAACAGACTCATTTATCCGAGCCCTGGAATTAAGGCGTGGAAGACTTTTTTATTTCTTGTATTATCATTAAAAAAAAGTGCAGGAAACCTTCTAAAATAAATTTAGCTTATTTTGCCAAGTGGAAAAGATGCCAGGATGCTTGTGTGATAAGAAGAATCTGTTCTTTCTATCTCCCCTGTCACGTGAGCGAGGATGACGCCAGAAGGGGTGTGTCTTCTTATGATTGGTCCAGGGCCAATCACCCTTCAGCCACTCCTTGAAAGCTCTCAATAAAGTTTGCGTTCATGGAAAAACATTCTGACCTCTTTTGTGCACTTGCATGGTTTATGTCTCTCTTTTATCTTTCAGGCTTGGCCCTAATTACGTCAGGGATTGTAAATCTGGTCCCATAAAGTGAGTTACAAGCCCCATCGGTATTAAAAAAACAGAGGGGGTGGAGGGCTGCTAGAGCTAGTTCTATTCTGCAGAGAGTCTTCCCCTGATGACATTGCATAATTATTAAACAGACTGTTTAAAATAGCATTTTCTTTTAATTTATTTTTATTCTGAATGATGAGAATTAGTTACAGACATTTTGCAGAGTAATGTGTGTATGTTGCAGGCAACATCCTTAAACAAGTATGTTTTACATCAAAACAGCACTTGACATATGAGAAAGGAGAGGGGGGTCACAGAGATTATTTGTAGTAATATTCGTGAGCTGCTGCTATATTACAATATTGGCAAGACACATCAGTATCATTAGATGTAAGCACATTTAAAATTTGGACAGGTTTGCCTGTGGACAAGGAGTGCCTGGCCATAGAGGGCATGAAAGAGCTGAGATTTGATCATAAATTCAAAACTGTTCTGAACAGGGGCCCCCAAAATACGTTTGGCCCACAGCCCCCAAAATCGTTAGGATGTCCCTGCTGATGTGTATTTTCGGATACCCAAATTTCCTTACCTGAGAGATGTTTTCCTGCTATGTTATCATTTTCTCGTGAAGGCACAATATTGACTAATGCAATAACGAAGATGGAAGAGATATGTTCTTTGAATATGTGTTAATGGGTAATTATAGTGGAAAACAGAAAAACTGGAAAAGTGACGAGGAAGAAAGAAAGAAACAATGAGTAACTGGAAGGGATCCTGGCCACCAAAACTCTTTAAGATGTCCCTGCTGATCTCTGCTCCTCAAAGGCTGACTCATGTTTTTCCAGGAAGCGGCCTGGCCTAAGGGATTCCCCTTAACATATCCTTGTGACCAACTCTCAGTATACTCTGAACCCCCACATGTACTGTAGCTGACCAATTACTGGAGCCTCAATCTCACCTAGAGATTTAAGCCTGCTTTTTAAGGATGCTGAAACACCGTGTTGACTTGTCATGAACCCCTAAGTCAGACTCTTGCCAAATATTAGGATATTAAGTTAGCCTGCGTGCCTATGGTCCACAGCTAGGTCGGGATTTTTTGCTGAACTTGTGAAAATGTCATATTCATATAAATACTGATTTGTAAAAACATAAGGTGACACAAGACTGACAGAAACTCCTCAATACCTTCATCTCCAGGTTTAACAGTAGATATGGAAGGTAACCATGCAGTCCAAGTTGATCAAGTTGATGTATTTTCATCTTGCTGGTTTAGCACAGTTGTATCTCAGATTTTGGAAAATCAGTATATGATTTTGCAATGCAGGCTCAAGATCAGTGGCCAATATCTTATATAAAATCCTGGAATTGACCACTGGGGAGCAGAGGCCTTCACACCAGGTTAACACAAGAGGGCCCCCCAGATGCCAGAAGGTCCACTCTCATGCTAAGAGTTGATCCAGTGATGAGAGGATGTGAGCACAGTTGATAGTGTGTCTTCCCTCAAAGGACACACACTTCTCTGCTGAAGTCTGATAAACACAGCTGATTCTCTGTGAACACATATGCAGTGTGCTGGGCCTCAAGAAACTACAGAGGCAAGTCAAGTATTTCATGCTCTCATAGTGTAGCGCCTAGAAGTGGCATTAGGGTAGTGGGATGTTAGGAACATTCTAAAGCATGTTAGAACTGTATATTTTATTCTTGCTTCTAGCAACATGCATAAGTGCTGTTTTACTTATATTCTGTGTGGTTATCTTTCATGTTGTGAGCAACAGAATAAGGCTGTTGAAATCAACACTTAAAATACTCATAATAATGTATTTCATAGTCCAACGCTTGAGTGTGCTATTCTAAGACCGAACTTGGGTTTGAATTACCACTGTGTCTCTGAACCCCTTATAGGACTGACAGTGACCCAGAAAACCCAGGGGCTGTGGTTAAACTAGTCTTCCTATCTCTCTGTTGGTGCACTGATCTAAATAGTTGACCCGTGGGTTGGGAACCCAGTCCTGGCAGACGAGAGGTCTGGGATCCAGGACTCGTAGCAAGCTGAGGTCTGGTCTCTCACTCCTTCTGAAGAGCCACCAGAGCTATTCTTCATCGGATACTAGGGACTAACTCCGACGCGTTCCGTGAATCATTATATATCCTCGAGGAGCCAACTTCAACCAACTTGAACCTTCACCAGTCTCGAGGAAGGTCATTCAGCTATTTAGGAAAGTGAGGGTAGGTTCTCAGTTAATTAGCCTGGAGTATGTTGTCCACTCAACTTCAGTTCCTCCTCACAGCAATGTACGGCAGAGAAGCCCAGGAGAGCAGGCTAGCATAAGTTAGTTCCTAACATGAGGAGAGCAGACTTAGTATAGGTAGCGAAATCAGGCTTTCTAGTATTCCACGTCCAGCAATAGGCCACCTTTAGAAGGAGAGAGGAAGTGGGAGAGTAGACTAGGTGAAAGCCAAGAAATAGTAGAAGATGATGTTTATTACCTAGCAATGTGTAACAACACAATACTCCTAAATAGTAAATGTAGTAATAGTGTCACAGATTTCAAGATATGAAGATTATGCGTGTGGATTTATGTGCTGATGAACATTGCAATTTGTTGTTCTCTGCTCGATTTACAATTATATATTGCTCTTCTTCAAGTGGTTAATGTTTCAGCCACACTTCCTAGTTATGTGGCTTTGAAGCCTTTGTAAGTGTCTGTGGAAGAAGTAGGTTTAGTCTAAATTGTTCACAATTGATATTTTGATTAGTGATGTGTTTTCATTTGTCGGTAGAACGTAGCACTGGAAGAGCGAACACGTAGACAACTGTGTGGCTGAGCTCCATTGTCTATATGATGGTGAAAGGAATTGTCGAACGTGGACTGTAGCATTAGGGCGGTGCGTTGGTGTGGCTTGAGCTGGATACATTACTGGACCTTCTGGATGGATTGTAACCAGTTGGTTGCTCCTGGAGTCGGCTACTCGTCCACTGCTGTTGACAGTTTACCGCAATGGGATGACCTAGAGGGGGAGCTAATGACAGAAAGCAAAGGTGCACCAGGCTGAGGCAGGAAGAGGATGGGAGACAATGAGTTCAAACAACACCACCACCACCATCCCTGTGCAGAAGATGATGAGGGACCTTTAAACAGATGTAAAAGGAAGGCAGCAAGTGGGGGCAAAGATTACAAAAGCTTTTCCCCGCTAAGCTGTCCTAATTAGACTACAAATGGGAGATCTAACATTACATGAGTTGGTCTACAGGTCCTTTAACCGTCCAAGCAATTTGAAGAGGACTGACACTATGACCATTGGATTGGTCAGTACTTGCATGCCTAGTCAGATAAAAAAAACATGAAAATCACCACAATCCATTATTTTGTAATTCGAAATGTAACATAAAGCAGCAACTACAAGATGAAAAGATGTCAGAAGGTAATTTAGAGTTATCTAGACTATTCCTAACCATTAGTAATGCAAACAAAGCTTTACACAACCTGCTTTTAAAGTACCATGTCCTGGACCTCCCACATCTTCAGCATACATCATAATGTCCTGTACTCTTCTCTGAGAAAGGTGGGAACTCTCCTGCAGGTTTTGCAAGAAGATGGGGAGACCCACTGGATGCTCATAATTGTGGCTAGACCCCAAAGCCAGATGCACCTTTATGGAGCCAAAAGACAGGTACACACAGTGGGTGTGATTAATGCTTCTAAAAAATGAGAGAACAAGCTTCCTTCCCTCAGAGAATAGCCACAGTAAGACATCTGATGTGCAAGTTTCCCTCTCTCCCAAAACTCTTTCTTAAACAGATACACCAGTGCATCAGTTGACCAGCTTCCCATCAGCAGTGCAGGCTTCTATTAGTCATGGAACGCAAACCATCTGGGAAGACATTTAAGCTCCCTCCTTCAAAGAACAAGTGCATCCCTCCCTGACACAGCAGCAGCAGTACAAGCTTCCTACTGTCACAGATCAGGCAAAACACATGAAGCTTCAGTGAAGCCTCATCTCTCCGACAAGAGGCACAGCATAGTCTGCAGCCGCACTGCAAACACCCTCGCTTATTTGATGAGCGTGGTTTGGTATAGTTGTTTTGATTGAAAAGTGCACCAATGGTTGAGCAGGTAAATTGTTTATGTATGGATGGTTAAACATCTGTTATTTCAGTGCCAAGGTGCCCCAAGATGGAGCATGCAGTTACAAGTACATGTTATGTTGCGTTACGTTATGTTGCTTTATATTGCGTTATGTTGCATTATGTTATGTTGCATTATGTTATGTTGCGTTATGTTGCATTGTGTTATGTTGCATTATGTTATGTTGTGGGTAAACTGGTGAATGACTATACTGGTACATGAGTAAGTGAAAGGAGATGTATATAGTTCTCTTAGTTAGTGAGAATTGGGAGAGTGGGAGGCTCCATGGCTTATTAATTTGTTTCAATAAATGGCAAATTTGTGTGGATAGGTGGATGAGTAGATAAATGAAGAATACTTGTGAAAGGAAAATGTCTGTGGATTGGTGAGTATTTGTGAAAGGCGGTTTGATGGTTAGTTTGTGTGATTGGAAATTTTAAGGTCACTTTGTGCATGTGGTACATGTGTATGCCTGTGGTGTGTGTACTGATGTTAGTACATATGGAAGAGTCTAGTCTGTGAATACACACACACACACACACCCACACCCACACCCACACACACCCACACACACCCACACACACACATACACCTTTAAGCTCTGTATTTTCTTTTCTTTTGGCACTGTCAATATTTTGACAGCTGGGATCTTCCTTCACACAATTTGCCATAGAATCACAATTACACTTAGCACTTAGGTGCCCATCAGTCTACTGACTCTGCAGAGTGGCCATGACGCCTGAACATCTTTCTGACACACTGACAGGAAGTGAGAGAAACTCCCACATTTTTCAGACTCATCTCTAGAGCTCTCTCTTGTGCCCATCATGTACTTTCAAGCACAGCAGGAACTCAAGCAGATGGAGAGGCGACTTTGTTCGCATAAAAGACTCATGTGCTGCATGAAACAACTACAGAAACACAACATCTGGAAAAAACAAAAACTCTTTGGCACTGCAAGATAAGATTAAACACAATGTAATTGGGTCTGCATCGCTTTTGTGGGTTGCCTCAAGGCTTTATTCAGTAATTGGGAATTCGAGCACTGTTTTTGCCTAGGAAGGAAATGAAATTAGGACTCAACAGGGATTTATTTCAAAGACATCTTTTAATTACTGCCACACCTGAGACCTGGCAGGACCTGACCCACTTAAAACCCTTTGGGCGAACAATGATGTGGATTGAGTGATGCAATCCCATAACAAGGTGCTTCCTGTGCATCACATACATCTCCATAAGTCACTCTGCCATCCCAGGTGAAGTCTTAGAGGTGGACGAGCCACTGAAAGCTCAAGCCTTATGCCTGGAACTGGCTCATCTCAAGGTGCCAGGGCCGGGCTGGCTGTAGCGGGCCTCGGGCGTTTCCCCAGGAGGCTGGAAGGGTGAGGGCTGGTTTTGCAGTGGTGGTGGTCGGTTTTGCTACTATGAACTTTCATGTGGCTTCTGCCTGGCCCCAAGTTCTAACAGACAGGTCTTCAAATTGTGGGGTGCGCCCTCCTAGGGGGCTCTGGCCATGCTCCCATGGGGGGAGCAGTAGCCCCTAAGTACTTTTAAATGAAGATGGCCTGAGAAGCAGAATGTTATTATTTGTTGCCTTTACAGGCTACGTTTGTTTACATTAAGTGTTTCAACTGCAGACACAAAGCATGGAAATTGTAATCCTGAACCCTGTTGTGGTGGTTCAAAGAGGTTGTTAAAATTTAAAAAATATTCTAAAGTATTTTTTTTTCACCTTTAGACAACAGCATATAAAATAATGCACACATGTTTAAGTGAAAAATAAATGCAAACTCTTTCACGGAACAAAATCTCAGCTGGTCACTGCAATCACTCCAAGTGTCTGCCTGTGAGACCATCCTGGGTAAGTATGGGTAAGTATAGGTAAGTATACAATTCTTTTTGGCTGTGCCATTGAGAGACCCTTACATGGCCCCCCTGCAGACACTGCTCCCCTGGGCATGGCCATTGGGGTGGCTGTCATGACTCTTGTCTTTACTAAAACAGGAGTCATTTTTGGGTACTATGACGCTAGGCTGGTTAACGCCATATATATTGGCGTTAACCAGCCTAGCGTCATTTGTGGCACTCTAACGCCATTTCCACCTACTGCGTTTCCCCCTCCCCATAGTTGGCGCCTTTTCTTTTGACGCTAGCAGATCCTTACCACCGGCTTGCACCATTCCAAGGGACCACTACCTGCCCTGAAAAAATCCGAAACAAAAGGTTTCGTTTTTTTTTTCTAAGTGCAGCTCGTTTTCCTTTAAGGAAAAGGGGTTACACTTGGAAAAAAAAAAAACTGCTTTATTTAAAAGCAGTCACGGACATGGAGGTCTGCTGATCCCAGCAGGCCTCCATCCCCGTGAGTGCCCAGAGTCGCTATCGGGCGCAAATTGCGACCTACCTCATTAATATTAATGAGGTGGGTCTTTGCGACCCCATAGCGACGCGCAGAAGGTGTCTGAGATACCAAATTGCGACTTGCAGTTTGCGAGCCGCACGGACTCGCAAAGTGCGAGTCTCAATTTGCTACGTTCCTACATCTGGCCCTTAGTGTTTATGTTAAAACAAGTGCTTTCAAAGGATACACTTTAGTAATAGATAATCAGACTGTGCCTCATACAAACATTTTTATAAATCCATTAAAAATACAATTTCTCATTAGTGAAGCAGGGGTAATGGCACTCGAACTCAGAAGCGTGATCACAGTGTGCATCACAATTATGACTGGTTCACATCACAAAACAGGCATGGAGGTTTATTTTCAGTGCTGGCATTAGGCCTGAGGGCATCCGTGCTGTAAAGAGACGAGCACCTCCAGGAAGTTCCTTTTTTTCAGGAAGAGACAGAGAGTATGTTTCAAGACTGGAGTGAGGGTCAGGTTGGTAGATAAGTAGGGAAAGAGGTAGATAGCCTGCCACTCACGGGCATCGCTAGCTAGGGATTCACAAACAGCCCATTGGGGCCTAGAACTGTGAGGGGCTGACAACACCCCAATTAAGGGAAGTAGTTGTGTTTTAGTCAACCTCAGTTTAGTGTATTTGGTCTTTCAGAAGTTTCACGTTTAGTGCGGATTATGAGTTAAAGAAAAAGTATCCCAAAAAATTACCTCATAATCTCCCCCACTCACCCCCCTCCTTTCAACCAACCTTGCTCCACTCACTCCCTCAAATCTTGCCATAAAGGTTTGGAGGAGACATCAGAGCATTTTGCTTAGGGGGCTCAGAGCAAAAACGTTTGACGACCTCTGCTCTAACCTCATGAATTAACCACAAAGCAGTGATATTTGATGTTAAAGAGGTGAGAGAAAGAAATACCCATTAATTAGTTAAATTGAACAATATGAAACCAGAAAATCTGAGATCAATCCCAGCCCCCCGCTTGAATAAATTGTGTGATCCTCGGCAAATATTTTATTTCACCAAGCCTCAGCTTTCTTCATTATCACATGTGCCACTATGTTCAAATGTTGAGTTCAGAAACTGGCTCTACAAAACCCTCTTCCCTTTGAAGTAACACACCATTATATTGATTCATCTACAATAAGAATCTAGTCACATATATGGTGCGCATGATAGCTGACTTGCCTCTGGTTTAATTAGTGTCATCATCACGGTGTGGGGAGGCAGAAATATTTCTAAGCTGATGGTTCATGGTGATCACTTTTAATAAATGCCTCTCAGTGCAGTGATATAATTTGAAGGTTTAAAATGAAATGCTCCTACATGTTAAAGAAATACCCTTTTTGAATTTTGACGTACAATTATCATATTTTTACATGAGGTTTGTTTCATGATTTACATGTCAACCTTTATGTTTTCGTACACACTCTCTTAGACCCAAGGCAGGCCCTTGGCTCAGTTCTCCCTGTTAATATGTTGATTCGCCCACCTCTACCATTAGTAAATTGGTCAGTGCTGCCCTAATGCCTACCATAACCAGCCTAATCAATGCCTCTGTCAAAACCAACATTGCGCCACAGCCCTTAAAACATGACAATACTACTCCAATTCTACAAAATAACCATGGTGAACCAAGACACTCTAATTATAGACCCATCAAGGTCCTACCTTACAGTGGAGCCCCCAGGGTTCTTCTCTGTCACCTTCACTCTTCAACATGTAAATGGCACCCCCATCTCAATCATTGATTCCCCAGGTAGGCGGACGAAACACAGCTCTCAAGCTGTACAAAAAAACAGGTAAACTACTCGGTCATGCCCAATGCCTCTTCCATATCCACATCTGGATGGACAACAGCTGGCTTTGCCTCTCTGGGAAAAATACACGCTTCTTACTGCTGGGGCAAGACAATTCTTTCCATTCCCCTCTTCCCTGGTCCACAAAACTGGAACCCACGCCAACTCCTGTGGCTAACGTTCATAACTTGTTTGTACTCTTTGGCAGTGATCTTTCATTTATACCCCAAACAGATGATGTCTGACTACTAAAAGGGGTTGAGCCTTTGTTTCCCTGCACCCAACAAAAGTCCCTCATCATCACAGAGGCGCAGTCTTGTTTCGACTATTCGACTATTGTAGAATCCTCTATACTAGCCTCCTTAAATCAATCATTCCTAAGCTTGAAAAGTCCAAAACAATGCTGCCCACTTCTTGTTCGGCTTGAACACATACCACCTGCCCTAAAATCCCTCCACTGACTCCCAATAAAAGGGATATCAACCTTAAAGATTTTCTGCATAGTGCACATGGTCCTTCATGGTCATGCACCTAACTAAACCACAAAGCTGGTCACCCTATACCTTCCACCAAGTAACCTAAGATATCCTAACTAAGGAATCCTGTCAATAAACAGGACCAGATGCAAGAAATTTGGTGGTCATTGTTTACAGGCTTAAGGCTATGCCCTGTGGAACTCTCTACCCTTAGGTCTATAAATGGAGGATCACTACATCAAGTTCCAAATGGCCGCATTTCCGAAGGTTCATAGCCATGTTGGTCAGAATGACACAGCAACCATCTCATCTGTACTTTTGCCTTATTAAGTCTTCTGACTCGTACCTTCGAGGCATATCGTCGGCGTCCAGGCTCATACCTAAAACCTGGTCACTTGCCTCACTTCACCACATGGAAAAGCAAAGGGCTCTGGGCCCACTCTTGAGTGGTTGCTGACTCATGAATCCATTCAAATTCACCTCCCACGTATATTATGAGTCAGTAGTAAATTTACTATTTTCTCTCCATCACTATCAAAGTATGACATGAGCAACAGTGAGGTTAGGTAATATTTTGTAATGTTAATATTTGGTGGTCTATATCTAGCAGACCAAGTTTTATATCTTCTGTGACTCTTCCAATTCATGCCCCAATTTCTTGCCCTGTTCACTCTCAGGTTCACTGACCTTGTTGATAAGATCCACCATGGGCTGGGCACCCAAACTTTCAATCTTTTCAGTATTCATGCAGGATTTGTAAAATGTCAGCGCTTTCTCCTCTGCAGAGCTCCGGGTCACGTGCTCCTTTCTTTCTAGAATGAAAACGGAGGATGAGTGAGTCAAAACTGGGAATGTTAGATAAATGTAACCTTTGTGCACTTCCACAGAAAACAATTGTCCCAAACATATATGCATTGATAAAAGAGGAATATTACACCACTAGTCAAAATGTTGTGGCTATAAAGTTTCCTCTTATAAAAGCAAAACAATGGGCCCAATTCACAAAGGTGCACTTAGATCTTTGGTGTAAACTTCGACCAAAAGTCTAAGTTTATGACTTTCGGTATTGACAAAGGGCATTTACGAGTAGCATCTTTATGTCTGCACTCAGGGCAGAGATTCCACTACGGGTGTGGCGTGTACTCTCTGCACGAGTGTACTCTCCACACCCAGAGTGCACTCTCCACACCCGGAGTGTACTCTCCACACCTGGAGTGTACTCTCCACACTTGTGGAGGCGACACACCCGACTGTGGGGGATACACTGCGGGTGGAGAAGGACAGAAAGTGTTTAAATTAATAAACACTGAGTTTTTTATGATGTGCGTCGTTGCACAGTAAGATAACGCAAGAGGGAGGGATTGCAAAATTAAACAGAATGCTTGAGAATAGGAACTCTTAATTGCCATCTTTTTGTGCTGAAGCTATCACTGCTCACTGGATGTACCCATCTCCCAGGAAAGATACATCATGGTACGTTGTACTTAAGTAGGACATCTACAAGTTCTCTCATGAGGTCCCAGGCCCAGCTCTCCCTGTGTTGCTGCATTGCTCTTGCTCCTGATTCCTCCTTGCTTTTTCCCCCATTTCTTGTGTCCCCTCCTTGCTTTTCCCTCATTTTCACTGCCTTCTCCCTTCTTTTTCACCTATTGTTTGTGTGTTCTCTCCTTGCTTCATCTTCATTTTCACTGCCTTCTCCTTGCTTTTTCTCCCATTTTTTGTGTGCCTTCTCCTTGCTTTATCTCTTTCTCACTGCTTTCTCCTTGCTTTTTCCTGTATTTGTGTCCCTTCTCCTTGCTTTTCTCTCACTTTCAATGCTTTCTCCTTTCTTTCCCCCCCCCCATTTTTTGTGTCCCTTCTCCTTGCTATTCCCTTGTTTTCACTGCTTTCTCCTGGACCTCCAAGCACCTAGATACCTTGTTGGGTGATTAGCTGGGTTTTACAAATCCTAATTGATTACTGATTGATGAGATCATTCAGGCACCTGATTGCATTCTTGTTAAGAAACTAATCTTACAATTGATACTAAAAACTTTTGTGAGAGGGTATATATTTGGATCTTGCCTTCTCTTGTGGAGTTTGTCTCCATTACAGGTGTAGAGGGTTAATTGTCTGTTTGCTCGTAACTCATAAGTTATGATCTGTTGCAATAAATGCTTTTTAGTCTCAGCTGAAATATGGTATTGGGCTTTCCTTGACACTAGCTTCAAACACCTCTTAGAAGTATAGGCTCTGGAAGTAGAGGTGCAGGGGTTTTGCAGCATCCCCAACATAACCATGCTGGAGTTTGGAAGGTGAATGAGCAATAAATATGCCTTTAATTTTAGACAAAGGTCAAATGTCAGGAAGTATCTTATGTCAAATGGCTCTTTATTCTTTTAATATGGAGTCTGGTGTTTTCTTTGCCTACTGCAAAGAGAGATATCATTTTTTCTAAATACATAATAAAATGTCAATACCTGTAAATGAACTGCACAAATGTTTCAAAATATAACTTCAATTCGGAAAGCACAAATGGAGCACAATTGTTTTGTAATTCTGAAGTGTGATTAAACAAGATTTTAATAGAATAAAAATAAATCACACCATGCTAACTTCCTGAAACCTGATTCCCACACTTTATCATCTGTGCGCTTTTTGGGGCAAGTTTAGTGGGCATTCCAATAGAAATTGTGCTGTCTGTAAATTATACTGTTTTTAACACACCATGCATTAATAATATGTTTGTGACAGTGTTCTCGAAAAAGCACCACCAGAAAATACTACACCCTCACCCCTCTCCTGCTGAATACATTTGCTACACTTGTTCTTTGTGTGACACTTGGATTTATCTCAGTCCCGACAACTTTAGTGTTGTAACCCTATTGTGAAAATGGTTACATGACCACTGCTTAGAAAGGTACTTCTGCTCAATAAAGCATGTCTTGTGGGACCCATGATTGCACCATATCTGCATGAGCAGAAAGACTAACGGGAGAAGGGAACAGATGGGGTGTAGCTTGGTCAGTAAGATTGGGGGGGGTGAGCTTCAGATTTTCCAACAATCATACTGGAATGTAATCTTAAAATATATTATAGGACAAGGAGGCTGTATGAGAGGGGCCTAAGGGGCAGCCGAAAGGAAGAAGAATGCAGTCTGGCATGGGTAGTAAGGGAGGGAAAAAACACAATTTTGTAAAATAAACAATATTGTTGATGACTTTATAAACAGAGAGGGCAGAGTGTGTGCACTTTTTGTCTGTGTGTATGTAAAAGTTACTGGTGAAATACAACTGGCACCTCACCAAACCCGACGGAGAATACCTGTACCCAACTATCTACCAGAAAATACATTAGAGAGTGTAAGACACAAACACCCCCACTGTAGCTACAGCCCTGGGAGCAGAAACAGATAAAACTTTGGCTCAGATAAAACTTTGTTCAAGGCTTTACAGATAGTGTATTTTGTATTTGTTTTTAATGGGACATTTTTTTCTTTTTAATTATCTTGTGTACTATTTTTCTGATTTTCTTTATTTTGTGTTATTTGTGTTGTAGTTGTTATTTTATTTTTGCATATACTTAAGTAGTTTAATGATGTCACAATATTGTAAGTTTACCATGCATTACTTCTAGCAAGCTAGGGTTGAGCGGGCTTACGAGATGCGATAAAGGGGAGGAGAGGATGGAGGTGGTCCAAAGTGAAAATAATCACTTTAGTAAGACAGGGAAATGCAGTCTCAGGGAGGAGTTGATGGAAGAAAGCCAGGAGGTGGCAGATGACACAGAAAGGAAGAGATAAGCATTGGAGAGTCGGGAGAGCGAATGTAATGATGAGAAGAAAGAAGAGAGCAAAAGGGGATGAGAAAAGGAGTGTGTTTTGTAAATTAGCTCAAACATTACTGAACAGGGGACCACACCTGCTAACCTTAGGAAAAGCTTCTCTGTGTGAGGAGTTACCATGACCTTGGACTGGGAGGGGTCTTCTGCCTAGAACTACCTCGGAGGAGCTTCTGTGTCCTCCCTTACCAAACCCTCTCCTAAAAGCAAGCCTGCTGAGGCTGGAGCCAGTGTCCAGGGGTGTTTTCACACCCCATAATGGACGTCGGCTTATAAAAGCCCCCCAAAAACAAAAACAAAACAAGCTGGATATCCGCGCTTTGTAGTGGTTTCCAGCTTGCTTTTCCTGCCACCGTGTGGTATCGGCAGTGCACTGGGTGACTGTGTGAACGAAGTCAATATTGTGTGACACGTGGTGGCACCATGTGAGTTGGCAGGTTTGGGGGACACCATATTCCCCGAATCTTCTTCAAATCCATTTCAGAGATCCGCGTCTCTTCATTGATTGCACAATCCTCAAATCTCTCTGACTGATTTGTGGGACCTCTTGAATCACTCAAATCTCACACGAAGATTCAGTAAGTCCTCTCCAATTAATTGATTTGCCCCATTGAAGCGTAGTCGGGCATTTTTATGGAGTTGTTCGGACTTTTCACGTTTGGCACAGTGGAAAAGGAAAATGGCTGCCTGAGAAGGGAAAGACGTTGAAAGAGCTGTCGCTCAGACACAGGAGTATCAGTGACGGCCCTTCCCAGTAGGCTTTTGTGGCGCCGGCGAGACTATGTTGTATCATATTCGTAGGGCCTTGATTACAAGTTCAGGGATAAATTCAAAACATAATGGAAGCAGGAATTTTCACAGGGATCAGAATTAAGGATTGACAGGGATCAGAATTAAGGATTGTGGGGTGATGATCCCAACCTCACAGTTTTCCCCTAATGGATCCTGGCGGGCCAGAAAATTATCATCCAAAAAGTCCAGAAAAACGCAAACAAAGGGGAGTTTGGGTGCTTTAAATACCAGTTCTGCATGACAGTCCGCGTTTCCAAGTTTAAAATTCATAATAGGAGGTATTTACCACACCCAGGTAATGCGGATGTGGGAAATACCTCAATTATTTCTGCACAATTTGCAATCCGAGCCATATCGTGTTTTACTTTGGATTTTCAGGATGTGGATTGTGGTTTACAGTTGTTTTGATATATTTTTCTTTTTATTGAAAGAAATAATTGTGGTGTTGCAAGGAAGGTCGGGGCAGTGATCCTTCCAGACAACTCCAGCAGCTTGTATTAGTTGTCTAAGAAATGCGAGCCGGGCAAGGTTTTTGGGAGCAATTTCGGTTTTGCAATTACAGTACCTTTAGAAGAGAGATCTGTTTGCATTTACAAGGAGGTTAGCTTGCGTTCCTCGCACGTACCCCGTGCTTGGGGCGGCTGCTCGTGCCTCAGGCAGCGCCATCTTGAAGGAGCAGGTGCCGGTGCTGGGATGTACAGTGACCCAGGGCCCTCCCTGCCTTGGAGGTAGTCCAGGCAGTGGGCTCTGCAGGCTGATGCGGTGAGGGCTCGGGGGGTGCACCGGGCTCACCACAGGCCTCAGAGCATCCTTTACTGCATTCATTGAGACTGCAGCGTGGGACCTCTCGGCAGTAATGCTGTCACCAGCATCTTTCATGAATATTAATGGCTTTTATGGTTTCTGTGAACCAGATAAAGTATTTGACTACTGAATATTTATACTGTAGTTGAATATTCCTATAATATTGAGTTATAAGAAGTACATACATAAATCTCTTTCAAAGACTACAACAGTGGGAAGGCCGTGTTTCTACAATACAGCATTAAATCTCAATAGATTATCTTCCTTATACATACATACCCTTTCTATGTAATCATATATCTATATATTTATCACTTTACTCCTACTGCCGAAGGGAAAAAACTCTCACTCTCTTCAGTGAACTACTGTGTCTCACCCTAGACCTCTCTCAATCTGCCCTCCGTCTCAACTCTCTGACTCATCCCAAACCTCATTCTGCTACAGTGATCTCTAAATATCCCTTCCTAGACCCTTCCCTCCTCCTTCCCTCATCCATCCCTCTAGGCTCAACCCAACCCTCAGTTTACTACCATGATCCCCCAAAACAACCCTACTAAAGTCTTCCCTCACGTATCACTCCTTTCACTCATCCCAAACCTCAGGTTACTACTATGATCTCCCTAATCCCCGTCTACAGACTCTTCCCTCCTCCATCTCTCCGTTGCCTAATCCCAATCCTCATTTTACTATGATGAGCTCCCAAATAACACTTTCTAGATTCTCCCCTCTTCTGTCCCTCCATTATCCTATTCAGTCCAACTAACAGACTCACATGATTAACTCATAATTCCCTATACTAATCCACCACTAATGCTCTTAGGTTCCGGGCTAACGTGCTTTGACGCAAAGTCAGGGTTAGTAAACTCTATGTAAATACAATTACAATTAATTTGAATTCCGTCTATTGATTAGCATTATTCAACTTTTCTCTCGCCACTTCACTTTTAACCTTTTTTATTGGAGAAATCTCCAATAAATCAAGGCTGACTGTTTTAGAAGCACTCCTATCGGTCTTCACAAAAAAATCCCTGTTCAATTTGGAAGTTTCAATAAAACATCCAATTAGACATCAAGGGGCAGATTCACTAAACTGTCACCCAGTGCAGTGCAGCAGCCAAAAATGTGCTTCGTTGAGTGACAGGCAGGAGAGCGCCATGTCTATAGAGATATATTACACTCTCCTCCCCTCTCCCTAGTGCCGGCACAGGCTTTAGCTGCCAAGCGCCTCACACACACCTTAGCGCTATAGTGCAAGGGTGTGTGCTTCAGTCGAGCATAGGTTTCATACTAGAAGTGCATCCTTCCAGTACAAAATACTATGCCTAGACAACTTAGAAGACTTTTGTTACTTTATATGTGTGCTGTACAGTGCAGCACACGTGCAAAGTGAGAAAATAAAGGAGAAAGTTTTTAAAAAGCGTCTTTTAATGCCTGATTTCAAAAGGCATTATCTTTTGACACAAAACCCTTTCTCACATTAGTTTAGATACCCTAGTAGATAGGGTTTTGCATCAAAAAGATGGCTAGTTGCATGGGAACACCCGCTGAAGGCCCCTTGATGCTAAGTAATGCAAAGCAGCTCTTTGTGCTCCTTTGCATTTTTTTTGGTTGATTTCGAGCGCAAAAAAAAATTCTGCTGGAAAGTAAATATTTAAAAAACATTTTGAACTGGTTTGTATTACTTTTTTGATGCAAACCCAGGTCAAACCTTTAGCAAATAACCCCAAAAGTATTATTTCCATGAATATTGCCCCGGCTTCATTACTGTGAGTAGACAGGGGCGAGTCAGACACATCTTCTTCTCCTCACCTACGAATTAGCGCAGAGCAGCTACTAACCAGCTCCCCTCACCAAGGGAACAGTCCAGACAGGCCCCCTGCCGGGCCGACGCGCCTCTGGGTGCTTCAGATTCTGAGCCGACAGTAGGATGGCACCTCTGCAGGACCAGAACTAGGCAAAGTAGTCCGCATGGGTTATGTCTACTGTTTCCTCCAAGAAGTCTGTGATCAGAATCCTGTTGTTCCAAAATACTGTGTCCTAAAGATCAAGTTCAAAAGTATTGTGAAGGTAAATACATAGATGCAAATGCAGGTGTACTATAGTCAAATCCAAAGTTGGGCAACTTCAAGATATTTATAAATCTGCGAGGCAGGTGAGAGCTGGTCTGGGTTGTGTCATTCCATGCCAGTGTACCACACACCAAGCCAGCAAAGATAAGTGCTGCCTTTAATGTCTGAAGAAGAGGCCCCACCATCTTGGGCTCTTTTATAAACAGATCTGGTCAAGCGTTATGCCTGTGACCATTTGTACAGACTCTGGCATTTGGTCTGCCAAGTATGTCTCCTTGTATCATGGGATCGTGTAACCAGAACCCTGTGCGTGAGGCTTGCATACATGATGGGGCTCCTGCATACTGGGTTTTCAAGGAATGCAGTGCACCTTCAGGTCCTCTCCAAGGCTGCCACAGCTACATTATCAGGGAGGAAGGATGCGATCACCGGTTAAGCCAGGGCTGAGTCTGGATGAGTGACAGTGCTCTCACACCTCGGTGTGACTATATATCCAACTGAAGGGGAGCATCTAGAAGAATATGAGCTGAATGGTTTGGAGGATTCTACTTAGTAGTTTCTGTCAATAAGAATCAGGTAGGTGAGATGCCAGCCTTACTGCATCCCAGGGCTTGTGTAAGGAAAATCTCCTCCTGGGAGGACGCAAGAATGGAGGGGTCTCTGGTGAAGAAAACACAGATCTAAGAGGATACCAAGGTTTAGCTGGCAGAACACCAGAGCACAGGTTTAGTGCTGAGCAACAATCTGGCAGATTCCCAAGGGTGTTCCCGGTCCCAAGAGACATTTCCACTAGTCACTAAGATGTGGAAGATGGATGGGAGCTGGGGGAGCCCAGACATAGCAACTTATATTGAAAGTAATTGAGCAGACATAACATTGTTCTCCATTTTATATGGTTATGCGACAGTCCCTGGGTGGGTCCAGACCCAGACTCTGCTTTGTTGCTTGCTGTTTGCTTCCCCCAAGAAATGCAGCGGACGGTACTGGGCTATCATGAGGAAAGGTATGCATTTCTCCAGTTAACTGGGTGATGATGGGTAGGATTAGACAAAAGCAGCTTAGAGTGTGTGCGGACTGATATGTTACCTTTAAGGCGTGGTGTGCGCTGTACTTATCTGCAAATCACCTCCTTGCTTTGAGGCCCTCAAGATGAGGGACAAGCCCTCCCTGTACAATGAAACCCTTTGCCCTTTGTGGGAATGAAGGTGAGACTTTGGCACAAAACCAGCTGTGTGTTTGAGCCTTCAGGGGGGATAAAAGTAACAATGTGCATAAGAAGGGTTCCTGGTCCCTGATAAACTTTGGACTTAGGAACAGATGGTAAGTAACGCTTACACACAAGAGTGACTGGAGAACTCCTCACACCATCTGCAGACGTCAGCAGCGTCTATAGGGGGTAGCGGCTCCTCACATCCTAGCGGGCGGCTTTCCCACCACAGGCATCCTAGACTCATGAAGTGCGCAGTCCTTCCTGGTGGGGCACCCGCTTCCGGTCTGTTAGGTCTGGATGTATCTATTCCTTGCTCTTTGGCTACAGTGTTACTGGAGTGTAACAAATCCCTTCAAGTTGAAACTCACTGCCTTCTGTGATGGAACAATACTTTGTTGCTTCAGTGATTCCTTCAAGCAGCGGAGAAATCCCTCCCTACGGCCCAAATAAGAGGTGCAATGAAATACGTCAGATGATTGACAGCCTGTAAATGAGTCGCAGTTCTGGGTTACAACCTGTCAGCCCTGAATGACACTAAAAGCGACCTGGAGGAATAGTCCTCTTGGGATTTCAGGTACCATTGTAAAATCAGGGATAAACAAAGTAAAATGATTGGCATTTCTGGCAGGTTTCAGTGCAGACACTCCAAGCAAGTCCACTCTTGTGAGTGCAGACAGATCGACGGAGAACAGTGAAAGGGAATACGTATGTCTATAAGTATGTATGGTGGTGGTCAATCCAAAGAACGCATTTTTGAAGGGAATTTTAGCTAAGAATCAAAACTTTTACTCAGCGACCCCACACACCAAAAAAGATGGGTATTAGAGGTAGTAAGCAGTATACAAATACAATTACAATTATGCCAAAGAAAGCAATAGGCTCCCAGACGTGTCTACCCTGTAGAGGGGTGGGAAGTATTACACAATGCACGCGCTACAACATAGGAGGAAAATCACACACAATGATGATGTGTGCTTACGTGTGTGGTTTCTTTAAATATCACTTGATATGTGTTTATTTTTTTTTAAAAACTTTTCTCTAGCACACATCGAGTATCGGTGCACATTTTCAGCAGTGGTTCAACAGTGTGGGTGGCGGGGTGCACACACAAGGGATGGACCTATAAATTACACCTGGTGCAGGTATCCCACTGAGGACACAACCGTCCTACAGAGCAGAGACCCACCAGCTTCTCGAATTCTGCTCTTCAAACTGGCGAGTACCGTGAACATTTGTT